>NC_079317.1:81503394-82862894 GCF_029931775.1 Euleptes europaea
ATATATACTGCTTCTGAACATACAGACCATCTGCACCAGGATAAATATTTATACTACTGTCAGGATAGCAAAGAGAGGGGGAGAGAATAAGGGATACATCACACATTCAATTTTATTTCAGGGAACATCACAAAGAACTTATTGCAATGAAATATTATAATAAACCCCTTTCTCCAAATGCAAACCTCCAGCAATACATACTGAATGAGGGGGAAAAGATTTCCATCCTCTCTACTGAGCAAAACTACTGAAGGGAGGTCTGGACTAGGAAAACTGGAATATCAGACTGACATGCTGCAGTGGAGCATAGTTTCAGAACTCTAACCAATAAATGGAATTCTTAGCAATAAATGAGAATATGATTTCATATCGCATATGAAATGCAATGAGGAATGCATTTCTCCATCAAAAAGTGTAACAAACTCATACATTTGTCTCTGATTTATTTAAAAGATTTATACAGTACTTTTTCTACGATGTTTCAGGATAGTGAGATAATGGGTTCTGGTGTAGTGCAGTGACTAAGAAGTCAAGCTGTGATTTGAGAGACCCACAGACTCAATAGGTCCAATTATCTTAGGCAAGGCATTGTCTCTCAGCCTTTTCCAATAACACAAACACACAGGAAAGGATGCTCATCATCCACACAGCATGTTGAGCAAATGTGTAGCCCTGAGATATAGGCACTGTGGGAGTTTGATCATGGCTGAAATACAATGTGTGTGGGGGATGATTGCCTCTCCCTGCCCTATCTAAAGGGCACACCTGATCCTATTTCTGTCAATCCTCCCTGAATAAATAATACAGTAAGGAACATTTGGGGTGCAGTCCGTTCCACACAGAAGATCATTTCTATTTCATCTCTCCCTTGCCAACTAAATGGATGGATCAGTAAATTTTACTTTCTTAATGTACGAGAAGCCATCTCAGATCCTAGCTAATCTTCACATTTTAGATTGAAGCATACAAGTTTGTCTACAATAACTTAACAGCTGTGATTGATATTGTACATCAAATCATAATTACTTTAGAAATATAGACTGTTATTGTAATTCATGTATTAAGTACCATATTATGTCAATATATACAGAAATATCCTGGTCCTCTGGTGGTTTTCAACACCATGGAATCTTTCTGAACCTCTTTCTGAACGAGGTATACTGTTTTGTTCCTTTCTGGTGGGTGGCGCTAGAAGACTACTGCTCTTCCCTGTGGGGACTGTCCCATACTTTTTAACATCAACGTAAAATCATGGATTTTCTCCTACCAGCCACTCTGAAGTTCTGTCTTGGAGTGCCTGTAGTTTGTTCTCTTCCCTCTGTGGATTCTGCGATTCCCCCCACCCCCCGCAGGCAGGGATGATATGTTCAGTTCTGACTGATGAGGCAACCCCCCCCCAAATTCTGTTGGACAGAAGTAAGATGGACAAAAAAGTCTGAAGGCCCCTTATGATCATATTCCAGACTGAACTTCAAAAAGGGCAATATATTGTAAATACATTTGTTGTGGTTACTTTTTAATTCCTTATATTAATAACTACCTTTGTGATCATAAGTCAGTTGCCTTATTTCGACAAAGGGACTTGCACCTTAGGCGCAGACACCTAGTACGTAGGCCCACTTTACTCTTTGCAACAGTAGTTCAGAAACCTTTTGAAGTAGGACCCACTTCTAAGCTTACTGCACTGTTTGGGACCCACTGGTAAAGTAACTACATACTACTTACCTCCCACCCCAACATAAGGCGCGGGAACCTTGTATCAATTAACACTGAGCAAGTTTATGTTCTATTTCTCAAGCTTAGTGTTCATAAATTTACAGCATTACTGAGCAATAGGCTGTATTCATGGCTATTTTGCACATATGCAAAGGCAAACCCCAGTTTGTCGAGCCTCTTAGATCCTCCTTACCCAGCTCACCCTGTTCTTCCTCCTTACCCAGCTCACCCTGTTCTTCTTCCTCAGTTCTTGCCTCTCACCACCACCACCCCCAGCAAAAGAATCATAGCTAACTTTTGGTTGTGACCCACAGTTTTAAAAGCACCAGCATATAATAATTTCTCAATCTTTAAAGCTAGGGAGCTGGGTAGATAAGTACACTTTTGAGGAATAAATTCCACGTTGCTGAAACAGAGAAGGAACAAACATTTCTAAATTGCTCTACTCACCTGTCTTACCACTTGGTACATTTAGAATCATAGAATAGAATCATAGAGTTGGAAGGGACCACCAGGGTCATCTAGTCCAACCCCCTGTACAATGCAGGAAATTAACAACTACCTCCCCCCACATCCCCAGTGACCCCAACCCTCCCCCCGCCATGCAGGATCCCACAATATAGATTCTTGATCCTCATAGTCTCAATGATTTACTATTCTGTGTTGAAAATGCCAATGCATCTTAACTGTTTCCATTTGTGTTAGCGATAACTATGTGATCAGTTTTTAGCACATGGCAGAAAGACCACTCCTTTCATATCACTGCTGCCATTGTGGGCTTATTTTTCCATCATGCATTTTTCAGGAATTCCATAACTTTTGTGGATATATCGAGTACTGTTAATCGTTGACCTTCTAAGGTCTTTGGACAAAGCAAGACATTATTCTGAATCCCTGTAATTACCCCTCTCACAAAAGTGTTCAGAGATTTTTTAAAAGCCTTATATTACAGTATTGTTGGCTGAACACTTACTTCGTGAGTTCTCCAAATGTCAATAAAAGCCCCGATCTCGTCATAAGACCATACAACCCTCTTTCTACTAGTCTCACGCAAAAGGCGGCGACATGTATTCAAATTTAGCCCTTTCATTTTCTTCAAAGACTGCAGAATCAGGAAGTTCCAGCATACTTGCCACTATTGTTCCTGAAATTGTGATTTTTTCAACAGCTTCTACAACAGCACACTGTACTCAAATATGGTGTTGATGAGAACAGCAACAGCAGTAACCACACTAGCACATAGTTTGATTTAATAGTGTCTGCTGGATCACACAAAAAAGTCAATACATTAAAACACATGGTGCTTAACTAGAAATCTAGAGCAATATCAGCTAAGTTTCAATATGGCATTTAAAAAGATGTTCCCCGAAGTACAAGTCGAGATTTCAGCACATCCAATAGCCTACAAATGACAGCATGAACCATCAACATGTGCTGAACAAACCATGGTTATGGGACACACATAGACTAATGGCCACCCAAGTCGGGAGAAGGCCTTCTTCCTCGACCATCTGCAGAGCTGCACTGATGGAAGAGGCAGAAAGGGCAGTTTGTCCTCTTCCTCTTCCCCACTGCAGCCTTAAGCTCATGTGGCTCCCATGTCCCTGGGAATAAACTTTCCTGGGGCCAGAAAGGACTGCTAGGAGGAGAGGAATGTGGGAAAGATCCATCACCATTGGTGTCTTTTACTGATGGATTACAGGATCCAACCCAGAGAATACAAGCTGCATTGATTTGCTTCATGGGGAAGGAGATGGAAGAGAAGGAAGTCATAGTTGAAGAGGGGAGTGCTGTAACCAAGTTAAATGCCCACCATCTTGTGTGTGTACCAAAATGTGAAAATCAGGAGCTTGATAGGTTTGCTACAGAGAATGAACAGTGAACCACAGTAACTCAGGCCCTTAAGAGATGTGTCACTGGCCTGGAATTTAGTAGCACATTTTACTCAGAAAGAAGTACTAAGTATGTCAGTGGGATTTAATTCCAGAACAAAACTAGATGTTAACTACAGCTGTGTGCAACTTTTTTCCAGTTAAAAATAATTCACCAAGACAGCCTCAAGAGGCTACAGTCTTAAGCAAGGAAAGGGGAGTGGGGAGAAGGTGCAAAATCCTTTCCCCACTAGTTTTTCCTTCTGAGATCCATCAAGCACACCCAAACTGCATCTTTCTCCTGACAGAATAAAAAATAAATTCCCATGACTTTGCCTCAGGGCAGAAAAAGCAACAGGAAGGGGGAAATTATGAATGCAAAAAGCCGCTAGCGAGGAAAAGGTTAAGTGCACACCCCACCACCCCTTTCTTCCAATCACATTTGCAACCGTCCAGGATTGCTTTCGGTAGAAGGTAGAAAAGAAAGACCACACAGATCTACATGTCTGTCTACATGTCATATCTAGTTTGTTCTCCATGTGCATAGAATTGCAAGCTCAGCAAGCAACAATTTGCACGTGTACGTTGTAGAAAAGAGCAAGAGTTCAGTAGCACCTTAAAGACTGACAAAATTTCTGGCAGGGTATGAGCTTTCGTGAGCTACAGTATCTGAAGAAGTGAGCTGTGGCTCACAAAAACTGATACCCTGACAGAAATTTTGTTAGTCTTTAAGGTGCTACTGGACTCCTGCTCTATTCTACTGCTATTGACAGACTAACACGGCTACCCATCGTGATCTATCTTCATATGTACGTTAATCAGTCTATTACTGCTACCACCATAATGAAGCACAAATAAGAAAAAAGCCAATAATGCATAGGCTGCAGCCCTAGCAACCATTAGAAAGTAGTCCAGTGAATACTCATTCTTTGAGGCTAGCATCCTATTCACACAAATCTGAGACTATATAATATTAACCCTAGTAGGACTAACAAGATTCAGCAGTTAACATGTTTTTAAGGCTAAGGTGCAAATAGTTTTGAAGGCACCATGAATGGGGTGACGAGAGCTTCAAAACAGGGTATGACATTCACCACTAAAATGTCTATGAATGACAGTGTTCACTCTCAGAGCAGCTCACTGGCATCATTCCTATTCGAATTTAACCTAGTATCCTACAGTGTGGCATCAGTCCAATTTTACAAGTTGTTCCAGCTTCCTCAGCTGACTTGGAAACATCTCTGATGTTAAGAAGCTTAATACCAAGCTTCTCAAATAACACGAGGCTCAAAAGGTTACCGAGTCTGTGCGCGCCAACTAACACTCATTGCAGTTGTATGTGAGAAAAGATAGTCTGGAAGTAGATGATTTTTTAAAAAATGACCTTTCTGGTGTAATTGACTCAGACACAGCCTTCATCTCATTTATAGAAATGAGTGAGAGAGAATTTAACAACTGTTCTTGCTACTGTCCTGCAGTTTAGTCTCCATTGTTGAAGGGCTGCCAAGAGTTTGACAGTGTTAATAGAGTTCAAAGCTAGTTTTAGGTATTACTTATTGCCCAAAGCAGTGGAAAGGGGGACGAGCCTCTCCTTTAGACTTACAGCAAAGGTTGCAAATGCTTGGCTCTCCTCTTGGGAGGGGCTGTGGCTCAGTGGTAGAGCATCTGCTTGGCATGCAGAAGGTCCCAGGTTCAATCCCCGGCATCTCCAGTTAAAGGGACCAGACAAGTAGGTGATGTGAAAGACCCCTGCCTGAGACCCTGGAGTGCCGCTGCCGGTCTGGGTAGACAATAGTGACTTAGATGGACCAAGGGTCTGATTCAGTATAAGGCAGCTTCATGCATTCGTCAATCGCGGGTATCAAGTTATTGAGTTCTGATGATAATTATACAAAGTTCTTTCCTTTTTTTCTTATGAACTGATCCGTTTCCGAAGAGAAAACATCATCACATGCATTTCCCATTTCTCCTGCAAGTGCAATTAACTTTTTTAGAAGAATGCAGCTGAGATGGCACGATGAATCCGTCACATGAGAAGCTGTGAGCCAGACTTCAGAGTCAGTTTGTTCTGCTCTAACTAGAAGCAGTTATCAGGGTAGAGACCTTTTCCACTTCTTTTATCTAACATCCTTATTTTATTTTTTTATGGGATATACTATGAACTAAACTCAAGACCTTTTGCATGCAAAGTGTGTGCTCAGCCACTGAGCTATAGATCAGAGCCTGCATAAATGCCATATGATGTGAAAAGGTCCCAATTTAGCTCCCTGAGGCTTGTTAGCTCAAGTCGCTCTATAAAGTCAACCCGCCCAATATACCTCAACAATTAATCCAACAGTTGTTCTTCAACTACAATTATCTTTGTAGAATTGCCTAATAATCACTGTGTCAGACAGAAACGAACTTGCTATAATTCTGCCTTTCTTAGTAGGTTTGTGTGCACTACACTGTGCTACCATCATTGATGGTCCTCCAGCTTAGGCTATCTAACCAAGATACACATTGCAGCAAGGAGGGACAAAGCACAGAACCAGGAAACACATCGTATAATCTCACAGCAAGAGCTGCAGAAGAGTTGGAATTGAAAAACAAAAACAAACCTATTTTTGGGAAGTCTATACATGAAGCAGGAATAGATATCAGTAGCAATATAACCATGTCAAGAGTACACCCATATACAATCAATGGCTGAGAATGAGAATAATGCTAATTTTTTCCACATCTGTGTGAGCTTTTTGTACCATTTTATGTAAAAAAAACCAAAACCTTGAAGCATGCTATTTATGCATCTCTTGTGGAACATCAGGTCCTCAACCTATGCTAGAGGCTGCTTTAAACTGCTCCCTCTAGAACAATTAACCTTTATGCAACAGGAAGAGTTCACTAGAGCATTCACAGGGGGAAGTAAGAGACTTCTTCCTGCTGTCTCTATACACCAGCTCATGACATAATCTATGATAGGAGAGTGTGACAGATGTAAATACAGAAAGTGAGGGTCTCTAAGAGGTATGCATGCAGACCCTCAAACTTAAAAGTGCATTACTATACAGTATGTTTGTCTTAGAATAATAGAATGGTATGGAACATCTGCACACATCATCTGAGCAATGTCCTTTGAAGGTGTGTGTGTGTGTGTGTGTGTGTGTTAAGTGCCGTCAAGTCGCTTCCGACTCATGGCGACCCTATGAATGAAAGTCCTCCAAATGTCCTATCTTTGACAGCCTTGCTCAGATCTTGCAAACTAAGTGCTGTGGCTTCCTTTATGGAGTCAATCCATCTCTTGTTGGGTCTTCCTCTTTTCCTGCTGCCCTCAACCTTTCCTAGCATGATCGTCTTCTCCAGTGACTCTTGTCTTCTCACAATGGGACAAAAATACGACAGCCTCCGTTTAGACATTTTAGCTTCTAGGGTCAGTTCAGGCTTGATTTGATCTATAACCCACTAATTTGTTTTTTTGGCAGTCCACGGCATCTGTAACACTCTCCTCCAACACCACATTTCAAAGGAATCTATTTTCTTCCTATCAGCTTTCTTCACTGTCCAGCTTTCACACCCATACGTAGTAATAGGGAATATGATGGCATGAATTAATCTAGTCTTGGTGGCCAGTGACACATCCTTACACTTCAAAATCTTTTCTAGCTCCTTCATGGCTGCCCTTCCCAGTTTCAATCGCCTTCTGATTTCTTGGCTGCAGTCTCCCTTTTGGTTGATGGTGGAGCCAAGGAATAGAAAGTCTTGAACAATTTCAGTTTCCTCATTGTCAACCTTAAAGTTGTGTAATTCTCTTGTAGTCATTACTTTTGTTTTCTTGATGTTCAGCTGTAGTCCTGCTTTGGCACTTTCTCTTTTAACTTTCAGCAGTAGTTGTTTCAAATCTTCACTATTTTCTGTCAATAATGTAGTGTCATCAGCATATCTCAAATTATTAATGTTCCTCCCTCCAATTTTCACTCCACCTTCATCTAAATCTAATCCAGCTTTCCTAATTATATGTTCTGCATATAGATTGAAGAGATAAAAAACATCCTTGTCTGACACCTTTGCCAATTGGAAACCATTCCATTTCTCCATATTCTGTTCTAACTGTGGCCTCTTGTCCAGAGTACAGGTTGCGCATCAAAACGATCAGATGTAGTGGCACACCCATTTCCTTTAAAACCAGCCATAACTTTTCATGATCCACAGTCAAAAGCTTTGCTGTAATCTATGAAACACAAGCTTGTTTTCTTCTGAAATTCTCTCGTATGCTCCAGTAACCAGCATGTATTGGCAATATGATCTCTAGTGCCTCTTCCTTTTCTGAAACCAGCTTGAACATCAGGCATTTCTCGTTCCATATATGGTAACAGCCTTTGCTGTAAGATTTTGAGCATCACTTTACTTGCATGAGAAATTAATGCGATGGTCCGATAGTTGCTGCAATCTTTGATGTCTCCTTTCTTGGGAATTGGAATGTAAATGGATCGTTTCCAGTCTGTGGGCCATTGTTTTGTTTTCCGTATCTGTTGGCATATTCTTGTCAAGGTTTTGATGGACTCCATTTCTGTGGCTTGGAATAGCTCTATTGATATCCCATCTGCTCCTGGTGACTTGTTTCTCCCGATTGCTCTCAATGCAGCTTTCACTTCACTTTCTAAAACTGTAGGTTCTTCTTCAAAAGATTCTTCTTGGAAAGAATCTTTTATCCTTTCATCTCTTCTGTATAGTTCTTCTTTTCTTTATTCTGTCCTGTCCAGTTAATGTATTTCCATGCTGATCTTTCAGCATGCCTAACCGTGCTTAAAATTTCCCTTTGATTTCTTGGATCTTGTGGAACAGAGCTCTTGTTCTTCCTTTTTTGTTGTTCTCTATTTCTTTACACTACGTGCGAGTCGCTGGAACGTTGCACTTAGACTTTTGATTCTATTTCTGTCATCTTCTACTTTTGCTTCTCGTCTATCTCTGGCAATTTTAAGAGTCTCCTCAGAAATCCATCAAGGTTTTTCTTTTCTTTTGGCTACAGGAATAGTCTTTGCACATTCTTCCTTGATAATATCTCTAGTTTCCACCCATAGTTCTTTAGGTTTACATTCACTTGAACTCAGTAATGCAAATCTGTTCCTTACATGGTCTTTAAACTCTTCCGGAATATTGCTTAGATTGTATTTTGTTTCTATGAATGTTTTGGTGTTTTTCTTAAGCTTTATCTTGATTTTTGAAGGTACTACTCTTTATCTTGATTTTTGAAGGTACTACTCTGCAAATGGCTAAGGATCAACAAGATGCCCATACCTGAACATTCTCTATTCTGGCTCCTGCTTGGTGAAATGGCCTGACCAACGAGATCAGGAAAGCCCCCGGGGCTCCTATCATTCTGCAGTTTATAAAACGGAATTTTCAGGAGAGCATTTTTATAAAGTAAATGGGGTTGTGCCTTAATGTCTGTGGAAATTAAATACAGTTTATACTCCACAGGAGTAGTTTTTAACAACCCTTTGCAAAACAGAGCATCAAGTGTCTGCCTCTGTGGCATCACGTGTTCAGGCTGCACCTTGAGCAGAAACAAAAAGGACCAATATGCAAAGAAACTGTCTGCTGCTCATATCCCAGTGCAATTGCTAAAGCTGTCCACAGCATCATCATAACATCTTATCTTCTTCAAAAATCATACAACAGAAGTGAGATGTGACTCACGAAAGCTCATACCCTGCCAGAAATTGTGTTAAGTCTTTAAAGGTGCTCCTGGACTCTTGCTCTTTTTTATCACACAACAGGATACACAACAAAATTCTCCAAAAGCGTGACCATCAACTTGAGCCACTGAAATTTCTCCCATTTGAGCTAGCCCTTAGGAACTCAAGTCCTTTGAAGAGAGATCCTGGCAATTTTGCAAATATAATATTTTTACTTGCTTTACTGGATTTTATTTCAATGACATACATTTTTCAGTTTAATTTATGGTTATCATGTCAGAATTACTGAGCTGGAGCAGGCTCAGAAATCAAATCAATGCACGTTTTAGGACCCATACAGCAACATTAACTAGCATTCTGTAGACTTATCGTGCAAACCTGAAAGGGGGAACCGAATGCCCATAGGAGCTGGCCTGACCCCTATGCCAGCATCCATGCCACTTCCACTGTGCAAACTGGCATGGACGCTGGCAGAGGGCAACTTATGCTGGCCTCCTTGGACTGTGGTGGGAGTGCGGCTCTCGGACGCCAGCATTTCCCTGGCGTATCTCCCCACACTGGCATTCTGGGAGGCGTTCCTGGGGGTGGAGCTGCCATTAGGCAGCTTCCTAACCCCTTTTGTCCTGGGAATGCCCCTCCAAACTGCAGTGGGGCTATGCCAGCAAAATGGCTGGCGTAGCCTCACTGAAGTCTATGGGGCATTTTTTCGCCTTTGTTATTTTCAGGGAGTTTCTTTTTTCTGGCCGGGAAGTCTCTGTGGAGGCAGCATGGCTGAGCCACTCCCGGCTGCTGCCTAACTGCCCCCCCCCCTTCAGGAATGGGCTGTCCCTTTCAGAAATGCCCTCTTGCATTTGAACTGCAGTCCTAGCCATGTTTCCCTGAAACCCTTTGCCACTTATTTCAGTGAATTCAGCACAATACACCTGCAGCTCATTTGTCATATCAGATCCAGGCACTTCCCTCAAGGTAATATCGCAGGAATACTGTTAATTTCTGAGCACTCAGACCTCAATGTGATGTAGGGCTATGTGCTCTTCTTCTTCCCCACAGGCATATCCACTGTTATTGCAACTGCTGTATGGGATGTAGTTGCATGAGTGTGGCAGACTACAAATGGAGATGCCTCTCACATAATATCCCCTCCCATGCTATTTTTGGAATGTGACAATGGTGCTGTGTGTGTGTTTGTTTAAAAACAAGAAGGTTCCCTGGTAGATTTGTATTTCCCTCTATGCTACCAAAGATGGCGGATCTAGCACTTTTTCAAAAAAAAAATTGTTTCAAGTTCAAAAAGCAGCAACCCAATATCCCCCTTCTCCTCACACTGCCCTAAAAATCTAAACTTCTTTCCTAACACAACCTTATGCATGTTTACTCAGAAGTAAGTCCCACTGAGTTCACTGGGACAATCAAGAGTGCTTAGACACACAGCTGTAACATCCTGCTAGGAGCATGTTTTTCTCCCCCCCAAAGCGCACCCCATAATTTAAACCAGCCTTATTTACAACCTATTCCCCAGAAGCATGGTTATATGCCTTGTGCTCCCCCTATACTTAGGAACTGAGCTTGCTTTATGAACTCATATGTATGTGAATGAAAACATTAAAAATGCAACCTTGGGAAAGCAGACGCTCATATAAAGACTGCAAATCATAGTAATGGCACTAGACTGGAGCTAGTAGGAGTACCCTGCTAAAGATATATTTTTTAAATTACTTAGAAAAGCCCTTAACTACCAAGTAAGTCTATACTTCTAAACATATTTGTTCTGATATAAGCCACCGAGTTCAACAGGATGTGCATCCAAGAAATTATGGATAGCAGTGCAGCCTGAATAAACTACAATTAGTCAAACACAACTACATCTACTCAGTAGTCACACTACACCTAGGACAAATACGTAAATCAATTGTATCATTCAAGAAAATGAAATTATTTTTTGGCCTCTTGTGTGGCCTCAATTGGCAACCACTTTTTGTGTCTATGGACAAATAAAATGTCAGGGACCAAGAGAGACAAAAACATTTGACCATATACATAATTCCCTATATTTTTTGCTGGTCCTTCATCTCAAGTCTATTCTGTAAGCTAAGGGACTTCAGATGTACCCACTGATCAATACCCTCCATTCACACAATAACCAATCAGAAGAACTTCCTGGCCCTTAACATCCACAGGAATGAAACCACACTAAGAAGGGAACACACATCAAAATGTACTGGGAATGTAAAAATTGTGTTCCTGCTTCTTCCAGTACAAGCAATTTGCCCTTCCTTTTATTGACCTTCAACAGCTGCTTTCAAGAAGACACAGTTTGTGAAAGAAAACATAAGGAACGCAAAATGGAAGAGCAGTTACAGCTCAGCCAGCTGTGTTTATAGACAACATGACAGGTCATCAACAATCTAGTTTAAAATCAAGAATAATGTTTGATACAACACTGACATTTTCATGTATATGCATATACCCTAGAGTTAGGGCACCATAAACATATTTTAAAAAGATCAAAACATATGCAAATCTCCCCTGCCCCAATCTAAAAAGATGGGACGAGGTGCAACATAGTGGTCAAGTCCTATGAACCATAAAGTCCTCTTTCTGTGATAAACTCTTTGGCCATTTTTGCATGGAAATCAGCAGTGCGTTCCAGGCTGAATTGCCCCACATATTTTTTTTTTTGAATTTTTCACGCTGGATCGTCATTCCGGAAGTGAAGTCACTGCGAAGCCTGTGCATACCTGCTTCGCATTACATAAGAGCCCTTACAATGCAACCTTTTGTGTTTTGCTCCGCTGCAGCAGAGAAGAATCCCCTGAAGGAACCATGCAAAACAATAGCGGTGCTTTAGCTATGCACATGCTAATGACTATGCAAACAGGAACGAAGGAGCAGGTGAGGGTGTGTGTGGAATTTCTCCTTTTGCATCATTTAGGCATTTTTAAAGTCATATTTTAAAAAAGAGCTGTGAGGGAGCATCAAAATTGACCATGAATTGGCCATTGGTGTCTTGCAGCCTCAGCCCCCCTCCCCCGACAGTATGGAAATAACACTGATCTTCCATAAACATTTTCCTTATGGATTTATGTCTGTCAAGTGCTCTGAACCCTGAAACGTTATATGAATAACAGATAGCTAGTGTGGTGTAGTGGTTAGTGGGAGACCCAGTTTTGAACCCATCCCTCTGCCATGGAAGATAACTTGGTAAACCTGGGCCAGTCACTCTCTCTCAACATAGCCTAACTCACATGGTTGTTGTTGTGAGGATAAACTAGCACAGGGGAGAATGATGCTAAAAGCTTCTTTGGATCCCCACTGCACAGAAAAACAGGGAATTACTATTTAAATAAAAAAAATTATATCTGGCATTACTTTCTCAGTCCCTGAAAAAAACAATTCAGAAAAAACAGCAGAAATTAAGGCATGGCAAATAACATTCTAAAATATTTAAAAGGCTATCTGCTTAATATGTATGCCATAGCTTGTGAAATTCTATACAGCTGTTCACTTTTATTATATAAGTAAATCCCTGGTTAAAGTATGTCACTTTGCACAGAAAAATCTAAAGCAAACCACCAGACTGAAAATCCAGAATGAACACCAGTCTTTGCCTAACATTTAACTCCTAATTTACCACCTGTATACTAAATTACTAGGTAAGCCCAGAAACATCATGCTGAAGTCATAGGACTATATCCTGTTTGGTGGATAATATAGGATGCTGACTACACACAAACAGTAGCATATACAGTTTGATTTGCAGTCAATAGGTTAACATGTATGAATATTCAGACATTGCAATATAAGCTGCATAACAACTACATAACCTATCAGCAACACAACTATTTACCTGACATTCTTCCAAACCATATATCTTAATGACCTCTTTCAAACAATCGAGTTCTTCCAACTTTTTTAAAAAACATTATTTTATTTATGTATGAGGCTGGATAATCCTCCAGTACTCAGGACTGCCATAAAATATGCTAGGCATTAAGAGGGGTAGCAAAGATAAAATTGACATTGGTTAAAATGGGCCAAAGCATGACAAGCCTTTTAAATACACTTGATGGATAATCCCTCAATGATGTACTAGAAAATGCATTCATAAATGCTTCCTTCAATAAACAATCACAACATCTACTGCAGATTTATGAGCAAGGCAAAATGATTTTGGCCAATGAATTCAGAGAAGAACACATTCAAAAAGTCCACATCATTTTCCATCCTCAAGAAGACAAACCCCTGGAACCAAGGAACCAAGTTTAAGTATTCTTTTTCAAAAGGCACCACCACTCATTCATCTTTTGATTTTATGAATTATTAGGTTCCCACAATTCACAATTATATTGTATGTACCACAAGTGTTCCTGTACCCATAAATGAAGACGCTTAAAAAAAAAAAAAAAAGGTCAACTACTGTTCATACTATTGTTTGCTTCCTAAATTATGAATTGCTATCAAGCTAGAGAAAGAACTATGGGTTTGTAAATTCCATAGCATTTTGGACAGAATCTTGGTTGAAACGAATCCTGACCAAACGCCACAGAAATGACAATGTTAAATCCACAGTTTTATTTTATTTTAAGGACAACCTTGAGCAAATATACTAGACTCTTTGCTCTCTGGTCATGAGGGAGAGAGTCGTATTTGATTCCCTTATCTTTCCTGAGCAAAAATCTCATTCGATTTCCTTATCTTTCATAAGCAAATGCTCCTGCAATATAACCTGGAAACAAACGAAGGGACTGTGTATGCATGTTATGTGTGTGTGTTCAGTGCTGTCAAGTTGCTTCTGACTCATGGCAACCCTATGAATCAAAGTCCTCCAAAACGTCCTATCTTTGACAGCCTTGCTCAGATCTTACAAACTAAGGGCTGTGGCTTCCTTTATGGAGTCAATCCATCTCTTGTTGGGTCTTCCTCTTTTCCTGCTGCCCTCAACTTTTCCTAGCATGATCGTCTTCTCCAGTGACTCTTGTCTTCTCACAATGGGACAAAAATACGACAGCCTCCGTTTAGTCATTTTAGCTTCTAGGGTCAGTTCAGGTTTGATTTGATCTATAACCCACTGATTTGTTTTTTTGGCAGTCCACGGTATCCGTAACACTCTCCTCCAACACCACATTTCAAAGGAATCTATTTTCTTCCTATCAGCTTTCTTCACTGTCCAGCTTTCACACCCATACATAGTAATAGGGAATACGATGGCATGAATTAATCTAGTCTTGGTGGCCAGAGACACATCCTTACACTTCAAAATCTTTTCTAGCTCCTTCATGGCTGCCCTTCCCAGTTTCAATCTCCTTCTAATTTCTTGGCTGCAGTCTCCCTTTTGGTTGATGGTGGAGCCAAGGAATAGAAAGTCTTGAACAATTTCAGTTTCCTCATTGTCAACCTTAAAGTTGTGTAATTCTCCTGTAGTCATTACTTTTGTTTTCTTGATGTTCAGCTGTATTTATTATTGTCTTCTCACAATGGGACAAAAATACGACAGCCTCCGTTTAGTCATTTTAGCTTCTAGGGTCAGTTCAGGCTTGATTTGATCTACAACCCACTAGTTTGTGGGGTTTTTTTTTTTTTTTTGGCAGTCCAAGGCATCCGTAACACTCTCCTCCATGTCATACCATATGCACATAACAACACACACACTTCCTCTACTTAAAGACAGACGGGTTCACATTCTAGCTGTATGTGAAGAAGTGAGCTGTGGCTCACGAAAGCTCACACCCTGCCAGAAAATATTTTTGTTAGTCTTTAGGGTGCAACTGGACTCTTGCTATTTTCTACTACTGCAGACAGACTAAAGGCTCACGAAAGCTCACACCCTGCCAGAAAATATTTTTGTTAGTCTTTAAGGTGCTACTGGACTCTTGCCCTTTTTGACTACTGCAAACAGACTAACACGGCTACCCACTGAGAAAATATTTTTGTTAGTCTTTAAGGTGCTACTGGACTCTTGCCCTTTTCTACTACACACACACGCCTGCCCCTTCGGTCTCCTTACCTCTCCTGAGTGAAATGCCCCCAACGACACGACCTGCAGACCCAAGAGAGGAAACGTCTCTCAGGTTTGTGTGCGTGGGTTACTAATCACGTGTGCAAAGACACAATGTCTAGATCTGTCATGCAAACCCCTGAGCTCTCTCCACCCACTTGTGCATGAGCAAATGACAGCCCATGTGAAGCCCTGGGGGGGAATAAGCCCCCTTTGAAAACCAGGCAGGGACCAACTGTGTCTCCTTCCCTCATCCTCCCCGGGAGCATCCACTTCCCATCAGGGATCCCCCCCCCTTCCCCGCACTTGGTCATTAAACAGGAATCTCCTCCACCATCCCTCCCTCCCCCTCGCCGCCGCCCTTCTTTCCCTTTCGAATCCTGGCAGGGATCCTTCCGCCACCCCCCAATTCCTCACCGTGTCCGGAAGGGCAGGCGGGGGGGGTGGGCTGACGGTTGGCGGCCCCCACAGCGGCACGCCGTATAACGACGGCAGCAACGCCCGGCGCAAGCAGCCCCTGTACCTGACCTACTTTCCGCCTGGCTTGCCACTGAACGTCGCACCACTAACCTACTTTCCAGCCAATGGCTTCTCCCCCCGCGCCAAGGCCCGGCCCGCCTCCCGGCCAATCGCAGGACAGCCCCGCGCGGCGGCGGGCCAATCGCACCCGCCGCGGCCCTCCTTCCCCCGCGCGAGCCAATCCCGGCCCGGCTAAAGCCTGAACGAGTCGGGGATGGGGTTGCCGTCGCGCGCTCGCTCTCTCCCGCTTAAAGGCTGTAACTTGGGGGAGGGGCCGGAGCGTGGAGAATTGCGCGCGCTCTCTCTCTCTCTCTCGCTCTCTCTCTCGCGCGCGGCCGGCTGTTGTTGCTCCTGTTGACGGTTGCGTAAGCGGCTCGTTGAGGCCGGGTGGGACCCGGATACGGCCTTGGCTGCTGCGCGGAGCCTCTCCCCGCGCGCTGTGCCGACGTCAGAACGAGGCAGCCAATGGCTGCTTGGGAACGCCGGCGTCTGTTTTTTTTCACTCGGCTCGCGCGGCCGGGCGTTCGCCGCCCGTCCCTGCTTTGCTGCCTCTCGGGGCGGAGGATTAGCCGCTGACAAGCGTGGGGCGCAGCCGTTGCAGGCTGTAGGGGGGCCAAACGGAGGGCAGCCTTTTACTTCCTGCCTGGGAGAGAAGCCTGGCGTGTCCTCTTCTGCTCCAAACAGGCTCATACAGGACCATCCTGTTTCAGATTGTGCATTAATCCCTTCCGTGTTCGAGGTGGAGTGGGGGAGGTGTTACAGGATTAGGCCGTTTATGCACGGGAGGTTTTGCCTTGGGTTTGCCACTCTCCAGATGCACATTTTTTCCCATCTGTATTCTCAGAACTCAACAATAAGCGCCCCCCCCCCATGCAGAGTTTTGAGAATTTGGATGGGGACAATGTGCATCTAGACTGAGAGCGGCAAATCCAATGCAAAACCTTTGGAGCTGTAGGATAATGTTTTCCAGTGAGTCTAAGGCCATTTATGCACGGGAGGTTTTGTCTTGGGTTTGCCATTCTCCAAAGCAGCTTACATTGAATGCCTCTCCATTTTATCCTCACAACAACTCTGTGAGGTAGGTCAGGCAGAGGGTGTGTGACTGGCCTAAGATCACCCAGCAAGCTTCCATGGCAGAGCAGGGAACCACCCCACTGGCTCTCTAAAAGGGCAAGTGGGCTAAATACCAGCAGTTACTTCATTTAAGGGGGGGATAGATTGCATTATTTATTTAATATATTTTTATCCCACTTTTCTACCCAAGTGTGCTCCGAAGAGACTTACAAAAACACACTTTAAATCAGTTTACATACAATGTGCTACAGCACAAAGTAGTGGATCTGTGATTTTTGTGGTGCAGTCTGTGGCTATGGCTACAATATGTGATTTGATGGTGAACTTGGGGTGGTCCGATGCAAAAATCCTGGGGATTCATGGTTTGGAGTTTGTGTTTGCGCCCTCATGGTGCCATGAACCAGTGGGTGCAGGATTTTTGTGGTGCTATTACAACTGATCTCCAGTTGATGGAGATCAGTTCACCTGGAGAAAATGGCTGCTTTGGCAATTGGACTTTATGGGATTGAACTCCCTCCCCAACCCTGCCCTCCTTGGGCTCTGCCCTAAAAACCTCCCATCGGTGACAAACAGGGACCTGGCAACCCTATTAATTTGACTAAGTTTGATAAAGTTTGCAAAGAATATTTTATGAAATAGACTCCTTTCTTTGGCCTCTCACTCCCATGTTAATTGCATAGAATGTCCCAATGGGCAGCCCATTCCTGAAGAGGGGTGGATCCGCAGCAGCCAGGAGTAGCACAGCCACGCCCGTCTCCTCAGAGGCTTCTTGGACGCCGTGGAGGAAAAAAAAGCCCTTTTAAAAAGTAAAGTATGAAAAAAGGGAAAAATTCATAGTGAGCAGTAAGGGTGCACCACCAGAAAAGGTGGCGCAGCCCCGCCGTTGCTCAAGGGGGTTTCCTGGGATGAAAGGGGCTAGGAACGCCCCTTGAAAACCCCTGGGAATGCCTCCCTGACGCTGGAGCGGCCTGCTGCTTCCAGGATTTAGGTCCTGGCATGGCGGCTGCAGAAGCCTGCTGCACACCAGGGCGCCCAGGCACCAGGGTGTGTACCACCTGGGATGGCATAAGTGCCCATTATGTTGGGTTAAACAGATGCTTTAACGTGGGGTCACACTGGCTCCTATGGAGTCCCCCCCCTCAGGAATGCGCTTTAAGTGTACTTTCAATTAATGTCACTTTGTTGGCAAAATGCTTATACAAAATACTGCTTATGATTTAGTGCTGCTGTTTATGAATCACTGAACACGGCATTTACATTTTCCTGTTCTAATGTTCCTCTGAATGTCATACTCTATTGACATGTGCATCAAGTATCCAGCTGATATTTCCACCAGATGCATGTTGCCAAATCAAAACTGTTATTCTCTACTGGAAAAAACTGTCAGCTGGCATGTTTTCTATTCATTTACTTCTATCTATTCAATCTGTTGCTGAACCTTTCCCTTACTGATGACAAATTCCTTTTTAATTGCTCATTATAGGATGGTCTCTGATTAAAATATTTGCCCCTTAAGGAATGTTCTTAACACCTTGCAGGAAACTGGTGGCATGGGGAAGGGGTTGGCTATCCAACATGTGCCATGGCCAGAAACTGTTGAGGGCATAGGCTGGGGGGTCCCCAGCTTGGTGCCCATGGGTGCCATGGCGCCTGCTGACACCTTTCCTGTTGCCTGTCAGGTGTTTTTTAGGAAGCAGGTGGAGCTTTTGGCCAGAAAGCAGTGCCGGATTTACGTATAAGCTAAGCAAGCTATAGCTTAGGGGCCCACTCTCTTGGCCCCCCCAAAAAATTTAAAGAAAATAATAATTATTTCACTATTAATATACTTAATTGTATTTCAGTTCAACAATTACTTTGATAAAATACATATTTTGTTATGTGCAAATGGCTTTAGATACCTATTAGGTCCATAAATTACCATATAGCATATATTCAACACAAAAAACAGCGACAATTTGTTGTTGACAAAGGACAGCTGGACATATAAAGGGCCCCATTACCTTCAATAGCTTAGGGCCTCATCAAGCCGAAATCCGGCCCTGCCAGAAAGGCCTCTGATTGGCCATTGGAGATCTGATTGGCTGTGCAGATTTTTTAAAACATTGCTTTGCAGTAGCCGCCACCACAGCACTGCACCACTGAAGGTAAGCTGTGTGTATGCAAGAAAATATTTTAAACAGTATGTTCATTTAAAAGGCATCTTGTTAACCAGACTCATGTTGAAGTTACTGTTCGAGTTATGCATAACCTCACTGTCTGATATAGGATTGCCAGGTCCCTCTTTGCCACCGGCGGGAGGTTTTTGGGGCGGAGCCTGAGGAGGGCGGGGTATGGAGAGGGGAGGGACTTCAATGCCATAGAGTCCAATTGCCAAAGAGGCCATTTTCTCCAGGGGAACTGATCTCTATCGGCTGGAGGTCAGTTGTAATAGCAGGAGATCTCCAGCTAGTACCTGGAGGCTGGCAACCCTAGTCTGACATGTGGTGATTGGCTCTACCTCCCATGGCAGCAATTGTGTGGTTGGCTCCACCTCCTATGGCAGACATGTTATAACTACCCACAACCCTGTGTCAGAATTTCAAAGGTGCCCACAGGGTCTAAAA
The DNA here is from genome assembly GCF_029931775.1 of Euleptes europaea. Lineage (NCBI taxonomy): Eukaryota > Metazoa > Chordata > Lepidosauria > Squamata > Sphaerodactylidae > Euleptes > Euleptes europaea. Next base: position 81,522,848 of record NC_079317.1, read on the forward strand.
GGCTGGGGACCCCTGGCATAAGCAATTGTGAGGCCTCCTCCGTGCAGGGAACTATAGGCTTATTGAGATTATCTGTCCCAAAGATCCTGTTGAATTCCAAAATATTGTATGGGATTTTGGTTCCCCAAGCAGAAACCCTGGGTAGGTATGGGATAAGAATATTTTAGGAGTAATAGACAGTGTTACTCCTCAGTGTTCTATATCAACTCCCAACGCTTTTTAGTATCTATGTGAAACTTTTGGGGGAGAGCATCCATAGGTTTGAAGCACAGTCACACAGAGAATTTGCAATATTTTTTTAAGGTCCGTTTTTAGTGTTCTTAGATGTGAGCCAGCAGCTCTGTTGAGGCTGGAGGCCACCTCGTTTTCTCTGGAGTTTGGAGCATGAACTATGGCAGTAACATTTCATTTGAGTCTTTTATTTGGGGGAACCTATAGTGAATTGTTGATTGCACTTGCTTCCCAGGTTTCTTTGTTTAGGGTTTCTTATTTCATTCCACCTTGTCTTGGAGATGTCATAAAGAATTGGCCACTTAGAAGTCTACGGCTACTACGAAGGCAATTTTGTGGGGGTTTTCTTCTAATGGGGCAGATTATATTCCAGCAGCAATTAACTCAATGGTGATTTCACAACTTTTGTATGGTGCCCCTTAATGGATTTCTGATGTGGACAATTCTATAAATGGAGTGCAGTCCTCATTCCTTCAAGCAGTTGGAGGTGCATTTCATCATTGGCACTTCATTATGAGTTTGGTCTTAGCTCAATAGAAGCTTGTTCTTGGGTATGTACCTATAATTTCTGAATCATCTATTTTTTTAGGCCCCTGAGGGTAGCATGGTAAGCTTAACCCTCAGGGACTCTTCTAAGGCTCCCTGGCTCCAGCTTTTTGAACTGAAGTTATCACTTGTAAATCTGAAGGTGGAGGACCTTTTCTCTTTTTCTGTAGATCAGTGTAAAAAAGTGGCCAAATTGATCTATGTTAGAGATAAGAATAGACAGCCCCATGGCACAGAGTGGCAAACAGCAGTACTGCAGTCAAAAGCTCTATTCATGACCTGAGTGCAATCCCGACGGAAGTCGGTTTCAGTTAGCCTGCTCAAGGTTTACTCAGCCTTCTACCTTCCCTTGCGGTAAAATGAGTACCCAACATGCTGTTCCAAGATGGCCTACTATAACACACTTTATATGGGGCTGCCCTTAAAGATGATCTGGAAACTTCAGCTTGTGTAAAATGCTGCTACTAATGTACTATCTGCAGTTAGCCAAAATTCATATACTACACCAGCCTTGGCTGCCTATTTGTTTCCAGTTCTAACTCAAAGAGGTCTTTCTGACCTCATGGCCTACGGCCACCATATCTTCAGGACCCACCTCTCTCTCCATATCCCTGGGCAACGGGTTCACTCATCAGAGCAAGACCTGTGTAGAGTGCCATCATGCAAGAAGATTAGATTAGCATCTGCCAGCTCCAGAGCTTTTTTAGCAATGGCTCCTACATGGTACAACGACCTTCCTGTGCAGATCAGGTACCCCCCCCCCCCCCGCAAAGCACCCAGATTATCAGCATTTTGACAGCAAATTATTTAGGTGGACCTTCCAATAAATTGAATTTTTTCCAGTTATCTGAAGTTGTTTTGCTCTGCGATTTAATTGTATGTTTTGTTCTGGTGTATTTCAAAAATAATTGTAATCTAGTTTGAGTCCTTTATGGGAGAAATGTGGCCTACATTATGTTAAATGACGTAGTTCTTGTTTAAAATAAAGGGAAAATAGATATTTCAACTATTATCTTTATAATATAGAAGAGTTGACTTCAAACTGGTACAGTGTATATGAATGTTAGTGAAACCAGCTATCCAGCTTCTAGCTCTGTACTTTCTGCCCATTGGTTAGACTGAATAGCTTATGAACAAAGTGTTCTAAGAAATAACATGACTTTTCAGCATCACCTTAATTATTCAGCAACTGACTACTTCAGCTGAATAACAAAGGTAAGTACAGGTTTGTCCACATCTCGCTACATGTTAAGTACTTTAGCTGGTATGTTTAGCCTTCTTAGCATTATAAAAGTTGAGATTTGGAAGCAACTTTTAATTTGCTCTTGTTTTAAAAGTACATATAAGTAGCACCATGAGCAATCTTGCAGCATTTTGTGATGATGCAGAAGCATGAGACGGACACAGCAGCGGAATGGCAGAGGCTGTTGACACAATCAGCAGTAAATTGTAAATATCATAATGATAAATTTAAAAAATAGGACTGTGGTATGTGTTTACTGTGGGAGTCAGGCTAAGGAGATGTATAAAGCTAAACTTAAAATGGAGTTAAATCGAATTTGAACTGTGAAGGCATGATTAAAATTATTGGCTAAGAAGATGCGATACTTTCCAGTAAACCCTTTGTTACTACAGTAAATTGTTGTAGAATATTTATAGCTATTTAGGGTATATGGTTGGGGGAAGGATGGTGAGAAAACTGACTGAGGCAGACTTTCCTCTCCACTGCATCATATTTTTGTAATTTCTTGTTGCTGGCTCACACCGTTTATAATATCGTTTATCGCCTTAGCCCTTCCTTATCCTGGAGCTTCCCCTGCTATTCTATCACTTCTGTCCCTGTTGCTGTTTGTCATTCTAACTCCAGGAAACACTGCTGAGCTGCCGAAGGGCATCCTCCAAAACAGGGAATCAGACGCAGATATTACATTGACATCCTGTTATCATGCTGATCTTCGCTCATGCTAATTATGTTCAAACACTGTAAACCTGGAAACATCCGTACGGAGTTGGCCCCTATGATCCTGTTGTGGTGTCCCTATCGGGCATCTTCATCCCAATAAGATGCTGCAAATTGACTACAGTCTACAATTGTAACTTCTCTCTTCACTACAGCAACCACCCCCTCACATTGCCACAGCTTCGTCTCTGTTGGTTGGCATAGTAACATCTGCCCCCTCAAAGTGCCATAGAACCACTGCTGCAATGCCATAGCAATGACATCACGCTGCCAGAGCTGCAGCCCAATAAGCCATTTTCACATGCCATGGGATCAAATTGCCACAGAAGCATCTCACAGTTCACAGTATCACCATAGCAACACGAGCATATGATATCACAATATATCATGCTAACACCAGATCAACACTGTGGCCATAGGAATTTCACCCCACGCGCTGAAAGCCAAAGAGAACAATGACGGGAAACGTGTAAGCATAATTATACATTAGAAACCATCCTCTGATTTGGGCCCTTGAAAGATGATTTGAAGAAGTAGGACTCGCATTTCAGGTATTGACAAGACACATAAGCTACTTTTTATCTTGCTTTTTGACAGAAAGCATTGCAGAATAGAATTAGTTGAAGTTGCGTCTAGTAGGGTTGCCAACCTCCAGGTCCTGGGGGGAGAAAAAGGCACCACTGTACTACTATCAAGGAGATAAGGAATTCAGTACAGAGGCAACATATTATGCAAAAGTGAAAATAGTATTTATATAGTGATAACTTATACAATTGAAATACAAAATGACTATACAAAGAGGATGGTATTCCAATGATTACATAAATTAGTTGAAAATCTCATAAGAGTAAAGCCAGTCTTCAATTGTGACAAGACTGGCTTTACTCTTATGAGATTTTCAACTAATTTATGAACTTTGTAATCATTGGAATACCATCCTCTTTGTATAGTCATTTTGTATTTCAATTGTATAAGTTATCACTATATAAATACTATTTTCACTTTTGCATAATATGTTGCCTCTGTACTGAATTCCTTATCTCCTAACCTCCAGGTACTAGCTGGAGATCTGCTATTACAACTGATCTCCAGCCAACAGAAATCAGTTCACCTGGAGAAAATGGCCACTTTGTCAATTGGACTCTATGGCATTGAAGTCCCTCCCCTCATCAAACCCAACCCTCCTCAGGCTCCACCCCCTCCCACCAGTGGCAAAAAGGGACCTGGCAACCCTAGCATGTAGGTATGCACATACAACGCAAACACGTGTCAGGTGGAGAGGAGGAAGCTGCCAATTTCTGGAAAGTATGTACAATCCAAAACATCAGGCAGGGATAATTTCAGAGGGGTGGTCAGCAGAAATAAACAGGAATCTTACAGCACATTAAAGATTATTTCTGAGAGCAAGCATAGTGATTACAGTGTTGGACTAGTTATTCATTTCAAACATGTCTATGCCCCCTTTCCAACCAGCTTAGGGTCTCTGAGATGGTGAACAATCAAAACCGTTAAAATAAAGCTTTAAAAACAACAATTAAAATGTCTACACAGTTCATACACCAAACACATACACATGAAGGAGGGTCACCTAGGGAGACCTAGGTCCAAACCTCCACGGGCCACAAAGCTCACTGAGTAGGTCCCGGGTGTGTGTGGGGGGGGGAGACATCTGCAACTTCCCCTAGTCTTGGGTGTACGTGAGAAATCACTTCAACAGGCTCTACACTGAAAACGGCACTGCTAGGAAAAAGTGTGGTGTAGTGCTGAGAGCGTTGGGCTAGGATCTGGGATACAAAGGTTTGAATCCCCACTCTGCCATGGAAACTTGCTGGGTGACCTGGGCAAGTTACATTACCTCACAGGGCTGTTGTGAGGATAAAATAAGGAAGAGGTAAGTCACCTTGGATCCCCGTTAGGGACTGAAGCACCCAGCAAGTAAAAAGAACCAAAAAGAAGGGGGGGGGGTCAGTCTATCAGGACATTTTTCAAGAAATCAGCTCTTGATTGCTAGTAAAGAGAAATCTTAGTAAATAAGAAGGGCTGCAACCTTGATTAGTTATTTAAATTGATTTTAAAACTTTTCATTGATAAAAGGTGCTCCTGATTAATTAGGTAGCAGGGTTTTTTTAATTAAAGACAATTATTTGCATACAAGAACTTACAATTATTGTAGGGAACAGGCACCAACTCAGAAGAGTTATTCCAACTTTCACACAAGAAAGAATGTGTCTTCTGAGGCAGCAGCAAAACTTCATGCGTATCACCTAAAAACCCGAATCCTGTTTTCTTTAGCGGTATTGGGTTATTCATATGCATATTTATTCACATTTACTAAATAGAATGCAAAGAGATGATACAAGAATGATAACTAGAGACTAATTATGAACAGAAGGTTATCAGATCATTCTTCATTGTACTGGATTAGTAAATGGTATTACTCAGAATCCAGAACAACATGTTAGATCAGATCTCTGTCACAGTTGTTTTGAACAGTGAATCTGCAGTGGCTGAAGACACAGAATCTCTATTTCCAGTATGTTTGGCTGAAATTTTGATGGTCATATGCCATTAGCATAATTCTGCATGTGTTTTGGATTATCAGGCTATTTTTGTAGTACACGATGCTGTATAAATTAACATTTCTTTTTTGAGTTATTTTTGCTTCTTGGGCAACTTGTTAATGGAGTAATTAACGTAGACATGCCATTAGTTCAGTTGGAGTTTTACCTAAGCATTCCAGAACCCCAGAGACTGCTTTACAATAACAAATTTATTAGTAGCTTTAGTAATAATAAGAGCATTTTATGTACTGCAAAAAGTGCCAACCAGAATGTTAGGTGTATCTCATAAACTTGTTAAAGTCTCGTTGGATAGGTAAATGAATTTTACAATATAAATAAACAAACTAGGGTGTAATCTCGTAAAAGTCTTACCAAATTTCATTGATTTAGTTGGGAGAGACCTAAGCATTGGCATAACTCTCCCACTGAAATGAGTGGGGCTTAAAATTGGTTAATATGCTGTAACTGAAACTAGATGTAGATTCCCATGTGTACAGTTTGGAACATCGTTCCACCCAGGGGTGTACTCTGTGTGCCTAGTAAGGGCAAATATGCACCACAGGTGCATCCTATATTTATCATCCTTTTATAGAGAAGGGCAGGAAGTACTTAGGGAAGCATTTCAGGAAGATTATTGTTCATCCACGTATATGAATCAGACGGTAGTCACGAAGGGAGGTTCCGAGCAGTGTTGAATGATCCTTTTAAACTTGACCTCTGCCACATGAACAGCAGAGTCATTCATCCTGGAAAACTAGGAAAACCAGCTTAGGTGTTGTGGATGTATTCAAGAAATCTATTTCAGCCTTCTATTTAAAACATGTTTAGTCTCAAACAGGGCAGTTTGTATTTAAGTCACTACTATTTTTTGAAAGCCTCACCCCGTCAATCCATGCTTCACATGGCAGCAATTGCAGAACTAATGCAAACTATGTAGTCTGCACAGTAGAAGGTATTCTTATGGATCACAAAAATGTTACTTCCCTTTTTCAAAGAATCCACATGCAAGGGTTCACAAACGTGTTGAACCTGGGAGCACTTTCAGGGTTTTCAGAAAGGGCAGTGAGCACCACCACAAAATGACTGGCATGGGGCAATTTAGGGTTGCCAGGTCCCTCTTCGCCCTGGCAGGAGGTGTTTGGGTTGGAGCCTGAGGAGGGCGCGGTTTGGGGAGGGGAGGGACCTCAATACCATAGAGCCCAATTGCCAAAGCAGCCATTTTCTCCAGGTGAACTGATCTCTATCGGCTGGAGATCAGTTGTAATAGCAGGAGATCTCCCTCTAGCACCTGGAGGTTGGCAACCCTAGAACAACTGCAAAAGATTGGAAAGTCCCTCAACAGGCATGCGGTTTTCAGATGGGGACACCCTGCAGACCCAAACCTGATTCTTCCTAGGATTTTCTGACCTGCTTCTTGTTCCAATGAGGTGAAGAAAACCCAGGATTAATTATTTGCTTTGGGAAAGAATCAAACGGGCACCAGGACTCGCCTTAGTGGACACCATGCTGCCCATGTGTGCCATGTTGGGGAATCACTGTACTGTCATGTGATTTTGGCTTTAAACATAAGTACTGACCCAGCAGCATGGAAACTGGCTGCACAGATATTACTGTGTGCTGGTTTATAGCAAACATCTCCTCTACAACAATCCAAATTGAATTATAATAGAACGCAACATTTATACAAAAGTTAAACATGTTTTTTTTTTTTTATCACATCCAAAGCCATACAGCAGTCTTACATATCTGGAGAAAAACTGTTGCAGAAGAATAACAGTGTAATTCTATCAACACTTTCCTGGGAGTCAGCCCCATTGAATAGCCTTACATAGAATTCTGAGCAGATCTGCTTGGGATTGCTGTCTTTGTGTATTACAGTTTCCACTATCACTTACTTTTCAAGTAGCATCAGTAGCTTGCTGTGTCAAGATAGTCCTAGCGTAGAAAAGTGTCATACGTTCAGTTAGCCACACAAGTCAATTTGAGTAACAATCAGTCTGCTGATTGACATTTCCAATTCCTACTGATTTCTCCTTAAGAGTAAGTATAGCTATCTGTTACCATGGCAATGGTAGAACTAAAAAGAACCACCTGCTTTTGATTGAATATTTAACGGGATGAGAGATCGTGAACTTTGAAATGTGATCTTGATGCTTTTATGAGTCAAGCATCATGGTGAAATTCAGTTTTAGTGTTTCTTGTTCAACAGAACGATGTTATGCTAAAGTAATGTTGCATTTGAAGGCTAATACAATCATTCTTCTCCTTACCTATGCCAGGAAAAAAATCCCTTGATTATTAATTGCATTTTTAACTTTGCATCTTAAATTTTGCATTTAACCTATATGAACCTTTCTTTCAAATTAGGTAGCATATTTGACTTCTCAACCGAAATATTGAGTCAAAGGGCTTAATCATGAATAAATCCTTTATTTATTTATTTATTAAGCATTATTCTGTGAAAGAGATTTCATTAGTCTGCTAAACTATGAATAGGACCCCCCCCGATGATGGGGAAAACATTAATTCTTCATTAATTAGCCACTCATGCATTAAATGGTACAGATAGCTGAGTTGTTTAACTGAAATAATACACACAAGGAGCGCTCAGCTGTGAACTGCATCAAGCATATAGTTGCTTTACTTCTACACACATGTCTCAGTGTTCTATACTGACTACTGTTTTTATACTTTCTCTCCCACTGGATACAGTAATTCCAGTCCAGCTGAATCCATGAATTGTCTGGTTGGATCCAGTGGATAGATACATGGCTGAAAAAAAATGGCATAGGATTCCATCATATGGATCCTTCTTTTACACAGATGCCACCATATGGTGATGGCCTTCTCCCATGACCAGATACATACCCATCATTTTCTCCTCTCATGTATAGCAGCAGTAAAGGTAAAAGGTAAAGGTCCCCTTTGCAAGCACTGGGTCATTCCTGACCCATGGGGTGACATCACATCCCAATGTTTACTAGGCAGACTTTGTTTATGGGGTGGTTTGCCAGTGCCTTCCCCAGTTATCTTCCCTTTACCCCCAGCAAGCTGGGTACTCATTTTACCGACCTCGGAAGGATGGAAGGCTGAGTCAGCCTTGAGCCGGCTACCTGAAACCAACTTCCGTCGGGACTGAACTCAGGTCGTGAGCAGAGCTTTGGACTGCAGTACTGCAGCTTACCACTCTTCACCACGGGGCTCCTGATAGCAGCAGCAGCACAGACCCAATTACACGTATGTGAAATGGTGAATTAGCATAAGACCAAAGATTTTTTAAAGCCATAGATTCAACTACTGTTGTCATGGCTGGTAAGTGTTTTTTAAATAAACTGCAGTCAGTAAAAGGTACAATGCAAACATTCTTTTAAAATTTATTTATTATAATGCAACATGACATAATTAGAATCAGTATACAGAGCAAACAACACATCCACAAATTAAAAACAAATGGATAAATATGCTTTATACAGTACTTCAGTCTTAGGTTGCAAAGAAGGAACAGTAGAAGGAAAGAAGACTTAAGAATGTGGTAGCTATAGTTATTTTTTCTTAAATGTGTTTGCTAAAGAAAGGAATAACTGTGTGTATACTTCTGTTAAGTCACAACCAACTTATGGCAACCCAGCAGGGTTTTCAAGGCAATAGAATAACAGAGGTGGTTTGCCATTGCCTTGCTCTGCATAGCAACCCTGGTATTAGGCTTGCCAGGTCCCTCTTCGCCACTGGCGGGGGGTTTTTTGGGCGGCGCCTGAGGAGGGCGGGGTTTGGGGAGGGGAGGGACTTCATGCCATAGAGTTCAATTGCCAAAGCGGCCATTTTTCTCCAGGTGATCTGATCTGTATCAGCTGGAGATCAGTGGAATTAGCAGGAGATCTCCTGCTACTACCTGGCAGTTGGCAACCCTACCTGGTATTCCTTGGTGGTCTCCCAACCAAGTACTAACCAGGGCTGACCCTGCTTAGCTTCTGAGATCTAACAAGATCAGGCTAGTCCAGGCCATCCAGGTTAGGGCAAGAAATAACTTATAACTAACATATTCTTAAATCTTCTTTCCTTCTATTTTCCCTTCTCTGCAACCTAAGATTGAAGTACTGTATAAAGCATATCTAAATTGTTCTGTGCAGATGTTGTGTTTTCCTAGTGTGACATCTAGTCAGATCTCAGGTTTCCTGAAACCAAATCTGTTTCACATTCACTGATAACTCTATTGTTTTCCCTCTTTGCATCCTTAATTTTGTAGCTGCTGGGCTACTATAAGTCGCACCATCTGCCAACAGCAGATGGAACCATAGCAAATAGAAAACATGGTGAAGAGATAGTTACAAATCAGTAAACTCTCCCATTTCAGGAAACAGCCAGTTTTCTCTCCCCATCCAATGACCTATGCCCCAAATTTTGCTTCTCTCCTGCTTTGTTCTAGAACAAATCAAAATACTTTCAAATGCATTCGAGTCCCCTGCAATCTTTACATACACTACACTTCATTTCATTAGCAAGGTAGGATGCTTCCACATGGTGATGATCATGTAGTAATGCAGAGGCATTCACAGTGGCAATGGCGCCTCCACACAGCAGTTTCACTCCACATTTACCTTTCCACACACCCCAGCGTCTATCTACTAGTTTCCCTGGCCAGCTTTCATTTTTTATAAAGCGGAAAGCCCTTTTCAGTGGAGAGAGATAAGAGAAAATGTATGTCTCAGCAACAAAAAGTGCTAGAAACGTTTAAAAAACGGAAAGCTAGAAATTTATAGAATACATGGATAGATTGTTATAGTATTATAACACTAGAGAGACATCTCATTTACTGATTTTTTTAAATATTGGGAAAAGCCCTCTGGTGTTGATGGTATGATAGCAACTGCAGGGACTGAGGCAAGTAAAATGGCACAAATGTGGGCAGGACCTTCCCATCCTCACGGCATACAAACATACGTTCATGATCTTTCCAAAAAGATAGTACCAAAACAGGTTGGGAAAGATTGTAGCAAAGGACATTGTCGTGTGGATTTCCCCAAACATTTTGCTAAACTTTGCATAGCTGCCTTGACTCCATCTGCCTGCTGGTATCAGAATCAGATTTATTAATCCGGCAAAGCCATTAAAATATTCGTAATGCCTGCTGAGAGAATCTGGGAGAAAGGACCAGGAATAGGTGTTATCAGATGGCTGCTGGAGTGGTTGCAGTTAGGGCTTATTGGCCCAAGTTGTATGATATGTGAATAAGCATATAATGGGTTTAAATTGTGGGCGGAAAGGTACCGGCTGGATATTAGGATTTTTTTTTTTTTTACGGTAAGTGTTGTTTGACAGTGGAATCAGCTACCTAGGGAGATGGTGAGCTCCCCCTCACTGACAGTCTTTAAGCAAAGGCTGGACAAGCACGTCAGAGATGCTATAGGCTGATCCTGCATTAAGCAGGGGTTGGCATAGATGGCCCCTTTCAACTCTATGATTCTGTATTGAGTTCCTTTGGAACCAGTACTCTGAGGAACCTGGAGGATCTTTCTAAATCCCATTACAATATCCATGAACACATGAAGCTACTTTATACTATGTCAGACCACTGGTCCATGTAGCTAAGTATTGTCTGCTCTATCTGGCAGCAGCTGTCAACATTCTTAGTCAGAAAAAAAAACTTATCGAATATCCACTGCCTGAGATCTTATAACTGGAGTTTGAAGGCTTGAACTTGGGCCTTCTGCATGCACAACATATATTCTGCCACTGAACAAGATCTCCTGCCACAAGAACATAAGAAAAGCCATGCTGGATCAGATCAAGGCCCATCAAGTCCAGCAGTCTGTTCACACAGTGGCCAACCAGGTGCCTTTAGGAAGCCCCCAAACAAGACGACTGCACCAGCACCATCCTGCCTGTGTTCCACAGCACCTAATATATTCAGCATGCTCCTCTGATCCTGGAGAGAACCTGCCCTGCCAGATAGGCAAGGAATGGGTTGATGGAATGAAGATGGAGTAGGGGAGATGCAGGTGACAACTGGGAAGAAGGAAGGAGTAGTGATCATATATGTGTTAGTAGTTGCACAAGTAATATATGCACTGTGAACGTATAATATACTTGGAACAGTTCTGTATGATGGCTGCTTTTTTTCAAGAATTCCATCATTTATTTATTTTTATTTTACCATTGCTACCCCACACCTTTCCTGGCCAAGCCAGGCTCAGAGCAGCTTCCAACAATACATAGAATAAAACCACATACATTTAAAAGCATAATTCTAATCTAATATTATAAAATCCCAGTTTATAGTTTACAAATTCAGATGGCGCCCTATTCTACGTAGCCACCTTATATGGGTGCACTATCTTTCATAGGTGAGGATGGTCTGAAGATGATAACAAATAAGTGCTGACAGCCAGCCTGTGAGAGCTCACAGGCCCAAAGAACACACAGGGGGAATGAGAAGAGGAAAATCAGAGAAGGAAAGAAAGAGAAGGAAGGAAGGAAGGGAAGAAAAAGAAGAAGAGAAAGGCAAAGAACCCAACTAGGAAGGATGGGTGGGGGGAGGGAAGAAAGGGAAAGAGGGGATCAGTGTTGAGCAGGGGAGGAAATCCTAAACTTCATCCTGACAAAATGGAGGTACTACCGGGTAAGAGCCCTGTGGCACAGAGTGGTAAGCTGCAGTACTGCAGTCCAAGCTCTGCTCACGACCTGAGTTCGATCCCAACGGAAGTTGGTTTCAGGTAGCCTGCTCAAGGTTGACTCAGCCTTCCATCCTTCCAGCTTGCCGGGAGTAAAGGGAAGATGACTGGGGAAGGCACTGGCAAACCACCCCGTAAACAAAGTCTGCCTAGAAAACGTCGGATGTGATGTCACCCCATGGGTCAGGAATGACCCGGTGCTTGCACAGGGGACCTTTACCTTTACTGGTGAAAGGTTTGACCCAGGAATTGGGGTTTGATCCTGGATGGGGTTGCACTCCCCTTAAAGACGCAGGCTCGTAATTTGGGGGTGCTTCTGGACCTGGTGCTCCTGTTGGATAAACAAGTGGCAGTAGTGGCTAGGGGTGCCTTTCACCAGCTTTGGCCCTTCCTGGGTGGGAAAGCTCTTGCCACTGTGGTGCATGCCCTGGTATCAAGATTAGATTACTGCAATGCAGTCTATGTAGGGCTGCCCCTAAAGACTGTCCAGAAGCCACAGCTTGTACAGAATCCTACAGCCAGAATGTTGACCGGAGAGGGTCATAGGGACCGCATCGTTCCAGTATTGTTCCATCTACACTGGCTCCTAATTTGCTCCCAGACCCAATACATGGTGCTGATATTGACCTTTAAAGTCCTATATGGCTTGAGGCCAGCGTACCTTAAGGACCGCCTTCTCCCATATGAACTTACCCGACCACTCTGGTTATCTTTGGAGGTCCTGCTTCGGGTGCCCCCACCATCTGAGGCTAGATGGGTGACAACCTAAGAAAGGCCTTCTTAGTCATGGTGCTGAAAATTTAGAACTTCCTCCCCTGGGAGATTCATCTATCTTCCTCTACCATTGCCTCCTGTTGATGTTTTATTTGGCATATCCTCAATAACTGTTATTGGCCCTCCTCTCTTATTATATTATGTTTATATTTTTATTGAAATATTTATTTTATGACACTCTTTATTTTACATATACTTTATTTTAAATGCTGCTTTAACGTTGAAATGTTTTGATGTTTGCCGACTTAGGGAGTATATTTGGGAGGAAAGGCAGCACAGAAATGTTTTCAATAAAATAAATCACTAAAATGTATTTTTTTGTGGACCATTGTTGTGGTTGTTAAACAAGCCTTTTTTGTGGCTTTGGCTTCTAACATTAGACTGCAGTCATATTTAATAACATGCTTAGCTGATAACATCACAACTTGAACAATGACTTTCTGGTTCATTTTTATTACTGTAGAATGTGAGTTAGTCATGGGTTGTCACTTGGTACAAACTTCTAGTCAGTACTAACATCCCATTAATCCAGCTCTCCCTTTCGAAACAGACCTCTCTTCAGCTGTTCCATTTATTTAAAAGAAGAAAAAGAGTGGTTTTTATATGCCAACTTTCTCTACCTTTTAAGGAGAATCAAACTGGCTTACAATTGCCTTCCCTTCCTCTCTCCATCAACAGACACCTTGTGAGGTAGGTGGGGCTGAGAGAGTTCTGAGAGAGCTGTGACTAGCCCAAGGTCACCCAGCTGGCTGCATGGGGACGAGTGGGGAAACCAACCCGGTTCACCAGATTAGTGTCCACCGCTCATGTAGAGGAGTGGGGAAATCGAACCCGGTTCTCCGGATTAGAGTCCACCGCTCTTAACCGCTACGCCACCCTTTCCAGGCAGGTAGTCACTAGTCCTGCTCTGAAATCAGTTTGTAGTTCCCTCCTGACTTCTCTGTATGCTATCAATCCAAGCAGTCTCCACCGTGTTGTTAATCCATCAACATCGAAGGTATTTTCATTTTTTAGATGGGCAATAATGTGTCCTGAATATCCTAGATCACTGAAAAGAGTCAATGGGTGTGCTTTCTTTGTCCTCCCATGTAATCGCTATCAACAGATTTTTTGCTTTCATGTGTACAAAATTAATCATGCTCCTATTTTCTGCTCATTGAGGATGCCAGAAAGGTTTGTGCATCCACTGCCTTTTCATTTCCATGGTTACTGTTAGTCACCGTCATTGGGTTTAATTCCCTTCAAATGGCACACTGATTATTTCTTATGCTGAGTGTAGTACAGAACTCGCCAATTAGGTTACCCTGAAATGTCAGTTTGGCATCACATGTTGTCATCCAAGATACTAATTAACTCCTTATCAATTTATTATTTTAATATCACCCAACAGTGCTGCTTAAGGCCATTCCTTGTGTTACACATTTTGCTCATGGAAGGGTCACCTCACATTTGAGTTACTTTTTTGAGTAAAATGGGAAGATCTATATGGATGTCTGCTCACAACAGGTATTTTCCAAAGCAAACGGGAGCCAGCGGGGTGTAGTGGTTAAGAGCGGTGGTTTGGAGTGGTGGACTCTGATTTGGAGAACCGGGTTTGATTCCCCACTCCTCCACATGAGCGGCAGAGGCTAATCTGGTGAACTGGATTTGTTTCCCCACTCCTCCACCTGAAGCCAGCTGGATGACCTTGGGCAAGTTACAGCTATGTTAGAGCTCTCTCAGCCCCACCTACCTCACAGGGTGACTGTTGTGGGGAGGGGAAGGGAAGGTGATTGTAAGCCGGTTTGAGTCTCCCTTAAGTGGTAGAGAAAGTCGGCATATAAAAACCAACTCTTCTTCTTTTTCTTCAAACATAAAACCAATTAGAAAAAAATCCTAGTGGCATATGTAGGGGAGGGAATCTCTTACAGATACTGTGTGTATGGCCTTTAGCCTCGCCTACATTTCGCACCACACAAAAAAATGCTACAGAGGATGAAAAGATGGCAAAGGCAGGCATATATGATTCAGCTGGCAACAAGACCTGGTTGCTTGATGAGGGGAATGGTAGTGGATGCAGGGCCTACTTAGCCTACCATACCAATGCTAAATTTATGCTGATGTCTAGTGCCAGAAATTTCTGGTTATTTTCACCACAACTAAATCTTCACACTGTCATGACATTTGTTTACAGAAGTGACTTGTAGGATCATTTTCCCAAGTGACATTTTCCTGGATTGTGCGTTCAAACAGGTAGAGTTTAAGAGCTCTCCTCCATACTTGAAATCCTGTTCCTTTCCCACTTGTTTCTTATTCACACAACCACACAGCTGCAGGGTGGCTTGAATTGCTTAGACCTTGCTCCTTGTAGTAAGCAAGGCTAGGCCAACAGCACAAACAACTCAAGGGGTTGTTTGTGGGTAGCAGTTAGGGTTGCCAGCTCCAGGTTAGGAAATACCTGGAGATTTTTGAGGTGGAGCCTGAGGAGGGTGGGGTTTGGGGAAGGGAGGGACTTCAATGCCATAGAGTCCACTTGCCAAAGTGGCCATTATCTCCGGGGGAACTGCTTTCTATCGGCTGGAGATCAGTTGTAAGAGCAGGAGATCTCCAGCCACCCACCTGGAGATTGGCATCCCTAGTAGCAGTGTTTATAAGGGCAGCAATAAAGCAGTGGACAGTCTGAGAGATGTATTCCCTGTTTGCTTGAGTGGATGCCAAGGCACATCTCTTAGGTTATATATAGCTGTATATGTGCCAAGAGTCGTATCCTAACATCCTCTGTACTATTTGGCTTCTGTTTTGTATCAGCATAGGGAAGGGGTGGGAGACAAAAAAAGGTAAAATATAGAAGGAAGGAGAGATTTATAAAACATGTAGGAGGGGAAGGACCATAAAAGGGGCGAAGAGAAAGCTAAAGATGGGGTAGGGTTGCCAACCTCCAGGTACTATTCAAGATAGTAAATCCAACTGTAATATAATAGTAGTCAAAAAAAGACAGTTGACGGCTACTTATTAATATTATAAAGCTACAAAATAATGCTCCATACATGAACAACTTCAAACTGTTATAGAACTATATTTCTTCATATAGCCAAGCTATATTTCTTCATATAGCCACAGTATACAATTGTATTCCATATAGCAACAAGGCACAATTGCAATAAAATAAAGTCTTTTCAAAAGCATATAATGCCAAAAAAATCAACAGCAGTTTTATCAGTCCTTCTTTTTGTGTAGTTACAAGGAGTGTACTTATTTCTTTTTTCTTTTTTGTTGGTTATGTCCTTAGATGTGCAGGGTAGAACAGGATGCTGGTAACTTAGCCTGTTTCCAGTCTTCTTCAGCCACCCCAAGGGACATAGAGCCCAAAAGCATCTGGATTGTATTTTATCTCAGAACGCTTCTCAACTGTTGACATAAGCATTATAATTACCATTTGAAAATATATATACAAATAATTAATTGCATATTAACAATAAATAATAATACTTACATCTTATAATATCAAACACAGCAACTTGTGAGGTATGGACCTGACAAGAATCCTTTCTTGTTCCTAGTCAAACTGTTTAAGGTAAGCATTTCACTTAAGTATATGTTAGGAATGATCCCAGGTGTTTTGACATTCTTACAGAAACGAGGTAAAGCCATTAGTCATATTTAACCCTTTGGGGGTTACGCAGTCAAATAATTGCACAAAACGTGCTTCTTGCTGACTCAGAATCCTTTCAAAATTTGTTCTCTAATATTTTTTTGGAGTTAATTGCCAATCCGCAAAGAATTTAATATCATTTTCCATATGTTTATATTGAATCCAATGCTCGACAAGCAGAGCTTCTGTCACATGATTTTTAATTCTGGATCTATGTTTGCCGATCCTCAACTTTAATGGGTGTGACGTACTAGCTGGAGATCTCTTGCTATTACAATTGATCTCCAGCCGATAGAGATTAGTTCACCTGGAGAAAATGGCCGCTTTGGCCATTGGACTCTATTGCATTGAAGTCCCTCCCCTCCCCAAACCCCGCCTTCCTCAGGCTCTGCCCCAAAAACCTCCCGCCGGTGGCAAAGAGGGACCTGGCAACCCCAGGGAGGGGAAATAGTGGGCCAATGGGAGAAACAGAACAAGATAGTTATGTGGCGGGAGAGAAGGAAAGGCAAGGGGCTTCCAGGGGGAGGAAAGCGGAAAATGTGGAAGAAAAAGAAAAGGGAGGTCTCATCCACAGCAGGGATAACAAACATTGATCATAGCTGTTGATTCCACAACATGCAGAGCTAAACAGAGGCTATTTATAGGAGGGAGTGCCTGCAGTTGTAGCTATGGCCTGGCGCCTGTGGGCAATCACAGCTGGATCTTGTTGACCGTCCTGCTGCAAAGCCTCATGGTGCATCCAGGTCTCCTGATGCCCTCAAGGTTAGCAGAGAGACCTTGGGCAACTAGTCATGCCCTCTACTGTCTGAGCTGTGTTTCTGCTGAGGTATTCTGCCTTCTCTGGTCTCAGGGTCCTTGGGGGAGACCTTGTGGTCCTTGGCAATCACTTGTTCCCTTACAGCAATCCCACTTTCTGGTGGTGGGTCCCGCTCCTGAGCCTTCTAGGCTTCTGGTCTGGTAGCTGATCTGGTATGGTCCACAACCTTCCTGACAATCTGTGGGAGCCAGAGCTCCCAGGCACCTTAGGGTCTGTCATGGTTTTGTCCTCCATGCGATCTACTACCAAGTTGTCCTCATCCTCTGATGCGGAATCGTCAGGCCTGGTCCTGGCAGGGAGAGAACCTGGAGGCACAGCCAGGAGAGGAAAACGAAAAGCAAGAGGAAAAGAGTCATTAGAGAAATGAAAAACCCCCCATGAGTTGTCACAGGTCCCCCACTTATTTAAACTGATCAATTTTTGCTGATTCTAAATATTATGCAGTAAACTACTAAAAACACTTAATAAATCAGCACTGGTAGAACACTGGCTACTTTTTTTCTCTTCCTTCTGAGGAAGGAAACTACCAAAAATCCTGATTTTAAATTCCTGCAAATAAAATATTTAATTGATCATATTAACATTGCCACTGCTAGCAAGCTGAAGACTGTACTTTATTGCTGTCACATCTTGACCTGAGGCCTCTGTACATGGAGGGCTAGTTCCAACACAGGCCAGAATCCAACAAGTGATAAAAGGAGCTTTATAAACATTGCAAGATATCTGAGGCTACCCTGTTGAGATATCCGAGTGTAGCCTTAGATGTGATGCTTATAAAGCAGGCTTTCAGGGCTTCAAAAACCATTCCCAAAACTTGCAAGAACTTCAAGAGCAATGCAAGGAGCTAAGGCTGCCGGGGTGGGGGGGAGCCCAGGAGCACATTTGGAAAAGGTTGGGCATGTTTAAGGGACTTGTTATCAACATTTGTTCCATGGGGAAATAGATGAGGGACAGGCATTTTTATATGGATCTTTTAGGGGGGAACTTTATACAGGACGCCCAAATTTCTATTGGCTCCTCCTCACGAATCATCCCAGCTTATTGGGTATAGTCCTAAAAAGGACTCATTCCAAAGTGTGTGCCTGCAGGAGAAAAAGTTATACCCAAACCATTCCGGAATGTGATCTCACAGAGTGCTTCCTAAGAGGCCCCCCAGCTTGCAAACCTTGTGTACTATTTCTGGCTGTGTCCACACAGCAAACACCCTCTGCTTCTGATACATGCTTTAACAGTGTTGAGGAACAGCTGAAGTGTGATACAGAACTCTTCTGTACTTGCCTCCCAGAAGATTACCCAGCAGCTTGGCATTTCCTGTATTAGCTATGTGAACAAACAAGATTCAGAGTAGAAATAGAGTTGGTTTTATACCCTGTTTTTCTCTACCAAAAGGAATCCCAAAGCAGCTTACAAATTCCTTCCTTCCCCCCCCCCCACAACAGGCACCTTGTGAGGTAGGTGAGGCTGAGAGAGTTCTGAGAGAACTGTGACCGGGCCAAGGTCACCCTGCAGACTGCATGTGGAGGAGTGGAGAATCCAATCTGGTTCTCCAGATCGGAGTCCGCCACTCATGTGGAGGAGTGGGGGACTCAAACCCAGTTCTCCAGATTAGAGTCTGCCACTCTTAACCACTACATCATGCTGGTTTATGTATGACTGCTACTTTGCAACCATGAGGAAAGTTTGAGCTGAAGGACTGTGTGGTGGAATGGCCCTGCTTGCCCATGAGTGCGGTCTGTTTGGCCCTCTGAGGTGTCTAAGTGCCCTGTGACTGCCCTGAGGCTCCACCTGGAAACACACTGCTCTAGCAGACCTTTGAAGGGGTTTTCTCTCTCTTCCTTTTCAGTAAGCTGCCACCTACTGGTTGTTTCAGGAATTACCCACTGAGAGGCTCAGTACTCCCAGTTTCCCTTCCTGTGTTGCCGTTCTGTTGCGTACAGGCAGGTCTGAGTCTCTGCTTTCCACACAGCAACGTATCAATGCTGAAGGAAGCAGAGCCTGACGCGTATTTTACTCTTGCCGGGAGGGGCCGGCAGCTCTTTAATAAGGACAGGAACAGTATACTCACAATACAGGAACAAGATCACAGACACAGATACAAGCTCCTTGCCCTTACGGTCTTGGCTGCAGGCACGGCTTTCTTCCAAGTTCAACACCACGGCAAACCGGACTCCTAAATGAAGCTTCTCAAGATAAGAGACAGGCGGCATGCAATAACATTTGCTCCCACAAGGCACTTAATGGTCAGCCTTGCTTATATTGCCTTCGTGACTCTCCAGGTGTTTCAGCTCAACTGTCGGCTTCAGACTCTGATTCCTCCTGCGCCAACTTACGTCTTTTGTCCAAAAGCCGGGCCGACTTTCTCCTTTGCTGCAATGCCATTCTACCTTTTACTCTTCTTCTCTCCACTGGTGGAGGAGACCCTGAAGGTGAAAGGCTTTCTCTTCCCTGTTCTCTTGTTTCAGCCGGCCGATCTTCTGGCTCAGAGGCCCCGTCTTGCTGTTCCGGTGTTATCTCTTCAGAGGGAGTGAGGGTTGTTCTGCCTCCTCTTTTTCTGAAGAGTAATTCTCAGGCGGACTCACGACACGTTCTAAGGTTCCACCAAGTGTCCGTGTCTCCTGCTGCCCAGTGAATGGTTACCACAGGGATGACATACCTAGCAATTGACCACCTCCTTTCCCCTGGTGCTCATTTTAAATATCGTGTTTGAATGGTGGACATCTGTGTTTTATGGAAAACAACTACCAACATTCAAAATGGTAAAGAAAAACATTAAAAGTAAATATTCCACATACATACTTCCTGCACAGCAACAGATTGAGCAAGGAATACAAAAGAAAGGTGCAAAGATGCAACCCCCCTGTCACTCTATATGTGTCCTAGCTGCTCTTATTGTAAGGCAGGTTCTTTATCTTCGAAGTTACAGTTTGCTAAAAGCTTCCCATTACCTTAGAGTCTTTGTCCAGGCAGGTAGCCCTTTGTCTGTTCCACATAGCAATGGTGGCCATCAAGATGGAGCTCAGGTATGAGAGCTCCTTCCTCCAGAAGTATATAGCCAGGATGGACCCACCAAAAGGACCCTCTCCCTCCATGCCAAGGGATCTCCAGGATGATAAAGTCTAGCCCCTCCCACCCCCAAGTCTTTGTGTGCCTTCTAAAAGTCAGATTCCAGCCAATGCGTGAGGTGACCTTTCATTGTCTCCAGCCAGGATGGCTATTAATATTTTCAAAGCTTTAATGGTTGGTACCTGGACAATACGTGAAAGCAATGAACTTCTCCTTTCTGCCTGTCTTATGCCAGGAGAGACGAAAACTTTAAAAACTGAATGTGGGGTTTTGGCCATGACTGAACCTGCAAATAGCCCCGTGGTGCAGAGTGTTAAGCTGCAGTACCGCAGTCAAAAGCTCTGCTCACGACCTGAGTTCGATCCTGACAGAAGTCGGTTTCAGGTAGCCAGCTCAAGGTTGACTCAGCCTTCCATCCTTCTGAGGTCGGTGAAATGAGTACCCAGCTTGCTGGGGGTAAAGGGAAGATGCCTGGGGAAGGCACTGGCAAACCACCCCACAAACAAAAAGTCTGCCTTGGAAACGTTGGGATGTGACGTCACCCCATTGGTCAGGAATGACCCGGTGCTTGCACAGGGGACCTTTACCTTTTTAAACCCGCAAATAAGATGCATTTCTTTACAGGTGGCACTCAGGTCCTGAAAACTGGATAGGCTCCAATAACTGTGGGAGCATTGTAGAATTTCCTCCTGCTGCTGCTAGGGTAGTTAAGATGAAGACACTGCAAAGGCAGAGTTGAAAATATTTGGGATTAAGACTGACTTGTAGTTAAATGGTCAGACTGATGACTGTAATCTTCATTACCTGCTGAGATTAGTTGTTTGCCTCCATCTGCTGTTCAAAACTGGAAATTCTGTTAAAATCTGTTAAAGGTTTTGTCCCCTGGCTTCCGGGTTTACTGAGATAAATTGAAGGGATGCAACACTGTGAAAAGTGACAAAGTGGTTTGCTAAGGATCAAGGCAAGCATCCACATCTGCATGGGTGGAGGGTGTCCTGTCTTGCAATCTTGATTTTCCTTTAAAATTTTGCAAGTTCATACATGGATATTTATCTCTCTATGGCAATGTGGCATGATGACTTATATGCATTCAGAAATACAGTAGTACAGATCTTTCAGTAATATCATCTTGTCACCCCTGAAGACATCACTTTTCAATGGATTCACATTTTCCTCTGCAAATCACTGAATGGTAAGCAAGTGAGACATGAGAACTCAGGATTGCCAACTGAAATTGAATAACCATCGACTCAGGTTGGACAAGGGAATGTAACTCTTTACCAGACGTATAATTTACCTATGGAATTTGCTGCCATGAGATATATAATGGCTGCTAACTTTAAGAAGGGATCAGGAAAAAAAATCACGGATGGATCTATGATAACCTATTTAACATGATTGTTAAATGGAATTTCACTTGAAAACAGCAGTGGAGAACAGTGACCTTTATGTCCTACTTGTGGGCTTTCTGGAAGCATCAGGTTGACCACTATTGGAAACTAGATGCTGAACTAGATAGACCCTTGCATCTGATCCAGGAAGGCAGTTCTAGTCTTATGAGATATCAAGAAACATACCTAAACCTGTAAATCAGCCCAAATTAGCAACTGAAAGGAGAACTAGAAGCTAGGAAAAGGGGACACTTAGAAGACTGAGAGGAAACAGCCAACAAAACCACATGGATGCCAGTTCAAACAAGTGAGCTGACATATTGAAAATGATGTCAAGTACTCTTTGAAGTACTTGGGCATGTGATGGAGAAGTCATGTGGCTGTCACCAGTAAAACCAGTATAGGGCCAGGAACACCCACATACAATCACAAACAAATGCAGTCAGTCAGAAAGGAGCTATGGAAAATGGGACCGTTAGAACAAAAAAAAGTTTTTCACTTTGATTAGATTCCTATAAATTTTGAACCTTAAAGTTAGGAATAACCTTGTTAATGTTTTGTCTTTTATTAAAAAGTAGCTTGTGCATATATTCAATGAAACACAAGGGGGCAGAGCTGGATAAGCTAAATCCCAATGGATGTAAGATTTTCAAAATACTGTTCTGACTCAGATGCCACCACATTAGCTATGGAAGCTTTGAGCATTTCTGAGGTTTCCACTTGTCATGTTCACAGAGATATCCTTCACTTCTTGCAATCTGAGTATGCAGCCAAGATCCCCTACCCACCTAACCACACACTTGCACCTCCTTTAATTCATGTCCCTCATAGTTTGCAAAATCTGCCAGAAGACAGGCAATTCTAGTAATGTGTTGCTGGAAGACTTGATTCTTCTGGCTTTAAAAGAAGCTGTAGCCAGAACTTTATTGAAGAAAACATCCTTGGACATGACAGATTATAAAAAGTACCATCCAGCCTCAAATTCCTGGGAACCCTCTGGAAGAAGTGGTGGCAAAAGAACTCCAGGGATGAAAATTATTCTCTGCATCCTTTTTCATTTGGATTCTGACCTGTTCAGAGTTATGGAAACCACCTTGGTCACCATGTGAGATGATCCATACCAGCCTTCTGAGAGGGGAGCTGTGTCCCTTTTGGCTCTCCTGGCCCTTTCTGCAGTATTTGAGACCAACAACCATGGTATACTTTTGGATTGTCTGGAAGGATTGGGTCAGTGGTATGCAGTACACGCTCTAAGCAGACTCCATCCTCAAATCTTCAGAAGTTTCCCAACCTGGATCTGCTGAGTTTATCCTCCTCCTCCTCCGCCGGTAATCCAGCAACCCCAGACCCTTCTAAGTCTATTGACTTCTGTTTAGGATTGCACTGACAGCCTACATTAACTACATCTTTCCTACAGAACGGATTCCAGGTACTGCTATGCAAGTTCTGTTCTGCCCCATGACCTCTGATTTATGGGGTGCCACGTTGTTTCATCTTGTTTCCTATGCATCTACATAAACTTCTAGGAGAAATCATTTGGAGATCTGAGGCAAAGATTCATTAATATGCTTATGACAAACTGCTGTATTTCCATTCGTGCGAAGTTAACGTGTGGTGGCTGAAATACTTAACCTTTGTTTGGAGGCCGTGAAGGAATAGGTGAGAGTGAATAAGCTGAAACTTAACCCTGAGACACTTTTTACCAGCTCATTTGCTACCTATAACCATTTCTGGAAAAATCAGACCTGGTTATTGCTGTACATGCCATGGTAATGTCCTGATTAGATCCTAATGCAATCCATGTGGTGCTGTCCTTGAAGACAGTTCAGAAACTTCCACTGGTTCAAAACACGGCTGCCAGCATACTAACTGGGTCGTGCTGAGATGAATGCGGTGCCTGGTGCGCTGGTTTCCTGTATGTTTCTAGGCTTAACACAAGATATGAGGTTTGCCATTTACAGTTCAGTGCTAAGCAGAGTCATGCCCTTCTAACTCCATTAATAGGGTTGCCAACCTCCAGGTACTAGCTGGAGATCTGCTATTACAACTGATCTCCAGCTGACAGAGATCGGTTCACCTGGAGAAAATGGCCGCTTTGGCAATTGGACTGTATGGCACTGAAGTCTCTCTCCAACTCCCGCCCTCCTCAGGCTCTGCCCCCAAAACCTCCTACCAGTGGCAAAGAGGGACCTGGCAAACCTATCCATTAACATCAACGGCTTGGATCCAAAGGACCTGAAAGATTGCCTCCACCCATATAAACAAACCTGAGCCTTAAGGTCTATCAGTGGGGGATTCATACTTAGGACCCTCATTATCTGAAGGTAGACTGGTGAGGACTCGCAAGAGAGTTTTTGCAGCAGCCACCCCCCAAATCATGGCAGTGCCTCCCTTAAGAGGGAGGAAATGCCTTCAGTCTCCCACCTGCATCCATCTCTTCCAGAGAGTACTACAGACCTTTGGATTCCAGAAGGTCTTTGAATTATACTTATGATGGCTTTAATCTTTTCTGCCTTTATTTTGCTGGTATTAACAGGTGTGAATGGCCACAGCTTTCAGGAGTTCATTGCTTTAGTAATTATCAAGTTTTTAAATATATATATATATATGGGTTTTTACTAATTTAATGTTGATTCCCCCCCCAAATTAATGTATTATATTGGTCTTCCCAAGCATGAAAAGCTGGGCAGTAACAGGATATTAGGCTGGGTTAGTCTGACTCAGTGCAGCCAGATCTGATTGTTCTTCTCAGGGCTGCCACCTGATGCCAGATCCAGATCCCAGCAACCATTGTTCAGTACAAGGAAAACTTTCGTTTGTCCAAGAAAGCAAAATAATTATTATACAGCCCAACTCTATTCATGTTTACTCAGAGTTCCCCAACTAAGTACATCAGTAGGCCACTCCATATCGACCCTTTCTCATTGAGAGTGCCGGCATACAATCTATGCTCGTATCCTCACATTGTTAGTTTGGGGTCCTGAAAACCTATCCTGCTGATCCCGTGTTTCACTTTTTCTTGAACCCCCAACAGAGCTAGCGGATGCCCCGGGAATGCAGAGTATAACCTGAAGAGCTCCAGAGTCTTACAAACCGGTGATGGCTTTGCTGTAGATCATGTTATAAAGGATAACATGAATGAGGTGCCAGAGTGTTTACCAGGAAGAAAGATTTCCTGGGAACGGTGCCCAGACCTGTGGCATGAAAGAGCAGATTTTTCAATAGAAAAAAGGGTGGGAGTAGAGCTTGATGATTACTGTGTTAGCCTGCACTCAACTTGAACCGTAAGGAATCATGAGCTGGTATGAAATTATTTGCACATACTTTCAAAGCACATTTTACTATAGTGCCCTTTTTCCTGTACAGGACCTCGTAAACTGCCTTGAGCTTCTGGGAGGAAGGGCGGGAAACAAGTATGATTGATAGATATGAACACCATGGAATTGTCCCAAGAGTTGTTTATATAAGGCCTGATCTTTTAAAGAACTCAATGTAGTGCAATCTTTAGAGCGTTGGACTAGGACTCAGAATAACCATGGCCTTTTATGCAGGGATGTTTCACTGACTGCTTTGGGGCTTCCTTTTGCTTTTGCCTTTTCGACCTGTCAGAGGTTGCCTTGCTGTCCCCGCACGTTTTGCCTGCATTTTCCAGATTCTGGCTAAAACAGCATCTGGAAAACACAGGCAAAACACGCGGGGAGAGCGAGGCGACCTCTGACGGGCAGAAAAGACATGGACAAGAGAAAGGAAGCCCTGAAGAAGTTGACAGGGGTGACCGCGGGGAAACATCCCTGCATAAAAGGCCCATGTTCAAAACTTTGCTCAGCATGAAGCTCATGGAGTACCCTTGGGCCAGCCACTCTCTCTCAGCCCAAACTATTTCATTTGGTTGTAGAGTGGCAGTGCAGATCTCCCAATGTTTTGTTTAATGTGAAAAGGCATCTGGGAATGATTTGAATTGGGACTCAAGCAGGGAGGGGTTAGCCCTCCCCCCAGATTGAAATTGCCTTTACCCCAACCTATCCCCAGATTGAAATTGCCTTTACCCCAACCTACTACTAGCCCTGAGGGCAGAAGGGAATACATGTATCTATGAAGGATCATGGCTTATATAGACAATTCTTGAGGGATTTCCATGAGGTTCTTATCTCTCCATCATATCTATATTCCACCCTTAAGAACATAAGAAAAGCCATGCTGGATCAGACCAAGGTTCATCAAGTCTAGCAGTCTGTTCACACAGTGGCCAACCAGATGCCTCTAGGAAGCCCACAAACAAGACCACTGCAGCACCCTTCCTCCCAGAAGTTCTGGCCACTACCCTACTCTGCCTCTAACACAATAGTCAGAAATACCATTTGATTACATCTAGTCCCCACATTGCATGCATGCATGGTGCTTCTGGTTGGGCTGATCTCTCATCAGTCCACCCGGCTTGGAGTAGGGTTGCCAACCTCCAGGTAGTTGCTGGAGATCTCCTGCTATTACAACTGCTTTCCAGCCTATAGAGATCAGTTCCCCTGGAGAAAATGGCTGCTTTGGCAATTGGACTCTATGGCCTTCCCCAAACCCCGCTCCCCTCAGGCTCTGCCCCAAAAACCTCCCGCCGGTGGCGAAGAGGGACTTGGCAACCCTAGCTGGGAGAGATGATTGCCATACCAAGCAGAGGGTATGCAGTCTTACATTGTTGGGTCTGAAGTGCAAGCACAGGCAAGACCCAAGACAAAAGGCACCTTTCTTTTTCCTTAGGAAATATTCTGTGTTCCAAGTTGCCAATGTTTTTTCTAGCAGGAATTTGATATTTTCAACAGCTGCGCGACAAGCAGAATTCAGCAGGTGGGGCTTTCACCAACCAGGGCACAGTTGCAGTAATGGGGAAAACTGTTGTTTTCTGAATTATGCAGTTGTTCAAGACACAGGAGCCCTACCTGACAAACTTGATAATGGGTTCATGAAGGTTCCTGTGCTTGGGTATGTTGCCTGTGCCTTTAAGTGCCCTGAGGAACCAAGACAGTATGCAGCAGCTGCAACCCCAGCTCCTTTCCTTCTCTAGTCTGTCTGACCATACTTTAAAGAAACTCTGCAGATCCCAGGTTTTACAAGGGTTGCAGTTAGCTCAACAAACAGTGATAGAGCAAAGGAATCTTGCTCCTGGGAAGCTATATTTTAATTGCCAATAACATTGGTCAGGGAAGCTCAGAGAAGAAATATTTGTTCTTGGGGAACAGTGGCCAGAACAAAACTAAAAGCCCACACATGGGATGTCTGCTTTTCCAAATTTACTCTTCTCCTGTGCCTTTAGCAGTAGCTATTCAATGCTCAAAAAATATAGCAGCTCAAGCTTTTCTCAAGCACTCTGTCCCTCTGCCAAGGAAAACTTTGCCCACGCTTTGCCTCAGGTTGCTTTTGGAAATACAGGACGACAGCCAGCAACAGTGACAGCTCTATCCAAAGATCTCAAAAGTAGGGAGTGGGGAAATCAGTCCCTCCCACTGACAGGGCAGAGTTGCCAGGTTGCCCCAGAGTGTGCACCGAAGTGGGAAATTAGGTAGGTGTCATTTTCCCCGTCATTTCTTCTCTGCGCATCTTTTCCTGCCTCAATTACAGTAGAGCCAACACAGAGTCCAACTCACAACTGCATTGTAGGCAGGAAAGGACAAGAGGTGAAGTGGTGGGACCAAACATAGCTGCTTGGACTCCAGAGCAGTAGGGTTGCCAACTCCAACCTGGGAAATGCCTGAAGATTTTTTGGGAAGGGGTTGAAGAGGGCAGGGTTTGGGGAGGGGCTTTAATGCCACAGAGTCCAATGGCCAAAGTGACCATTTTCTCCAGGAGAACTGATCTCTATTGGCTGGAGATCTCCAGCCACCAACTGGATGTTAGACTAATGAAATAAAACGTATGCTGACCCAACAAAGTTCAAGAAATAACAGCACCAGCTCTACTTATAATACAATTAATATACTTTACCAAGTCAATAAGGACATATTACAGAAATAAATGAAAAACAGGTTGCTCCACCAAAATATAATCAAAGTCCAATCACTTCTATAAAAAATAGTCCATTGGTTCCAACGACCTAGACAAAAGAATCTGTTTCAACAAAGGTGTCCAATATCAGGGAAATTTCAATCCATCAAGGTATAATCCAAACAATTTGTACAGTCCAAAATGGCACTTCCGGATAAGTGATCGTTTCACAATATATGAATTGCTTCTTCAGTTGATTATTTCCTTTTTTAGTCCTTCCCCTTAGGGGTAATGTTATCCTTAGTGTGAAGGGGTACAAAGACCTCTGTAAAGGCAATATATACAACATGCTATAACAATCAAATATTATTAAAGGTATGGTAATGAATAAATTAATTACGTTGCCAAGCTTACCACCAGTGGACCAGCGACCCTCACGGTTCCTCAAGCTCTGCCAAGGTTGGTATAGAGTGCAAAGCCCATACTGTATAAATTCCTAAACTCGAATTGCCTACACCTGTGAGTTACAAGGAATGTGTTCATTTAAAGGAAACAGGTCAAATCAGATTCATTATTCAGACCTAATAGTGTCATAGTTTTAAATAAATGGACAAATTTCATTTCGTGTCTGTGTAATAATTTAGCAACATCTTCTTGACAGTAAGGACGTGGTTTGATTGCCATAACGCAAAAAACAGCAGGTCTTTATCCGAATGGCCTTTTTCTAGGTAATGGTTCGTTAAAGGTGCCTCACGCGTTTTAGAACGAATCCCTGCCCTATGCTCTCCGATATGAATTTTTAATTGCTTTGATGTCAATTCAATGTATAATAAAAAACACGGACAAAAACATGCCAGTGCTTACGCACGATCTTCTGAATCTCATGAAAGAGCTGGTCTACATTTTGCTTCTAATCATCCACTCCATCTACGCTTTAATTTACCTTACAGCCAACTTCTCAGATTAAAATGCAATTCTACATTTGAACAAGACTTTACTTTTGCTGCCTCTGACTTATGCAAGAAATTTCACAACAGAGGTTTTCATCCCCAAGTGACGCAAACTTCCTTAACTCGAGCCACAGCCATTGACAGGGAGACATTGCTGAAACCGTCGGTTCACAGCAAGTCCACCAAGCCGAGAATTTTTGCTTCTTTAGAATTCAATCATCTCTCTCATGAGATTCAGAAGATCGTGCATAAGCACTGGCATGTTTTATACAACGTACCAGGATGCGCTGAATTACCATTATTTGGACTTAGGAAAACCAAATCCTTGCGCAATTATTTGGTAAGGTCAGATATTCTAGAGAGCAAGACGGAAACTAAACCGAATGGTCACTTTAAATGTGGCGCATGCGCCATGTGCGCCTATAGCCTGCCGATCAAGGAAATCAGTTCTTCGAGTTCTGTTTTTACATTCAGACTTAATCAATTTACTAATTTCAGCTCCACCAACGTGGTGTACGGAATTTTTTGTCCGTGTTTTTTATTATACATTGGATCGACATCGAGGCAATTAAAAATTCGTATCGGAGTGCATAGGGCAAGGATTCGTTCTAAAACGTGTGAGGCACCTTTAACGAACCATTACCTAGAAAAAGGCCATTCGGATAAAGACCTGTTGTTTTTTGCATTATGGCAATACAAACCACGTCCTTACTGTCGAGAAGATGTTGCTAAATTATTACACAGACACGAAATGAAATTTGTCCATTTATTTAAAACTATGACACCATTAGGTCTGAATAATGAATCTGATTTGACCTGTTTCCTTTAAATGAACACATTCCTTGTAACTCACAGGTGTAGGCTATTTGAGTTTAGGAATTTATACAGTATGGGCTTTGCACTCTATACCAGCCTTGGCAGAGCTTGAGGAACCGTGAGGGTCGCTGGTCCACTGGTGGTAAGCTTGGCAACGTAATTATTTTATTCATTACCATACCTTTAATAATATTTGATTGTTATAGCATGTTGTATATATTGTCTTTACAGAGGTCTTTGTACCCCTTCACACTAAGGATAACATTACCCCTAAGGGGAAGGACTAAAAAAGGAAATAATCAACTGAAGAAGCAATTCATATATTGTGAAACGATCACTTATCCGGAAGTGCCGTTTTGGACTGTACAAATTGTTTGGATTATACCTTGATGGATTGAAATTTCCCTGATATTGGACACCTTTGTTGAAACAGATTCTTTTGTCTAGGTCGTTGGAACCAATGGACTATTTTTTATAGAAGTGATTGGACTTTGATTATATTTTGGTGGAGCAACCTGTTTTTCATTTATTTCTGTAATATGTCCTTATTGACTTGGTAAAGTATATTAATTGTATTATAAGTAGAGCTGTGCTGTTATTTCTTGAACCAACTGGACGTTGGCAACCCTGCTCTTCTTTGAGACTACGACGTGAGTGTTTTGGGAAGACGTCTATCACACAGACGCGTCGCCTTTGGACTGTTTCTTTTGATGTTATAGCACTGACGTCTTTGACGATACTAGTATTTCGAAGTTGTTATTCACCTTATTTAAGTCCTTCTTGAAATGTTGTTGTGAACTGCTTGTTGCAGTATTTACATGCAGGTGTGATTTGCATACATGACTTACCTGCATTTTCCTATGTTGTTGTGATTAGTGTTTCAGTAATTATATGTAAGTGTGATATATGTATATGACCTGCAATAGAATGAATTCATGGATATTTTGTTGTGTCCTGTACATTTTGTGTATTATTATATGAGTTGGTGAATGTTGGTCTGTGTTGTTTTGGGTTATTAGTCAGGAACTTCACAGTGGACAGGTTTGGTGGGTGAACATACTGTGTGCGGCACCTGCGATCACTGATGAGCCAAGTCTCAGATCTGTTTGCCTTGCTGTGATCTGCCTCAAGTAGCTGTCAAACAGCTTTGTGGCTGCCCTGCAGTGTTTCAATTTCATTTCTTTCTGCCTTACAAGCCACTTTTGCATCATCACCAGGGTCGTGGATGGTTGGGTCTGGTAAATAGATGACTGGGGGGGGGGGTACTATGACTCCCATAAGACTGTGCAAAAGCACGCATGTGCAAAATAATCTTGATGATAATATGGAGTTCAATGAAACCAGCACAGTAAAAACAAACAAACCCAAAACTAGTGTTTATAACCACTGGTTGGCCCATTAAATTGTAACACAATGAACAGAGTCTAGCAGCTTGTGAACATCTGAGCAGTCTGTTGAAAAAGTGGTTTCCAGTAAGTAGAAGGTAGCTTTGTCAGCTAGTGTTCAAGCATCCTTAGTTTTTACAGATCTTTGTCAACTGTGTTTTGTCAGCATTTTCTGTGACCGACTCTCTTTTGGTAATCCATCTAGTCTTCAGAATTTCCACTGTTAAGGAAAGAAGTCCCACAGTGTTAAAAATAATACCTTGGAATATAGAAATTGTATCTACAGGATTACTGTAAAAGATTATTGCAAGTTACAATTTATATAACCCACAATCTACATTTATTTTTGTACCATAATGTTTTTATCTTCTACAGTCTTTCATTACCCAGGTATTTTAAAAGAATGTGAGTGGGGTTGTTCCACCTCATTCTCTGTAGGTTTTATTTTTTGGAGTGGATAAATATCCTAATTGGGGCAGTTTTTTGTTTCCATCTGTTAGCCAAATTGCTTGGTTATGGATATTTATGGGGAAATTAGCACATTAATAACCGGCACTGGGCATAACCTGCAGGATCTAACCTGTGTCTACGGGAGTCCAAACAGTGATTCAAAGAATAAAGCCGAGACAATGGATTTAGTTTCAAGAGTTTACTTATTAAAATGTGTGCACAAGCACTCAAATATCATACACACACCAACTTACAGAGTCTAGGAATCAAAGAGAGGAGTAGAGAGACAGTTGCCAATGTGGCAGGCCCACGATGATGGGTTATACTGCACCTGTCCTGGAGCGGAGTTGTCCTGAGTTCCGTAGGCTAAACTACTGGGAAAGAGGGGCGAGGAGGAGGGGTTCCCAGGGACTCGACCAGCGAGGCGGGAGGGGAGCGTGGTCAGGCTGCGCAAAACCCAAACCAACAGAGTGGTGGCAAGTAAGCCAGGGAAAGACCTAAGGTAAAGAATAGATGGCAGGAACCCCAGATATACTCTCCAGATATACCCCGGGGCGGGGTAATTGGATTACCTTTTCGTGGTTCCCATGTAAAACAAAAGGTGACAAAGACCCTAATGGTCAGCTGACGGGGTGAAGCAATTGGGCAATAGAGAAAACTATCCTATTTCCATTGACTTGTGCAATTCCGGGAGGACCGGGAGTTTCGTGCAGATGGGATTAACGATCTAACACAAAGGCGTGCATAGTTGTATCCGGGGTGCGTCACTTTGCATAGCCGGAGGAACTATCTTTCGTTGGTATCTCGATGTCTTCCGATGGGCTATTAATTGAGGCTGGGAGGGGGGAGTGCTTGTGTTGGCTACGTGCTTGACAGCTCCTTGCAAGATGGCTTCTGCTGGAACGGGGCACACAGGAAAATGGATTCCCTCTGGTTCTCTCCGAGGGGCTTCTCCATCCATGGCTCCTTCTAGTCAGTTTCACTCGCTGGCGTGGGAGCCGTCCCCATAGAGTTTGGGGCTCGTCACGTGGCTGGGACAGTGTGTGCACGTATCGGCTGGGGTTGCCATGACCAATCCGGGAGATTGGCAACCCGTTTGGCAACACTACATAGCATAAGGTTTTGTTCACTGTAACTCTTATTGGCCTATTTGTAAATTAGTAATTTTGTCACTTCCAAAATAGCTGTGGGAATACTATCATTATGATATTGGCAGCAACTGGGGTAGTTTTAGAAGTTGCAGGAAAAGCTGCCAAATTATTATGCAGAGATTCACCCTGTCGCTTTAAAAGTACCGATGAAGTAGCTGTGGCATTTCCCATCCATTCCTTCTGTCGATCCCTTCCCCAGCTGCTGTGTGTCACTCCTGGAGTCCTGCTGGCTGCAGAAGTCAGGAGAGGGGTGAACAAAAGAGAAGTGGGGAAAGGAATGGGTAGAAGAAAGCACAGCTGCTACATTTCCCATGTAACAAGTAGTTATAAAACTGCAGTGTGGATCTCTGGATTGTAATTTGGCAACCACATTGACAGAGCCTATTACAGCAGGAGAACTGAGCGTGTCTAAGCTTTGTTGGTTGGACATTTATCAATTCAGAGGGTAAAACAAGGAGTACAGTTAACAATGCCAGTAGGTTTGTGGGTGTATGGGTATTAACACATGACAATGGAAAGCACAGGAGGCCTTTGCATCTGGTCATCACAACAAAACATGTACGAGATGTGAGGCAGGTTTGAGACCTGGTATGAATGTACCCTAGGGTTGCCAACCTCCAGGTACTAGCTGGAGATCTGCTATTACAACTGATCTCCAGGCGTTAGAGATCAGTTCACCTGGAGAAAATGGCCGCTTTGGCAATTGGGCTCTATGCCATTGAAGTCCCTCCCCTCCCCAAACCCCACCCTCCTCAGGCTCCGCCCCCAAAACCTCCTGCCAGTGGTGAAGAGGGACCTGGCAACCCTAATGTTCCCTAGAACATAAGAAAAACCCTGCTGGATCAGACTATGGCTCATCAAGTCCAGCAGTCTGTTCACACAGTGGCCAACCAGGTGCCTCTAGGAAGCCTGTAAACAAGACGACTGCAGCAGCATTATCCTGCCTGTGTTCCACAGCACCTAATATATTTGGCATGTTCCTCTGATCCTGGAGAAAATAGGTATGCATCATGACTAGTATTCATTTTGACTAGTAGCCATGGATAGCCCTATCCTCCATGATCTATAAATTCATGAACCGCCTACTTTCTATAAATGTTACAGACCTTTCAGCGCCTTACACATAGCGGTGAAAAAATACCTTCTTGTATCAGTAGCGCAACACATCCAAATCCACAATCCACATTGCAAAAGAAATCCCCCCGAGTCTAGCCCTTGTCTAGTAATACAACAAGAACGAACAGGCAGAGGAGACAGGAAAGTTTTGTTTTGTTTTAACTTGTGAAAATGTGTTTGTGGCATTGTAAGCAATTATCTCTATGTTTTAAGATGCTTTCCCCTGCCTTCTGAGAAGTTCAGGTAAACACACTGTGAGACACAACAGCTTGTATCTCAGCTTCTCTACAATTACGCAAACAACTGAAAAGGACAAATTCCAGGTTTAATTGACGCTGTAGTGTTTTCCCATATCAAATGAGAAGTTTGAATTTCCTGACATCAGCCAATGAAGGCTTCTCTTCCAAGATTCCCTAAGCATATGATGAATACTTTGTGCCCAACTGGTGTAGCTCTTTCTGATAATGTCATTCTTGCCCAATGCAAGAAAACAACTTTAATTTCAGGTTTGTATGGCCACAGCCTAGGAGAAACAGAAATGCTGTTATTTATTCTGTTTCACCAATACTCTGCTGTACACTAGACGCTAAAAGTAAACTGGCCAGATTTAATTAAATTCAGAGACAGATCCCAAGTACAGCATTTTAGGGCGACCAGGTCACAAACCAAAGATTTCTTCTGTACTTTTCAATACCCTGATCCAATGGGTGGGATCTGGTGGCAGGGGCAGGCACACATTTTTCTGCATTCCCCTCCCTGCAATAGTTCTTTCCAACCTCAGGGAAGTTGAGTGCTCAGACTGTGCGACTAGGGTTGCCAACCTCCAGGTGCTGGAAAACAAAATAGACACCTCTATACAATTATCTAAAGATGAGAAATACAGTATAGGAATAGCTGTAACTAATACCAACAGAAGGATGGCTATATAATGACAGTATGTGGTAATATACCCACCAACATCCTATATTTACAACAAAGACATGTATTTATTTCAACACACATAGAATTATAATCAAAATCATATATTCAATATTCCTATAAAAGGTAAGTATTGTATTAATTCAATATGATTGAAGTGTCCTTTGTGATGTATATCTTTTCTTTTGCAGCAGCTGATTGGTAGAAGGAGAAAACGATCGTTTCAAGGCCCAAGGGCCAATTTTTCTTCAGTTCTTCCTATATAATACAACAAATAAAGCTCCTTGATAGTCATAAATATCTTAAAAATTATTTCATATCAAAACTGCAATAAATAACAATTCAACACTCACAACAATAAATACATAAAAATTCCCTCATATACTTACAAAGATACGTCCTATGCAATTACTCATCATCATACACAGTATCAGGTTTCCTCCGAATAACCATTTATGGATATAATATACAGTACGTCCCACACTGGGTAAGTGCAAGGAATCAGTCCACTCCGGTAACGATCCCAAAGGCGTTATTACAATGATGCAAGCTAGTTACCTAAATAGCTCTCCGGTGTTCGCTCCTTGATACAGCTGATGTACATAGCCTGTGAGCCAGATTCTTAAAGTGACAGTGTATATTTACAGGAAGCATGACAGATCGTTCTCCAAGTTTAAACCATGAGGGGCCATGGTATTCAGAACATGTATAAAATATGCTTCCTTGCGTCTAAGGATTCTTTCATTGTCACTTCTATTAAATATGTTACCTTGTAAACGCCAAATTACAAAGAATCTTAGCTCATTCTCATTATGTTTTAATTTTAAAAAATGGTCGACAACCGGGGCTGTAGTTAACCCTGCCCTTATTCTAGATCTGTGCTCTAAAATCCGTGCTTTAATTGGCCTTATGCTAGAGCCAACGTAGATAAGTTGGCAGGGACAAATTAAACAATAAATACAATATTTAGTATTGCAATTTGAAAATGAGCGCAATTTGAATTTGAAATCTGAGTCCGTTCTTTTAAATTCTTTCACCTCCAATGCCAAGTTGCAAGCAAGGCACTGATGGCATTTGAAATGTCCCACAACTGATTGTTTTTTAGTCTCCCTGTATATATCAGAATGAACCAATCTGTCTTTCAATGAGTTAGTTTTTTTAAAACCTATTTTTGGAGGTGCTGCACATCCGGGAATATCGGACAATAGGTGCCAATGTTTCTTTACAATCCCTGCAATCTGTGCTGATAAATGACTATGCTGCAAGGCGAAGGCTACAGGTTTCACCCCTTCTCTATCCTTATAATTCCTATAAATTAAAGTATCCCGATCCATATTGTTTGCCTTCCATCTGGCTGTTTGGATGACTTTACTGGGATACCCCCTATCCTTCAAAGCAATTTCTAGAGCTGTTGCGTGTTGCTGGTAATCAGGTAAACGGGTATTATTGCGTTTAATACGCAGAAATTGTCCGTAGGGTAAATTCTCCCTCATATGCCTGGGATGAAAAGATTGAAAATGCAACAGAGCATTCCTATCCGTATCCTTTTTATACAGAGTCACAGCCAGTTTGTTGTTATCCTTATATACCATTGTATCCAAATAGGGAATTCGGTCCCTGTCCGATTTACCAGTGAACTGGATACTGGCACAGCTATTAAGCCAGTCTAGAAATGAGTCAAAGTCTATATTGGGGGAAAATAAGAATAAAAGATCATCTATATACCGTCGATACCCCCACATCTGATCTATAAATGGGTGGTTGCCATAAATATATTTTTTCTCAAAATCATTCATAAAAATATTAGCGACGGTCGGGGCAACCGGGGACCCCATAGCAATGCCTCCAATTTGTAAATACAATTGCTTGTCAAATCTGAAAAAGTTGTTACCAAATACAATGTCCACAAGAGAGATAAGGAACTTAGTAGATGGTGTGGGATCTATACGGGACTCTAATAAGGATACAATAATTTGGCGAGTGTCCCTTAAAGGGACATTCGTGTACAAGGACACGACATCTACGGTAGCCAAAATGCAATCCCCCGGTACCTGGATGTTTTCAATATACCTAATAAAGTCGGTGGTGTCCTTTATAAAGGATTCAGTATCTACGGCAAATGGTCTAAGATGGAAATCTAAATATTGTGCAACCGGCTCCAAAACACTCTGTGATGCTGATACTATGGGTCTTCCAGGTGGAACACGCCCAGGTTTATGTATTTTTGGCAACGTGTATAGAACCGGCATTCTCGGGTATTTATTGTTTAGGAATTCAGCTGTAATATTATCAATATCACCCTCCTGCAATGCCTCCTGTATTGCTTTATTTATTTTATTAGAAACCATACTAGTTGGATCTTTGCCAATTTTCTGATAATATTCACTATGTCCTAGTTGTCTCATAATTTCATCCACATAGTCTTTTTTGTCCTGTAGGACTATGGCTCCACCCTTATCCGCGGGATGTATAATCAAATTATTATCAGCCTCAAGTCCCTCAAGGGCAGTCCTCTCAGCATTACTTAAATTCTGATATTTAGGGATATGTTTTTCTTCCAATTTCACAATGTCTCTATCAACCGCAGTTTGAAAGGCGGTGATCATAGGGTTGCTTGTATTTGGAATAAATCTTGATTTGGGGCGAAAAGGAGTCATGAGAGAGTTTTGGTTTTTAAAATGATCTTTTATTTTCACAAGTCTAAGCATTTTGAACAAGTCTACTCGGGTTTGAAAGGAGGAATAGTTGGGTGTCGGCACAAAGTTCAAACCGTAACTTAGGACTCTTTCCTCAATAGAAGTCAAGGTCCTAGAAGATAAGTTGACCACTAAGTGGTCTTTTTGCGATACGGGCGCTTCTCGAAAAAACTAGTTTGTCCATCTCTCGATCTTAACCCATAGCTCGATCCCGAGCTGGTCATGGAGTCACTATTTGAGTCGCCCTCGCTAAACTGATCATCTTTCCTATATGTTCTCTGTCTATTAGGTCTATTTCTACCATTTCTACCTGTTTTTGAATTGAAACTGTCCTCCGAGTAGTACCATGGATATACTCTCTTGTTGGCATAATCCTCTTTATCTCTTCTAAATTTTTTTGCTTTAAACTCCTTAATTTCCTCTGCAAATTTATTAATTTCTAATTCCAATTTGTCCATTTGTTTTTTATAATTATCCGGACTGACTTCCTTTTCTATATTGATTCTCATTTTCTGTGTATCAATTTTGATATTAGCTGCTTCCTTCTAGGACATAGTGAATATTATCAGAAAATTGGCAAAGATCCAACTAGTATGGTTTCTAATAAAATAAATAAAGCAATACAGGAGGCATTGCAGGAGGGTGATATTGATAATATTACAGCTGAATTCCTAAACAATAAATACCCGAGAATGCCGGTTCTATACACGTTGCCAAAAATACATAAACCTGGGCGTGTTCCACCTGGAAGACCCATAGTATCAGCATCACAGAGTGTTTTGGAGCCGGTTGCACAATATTTAGATTTCCATCTTAGACCATTTGCCGTAGATACTGAATCCTTTATAAAGAACACCACCGACTTTATTAGGTATATTGAAAACATCCAGGTACCGGGGGATTGCATTTTGGCTACCGTAGATGTCGTGTCCTTGTACACGAATGTCCCTTTAAGGGACACTCGCCAAATTATTGTATCCTTATTAGAGTCCCGTATAGATCCCACACCATCTACTAAGTTCCTTATCTCTCTTGTGGACATTGTATTTGGTAACAACTTTTTCAGATTTGACAAGCAATTGTATTTACAAATTGGAGGCATTGCTATGGGGTCCCCGGTTGCCCCGACCGTCGCTAATATTTTTATGAATGATTTTGAGAAAAAATATATTTATGGCAACCACCCATTTATAGATCAGATGTGGGGGTATCGACGGTATATAGATGATCTTTTATTCTTATTTCCCCCCAATATAGACTTTGACTCATTTCTAGACTGGCTTAATAGCTGTGCCAGTATCCAGTTCACTGGTAAATCGGACAGGGACCGAATTCCCTATTTGGATACAATGGTATATAAGGATAACAACAAACTGGCTGTGACTCTGTATAAAAAGGATACGGATAGGAATGCTCTGTTGCATTTTCAATCTTTTCATCCCAGGCATATGAGGGAGAATTTACCCTACGGACAATTTCTGCGTATTAAACGCAATAATACCCGTTTACCTGATTACCAGCAACACGCAACAGCTCTAGAAATTGCTTTGAAGGATAGGGGGTATCCCAGTAAAGTCATCCAAACAGCCAGATGGAAGGCAAACAATATGGATCGGGATACTTTAATTTATAGGAATTATAAGGATAGAGAAGGGGTGAAACCTGTAGCCTTCGCCTTGCAGCATAGTCATTTATCAGCACAGATTGCAGGGATTGTAAAGAAACATTGGCACCTATTGTCCGATATTCCCGGATGTGCAGCACCTCCAAAAATAGGTTTTAAAAAAACTAACTCATTGAAAGACAGATTGGTTCATTCTGATATATACAGGGAGACTAAAAAACAATCAGTTGTGGGACATTTCAAATGCCATCAGTGCCTTGCTTGCAACTTGGCATTGGAGGTGAAAGAATTTAAAAGAACGGACTCAGATTTCAAATTCAAATTGCGCTCATTTTCAAATTGCAATACTAAATATTGTATTTATTGTTTAATTTGTCCCTGCCAACTTATCTACGTTGGCTCTAGCATAAGGCCAATTAAAGCACGGATTTTAGAGCACAGATCTAGAATAAGGGCAGGGTTAACTACAGCCCCGGTTGTCGACCATTTTTTAAAATTAAAACATAATGAGAATGAGCTAAGATTCTTTGTAATTTGGCGTTTACAAGGTAACATATTTAATAGAAGTGACAATGAAAGAATCCTTAGACGCAAGGAAGCATATTTTATACATGTTCTGAATACCATGGCCCCTCATGGTTTAAACTTGGAGAATGATCTGTCATGCTTCCTGTAAATATACACTGTCACTTTAAGAATCTGGCTCACAGGCTATGTACATCAGCTGTATCAAGGAGCGAACACCGGAGAGCTATTTAGGTAACTAGCTTGCATCATTGTAATAACGCCTTTGGGATCGTTACCGGAGTGGACTGATTCCTTGCACTTACCCAGTGTGGGACGTACTGTATATTATATCCATAAATGGTTATTCGGAGGAAACCTGATACTGTGTATGATGATGAGTAATTGCATAGGACGTATCTTTGTAAGTATATGAGGGAATTTTTATGTATTTATTGTTGTGAGTGTTGAATTGTTATTTATTGCAGTTTTGATATGAAATAATTTTTAAGATATTTATGACTATCAAGGAGCTTTATTTGTTGTATTATATAGGAAGAACTGAAGAAAAATTGGCCCTTGGGCCTTGAAACGATCGTTTTCTCCTTCTACCAATCAGCTGCTGCAAAAGAAAAGATATACATCACAAAGGACACTTCAATCATATTGAATTAATACAATACTTACCTTTTATAGGAATATTGAATATATGATTTTGATTATAATTCTATGTGTGTTGAAATAAATACATGTCTTTGTTGTAAATATAGGATGTTGGTGGGTATATTACCACATACTGTCATTATATAGCCATCCTTCTGTTGGTATTAGTTACAGCTATTCCTATACTGTATTTCTCATCTTTAGATAATTGTATAGAGGTGTCTATTTTGTTTTCCACTATCGTGTGGCACTATGGCGAATTTCATGGATACATTCTCCTTTAGTATGGCGGAACGTGATCGTATATTGCAAGACTTACCTAGTATATGTGACTTTAATGCTGATAAAGATGAAATTGATGTATCGGCATTGTTTTTTGCCCACAAAAAACTGACTCGCACAGAGTTACATGCTGCGGTGCTTTCTGACTATGTCCGTGCTAATATTATCCCTAGAGGGCTTAGGATGAATAAGATTCCTACATTGTTTAGGGGCAATAAGGAATTTAAGGATAAATGGATTGCAATATTGAACCGATGTTCGGTAGATTTAATGCTGCTCATTATCGAACAGGCTAAGAAGGAAGCAGCTAATATCAAAATTGATACACAGAAAATGAGAATCAATATAGAAAAGGAAGTCAGTCCGGATAATTATAAAAAACAAATGGACAAATTGGAATTAGAAATTAATAAATTTGCAGAGGAAATTAAGGAGTTTAAAGCAAAAAAATTTAGAAGAGATAAAGAGGATTATGCCAACAAGAGAGTATATCCATGGTACTACTCGGAGGACAGTTTCAATTCAAAAACAGGTAGAAATGGTAGAAATAGACCTAATAGACAGAGAACATATAGGAAAGATGATCAGTTTAGCGAGGGCGACTCAAATAGTGACTCCATGACCAGCTCGGGATCGAGCTATGGGTTAAGATCGAGAGATGGACAAACTAGTTTTTTCGAGAAGCGCCCGTATCGCAAAAAGACCACTTAGTGGTCAACTTATCTTCTAGGACCTTGACTTCTATTGAGGAAAGAGTCCTAAGTTACGGTTTGAACTTTGTGCCGACACCCAACTATTCCTCCTTTCAAACCCGAGTAGACTTGTTCAAAATGCTTAGACTTGTGAAAATAAAAGATCATTTTAAAAACCAAAACTCTCTCATGACTCCTTTTCGCCCCAAATCAAGATTTATTCCAAATACAAGCAACCCTATGATCACCGCCTTTCAAACTGCGGTTGATAGAGACATTGTGAAATTGGAAGAAAAACATATCCCTAAATATCAGAATTTAAGTAATGCTGAGAGGACTGCCCTTGAGGGACTTGAGGCTGATAATAATTTGATTATACATCCCGCGGATAAGGGTGGAGCCATAGTCCTACAGGACAAAAAAGACTATGTGGATGAAATTATGAGACAACTAGGACATAGTGAATATTATCAGAAAATTGGCAAAGATCCAACTAGTATGGTTTCTAATAAAATAAATAAAGCAATACAGGAGGCATTGCAGGAGGGTGATATTGATAATATTACAGCTGAATTCCTAAACAATAAATACCCGAGAATGCCGGTTCTATACACGTTGCCAAAAATACATAAACCTGGGCGTGTTCCACCTGGAAGACCCATAGTATCAGCATCACAGAGTGTTTTGGAGCCGGTTGCACAATATTTAGATTTCCATCTTAGACCATTTGCCGTAGATACTGAATCCTTTATAAAGGACACCACCGACTTTATTAGGTATATTGAAAACATCCAGGTACCGGGGGATTGCATTTTGGCTACCGTAGATGTCGTGTCCTTGTACACGAATGTCCCTTTAAGGGACACTCGCCAAATTATTGTATCCTTATTAGAGTCCCGTATAGATCCCACACCATCTACTAAGTTCCTTATCTCTCTTGTGGACATTGTATTTGGTAACAACTTTTTCAGATTTGACAAGCAATTGTATTTACAAATTGGAGGCATTGCTATGGGGTCCCCGGTTGCCCCGACCGTCGCTAATATTTTTATGAATGATTTTGAGAAAAAATATATTTATGGCAACCACCCATTTATAGATCAGATGTGGGGGTATCGACGGTATATAGATGATCTTTTATTCTTATTTCCCCCCAATATAGACTTTGACTCATTTCTAGACTGGCTTAATAGCTGTGCCAGTATCCAGTTCACTGGTAAATCGGACAGGGACCGAATTCCCTATTTGGATACAATGGTATATAAGGATAACAACAAACTGGCTGTGACTCTGTATAAAAAGGATACGGATAGGAATGCTCTGTTGCATTTTCAATCTTTTCATCCCAGGCATATGAGGGAGAATTTACCCTACGGACAATTTCTGCGTATTAAACGCAATAATACCCGTTTACCTGATTACCAGCAACACGCAACAGCTCTAGAAATTGCTTTGAAGGATAGGGGGTATCCCAGTAAAGTCATCCAAACAGCCAGATGGAAGGCAAACAATATGGATCGGGATACTTTAATTTATAGGAATTATAAGGATAGAGAAGGGGTGAAACCTGTAGCCTTCGCCTTGCAGCATAGTCATTTATCAGCACAGATTGCAGGGATTGTAAAGAAACATTGGCACCTATTGTCCGATATTCCCGGATGTGCAGCACCTCCAAAAATAGGTTTTAAAAAAACTAACTCATTGAAAGACAGATTGGTTCATTCTGATATATACAGGGAGACTAAAAAACAATCAGTTGTGGGACATTTCAAATGCCATCAGTGCCTTGCTTGCAACTTGGCATTGGAGGTGAAAGAATTTAAAAGAACGGACTCAGATTTCAAATTCAAATTGCGCTCATTTTCAAATTGCAATACTAAATATTGTATTTATTGTTTAATTTGTCCCTGCCAACTTATCTACGTTGGCTCTAGCATAAGGCCAATTAAAGCACGGATTTTAGAGCACAGATCTAGAATAAGGGCAGGGTTAACTACAGCCCCGGTTGTCGACCATTTTTTAAAATTAAAACATAATGAGAATGAGCTAAGATTCTTTGTAATTTGGCGTTTACAAGGTAACATATTTAATAGAAGTGACAATGAAAGAATCCTTAGACGCAAGGAAGCATATTTTATACATGTTCTGAATACCATGGCCCCTCATGGTTTAAACTTGGAGAACGATCTGTCATGCTTCCTGTAAATATACACTGTCACTTTAAGAATCTGGCTCACAGGCTATGTACATCAGCTGTATCAAGGAGCGAACACCGGAGAGCTATTTAGGTAACTAGCTTGCATCATTGTAATAACGCCATTGGGATCGTTACCGGAGTGGACTGATTCCTTGCACTTACCCAGTGTGGGACGTACTGTATATTATATCCATAAATGGTTATTCGGAGGAAACCTGATACTGTGTATGATGATGAGTAATTGCATAG
The DNA here is from genome assembly GCF_029931775.1 of Euleptes europaea. Lineage (NCBI taxonomy): Eukaryota > Metazoa > Chordata > Lepidosauria > Squamata > Sphaerodactylidae > Euleptes > Euleptes europaea. The sequence continues at coordinate 81,566,153 of NC_079317.1, forward strand.
GACGTATCTTTGTAAGTATATGAGGGAATTTTTATGTATTTATTGTTGTGAGTGTTGAATTGTTATTTATTGCAGTTTTGATATGAAATAATTTTTAAGATATTTATGACTATCAAGGAGCTTTATTTGTTGTATTATATAGGAAGAACTGAAGAAAAATTGGCCCTTGGGCCTTGAAACGATCGTTTTCTCCTTCTACCAATCAGCTGCTGCAAAAGAAAAGATATACATCACAAAGGACACTTCAATCATATTGAATTAATACAATACTTACCTTTTATAGGAATATTGAATATATGATTTTGATTATAATTCTATGTGTGTTGAAATAAATACATGTCTTTGTTGTAAATATAGGATGTTGGTGGGTATATTACCACATACTGTCATTATATAGCCATCCTTCTGTTGGTATTAGTTACAGCTATTCCTATACTGTATTTCTCATCTTTAGATAATTGTATAGAGGTGTCTATTTTGTTTTCCACTATCGTGTGGCACTATGGCGAATTTCATGGATACATTCTCCTTTAGTATGGCGGAACGTGATCGTATATTGCAAGACTTACCTAGTATATGTGACTTTAATGCTGATAAAGATGAAATTGATGTATCGGCATTGTTTTTTGCCCACAAAAAACTGACTCGCACAGAGTTACATGCTGCGGTGCTTTCTGACTATGTCCGTGCTAATATTATCCCTAGAGGGCTTAGGATGAATAAGATTCCTACATTGTTTAGGGGCAATAAGGAATTTAAGGATAAATGGATTGCAATATTGAACCGATGTTCGGTAGATTTAATGCTGCTCATTATCGAACAGGCTAAGAAGGAAGCAGCTAATATCAAAATTGATACACAGAAAATGAGAATCAATATAGAAAAGGAAGTCAGTCCGGATAATTATAAAAAACAAATGGACAAATTGGAATTAGAAATTAATAAATTTGCAGAGGAAATTAAGGAGTTTAAAGCAAAAAAATTTAGAAGAGATAAAGAGGATTATGCCAACAAGAGAGTATATCCATGGTACTACTCGGAGGACAGTTTCAATTCAAAAACAGGTAGAAATGGTAGAAATAGACCTAATAGACAGAGAACATATAGGAAAGATGATCAGTTTAGCGAGGGCGACTCAAATAGTGACTCCATGACCAGCTCGGGATCGAGCTATGGGTTAAGATCGAGAGATGGACAAACTAGTTTTTTCGAGAAGCGCCCGTATCGCAAAAAGACCACTTAGTGGTCAACTTATCTTCTAGGACCTTGACTTCTATTGAGGAAAGAGTCCTAAGTTACGGTTTGAACTTTGTGCCGACACCCAACTATTCCTCCTTTCAAACCCGAGTAGACTTGTTCAAAATGCTTAGACTTGTGAAAATAAAAGATCATTTTAAAAACCAAAACTCTCTCATGACTCCTTTTCGCCCCAAATCAAGATTTATTCCAAATACAAGCAACCCTATGATCACCGCCTTTCAAACTGCGGTTGATAGAGACATTGTGAAATTGGAAGAAAAACATATCCCTAAATATCAGAATTTAAGTAATGCTGAGAGGACTGCCCTTGAGGGACTTGAGGCTGATAATAATTTGATTATACATCCCGCGGATAAGGGTGGAGCCATAGTCCTACAGGACAAAAAAGACTATGTGGATGAAATTATGAGACAACTAGGACATAGTGAATATTATCAGAAAATTGGCAAAGATCCAACTAGTATGGTTTCTAATAAAATAAATAAAGCAATACAGGAGGCATTGCAGGAGGGTGATATTGATAATATTACAGCTGAATTCCTAAACAATAAATACCCGAGAATGCCGGTTCTATACACGTTGCCAAAAATACATAAACCTGGGCGTGTTCCACCTGGAAGACCCATAGTATCAGCATCACAGAGTGTTTTGGAGCCGGTTGCACAATATTTAGATTTCCATCTTAGACCATTTGCCGTAGATACTGAATCCTTTATAAAGGACACCACCGACTTTATTAGGTATATTGAAAACATCCAGGTACCGGGGGATTGCATTTTGGCTACCGTAGATGTCGTGTCCTTGTACACGAATGTCCCTTTAAGGGACACTCGCCAAATTATTGTATCCTTATTAGAGTCCCGTATAGATCCCACACCATCTACTAAGTTCCTTATCTCTCTTGTGGACATTGTATTTGGTAACAACTTTTTCAGATTTGACAAGCAATTGTATTTACAAATTGGAGGCATTGCTATGGGGTCCCCGGTTGCCCCGACCGTCGCTAATATTTTTATGAATGATTTTGAGAAAAAATATATTTATGGCAACCACCCATTTATAGATCAGATGTGGGGGTATCGACGGTATATAGATGATCTTTTATTCTTATTTTCCCCCAATATAGACTTTGACTCATTTCTAGACTGGCTTAATAGCTGTGCCAGTATCCAGTTCACTGGTAAATCGGACAGGGACCGAATTCCCTATTTGGATACAATGGTATATAAGGATAACAACAAACTGGCTGTGACTCTGTATAAAAAGGATACGGATAGGAATGCTCTGTTGCATTTTCAATCTTTTCATCCCAGGCATATGAGGGAGAATTTACCCTACGGACAATTTCTGCGTATTAAACGCAATAATACCCGTTTACCTGATTACCAGCAACACGCAACAGCTCTAGAAATTGCTTTGAAGGATAGGGGGTATCCCAGTAAAGTCATCCAAACAGCCAGATGGAAGGCAAACAATATGGATCGGGATACTTTAATTTATAGGAATTATAAGGATAGAGAAGGGGTGAAACCTGTAGCCTTCGCCTTGCAGCATAGTCATTTATCAGCACAGATTGCAGGGATTGTAAAGAAACATTGGCACCTATTGTCCGATATTCCCGGATGTGCAGCACCTCCAAAAATAGGTTTTAAAAAAACTAACTCATTGAAAGACAGATTGGTTCATTCTGATATATACAGGGAGACTAAAAAACAATCAGTTGTGGGACATTTCAAATGCCATCAGTGCCTTGCTTGCAACTTGGCATTGGAGGTGAAAGAATTTAAAAGAACGGACTCAGATTTCAAATTCAAATTGCGCTCATTTTCAAATTGCAATACTAAATATTGTATTTATTGTTTAATTTGTCCCTGCCAACTTATCTACGTTGGCTCTAGCATAAGGCCAATTAAAGCACGGATTTTAGAGCACAGATCTAGAATAAGGGCAGGGTTAACTACAGCCCCGGTTGTCGACCATTTTTTAAAATTAAAACATAATGAGAATGAGCTAAGATTCTTTGTAATTTGGCGTTTACAAGGTAACATATTTAATAGAAGTGACAATGAAAGAATCCTTAGACGCAAGGAAGCATATTTTATACATGTTCTGAATACCATGGCCCCTCATGGTTTAAACTTGGAGAACGATCTGTCATGCTTCCTGTAAATATACACTGTCACTTTAAGAATCTGGCTCACAGGCTATGTACATCAGCTGTATCAAGGAGCGAACACCGGAGAGCTATTTAGGTAACTAGCTTGCATCATTGTAATAACGCCATTGGGATCGTTACCGGAGTGGACTGATTCCTTGCACTTACCCAGTGTGGGACGTACTGTATATTATATCCATAAATGGTTATTCGGAGGAAACCTGATACTGTGTATGATGATGAGTAATTGCATAGGACGTATCTTTGTAAGTATATGAGGGAATTTTTATGTATTTATTGTTGTGAGTGTTGAATTGTTATTTATTGCAGTTTTGATATGAAATAATTTTTAAGATATTTATGACTATCAAGGAGCTTTATTTGTTGTATTATATAGGAAGAACTGAAGAAAAATTGGCCCTTGGGCCTTGAAACGATCGTTTTCTCCTTCTACCAATCAGCTGCTGCAAAAGAAAAGATATACATCACAAAGGACACTTCAATCATATTGAATTAATACAATACTTACCTTTTATAGGAATATTGAATATATGATTTTGATTATAATTCTATGTGTGTTGAAATAAATACATGTCTTTGTTGTAAATATAGGATGTTGGTGGGTATATTACCACATACTGTCATTATATAGCCATCCTTCTGTTGGTATTAGTTACAGCTATTCCTATACTGTATTTCTCATCTTTAGATAATTGTATAGAGGTGTCTATTTTGTTTTCCACTATCGTGTGGCACTATGGCGAATTTCATGGATACATTCTCCTTTAGTATGGCGGAACGTGATCGTATATTGCAAGACTTACCTAGTATATGTGACTTTAATGCTGATAAAGATGAAATTGATGTATCGGCATTGTTTTTTGCCCACAAAAAACTGACTCGCACAGAGTTACATGCTGCGGTGCTTTCTGACTATGTCCGTGCTAATATTATCCCTAGAGGGCTTAGGATGAATAAGATTCCTACATTGTTTAGGGGCAATAAGGAATTTAAGGATAAATGGATTGCAATATTGAACCGATGTTCGGTAGATTTAATGCTGCTCATTATCGAACAGGCTAAGAAGGAAGCAGCTAATATCAAAATTGATACACAGAAAATGAGAATCAATATAGAAAAGGAAGTCAGTCCGGATAATTATAAAAAACAAATGGACAAATTGGAATTAGAAATTAATAAATTTGCAGAGGAAATTAAGGAGTTTAAAGCAAAAAAATTTAGAAGAGATAAAGAGGATTATGCCAACAAGAGAGTATATCCATGGTACTACTCGGAGGACAGTTTCAATTCAAAAACAGGTAGAAATGGTAGAAATAGACCTAATAGACAGAGAACATATAGGAAAGATGATCAGTTTAGCGAGGGCGACTCAAATAGTGACTCCATGACCAGCTCGGGATCGAGCTATGGGTTAAGATCGAGAGATGGACAAACTAGTTTTTTCGAGAAGCGCCCGTATCGCAAAAAGACCACTTAGTGGTCAACTTATCTTCTAGGACCTTGACTTCTATTGAGGAAAGAGTCCTAAGTTACGGTTTGAACTTTGTGCCGACACCCAACTATTCCTCCTTTCAAACCCGAGTAGACTTGTTCAAAATGCTTAGACTTGTGAAAATAAAAGATCATTTTAAAAACCAAAACTCTCTCATGACTCCTTTTCGCCCCAAATCAAGATTTATTCCAAATACAAGCAACCCTATGATCACCGCCTTTCAAACTGCGGTTGATAGAGACATTGTGAAATTGGAAGAAAAACATATCCCTAAATATCAGAATTTAAGTAATGCTGAGAGGACTGCCCTTGAGGGACTTGAGGCTGATAATAATTTGATTATACATCCCGCGGATAAGGGTGGAGCCATAGTCCTACAGGACAAAAAAGACTATGTGGATGAAATTATGAGACAACTAGGACATAGTGAATATTATCAGAAAATTGGCAAAGATCCAACTAGTATGGTTTCTAATAAAATAAATAAAGCAATACAGGAGGCATTGCAGGAGGGTGATATTGATAATATTACAGCTGAATTCCTAAACAATAAATACCCGAGAATGCCGGTTCTATACACGTTGCCAAAAATACATAAACCTGGGCGTGTTCCACCTGGAAGACCCATAGTATCAGCATCACAGAGTGTTTTGGAGCCGGTTGCACAATATTTAGATTTCCATCTTAGACCATTTGCCGTAGATACTGAATCCTTTATAAAGGACACCACCGACTTTATTAGGTATATTGAAAACATCCAGGTACCGGGGGATTGCATTTTGGCTACCGTAGATGTCGTGTCCTTGTACACGAATGTCCCTTTAAGGGACACTCGCCAAATTATTGTATCCTTATTAGAGTCCCGTATAGATCCCACACCATCTACTAAGTTCCTTATCTCTCTTGTGGACATTGTATTTGGTAACAACTTTTTCAGATTTGACAAGCAATTGTATTTACAAATTGGAGGCATTGCTATGGGGTCCCCGGTTGCCCCGACCGTCGCTAATATTTTTATGAATGATTTTGAGAAAAAATATATTTATGGCAACCACCCATTTATAGATCAGATGTGGGGGTATCGACGGTATATAGATGATCTTTTATTCTTATTTCCCCCCAATATAGACTTTGACTCATTTCTAGACTGGCTTAATAGCTGTGCCAGTATCCAGTTCACTGGTAAATCGGACAGGGACCGAATTCCCTATTTGGATACAATGGTATATAAGGATAACAACAAACTGGCTGTGACTCTGTATAAAAAGGATACGGATAGGAATGCTCTGTTGCATTTTCAATCTTTTCATCCCAGGCATATGAGGGAGAATTTACCCTACGGACAATTTCTGCGTATTAAACGCAATAATACCCGTTTACCTGATTACCAGCAACACGCAACAGCTCTAGAAATTGCTTTGAAGGATAGGGGGTATCCCAGTAAAGTCATCCAAACAGCCAGATGGAAGGCAAACAATATGGATCGGGATACTTTAATTTATAGGAATTATAAGGATAGAGAAGGGGTGAAACCTGTAGCCTTCGCCTTGCAGCATAGTCATTTATCAGCACAGATTGCAGGGATTGTAAAGAAACATTGGCACCTATTGTCCGATATTCCCGGATGTGCAGCACCTCCAAAAATAGGTTTTAAAAAAACTAACTCATTGAAAGACAGATTGGTTCATTCTGATATATACAGGGAGACTAAAAAACAATCAGTTGTGGGACATTTCAAATGCCATCAGTGCCTTGCTTGCAACTTGGCATTGGAGGTGAAAGAATTTAAAAGAACGGACTCAGATTTCAAATTCAAATTGCGCTCATTTTCAAATTGCAATACTAAATATTGTATTTATTGTTTAATTTGTCCCTGCCAACTTATCTACGTTGGCTCTAGCATAAGGCCAATTAAAGCACGGATTTTAGAGCACAGATCTAGAATAAGGGCAGGGTTAACTACAGCCCCGGTTGTCGACCATTTTTTAAAATTAAAACATAATGAGAATGAGCTAAGATTCTTTGTAATTTGGCGTTTACAAGGTAACATATTTAATAGAAGTGACAATGAAAGAATCCTTAGACGCAAGGAAGCATATTTTATACATGTTCTGAATACCATGGCCCCTCATGGTTTAAACTTGGAGAACGATCTGTCATGCTTCCTGTAAATATACACTGTCACTTTAAGAATCTGGCTCACAGGCTATGTACATCAGCTGTATCAAGGAGCGAACACCGGAGAGCTATTTAGGTAACTAGCTTGCATCATTGTAATAACGCCATTGGGATCGTTACCGGAGTGGACTGATTCCTTGCACTTACCCAGTGTGGGACGTACTGTATATTATATCCATAAATGGTTATTCGGAGGAAACCTGATACTGTGTATGATGATGAGTAATTGCATAGGACGTATCTTTGTAAGTATATGAGGGAATTTTTATGTATTTATTGTTGTGAGTGTTGAATTGTTATTTATTGCAGTTTTGATATGAAATAATTTTTAAGATATTTATGACTATCAAGGAGCTTTATTTGTTGTATTATATAGGAAGAACTGAAGAAAAATTGGCCCTTGGGCCTTGAAACGATCGTTTTCTCCTTCTACCAATCAGCTGCTGCAAAAGAAAAGATATACATCACAAAGGACACTTCAATCATATTGAATTAATACAATACTTACCTTTTATAGGAATATTGAATATATGATTTTGATTATAATTCTATGTGTGTTGAAATAAATACATGTCTTTGTTGTAAATATAGGATGTTGGTGGGTATATTACCACATACTGTCATTATATAGCCATCCTTCTGTTGGTATTAGTTACAACCTCCAGGTGCTAGCTGGAGATCTCCTGCTATTACTGCTGATCTCCAGCCAGCAGCGATCAGTTCACCTGGAGAAAAAGGCCACTTTGGCAGTTGGACTCTATGGCATTTTTAAATTTGTTATTTATTTATTTATTTTTAAAGGATACAAAAGGAAAAGGGGAATAGAAAAAGGGGTAAACATTGGATAAATCTGCCTACGGATCAAAATAATAAAGAAGAATTTTAACGTAAACACGATAACTAATTTGTCAGTTAATTCAACAGACTACATTCTAACATAGCTTTAAATCCGTGGCGAAACACCTGATTTTTCATTCTACAATATTAATCTACCTATAAGTATTTTTGGCAATGCAGTTTAGTACGTTTCTGTCAATCTCGGTCTCAAGCCTCTATGTACCTGTAAAACAGATTTCATTTGTCATTAAACAGATCTAGGGTCTCTTCATCTGTGACATTCATCATTTGAGTCATTTTGGCCATAGTGGCGTATTCCATCATTTTATCTCTCCACTCATCTATTTCTGGCAGAGATGTTTGCTTCCACCTTCTAGCTAGGATGACTCTGGCCACCGTTGTAGCATAGCGAAACAAGTCTTTCTACAATGGGGGCAATTCTGTTGGCATTATTCCTAGTAACATGTTCTTAGGATTTAGGCTTAATTTCTGCCGAAACATTTTCTGCAATTCATCATGTATCACTTGGACTCTAAGGCATTGAAGTCCCTCCTCTCTCCAAACCCTGCCCTCTTCAGGCTCCGCCCCCAAAACCTCCTGCCGGTGGTGAAGAGGGAGCTGGCAACCCTATGTGGGACTTGTGTGGACTCACAGCCGGGTGGGTAACGGGGCAACAGCAAGGAGGGGAGAGTAGCAGAAAGGGGGTGATTTTGTTGCTGTCCTTTCCCTCACTGCAGCCCCTGATCTAGATGGCTTTTAGTCCATGTGGGTTGTGAAGCCTCAGGTGTCAACCTTTCTAGGGTCAGATGGTGCTGCTTGGGGAAGGGGAAGTTCATTTATCTTCTGCAGCAATAACTTACTAAAACCTTCACATGAGGAACCAAGTTATTGATTGGAGTCCTATCAGTGAAAAATATACAATTGCCATGTTTGTGAGGAAAGCATCATCGGCAGCGGTAACTTAATCAAACCTTCACATGAAGAACCAAGTTATTGCTTGGAGTCCTATAAGTGAAAAATATACAATTGCCAAGTTTGTGAGGAAAGCATCATTTCAAATTACCCTGTTAAGTAGCTAATTTATTGCCACTCATTTATATTAAATAAGTTGGTTTAAAATTTTAATCATATTATTATAATCCATACAGCCAAGTTATGCAACTATGGTAGAATTCCATAATGCTTCAGGTGATTTCTGCTTGCCAGTCTGGCAAGCATTTAAACTGAGCATATTATTGAATATGTTGTCAAATATATGTTACCTTAATTTAATTTTTCTTTGTATCTTTTGAATTGTGTGTTCCAGTCACTACACGTACTCACACTGGTGAAATTGTATGCGGTCAAGTAAATTTGCCAGTGTACATGTGGTATAATATTGTATAGATATTACCAAAATCTGTCTTGACAAAATGAGTGAGTGGTGTATAAAATGCTGGAGGTGTTTCTCTAGTTGTCGAACAAATTGAGTTTCTTTAGCTTCATCCTTCATTCATGCCTGTAGTGACATATTGGATTATAGCTGTGTTAAATGTCAAGGATCGCTGCTTTGAAAAGAATGGAGACCTCTTTGGTCACCAGCCAAATCATTAGAATGAGCTTTTTTCTGTGACATCAGGGCTGCAGTTCCTTTGATATTTAACACACTCTTTTGAGTCTGTTAAATTGATGGGCTTAGACAGGATCATCCTTTGAAGCAAGTCAAAGGAAAGAATGAATTTTTAAACAGTGCAATGGTTATAATTAGAAAGAGTATCATTTTTGGAAAGGAAATATCCACTTCTGAATCCATATCTTCACAGCTAAAATGATTCTCATTTCATCATTTACTAAATTATAAAGAATATGTGTTTTCTGATACGGACGTTAATTTCTACATCTGATAAAGTGTACTGTGATGAGGCCCTAAGGGCTCAACTAGACAATAGGGGACATTAATTGAGTTGGGGGGTCTCCTGACCTGACTTGTGTCAGACCTAACATTGAAGAACGAGCATTCCCAAGTGCTGTAGTGCACAATTGAGCTCAGGAGTATGCTGTGGGAGGAAGAGGGAAGACTGTAGTCCCTGCTCCCCCTGCGATATGCTCGCAAGCCAAATACAGCCCCACAGTGCTTGGGAACATTAGTTAGTTGATATGACGACTCGTGTCACACTTGAACCCTAAGTATCTTTGCAGTGTGATTCTGTGGGTCCTGTACTCAAATACCCAGGGAAATTAATGGTTCTCTCAGATAAGTATACACAGAATTTCATCCTCAGTTAGATGGGGACTCTTACTATGGTGAAATTTAGTGAGCACCTCCCCATGATATAGAGAATGTGTTTATGGGCCATCTCTGAATTCCTTCACATTTCACACTTTGGAGAATATAGTGGCAATTTCTTGATTATATAACTGGAGGACTGAGGACATACAAAACATTTGTAGGTGAGCGAAGAGTTCTTCTGTAAGGGTTGACAAAAGCTTCCGAAAAGTTTTAGGCTCAGAACATGGTTCAGTTCAGGGGTCCTTGTGATTTTTAACCTAAGTGAATACCAATTATCACTTTCATTTCAATCACTTTTTCACAGTTGTAAAAGAAAAAGTTCTGTTGTACTAACCGAACTCTGTTTGTTTCTCACATTGAAGGGCTAAGTCCCTCACAACCCCTTCTGGGCACCTAGAGAACATTCTGAAGTTACTAGACCAGAGGAAATTGAAGATACATAAATAGTACATTGAGAAGAGAGTACAGGTAGCTGCAGTGACTAGAAGGCATTCAAAGGGTAAATAAAGAGACATGTTAGATCTAACGACAGCAGAAAGTCTCTGAGTTTAGAGCTAGATTTGAGTCCAGTAGCACCTTAGACATCAACAAGTATAAGCTTTTGATATTCAAAGCTCCCTTTGTCAGATATGAAGGGAACTTTTACTCTCAAAAGCTTATACCTCATAAATCTCATTAGTCTCTAGGGTGCTACTAGATTCAAATCTTGGTCTTCTACTGCAAACCAGCACAGTTACCCTCTGATACTGTCTCTAACTATGCAATCCTAAGTGGGGGTGGTTAGGAAGCGCATGGGGATCGCGCAGCCACGCTTCCTCCTAAGTGGCTTGCTGCTCAGTGCAGCAAGCAAAAAATGCATTTTTCAAGGAAACCCCGTGAAACTCTCCGTTGAGTTCCACGTGGCTACACCTGCCTTTTTGCAGGCGTAACTTAGCACCTGCAAAAAGGGGGTGTTCCTGGGCCACAAGGTCAGGAGGTGCCCCATGGAACACCTCCTTTGATGCCAACATGAGCCCTTGTGCCAGGAAAAAGCTGCCAGCGAGGTTGCACCAGCCCCCACAGCTTGTGCTGCCACACTGCTCCCCGGAGCCAGAGTAAGTGGCCCTGCGTAGGTGTTAGTCCCACTTTTGCCGGCACAAGTGGCATTAATGCCAACACAGGGATCACGCCGGCTCCTATCCCCTTTCAGGCCCCCCATTAGGATTGCCCTGCTCATCTAGATTTACCTTGTTCACCAGCTAAAATTAATCGCCGGTAATACAATACATCTTCTTCTGAGCTTCCTAAGAGAATTGGTGTGTCCTAGCAGATGATAGAAAGACTTTTTAACAACAGCTAATTTTTCTGATGCTTCCATTTTTTTTTTTGCTTCTTTTACCTAGAAGGCCAGGCTGACATCAGTACTATTTTAAACTGGCATTCCTGCTCAGCATTTCACACAAAATGAAAATAAGACGATGCCTTAAGAACATGGCCTGACATAATTTTTTTTAATCCCAGTTAAAAAAACAACAACCAGCCTGATGAAGACTTCTAGAGAACTCAAAAGCTTGTACACTGTTTTCTGTTATTTTGGTTGATCCTAACAGTCGTTATCATGTGGCTTTTGTTTTGGACCAGTGTGGCTACCTGCAGCTTCTTTGTTGGTTACACAGAAGCAGTAACACATCCTACTGAGGGATCATGAAAAAACAAAAGCTAGTGAACTCCTGTTGTTAGCCTTTATGTATAGGGTTGCCAGGTCCCTCTTCACCCCTGGTGGGAGGTCTATGGGGCGGAGCCTGAGGAGGGTGGGGTTTGGGGAGGGGAGGGACTTCAAGGCCATAGAGTCCAATTGCCAAAGCGGCCATTTTCTCCAGGTGAACTGAACTCTATCAGCTGGAGATCAGTTGTAATAGCAGGAGATCTCCAGCTAGTGCCTGGAGGCTGGCATCCCTATTTATGTAATGTTCAAGCGTCAAGTTGTTTTGCTATATTTTGCTTCCTCTTTGCATTGTGCCCTTATGTCTTGGGAGGGTTGGTTGTGGCAGGTGTGCAGTGGGACTATAAGCAAAAGTGCTGGCTGCACTGCCAGGAGACACCTGAGAAGAATGTCAAAGAAAGGCACCAGCAGGAAACTTCAGCTCCTCTGAAGCTGGACCCTCCTCCTGCAAAACCTACGGTAAGCTCTTGGGAAAGGCCCTATATCAGACAGGTATTGGCAGACAGGATTATAGCCAGCCAATCTGGGACAGATACATGGGCTCCCTGTAAGTTTCAAGATGCAATTCAAGTGGTTAATGAGACCCCAAATTACTTGGGTATAAAATATATTTGGTAGCATCTCTCCGTATAAAAGTACACCATTGGGGGATAAGGCTTGCTCAGAATCCATGCCATGTGGGAGAGAACTTGCCAAGGCATCCGTGTTCCTGACACCACAGAATCGCTATACGTAACATCTTTTGTGAATGATCAAGAGCACCCTTTGGTGAACACGATCTTCTACCAAGTTAGGACTATAAGGCTTTTGTTTTCAGTAGCCTTAGTTGTGTATGCCTTAGTTGTGGAACACTTTGGCCATTTTTGCATGGTCAGTTTTGAGGCTCGCTCAAAGCTCTGTTTTAAAATGCAACTTTAAAAATGCCTATTCACGGTCCCGAGGCAAAAGGAGAAATTCCACCCCCCACTCACCAGCTCTTTGTTCCTGTTTGCATAGCCATTAGCATGTGCATAGCTAATGCGCCTCTGTTGTTTTGCATGGTTCTTTGAGGGGGATTCTTCGGGGCAAACACCAAAGGTCGTGTTAAATGGGCTCTTTAGTAATGCGAAGCAGGTATGTGCTGGCTTCACAGTCACTTCCGGAATGACAGTCAAGAGTGCAAAATTCAAAAAAAAATGCAGGGCAATTCGGCCTGGAATGTGCTGCTAAGTTCTATAATGGCCAGAGGCATCACATTGCTAAGCTGGAAAGGCAGGGGTGAGATGCATGGACACTGAAAGAGATGGGAGTATGGGGGCTGAGGAGAACGAGCTTGCCTTCTGGGTGATGCCAGCTAACTGAGTTTTCTGGATAACAAAGTTCTGGATAACAAAGCTTTTACTGTATTCGTAGGCTTTCATGTTCCAGAGATGGGGGAATACAATGGAATACAAATTGACTAAAGATATTTACCTTTACTGAAATATAGGCAATTACAGAGCAATCAGGGTGGGAAGGTTGTTAGGTGATGGCCAGGGACAGCACAGCCACACAGCCTCCTGAGAGGCTTTCTGGCCGGAAAAACACACACGAAAAAAGCACTTTAAACACCCCCCCCGTGAAACCCCTCCACTGAGTTTCACAGGGCTATACCAGGTATTTTGCAGGTGTAACTCAATGCCTGCAAAAAGGGGCGTTCCTGGGTGAGAAGGAATGCCCCCTGGACGCCGGTGCAGGCTCTTGCTCTGGAAAAATGCTACCAGGAAGGCAGCACTGGCGCATGAGGCTCACCTTGTCTCTCCCCGGAGCTGCTGTAAGTCGCCCTGAGCCAGCATCTGTGCCACTTTGGATGGCCAAGTGGCACGGATGCTGGCTCTGGGGTCCAGCCAACTCCTAAGCAGCTCTGCCCCCCCTTCAGGATTGCATGGTTAGTTCATCTCCATTTATATAATTTATGTAGACAACCAGAAAGAGATTGCATGGGGCCCTCCCATTCCCTTCAATGGTAGGATATGTCTCAAAGGTTCATGGGGATTCCCTCATTGCCCTTAGGGTTACCAGGTCCCTCTTCGCAACCGGTGGGAGATTTTGGGGGTGGAGCCTGAAGAGGGCGGGGTTTGGGGAGGGGAGGGACTTCAATGCCATGGAGTTCAATTGCCAAAGCGGCCATTTTTCTCCAGGTGATCTGATCTCTAGCGGCTGGAGATCAGTTGAATTAGCAGGAGATCTCCTGCTACTACCTGGCAGTTGGCAACCCTACTTATGGAATATTACGTAACTCTTGAAGTAAAGTCATTCATGTGCAGAACAGCCTTGGAATCTTAACATTCTGGATACAGACTGAAGAAGAAAAAGGGTAGAAATGTTATAGTGTATAACTGGAAGGAAATGCAGCCAATGTATCTCTAAATAACACTTGATCCCGGTGCCTTCCAATCAAGAGAATTAACCACGAGTAACAAAATATGCTTGTATTGCTTTTGGTGGTGACAAAATATAGATCCAATTAAGACACTGAAAAGATAAAGATTTGCCATCTGTGAAGAAGATTTAATGGTAATTAGTTCAAATGACGAATTCACACTGTACGCTTCAGGGCATAAATTAGAGGGATTTTGTGTTCTGAAAGCTGAGGAAAGAATGGGGGTTACCGCATTATATATTCCCAGGGATGTATTAAGAATTTGAAAACATTATAAAAAATACTGTTCGCACTTTGTTTGGCCCCTTTAGCTGTGAAGACGTCTTCCAACCATTTTTTAGCTGTGGTATCCAAAAACCCTTTTAAAGCGATGTTTTTTATAACATTTTCAAACTCTTAATACATCGCTGGGAATACATAATGCGGTAACCCCCAATATTTACTGCAAATATCAGAGCAAGCAATTCAAAGGGATTTGGTACCTGGAAGCCCCATATATTCAAGATAAGACGTACTGCTTCTGCACTATTGATCGGGTACTATTTGGCGCATCAAAGGTTTAACTTTGTTGAAGTTAGAGGCAAATGGCTTGAGATTTTCTCCCTTGCAGTTCATCAAAACAAGCAGCAAGGAGCATAAGATTTTTCCCCACAGTTGTTTTATGCCAAGTGATTATGAGGCAGATTTCTATCTATACACTGGTTTTGATCTATTGTGGTACTTCTATTACTGTACAGTCTGATTCTGTCCCTGGGTGTAGTGGGAAAGCACCGAATCTGGCAATAAAGATGTGATGGTGATGCAAATGTCACATCTGCATTTGTAGAGGCGCCTTTCCAAAGTGAAATGGTGCCACTTAAGGAAATATGCACTGACCTGTCAGTGTTAGGGAAAAGACAGGGCTGACTAATTTTAAAAGAGGATATGATGCATCGCAACAGCAGAAAATTTGGCAGCCGTTTTGTGTAAAAACTTTATAATTAGGGTTGCCAGCTCCGGGTTGAGAAATACCTGGAGATTTGAGGGGTGGAGACTGAGGAGGGCGGGGTTTGGGGAGGGACTTCAATACCATAGAGTCCAATTGCCAAATAAGCCATTTTCTCCAAGGGAACTGATCTCTATCAGCTTGAGATCACTTGTAATAGCGGGAGATCTCCAAACATCACCTGTAGATTAGCAACCCTATTTATAATGCATAACTGTTAATGTAATGGATTGTTTAGCTATAATAAACCGTATTGTTTTGTTTTAAAATAATGATGTTTTTAAAATTCCTTTATAAAATTACTTTCACACTGCCTTTCCCCACACAAAAATGGATCAAGGTGGTTTATAATAAAACCAATCCAAACCATTAAAATACTATATAACATCATGCAATAACAATACGCGTATCTCTACAATAGACTCCAACCGTCTGAGTACTCCAACAAGTGGAATTCTAAACCAACAGCATCACATCCAACAATAGGCTCAAGTGAGTAAAACCACCTTTCACAACTTGTAGAAGGTGGACAGAAACAACGGGACCTAGTTTAACTAGCAGCCTGGTCCAGAGCATCAGCGCGTCTATTGAAAAGCCCAGAGATCAGCTGCCTTTGTTTCAACCTCCCTATTATGTAAGCGAGGGCAATACACGAGACCAGAGACAGAATTCCAACAGCAGCTGCTTTAATAGGTGAACAAGAACAGAACTAGGGAACTGTGCAACAAACCCCTGCTTATATGCCCACTTGGCTACCCGGGGCCACGCCCCCCCAGTCCATGATTGGGCGGCTGCAACTCCTTGAGCCAATGAGAACACACAAGCGTAGGAGCCTGGAGAGACTCCAAGCTCAACATGATTCCAGCTTCCCGCTGCATACATAACACTCCCTGTAAGGGGGGACTTCCAGGAGAGCTTTGAAGGATGAGCAGAGTACAGGTTCACACACAAAGAGGCAGTCATCTCTGCAAGCTCATCATTTTATCATATCCTTGGATCGGTACAGCTGATATACAGTGCGTCTTACCTTCATAGCCATCTGGCACACCTTTCCCTCTTGCAGTGCCCATGGGCACCTACACTGTGATGTCACATCTGGATCTGTTACATCCAAATCTGTTACACACCTGCACAGATGTCCTCTGGCATTAGAAGCAAAGCATAAAATCCAGGTCAGGTGGTAAGCTAGAGCGGTTCCTCAGTGGAACAGGCTTCTTCAGGATGTGGTAAGCTCTCCTTCCCTGGAGGTTTTTAAGAAGAGGTTAGATGGCCATCTGTCAGCAATGCTGATTCTGTAACCTTAGGCAGATGATGAGAGGGAGGGCATCTTGGCCATCTTCTGGGCATGTAGTAGGGGTCACTGGGGGTTTGGGGGGGGGAGGTAGTTGTGAATTTCCTGCATTGTGCAGGGGGTTGGACTAGATGACCCTGTTGATCCCTTCCAACTCTATGGTTGTATGATTCTGTGAGAGGTAAAGTAGGATCTTCCTCTCTCCTTCCTGTTCCTCAACGCGCATTAAGCCATACATTAGTTGAACCATCCCCCTGTCATATACCCTTCCATTCCTATGCTCTGGCCTATCTGAAAAAAAGCGGTTGGAGCACTTGGAACAAGGGGGTTGGATACAGGCCAAGATGTAAGGGCACTTAAAAGGGGGCATCCCTTTTAAGTGCCCTTTTAATAATTCAGGCAATTATTCCTCCCTCTGAAGCCCACTGAGCTCCCACCCCAATTTTGTTCCTGGGGGGCAATGGATCCTCAGAAACAGAATAGTGGCAGTCAGCACTGGGAGAAGGGACTCAATGGGAATATCCACCTCCTCTTAAGAAAACATAGTACCCTTAAGTCTTCAGAAGTGTGTTGCTGGATACAGGCCATTGTGTCATCACTGTATTTAAAATGTACGAGAATTATACTTCACAACACTGCAGACTTCAAGGAATAATTTTAGTCTGGTGACCCATATGTGACAATTTTACTTGTACTACAAAGACTTTACTCAGTTATTGGTTCTTGTGGGTTATCCGGGCTGTGTAACCATGGTCTTGGTATTTTCTTTCCTGACGTTTCGCCAGCAGCTGTGGCAGGTTACACAAGACCAAGGTTACACAGCCCGGATAACCCACAAGAACCAATGAACTCTGATTGTGAAAACCTTCGACAATATTTTTACTCAGTTACTTTTACTGATGACATATGTAATATATAACAAGCTAGAAGCCTCAAAGTCTACAGCACTTTTATAACACCAGACTTTTAAAGAAAATGTATTCCTCTTGTTGAGCCACAGTAGCTATTCGTGAGACAACCCAGCTTCTCTATTGTCAAACAAGAAAATTCCCTAAAACTGGCAAACTCCAAAGTAGCTCTGTGTCTGGATGTGTCTGTATTTAAAAATGAGCAGATGGAATTGAGATAAAGAACTTAATCAGCTTAGTTCACAATGAAGACCAATTTTTTTTCACCTGTCCTGTGAGTACTGGATTAGTTATGGATTTTGTCACAATGGGTGGCACAGTACTTCAACTGAATACAGCAGCAAGCCTACAAATGAATAAACCACATCCTTATTGGACACGATAGGCAAACCCAGCTGCATAAATCTTTAAATGTAGGGAAGTAGTTCAGCTTTCTATGCTGAATGATGCAGTCTAAAATCAAAGATTGAAAAAACATACACAAAACCCACTGAATCTTCTCTGTTCTGTCCCCTTATAGCCCTCTTACCACCTAGATAATTCTCAGTTTCTCTTAGGCGTCGTTCACAAATACACACAGTCACAAATATGTCATGTGATACATCACTTGTGAATTTGCTAGTCTTAAACATTTATTTATTCTTTAAATTGTTTATATCTCTAAATTGTTTATATCCTGCAGCCTCAATCGACCAATTCCCAAGGTGGTTAACAATCAGCAACATCCATAAAAACATGACAAATGGTTAAAAACAATAAAATGTAGGCATCCTAGCAGCAGCAGATTAAAACTAGTCACAGCAAGTCCCTTTGAAACTCAATTAGCAGCATTTGCTTAAAATCCAGTTAAACTAATAAGCAGCATACAGCACAAGAAATGAGTAATAGCAACACAAACCAAAGCTGATTGAACTTGGTTAAAAATCACTAAAAGCATCAGACGCAGATGACTAAGCTAAATACTAAAATCAATATGGCATTTATGAAAAGGCCTGGAGAGAAAGAAACTCATTAGATTTGGCACCCAGCAAATGTCTGTGGGGAGGGCATTCCAAAACTGAAGTGCTACTACAGCAAAGGCCCTGTCCCTGGTGGCAACCAACCTTACTTAGCTTCAGAAGGTGGGGCTACTCCAAGCAAGACGATCAAAAATTATCTCTATGGGTTGGGTATTATAAATCCCTCCCACATATGGTAGAACTTTTCTCCAAGCAGGAGAACTTGCCCCAGTGAAACCTGCCTCTTCCACCAGACTAGAGGATGGTTTTGTATGCTGGCAGAAACTACGTGGTGGGCATGCAAGGAGATAGTGGGCAAGCTTGTACCTGTCAATGGTGCCATTAGAAAAAATGTATATAATACAGCACTCTGACAACACATTATTATGAACAAGGCTCATTTTAGGAGGTGACTAGGGTTGCAACTCTGGGTTGGGCAATTCCTGGATATTGGGGAGTAGAGCCAGAGAAGACAGGGTTTGGAGAGGGGGGTGGGATTCAGCAGGGTATATTGCCATAGAGTCCACCCCCGAAAGGAGACATTTTCTCCAGGGGAACTGTACTTAGCTGTAATTCCTGGAGATCTCTAGGCCTCACCTGGAGGCTGGCAACCCTAGAAATGTTACTTAGGCTATGGTTCTGATATTCCTCAGAGATCCACTTATGGTTAAGGGGTTATACAGCTGATGGGCAATTGTTTGTTTGTCTTATTTCAAAGAGCCTTCATCAAATTCCTTACAACACCACAATAATGAACATTGAAAGCTGAATACAGCCAGACCGTTTAAATTTTAAAAACTGCATTTAAAGAATTACATTGCTGACGTTTTTCTTTTGTGTGTGCATGTCTATTAGAAGTAGTCAGACAATTAATTTTCTTAATAGTTTTTGAAAATCATTACATGAGAGTGTAAATGGGTAAGACAAATCTTGTTTATTGGCATTCACTGTCTGCTCTCTGCATCATATGCGTAGATTATTTTTTCCCTTTCAAATTGGCATGTCTAATAAATCATCATTTTAATTAAATCACTGCTGATTGAGAGTCAAATGATCACTAGCATAAGTGGATAGATTCCTTTCCCCCATGTTACGTAGACATTCATTCTCTGAAAGTCAAAATTGCCCTTGCTTCAACATGAACCTTTTTGACTGTGTGCCAAAAAAATGATCTACTATAAAATGTTAGTGTTTCTAGTGATAAGGAACTAGAGACAAAATTAATCTGCATGCAGGCACACATAACACATTTATATGATGCCTCTAGGAAATGTCTTTATGACTTTTAACAATTTTCTTTGTGTTCATTGCAGTCTTATTCTTCAGGAATTGCAGGTGGAGGATGATATGCAATATGAATTCCCAACAAGAAAGGTTATCGCCGAATCAGTGCTTATCTTCTAAGAAGGAATTTAACCAGCTTAGAACCTGTGCGCAGAAGGAAGGTTAGCCTGTGCTAAGTTCTGACTGCTTCTCTCCATAGTAAAATAGTGATGTGACCTGGTGCCATGCTGGGTGGTGTATGTAATAGTGCAAGTTTAGCAACGGTATAGCAACACTGACTCTTATCATATGGTAGTATGGTTGATAACTGGCTTTCCTGAGCAAGCAGCAGGGGCTCCAGCTCAACATGAGGTATCTTTTCCCCACTGCTGTCATGTGTTGAAATGGTCATGAGAACAGGCCCCATTCATGCATGAAGTTTCCGGAAGGGTGGATTTCCTGTTTCTCACCCTATACACCATGTTCTCAAATATTCTGCCTATTATGACAGCATAATCCTTAAGCTTTAAAGATGACAAATGTAAGGAAGTTAAAAGGCCTGCCAGATCCTGTAGAGCAGGACTGTGCCAGGAAATTCCTGTGCCGGCCCCTATGCCAAGCCTGAACAACTTGTGACCCCTTCAGACCCATGTCTAACAAGCACCCCCCACCCCCGCAATTAAGCTTTTGGCCTCAAGCAGATAATAATACATATATTACTATGTATGGGTGTGAAAGCTGGACATTGAAGAAAGCTAGGGTTGCCAACTGCCAGGTAGTAGCAGGAGATGTCCTGCTAATACAACTAATCTCCAGCTGATAGAGATCTGATCACCTGGAGAAAAATGGGCGCTTTGGCAATTGAACTCTATGGCATTGAAGTCCCTCCCGTCCTCAAACCCCGCCCTCCTCAGGCCCCACCCCAAAAATCTCCCGCCGGTGGCGAAGAGGGGCCTGGCAACCCTAAAGAAAGCTGATAGGAAGAAAGTAGATTCTTTTGAAAAGTGGTGTTGGAGGAGAGTGTTACAGATACCGTGGACTGTCAAAAAAACAAATCATTGGGTTATAGATCAAATGAAGCCTGAATTGACCCTAGAAGCTAAAATGACTAAACTGAGGCTATTGTATTTTGGTCACATTATGAGAAGACAAGAGTCACTGGAGAAGACAATGATAATAGGAAAAGTTGAGGGCAGCAGGAAAAGAGGAAGACCCAACAAGAGATGGATTGACTCTATAAAGGAAGCCACAGCCCTCAATTTGCAAGATCTGAGCAAGGCAGTCAAAAATAGGACATTTTGGAGGACATTGATTCATAGGGTCGCCATGAGTCGGAAGCAACTTGACAGCACTTAACACACACACACACACACACACATGCTTAATTTTGGTTGAACTCTCTCCACCATCTTTCTATATGGTCCCTATAGGAAACTGAAATTATGTCTACTGCTTTCACATATGCAGAGAAAACATACATAGAAGACTTTATGGTTTCTAGGTGTGCTGGAATGAGCATGAGCTTCACAACATACAACCTGGGGTGCTTCCATATGGTGAGGATTTTCCGTTTTGCTTTTATCCCCACTTCAAACGCAGAAAGGCTTGCACACTGGCAACAGAACTTCCATATGGGAGTTATTTGCACACTTTCCTTCCGGACTGCCTTTCTGGAGACCCTTCTGTCCAGATGATATGATAATGCACGCGGACTGCAAACTTTCCAAAAAGATTAGAGCAAAGCATGTTTGGGAAAGGATGTATGGAGGACTGGGGGAAAAAACGATTAGAGCACAATTAGCGCATCCTGTCATGTGGTTGCTCCCCCCCACACACATACACACAAAAAGCATTTCAGTTTGGAAGCCAAAGCAGAGCAAAACTTCTATGGAAATAACCACAGTCTTCCTCCTGTTTCCTCCTTCCTCACATCCTTTTCTAACATTGCATATTAGGACAAATTGTGATAACAGTTGGCATGCTTATCTTCACTGAACTGTGCCATGCTCTCCAGGCAGAGGTAAGAGTCATGCATGGTTTAAGGGCTCGCCCAAATACGTGTGTCTTGGACTGCCAAAGCCTGGGTGATTGAATTGTGCTGTGAGTGCCACATGTAAACAAGCAGATGCAAACGGAAATCCTCATAATGAGATTATAGGGTTGATGGTAGATGACTGGCTAAACTGGTGAAGCTCATGTGGTTTTTCCATATGTACCTGTGGTGCAGCACATTAGAACTAATTGGGGAAATTTCAAAAAGGGGGTGGTACTGTTCAAAGACTGTTGCTACTATCTGAAGCCATACACCGTGATCCAATACATTCTCCTTTTTTCAGAAGTACTGGTGATAAGGTGCGCCAGGCTGTGGACAGAGCTGCATATTCAAAAACCTATCCTATGAAAGGCAAAGCAGCGCAGATAGATGGCATCCGTGTTCACATGCAAATGCCCGCGGTGCCTGATCTGACAGGTGATATACAGAAGTCTGGTAATGCACTTGAGAAGCTGCTTACAAGCACTGGTCTTTGCTGCATCAGGTTCAGAGAGTACAAAGTAGAATACGAAATATTGTCGAAGGCTTTCACGGTCAGAGTTCATTGGTTCTTGTAGGTTATCCGGGCTGTGTAACCGTAGAATACGAATTAGCAAGTTGAGTTCTACCATTTTAATTCTATGAAACCAGGAAAGAAACTGTTGGCTGACAGAAAATTAAGTTTCTGGGACCTGAGCTGCCGGACATTGTGTAGGACAGATCCATTACTAGTACAAGTATTTGATTTAGAGAGGAAGATTTAAAAGGCATGCTCTCGGTATCAATAGAGACTGAGGGAAATGCAGATGGTAGCTGTAGCTTTCTTTGTGAGATAATTCATGAAGAGGCTCTTCTTTGGGATTTCATGAAACTTCCCCTCCCTTTTCTTTGCCTTTTTTTTACACCCTCCCAGTAGGAAGCATGGTTTTGAAGGAACAGATGGACAAGTAGGAGTATATCAGGAAAACAACCATAAATTGCATAAAGAAAGCTGACGGGGGGGGGGGGAAAGAGAGAATCCTTATGTTCTGCATGCATATTTAACTAAACCAATAAAAGGAAGAGGACAGAAGCTAAAGTCAGCTATGTCCAGAAAGTGGGCAGGGGAACCTTCATTATTCACAATGAAGAAATAAGAAAATATTCGAGACACACTGAATGGCTGCACATTTTAAGTGCTGAGAGGAAACGCTTAACCTAATGCGTAATTAACACTCCAACTTGCTACAGGATATCATTGGGGTTAAGAGGGTTCAAGACAGATTAGACATCTTTAGGGATAATGAGAACATCCATAGGTGCATTACAAAGTGGTTTTTTTTTTTTTTAAGAATGGTTGTAAACCGTCATGCTTGCACAGTATGAACCGACAGGCCTACGGGATATTTACAGCCACTTGGAACCTTCCACATCATCTGTTAACATGCTTTGTGGTAGTTAAGGTTGCTGACTTTTTGCCTGGTGATGATGTCTGTCTGAGCCACTCAGGACAGATGCTGCTGCACCTCTAGGGTTGCCAACCTCCAGGTACTAGTTGGAGATCTCCTGCTATTACAACTGATCTCCAGCCAATAGAGATCAGTTCACCTGGAGAAAAAGTCCCCTGCCGTTGGCGAAAAGGGACCTGGTAACCCTATGTACCTCCTGCCTTGCTCCAGAGCCAGCATGGTGTAGTGGTTAAGAGTGGTGGTTTGGAGCGGTGGACTCTGATCTGGAGAACTGGGTTTGACTCCCCACCCTCCACATGAGCCGCGGAAGCTAATCTGGTGAACCCGGTTGGTTTCCCCACTCCACACACAAAGCCAGCTGGGTGACCTTGGGCAAATTACAGTTCTATTAAGAGCTCTCTCGCACACACACCCCACCTCAAAGGGTGTCTGCTGTTGGGAGGGGGAGGGAAGATGATTGTAAGCCGGTTTGAGTCTCCCTTAAGTGGTAGAGAAAGTCAACATATAAAAACCAACTTTTCTTCTTCTCCTTTTTCCTCTATCATATATTTCAGCAAGAACCAGTTGTGTTCTTTGGCCCGTCTTCTCTTACCAAGCCCATATTTTCTTCTGACTTTTTGGGGTGGTGGTGGTGGTGGAATAATTTCCTTTTTCCAGTATCATGCAAACGTACAATCATGTGATAGGTTTTTTAAAAAATAAATAAAATAAAAATCCAGAGTTGATAGCACACTCTTTGACCGGCTCTTGTTTTTAATTTTCTTCTACCCAGTAAGTTAACACACTTGCCTTTTGGATTCCTGGGCCTTTTGGTTTTGCCACTGAATGTATTCCTATCTCTTCTTTTTGTACCCATGTGTAGACGTCTGCCAACTAAGGGCAATGCCATTCATCTGACAAAGTAGGCTTTGACTCATGAAATTGTATGGCACAATAAATGCATTAGTGTTTAAGAAGCTGTAAGATTTTTGTTGTTTCTTCTGCTTTTTTTTTTTTGAGAATCACAGAACTCTGAAGGAAACATTCATATCAAATTACGCCATAGTGAATTACTTTAGAAATCTCCACCTACTTTTTTTCTGTTTCCCTTTTACCTTTACATCCCTTCTTCTGTCACTGCCTTTCCCCTTTTACATATTTTAGTCAATTTCTCTTCCAAAATGGCCACCGATATCTCACTACATAGTCTTGTGAGATATCAGTAGCATTCCTGGTAAGTTGCAGTCATTGCTTATATGATTTGGGGGGGACGGTTAAAACCCTGTATGTTTTTGTTTTTAAGTTTCAGATTTTTCCATAAACATGAGACTTCCCCCAAATGTGTATAAAAATCTCCCCTGTCTATTCCTGGCCCCATTGTGTAGATTTTTTTGAACAGCACTCTAGGGTCAGGTTCAGAATTAGAACAAGTGGGAACCCACAAGCAATTGCAGGGGCATTTCATTTCTCCCTCCCTCACTATTTCCTCTTTCTCTTCCTCAAACCCCTCTCCCCTTTCTTTCTTCCTTCTTTCTTTTCCACTCACCAGCCAATTGACCCTTATATGCTCTCCTCTCTCCAGTTTTCCCTTCTTCCCTACCCATGGCACCAGGACAACAACGGTCCAGTTGCATTGTGCTGGCCACCAGAACAAGCCTGCAGAAACTTGCGAGGGGTGAACCTCATTTCCCTCTGTATCACCTTCCCCACACTATTTCCTTTTTCTCTCCTCCTGACAACCCCTACACGCTCACCTTTCTCTGCTTCTCTCATCCCACCCACACACCAACCTCACTTTTAGCTGCTCCCCCCGTAATCAGCTATATTTATTATTTACTTCATTTATACCCCACATTTCTCTACTATGGCCCACTTTTCACGGAAGATTTTGATGCTCTCTTGCCGCGGAGCAAAAAAAAAAGCGATTTAAATTTATTTTTCATGGGCGTGATTTAAATTCATGTTTTTATATCCCCGTCAATCCAGAAGTAGTTTTGGTTTTTCATGGGAACAAAGCAAGCAGTATTCTACAACAGTTTGGTCTGTCCCCTTCTGAAAAGCTCATGGTTTATGCCTAACCCCAACTCCTCCCCAACTCCGCCCAGTGGATTACCCAGTGCAGTTCACCTCTGTGGACACAGCCCCAGCCAAAAAAGCACCAGTCCCTCCGGTTTCCTTATATAACTTTTCTATTTACCATGCTCACCGTCCCCCCCCCGTTCTTGGCCACCACCCCCCTTTCCCAGACTTTGACAGACGGTCATCATTGTGCCCCCCCCCCCCGTAGAGCTCCAGCCATCATTGCCAGGAACCTCCATCCAGACAGAGAAGGGAGACCCAGAGCAGACTGGCTGCCCCTCTTCAGAAGGGTGATGGGAGTTTTGGCTTGGATTTGCCGCTCTCAGGATGCCCCCCCCCCAACACACACACACAGGATCGCACCGGCAGGAGGGGACCCAGAGCAGACTGGCTGCCCCTCTTCAGAAGGGTGACAGGAGTTTTGGCTTGGATTTGCAGGAGGGAGATGTGTCCTGCCTTGGAGGGAGGCTGTCCCCCGGGCTTTTTTTTTAAAAAAAAAACTCTCCCAGCCAATCACCGTTCACAGGGGAGGAGAAATTAGCTGATATGGGCGGGGACAATTGGTCCGAACCCAGGAATGTTTTTCATGGAGCGAAAAAAAAACGCGTAGCAACCACAAAGAACGGACCAACACAGGTTTGAGAAGACACGGAGTTGATGCAGTTTTTCTGCTAAAGCTCGAAGCATTCATGAAAAATCAAAAATTTGAAGCGGGCCAAAACAAAGGCAAAACCGTGCCAAACCTCCGTGAAAAAATGACCTATGTGTACCCAAATCAGCTTACATCATTCTCCTCCCCTCCATTTTATCTTCAGAAAAAAACATCTGTGAGCAGGGGCAGACTGGGAGTGAAAAACACTGGAAATGGGGCTGGCCCCATCCCCCCAAAAGGAAGGAGAGAGGAACAGACAAAATTTTACCCCTGTCTCACTCTATGGGGGGGGGAGAGGGAGGAAAAGGCAGCCTGCCTAACCAATTGGCTGGGCGCCACTTTCTTCACCTTGCACAGGGCTCAAATGGGTGGGTGCCACTTCCCATGCCAAACTGGGGGCTACCTCCCCACTCACATCCACCTTCCCCCTAGACTTTGGTGGGCCAGGCTGACTGTCGCCTTCCCCCTTGCCTCTGGCAGGCTGGGCTCCATCTCCCCCTTGCCTCACCTAGGGTGAACCGTGCTGGCTGCCACCTCCCCATCTTGCCTTGAGTGGGCTGTGGCCACCTCCCCCATTGCCTCACCTCAGGTGGGCCAGGATCTGCCTCCCCCATCTCACCATGGGCAGGCTGGGCCAGGTGCCGCCTCCCCTCAGAGGACTAGGCTTTGCCTCCCCCATCTTGCCTTGGGGTCTGGCCAGGCTGGGCTTAGCCCTTCTGTTATGGGGTGGCCCAGCCCAGGTGGGTGGCCATCGGCCCACTGAGAGGCATCTTAATGTGAGATATGTTAGGGTTAGCTTTATTTCCCCGTTACTGCCACTAGGCTCATTGCAGCTCCCACCCCTCATGGTTGCAGCTGCCACTGGTAAGCCTGGTGTGGCCCACAGTTAGGGTTGCCAACCTCCAGGAACTAGCTGGAGATCTCCTGCTATTACAACTGATCTCCAGCCAACAGAGATCAGTTCACCTGGAGAAAATGGCCGCTTTGGCAATTGGACTCTATAGTATTGAAGTTCCTCTCCAAACCCCGCCCTCCTCAGGCTCCTCCCCAAAAATCTTCAGGTACGTCCCAACCCAGAGCTGGCAACCCTACTTACCTTTTGTTTAAGGGCAGATTTAAACCCCCATGTATTTTGTAAGGTTTTCCTGCAAATCTCCTTTGTCCCCTTCTTGAAGATGGGGACAACATTTGCCCGTCTCCAATCTTCTGGCGCCTCACCTGTTCTCCAAGAATTCTAAAAAATAATGGACAAAGGCTCAGAAATTACATCTGCGAGTTCTTTCAGCACCCTTGGATGTGATTCATTTTGCCCTGAGGACTTAGTTTCGTTTAAAGAAACTTGGGGGGTTACCACACTTTGTATTCCCAGCGATGTATTAAGAGTTTGAAAATGTTATAAAAAACATCGCTTTAAAAGGGTTTTTGGATACCACAGCTAATAAATGGTTGGAAGACGTCTTCACAGCTAAAGGGGCCAAACAAAGTGTGAACAGTATTTTTTATAACGTTTTCAAACTAATCGGTGGGAATACATAGAAAGTGCGAACAGTATTTTTGATAAAATTTTCAAACTCTTAATACATCGCTGGGAATACAAAGTGCGGTAACCCCCTTGATCTTGTTTAAGATCAAAAGTGACTGGTTGGATAATCCGCTCAGTAGTCTTTGCAAGAATCACATAAACAAGTGGGCACTAAGTGAACACATGAACATATGAAGCCGCCTTATACTGAATCATAGAATAGAATAGAATCATAGAATAGAATCATAAAGTTGGAAGGTACCACCAGGGTCATCAAGTCCAACCCCTGCACAATGCAGGAAATTCACAACTACCTCCCCACCCCCACACCCCCAGTTACCAGAAGATGGCTGAGATGCCCTCCCTCTCATCATCTGCCTAATCAGACCCGTGCTCCATCAAAGTCAGTATTGGGTGAAAACACATGGTCGCTTTAGCCTCCTTTATTCCCTGTTTCAGCCAGGATTCAGTCAGGATCGAACACATGTTCGGTGAAACACATGCGTTCGATCCTGCCTGAATCCTGGCTGAAACAGAATAAAGGAGGCTGAAGCAACCATGCGTTTTCGCCCATTGTCTACTCAGACCGGCAGTGGCTCTCCAGTGTCTCAGGCAGAGGTCTTTCACATCCCCTACTTGCCTAGTCCCTTTAACTGGAGATGCTGGGGACTGAACCTGGGATCCTCTGCATGCCAAGCAGATGCTCTACCACTGAGCCATGGCTCCTCCCTTAAATTGGCCAGCGTGCTCCTTCCAGTGGACTACAGTCCATTTCCTGCCCAATCCTCTGCTAAGCTAGTTTTGCATATGAGGTCTGATTTACATATTTTAGACGTACAGCCATATTCCAGCAACAAAGTGTCTTTGAAGAATAACACATCTATCTTGGCATGTACTTTGGTAGGGTGCAGGCTACATCGTCACAGTCATGTAGGTTTATATACAGCGAAGAAGAAAAAGTGTCATACCGTAAAGCTCAAGTCACTACTCATCACACACAAACGCCCTCATAAAAAACATGTATGTGAAACCCCTCAGGGAGAAAACCTAGTTGCAGGAAAATGACGGGCAGGAGAAAGGTGAAGCACGCACATCCTCCAAACTATATTCTTAACGAGTGCCATTGCAATTACTGCCTACAAGATGGGTGTTAAATGCTGCTTTGAGAAAACAATTATCACTCCTCCTCCTCCTTCTCCTCCTCCTCTGATGGAGGCAGTGATACAGAAACTGACATTCATTCACAGTGCAAAGGAGACAGACAGAATGGAATTCCCACTCTGTGTCTCGTTTGTAGCTCACGATGGATTCCCACAATGAATGAAGTCTTATTTCAGAGACTTCCATGAACGTTTTGAAAGTATCAGAGGACAGCATCAGAAACGTTCAAGCAGATTGAAACCAAAGGCTTCTCTTCCTGCCAAGCAATCATGAAAGTATATTTACAGTAGATGGATTTTTTTTCTCCTAAGGGGGGAGCCAAACTGTACTTAGGATCAACTGCTTTACTTTTAAATATGGTGGTGTAGAACCTGAAACTCTGTGTTTGCTCTTTCCTTTGATAGTCTCTCTCTGAGTGATTTATAAAAATACTTTGCAGAGGCACCATCCATCTTGGATTCTTTGTTACGAAGCCAAATCGCTCCAGGTGGCTGAACCAGATGCTAGCACCTTGACGACGCCCTAGTTTGTATACCATTTTAATAGATACTAATTACCCATTCAGTGCCATTACTGTGTCTTTCTGGCTCCAAAGTTACAGAGCAAGTTTCAACAGTCATGAAAAAATAGATTTCTTTCTCTCACACGTATGTAGTGTTAAAAGACTTTAAAAAATTAGGATTTTGTAAATACTGGATAAAGAAGATCCCTTGTGAATGCTTAGGCCTTTTATGCAAGGCTGCTTCCCTCGCGGTCACACACACACCCAGACTGCTTTCCGGGCTTTGCTTTGATTATGCATGCCTTTTCCGGCCGTCAGAGGTCGCCTCACTCTCCCTTCGTGTTTCCTCGCATTTTGCCCATGTTTTCTGGATGCTGTTTCGTTGGGGGGGGGAGGTTTGACCACAAGGAAACAGCCATGCATAAAAGGCCTTAGTTCCTGAAAGTCCAGTTTGCTTTAGGCATTCTCAGCGCTTTACAATTTTCATCTTCAACAGATATTATAGTCTAACCTATTTTTTTTAGTGGTTTTGGAAATTAAGTGTAAACCAAAAGGAAACCTACTCCCAATTTTCCTTTGATCTACTGTTCCTCTTTGGAATGCAGCTTTCATTTATTCAAAAGATATCAAACATCTTCATAAATCAGAAGTGAGCTGTATACAACTCCCGTGCACGGGAATACTTTGTTCATGGCAAAAAAATATAAAGAAAGCAGAATGAGGACACTGTCTGACCAAGGAAGTATTCCAAAGTTACCTTACTGAGTCATGACTGCAAACCATCCCAGCCAGGGAGGGTATACAGAGTAGCATTTTAGCAGGGGCAGACTGGTTGTTTTACTTACAGGGAATCTGCAAGTAATTTGGCCTCATGTTGGCATACAGAGCCAGGGTTCCACCCCATTTACTTCTTCTCTAAAGTAAAGATTGAGTAACAAAACATGGAAACGAGACTGGGGTTTACTTGGGCTGCTCCCTATTTAACTGAAAGCTTCAGATTTCAAACCTGAAGCTCCTCTCTCTTACAATGCTGTTTTAGAATGGAAGGGCATTCCCCCCCCCCCCCCACATTCAATTTTACTTCAGTAGAACATTTCTCCTTTTGGGAAACAAATCTGTTTAAGCACATTCTGTTTTCTTCTGATCGGTAGAGTTGCCAACCTCCAGGTACTAGCTGGAGATCTCCTGCTATTCCAACCGATCTCCAGCCGATAGAGATCAGTTCCCCTGGAGAAAATGGCCTCTTTGGCAATTGGACTCTACGGCATTGAAGTTTCTCCCCTCCCCATACCCCGCCCTCCTCAGGCTCTGCCCCAAAAACCTCCCACCGGTGGTGAAGAGGGACCTGACAACCCTACCTGTAACCCATGCAACCCACAGATTGGGAAACGCTGCAGGAGACTACACTGGTTGCCTGGAAGAGTTTTCGCTCTGAAGCTAAGAATTGCAGGGCCTGGCCAATATGTGAATAGGAATGACACTTGGGAATGGTATGGAGCTGCTCGAAGGAAGGACAGAAAACAAATATCGCAAGCAGATAACAACTGGGTATACTCCCATTTGTAATGGAGCTGAAGTGGAAGTAAATTACCTGGATTAGGAGAGCTATTACTGATTTCCACATGGGGACCATACACTGTGGTTCGCTCATTGCTATTGTGATTCAGTGCAGTGGTAATGAGGATTCAAATTGCCAAAGCGGCCATTTTCTCCAGGTGAACTGAAGTCTATCGGCTGGAGATCAATTGTAATAGCAGGAGATCTCCAGCTAGTTCCTGGAGGTTGGCAACCCTAGTTTTACCTCAGAAGAACTCTCTCTCAAGCAACAAGCTGTTATGAGAGTAACATTTCTTCTGAATTTTCTTACATTCTCTTCAGTGAATTGCCAATTTTTTTAAACGCTTGCAGGGTTAAAATTGGCCACCCACACAGAATTATTGAAGCTGTCTTATTACCAAGATGTGCTTTGGCTCGTATTTGAACTTGTCAATTTCTATTTTGAAAGCAAGCCATCCTTAATTATTTTGTAATTTCAAGTGCATCTTTTCTGAAGTTTCACTTACTGTTTACAATCCCTTTGAAAGTATGCCTGGCAGAAAAAGAGCCTTTAAAAGACAATCTTGAATGCATACTGTAAGTATTTTGAAATCCCATGACTGTTTTCCGAAGTCTAGACTGTTCCAAAATGACTTCCAGAGCTTTGTAGCATCCTTTATTGTTCAACTGGGAGCTGTAGCCTTCACTTGCTACTTCCAACAGTCTCAAAATGCCTACCAGCTGTAGCTTCCTAATTAGTAGTAAAAACCTCTTTTGAGTACTAAGGAAAGCAATCCTCTCTGACATATTTGTATAACTGGAGGGTCATCTTTAGGGGCTCTGAATTTTTGTTACCAGAAAAAAAGTTTTAGTAATCATTGAATAATTTGTCTGATATTAGCGCCTTCAGCTTTTGGTTGACTGGTTCACAGTTTCACCAGTTTTGCAATATTGATGATCCAAGGAGATGCGGCATTCTGTAATATTCTCTATTATGAGGCATGTGCTTGGCTGCTATAAGAGGCCAGGTAATGTTTGATGGTTATTATAAACTACAAGAGGGGACCCGCAAGAAACTTGCAGGGGAACCATCCTATTCCACCAACCATTGCCTTTCCCCCCCCCCACTCTGTGTTTCTGTCTGTGTTCTCTCTGTGCTTTGGTCTCTTCCCCCCCCCCCCCATTTCAGCCATGGCTACTGTAATTTCTCCCACCTACTGTTATTCCTTCCATCTGTGTTTCTGTCTTTCCCCCCATTTCATCCATGTGTCGTCCCCTCTCTCTCTCCCGCCCCCCACTGTCATTCCTTCTCTCTTGCTCCTCCTCTCCCCCTACCCATCTACGTGCCTCTATTGACTTCCAGAGTCATGGGGTGGTGGCTCCTCACCTGCTTGTAGGGTTGCCAATCTCCAGATAGTGGCTGGAGATCTCCTGCTATTACAACTGATGTCCAGCCGATAAAGTTGAGTTCCCCTGGAGAAAATGGCTGCTTTGGCAATCGGACTCTATGGCACTGAAGTCCCTCCCCTCCCCAAACCCTGCCCTCCTCAGGCTCCACCCCAAAAATGTCCAGGTATTTCCCAACCCGGAGCTGGCAACCCTACTTACTTGTCTCCCAGCCCCTTCCCTACCAGTGCTTATGGCTCTCTGGAGCTCAGCTGTTTGTCGGGGCGCCCCGCCCGTCTTCAGTTTGGACCGGGAGGCTGTGGCCGAGCACCTTGCCACACCCCTGTTTGTCGGGGACCCGCCCGTATTCAGTTTGTCTGTGGCCCCGCCCGTCTAAAAAAGCATTTAGAAAATTCTACAACATTTGCAGACAATCCTACAAGCCCTCAGGAAATCTACAAGAAATTTTCTAGCATTGTAGCAGCTGCAAAGGTGAATTTTAGTAACAGATTTTTACTGTTCCATAAGATGGAGACAACCCTGTGTTTTCTTACTTCTCCAGATAAAGCCAAATTTGAAGAACTTGATCTTTCCTGCCTACACTGGTTAGATTTAGAAAATCTGGAAAAGGAGCTAATAGAATTTCAAGAAAGCTCTATCTGGAAAAATAAATTCTATGACTTGCGTGAAACACTTGAGAAGATAGAAGGGATGCCAAAGGACAGCACAGTTCTGAAAATGAAATCCTTAAAGTGTGGAATTCTCTGCCAAACAATTTTAAGTCAATGAAAGCACTTGGGATTGCTTTCCTTACTTTGTTTGGATCATCTTATGCTTGTGAGCAGCTGTTTTCAGCTTTGAATTATATCAAATCTGACACCAGAAACAGGCTAACAGATGACCTGAGTGCTGCATGTGTTGCTCTCAAACTTACAAAGTATGAGCCAAGGGTAGACAAATTATCAGCATGCACACAACAGCAAAAATCACATTAATTGTTCAAAAAATTTGACGATGTCCTCAAAGATGTCACAAAAATGGTGAATTACATCATGGCTCGTGCTCTGAATTGTCGACAGTTTCAAGCACTTCTTGAGGAGGTTCAGGCACAGTATAATTGTTTACTTATGTACAATAATGTCCGGTGGCTGAGCAGAGGACGAGTCCTGGAGAGATGCATGCCAAATGCAAACTTTTACCTTTCAATAAAAAGTATCATTGAAAGCTCTGTTATTGTGTTTTTCTTTAACGCAAAATATGTGAATGTATGAGTTGTTTTTTCTAAACTAAAACCTCAGTATTCAGGTTAAATTGCCGTATTGGCACTTGGCGATAAATAAGTGGGTTTTGGGTTGCAGTTTGGGCACTCGGTCTCTAAAAGGTTCGCCATCACTGGTATAGAAGCATGACCGAGGGGTGGTCATGTACCCAAAGTCTTTCATGGTTTTCTCTGAAATGCAAGAGAAGAATTTCTTTCTCCTGTGGCCTTCAAGTTGGCACTCTCACTCAATCACTCACTGGCCTGTTCATGTCTCTAGCCCTATAGTCTACTGGGGAACAACAAATGCATCAAGACAACAAAAGCTTAAAGCTTTATATTGATTATTGATCAGAATAATAGGTTCAGCAAACCTTAACTTCAGGCTTTCTTCTCACGGTTCAAGGTCCAATCCCGATTCAAACATTGTTCCACCAGTGTTCTTCCACTTTCCTTGAACAATACAGATGTACCACATAAAAAGCTTTTCTGTGATGGGACTGGGAAGGAAACAACCTCATAAACAGCATTCTACAAGCCATGTACCAACCCTAGACTCCAGAGTAGCGATACAATGCAGACCATTATGAAGAGATAATTTGTTTTGTTTTTTTTAAACTAGGGCAGTGTAGAATGCCTGTTCCCCACTTGAAAAGTACATGATACGAACAGCTTCTGCAGCACATACTTTTGTTAGCTGGTAAAACTGATTCCTAGGATTGGGACATTGAATCAAAATAAGGAATGCTTGCAAATATTGACAGCTGGCTACTAGCATTCTTCAGCCGTTAATCCACATCAAGAAAGGATTAACTCTCTGAAGATAAAAATAGCCTTCTTGCTTGAGAAGGATCCGTTTTAAATACTTGTGAATGAAGCAGATAACTATCTGTAGACAGAAATGTTAATTTATGTATGTGAAAGCTACAATCTAACTACAGTCTGGATGTGTAGATCTTAATCTGTTTTTTTTTGTTTATGAACAGAGAAATCAAGTGGATGATATTGTGAAAGAAATATCATAGCCCAGCTGATTCTCATGCAGCCTCTTAGGATGGCACTGAATGAATGGTAGAGCAACATGACAAAAAACAATCAGTTTCGCAAGAGACTCCCCCCACACACACACACTTATTCCCATGCTGCATGGAATAGATCACAGGATAAGGCAATTTTTTTAAGGTTTTGAGATGATAACATTTAATTTTTAAGGTAGTTGGAGCATCATATGGGCAGGGATCCTAAGCCTATTTTTCTCTTGTGCTTTGTTTGTGCAGAGCTGATCCTCTGCAGCAAAGGACATTCCAGTGGTGTTGGGTGTTTTTGGGCATTGGAAGACATTAGTCTTACATGAAGCAGCTGCACCATAGCATAGTAGCCCAAGTGGAAACCAAGTTCAGCATTTAAGCTGCACATTATCAAAACAACCTTCCTGAGATTCTTCTTTTTTTATAATAATTTTTATTTTCCAAAATA
The DNA here is from genome assembly GCF_029931775.1 of Euleptes europaea. Classification (NCBI taxonomy): domain Eukaryota; kingdom Metazoa; phylum Chordata; class Lepidosauria; order Squamata; family Sphaerodactylidae; genus Euleptes; species Euleptes europaea. The sequence goes on from NC_079317.1 coordinate 81,600,944, forward strand.
TATAAACACACATATCAACAATAATAAAAATCAAGTTAAAAAGTAAAAAAGCAGTTAATTATTGTTGAAATTACAAACATATTAAAGATAAAAAATATGACTTCCCCTTCATCTCCATCTATTTCTTTATAAATTTGTGTACTCTTTTGACAACAGTTCTAATCCTTATATTACTAAATAATTATGAATATGTAATTATATTGAAAGCAATCATAGAAAATTCATAAAAATATATAATTCATAAGTATCTATAATCTATCATATAATCAATTATTCCAGTGAGTATATATTCAATTAAAGAAACATCCTTAAAATAATATAAAAGAAGATTATATAATTATATTATTTATATTACTTCCTGAGATTCTTCTAGTGTCTTCCGTCTGGGTGTCGACAAAGACCATGCCCCTCTGTTGCTCTTATTGGATTTATTTGCAGCCTTTGATACAGTAGAACATGCCATCTTGTTGAGATGCTTGGAGACTGAAATAGGTATCAAGGGATATGCTTTGAACTGGCTCAAATCATTCCTCATGGATCAAACTCAAAGGGTTGCCATTGGAAACCATTTGTCACCAGTGTGGGACATGTGGGGCTTCACAAGGTGCGATTCTATCCCTCATGCTTTTCAATTTCTATGTAAAGCCTTTAGGTCAAATCATTCACCCTTTTGGGGGTTGGTTGTCATCAATATGCTGATGATATCCAATTCTATATTTCATCCAAATCTCCTGGTGATGTGGTAGAAGTCCTAAATAGCTACCTGGCTGCTGTGGTTACTTGGCTAAATGTGGGGAAAAATTAAAAGAAACCCTGAAGACACAGAGGTAATGCTGGTGGGGAAGGCAGAGATCTTGAAGGACATTGTTCTCCCCACTTTGATAGAGTTCAATTGACCCTCGCTGACTCAATTAAAAGCCTTGGGGTTATACTGGATCCAACTTTACTACTGGAGAAGCGAGGTAATGCAACTGCAAAAAAAGTCATTCTCCCAACTCAGCCTAGCCCGTAAGATGGCCGCTTACCTTGATACGGCTGATTTGGCCACCTGGATCCACACCACAGTAACATTGAGACTAGACTATTGTAATGCATGGTACATTGGTCTCCCCTCAAAATTAACTCAGAAACTCCAACAGATGAGGAATGCAACAGCTTGGCTATTATCAATCAGGTGCCAGATGGAGCATGCACATTACTCCCATTCTGCAGGGCTGCTCGTTTGTTACTGGGCTCAATTTAAGGTATTGGCAATCACATACAAAGCCCTTCATGGCTTTGGTGCCTCTTATTTTTGGGACCGCCTGTACCCTGATGCTCCTCCATGACAGCTTTGCTGTCACCATCTGGAGGTGCCAACCTGCAAATGGGCAAAATCAACAACTCCCCGTACATGTGTTTTCTTGGTTGTGGCAACCACCCTATGCAATGGCCTACCTGAGGAGGTCAGGGAGGCTCTTAATTTTCTAGCTTTCCGCAAACAATGTAAAACTCAATTATCCAAGAGGGCCTTTCTGCACTGGTAGTATGGTTACACCATACAAAATGGTTTACAAACTTACTTTAGTTCAAAATATTGCCGAAGGCTTTCACGGTCAGAGTTCATCAGTTCTTGTAGGTTATCCGGGCTGTGTGACCGTGGTCTTGGTATTTTCTTTCCTGGCGTTTCGCCAGCAGCTGTAGCAGGCATCTTCAGTGTTACTCCTCTGAAGATGCCTGCCACAGCTGCTGGCGAAACGTCAGGAAAGAAAATACCAAGACCACGGTCACACAGCCCGGATAACCTACAAGAGCTGATTACTTTAGTTCCTTTTTGCTTTCAGATGTTGTTGCTGTGCCTTTTTGTTTTGATCATTACTGAAGTTCCTAATTTGTATGTTTCCTTTATAGCATTTTTGTGCCACTTTTGTACATCATTTTTTGCCCTTTTATATGCAATCGACATAAAGTGGAAGTGTCAATTGTAACAGTAATAATACTATTTAAGTTCAATAGTACAGTTTGTGGGGGAGGTGGGACAACAGCAATTTATCCTAAGTAAACAGAACCCCTTTGGGAATGGGGATTTTGGAAATAAAGCTGTACGTTGATAAAAACCGATAACATCTCCAGGCAAATGCTATGCTTCGGTGGAGGTGCATGGGGAGAATAAAACTTTTTGAAGACAAAGTTTTTTCCTTTTCTTTTTGCAAGGTGGGTGGCTGTAGTGGAGTGCAATCCAACGTGAAAATTACTGGATGTTGGTGTTAGACAGGATGAGAGCCTGGTGTTTGCAGAGCAAGGAATTCAGAGAAAATAGTCTTTAGAAGCATTTCCTCCACCCATCTATTATTACAGCATATTTAAGTAGAAGATTACACAGAAAAACCGGCAAAGCTCTTTAACTCCAAATTCCCTCAAGCTAAACTGTTTTCTTTTGAAACTACAAATCTTTGGGAGGAAATGCGTATCACTTCATAATTTGCAGTTCACATTGGAATGTAATAGTCCTGTTTCATTTCTAAATAAAATAAATAAAGACACAGCAAAAACTGCTGTATTGATCTTTAACAAAAAAAAGTTAAAATAAAGGCATGTCATTCAGCTGGCGAAAAGTCTTTGTTAGATCTTTTTTAGGTTGTTATCCTACAATCATGTATGTGGGTATTGTAAGCTTTGTAAAAATTGTATTTATGTTGGAAAGTGTATCGCCTTGTTTCACTTGCAAAGTTATGCAACACTAGTCTGGAAACAGTGCCCTCTAGAGGGAGGTGCTTATTACAGGGGAGGCTGGGGAAAGAGGTTTTTTGGGTCTGGCCTGAGGGAGACGCAGCTAGAGGAGAAGCTGAGGATTTCCCTCCTGATGATGTGGGGAATTTAAGAAGACTCTCCAGAGAACAAAACAGCCAGGGACACAGAGAACGCCAGCTGGCAGAAGAGTGGCCACTTTCTGGACCGAGTCTTTGATTCTGAGTGTCACGGGGACTTTGTTGCGGATCTACAAATCCTGTGGTCGCTAACCTGGCCCTTTTTACAGCAAAAAGGGTTACAGTATGAAGCTGCAATCTGAAACGCATACTTGTGGAAGTGACTTTCTTTGATATATGCCTAACTCTTGATGTGATGGCCCGAGGTTACTCAACCACAACACTCTTGAGTCACAAAAATAGTAAATGAAGTCTTTTTGGACGATTCCATTTCAGATGCAGATGGAGGAGATACATAATTGGATGTTCCTCCATATTTAAAACTCCCTGACAATAGAAAACTAAATCTGTCCCAGCCTTGTCTTCAATGTGTTTGTTTTCTATAAGCAGGGGACTTTTTTCCAACCATGGAATCACTTGCTTTTTTCCAACCATGGGATCACCTGAACCTGAACTATTTTGCAATCTGAACTATTTTGCTGGTCCCGTTTTTGTTTGTTGACCCCATTTTGTTTGTTGGCCCCATTTAGATCCCACATAACCACAGCTAGTCCACAACTAGTCAACAGCACAAATAACCACCGAAGTTCCACAAATGAATTCACATCAATTACATGCTTAATGAATAAAGTGGAAGCAAGAGTTTAGAGCACTGGCTCCAAACCAGGGGTCCATGGACCCCCAGGGGTCCGCGAGAACTAAATTAAGGTCCGCGAAACAAAGTTATAAAGCCATAATAAATTAATATTTTCAATTAAAAGTTCTCTATTATAAAATATATATATTCAAATATTATTCTAAGTTTAATGTTTAACTAACAGTTATGATTAAAGTTTATTTTCAAATTCTCTGAATTTTTATTTTGAACCTTGGGGTCCCTGCACCTAACAAAAAAGTCCTAGTGGTCCCTGGTCAAAAAAAGGTTGGGAACCACTGGTTTAGAGAGATATGGCCAAGAGCAGTGACGAAGTTCAAAGCTCTTCTTTGTGTTTGAAAAGAGAATTGTTTGATATATGTGGAAGAAGATAAAAGAGGAATACTAAGGTTCATCCCTTCTTTCGTAGTGTCTGCATACTGAGAACCTTCTTTTCATTTATAAGATACAGATTTAGAACAGAGGGACCATCTTGAACTATGTGGTGATGCCAAAAGAAAATGTGCACCCTCCTTCTGGGGACAGAGCACCCCATCTTTTCCAGTGCTCCCAGATTATCTTGAACTTTTAACCATTCCAGTCTTTCAAGGACTTTTCTTCTTGGCCAGACATAATGTCTTACCCCTCGATGAATTATTTGGCAGAGTTTGTCCGTGTGGAAAGGCAAAGACAGAAACACTTACCCATTTTTTTATTCAGTTGTGATTTATATTCTTCTATAAGACCTTCTTTTATTACTCTATTGATTTCACACTTTCCTGTATGTTCTCACGACTACCGCTTAATCTATTTGTCATCCGGTAAAGATAAGGCTGTTACTCTATCTGTAGTTTATTAAACGGCTGCTTTGAAGATAATGCCAAAAGTTATATTCAGATTACGCCTAAATGCTCATTTCCATACAGGCATTCTTTTTGCACTTTAACTGGAACTTTATTCATTTAATTTGCCATTTTCAAATGTGTGGTTATAAAACTTCTAATATTTTTACACTTGAGAGACTTACCTAATCAACATAGTTCTGAACTAAAAGAGAGAGACAGAGAGGAAAGGAAAGGAAATACATAATTTTTATGCATCCAGATACTCACTATACACATATAGAAAAAAATCCATGGATCCAAAACAATCTTGACATATAACCAGGATTAATGATTGGTAAAGACATGCTGTAAAAGGATAATTGTTGACAGGTCAATTAAGCCTACTTAATGAGAATTAAATTTCAAAGAGAACCGTATAACTTATTCTGTGCATAGCAGACTGCATGACTGAAAGCATGATCAATTACTTGCTCGTCCTTTTAAGTGATGTGAAATACAGATGTAAATGCAGTTGATCAGGTGTACAGATTCTACAGCCAATGCAAATGTGGCTCCCGCTTGTCTGCACTGTTGTGAACTAACTGTAAATTGAGCCACAGGCTTTGCCAATCCAATGAATTAAAAGGAGCCTTCGCCCTGTCGTAAAACTGTCAACCCCAACGTAGTGCTCATGGAAGAAGAAGAAGGAGTTGGTTTTTATATGCCGACTTTCTCTACCACTTAAGGAAGAATCAAACCAGCTTACAATCACCCTCCCTTCCCCTCCCCACAACAGACACTCTGTGAGGTAGGTGGAGCTGAGAGAGCTCTAAGAACTGTGACTAGCCCAAGGTCACCCGCTGGCTTCATGTGTAGGAGAGGGGAAACTAATCCAGTTCACCACATTAACGTCTGCTGCTCATGTGGAGGAGCGGGGTATCAAACCCGGTTCTCCATATCAGAGTCCACCACTCTTAATCACTGCACCACGCTGCATGGGCACCATGATTCTGGTGCCCACTTGCTTCTGCCCCAAAGCAAAGTCCTGGCTTTCTTCCACTTTATTGGAGTAGCCACATCAAGAAGTCTCGCCTGTGCATCACCTGTGCCTGCAGGGAGCACCCAGCTGGAAACAACTGTCGCCTAACATTTAAGATGTCTTGTGCTTGGAACTAATCCCTATGGCAGCCACACTGTTGTAGCACCCACTAGGTCATAAGTCAGCCTGCTGACACCTCCTCAGATGAGGAGGAGGTGAAGGGAGTCAGTCTCAGCCCTGGGTTGATATCTGAGAAATGTTCACAGCCAGACACTGCTGCACCGTGCCCTCTGCCTTCTAGCTCGGGAACTCAAGACCTGTCTGAAACCCAGCAACTGGCACCCTCACCTTCAGGGTCACCAGAACCTTTAGAGCAACAATGATGGAAGCATTTACAAAGAGAATTGCAGAAAGGCGATGAAGTGCCAGATTGCTGGATCAGCACAGTTCAATTACTGATAAAAACATGGAGGCAGTGCAGGGTTGATGTATGACACCTGGCTTGGAATGCAGAATAACCCAATTAACTGCTGCTGACTTACCTGTCCCAGCAAGTCAGTTTCCTATTTAAGAAACTAGCAGAGCAAAGGTAGTGTGGGAGCAACGCGTCAAAAACTGTCGCTGTGGCTGCCTTTGTTTCCATGCTGCACTTCAGACCCTTGGTGAGCCTGACTCCTCTGGATTGGACCTGACCTCCGCCTTTTGGATTTGCTCTCTACTGCTTGACACTTTGGACTTTGCCTTCTCTGTGTTTGACCTTGGACTGTACCCTTTGACCACTCTTTCTATTGCTTACCAAAGCTAGCTGCCTGGCTCCGGACACACTACCTGATCTCAAATTTTTAGAGGGCCCATAGGTTCAACAAGTTCGAGATCCCTTCAAAAACAGTCGACAGCTGGATAAGATCCATAGATGGATAAGAAAGCTAGTGTAGTGTAGTGGTCAGAGTACTGAAGTAGGACTAGGGAGGCCTAGGCACAAACCATACTTAACCATGAAGGTCACCGAATGACCTTGGGCCAGTCATTCTCTCTCATCCTATGCTTGCTATCTCACAGGATTATTGTGAGGATAAAACAGAGGAGGGGAGAATGATGCATGCCACCCTGAGCGCTGTGAAGGAAGAGTGGGATAAAAATGTGATAGAAAACCTGAGCAAGTACAAAGCTGTTAAGTATTTGCGGGTTGTATTTTAAGAATCAGGTTGTTGGGAAATTCTATCAGCAACATGTTCGGCTTCAAGAACCTCACTGCCCCCTTTGGATTTTGTGGGCGGGAGAGAAACTATTTTACTTACTCACTGCTTAAAACCTAGGGTCGACAGCTATGGTTTGGGAAATATGCATGGTCGCTTTATCCTCCTTTAATCCCTGTTTTAGCCAGGATCGAATGCACATTAGGCGAAACACATGCCGTCGATCCAGGCTGAAACAGGAATTAAAGGAGGATAAAGCGACCATGCGTTTTCTCCCTTAGTCTCTTGCCATGAAAACCCCAAAAAAGGGGTCGCCATAAGTCGGCTGCGACTTGACAGCACTTCACACACACACACACACACACACACACACACACACACACACACACACAATATTTAACTACCCATTACTCAAAACAGCTTGGATGTGGTAAAAGAATGCAGAAAATATATTCTGCTACATTGTAATATCTTTGTTTCTCTAGGTAGAAATGGGCTAGTCTGCCATTTGGGTGAATTAACAAAAATTAATATACTGTAAGTAACCAAGTGAATTTTATTACTTAGAAAGCAAGAACATGGGAAATCCAATAATGGAAAGCAAAATTTGCTCTAGCTTCCCCCAAACTGAGATTATTATAAAAACAGCCTGACTTCACTTGTTAATTAGAAAATATGGTCATTGTGCTAATGCATTTTATTTAATTGTATTTAATTAAATAGTGTTGTCTTAGTATATGGCTGAACAGTTTACCTTGCCATATAAACAGGAATGGAAAAGGAAATTTAAAAAATGTTTAAAATCCACTTTTTTTGACTCCGTAATCAAACGATTAGGCCAAATTCTGAAATTTCAGTTTGAGCCAGTATGGTGTAGTGATTAGAATGCTGAACAAGGACCAAGAAGACGTAGGTTCAAATCCCTGCTTGCCATGAAATTTGCTGGATGTCTTTGGACAAACATTTCTCTCAGCCTAACCTACGACACAGAGTTGTTGTAAAAATAAAATGTCTTTCCCACTGGAACAGAAATTATTTTCAAGTTTACATGGGACTGGCCTGCACACCCATAAAATGAATGTCAGCAGAACGAAAACCAGTGCGGGCTTTTAGAAGAAAAGTTAGTTTTTATACCCCGATTTTCTCTACCTTTAAGGAGACTCAAACTGGCTTACAATCACCTTCCCTTCCCCTCCCCCAAAACAGACACCTTGTGAGGTAGGTGGGGCTGAGAGAGTTCTGAGAGAACTGTGACTAGCCCAAGGTCACCCAGTTGGCTTCATGGGGAGGAGTGGGGAAACCAACCTGGTTCACCAAATTAGAGTCTGCCGCTCTTAACCACTACGCATTCTTAAATTTTTAAATAATTACCTTATGTTTCAGAGTTCACAAAGTGTGGGGATGAATGGACTTATCGAACATATTCAATGGTGGACTCAAGCAAGCAGTGTCTCATTTGCTAATTTTGAAAAGGTAATCTGAAAAGCCCAAAAGGATTTTTTTTTGTTTAATTAAGAAAGTAGGGAACATAAACATGAAGCTGCAGCAGATTCTTGAAACAAATTCAACTGCTCCAGGGCTACAGAAATAAATACTGTACAAACTACGTTTACCAGTAGTTGCTGCCTCAGCAGATACCAATGAGCGAAAACATTTACAATTTGTATAGCTAGAGTGATAACAAATGATAATTTTGACAAAAAATGGGCAAGTGCTCTGGCTTGATTGAATGGAAATTGATCTAGAAACAGGTAAGATTGTTGAACAGAAAAGGACCCATCAATTCCTTATCAGTTCATGTGATTATATAGTTGAAGTTTTAAAATTTTTACACAGCTCTATTGGACTTCATCCCAATAGTTTTAATGAAGATTTCTTGCTCAGTTTTAATATTTGAAGATGCAGTCTGTGTGGCAGAGATGTATCATGGTAACCTGCCAAATATAACACCTCTCATTGCAATTAAATAACGTCTGAAGAGATAGTTTGTCCAGAATGATGAATTGATAGCAATTTAGTATTGTTTTGGAGAACAGACTATTTATTGAATCCTCTAAGCATATTAGAAAGGTATTATGGCATTCTTAATTACACTTGCAGCTTTAAATACAAAGCCCAATCTAGCCAAATTATGAACTTCTCAGTCCTATTGATTTCAGCTGGATAATCTTAAACACATGAATAATTGTCTCATCGAAAGCTAGGGGACAAGCATTTTTAAGAGTATTTATATACTTATTCGTTTATTTACTGCATCCAGCACTCTAACCACTATACCACACTGACTTCAGCTTTGTTTAGTTAAGCTTAGTGGTCTCAACACTAGCACTTGCAGTGGAAATTTCATCAAATGCTCTATGACAAGAACAAAAATGTTCAGTTGCACCTTAAAGATTAACAACATTTAGTTCAACATGCGTTTTTTGAGTCATAGCTCACTTCTTCAGATATAACAAAAATGTTCAGCAGTCGAACAGGGACAGAACGCAGCTGTACCTACTCACATTCACCTGTAACTCTACCTTAACAGCACCTGCTAAAAGAAATGCCAAGTTGGTCCTAAATTATCTAACATACATTGTGGCCCAAATGACAACAGTCTAGCTGACCTGGACAAACTACTGTTACTAGAATTAGTACACTATAGAGCACTGGTTCCCAACCTGGGGTCCACGGACCCCCAGGGGTCCGCGAGAACTAAATTAAGGTCCGCAAAACAAAGTTATAAACCCATAATAAATTAATCTTTTCAATTAAAAGTTCTCTATTGTAAAAAAAACATATTCAAATATTATTCTAAGTTTAATGTTTAACTAACAGTTATGATTAAAGTTTATTTTCAAATTCTCTGAATTTTTATTTTGAACCTTGGGGTCCCTGCACCTAACAAAAAAGTCCTAGTGGTCCCTGGTCAAAAAAAGGTTGGGAACCACTGCTATAGAGAGTACATTGTAAATAATATCCTTTTTTTTATAAACAGTTTTTATTATTTTTCATAACATTATAAATGAAACATTTCAATAATGTGTACAATTTATCAGTAGGAAAAAGAAAAAAATTACATTATTGTTGAAAATATATCTTTGTTATTAAGTAAATATAACAAACTTCCCCTTCATCTTCCTCTATCTTGTTATAAACCTATTTGCTCTTTTGTATTGAAAATTCTAATCCTAATATTGTCTAATCCTAAATATGGTTTCTTTGCCTGATATCAATTCATCTATAGTTACAAAGTATTTCAAACCAAAAATCCTTATTTCATTGTTTTAAACCAAATATAGCAATTATAAATTTTAATTATTAAGCATTATATACAACAATGAAGAAATTATTTAAAATTAAAAGCAAAATTAAGGTATTACATTTCTTCAACAATATCTTTAAAAAGTGGATTAGATCAATGAGTAACCTTTAAATTTCCCCAGTTGAAGTTCAGTTTCACAGTAAACCCTCCATGCCTCCCATTCACCCATAAATTGTACATTGTCTTTTTGATTTATCAATGCAGTAAGTTTTGCCATTTCCGCCATTTCTAACATCTTTTGCATCCAGTCTTTTTTGTCTGGAATTTCCATTGTCTTCCATTTACTGCATAAATTAGTCTCGCAGCTGTGGTGGCATAACATTGTAAATAATATCCTAATGCACAAACTGTGTGTTTCAGAAAAACAATGAAAGGTATTTTTAAAAGGTCCAATTTTCCTGATGGACTTTAACTCAGAGCTGAGCTGGATGGGGAACATTACATCTGAAACCTTCCCCTTAACAATCATCCACTTTGTTCTAAGGTCACTAACCATTAGGCAATAATGTTAGCAGAGAATGGAACAATTTAGATGAAAATTGGATGTGTGGCACATTTACTTAGAGCCTAGAAGTGTGACTGAGATAGGAGAACCCAAACTGTGGTGGTATGAAACTGTTTTAACCCTTTCCCACCCAGGCCATGGAGAAACGTATTGGCCGGCTAATTTTTAAGTTGATAATTTTGTATGGCCCGCGAATGATGTTATAAATATCCAAATGGCCCTTGGCGGAAAAAAGGTTCCTCACCCCTGACTTCAGTGGATGTCAAGTCTGAAAAAAGAGAGCCAATACGTGTGTGTGTGTGTGTAATCATGTATAAAATTTATACCCCGCCTCAGGGTGACTAACTTCATATGAGTAGAATATATTTTAAAAACTTGCAATATAGTATATAATTTAAAAACATAAGATCTAATCTAGCTATACTATGATTTCATGGCACCCTTCAAATGTGACCTAAATTACCCTACCACCTAAAGGAATTGATCATATGATCTAGGTCATTCTGCTTCTCTCATTAATATTGAATTGCTGCCTGCTAGTACTCAAGTTTCTTGCAAATGAAGGCTGGCTCTAGATGTTTACCCAAAGCAGCAATAATACAAGTGTGAGTGACTCATATTTCATCTGTCTCTGCTTGTGGGTCCCATGCAAAGGGGAGAAGAGATGTTATTCTACCTAAAGGAGAATGGGCATCTAGTCACAAAACAGGTCCTTCTCTCCCAGTTCACATGAGACTTGAAACAGAAGCAGTATGTGTGAGTTATTCATGCTTTCTCAATCGTTGCTTTGAATGACCATTCAAAGCCGCCCAAATATTTCTGTGTGTTTATTAATACTTCTTCCCTGCTTTTCAATAAAAAGCCCAAAGCAGCTTACAATAACATTTAGAAATCATGTCACAAAGTATAATTAAAGCATTTTTTAAAAAAAAATATAGAAATAATAGGATTGAAACGATAATTAAACAAAAACCAAGCAATCAAGAGTCCCCAACAGAAAACCCAACAATAAGCAACTGAAACCACCATCAAATAGCAAAATCTAATCTCAGCATCAGTCCAACAACAAACAATCCCAACCTATATCAAATAATTTAATCAAAGGCCTGGTGAAAAGGAACTGTTTTAACCGTCTTCCTAACTGACAGAAGGGATGTAGGAAAAACAAAACAAAAAATGATATGTGCACCAACTACAAAACGTTATATGCATCCAAACCTAATTTTCTATTTTGGCAGCTTGATTTTAAAAAGAAGGCACTGGTCGTGTTTTGGCAGTTTTGGGACAGCTAGACCTACCAACTCAGCCTTTGGCAACCACTGATCGAAGAATCAAGTATGTTGCACACAGTTCTGCTTTCATCTTTCCCATGCTGAAAGCCAGAGAAACGTTTTAGCTAGCTCCCTCTGGCAGCCAGGAGAACACTGCATGGTGAAGTGACCCCACCTTGGCTAATCCTGCAATATCAAAAACACTTCTGAGAGCCACTGTGGTGTAGTGGTTAAGAGTGGCGGACTCTAATCTGGAGAACCGAGTTTGATTCCCCACTCCTTCTCATGAAGCCTGCTGGGTGACCTTGGGCTAGTCACAGTTCTCTCCAAACTCTCTTAGTCCCGCCTACCTCACAAGGTGCCTGTTGTGGAGGGGGGAAAAAAGGTGATTGTAAACTGCTTTGAGACTCCTTAAGGTAAAGAAAAGTGGGGTACAAAAATCAACTCTTCTTTTTCTACTTTCACCATCTTACAGGGGCATGGATCTATTATAGAAATCTAGTTAGTCAATACCACCCTGTCTAGAATACTAGCATATTATTTTTCAATTAAAATAGTAATCCAGGAGAACACTCATTACTCAAGATTCAATTTCCCTAAATCTGCTGATTACCAGTTTCATGTAGAATGATGTTTCAGGGCAGCAGGATATAAACAGTACTCCTGATTAGCAATTTAGGTGAAAACTAAATCATTTGGGTGTTCTCCAAGCCACTAGAATAAACAAGCTTGCCCAATCATTTACATTATAAGCACCTATTAAAGTAACTTGAAATTGTGAGTGATTTAAAGTACACAGGTATTTTATAGTGCAAAATACTTTGCAAGACTTTTCTCTTTTACCATTACAACAACCCTCTGATGTTGTCCATAAATATTCCTGATTTTGAGATGGGGAGCTGAATTGAGTATGCTTCATTCAAGACCACCCAATGTTTTCACACCCTTTAGCAAAATTATTTGTGGTCATAGGCTTGAAACAATGGACACATTTTTACTTTAATCAATATTATCTATACATATATACAGGATCCCTAAAAGGCTCGATGGGAAATGTAAAGAACCTCAGCATTATTGATTAGTCATAAAAATATAAGAAAAGCCATGTGGGATCAGACCAAGGCCCAGCAAGTCCAGCAGTCTGTTCACACAGTGGCCAATCAGGTGCCTCTAGGGAGCCCACAAGCAAGACGACTGCAGCAGCATTATCCTGCCTACGTTCCAAAGCACCTAATATAATAGGCATGCTCATTTGATCCTGGAGAGAATACGTATGCATCGTGACTAGTATCCATTTTGACTAGTAGCCATGGATAGCCCTCCACTCCCCTCTTAAAGGCTTCCAAGTTGACAGCCATCACCACATCCTGGGGCAGGGAGTTCCACAAATACTTCCTTTTATCTGTTTTGAATCTCTCACCCTACAGCTTCAGCAGATAACCCTGTGTTCTAGTATTATGAGAGAGCAAGAAAGGTTCCCTGTCCACTCTCTACATTCTCTACTGGAAAGATAAATTGGCAGAATATGCAGTGATGGCGAAGCTGACAAATCAAATAAGCAAAAGATCTAGTGAAGAGTTCCTACAAAAATAGGAATTGTATTTTGTAGATGTTTCATAAAGATTATATAAATAGAAATTGTCATGTTATGATTGTATTGGATATAGCATTTTTGAATCATTATATGCGAATCTTAAAAGCTTGAAGTAGCATGCAGAAGTAATTTACATTTAGAATTGATTTGCTTAGATAAAGTTTATATATTTAGAGATAACTTGTATAGATAAAGATCAGAAGGGTATTAATACTATATCTAGAATAATTAAGGAAAACAAAATGTTATGTTCACCCAATCAAAGATTGTCTCAGTATTGTAGTGATATGACTGAGCCATGCATTTTATGTTGTATTGTTCTGTATTGTATGCTTTGTTTGTATCTTATTGAATTGGAAAATATATATATATAAAAGAACATGTCCACTCCCCTCTTAAAGCCCCCCAAGTTGGCAGCCATCGCCACATCCTGGGGCAGGGAGTTCCACAATTTAACTGCGTTGTGTGAAGAAACACTTTCTAGTCATACATAAAGGCGCACTGTTGTGATACTGGGTTGGATACAATGAACCATGAATAAAATGAATTTATGGAATTGAGCTCTCATTTCTCCCTGCAGCTTCCTGTCCCCTCCTCACAGGTTATTTGCCTTGGTTCAGTGCTGTTGGAAAGCAGGGTTTTCCTGCTTCCCTACAGCATCATGGTGCATTTGTGCACCTCCTGGGGTTCCCCAAGCCTTTCTCTGATCTTTCTCAAGCCTGCTTTGCTGTGAAATTTTTGGGAAAGATTGCATCAAAGTCTGGACGGCTGCCGTGTGAATGGGAAAGTTCAGATTTCCCAGTCCCTGCAAAGGCCATTTCCCCTGACCCTGTCCCCATAGTGGCCATTTCCTTCTCTGCTATGGGGGAGGATTGTTTTTGTTTTAAAATTGGCAATTGAATAATGTTATATTGCTGTATGATATGGGTAACAGGTTTCCTGAATTCCCAGGTTTCATTTTTAAAAGAAGTAAGTCTCTAGTCCCTTTTGAAGATATGCCCTTTTCTCTGCAACGAAAGGGGGTAGAGACTTATTTTAAAAAAACAGAGCTGGAAATTCAGAAAACATGTTGCATTTATTGGTATAATGCTATATTGATATAACAACATTCAATTGCTGATTTTAAAAACCTAGGAAAGCCCTGGTGGCCCCAGGAGAGGGGACGGTCGCTGCCATGGAATGGAGGCAGGGAAACTGGGGGAAACCTGCCATGTGGAAGAAGCCCTGTTGCCAATGTGTTTTATTGACTGCTGCTACGGTAATTGGGAAACCAAAGAAGCCTGTCCTTGTGTGGATACCATCAAAGATTGCACACACACACACACACCACACTCTTGCATAAGTTGTTGCTGCTACAGTTGTGGGAAAGCTTGTGAAGGAAGCGGGGAGAGATGGCTTTTGATGATGTCACGAATGTTTGACTTCAGATTCCCACTCTGTTCTTGAGTGTGGCTGTCAGGAGCAGCTTTTCAGGAGGTCAGAAGGCTGCGAGGGGAATAAAGAAGCAGGGGATATTTGTTCTGTGTACTCATTCTGTTCATGGTTCACTGCATCCAAGCCACTGTAAATTTGACATTGGCTATCTAAGGTAAACTTTTGTGAATGGACCGTGTGATGTGTACAAATTACAAACATGTCAAGGCAAGTCAGATATGGGCATGCTGTAGAGCTGCAGAAACCACCAGCACAAAGGAACCTCTGTGTTGGCATGGTTCCTCGACTGGCCCAGCTCCTAAGGAAACCAGAATCAAGTAACTCCTTGACCCTCCTCTCCCTTTTGACTGGAACTGCCTCCCAGAACAATTGTGTCAGGCCAGTACTATCATTTCTTGCAGGTCTCTCCACTAGGGCTTTGCATATCAATAAACCCAAACCTAAAATAAACCTGAAATTAGCCGTTCCGGCAATATTCGGGTTTTAGGTTTACCAAACACCAAAGTCTACAGATCTCCTTGAAGCCTAATAGGCGATTCCTGAAAAAACCAAATAAATATTTGGCTTTTTCAGGTTTGGCTATTTGCCTTTGCTCTGTGCTTTCTCCCATTTTTCTACCTTTTTTTTAAACTGTTTTTATTAGGGCCCCATAGTTGGGGCCTTTTTGAGAAAGAGGTCATATAATCGGAGCCAGCTTGGTCTGACCAACCATCCAAACACACAACCATGCGTCCATCACCATTCAGTCGGTTAATTTGGATAAAGCATGAGGGTTGTTTAAAAGACGGAGCTCACCCGTCCGGAGATATATACCCTCCAACTGAAAAGAACCGGCTTCAACAGCTGCTCACACCACCAGGCTTCTGAAGGAGACTTTCTCACCTGCGAGGATGAGCAATCTCCTTTAGATAGCCCCCGTGGTCGAGATTTCGGCTGGCTCCAATATAACCCCCCAAAAAAACCCTACTCTGAAACTGAAGGTTGCCTCCAGTAGAGGCTTCGGTTCCCCACACTGTGACCATCTCTTGAAATCAGATTTTTGATGACCACAATAAAGGACTGTTCACAGGATGTCATTTGCCACCAAAAGAAATGTTTTCTGTGCCTTATTTTTCTTGCATTTAAGCATTTTCCCTCAGTTTGGAAGCTAATTTGCATGGACATCATGCTATGCACCCCAGATACGAAGGCAGCCCCCAGACTTTGAGGTGCCAGCCTGCCAATCAGCTTTTCCCACCAGTCCTCGGCAACGCTGAACTTCTCTGGTATATTGCTGGTCAGCCTTTTATTCAAAATATATAATGGCTTAAGCCTGAGTATTAATAATATATTTTAGGTTTATTGGTCCTCTTTCCTTTGAGTTGTGTTTGTTACCACAAATCTTTTTAGTTAGTCTGGATTTTTTGTTTGTTTATTTGTTCAAGAGAACTATGTGGTGTGATCCTATTCAGAGTAGCTTAAAGTGCAGATGAAGGGCTCTTTTCACTCAAGAACTCGCAGTGAGCTGAGTTGGAGATTTTTGTCAGGCATAGGCTTTGTGTTTGAATTGGGGACTTAACCAAAGGTTAAGGAAGATTACTTCAAAAGCCCCAGAACTGCTTTATGGGGAAGCCCGTGTTTATTGACAATGTGCTGAGGCATATACATATACAGTAGAAGGATTACACAAGCAATATGACAGAAGACTTTCCTAGAGAAGTGGATTCAAAATGGATTTCCCAATCCTTTCAAGACTTGCCAAAATTGCAATCACTTTGTGAAAGGCCTGCCTGTGCAAACTTGTTCTAAGGCGAGCAAAGCCAGATGGTCATTGTGTAAGCTTAAAGTGGGGACCTTGTTTGTCCTCAGTCCACCAAACTCTGCTCACATGAGGAAATGAATGAAGGTTATGCCTCTTCATTAGAGCGACTGTTAAAAGTTCCCTTCAATGAAATGCCACTTCTTTCATGCAGACCCTGAAATATTTATTTCCTTTTACATGCACCGGCATTTCTTTGAGGAACATGTTGAAGGAAATTTTGCCAGGAGACTCAGAGCAGGAAAAGAAGGAACTCGGGCATTTTTTGGTGCCAAGTCAGAGGCCACGGTAACATGTTGTGATGACTGACAAGCATTTACAGGCTAATACATGTAATGGCAGCATGACTTGTGTCTTACAGAACAATCCTTTGCAGAGTTACTCTACTTTAGTCCAATGGGTTTAGACTGGAATAACTGCATCACCTTGGAACATTAAAATGCTACATAAGCCCCAAAGCGGTACAGTGTGCAGGGATTTAGGTGGAAGGTGAATAGCACTGAACCTTCCTTCTACCCACTACATGCAACCCTCCCCCCCATAAGTTCCATGTCTCTTGGCTGAGATACTTGTGAATTCACAGGGGAAACACAGTGCAGAGGAGGCTGTGAGGGAAAAATAGCCAGTGGGTTTAGCACCCTTTCTTACCTGCTGGCTCTCTACTTTAAATCACTCCTAGGCCATTTATGCAGGAGTTCTTCAGCTGCGCGACAGACCTGCATTAAAAAACCTGAGTTTGTTGACGTCGTATCTAGTTCATCCCTTAGAGGCACTGCATTCACGGTATAAACCACTTTATCCCAAGTTAACTACAGCATAACTGGAAGCTAGCTCTTTTACAATGTTTTAAAAGTTAATCCTGAATAGAGTGCCATCCTAAGCACAGTAACACCATTTTAAATCAATCAACGTAAATGGATTTAGAAGGGTATAACTCTGCTTAGGATAGCACTGTGGATTAGTTATAATGTACTTGAGGATTATATTAAATGTGCTTTCAATTTATTGTGCAGATATCGAACTGAGCTCTGCATACTGAATATCTGTGCTAGCAGTTCTTTTCCCCAAAAAACATTAGTTAACCTCTTAATAAATTGTCTGTTCAAAGTGTACTTTGATGAGTACAAGACAGCCTGTCAAAGTTAATTATTTGTACTTAATTATGGGAGGGAGATCAAGAAATCCAATCCTATAGATGGCTTTTAAAGTATCAAGCTGAAGTGTTAGCTGAAAGCATACTTGTTAGACCTTAATGTTATCTCACAGATTATATTGGGAAATTCTTCTGCATATCTTTTCCTAACCAACTTTTCCATTTCAGTAACACAACATAAACAGCACATTTCTGAGTTTCTGGCGTGCGGGTATGATGGGGAAGAGGCGTTCCCCTTGCCGCCTCCTAACCTGTTCCCCACACTCCGCCAGGACGAAAAAAAACTTTTAAAGGCTTTTTTCATTTTCAATGGGACTAAAAGCCCCATTGAAAACAACGAGGCTGCGCCAGCAGGCACAACAACACCATCCTGGCCACTGGTGTCCAGGGCCAAAAGGGCATAGGGAGCTGCCTAGCGGCAGCTTCACCCTCCAAAACACCCCAGGAATACCTCCGGGGACCCCGGGACGCCTCCCGGGATGTCGGTGTGGGCCAGCGTCTGGCCCTCCACACTGGCGTTGGGGCCACTAATACCAGCATAAGTGGCCTGAGCGCCGGCGCAGGAAGCCTGGATGCCAGCACAGAGCCTTCCTGGCCTCCTAAGGGCTTTCACCCTGGAGGCTCAGGAATGCGCTGAAAGCCTGCTTTATTTTTTGGTTATTGTTGAAGAGTGAGGCTTTATCAGATTTTTTAAAAGTTTCCTTTTTATTAGTTATCATCAGCCTTCCGAATAGCTCCCTGCTCTTTGGTGTCCAAAGCCAGTAGACTTCTCCCGTATAGACAAACTGCAAATATTGCAAAGAAACGTCTGAATTATCCAGCAGCGTGTCCACATAGTATTATTTCTCAGAGTTTCATTGGATCCTTTGTTTCATGAATGCTCATGAACACATGAAGCTGCCTTATATCAAAATCAGATGATTGGTCATGAAAATCAGTATTCTCAGATTGGGCAGCAGCTCACCAGGGTCACAGGCAGAGGTGTTTCACAACACCTACCACCTGATCCTTTTAACTGGAAATTCCAGGGACTGAACATGGGGCCTTCTGAATGCTGAGCAGATGGTTCTCGTAGGTTATCCGAGCTGTGTAACTGTGGTCTTGGTATTTTCTTTCCTGACGTTTCGCCAGCAGCTGTGGCCGGCATCCTCAGAGGAGTAACACTGAAGGACAGTGTCTCTCAGTGTCAAGTGTGTAGGAAGAGTAATATATAGTCAAAAAAGGGGCAGATGCTCTACCACTGAGCCACAGCCCCTTCCACATGATCTCAGGATGGCCTGGTGTAGATCAAAGCTGTTCCACTGAATAACAAACTTTTCATCAATGCAGATTCTGTAGTTTGCCCAATGATCGTGTTTCATTCCAGCCCACTGAGCATTTCTGATCAGAGAAATAGTATAGGGAAAGAATTAACCCACCCTTCCTCTGCACTGTAGTCCAGTCCATATCACCCCCTCCAATGGCTGCTTTTTGCAGTTTAGTTGCCCCACTGGATCTAGAGATTGGAACATGGATCCCCAGAATGACAAGTGGTCAGGCACATAAAGATCTTCTTGTTCTCTGGTGAGTATTTGTGTGACTCATTCTGACTCTAAAGAAGTGGTGTCAAACATAAGGCCGGCGGGATGGATCCGGCCTCTTGAGAGATCTTATCTGGCTCACAAGCCAGCTGAGGCAGCCCCCCCTAACACACACACACATTCTCTATCTGTGCTGGCGATACATGGCCCAGCCCAACCAAGTGGCATTTATGTTGTATCCGGCCCTCATCACAATTGAGTTCGACACTCCTGCAGGGTAAACTTTTCCTAGTTTTCCCTTGCATCCTGTAAAGGTGAAGCTACAAACAAGCAAGTTTACACTTCTGCGCATGACCTGTTGCTGATGGTGTTCAGATCAGTTTGTGCCTATGAAGAATTCCTTTTGTTTTCTTGTTTTGGAATGTTTATAAACTAAGTTGCAGCCCTTCAAGGACACCCAAAGCAGCTAGCATTAAAAAACCAATTTGAAAGCAATAACAGTTTAAAATTGATGTTCTATGCATCATTTCCTTGGAAGGGTGCGCAGTAGGTATTAGATCACGATGAGAAGCCATGTCAGTCTGTCTGTATCTGAAGAAGTGAGCTCCGACTCACGAAAGCTTATACCCTGCCAGAAATTTTGTTAGTCTTTAAGATGCTACTGGGCTCTTGCTCTTTTCTACAGTAGATCTTAGTTAATCAAAACCTGAATAGGATGCAGCCTGTTCTTTAATATCATTAATAATGCATTATAATGGTATTCAGTGATAGTATTAATTGGTAATTAAGTAATCCTCAGTGTTCTGGTGCCTTGCTTGCATTGTGTCAGTTTTATGGGGGCATCAGGAAGCTGAGCAAATTTATCTGCAGATAATGTGACAAACACATCGTACAACTAGCAAAATATATTGATCTCATCACCGAAGAGGATTGTTCTGATCCCGCCGTCAGCGTAAGTGCGTGTAAAACCATGATTACCATGCCTTACCCCTCCACTGGCGTGGCCTCTCCGTGGCGCAGGCCACGGCATAGAGAGGCCGTGCTGACTCGGAGGTGGGCTGGGGGGAGGAGCCGTCAGTTAGGCAGCCTCCTATCCCCGTTCGGCCTGGTACGCCGGTGCCAGGAACGGCAGTGCTGAGCCTGCTTTTTTGCAGGTGCTGCCTCGCTGTTCCCTGTGGGGCGAAAGGCCCCAGTTAAACAACAACAACAAAAAGCCGCGAAACAGCTTTTTTTTGTTGTTTAATGGCATACGGGAATTGGCTTAGGAAGAGGCGCAGCTGCACCTCTTCCCCGCTATCCCCGTACACCACCAGCCATTGCTTGCCTCTGCATGGGCTGAGAGAGTTCTGAGAGAACTTTGACTGGCCCAAGGTCACCCAGCAGGCTTCATATGGAGAAGTGGGGAATCGAACCCGGTTCTCCAGATTAGCATCTGCTGCTCTTAACCACAACACCATGCTGGCTCTCATAAATAAAATTATTATCAAGGTAATTTTCCAAGTTAATACAGCATATTCCTCTAAAGTATTTCAACTGTGGTTTCAAATTTAAGTCAGGAAAGAATTTCCTTTCTTGTTGGAAAGAATTTTGAACATACAAACAAAAAAAAAGCCATTAAGATAAGAATTGTTTAGAAAAAATCCAAAATAGGTTCAAGCATATAAAAAAGAAACACAAAATAGCATCCTAACTTTAGCCTAGCTGAAAGCGGAGGTTCCGTTTGAGCCCTAAGGTTTTGCATGCAGTCCACAGCGTGTGTGTTCGTTAAATGACATGGGAGAACTGACAGGTCGAACCATTTCAAAATCCCTGTCAAAGATTTTGCTCTCTAGATAGAAATATTTTATAGTTAAGATGGCTAAAAACATCCAGGTACAATATAGGAACATTCATCAATCTGACTGTCACTGGAAATGTAATTATTCTTCAAAGTATTGTGGACAATGTGTGTAAGCATGTGATTGTACTAGGCTGCCAAAATAACAGTTAACAGTAACCAATCTTGTACTTATTCAACATTAGAAGACTCCAAATGCACCATACTTCTTTGTTTCCTGCTGTTCAGGAATCAGTATACCTGCGCTGACATTTTGAAGTGGAGATAAATATCCCACAGTGATTCTTTTAAGGGTTTCCCTTTTTTTTTGTCACTTGAGGCTAAAGCTGCTCAAACTGTGGGAAATGGGACAGGGTCTACTGCGTCAAATTGTCTATAAAAGTATTCAGAATGATCCTGGATTATCTTAGAGACCAGGGACAACAGTCTGAGAATTAAAAAAAAAAAGGTAAAGCTGCTCACAGAGGCATCATTGTAAAGCAGTTATTTGAGATAGATGTCAACAACATTGCACTTCAGAAAGCAGGTAACCAGGTAAGGAGGAAATTGGTCTCCCAACGAAATGGTGCAGTAATACTGTATGTGCGGCGTTCTGTTATCCTTTGAAATTAAACTTATGAATTCAGTTAATGCCTTCTAATTTCCATTTTAGTAGATTTAAAATATTGCTGTCTGTATCTAGGTTTGATAAAATAAATTGAGAAATTACTTTACTTTGTGCACAAAGAAACAATCGGATCCCCTCCTCATTAAAATGGATTCTGTTTCATGCGATCAGAGCACAAAAGCTGTCCCGTAAGCCTACTAAGATTACTTACTCAAGTATTGCTTATGCTCATTTATTGGGTGGGCATAGTCACTGCCAATGTCTTCTGGGCAGGCCCAGAAATGAATGGAAGTCACACAAATACACAGCTGCGGCCTTGCACAATTCCCTTTTGTTTTATATTGGCTTGCTTGCATAACAGAGGCTTCTGGCTGGGACTGGTGCCCAATTCGTTTATATTTGTATGAAATCAGTTATGATGGCTTTAGGAATTTTATTTGGTTTTATATTGTTCCTGGAACATTTTATGTTACACTTAAAATAAGATTATGTATATATCAGCACAGGAGCTACTAATGTTCAGGTAAAGCAATTCTTTTGCTTTATAATAAAACTATCTAAAGAAATGCAGATTCCTTTATCAGAGTCATAGAATACTCTTAGCCCTGCTCCAAAACCCTAACGCTAGGGTTGCCAGGTCCCTCTTCGCCACCAGTGGGAGGTTTTTGGGGTGGAGCCCGAGGAGGGCAGGGTTTGGGGAGGGGAGGGACTTCAATGCCATAGAGTCCAATTGCCAAAGCGGCCATTTTCTCCAGGTGAACTGATCTCTATCGGCTGGATATCAGTTGTAATAGCAGGAGATCTCCAGCCACCACCTGGAGGTTGGCAGCCCTACCTAATGCTAGAAAGCTAGCGCTGCTAGGCAGTATCCTATGCTTGCTCTGCAGAGAGGAAATAATTAACAGAAACAACTTCAGGCAAGCTACAGAGAGCGTAGAGATACTACACGAGCCTGTAGCAACTCCACCAACATCCACCAACCACAAAGCAGTGTGCCACTGACATTCTTGTAACAAGCAGATGGGGATAGCCAAGCAGCACATGCTGTTGCACCCACACTTTCTGATGATGGGATGCCACTGCCCTTATGCACAATACAACAAGTGAGGGAACAAAGTATCCCCTCTGGAAGGAGCTTCCTGTCACGCCTGGCAGGGGCCCTGGAGTGAACATACTCCAGGGAGCTTTGCAGAGGTGGGCGTGAGTTCCTGTCAGGAGCCAAGTTCCCTTTTGTCAGGCAATGGGAATGTAAACACTAGCAACAGCAAGAGAACACACAACTTCACGTTAACAAAACCTCCCAATAGTTTACTAGGGAAAGGCCCCCATGTGGAGGGTTGCCAGCTCCCGGTTGGGAAATACCTGGAGATTTGAGGGGTGGAGCTTGAGGAGAGCGGGGTTTGGAGAGGGGAGGGACTTCAGTGCCGTAATGTCCAATTGCCAAAGTGGTCATTTTCTCCAGGGGAATTGATCTTTGTTGCCTGGAGATCCGTTGTAATAGCAGAAGATCTCTAGCCATCACCTGGAGGTTGGCAACCCTACCTGTGTGGCAAGCTGAAACTATGGGTTCAGTTCAGCACCAAGGAGGATGCTGACCAGAAGGCAAAGCTCACTTTTTGCCCAGCAACAGGCTTAGCAGTAACAAATGGCCAACGACATCTTTCCCCCTTTTTTGTCTTCAGAATATTTGACTATTCTGGATAGAGTCACCAAAATGCATGCCTGTCTCCCACCCACTATTCCTGTCAGCAATATACAGTTCTTTCAGTCCTCAGTCTGTGCAATATTTTTCATAGTCCTCCTTCGTATAACTTCATTCATCTTCTTGCATGCAATGCGTTCCTTTTCCTCTGCCTCACTCCCTGATCTTGTTTTTACTTCACCGACCTTGCGTTTTCTTCCTTCACCCTCCCCACTACCCTTGAAAATGGTTTATTGTGTGGGTTCTTGTTCTTGTTTCAAATCTGGAAAGAAGAAGAATATCATGAAATATGCCGACTGAATTGTTTTCTGTCTGAATCTGCAGGTATAAATGCTGAACAGCTCAGTTAAAGGCTTCGCTTTAATTGCCCAACCAAAGTAAAATGGTCAGTTGTTGGCCTGTGTCCCACCCACCCAAACCAAATAGTAGGGCTGTCGATTCGGTTCGTCCCGAACCGAAAAACAGCCGAATTTCCCCCGATTTGGCGGTTTTTAGTTCGAATGGAACCGAACTCAAAAAAGGCTGGAAAACGGGGAGCTGAATTCGGCGAGTTCGGGGTGTTTGGCGATTAAATTCGGCAAATTCGGGGTTTGGCACAGCAGCATAACCGTCAGTTAGTAAGCAGCATTCTCCCGCGGCCAATCGGTGGCCAAGCAGGGTCTTCTTCTGGCCAATCAGTCGCGATTGAGCACGTGAGCCCAGCTGCTGCGTGGCCCGGGGAGAGAAAGAGAGAGTATCTGTTTGTGTGAGAGAGAAATCCCCGTGGGGGGGGGTGCGTGTGCACATTCGCTCCTTTCCGTGGCTGCAGGGGGCGCATTTTTTGGGGTGCAGCCCCCAAACTTTCAGCATAGCTTCAGATGAGCCTTCTTGCAAGAACCCCCAAGTTTTGTAAAGATTGGGTCAGGGGGTCCCGAGATATGGGGCCCAAAAGTGGTCCCCCCTTAATGTGCATTTTTATTCCATTTACAGCACGCATTCAAGCCATTCCGTGGCTGCAGGGGGTGCATTTTTGGGGGTGCAGCCCCCAAACTTTCAGCATAGCTTCAGATGAGCCTTCTTGCAAGAACCCCCAAGTTTTGTAAAGATGGGATCAGGGGGTCCAGAGATATGGGTTCCCTCCCTTTTCCCTATTGGGATGAATGGGATCAGCCAATCCTATGCATCTAGAGAGCGGCAAATCCAAGGCAAAACTAGGCGCCGAATTCCACGGATCCGAATCGGGGGACTTCGGACTTCGGCATTTCCTGAATTAAAACAGGCCGAATTCTGCCGAATCCGAACTATACTGAATTTTTTTTCAACAGCCCTACCAAATAGGAAGAAAGAGCTTTGCATGCCAAGAGGGTTATGTTTTATTTGTTTTTATTTGTTGCATTTATAGCCCGCCCCCATTCCCAGTGGGTCACAACAGTAAAATTCAGAAAACATTAGTTAAAACATACTTTAAAACATAGTTTAAAATTATATATTCCAACTGGTACGAAGGTACAATGGAGCAAGATGGCATTCATTTCACTAATCACAGGCACTGGAGAAACCTGGCCAGGCAGTGAACCTTCCAAGCCAAGATTGGCGGGAGGATGGGAAGGCCAGCAATGATAGTATTCTGATAATATTGCAATGTCAGACACAAACAGTTGGATGTCTTTCAAGAATGTGCTTTTAAAAAATGGCTTCTAATATAACTTTACCAAGAAACTATATTGACACAAGAATTAAATTGAAACTATTGACACAAGAATTAAATTGGTGTATTCTGGTTATGATTTATAGAGTAAAGCCCTTTATGTGACAGGTGCCCCTAACATCAACCGCAAACATCTAAGGATAAAGAGGTGTGAAACAAGGAAATAAAGCAAGAATTACAGAAAATCCTCACTATTTGTACTGTTCTGCTTTTGATTCTTTAGGAATGTATGTTGAAATAATATTTTGTCATGATGGAAAGAAGACAGTTACTCTTCATGGGCTTTGGGGTCCTCTTCTGATGACTCTGAAGCACAATAATTTTTTGTTGTTGGCATGTATTGCCCTTCTGATACTTTTGTGATACTGTCACTCGTCTTTCCATTCATTCTTCTGTCAACACTATGTGAAAGTATTATGCGGCAGGTGTTTCCAAGCAGGTTCATTGCTACGCTTTCTTGGATATTTATCAAAGCTGACAAAAAAAGAGAGCCCTTTATGAAGGTGGGTGGTGTTAAATTCTTGTGCAAGGCTCCCTTAAAACCTCTTTATTCTATGAACTGCTTTTCTTTTTGAGCTACATTTTTTGAGAGAACATTTGACTGGGCCAAATGAGACATTATACTGACAGATTTGTGTATAAAAGCCAGGTCACAGCCAAACTGAAAGAGTGAGGTGGGGGGCCATTCAAAGTGCAACAGGGTTGAGCAGGAGAGAATGAATTCCTCCCCTCCGCCAGCAATCCACGCTTCCTTTCTGGAACTGCTTTACCTCAACCTTTTCCCCTTCTTGGGCCTGTTTCACACAGCGGTTTCCCCCTCGTTTCAGCAACTCTAGTTGTGTGCCTTTTGTTTTATTTCCACACAGTGTCGTCATCCATTCCTGCTCAAATTATGAACTGCCCTTTCTTCTGCTAAAACTCCTCATTTGTAAATCTTAAAAAAAAATTCCTGGCATGATCTCGTTGGGACTATTTTTTTTCCATGTGTCCTGAAGGGAAGGTTTGCTTGTGTTTGAATGAAATGAAATGCCCTCTTCACCCCACCTTCCTCTGCATATTTCCACAGTGAACTACTTTGGTGTCATTGCTGACACTCACAAAACTGAGATTTTTTTCAAATGGGGGCGGGCAATGTGGCAACACTGTTACTACAACAATACAAGTAGCAAGTGTTTTTCTCTGGTTGCCCAATTGCCTTTCGACAGTTCTTGAAGTGCTCATTTCCCTCTCCCCAAGTAGTAGGAGGTGAATGTAGGTAGCTGCAGTGAGATTCCCAGTACCTTCCAGCAGTTAGTGTTACCAAAATACTCAGCTATGCAAATATGCAGGGTGTTTTTTTAGGTGTAGTATGTTGTGAATGAATGAATGAACTTATTTTTACGGCCTTAGCCAGAACACATCAACCAAGTTACAAACCTATAAGTTAGGGTTGCCAAGTGCCCGGTGGTGGTGGGTAAAATCCTGCCGATCCACCGGGCTGCCCGCTGGCTAGCTGATGGCCAACGGGCACTGCATGCACACATGTGCACATGCACGCACCACTTTTGGGTAAACCTGAAAGTGACACGGACGCTCTGGCAATCTCGGATAAAACTCTATGGAAACCATAGAGTTTTGGCCAAGATCGCTAGAGCGTCCACGTTGCTTCCAGGTAAACCCGTAAGTGACGTAGGCGCATTGCGCGGGGTGTGCGCGTGTGTCACGCGCCACAGCCACAGCTCCAGAAAGCTCCTGCCGGTGGAACTATGGGGCCTGGCAAGCCTACTATAAGTAAGTAAAATAATATCTTTGTAATAGGAAATATCAAAGATTTTAAAAATTAAAATCAATAATTTACCAGTTAAGATTAGCCAGAGTCGTTATTAACATTATTGATCTTCTTCACACGACTCTTAATTGCAGCAGAGCAGAATTTGGCTACTTGAGAAAGGCAAAACGAGTCCTTCTCCCATAAAAGAAATTTTATTACCTCTTCCTCTGAGCCGAACTCCATTGAATTAATAAGGAGATAAATCAACTTCTGCCGAATGCCCTCATTATAGCGCACCTGATGAAGACATGGCTAATCTTTTCAATTTCTCCTGCCCCACAGAGGCATTCCCACTGTGCTCTTGGGAGCTTTCTAAATTTCCCCTCCAATAATTCTGAGGGTAAAGCTGATCCTCGGGCGAGGGTTAAAGCTCTCCTCTGCTTATTAAGCTCTAGAGCAGATAAATACTCAGCTGGGACCAGTCGGTAGCGAGTTTTAAGAGAAGTGGGGACAGCTTCATTTGACTCTAGGGCTTTTTGTTGATGACACAAATCTCTCTATAAAGCAATAAACAACCTAAATGAAAACTTGAAGTGGCAGTTGCCTGGAGATCCTGAGAAAACTACCTAGGAACATTAAGATAACCCTTCAGGGGTGAGTTCTTTGGGGATTCCACATGTAGTTAACAAGAAACTTGGAGCTCCAAGGTTTCCAATTGGCAGCTAGACAAGGCGGCAGGCCAATCTACAACTCAATTCAGGAGCAACGAGAATGTCTTGCTCGGATATGGTAATTCTAGCATAACAGGTTCTCGTATTTCTTTGATGTGTGCTATAATGAACTGGTGATTACTGCTGTTCTCATCATATGATCATATCAGCAGGCCCATTAGAGAAGTCCAACTAGAGCTTTCAAGGACTGAAGTGCCAAATAAATATAAAATCAATAATACTGTTAGAAGTGCAAAACAAACTGGCCTAAAATCCACATCTTTTGCAAATGTTCTATTCTCTACATTCGTGGGAGATTGTGGGACAAAACAACCATGCGTTTTTGACCGTTATAAAAGGGCATGAGCCGGATACACTGTAGGTGTTTGATTTGGGTGTTGATGATTTCTTTGCTTCACATTTGTTCTTTGTAAATTATGTCATTAATAGATTCCTAATTTTTACCAAGCAGCAATTTGGTTCAGCAGGACATTGATAAAAGAGATACTATTAAACTGCACAAAGGAAGGCTACAGAGGGGCTTACATTCCCCGGTTACCTCTCTCTGCACTGCAGGTAGGCTCCTGAATCTAGGGAGATTCGTCTCTGGAGAAGTGCTCATTCTCCTGTTCGATGGGCTGTAGTCCTGGTACACAGTCATGCACACTCAAGTCATGTTGAAATTTGAGCTCCTGGAGATTTGGGGATGGAGCCAGGGGAGGACAGGGACCTCAGTGGGGTACAAACAATGCCATAGACTCAACCCTCCAAAGCATCTATTTTCTCCAGGGGAACTGATCTCTGTAGTCTGGAGATGAGCTGTAATTCCAGAGGATCCCCAGGTCCCACCTGGAGGCTGGCAACCCTAGTCCTGGGGGCCAATCTGGCTAGACATCTTGTATTAGGAGGCCAAGGCCAATTGATATGGTCCATTTGCTTGATGTGGCCAATTTAAAAATTTTTATTTAGTGATTATTTGTTCATTGCTTGTGTGCTAAAAGTACTTGGCTCAAATTTATTAGAGTCCTGCTAAAGATGTGCTATGGAACTCGCATGAAGCAGCATACAAAAATGTGTAAGAATAGAACTATGGCTCCTTCAGAATTTGCCCTGTAGAGGCTGTAGCATTATTTCTTTTCACTGGGATGTCACCAGAGCAATTAGATTGTGTCACCATGCTAATTTTCAGATAAACACTTGTAAAGCAGAAAACTGTTATGCTACTTCAGTACAGCACTGAATTTCATTTCTCCTCAGGGCAAAAATAGAGTATTTTTTGGGTGGGGGGAACGCTTTTGTTCAGGATTACACAAAGTAAAGTTAGTAGGGCTGTGATTTTAAACTAAATAAAAAGGTGCCCCTGGTTAATAAAGCTTCAGTTTTTTAAAAAAACAAATTAATATAAATATTTACAATACCCAATGAGGGTAAGAAGACATTTTCTCTCCCTCTCATAAAATGTACACTATTTTCTTTAAAATTATTCATATAAAAAGTATGTAGATTTGATTGATTAAAACCTATGCAGTTTATTAAATGAAATTTTTTTTAACTCAGTCTGCAGAAAATCATTGCAAAAAGATCCAAACCATGTTTTTCATATTAAAATTATCCCTGAGATAACAGGATTACTATTGTACTTTTTAGTGAATGGTTGCTTTCTGTGCTATTCCCCATCTTCTGAATGTTTAAATAACAGAGTTGTTTTAAATGACCTAATCAGCACAAATCTCAGTTTGTGTGAACCACAACTATAGGACATTAAATCAATGTTACAGGGCAAAGAACATTATAGACCTCTATTTATTTTAGTTGAGGCTTTTCTTTAAAACAGCATAATCGTTGCTCGAAGAAGGAAGTGTTGTCTAGATGCTGGTGAAATAACTCAGTTGGGTTGTTTAATCAAAGAATTCAGCACAGCCTGTGAGTCTCACAACAGCCTTCTAAGGGGGACTGATTTGTTTCAAGCCCCTCCCCGAGGAAGGCTATTTTACATTTGATTATGTTGCAGCTAGGGTTGCCAACCTCCAGGTACTAGCTGGAGATCTCCTGCTATTATAACTGATCTCCAGCCGATAGAGATCAGTTCCCCTGGAGAAAATGGCCACTTTGGCAATTGGACTCTATGGTATTGAAGTCCCTCCCCTCTTCAAACCCCACCCTCCTCAGGCTCTGCCCCAAAAACCTCCCACCAATGGCGAAGAGGGACCTGGCAACCCTAGTTGCAGCAAGCCTGACTTTGTCATAGATTGCTCAACACAAGGAGCCATGGACCAGTCCTAGTGGTACAAGGCATGGCCCAGTGTGATGCAAATGTTTGTTACATCCACATCTTACATTTTTAAGTTTACCCCCAAGACACCTCAGTCTACACCTTTAAAACGTAATGCATGAAGCAGCCAAGGCTGAACTTCTTTCCTATGTACAAAGCCACTGTGCCATACTGAGGTCTGATTTAAATGTGACGCCGGTGGGTGAAAAACCTTATCCGTGCTATTCTTCATGCCCCTGATGTCTCACTTACATTCGGGATCCCAGCTGCTTTCTATGCAGCTTTAGCATATAAGAAATCCACAGTTTGGGCAGGGACTGCACTGATATGCTAACTAAGTGCACAAAGCAGCATTGCACACATAGAAGCACAGTTTCAGTGAAATATTGGACACCTGGAAGATCACACAGGTAAGTTCTTCTTGATCACTGGCATCACGTTTAAATCACACCTGACTCTTTAAAAGCAAAATTGCACCAATCACACACAAAGTGTTAGGGTTGCCATGTGCCCACTGGGGGTGGGAGATCTCCTGCCCCTGCAAGTCTTGCCCACCAGCTTTCCAGTGGCTGGCAGAAGAGAGAACATTTTTTTGAAATTGCCATCAGCAGTTCCAGGGAAACCTGGAAGTGATGTCACGCCTCTCTAGGAATCACCAAAAACCCAAGACACCCCATGGTAAAACCAGAGTTTTCGGCAATTCCTAGAGAGGACTGATGTCACTTCTGGGTTTCCCCCCATGTCTCTACCTGACCCGGTTTCCCATTGCTTGCCAGGCCAGACACGGCAACCCTAGCGTGTAACTGAAGGGTGTGACAACCAATTTAAAGGGGTACTGGTCTTGCTGTTTTTCTCCCAGTTGACCTTATTTTCGGTATCAGAACAAGCTGAGAGAAAATGAGGTTGAAGGATACTATGAAAAGAAATACCACTGCTGGGGGAAAGTTTCAGTACCCCTTACCCATATGCTGTTTTGCTCATAAACTTGGCCCACTCCCTGCTTCATGTGATGTGACCAAGCCAGACCTGCAATTAATGGGATGGACTCATTATCGTTATGTGTACTTTGGCCCTTAGTTACCTCAAAACATCTCTCCAGGCCTCTAGTGTAACGATACCCTTCTATACCCCCTGTAATATGGACACCCTTGGACTCTCATGTCTGTTCATTGGGACTGTTGCTGAATGGCAGGGGAGGCATGGAGAGAGACAGCACCACATTCCAAGACACAGGAGCACCCCAGACACCCCACCGGACATCGCTGTACGGAGCCAGCAGGGACCTGCGAATGGCACACAGCACCTAGACCCGGATAAGGGAAGGGGACATGAACTCCATCTTGGAACTGAACGCAGAGCAGAACAGAGAACTCCAAAATCCGCTCCTGAGCCTCTCTGCCAGAGACCCGCTCCTGGAACAACTGCCTTCCTGGACAATCAAAGACACGTCCGGCATATCAAGATCTGCCTGACGACTTCAGACTCAGAACAATAGCGTTTTCCCCTTCCACACCTTACATTCCTTCTCAGGGCAGGCTAATCCCATCTTCTCCTTTCCCTCCCTGCTCCTAGTTCTTGCCAGCTGTCAATAACACAACCACCGAGGGACTGACAGTCATCAATAATCCCCTCATATTCCAATCACCCTGGCCCACACCTTTTCACCACTCAATCTTTCTCCAGTTTTGAAGCAATCTTACCTTTGTGCCCCACTGCTCACATGCCCTGTGAGTCAGTCTGCCCCAAGGGCAGAATTTGACTATGAAACAGAGAGACCTAGCACATGTCAGTCTCCTTCTCCTTTTGGATCCAGAACACAAGATGTGAGTCCTACACCTGGCGTGTAGTCCTTTTTCCCCTTCCCCCGTGCAGCTGCTATTCTGGAACCTCGCTCTGCAGGAAAGGTGACTATGAACCGCTTTACTGCTATCCCTTTTAGAACTAGTGTGTGTGTGTGTGTGTGTGTGTGTGTGTGTGTGTGTGTGTGTGAATATTGCGTGCAATTGCCCTTGTATTATTTGTGTCCCCTTTCCCCCTAAATAAAGTACATCCTGTTTTGACTGCATTCAGTCTCTTTAGCCATTTGTTCGTTACTGGTTTTGCTCACCTTGCGTAGACACAGGAATAGACCCCGCTAAAGCCTCTCGTTTGTGCTCTAAATTTGTCTCTAAACTGACTAATTCCCCCATTAAAAGTTGGAGAGCCCAGCATTCCCCGTAACACTAGCGCTTTTAATAAATTGAGAGGAAAGTCTGATATTGCTTGTCTGATATTAAGCAAAGATGGATACCTTTCAAAATGGTTTTAATAAAGAATCTTCTGCTTTCTTCAATCTGTGGTGTATAAACAACCAAGAGGGGAGGAATATATGACATCATCTGAACTGGGAACAGCTGGTGTTTTTAACTAATCCTTTCATTCTCTCCAGATTTTGAAAGCAGTACTACTGGTTGAATTAAAGCCTCATATAAATTACAATCTTTGACAGGCATTACAACCTGCCACAAGTTTGTTAACTCCTGTCAAGGAAGTAAGCGTAAGCTCAACTGCCGAGGTTTACGGGAAAGCATTTCTGTGACCAGAAGTGCTCAGAAATAGAGGTGGCAAAAGCATCACACCAGATAGCAGTGTTCTTATTCTTTTTAACCTCAGCCCTCCCTTTCAGGTCATGTGCAGAACTAATTACAATCACTTTTAAACAACAATTAACTGCTCGTGTGTGTGTGTGTGTGTGTGTGTGTGTGTGTGTGTGTGTGTATGAGAGAGAGAGAGAGAGAGAGAGAGAGAGAGCACACCTCAAGATTATCATTGGAATATACTACCGATGGTAAAATTACAACAGTGCTATCCTAGGTTATCTTCATTTATTCTTCACAAAGTTAATACATGACAAATGCAGAAAAGACAGTTGCATACTACAGTGTTCACTTTCCAGTAATGCCACTTGGACTTGAGCATGGGATATTATAGATTTAAATAAAAACCTGGGCCAAAATGCTAACATGGTGCCAAGTCATCTGATGAAAGAATGCATCTGTATCTACTCCACCATCTAAAAGAGCAAAAAAAAAAAAAACCCTGTAGACATAAATGTACAATGTTCATAGAGGAAGGATGACGATTGTGGACACAGGGATGGAAATTGTGCCCAACATTCAGCCTAATGTTGGCATTGAGCTTATGCCCATACAAACTGTATTTGCGGAGGATCCATCTCTGTGATCAGGAATCTTCCAAGGTTCCTGAGTATGGAAGACAAACGGAAACTGTGGTGAATGTGAACAGGTGGAGATGGGGCCAGCCGAAGCAATCTTTCTCCCCCCCTACATGTGCTGCCTGTACACACTTATGCCATGTGTACTGGGTTTACGTTTCAGTTACTGCTCATAAAATAGAGAATAATTACTCTAGCAGTGATCCCATGCCAAGTCTGACAGGGAGTGGAGTTTCACTCATATTTGGAACATGTCACCTTGTCTACTGAGAAGCATGGTGCTTATTTAACAGACTCCTCAAGGAGCATACCACAGATGAAAAGAAGCTGTTTTAACGTTATCCTTTGCGTTATTTATCAGATTAGAAAATCAACCCAATAGTCCTTTCCATTGGTTTCAGCAAGACACTTGTTCCTGGGTTTAAGTTTCCCATTCAGCCAGGTTAAAAACTCTCAGAGATTTCTGATCGATAGGAGAAAACAGTCCAATTTTACAGGCAATTAAAATTCTCATTTCAGGCACAAAGCAGGCATGAATTGACTTGAGTGAACGTTCCCCTCCTTTCCCAGGATCCTAAAGCAAGGAGTGGGGAGGGGATCTGATTTATTTGTTACCAAAAATTGATTCATGGGCAAGAGGAGCTACACCATGCTTCCTCCTCCCATCTTGCCTTGCTGCACTTCATTCTGTTCCCCACTACTGTTGTTTTTAAATGCAGTTACCTCAGATCCTCAATTTGCTTCTTTACTTCTTTAATTGCTGATTGGGAAAATGGAACTTGACAGCTAAGAGTCAGAATAACTGTGAGGTTGGAAAGTTGCTAACCACTGCAGAATATCAGGAATAATTCTGCATAGATTCAGAAAAATTGCTATATTTAGGAAAATTTGCTATATTTATTGGGTCAGATCTCAACGAGTAAGTTTCTAATATGCGTGATCCCCAATATGCACCAGTGCAACCCTCTTAAGGCAACCAGGTTGCCAAGTGTGTAGTAGACAACTGAGTATTTCATGCGAGTCTGAAGTGGGAATGCATCGATACAGCAATTCAGCTAAGTGGCTATCCAAAATGGG
This sequence comes from Euleptes europaea, assembly GCF_029931775.1. Classification (NCBI taxonomy): domain Eukaryota; kingdom Metazoa; phylum Chordata; class Lepidosauria; order Squamata; family Sphaerodactylidae; genus Euleptes; species Euleptes europaea. The sequence goes on from NC_079317.1 coordinate 81,634,981, forward strand.
GTGACCGGTGAAATAACAAGGGGATTTTGACAATGCCTCGAACGTGGTAATTGTTCAACTTTTAATTTCAGGATTTCAGGGATGAAGAAAGACAAGAGGACCCACCAAGTGCTGAATGTTCAGCACTTGAGGCTTATTGAAAACTTAAATGTGTGACACATTGAAACTCTGGTAAAACTGAGAACAAAAGCTCCGTAGGTAGCTACTCAGTAGGCTGTCGCTCTATGCCCTCCGCATCAGCCGTAGGCGCCTGGTTAAGAATGAAATGTCAGTGGGCTTCTGCCCTTTTCAGTGTGCTGGTTTTGTTATCTTATTACAGGGTTTTTAAGAGGACAAAGAGGACCGAGGTGGCGGAAGGCATCTGCAGTGCTTCTCTGATGACCTTTCTAATCTTCACAATGTTATGAAGACAAGCACACAAAAGGAAGCACTCCTACTATTATGCCCAAGACCTGTATGGGGATTGCTGGGCCTACCACATGGCAAGAGGTTTGGAATGCCTAGAAGACAGTGGAAATATTTCTCCTGAATATTTATCCTGAGAGACAGGAGGAAACAAATCCTAGCTACCACCTACCATGGCATTGCACATTTAAAACACACCGAAAGAGGATTAGAGTCTGAAGGAGCAGATGCCCACATTTAGGGGCTTTTCTATGTGCAGTCCTTTGTTTCCTCAAGTAAAACACAAACTTTCCAAAATCCAAGATTTACTTTTGTAGGCGTCTACCCCAACATTCAGAAATGTTTCCTATGTAGTCCTGCACGATGTCTGCAACAAACAAAATGAATTTCAATGATGAAATTATGAAAGAGAGAATAGTAAGAAAATCAATTTGATTTGAAAAGAAAAGATATATAAATTGATCCTAATGATGCAGATCAAAGAATGATTTGAAATGTGCTAAACTCAGTGTGAAAAGCAAATTAGAGACCTTCAGAAATGTTTGCCCTCACAGCTGTAGTTTGTGTGTGTGTGTAAAGTGCTTTCAAGTTGTAGCTTACTTATGGCGACCCCTTTTGGGGTTTTCATGGCAGGAGACTAACAGAGGAGGTTTGCCAGTGCCTTCCTCTACAGCTGTAGTTTAATATTGAGTAAAAGAATTTTACTCGATAACCAGCCCAGTAACCAGCCCAGTAAAATCTTCACAGTCCTATGGAAACAGCCACATGGAGGAAATTATGTATGAGCTCACAGGATTATATGAAGCTTCTTCATAAACAATCATACAAGTATGGTGCATATGAATGTGAATCACCACCATGAATGCTCATACATTATTGTCTAGAGGGCTGCACCCACAAAACCATTTGAATGGGGGATTTTTGCTTGTATGAACTGTGAGTAACATTCAAGCAATCACAACTGCTGGACTGGTGTCCTGAGGTCCACCTGGAACTCTACTTCCAACAAGCGCTGTCCCTTTCACTTCACAGTCACTTTTGTGCATGCATGCTTTTGCATGCATGGAGCTGCTCTTCCATTAAAGTTAATGGCCTGCATGCTCCACATGCCAGAATACATATTGTCTTGACGTGTGCATACATGGCGCTGAATAGAAGGGTAAGAATTCAATACAAAGATATTCCTCTGTTGTTATTCACACTGGAGGATACAAATGTTGGGTTACAACAGGAATTACTTACTTCAAGGTAAACATCAGTTCATTTCTGTGTGTGTGATGTCAAGTAGCTTCCAACTCATGGCGACCCTATGAATCAATGTCCTCCAAAACATCCTATCTTTAATAGCCTTTCTCAGGTCTTGCATTTAGCTAAGTTATAGTCCAGCCATTTTTTGCACTAGCAGCTATATGCATAAAATTGCTCACGGTGGCCACAATGCTAGAGTAACACACTGGTGTGTTGCATTATACTGATACTGCAAACTGAGGGCCAAACCGGACATGATATTTGTCATGTGTTCACCACAGAGACTGGCAGCCCTAAGCCAGCTGCCAATCCCTTGTGGCAGCTGCCTGTAAATGTACCACAGGGGCCTGATCCACATGGGACAGCAACATGGGGGTGGGGGAGGACCATTTGATCCAGGAAAATGGTGGAGGGGGGCTGCCAATCCCTGTGGCAAACACATTACAAATGTCACATCTGATTTGTCTCTGACAAGTGGGAGGGTTGAACTTGCACAGCATGCTTGGTCATTGTCACTACTTGAGAAACAACCACCAATGGAGTGTTAAAGCACTGTACAAAGTGGCCACGGCCCCCATCGACCCATCAAATTGTGTATCCCCACAAGCAAAATACCATGTGTTTGCAAACCAGCTGCAAACCTCAGACTTCTGTCTCATTTGCTTTGTTTCTCTTGTTCTCACTTGAATATATAAGAAATGTAGTAGCCACCCACCAATCATCTTTTTTATTAAAGAAGCATATTCTAATCTCAAGAGCCATTGTGTATGCATAGAACATTATATGACCATCATACAATCGTTTTCCTGTTACCAATATCAGATGTTGCTGGTCGATCACAGTACTGATTAAGGACTAAGGAGACAGCCTATTCAACATGACATTGTATTTCACATGATGAAACAGAATTGCAGCTTAGGGGTGAAATTAGAGCCTACTCTAAAGATGGAAACTAGGGCAGCATTCACATGAATGATGTGCTCTGCCCCAGCTTTCCAAAAGAAGCACGTTTTCCAGAGCTTTTACACAATGTTGTCTTATTACCATTCCCCTTCCCTTCCATCACCTCTGGGGTTTCTTGTACTTTGCGCTGACATTTCTGAAAACTGCTTTGATGCAAAGTTTCCAGAAACATTAAAACGAAAGCAAGTTTGCTCTCAGCGTAGAAAAGAAGGCATAATATTCTCGAGATATACCGATTACCATTTTTTTAAAAAAACCTTCTGAGCAACGTACCTGCTCTTAGTACAAGAAGAAGTTGATGATTCTGAGGTTTGGTTTAGCACTTATGCTCCCAAAGAGGTCATTTAACATAACAGTGGCTCCCTGTGTATGCCTTGCAAGCTTTTTGGTTATTTCTGGAAAAGCCTGAGATTTTTGAAGAGTGGAAAGATCCCATTGGGATGTGGAATGGTATAGTATAGCCCGATCTCTCCAATCTCGGAAGCTACTGGGATGTGGAATGGTGTAGTATAGCCCGATCTCTCCAATCTCGGAAGCTAAGCAGGGTCAGTACTTAGAAGGGAGACCTCCAAGGAAGGCTTTGCAGAGGAAGGCAGTGGCAAACCACCTCTGCGTAAACACTTGCTTGAGAATCCCACCAGGGCCGCTATCAGTTGGCTGTGACTTGAGAACACTTCACACACACATGCACACTCACACAGAGGGATCCCATTTTCTCTGCTGCAGGGGCACAAATGGCTATTGTGAATGTTCCAGCAATGAATCCATAAGAGGGAATCACCCCAGTGTGAAAGCAGCCTATGTTTCCCCTGTGGCCCTGATGCACCAGTTGCAGCCCATTTGATTGACATGATCAGCACAAGCATCCAGGTTTCATTCACATTTAGATTGGACCCCTGAAATGTACCATTATGTGGACTGTTCTCAGTTGTTTCAGAATAACTGATATGAATGAAACATGTCTCTCCCATATTAAAAGAGCTGCACTGAAGGCCTCCTTTTCTCCAGGCAAAATTCAAAGCGCTTCTTAGTACTTTTAAAGCGCAAAACATTCTGGAACATTCTGGCAATTAAAAAACAAGCAAACACCTGCTCTAGTAAGTGCTTGTTGCATGACTTAGGTCACTGCTGTGGTTCTTCTCTGAATACCACCACCTTTGAGAGTGAGATGGGTGGCTACCAGAGAAAAGGTCCTTTCCTGGGGTGGCTCCTCTATCTTCTCTTCTCACTATCTGCCTGGTGCCTAATCGCCTTTGTTCCTGGTGCCAATTTTCCATTTCTATCTCAGTGTGACATTGTTCAGGGCCGAATTGGCCATGTGAACAAGACCATTAAAGTAAAGTAATTTTCCATTTCTGTTTAGCCAGGTATTTGACTGGCTGTAGTTTCTCCACCCTCTCCATTTCTTCTCTCCCCAGCCCCGGTATTGGCTTTGTAATGTTTAATTCTGTTTTTCATGAATTATTGTTTCACGTTTTATATGCGGATATTTTTTTAATTGGGTCATATTTTATGGATGATTTTGTTTGAAGCCCCGGGAGCCCGATGTTGTGGGCAAACTTTCTTAAAATAAATATAAGTGATTATTTCAATTTTTCCTGTCATGCAGTGTTTCTGTTGTCTGTTTATGCAATTACCAGGATTAAAGCCTAGAAATGAGTATTCTGAGTTCTAGCTTCCGCTATTAATGCCCATTTTATAGAATGTGAACCATGATTCACTAAATAATTACTTCAGCGTCATACATTAAATCACATACATGAAGGCAATTTTTGCTAACATTTTAGTATACAGAATAATTTGGGGGCAACGCTGACTTTAAAAAATTAGAAATGTTACTAAATATTCAATGAAATATTGAACAGTATATGCTTATAATATTTGCCATTGCCATCCTGTTTTCAAAAGACATACACAAATTTCAAAAAATGGTCATGTACACTGTGATAATCTGACCACCAGTAAAGACAATATGAGGGGGTAACAAAAAAATAATAATCAATGAACATTTTTATATGGGAAGGAAGCTTCCAGCGTTTAAAGGTTATTTCCTGTTAGTGAGATATATTATGCCAGTGCAGGAGCCATTCCCTTATCACTTAGGGTTTTAAAATTCGATTGGTGAAAAAGCTTGAAGAAAAGAAGATTTAGAAAACAAGCTGTCGCCGTTACAGAGACAAACAGGATGATCTAATTACTGCCATTCTTTTCGAGGAATGACTGGTCTGATTGAATAAAACATTCCACATTAGGTTTGTTTTAGTAATTTGTAACAATTAAAATAATTTGACTTGTAGATTTTCTAAAGGAGACACTTTGCTGCCTCTGGGGAAATGAACCCCTTTCCCACCTGATTTAGAAGTAAAGGCGTGCTTCAAACAGCCACTTACACTTGACTAGTTGGTTCTTCTTTGTCAAAATACTATGTTTATTTTCTGCTTCTCTGCCCCGTGTACCAAAAGGAATGAAATGTAGCGTGTTGTCTGTAGGGTTGCCAACCTCCGGGTGGTGGCTGGAGATCTCCCGCTCTTACAACTGATCTCCAGCCGATAGAGATCAGTTCCCCTGGAGAACTGGCCACTTCGGCAATTGAATTCTATGGCATTGAAGTCCCCTCTCCAAACCCCGCCCTCCTCAGGCTCCACCCCCAATCTCCCAGGTATTTCCCAGCCTAAAGCTGGCAACCCCACTGCCCTGGCTGACAGCCATTTATCACCAGGGTCTCACATGCTACCTGACCCTTTCACTGGAGAGCTCAGAAATTGAATCTGGTCACTTCTGCATGCACATCAGGTGCTCTGAGCTGTGGCTGCACCAGACCCTCATGGTCTGTACATGGTTGTACTGCGTCAAGAGCAGCCAATGTCATTGTATTGAACAGGGGCTACAGTACAATAACAATGTGCATGTTTTGCATGGAGCAGATTCCAGGTTGCCTACCGCTAGACTAGGTGGACCAATGCTGTGCTTCAGTATAGGACAACTTCTCATGTAAATGCACATGCACAGCTGTCCCTTATCTAGACAAAATCAGTAGCCTAGAAGTAAGCTTCAGCCCAAAGAGTTGATTTTTTTAAAATTACATCCACTTATTTGTACTTGCTCATATTCAAACAACTTTTTAACTGTCCTACATTTTCACCTGTTTATAATTCTGACAATTCAGGGCAGAGACTATTCTTGCTTCCCCACACCCATGCTCTAATCAGTCATCATGTATGAGAAGAAGAAGAAGATGAAGAAGAAGAAGAAGAAGAAGAAGAAGAAGAAGAAAGAGTTGGTTTTTATATGCTGATTTTCTCTACCTTTTAAGGAGAATCAAACTGGCTTACAATCCCCTTCTCTTCCCCACAACAGACACCTTGTGAGGTAGGTGTGGCTGAGAGAGTTCGTAGAGAACTGTGACTGGCCCAAGGTCACCCAGCAGGCTTCATGTGGAGGAGTGGGGAGTCAAACCTGGTTCTCCAGACTAGAGTCCACCGCTGTTAACCACTACACCAGGCTGGCTCTTTGCCAGTCTTTGTGTGTCTATTCATTATTACTCCACAAACAAAGACCACAGGGCACTCAAATGCCTGATCTCCCCCCTCCAAATTATAGAATGCATGATTAGCCCCCTGGGTACCTGTAAATTCTCGATATTGTTGCTATTATCTGTGCCACAGAAATATTGATTAAAATAACAGATGGTCTCAAATATATTTTTTTATTTTGCTCTTGGTAATTAGTTGTGGCCCTGACCTGGATGGCCCAGGCTAGCCTGATCTTGTCAGATCTCAAAAGCTAAGCAGGGTCAGCCCTGGTTAGTATTTGGATGGGAGACCACCAAGGAATATCAGGGTTGATGTGCAGAGGAAGGCACTGGCAAACCACCTGTTAGTCTCTTGCCATGAAAACCCCAAAAAGGGGTCGCTATAAGTCGGCTGCGACTCGATGGCACTTTACACACACAATTAGTTGTGACACCGTGTTCTGGTCCATTTTATTGAACTATCAGGAATCTCCTGTTGTGGCTTTTTGAATCCTCGCTGTCGTACAACAGATGAGGCATTCAGTTTCTGCCACTATTCGTGGCTAATTCTTTAGCACCGGGCTTTTACTCACTGCTTTCATGCACAACAATACAACAATAGCACCCCAGCTACAGTAAACAATGTGGTTAATTCATAGGAATCACCACAAAGCCGTAATACATATGAGATTTATATATACAAATCCTTTAAATATGCGTGCCATTCTAGTTGCAAGAGATACAAATATACCATTCTGTCTATTCTGTCAATCTTCTAATTTTTAAAATAAAAACAAGCAAACTTTTCCAAGGTACCCAAACTTCAATTTATTAACAACATTAATTAAGGGTTTCATTTCCACAATGGCTTGTTTGGATAGAAATCTCTAACTAAGAAAGGAAGGAGTCTTTACCCAGTAGTTAGCATAAATAATTAACAGTGCCATCCTAAGAACATGCTCTTAGGAATAAGACCCATTAACCTTTCATTGATCCCGAATAAGACCCTTCAGTAGTATTCTGGGTAGAACTGTTTATGATGGCATTGAAAATCTTAATCTATAATAATATGAAATATCTGATGGCCTTGCATAGAGCATGCCCCCAACTCATTGAAATCCAAAATTTCAAATAATGCTTTTACCATTTGCTTTAATTTGTCCATTTGAAATCACTGGTTTCTTGAATTGCTCAACTCTGACAAGATCATACCCTAAGGATTTTATATGCTTTATTTATATGTCTGCTAATCTATGTGCCATCTTGTGCCATAATTGTTTTATGCCCAGCTTTTAAAAAATGTAGTAAAACCAATAGATTTTGGAATATTGGACAGGTTCTTCCCTTGAATTGGCTTCAGTTTGAAAGATCTGAAACTCTTCAGGAAAAAAAAATCCTTTCTACGGTCATATATTGGCAAACTGCATGAGAATTAACCTCTGAAGCCATCCGACAACAATTAAAATGAGCTATGGTCTCCTTAAATTATTTCCTACTCCATTTCACATACTAATGACTTCCATGCTGTCTTTGCCTAATGTCTCTCACTATTTATCTCCTTACCCCAGCTAGACATTTGGAGCACTAGTTCGAGCAGAAAGGTCAATATCTGTGTGCCTTCTATCACCATTTCCACTCATACAATCTATTACAATCATGGTATGTAGAAAAGACATTCCAATTAGCATGGGTCTTTTATAATAATTAGAGAAACTGAATGACAGCGTGTGTTTAGAGTGGCATCATACAAATACCCTTTAAGATGAAACTTTTGCTCATCTCATTAGTCCCAAAGAGTTGTGTGTGTGTTAAGTGCCGTCAAGTCGCTTCCGACTCATGGCGACCCTATGAATGAAAGTCCTCCAAAATGTCCTATCTTTGACTGCCTTGCTCAGATCTTGCAAATTGAAGGCTGTGGCTTCCTTTATTGAGTCAATCCATCTCTTGTTGGGTCTTCCTCTTTTCCTGCTGCCCTCTACTTTTCCTAACATGACGGTCTTTTCCAGTGACCCAAAGAGTTAGTATTCCTTTTTTTCTGGCGATTCTCTTAGTTCTTCTTTCCGTCATCCTGAGCCCAGCAATGGAAAAGGGTTTGTATTCGCCAGCATCTGACAACTTCCCAGGGTAGTCTGACTGATGACTTCGGGGGATTTATGCTATTCCCTGAAGCATGTGACCCAACTTGTTTTTGCCTGCACCAGCACAATATGTGTTTTTACAAAATTACTTATTGTCTTGTACACTGGCACTTCTATGGATCACATCTTCTGGCCACTCCTGTTCTCTTCTTGTAGCATGCTATAATTTTGTGTGATCATAGACTGTAATGGTATGAATTTGTGCTAAGTTTGCATATAATTGCATATAAATTGCACCCTTTGTTTGATTTATTTTGTGTCATCTTGCTTAACATCATGTACACTGTAGGCATCAATAATAGTAAAGTCATAACTTGTGGAATTCAGTACCACAGGATAGGGCTCAAGAAGCCCAGAATTCCACTAGAGATGCCATTCTCTCTCCTTTTCCTACAAAACATCTCTTTACAAAAAATAATGTCAGTACTCTTTTTGCAGCGAGCATCCTTGTGTCCTAGCAATGTAAAACAACTTTATTCAGCAATGGTCATGTTTCATAAATAGTAACATTAATGTCATTGCACAGAGATATAGTTATTGTGTCAGGAGTCTTCATCCAAAATCCATATGCATTCAAAACTACTACTTAGGGTTGCCAGGTCCCTCATAGCCACTGGCGGGAGGTGTTGGGGGCGGAGCCTGAGGAGGGGGGTTGGGGAACTGCCATTTTCTTCAGGTGAACTGATCTCTATCAGCTGGAGATCAGTTGTAATAGTAGAAGATATCCAGCTAGTACTTGGAGGTTGGCAACCCTATTACTCCTATCTAGACTCCCTTCTCTGTTCAGAGGGGAGCCAGGATTCAGTGGAAAACATGGGCATTGCAAGCAGAAAGTCTTAGGTTTGGTCCCCATTATGTGTGTGTGTGTGTGTTTGGTATGCTAATTGCTAGAAATTGCAATTGTTGATTGGTTTTTTTTAGCATCGGGATAATCCTTTTGATCCTTACATAAATTACTGTGATTGAGTGTGCCAGATGCCAGGCCCTACCATCAGCAGTTTTAGAAGGGAAATATAAGAAGATCCCTAGATCAGAGAGGTTATGCCCATGTGGAACAGGGGACTTTGAAACCATCGAACATGCACTGATATGTTGCCCATTCTACCACGAAGTTAGATCAAAGCTTATTTCCCCCCTAGTTGGTAAATTCCCTGATGAGTCAGTTGAGCTTTTGGCAAAGAAGCTCTTATTAGGAGAAGACCCTCAGCTTACGCTCCAAACTGCCAAGTTCTGCGCTGTTGCTATTAAAATAGGCAGAGCTTTATTAGAGAATGATTGTTAGAATATTTTACCATTTTATCAATTTTAATGTGATAATTTTAACCAGGGGTTGCTTTTATTTACCTTACACCTTTATATGTTCGGGCAGTCTGTGACTCTGCGGTGAAAAACTATTGTGTCTGGAAATGTTGATGTGTTGGCATGTGATTGGTCAGTCGACCATATTAATAAACTTGACTTGACTACTGTGATTGAGGCATACTTTTTTAGGGATCTATTTGTCCCATACCAAGTGGATTAGTCAGTGGATTCTCTTGTTCTGTCCTGAGAGATGGTTTAAGGTGTCAAGTCCAGACCACCCTTGGCATGGGGGTGTTTCTTACCGATAATGAAGCAGAAAGAAAAAGAAAGGGGAAAAAATGAGTATTTACTGTCCAGATTCCCACACCCTCACCCTTTCAATTTTGAATACCAAAGGACTTGTTGCCCTTGAACACCCCTCCCAACAGATTAAGGATAACACTCAGCTCAACCTCATCTCGTTATCTCACTTATACAGAAGTACTGAAATCAATTCATCATAACAAGGAGTCGGTGTAGAACATACTGATCTTGCTGGACCAATGTTGTCATTCACTATAACAAGCATAAACACTACATGTGTCTATGTTTGTTCAAAAGCATAACCTATATTGGGCTAGATGAACCAGTGGTCTGACTCCTTTTAAGTACACTTTATATGTTTAATTTAGCCAAGAATCCTGCTGCTGTTAGGACTTTCAGAACTTTATTACCTGTGCAATACAACAATTTATACAAGCTGCCATATGCAGGCCACAAGTGGATTCTGAATCTTTTTTAAACAACATTTAGGGTCTCATATCCTTATAAGAATGCCTATTTCTTGCTTGCTTTCTTATTTTGTTTAAGTACATAGGTTGGCAAACTTAAACATTAAACATTTCCATGAGGTTTTCAGTGCCAGGTAAGTCAACCACTCCATCTTTAGAACACCTGCAGAGCTGAATTTTCCTCAGATCACTCAGGGATAATTTCAATGCAGTCTTTAGATCAACTGACAGGGAAATCTTTCTATGAAGAAAACTTAATCATTGTACTCATGGCCTCAGTTCAAAGGCAATAGAAACAAATTAGTAAAGGCCATTTGAGGCTTCTAAATCTAGAGATGTTGGTGCACCTCCATCTTGGGGTTCATTATGGGTGAATTAAGCTTACAAGATGACAGACGATGCCATGTGCCATGAGACTGCTCTTTTGTCTTCCTTATCCCCTTTAAAATCCCCCTTTATATCAAAACAGATATAATATAATACTATGTCTTTCCTCTCCTCATCACTTATTTGATTGGCATTCATATCAACAAAAGCATAAGTGACTCACTAACTCATCAACCTCAAAACCATGTCAAATTACACAGATCTTCCTTAAAAGTTGGAGTATCACTAGATTCTGAGTGGTTTTGATTCCACTCTAACATAACTACTCATGCCAAGTAAAACATTCCCCCAAGTAATTTAGGTGATCCACACTAGTTGTTTAGTCTGGAATTGCCATAATTAATTGCCATAATTAATTTACTCATTTTTAATGAAATATCAAGATGACATCATAGTCTACCCATCGTTTTCTTTACTAGTTCTGCTGTCTGGTTTCCACACTGGTCTGTGATGATTTTTTTTAAATTCAAGAATGTAATTGTAGGGCCTGGCTGTCTTGAATGGACTATTAATGATATTATGGGGGCATACCAAAGCTCCTGTCTTTTCAAAATTTCATCTCCTTTTAACTTAATTGGAACTTCTGTTTTCTTCCATAACTGCAGGTTTTCTGAAGACATTCATGAATCACTTGTGAATTGTCAGATCTTGATCCAGGGTGAGTACAGGGGTTTAAGCACCGTTTTTTGCTTTTCAATCAGCTAATGTTATTGATCATTCTTTTATATTTTTATTATTTTTATTGCACTATGATGAGAATAAATCATGATGATAATAAAATTCGGAGCAGTGAATTTGGCTTGCTACAAAATGTAAAAAGTATTATTTAAGGACCCCCCCTTCCACACACACACACAAACACACACACAAGAACTGACAGTTAACCATTTGTTCATGGGTACTGAACCACTCTTCATTTTATGGTGGAAAGCACATCTTTCCCTGATTGAGGCTGGCACATATGCTAAAAGTTCAGTGACCAATTCTGAAGTTTTAAAAAAGGATTTCAATAAACATTTATCTGAAATATATAGAGGAATGAAAATTAATTTGTACTCACTGATGTTTAAGGTTTCTGTCATTTTTGGGCTATCTTGTATTTCTACTGCTGCAAATTGATCTCTCCTAGCTGGAATAGCTTGACAAAGGAAAGATGGAGTTAATTTTCCTTCAAGTGACCTACATATAGAATGGCTGCTTGCAAATGCTTTGGCCACCCAGTCCTATTGTAAAGCCATTATATGCTCAATACCATCCATCATCATGCTACAGAGACCAGCAGGATCCTATTCCTGTCCTGTTGCAGGGTTCAAAGAACCATTAATGGCTGACTTCCAATAAGGGCTGAGGAGGAGCAATAACTGAAGAGAAATCAACTTAAAAGAAGTTGTTGTCTCAAAAATGTTTTCCTCAAGGCCTCAAATTTTCACCATGATAGCAGTTCTTTTATTATGGGATAAGATTATAGCCAAGAGCTAAATTCTCCAGATGTTTAAGATTTGTTACGTGAATGATTTTGCAAATAGGCATGATAAAAAGAATTGTGTTGCTGTTTGAGGTATGTTAGTCTAAATCTCCCTTGGGTATGTAGAACTTTGGTATGGTGAATCCCTTTTAGGAGAGAGGGGAGTTTGAAAAGGCATTTATGGCATGAGAGAACCATGAACCTGCTGCTCTGTCACATGAAAAGATCTGCGTGGCTGTGTGTGAGCCTGAACTCCCCTGGGGCTTAGGGCCAAACTACACATTACATGCAAATATTCCCATGGGGCATTTCCCACAAACATCATCAAGATGTTGTAATGGTAGGGCATGGCCTGGTGGCCATTTTTCTGTTCCCAAGGGCTGTGTTTTCCCCCATCACATACGTTAATATAAACACCTATATGAGACTGGGGGTGGGGGAACCAGGAGCTGTAAAACAGCTGAGAGAGGAATTAGGTGTGGGAAGGAAGGACGTTTTTTTGCCATCAAGTCACAGTTGATTTATGGTTTGCCATTGTTTGCCTCCGAGTCAGGACCCTGGTATTCCTCGGAGGTCTCGCATCCAAATAGCTGCCAGGGTCGAGACTGAGAGTGTGCGACTGGCCCAAAATTACCCAGCAAGCTTCCATGGCAGAGCAGGAATTTGAACCTGGGTTTCCCATATCCTAATCTGACACCTTAACCATTATACCATGCTGGCTCTAGGTGTGGGAAAACAGCAGGAAAATGGTCAAGCACCATGACCCCACTCATCCATTTCAAATCATTCCTTCCTGAAGCATCTTTTTCATTTAAAAAAAAATAGATGTTGGGCTTCCTTATGCGTTTTTACACAAAGCATATGTTTGCCCCTCTGTATTCAGAAGACAGAGTGAGATTAGAAGTGAAGCCCAAACTCAAAATGTTTCAGAAACAGGAGAATGCAGCTTGAAGGGGAAAACAATTGTGTGGCTTGCTGGAAGGGAGAGCAATAGGTTTGCAATGAGATGCAGCCAATTGTGCAGCAGGTGTGAACAATTCTGGCATCAAGAATGAGCTGAATACATGGAGTTGAGATATTAAGGATAGATTATATCTTTTAGTAATTCCCACAATTTCCAAATTTCCCAAATTGCTTGTGCAATAGAGGGTGGTTTCTGACTAGAAAGAATAATCATTTTTGTTTCTTTGTGTAGAGAGCACAGTTGGCATTCACCTCTTATAAGAAGAAGTGACGCACGGAATGTGTATTGTACCCAGAAGCATTAATCACATAATGAGAACACTACATGAAAGTGTAGCTGGCTGTAGCAGCTGTAAAAGTTGTTGGATGGAATTCATTTTCTGCCAGGAGGTGTCAGAAAGAGCCAGAGTGGTGTAGTGATTAGAGTCTCAGACCAGAATCTGGGAGGCCCAAATTTGAATCCTGCCACTACCATGGAAGCCTGTTGTGGGATGTTGGGCCTTACAGTGGATTGAAAGAAAGATTGAACAAGAAGGAGACACATCTTAAGAGGGATCAGAAAGAAGATAAATGTCTTTTGCTCTTCTTATATTACATAGATTGATGTATACCAGTTGTTCCCAAAGTGGGCGGTGGGATTACCTGGGGGGGCGGCACTAAGAAGCAAGGGGGTGGCAGGGGGGTGCTAGAGGTGGGCCCCTACAACTATGCTGTTCATTAATTTACAATAGATTAAGCTATGGCACCATGCTGACAAATTTGGTGGAAACTATCGGAATTTCCCCCCAGATTTTGACAAGCTTGTACCTCTGGGTCAGATTCATCAATTTTGTTGAATAAATTTCAGATAAAAAGTTTTAATTTGATGCTGAATACATGCACAATTAATTGTTACCATTTTGAAAATTTATTGTTATCTTCTTCTTCAGTGAGTCACGCAAACCCCTGTTTTGAATAATGCTTTTTATAGGATAGGGTAGGGGGGAGCTGGGGTTGAGTTTATGGACCAAAGGGGTCGGTGGCCCGAACCACTGAGTTTGGGAACCACTGATGTATACCACTGAGACTTGTTTGGCCTCTGCAAAAGATTCATGGGCATCTGTGTTATTGGGGCACCAGTCTGTGTTGTTCTGTTGTACTTGAGATCTCCAGCCACCACCTGGAGGTTGGCAACCCTAAGAAGCAAGCAGAGCCAAGCCCCTCTAGCTGGGCCACCAGCACCTCAGAGGCCACGTGGCTTGGACCTTAAGTGACAGTACCAGTCAGTGCCAGCTCGCCACTTGCTGCTTCTTCCTTACAAAGCCCTAGGGCTGTTGAATTAAAAAAAATTCGGTATGGTTCGGATTCGGCCGAATTCAGCCCGTTTAGATTCAGGATATGCCGAAGTCCGAACTCCCCCACTTCGGATCCGTTCAATTCGGCGGGAATTCAAAGTTCGGAAAAAAATTCGGCCGAATAAAGCCATTAAAAACACAATCGCGCCTTTCCGCGGCTCTGGGGGGTCATTTTTGGGGTTAGAGGTCCCAAACTTTCGGCAGAGCTTCAAAGGACGTTTATTGAAAGACTCCCCAAGTTTTGTAAAGATTGGGTCAGGGGGGGCTGAGATATGGGCCCTGAAAGGGGTCCCCCCCACCCTTAATGTGCATCTCTCAGCAGAGCTTGCCGCCCACGCACAAAGCTCCCAGCCCCGACAACAGCTGAGAAATTTGCAAAGCAACTGCAAAACAACTGCAAAACAACACAACCTTGTTAAACAACACCTTTGCAACACACAACTGAAACCTCCCCCCTCAAACCAGGGAGCGAGAGACTCGAGGGGGAACACACACCCCAGGCAGAACCGATGAAAGCCCCCTTTGGCTTCCCCCCCACCCACAGAAACTGCTCCCTCCCCACACACACACAGACTCTGCTTTCCCCCCCCCCCCCACACACATACACAGGAGAAAAATTATAGATTAAAGCCCCCAAAGGGGTCTTACTGTGGCTGTCTTCTGTTCCATCAAGAGGGGCTGAAGAGGACTTGTAATCCAAGATGATTCCAATTAGGCACGGAACGTTTTGCTCTGGAGAAGATGCACAGGATCGGCTGATCCATTCATCCCAATAGGGAAAAGGGGAAAGGGGAAAGCCCATATCTCGGGACCCCCTGACCCAATGTTCACAAAACTTGGGGGGTATCTTAAGAACACTGGTCTGAACCTCCGCTCAAAGTTTGGGATCTGCACCCCCAAAAATGCGCCCCCTGCAGCCATGGAAACAGAAAAGGGGGGAGGCGATATTTCTGCCCCCACTGAACCCATCTTTACAAAACTTGGGTAGTATCTTAAGAATAATTGTCTGAAGCTATGCTAAAAGTTTGGGGGCTATATCCCCAAAAAAGCGCCCCCTGCAGCCACATAAATGGAAAAAGGGGGGAGGGAAAAGGGGGAGAGCCCATATCTCGAGACCCCCTGACCCAATGTTTACAAAACTTGGGGGGTGTCTTAAGAACACTGGTCTGAAACTCTGCTCAAAGTTTGGGGTCTGTACCCCCAAAAATGCGCCCCCTGCAGCCATGGAAAGAAAAAGGGGGGAGCCCATATCTCGGGACCCCCTGACCCAATGTTTACAAAACTTGGGGGGTATCTTAAGAAGCTTCATCTGAAGCTCCAGTGAAAGTTTTGTGTCTGTACCCCAAAAAATACACCCCCTGCAGCCACAGAAAGGAGCGAATGTGCACAAGCCCCCCCCACACACACACGAGGATTTCGCTCTCTCTCGCTCTCTCTCCCTGGCCGGGCCGCACATCAGCTGATTCCTCCAGTACTCAATCCTGACTGATTGGCCAGAAGAAGACCCAGCTTGGCCACCGATTGGCCGGGGGAGGAGAATGCTGCTTCCTGACGGTTATGCTGCTTACTGATGGCCCCGAATTTGCCGAATTTATTCGCAAACTCCCGAACTCGCTGAATTCGGCCCCCCCAGTTGCCCGCCAGTTTTGAGTTCGGTTCCTCCCGAACTAAAAACCACCAAATCAGGGGAAATTCGGCTGATTTTCAGTTCGGGCCGAACCGAATCAACAGCCCTACAAAGCCCCCAAACCCTGGACCAGCTCGGCACTTTTTTAAAGTTCCCTTTTTAGTAATAAGATGATGAATGGATGGGTAAATGTCCATGGAGCACTTGTCTATGCCTGCTTAGGATGGTACTGTGACAGCCAGTCAGCTTACCTGAAGCATGGAATTGGAGAGGAGGCTTGCTCATATAAATGAATGATGGCAGCTGCTGAAGAAGCCTTATGGTTAATTATCTAGGATACACGTTCCTCCTTGTTCTCCTTGTTCTTACCACTTTCCCACTGGTTGGATTGGTACTTTTCTTGGCTGGACCCTTCAGCTTGCTGTGGGGAGTGCCCACCTCTCAAGCCTGATTCATCAACATGGCATGGTGATATTTGAGAAGCATTTGTTTGCGTGTTACTGAGGAGTCTACCCTCTGGGTTATCAAAGCCTTTGACAGTTCAGTTTTGAATATTGACTCATGGACATTTCAAAGAGTTGTGGTTTTTTTGTATTGTTTATTGCGTCGTATACTGCGATGTTTGATAATATATTTGTATAGTATTCTTCTGAGCTGCATGCTGTGTATTTTTGTTGAGTTACTCTCATTACAGCATAGGGTTCTTGTTTTGTATTTAGCCAGCTGCTGTACAGGAGCAAAACTTAAGAGACAGCTGAACTCACACTGGTATGCATTTCTGTCATTCAGTGGCATACAATGCTGCAAGGAATCTTGATTCACGCTCTGGCTGAAGGGCCTGCAGTGGATTCTCAATCTTACTTGCTTCAACAGTGTCACATAGCCGCAAATCCATTGAGTGTAACTGCTGTGTAGCTCAATTGTTCTCACTACTAAGAAACTAACCGAGTTTCTATGACTGCCTTAGGGGACATTTGCCATGAGAAAAGTTAAACATGAGATAGATAAACAATGCAGTACTAAGAAGAAATTGCCATGAGTCTTACAGAACCACTGTTCCTGCTGATTTAATTATATGGATGCATATTTCTTATACTGTGTTTTCAGACCCGGATGCGAGTTGCAAAAACACTTCTATAATGTTCAGTTGTAACAAGGGAAACAGCTGTTATTACCTTGGATGACCTCCAAGACATCTGGGATAGATGACATTCCTTTCTTTTTAAAAAAAGAGTATTATTTATTAGTATTCTAAATAGAATTGCAGTAAGCTCAGAAGAAGACACATTGTTTCAAAATATTGTTGTCTTCAAAAGATTGTAGCCTAGCAGGGAACATGGATTTCTTACAAGCAGACCCAACATGCAGGAATTGGATTTATTCACTAGCAAATATCCATCGTTAGTGGTTGTATATTTTATCCTTGTGAACCACCTTGAGAGCCATTTTTGCCATGAGGTGGTACAGCAATCAATCAATCCATCAATTATTGTGGTTGATGTAGGTAGGGGTTGGAGGAACTGGCTTGTGTCCTGCAAGGATATTTGTGGGATCAGTGGATCCTACATACAGAACCACATTGCCTTTATCCTACTGCAAAATAGTTGCAGTGGTGCTGTTCCACCAATAGTCATACTGTCTGGCTTATGTGTAGGGTTGCCACCCTCCAGGTAGTAGCTGGAGATCTCCTGCTATTACAACTGATCTCCAGCTGATAGAGATCAGCTCCCCTGGAGAAACTGGCAGGTTTGTCAATTGGACTCTGTGGCATTGAAGTCCCTCCCCTTCCCAAACCCCACCCTCCTCAAGCTCCACCCCAAAAACCTCCCACCGATGGCAAAGAAGGACCTGGCAATCCTAATTATGTGGGGGCCCTGGGTATTTTTTAAAATTTTGATCAATGGCACAGATTTTTGCTTTATGCATTTCTGCAGTGTTTACCTGTGCTTGAATCAGAAACAGCTTGTCCATCAGCTGCACACAAGTGATCACCTAGGGTACAAGAGGCAGGAGGCACCAGAATCAGCCCTGTCATTGCCCAGCCCACACACCCACGACATTGGAGTCTGCCACCACAAGTGGCAGCCCTGGGCAGCACCCTCAGCCCCAGTAGGCAGCTTGTGGTGAGTCTGCTCATGTCCTCCCTCCGCATTAGGGTTGCCAACCTCCAGGTACTAGCTGGAGATCTCCTGCTATTACAACTGATCTCCAGCCCATAGAGATGAGTTCACCTGGAGAAAATGGCTGCTTTGGTCATTGGACTCTATGGCTTTGAGGTCTCTCCCCTTCCCAAACCTCGCCCTCCTCAGGCTCCGCCCCAAAAACCTCCTGCAGGTAGCGAAGAGGGACCTGGCAACCCTACTCCACATATCGGGAGTAGGGGTGGGCCCTCTTCCTCTCCCCTCTGTTGTGGGGCAGGGCCATGGTTGGAGCCCTTTTCCAGGGCTGTGTATGAATCCCAGCCTGCCCAGTGGTGGGTGCGCTGCCAAAAATCCTTGGGCTGGTCCTAGGCTGAAATCTTGTTAATGGCTTGTGTGTGTGTTAAGTGCTGTCAAGTCGCTTCCGACTCATGGCGACCCTATGAATGAAAGTCCTCCAAAATGTCCTATCTTTGATAGCCTTGCTCAGATCTTGCAAATTGAAGGCTGTGGCTTCCTTTATTGAGTTAATCCACCTCTTGTTGGGTCTTCCTCTTTTCCTGCTGCCTTCAACTTTTCCTAGCATGACTGTCTTTTCCAGTGACTCTTGTCGTCTCATGACGTGACCAAAATACGATAGCCTCAGTTTACCGTATATACCCATGTATAAGCCGACCCGCGTATAAGCCGAGGTGCCTAATTTCTCCCAAAAAATGGGGAAAAATTAGGCACCCGCGTATAAGCCGATGGTCGGCTTATAACCTCTCCCCCCCCCCGCAGACTTACCTTCTGGGCTCCTGGCAGCGGGAAGTGGTGCGGCCCGGCGGGGGCAGCAGAGCGCACTCCCCGCGGCCGCAGGGGGCCTCTGGAAGCCTCTCCCGGCTGGGAGAAGGCGGCGGGGGCGGCAGAGCGCCCTCCCTGCGGCCGCAGGGAGGCTCTGGAGGCCGCTCCCGGCCGGGAGAAGGCGGCGGGGGCGGCAGAGCGCCCTCCCCGCGGCCGCAGGGAGGCTCTGGAGGCCGCTCCCGGCCGGGAGAAGGCGGCGGGGGCGGCAGAGCGCCCTCCCCGCGGCCGCAGGGAGGCTCTGGAGGCCGCTCCCGGCCGGGAGAAGGCGGCGGGGGCGGCAGAGCGCCCTCCCCGCGGCCGCAGGGAGGCTCTGGAGGCCGCTCCCGGCCGGGAGAAGGCTGCGGGGGCGGCAGAGCACCCTCCCCGCGGCCGCAGGGAGGCTCTGGAGGCCGCTCCCGGCCGGGAGAAGGCGGCGGGGGCGGCAGAGCGCCCTCCCCGCGGCCGCAGGGAGGCTCTGGAGGCCGCTCCTGGCCGGGAGAAGGCGGCGGGGGAGGCAGAGCGCCCTCCCCGCGGCTGCAGGGGGCCTCTGGAAGCCTCTCCCGGCAGAGAAAAGATGGTGGCGGTAAGTTCCCCCCTCCCTCCTCCCTCCTCCCTCCCCGCTCTACCGTATTGACCCGCGTATAAGCTGAGGCCGGCTTTTTCAGCCCTTTTTTTGGGTTGAAAAACTCGGCTTATACGCGAGTATATACGGTAGTCCTTTTAGCTTCTAGGGTCAGTTCAGGCTTGATCTGATGTACAACCCACCGATTTGTTTTTTTGGCAGGAGTTAATGGCATAGACCTGCAAATATCAACAGCTTGAGCAAGTATGGAGCTGCTCCTTTAGCTGGGTGTCTTGACAGCCAGCTTGGTGTGATGGTTAAAGTCTTGAACTAGGATCGAGAAGACTGAGGTTCAAATCTCTACTGTGCCACAAAGCTTCCTGGATGACCTTGGTGCAGTCATTCTCCTAACTTCCGGGAGCAGGAGTTAGGGGGAGGGGCAAGATTGTAGTAGTCCATGGGTGGAAATCTTCCACTCATGGAAATGCTCTAATGAATCTAAGACATTATGTGGGTGACATCTAGGTCTATTCTATTAAAAAAAACTATCTGTAAAGCAGAAGCAGACCATTAAAAAGCAGAAAAGATTTTTAAAAACCTTCTTTAAAAGCCTGGGGAAAAGATGTGTTTTAGTTGGGTGCCTGAAGTAAAGTAGGAGCCAGGTGAGCCTCAAAGGGGAGGGGGTTACAAAGGCAGGGTGCCACCACAAAAAATGCCCTGTCTCTAGTCACCACTCATGTCACCTCTGAAGGTGGGAGCACAAAGAACAGGCCTTGAGAGGCAGATCTTAACTGGCAGACTGGATATGTACATCAGGAGATGGTCTGATGCATGTGCTTAAATCAGCAGGACTCTGCAGCACTGAACTTTAGGTGAATTATGCCATTTTATTTAGACTGTGTCACTAAAAATTAAGTTATAAAAGCAAAATTCTGAAAATGTCAAATTTCAATTTTAAACATTTTCCAGATTTTAACATTGTGCCAAATTTTATGTCAGCTCAAATTCATACCATTACAATGCAAACCTAAACAGAGTTATACCTGTCTAAGTCAATTGAAGTCAATGGGTGTAACTTTGTTTAGGATGGCATTATTTAGTGTTGTAGTTATTTTACTATAATCATACAAGTTTGGTTACTATGTTTTGGTTTGAGCTAGAATTTGCTTTCTTTCACTGTAATGTTTTATTGGTTGTTCAGCAACACACAGTACCCTAAAGGGAAAAAGAGAGCCATGGAGATATATTTTGCCAATGAATACACACTAAAATGTTGTTTTTACTTTTAATGCTGAAGGCAGTTAAATTCTTTCAGATTTCACATTTACACACATTTGGGCTAGATATACCAACCAACATAATAGATGTTTTAATTAACAGTAATTATAACAGAAGAATCTGATTATACTTTCTATACAAACGTTCCTCACTTAAATGAACTAAATCTCTTCCCCCTAATAATTTTATTTTTAATCCATCTTTATTGACATACATTGAAAATCTGTTAATATTTAACTATTTTTTATACTTCAGATAAGAGGTCAAGAAAAATGAATTTCTCTCTGAATTTTCCCCATTCACTTTCAAGGTGCTTGAGTTTCAAATTGTTTTCGGATTTATTGTGGTAGCTGCACACGCTGTGTAATTTGATGAATAATGAGTCAATTTTCAACCTCTTTCTTCAATGGCAAATGTGCATTAATCTGTTTTTCAAGAGGGCCCTCGACAAGTTACTAGTTTTAAGGAAACGGTTGAAATGAGGCCTTTTTGGCTTTCCATTTATAAATTCTGATCCGAGTTATTTATTTTGTTATTTATTTATTTTGTTCCATAAACAGATTAAGAAACAATTAGTATTTGTACAGATCAATCTAGTGGGCTGGTTGATTCAGTGCTCCCTTGGTGGATTATTGTGAAGGGCACAGAGCAGACAGAGCTGAGAAATAGACAGCGTTTATTTCTTCAAAGGATAGAATGAGAGAAAATAGGGGCTTGTTTGGAGATCAGGCAGAGGTTTAATATAGTCAGATCTGTAACAGTGGTAAATCACTGCTTGTCCCTTCCCTCCATACACAAGTCTTTTTAGAGAACATATCAAACGAGGTTGGTTGTCCTCAGCCTTGTCACATCAGGTGCCAAAAGGGCTAAACCACTTCCTTCCCACTGGCAGCCAACATAGTCAACTTGCTATAATCAATGTAAAGTCAATCCCAGTCAATGTTCTCCTCAGCTTTCTTCCTCCTCTGTCTCACCTGACCAGCCTATTCTTCCTCCAGTGGCAGCAGGAAAAGGCTTCTAAGAAGTTACCAGGCAATGCTGCACTGATTGCTTTAGGGGTAGGAGTTTGTCCAAGGTGCTGATATTCCCGAATAGCTAAATTGTGCATAATATTCATTCTCAGTGCCATCTTGAAGGGGTAGCTTTAATTTTAAAAGTAGATAAAACCTACCAGCCTTGAAACCTACCAGTCTCAAATTTGTCAGCTGAAATGGCTGCCTCACCTTCCGTCACGATAAGGCCACCTCTTCTGGCAGATCTCTGGTTACTCTGTTACTTCACCCTCTCCATCTATGCACTGGCATAAATTTATACTGGTGCTGGGAGTAACACCACTAATCTACAAAGATGTCATCCTGCAGACAATAGATCTGAAGATACAAAGGCCTTATCATCACATTATAAGGCATATGCCACCCCCACAGATAAATAGCCTTTTGTTGGGAATTGAGCTCTTAATGAGGACTGCTATTGTGTCCATTACGCTGTATTCAAATATATGTGATTGTGACCGACACCTAACTGCAGATGCCTTATGTGTTGTAAATTAATATCAGCCTCTCATGTGCCATCTTCAGGCATATACGAATGAAGAGTTTTTCATGGAAAGGAGAAGAGTGCCCATGTACAGAGGTCTGGGAGAGCAAATTAGCTGAACATACAGTAATGGCAAAATTGATAAATTATGCGAATAAAAGACCAATTAAAGAATTTCAGTACAAATGGAAAGCATATTATTTATATTATTCCTAAAAATGGGGAGCAGAAAATGAGATTGTTGAAATGATATGGGTGAACTATGAAAAATCATCTTGACATATTGTACTGAAAATGGGCCAAAAGGTAGGGGGACTTTTAAGATAATTACTATTTAATGGTTATTATTATTTTATTATATATTGCTCATAATTGTTATTGTCTTTTATTGCATATTCATTATATCATTGTTATATTCTTTCTTTTTCTTTTTCTTCTGGTGTAATCAATTTATTTGTGACTGCTGTCATAATTTGACATAATTTTTCTTTTCTTTTATGTTCTGATTATATTTATACAAAAATTAAAAAAATTGTTAAAAAAGTGTTCCTTCTAATCCCCAGAATGTAAAGTTCAATGGCCTAACAAATATATCATGCTTATCCTAGTACTCCTTTTCTCTGAAAAACTACTCTCCAAAAGGGTGGTCATATCCACATTAGAGGTATATATTGGATTTATTCCAGTTTAACTACAGTACTCCCAAGTCAGATAATGAACACAGGTATAATTTTTTAAAAGAGGCTTTTGTTTCCATGAAACTGCTTCTGTCTTTCTTAACACCTTTGTTCTGATCTAAGTCATTTTAAAAAGATTTTTTGTTAGCATCTCCATACATAGCTAGGGCAGAATTAATATCATCAGTATATTTAATTTTGAACCTGGCCTTCATATGGATCGATAAAGCCAAACAAGGGGGCCAGGTTTAAACAGGGGGTATTCCTCTACAAACTTGGGGGACCAAAAATGGAGGAGGGTTAAATCCCCCAAGAAAAGAAGTGTGTTGTCTGTTCATACATCTCCATCAGAGCCACTGCCTGATGGCAAAGGTGGTGAAACTACAGCCAGGCAGCAGAAGGGAAGGAGTGGTGGGCAGAGTGGTAGGGATAATGGCAGGCTGCCAGACAGAACATAGGAGGTGGGGTGGGAGGAGGAGCAGCTGCTGTCCCCCAATGCATGAGCTGTGCGTGTGGGAGAGGAGCCATTGCTGCCATCACCACCCCTGCTAGAGGCGGGCAGGAGAGCAGAGTCACCACTCCAGACGGGGTCTGCAGAGCAAGCGGGGAGGATGAGGAGGGGGAATGGTGGTGCTACCAGAGTATGGGTGGGATGTCCAGCAAGTGGCTGACCTAGCAGGTAAGCTGGGGGAGGATGGGATCCCCTCCTGTTCCTACTTGTTTTGGCCAAACATCCAAATAGCAAATTCTTCAGGGATGGAGTTCCCAGAAACAAGTGTAAATGTAAACATAATGTTGATGTTTATGAAACTCATTATTGTTTGGAGCCTCTTCAGGTGATCTGCTATAGAAGATGTTTGCTGTTGCTCTTGGTTAGAAACATCAGCAAATTCAGAATATGTATCTGTCTGTGTTCCTTCACAAAGACAGGCTTCACAAAGACAAATGTGTGTTTTATTCTCGGCCAGATTTTCTTCTCAGGGTTGCATTTCACAATTTCTTGGCTTTAACTATTCAAGATTTTTGTATTTCTTCCTGAACTTTTGTCATTTGATCTTTCACAAAATTCAGATAACCTAAGAAGAAGAGGTGAGCTTCAAAAGCAATCTCATTATATTATATATGACATTAGATTGTGTATTACAAATATATGTATTGAAGATCAGTTAGTCCCTTCTCCCTTGTTAAGAAATCTAAGAAACAGAGTAATTTTCACTGAAGAAAGGACATGATGGAAGGAATGTTTAGTATTTCTCTGCCAGTAACTTTTCCCCTGACAATTCTTTACCTCATCTGCTGTTACCTTATCAGAGGTCCAAACCCAAACATGATTCATAACAGGGATAAACGCACCTGGGAGAGAAGGAAGTTTGGGGAGGGGAACAGCAACTGGTAGGGAAAGGATTAAGAGCCAGCGTGGTGTAGTGGCTAAGAGCGGTGGTTTGGAGCGGTGGACACTAACCTGGAGAACCGGGTTTGATTCCCCACTCCTCTACATGAGCGACTGATGCTAATCTGGTGAACTGGGTTGATTTCCCCACTCCTACACATAAGGCCAGCTGAGTGACCTTGGGCTAGTCACAGCTTCCTTAGCCTCATCTACCTCACAGGGTGTCTGTTGTGGGCAGGGGAAGGGGATTGTAAGCCAGGTTGATTCTCCCTTAAGTGGTAGAGAAAGTCGGCATATAAAAACCAACTCTTCTTCTTCTTAAGCACTCCTTTCTTTCCTGTTCCTTCTCCAATGCAAATTGCCCCTTGCAGGCCTTTGTTACAAGGGGCTGGTAGAGCAATAGGCAGAAGAGAATGCTTGTGCTGGCAGGGACCTTTATGCCTGCAGGCCTAAGACGCAGTCTGTTAGTGCCAAAACAGCCACTATGGTTTGCCTTTGAAGCATATCCATGAAGGAAATATGCAGAGCAGCTGCTTGGGCATCAAGCCATACATTTCGCAGATTCCACATGGTGGACTTACAAGATAGATCGGTTGAAAAAGTAGCCCTATGCAGTGCTATTGCACAGAAGCTCTGATACCTGAGAGTCTGTGGTTTTGATTTATCAAAGGTGTGCTCACATCAGCCAGGCTATGAATGTGCCTACCCTCAATGCCAAGAATTATCATTAAACACCACCCAAAAATTTATTAGCTGCAAAGAGGCAGTATAATTTAGCACATTCAAAGAAGACTACACATCAGAAGATGTGGGCCTCTGTCTCTAGCTCTTGCCATGGGCACTTTTTCTTTTTAGGCAGATGATAGGCAAGTTACTTCACCTTTCAGAGGAACCTTAGCTTTCTTCCTTATAATTTATGCTGCTCCATATAGTCTATGTTACATAGCTCTAGGCACAGTAGTGGTTTCCCCTATGAACACAGTGTAAAGAATAAAGAACTCGTATGATGGAAATATAAAATCTGACTATTTGGAAAATCAGATTTGGTTGCAGAGAGGCAACTTTAAAAGCTCCAAAGTTATGCTTTGATTTGGGTTTAACAACATTACTAGAGTTGTACTCATATACACAATTTCCAGCGAATGTCCCTTTATCTGGTTGTAGGTCTTCTAATTTTGAAATCTAATGTCTCTGGAACATTGTAGAAAATGTAAACATTAAATTTCTAAATGTATATTTTACAGACATTTTACATTCAGAAATTTAAATAAAAATTCTTGTCTTTATTAGTAAAATATTAGCCAATTAAATCACACATTTGTACTGTATTTATTTGTTACACTTTTATCCCTCCCTTCCTTCAAGGAACTTAAGGTAGTGTACATGCTTCTCCCCTCCTCCATTTTAATCACAGAACACCTTTGTGAGGTAGGCTGAAAGAGAATTACTAGCCCAAGGTCACCCAGGGAGTTTCATGCAGTGCCATTCTAAGCAAAGTTATACACTTCTAGGCCCATTGAATGCAGGCATTTGAGCCTGGATTGCTTAGGGTTGCCAGGTCCCCCCCTCTCCTCTGGTGGGAGGTTTTTTGGGGGAGCAACTGAAGCAGGGATCACATGTGTGTGCGGCCGCACTGACGCGATCCATCACTTCTGGTTTACACTTGGAAGTGCCGCATCGCAAGAGACCTTTTCCACTCAAACTGGGAGTGGGGAGGGGAAGGGGAGGGAAGAAACCCAAGCCTAGTTTTTAAAAGCCTTTCTTCTGCTCAGAAAGAACTCTGAGGAAGCAGGAAGCATTTTAATGCCCACTCCTTGACATGCTCCTTTGTGATTGGTTGTAGTTCTGTCTTTGAAAGAAACCAAGCTTCTGTGTCCCGTGCTTTGCCTTATGCATGGGGATTTCACCTAGGCTGAGTTCAGGGGAGAAGGAAGAATCAGGTTAACAGAGAAACTGGAAGTTCCGGAAATTGTGAGAGCTGGCAGTAAGGTCATCTCTAATAGACGGAAAACTCATGCATTACTCCAGGGAACAACCAAGACAGACCGGGGGCAAATGTGGGTATAAGTACCCAATGCATAAATGACCTGTTTGTTACCATGTATGTGGACGAAGGTCACCATATTGGTAGGAAGATATGGAAGGGTAGATACTGAAGTGACTCCCCACTCCATGCTCAGTCTATAATGTTTCTTGTTTTGAAATACATTGATAAATGCTGCTGCTGAGGCCACATCACATTCTTTTGGTAATAATTTGCTTTGCCCTGTCTTCGCAGTATGCCAAGTACATAATAAAGAATATTTACATCTGATTCCTTATGCAATGAAGGTGGATATGGTGGACCAGATGGTGTCTTCTTCTTTAAATCATTATCTTTGCAGGTACAGAGCACTTGCTCTCCTGTGGCTGATTGCAGAGTTCTTCATTGGGTTTTTTTTGGGGGGGGGGCGGGTTTGGCCATCAAGTCAAATCTGACTTATGGTAACCCCTGGTGAGGTTTTCAAGGCAAGAGATGTTCAGGGGTGGTTTGCCATTGCTTGCCTCCGTGTCATGACCCTGGTGTTCCTTGGAGGTTTCCCATCCGAATATTTGCCAGGGTCAACCCTGCTTAGCTTCTAAAATCTGACAAGATCAGTCTAGTCTGGGCTATCCAGGTCAGGGCTCGTTGACTTATAAACCCACCCTTTCAGTAGAAGGCTGAAAAATTCTTCATTTCTTGTTTATTGAGAGGGTTTTTTCTTCACTTATTTATGTTATGTCAAGCCATGTGAAATCATTATGTCAAGTCACGTGAAATCATTATGTCAGATAAGTGTGTCAGTTCATGTGATCCATGGTAAGGATCTGATTGTTCTGACATGTATCCTGGTATGTTCCCCAGAGGATTCTTTGTTCATCTAATACCAACCTTTTGGTGGTCCTCGGCCCGAGGAGTGTCCGGCTGGCCTCAACCAGGGCCAGGGCTGAATAGCTTCTCTAGTGAGACCAGGGGCCCTGTGGGACCTTGGAGAGTTCCGCAGGGCCTGTAAAACAGAACTATTCCACCAGGCCTATGGTTGAGGCCAGCTAGAGTTCCCTTATATATAAATGCTGGCCTCCCTAACCTCCACTGCTATTACTTTTTTCCCTGTGTCCAACTTGGGATCTTATCCATCTGCTCACCTGGATGTAGCTTTATGCTACACCTCAGAGGCGCCTAGATGATTTAGGACATTTCAGGCTTGTATGACTGTTTTTATAGGGTTATTTTAAATGTTGTTTTAAGGTTTTAAATCTATTTCATTGGGATGTTATACCCCTTTGTAAGCAGCTCTGTGCCTGGCCTTGGCCAGGGAGAGCGGGGTAGAAAGTTGAAATAATAAATAAATAAATACTATATGGAAATATTTGACTTACTGGATGGTTGGTTGGTTTGCATTTAAAGGTACAAGTATGGATCTCAGTTGGCATCAAGAGATATGTCCAGGTAGCTTTGGGGCCCAGGCAAGCATCACATCTCTTTGTGTGTGAAGTGCCGTCAAGTCGCAGCCGACTTATGGCGACCCCTTTTTGGGGTTTTCATGGCAAGAGACTAACAGAGGTGGTTTGCCAGTGCCTTCCTCTGCACAGCAACCCTGGTATTCCTTGGTGGTCTCCCATCCAAATACTAACCAGGGCTAAAGCATTCACATCTACACTGGCATATACATAAACCCACTTCTGCACAGAGAGCTTGATTGCTGGATCAGAACTTTTAAGTTCAGTAGGCATTTTAAATGTCTGACCAAACACACACACACACACGTCTTTGACTTGTAGTCATTGTCAAACATATACCTCAGTATGCTGCTTCATGTAAACATGAAAGATTAAAACAGCAGCAATATACTTTCTCTGAAATGGAACACAGATTAAACAGTTTCCCTGCTCCTGCAAATGTGCTTTCTAAAACGTTGCTTTAAACTATATATTTTTTGATAAAAAGTAAATTATAGATTATAATTTAATTATGGAATATAATTAAACAACCAAATTAAGCTAGCAATGAGGCTAGTTAAAATGATGGCAGTATCCTTCAAAGGTATCATAGAGCTCTTCCGGGGAGTCAGTTACAGAAGGGCTGTCATCAGTAAACTACCTATCCTCCCAGAATTGTTAAGTAAATAGCTCACAATCTACTATCATGATGCCATGCTACTTAACTAGCACACAGAGTTCTATATCTTGTGTGTTAGAAAGGAGACTGCCATTAGTCTCATTTTTTTTAATAGGGAAAGGTGAAAGATATCTCCTTAAGGTCACAAAGGAGGTGAAGAGAGATTTGTCCAAGGTCACACTTAGAGTTGTCAGGTCCCTCTTGGCAACTGACGGGAGGTTTTAGGGGTGGAGCCTGAGGAGGGCGGGGTTTGGAGAGGGGAGGGATTTCAATGCCATAGAGTCCAATTGCCAAAATGGCCATTTTCTCCAAGTGAATTGATCTCTATTGGCTGGAGATCAGTTGTAATAGCAGGAGATCTCCAGCTAGTACCTGGAGGTTTGGAAATCAGCATAGATGTGAAAAGATTAAACAAAGTGCAAAATTTATAAAGCTACACAAATATACAAATCGCAACGAGTCATACAAACAAATAACATCACAAGTGTACAACCTAAAGGAACATGAATGGTCAAGGGAAAACATATACAGTCCAAAAGGTGTTCATATAAGAAGGTGGTCCCACGAAGGTTCCCACGAAGTGAATCTCTGTTGCTTCACTTCGTGGGAACCTTCGTGGGACCACCGTCTTATATGAACACTTACCTTTTGGACTGTATATGTTTGCCCTTGACCATTCATGTTCCTTTAGGTTGTACACTTGTGATGTTATTTGTTTGTATGACTCGTTGCGATTTGTATATTTGTGTAGCTTTATAAATTTTGCACTTTGTTTAATCTTTTCGCATCTATGCTGATTTCCAAACCTAAGTGCTAGCATAGAGGTGCCTATTTTCTACATACAGTACCTGGAGGTTGGCATCACTAGTCACACTGCTGGTCAGTGGCAGATCTGGAAATAAGCATTCAGTCTTCAAGCCATGGGTTCATGATCACCTGTTTGTTGGGACTGCACTTTGGGGAACCTAAGGGTTGAGCTAGAAACTAAAAATTTCTAATACAGTATCTTGTAAAGTGCACTTCCAAGTGTGTTTTTAAATTATCATGCTTTGTATAATTTGACCACTGAGAAAGGCCTAGGAGGCCAAAACACGTATGGTCTATTGGTCATTTATATGTGTATATCATCAACGGTGCTGATTATTTTTATAACTGTTCACACTGGTGGTTTTATATGTGGCCTGTATTCCAGGCCTAGCATTTTTTATTGGGTACAGCAAATAAATATATCGCTTTATAAGAACTTTTTGTTTCCAGTTCAACCCTTAGGTTCCATGTACGGTTGAGTTCTTTTCTTCTTCTTTTGGTTGTCTGTTGGGACTGCACTTCAATCATGAATTACAAACAGTGCTCTTGAGCACTCACAAACAGCTTGCCTGTTGGAAATTGGATCTGTTCATCACTCTGTTTTCCCATGTCCCTCAAGCATCATCTTTGTGCTAAAAAAACCCCAATAAGATAATAGAGGTGTTTTAATCTGGGGGGGGGGGGGACTACGTGGTTTGTCTTTCTTTTCTGAAAACCTTTGTATTCTAGCCTTGTCAATTTTGCATGACTGTGTACAGGTACATACCACAAATACTTTTGTGAATATGGGTTCTTCTTACTACTTTTACCATGGCTATCCTCCCCCATCTGTTAACCCAGTGCACTTCAAAAAAAAATCCTCACAAAAGAGGTGCTTTCTTTGGTTGTCTCAATCCTACTTGGGGGGGATGGGGGGGTTGCATGATTTCTCAGTCTAGTGTTCCATCCTTGCCCATTTGACTTCCCTGCCTGACTCCCAAAGCTAAGCCTGTTGATGTTCATTGGTATTCATTGACTTCATTCATTGGCTACCTGGTGAGCCACCCTCCTGAACGCTGCCATTGCTAGGGTTGCCAGCCTCCAGGTACTAGCTGGAAGTCTCCTGCTATTACAACTGATCTCCAGCCGATAGAGATCTGTTCACCTGGAGAAAATGGCC
The DNA here is from genome assembly GCF_029931775.1 of Euleptes europaea. Lineage (NCBI taxonomy): Eukaryota > Metazoa > Chordata > Lepidosauria > Squamata > Sphaerodactylidae > Euleptes > Euleptes europaea. Next base: position 81,665,601 of record NC_079317.1, read on the forward strand.
ACTTTGGCAACTGGACTCTATGGCATTGAAGTCCTCTCCCCTCCCCAAACCCCGCCCTCCTCAGGCTCCACCCCCAAAATCTCCCACCAGTGGCAAAGAGGGACCTGGCAACCCTAGCCATTGCACAGATACAAAACTACTTAGCATGCGAGCAAATCCTTGAAGAGATTAAATGAAGTGCTCAGCATGACAGAAAACAGAGACTGTGCACAAGGTCAGTATGAATTTTGAATGCCTCGTTATTTGCAAACATCAAACCATCCCTATTCCTGACTTGCAACTGTATGCAGTTGGTCATACTACTCAGCAAGACATCCCTCACAATCCAACTATTATGTGCAGGCCCATAATTAACAGTCAACCGTATAAGTGACCAGCAGTACCCTTATTCCAATGTACAGGGTGGAAAATCCCTGCCAATTTTGCTCAGAGAGTGCTAATTATCTTGGATGAAACATAGTTTGTTTCAGCACAGCTGTCTGGAAAGCTGATGCCTATTTTTATAATAACATAATAGAGGGTTGGATCCTACAAACCAGGAACACAAGACCTTCATGGATGCAGTCTTTTTCACATTCCCCAAGCAGTCCTTTGCAGTCCCCAGAAAGACAATGCTGTCAGAGGAAACTTGTGGGCAAAATGCACCGTGGCACAAGGGGAATCAGTAAAAAGGGAGAACCAGGTAAAATCACCCACCTTCTTTCTTCTGCCAGTACAGAGAGTGACAATTTTACCTGAATCATCTGGTCATGGGAACACATGAACACATGAAGCTGCCTTATACTGAATCAGACCCTTGGTCCATCAAAATCAGTATTGTCTACTCAGACTGGCAGCGGCTCTCCAGGGTCTCAGATAGAGATCTTTCACATCACCTACTTGCCTAGTTCCTTTAACTGGAGATGCCACAGATTGAACCTGGGACCTTCTGCATGCTAAACAGATGCTCTACCACTGATCTGTACATATCACACCATACCACAGCCACTCCCCGAAAGAAGGAGGAATAAAGTAAGGGAGCCATACCTACAAATACTGACCAAATAGACAGTCCAAACTAAGAGAAGAGGTTATTGAAATGTGTAGCAAGCATTCCTGAGTGCATGCAACTCTGTGGAAAAGGGGTAGGTGCAGGATTAAAAATATGCTTCAGATTAGTATAACATTTAAAAATGCAGGAATGTTGAAATGCAATTGGAAGTCTACCTTCCTGCATTGCCATCCATCGATTTATAAACCAGACACAAACTGCATTTCTGTTCTACAGCCAACAGCTTCAGAGAGGTCTGGAAGCTCTTATCTGAGCAAAACTATCAAAGATAGGACATTTTGGAAGACATTGATTCATAGGGTTGCCATGAGTCAGAAGCGACTTGAGGCACTTAACACATAACACAGAGAATCTGGCTCACAGAAAAGTAAAGGCTATATTTTTTTAAAAAAATTAGACACCACAAAGCATTATGCAGTTGCCCCTTCTAAGGACATTCTCTATTCTTTCAGAAGTTATTTTGGTTATGTTGTATACTGACCTGATTTTTTGCTACCAGTTTGTTTAATCACTCCTCCCCTCTTTTGGGCTAAGCTTCCTAAGTTCATTTAGTAAAACTTCGTATTGAAATGACCTGTTGGCAAGTAGTAACATCTGTGCACTGTTCTTGGGCGTCAAAAATACTCTTGTGGACCCACGGGCAAGTGGCTCCAAGGAAGTAGGGGAGTAAGAAAATCAAATAAACACACATACACTGTATTCTTTGGGAAATAAATGGCCACAGTTTTATTGATCAAACCAGAATGGAGCGTTGACGGAAAATCATGGGGGCGGATCCAAGATATCGGGTCACCACCCTGTAACCCGATAGTATCGAACCACTCGATAAACACCCCCCAACACCCGTGGGAGGTACCACACCGGAGTAGCGCTTAGGTGGCCCCACCGGACACACATCTCTATGTGGAGCCAGCGCCACCTGGGATTGTAGCTCCCAAACAGGTCCCCGAGCCGGGCAACGCTGTTGAGCTCCATCCCAAGACCCCTTATGGGGGTCCCCACAAACGGGAAGGAAACGCCCATCTTCCCTTCTTGGATCAGACCCCATGCAAAAACCGCCCAAAAACTGTGACAAAAGAACTAACAACACAACAACATAACATAGGGTGGGTGGGCGGGATCCTCGCCTTCCCCCGGCAAAGAGGACTGCTGCCGGGCTGGGACCCATTAAATAGGCGCGGGGGCAGGGTGCCTGACGTCACCTTCCCCCCCCCCGCACCCTATCCAACCCCATGAGGAGAGGGGAGAAACCGTGAGGCCAGCGTAGCCTCGCGAGAAGGCCCCACGCGCCGTCTGGCAACAGGAGACCTCCCCCCCCTTCCTCTGCGCCGCCCGGTAAGCCCACAACGGGGCGACCTGTTGAATCAGGACGCCCTTTTTGTGGACCCACGGGCAAGTGGCTCCAAGGAAGTAGGGGAGTAAGAAAATCAAATAAACACACATACACTGTATTCTTTGGGAAATAAATGGCCACAGTTTTATTGATCAAACCAGAATGGAGCGTTGACGGAAAATCATGGGGGCGGATCCAAGATATCGGGTCACCACCCTGTAACCCGATAGTATCGAACCACTCGATAAACACCCCCCAACACCCGTGGGAGGTACCACACCGGAGTAGCGCTTAGGTGGCCCCACCGGACGCACATCTCTATGTGGAGCCAGCGCCACCTGGGATTGTAGCTCCCAAACAGGTCCCCGAGCCGGGCAACGCTGTTGAGCTCCATCCCAAGACCCCTTATGGGGGTCCCCACAAACGGGAAGGAAACGCCCATCTTCCCTTCTTGGATCAGACCCCATGCAAAAACCCGCCAAAGAGCAGGGCATCCGCCCTGCTCCCGCCAACGCTCCTACTGCTGTGACCAACAAAGTAGCGAGCCCCGTACAGCATGTAACCACAAATCGTGACCCCAATCTGACAAGTGCACACCATCAGGGCGATACAGCTCCGGCAACCGGAATGAGATCTCTGTGTGGGGAATCACGACGCCCCCAAGTGACTCAATGAAACGGCCCACCGCACGGGACAACTTCTGTCTGGCGAAATCCACTCTTGTCGGCTCCTTCGCGCCACGCCACACCCGCCGTTGCAACAGTTCTGACCAAAACAGCCGGGTGTCCAGCAGCTCTGCATGCAAAGTCCCAAAGTCTCTGGACATCCTAGAGCACAAGTCCATTCCGTTCTGAGCCGGCAGGTCGTTCTCCCCCAGCTGAACCACTATGGCATCTGGAGGTCCGAAACGGGCCATGGACGTCCTTATCACTTGCGAAAAGGAATCCCAACGCATCCCACGTCGCCCGATCCACCTCACGGAAAAGAAGTCCTGCAGTCCAAGCGCTCTTCCCCAACCCGTTGACTCCGCATAGCGCCCGGCCCAGTGCACTATGCTATGGCCCAGGATCCAAACCACCTTCCGATGTCCTAGAAAGAGAAAGAAAACAAAACCATTGCCAGGACAGCATCCAGCCAAGTCACTTACGGAGGTAAGTGCGAAAGGCCCCAGACTTCCACCGCCCAATCGAGCGAATGACCTCCTGGGGTAAACCGCAATCTGCGGCGTAAGAGGCCGCCCCTATGCGGAAGGAATGCGTCCCAAATTCCTCAGGGGGCAAGCCTGCCGCTCTGAGACAGGACCATAGAACTGCCATGAACTGGTATCTGGTCAGCAAAGACCCGTCCTCATGTAGCAAGAGGGGGTCACCGGCAGAAGGACGAGCCCGGAGGTAGGCCCTAAGCGTGGATACCGGGCAACAGGGCCCACCCTTTACTGCATGAAGCACTACCGTAACCCCACGGCCGGACTGGTCGGTCTTGGACTGTCTTACCGTGATCGTAAGAGAGGATGCACAGATAGTGACATCCGCCAACCTGATGGCACGACCTGAGACATCCCGAGCGGAGGCCGAGACAATCTCACTGCATCGAAAAGCCCCGTAAAAGGACAACACAAAAGCAGCAGCAAACAGTTTCACCTCAAATCTCGAGTGACACAGCGAAGGGAGGAGGCCCGTCAGTCGACGGAGGATGGGGAAAGTGATGGGGCGTCTGGCATCAGGAGGACGGGGGTTAGTCCTCTTCCATCCTTTTATCGCTCGTGGTATGGTGAAACCCTGGCAGGGATCATTGTGGCCGTATGCCTTACTAAAAAAGGCCACAGCGGCCATATGCAGGGACATAGTTGTTGGAGCCAGGCCCTGCAGCCTCATCCTGGCCAGGTACCGAAGAACCGTGTCCCGAGCCAGAGGCAAGGCCCCGTGTCCCCCAATACTCCGGTCAAAGGCCATTACTTTCTCAAAGGCCCCCTCATAAGCCCGCAGGGTGGAAGGAGCAATGGAATTCAATACTCCCTGCAAAACTATGTCCCTCCAAGTGTCCACAGGTCCGCAGGAAACGGGTCTGGTTGAGGGTTCGCCTCCGGGGCCAGGGTCCGGAACCTCTCCTCCAGTGGAAGACCCATCTGAAGATGCTTTCTCAGGGCCAAGGCTATCTAAAAAGGACACTACGTGTCAAAGTGGTGACCATTTGTGAATAATGGAGGAAAACTGGAGGAAAGACACTGACACAGTGATTTTAGCACAGATATTTAGGGCCCATTCAGGAAGTTTTTGTATAGTCAGCCTAGGGTTGCCAGGTCCCTCTTCACCACCGGTGGGAGGTTTTTTTGGGGGAGCCTGAAGAGGTCAGGGTTTGGGAGGGGAGGGACATCGATGCCATAGAGTCCAATTGCCAAAGCAGCCATTTTCTCCAGGTGAACTGATCTCTATCAGCTGGAGATCAGTTGTAATAGCAGGAAATCTCCAGCTAGTACCTGGAGGTTGGCAACCCTAAGTCAGCCATTTCCAGCTTTTAGGCATTCTACCACCAGTTGAGGCAGTTGTGCGACTGAAACCCAGTACTGATACAAGAAGGGACTTTGGAATGGGCTCTGCTCAAGCAGCCTCAAACTTTCAATAGCAATGAGTGACACGAGAAAGAACCCTGCAGCAGCAGTTCCGGTGCCGCGAACAGTAATGCTGAAAAGCGGCCATCACCAACATGGCTACCACTGCATGAATTGTTCATTTGAAAAGGCTCTTAAGACAAGTTAGGCTAAGATCTGGGAGGCCAGGTCTGAATCCCCACTCTGTGATGGAACCTTGCTGACCAACCTTGTGTTGTTGTAATGATAAAATGGAAGAATGGTGTAAGCCTCTTTGAATCCCCATTGGGGTGAAAGGGAGAGTTTAAATGAAGTAAATAAATAGACACATTTCCTCTGCTGGTCCCTTATAAATGGGGTTGCCAGCCTCCAGGTACTAGCTGGAGATCTCCCGTTATTACAACTGATAGAGATCAGTTCTCCCGAATAAAATGGCCGCTTTGGCAATTGGACTCTATGGCATTGAATTTCCTCCCCTCCCCAAATCCCACCCTCCTCAGTCTCTGCCTCCAAAATCTCCAGGTATTTCCCAACTTGGAGCTGGCATCCCTACTTATAAATCCTACTTTTAGTGCTTCTTTGCTTATTTCTGCTCCTGGCCATAGTAACTTGTTTGGAAAGGTATGGGATGCACATTCTAGCATCCTTTTACTTCCATTTTCCAGTAATTGCTGACTTTTTGCACTGTCTGGAGGTTGCCTGCTTGTTGCCTTAATAAACAGAACTCCTGATAAAATCACCATCACTTTGAGTACCTGTGGTTTGGGAAGGAAGACTTAAGATCTACTGGGTAACACCCACTCGGCTGACTTTCTGGGGTGGAAGGAGAAGGAAGTAAAACAGGTGGAAGGAGAGGGAAGTAAAACAGCAAAACACACTTTCTTTATGTGTCCTGTGTATCTTTAAACAACACCCTCATGGGCTACAGTTGTCCTCTTATACTGGTCAAAGGCCAAGACATACAATCAACAGAAAGGCTGGGTAAGCTGCCACTGCTAGTTCTGAATTCTCTAAGATGTGAACTTCAGAGCTGTTACCTCACAGTGAAGTTAATAAGGATATGCGCTGGAGCATTCACTAATCAAAATCCAGACTGAATCACCCCCATTCTGATATATTTTATATCCTGATCTGACTGCTACAAATAATGGCAATCTCTGGACCTGACTTATTCTGTCATCTCGCTTTCAGAGTTGCATGAGGAACCGGCAATGAGGAGGGAAAGTGATTCAGCGCTTAAGCTAAGTGACGGGGGTTCTCCAGCCAGAAGAATTATCAGGCATTCCTGCCAGACAAGATCATCCCAATAGGCTTTCCCACATATTTCAATGTTCCATCAATCATTGCTGTCTTGGGAAGACTTGAGAAGGGCTTCCCTGATGACACATAAGCAGCAATTATTTCATTTGCTTCCTGTTACATTTTCTGTTCTAATACTGCTGAGCTTTGGGGAAATGTTTTGCTTATAACCTCTGGAATATAAGGCAGAACTGCAGAAAGGGGAGAAGATAGCTGCGGAGCCAGTATCCCCACACAGTGACAGTCAGCGCCCCTGCAAATATTTTGTTTGCACCCGGAAGCTTATATTTTGAATTGGCAGCTAACCTAACTTACCTGACTTGTTATTCCATTTAACCAACGGACCTGCTTATTCAGTCAGTGACAATGTAAATTGCTCTTAATAAAGATGTCAAAAATTATAGCTTAGCATTTCTCTTTCCAGACAAAGGTGCTGCATGTCTGTGTCTCTATGCTTGGGTGTTCTGGTCCTGCAGCTTCAGCGCTTCATCTTTGTACAGCACTTTCCCTAAATGTTCTTTTTAAAAATAATAATAATAATTTTTATATATATATGGGGTACAGAAGAGAAAAGAGGGGGAAAGGAATTTGTAAAATATATTTAAAAAATACATAATGCCTGTGCCTATACAATACGCAGCATTGTGTAGTGGTTAAGAGCGGTGGTTTGGAGTGGTGGAGTCTGATCTGGAGAACCGGGTTTGATTCCCCACTCCTCCACATGAGTGGCAGAGGCTAATCTGGTGAACTGGGTTGGTTTCCCCACTCCTACACACGAAGCCAGCTGGGTGACCTTGGGCAAGTCATTCTCTCTCAGCCTCACCCACCTCACAGGGTGTCTGTTGTGGGGAGGGGAAGGGAAGGTGATTATAAGCTGGTTTGATTCTGCCTTAAGTGGTAGAGAAAGTTGGCATATAAAAACCAACTCTTCTTCTTCTTCTTCTTCTTCTTCTTCTTCTTCTTCATCAAACCTCTCTGAGTACAACTACACTTTAAGTCAGACATCGGGATTCCCGAGTACTTATTTCTTCTAAACTAAACTTTCCCAATTTTCATACACATGTTAAAAACAACAATCTATCTAGCCTATGCCATCATTCACATAATAATCCCATTATAATAGTGTTGTCTGTCACTGATCAATAAATTAAACAGACTAGTTGCGTTTGTATTTGTCATAAAGTGGTTGCCATTTCTGGTTAAAACCATCTATGAACTTAGTTTCTATGAACTAAGTGTGTTAGTCTGGACATTGACACATATTCAAAAAGTTTACTGATCCATTCAGTTATCTCTGGAATTTCCTTGGCTTTCCAGTGTGTCGAGTAGACAATGTTCTTCATACGTTATCTCAGTAAGCCTTAGACTATTTCCATTGCCATCCAAAGCAGAGTTACACCCTTCTAACTTCATCGAAGTCAATGGGCTTTGCTTAGAGGCTGTTCATCTTTTAGGCATCCAATTAATTACCTCCTTTTTATAGACCGGGGGCTGAGGCCAAGAGTGGCTTGCCTATGGCCCCCTAATGAGTTCATAGCTGAGACGAGATTGCACTCATGTTTAATGGGCTTGCTTGTAGATCAAAAGTCCAGTAGCACTTTAAAGACTAGCAAAATGTCTGGTAGGATATGAGCTTTTGTGAGTCACAGCTTGTATATCAAGTTTATAATGCTACACTATACCAGCTTGCCAGAGATTACAACTGATCAGGCTTTCTCAGTCGCTCTGCGGACAGCTATTCTAGCAGAGTGCTTGTAACTCCCATTTCCCCCAAATGCATAAACTTAGGGCACTTTCAATCCACTTTCAATGCACTTTAAGGATCGTTTGCAAGTGGATTTTGCCATTTCACACAGTAAAATCCTGCTGCAAAGTGCATTGAACGTGCATTATTCGGCATGTGTGAAAGTGCCCTTAGAGTGATTAGGAGATTGAAACTGGGAAGGGCAGCCATGAAGGAGCTAGAAAAGATTCTGAAGTGTAAGGATGTGTCACTGGCAACCAAGATCAAGTTAATTTATGCCATCCTACTACCTGTTACTACGTATGGGTGCGAAAGCTGGACAATGAAGAAAGCGGATAGGAAGAGAGTAGACTACTTTGAAATGTGGTGTTGGAGAAGAGTGTTACAAATACCGTGGACTGCCCAAAAAAAAAAAAAAAAAAACAAATCAGTGGGTTATAGATCAAATCAAACCTGAACTGACCCTAGAAGCTAAAATTACAAAACTGAGGCTGTCGTACTTTGGTCACATTATGACAGGACAAGAGTCACTTGAAAAGACAATCATGCTAGGAAAAGTTGAAGGCAGAAGGAAAAGAGGAGGACCCAACAAGAGATGGATTGACTGAATCAAGGAAGCCACGGCCCTCAATTTACAAGACCTGAGCAAGGCTGTTAACCATAGGACATTTTGGAGGACATTGATTCATAGGGTCGCCATGAGTCAGAGGTGACTTGACGGCACTTAACACACACAGAGTGATTAGTGTTACAGGTAATTATTTTGTCTGAACTCCTAAGAATTCATCCTCCAGAATAGGCCAACACATTCCAGTATGATTACTCTGGAGGAGGAAGCCTGTTCCTCTGAGGCAACATATCCAGTTGTGTTCACTATGGGCCATGGCTGCTGTGAGACTAGACCTGGGACTCTAAATTGGTTGCAGGTCTTCATGTATGTGTGCGAGCATGTGTGTGTAAACACACACACACAGAGCTGTAAAAACACCCCTATATAGTGTATATCAAAATCTCTGATTTCATCAGCAAATTTCCCTGTGTGATGGCACCACATTGCCTGTAGTGGGCGGAACCCAGAAAGATGAGACCTCTGTAGAAGGATGAAATGGTGGTCAACCAGAGATGGTTCCAGAAGCTGCAAGCACCACTTTCCAGGTTTACAGCATGGTAATTGTGGGAAGGTCATCTGCCAGTAATTACATGTCGCTAGAGTAGCCCTAGACATGCAGTGCACTTCAGCACTCCTAATTCACTTTATGTAACTGGGTTATCAGCTCTCTTATATTTGACACTCCTCACTCTGAGCAGGTTTTGTAAGTGAAGGTACCATTTTTGCACAAAGCCAAGGTTATAAAGAATAAAATCAAAGCTCCTGGCTCCAGTTCAAGTCCAATATAAATAAGAGCAAATCTACCCAAGTCAATAAGAGCGGCACCTTCTAACAAATTCTAATATGTCTTCAAACTTGGTCATTAAATATAGGGCTTGCTTCAAGATATTTTCAGTGAAACTCCCATTTACAATTCTGCTTTGTCTCCACATGTTCTAGTAGAGCAAGTGGAACACTTTTTTCTTTTTAAAATGATAAAACTAAAAGAGTTTATAGGATTATTTTTTTAAAATATCGCCAAGTATCATACAATGATTTGGCTGTAAAGCCTTACTAATATGCTCATTTCTGGGACTTAGACTTCAGCACCATTTTATGGGAAAGGCTGATTTCATGTGCATCTCAGAACACAGAATCCCACCTTTTGTGGCAGCTTTCTCTTGCCTGCAGTGTTTGAGTCTGAGATGAACAGAGCATGAGAAATAGACATTGCATTGAGTGATCAAAGGTCTTATTAAGGAGCCAGGATTCTGAAACATTAGCTCTTTTCCTCCCCCACCTTAAGGTAGCTTGAATAGTGCAAGTCACTTGTAAATATGATCAATGTAGATTGTACCAGCCAATCCCCCCCCCCCCGTTTTATTCCACTTTCTTATCGACAGCCTTCCCCCACATGGAAGCGTGAGGAGGCAAGCTAAATCTTACTTTTCCATCACACGTTCTCTAGTGTTACACTTAAGTCAGTTTGGGATAGCAAAAGAACACACTTTGCCAACATCTGTTCTTCAGCTCCCTTTCATTTGGCTCTGGTTTCCAACAAAGAGTACACAAAAAGAGGCCAGGAAAGGTAATGATCATGGTCGAGCATGAATAACCCTTTGATCTCTTCCGCTTACTTTTTATAGCACTATGAGATGGGGAGCTGCGAGTAAGCAAGCGTATAAATTGTGGATTTAAATTGCCAGATGCCAGTTTGACCTCTAGGATCAGGCTTCTGCCAACTGGACAAAATGGACCCTTTGCCCAGATTGCTGCCTTGATTCAGCTTCTAGCCTGCCAATTTTGGAACTGTGGTGATGATAGGAGACATGTGTGCGTATGAAAAAGAAGCCCTTTGTGACTGCTTAGCATTCTCAAGCCATCCTGTCTCCCCAGGCTGACCGGAGGTTGCAGGTTGTTTCCCACTCTTTCTCCAGATGGCTCGGGATGGCATGAGTGAGGAAATCCCAATTTATCATCTCAACCTCCCCATGAAAGTTTTAACTGAGAGGGAATAGTTTGCTCTGTGCCACTCAATGAGCTTCTTGGTCAGGCAACAATCTGCAACCAGTCTTCCCTGGTGCAAACACAATTTTCTTCCCACTTCCCCATACTGCCTTTCAATTGAAAGTAGTATATGCTTTTGCTAGGAAAAGTTGAAGGCAGCAGGAAATGAGGAAGACCCAACAAGAGATTGATTGACTCTATAAAGGAAGCCATAGCCTTCCGTTTGCAAAACCTGAGCAAGATAGAACGTTTTGGAGGGCATTGATTCATAGCGTTGCCATGAGTCAGAAGCGACTTGATGGCACTCAACTCACACATATGCTTTAAGGGTACAGGAATTTAATCAGTTTAGGAATGGATATATCAATACATTATTTGAGAAGGAACTCTTAGGCAGTTAAACAGCATTAACTATATTGATTTGGGGCAGAAAATAATGGCCACCTACCAAATGGTGCCCACTTTATAATGCCCTGCATGGTAGTTCTAAGTGTGTGGAAAGTCAGTCATCTACAATAAATGAGTAAAGTGTTACTATGTTGCCAAAACCATTTGGGAAACTAGGAAGCAAGGGCATAGGAACACTCATTTATATGGACTAGAGTTCACAGACAACCATCTCACAGATCTCCGAGAGCCACTGTACACAACGTTTTGAAGAAACATCATCCAGTAAGCCGTCTCCTCTTCTCATCCACAGTACTTAATGTCTTTAGGATGGTAACTTTCAAACTGTGCTTTGGAGAAACTCATCAAGGTGGTTGTTGTTGTTTTCGATGACATGATCAGCACTGACAAGGCAACTGGCAAATGTGTTCTAGGGGACACTCACAGTAGGTGTGGGATGCTAGTGAGGTCTGACATGAATATAAGCATGCTCCAGACTAGAATATGCTCCAGAAGCTGCTGCAGTGTGCGGAAATTCCTCAGCAGGTAAATTGATGTGGAAATAATATATAGAAAAGCTGCTACTTTATAACCAAAGAATATCACAGGACTTATAGAAACCAAAACCCAATAACTGCCCATCCTCCCCAGTTTTTGAATATGTATGCTTCCACAAATTACTTAGAGATCTTTGGGTTTAGAATAAGGCATCTGGCAAGCCTACTGTGAACAGAGGTATGCTCTCCAGAAAGCCAGCATGGTGTAGTGGTTAAGAGCGGTGGTTTGGAGCGGTGGAGTCTGATCTGGAGAACTGAGTTTGATTCCCCACTCCTCCACGTGAGCGGCGGAGGCTAATCTGGTGAACTGGGTTTGTTTCCCCACTCCTACACACAAAGCCAGCGGGGTGACCTTGGGTATGTTACAGCTCTGTTAGAGCTCCCTCAGCCCCACCTACCTCACAGGGTGTCTGGGAGGGGAAGGGAAGGTGATTGTAAGCCGGTTTGGGTCTCCCTTAAGTGGTAGAGAAAGTCGGCATATAAAAACCAACTCTTCTTCTTCTTCTACCCTGAGATAAGCACAGGCCTTTTATGCTTGGCTGTTTCACTTGAGGTCACCCCTCCAATGACTTTGTTTTGGTTATGCATGCCATGTCTGACCATCAGAGGTCGCCTCGCTCTCCCCCTGCATTTCCAAAAACCTATTTTATCTCGGATTTGAAAACGCGGGCAAAACACCGGGAAATGCAGGGGGAAAGTGAGGCGATCTCTGATGGTCAGAAATGGCATGCATAACCAAAACAAAGACCCGAAGTCATCAGAGGGGTGACTGTGAAGGAAACAGCCATGCGTAAAAGGCCACAGTAGCACTTACATAAGGGATTGCTCTTCTCTGGAAAATTGATGTGTCTCTAAATAAATAGAATTTAAATACTGGACAGAAACACATAGCCATTTTGATACAGATACAATTGCGACCTCAGACCTGTACTACCACTATAATATTTGCAATATAATATTAATTATATATTTACTTTGATATGCCACTCAAGGAATGGGAGGTGAGTTATACCATTACACAATATGAAAAAGTTTCCTTCTCCTTAGATATGCAGTCTTGGACTTACCAGCTCTGACCTTCATAACCACACTAAGTGAGGAATAATGTGAAAATGAGACTCCACTGTAAATAGAGAAATTCTGTGGACATAGTCACCATCATAGAAGTTTGTACATAAACATAACTCTCTGTTTTCAGCTTTGTTTCCAGGACTTAGTAGTTTTCATCTCCTGTTTCACAATACTCAGTGACGCATGTCAACACAGCGTACTATGGCATGTTCTATTGTTGCTTGTCCCCATAATGTGGTGCTTCTTTATATGCTTCATAGCGTGGCTAAGAGTTATATGAAAAATGAATGCTGCCCACAACTATTTTACTTACCTACCCATTGTCTGGGTAGTTATAATCACACAGCAAGTCAACATGGCCTCCACCCTTACACTGAGAAAATGGCCTCCACCCTAGCAAGAAGAGCAGCCTGGGCCGAACTCAATTGTGTGAACATTTCCTAATGTCTGGGAATTCCTTTCTCCTTTAATCTCATTAATCATCGGGTATTGTCTTCTGGACCACATACCATTAGCTTACTTTTTCCTGCTCATCAGCACTTTTATAGTCACCTCATGTTCCTGACAGAGAAATGTGGCTTGGGTGCTAATGATTTGTCCAGGACTAAAGAGGGAAATCAGGATATCTATCACCTCCGCAATGATTCCCAGCACCATGCTCATTAGATAATCGAAGCATAACTACAGTGTGAACTAAGCATTGCTACCATGTGAACCTTCGATGTGAACTATTCTCCACAACTAAATGGATATATTATTTTCACATATAATTGAGTTGTTGTGGTTTTTTGCTTCTTTCGTCATCTATGCAAAAGTGAAACCCTACTGTCCTAAAGCAAATAAAGGGACATCAGGAACTTTAGCCAAGTATAAGTAAGCATAGCCCAGGACAAGCCACGTTGACTCAAAATTAAAACCTGTTGTATCAGATTTCTCATCAAGAGCCAGACTAGACATTTGCATTTTAAAAGCGTTGGGTATTTGTCTCCTGCACCCAGCTCAGGTTCCCCACAGCTACACAGCAGCTGCAAGAATGGAAATTAATTTGGGCTCGGAACACTACTGCAGGGAGGGGGGTTCCTGCCCCCCAGTCGTTTTCCGCACTGAAACAGCATCGAGGGTAAGAGCTATTTCCATTTTTGCTGTTCCATGTGCACAGAATACTCTGAGGAAACCAAGCTGAGGCTGGGGAACCCAGATTCAGTTCAGCGCGGTGTAGTGGTTAAGAGCCATGGTTTGGAGCAGTGGACTCTGATCTGGAAAACCGGGTTTGATTCCCCACTCTTCCACATGAGCGGTGGATGCTAATCTGATGGACTGGATTTGTTTCCCCATTCCCCCACACATGAAGCCAGCTGGGTGACCTTGGGCTAGTCACACTCTCTCAGCCCCACCTACCTCACAGGGTGTCTGTTGTGGGGAGGGGAAAGGAAAGTCATGTCATGTATTCGTTTATTTGTTTAGCCGTAGGCCGTTACAAAACGTCCTTACATATATACAGAAAACTTAAAATGATATCAAAAAAAGATAAAATTACAACAGTATACATTGCCCTGGAGGGAAGGGAAGGTGATTGTAAGCCGGTTTGATTCTTCCTTAAGTAGTTGAGAAAGTCAGCATATAAAAACCAACTCTTCTTCAAAAGTGAAGATCTAGTTTGGCCCTAAATAACCATACTGTCATGAGCAGACTGGGAAGAAATTGGCCTGGAGCAAGCCACACTGAGTGCCCCCCCCCCCAGGTTCTATCAGCCTGCACTACAGGGGCCACTCCACTCAGAGATGCCAACAAATTAGCAATTGCTTCTTCCTGCTAACTAGCAGCAGTGCAGGGGGAAGTATTTGGTGAGCTGACACCACTTACCATTGCTGATGAAGGGTCTGAACCAAGTAGCCCCCAAGACATTGGCAGAGTTGCTGGAATTTGGTTCTGCTTGCTCTTGGCCACTAGTGGCACTCTAGGACAATGGCCTGTCAGGAAATTCCCCGGTAAATTAAATGGCCAGTCCACCCCCAAGTACTATCCTAAACAGAGTTTAACTCCACTATAGAGAACAGCAGCAGCAGCAGCAGCAGCAGCAGCAGCAGAAGAGTTGGTTTCTAAATGCCAATTTTTGCTACCTTTTGAAGGAGAATCAAACTGGCTTACAATCTCCTTCCTTCCTCTCCCCACAACAGACACCTTGAGAGGTAGGTAAGAGTTCGGAAAGAACTGTGACTAGCCCAAGGTCACCCAGCTGGCTTCATGTGTAGGAGTGGGGAAACCAACCCAGTTCACCAGATTAGAGTCCACTGCTCTTAACCACTACACCACACTGGCTTTCAAAGACTTTAAAGGGTGCAACACTGCGTAGGATTGCAGTGTAAGTTTAGAAGTTGCAGTCTTGCAGGCTGATTTTGTGCATATTCACTCAAAAGTAAGTCACGCTGAGATCAATGGCGCTTGCTTCCAGGGAAAACTGGCATAGAACTGCAGCCTCCAAGTCAGAATTTAGTACTCTACACTACACTATTTAACTTCTAGAACTTTGCTAGAAATTTATGCACATCGTACTATGTCAGTGTTTCAAAACCATCTTAACCTCATCAACTGAAACCATATCAAGTATACCCTTGATCTGAAACATTTAGAGTTTGAACTGCTATATAAAGCTTACTCAGGTATCTGGAAATCAGATTTCTAATGCTGATGAAACAGAATGAAAGCTTTTAAAAAGCAAATATAGCTTTTGCTGATAGCCGTGGCGATGTATTATTTATACAAATGAAAGGTCTGTTCTCTTTTTAAAAACACAATCTGTAAAAAAACCCAATGCTATAAATGAACATTAAAACAATACCGGGGGGGGGGGTCATCTTTATCTGATCTTTTAATCCACAACCTGTTAGCAATGTGCAAAGCTTCATATGGGAAAAGCAATCAATACATATTTAGCTTGCATTCAGCAGCAAAGAGAATTAAACCAAACATGGTATTGCTAATATGAAACCTTTTGACTAGCATAAATGAGAAGGCTGAGATCAGGTCATAGAATCATAGTTGGAAGGGACCACCAGGGTCATCTAGTCCAACCCCATGCACAATGCAGGAAATTCCAAACTACCTCCCCCCACACACACACACCCAGTGACCCATACTTCATGCCCAGAAGATGGCCAATGTGCCCTCCCTCTCATGATCTGAGAGGTCACTCAGATGTGTGTGAGTGTAACGTGGGGTCAAGTGCAACCAACTTATGGTGACCCCTTATGGGGTTTTCAAGGCAAGAGACTTAACAGAGGTGGTTTGCCATTGCCTTCCTCTGCATAGCAACCTTGGTATTTCTTCGTGGTCTCCCATCCAAATACTAACCAGGGCTGACCCTGCTTAGCTTCTGAGATCTGACAAGATCAGGCTATACACATAAAGAACCTGCTTTAATCTGAATCAGACCCACAGTCCATCAGTCAATATTGCCCGACTGGTAGCAGCTTTCCAGGGTCTCAGGTAGAGGTCATGCTGCCTTGCCTCCCTGGTCATATAGATGCACTGTTACAAAACCTTAACATGATTCTTTTTTCATCGTATTAGTTTATAGTGCTCTGGGCTTCCAATCTGAAATGCAAGTCAAAGATACTGTAAGATACTCCTCCTTTTCTTCAGTTCTGGTTCAGCCAAATAGTTAATACTACAAATCGCATTGAAAAAAACTGAAAACAGACTAGTACTGTGATCCTGTTATCTTTAAATGGCTAAGGATTTTTCTACACATCACATCTTTTGCACGTTAAAAGCACATGTGCGTTGTCATGTATAGCTTCCACTTGCAGGTCTTTGCTCAGGATAGCGCAAAGGTTCCAAGGATATTGCATTTACTTTATGCAGAAAGCAAATTCGTTGCCAGTGTAATTGCAAGGAGAGATGTGGGTATACAATTGTCATAAATATTGGTTAGACATAGGCCAGGATCCAAAAGCAAACAAAACAAAACAGAAACCACTCACCCCTTTCCAAATGGCCAAGGGAGTTCTGAACATGTGTTTTTCAAAGAGAAGCTGTCCAAGTCTTTTTGGGAACTAAAGGAGGGGTTCAAAGGCTGTGTCATGGCATGGAGGTCAGAAGTCCCTTAGAACGTGCCCATGCCCTTCCTCCTTAGATCATTGCCTTAGTCTGTCATGTAACACACTCCACAGCTTCTTCAATCTCCTTATATTAGCTGCCCAATTTTGATGTTTTTGCAAAAGCAGTTCTTTAGACAGCTTCGCACTCCCTGCTGCAAAACTCTCGCCCAAGAGTACATGCCTAGCTAGTGTTGTTGTTTAAATTGCTCAGGTGTGCCACCATGCTGTATAAAAGCTATATACTCCCCACAGGGTCGGTTCCAGGTTTCTATGGGCCCTGGGTGAGAGAATGTAACTGGGCCCCTTTCGTACAGTGCCTTTCTCCTCTAACCACCCCCCCTTCCATTTGGACCCTCCCCTTTGGTTCTACCTTTTCTCTTTAACCTCAGAAAAGTGGTTTAATATATTACTGTACTTGTATAGTAATTAATACACTATATTTTACAGTTAATGTGGAAAAAGAAAAGTCATATTGCTTCCTAAGTCAAGTGGGTCCCAGTTTGTCAAGTGCAGTATGTTTAAAATTCCGCAGAAACAATGCAAGAAACTTATAAACAAAGAGCCCATTGTTCCTTCATCGTTCCCATTCTGATTCATAATAAATTCATTACACTTGAAAAATAATTTCCACCACTCTTTATGCTAAAGTTGGATATTATTTTTCTTTGTAAACATTTCTTCCATTCGGACGCATGTCTTTACATTACAGTTAACAGTGGTACCTCTTGTACCCTGAGCAATGGACCACCAGCAGGGCCTTGCATCCCTATAGAAACGTGAAGGAAAACCATACTGAGAAATCTTATGGGGAAGAGGTCATGGCTGGGTGTGGAATGTTGCTATGGAGTTTGTTTTATTACCTCTTGCTCTTATGGCTCATGGCCTGAATCCCCTGCCCATTACTGCAACTGGGGATTCTTGGTGAAGCTGGCAATGGCCAGTGGCAGTTGTTAGTCTTTAAGGTGCCACTGGGCTTATGTTTTGTAAAACAGACATGATTATGTCATACCAGTAGGTCCCTGGGAAGCCCTTGAGTTTCAGCACCTGCCTCACCCCGCCAATGGGGTGACAAACCATTTCCAATGAGAAATGAGCTGCTGTTTCATGGCGAGGATTCTCTGTTCTGCATCCATACGGTAGTTTTCTGCACTTTCCTATCAGCCACTATTTCCCCAGTATTTTGTCCCCACTGCAAATTCTGTCACAATTACTAGCATTCTAAAAGCCAAAGGGAAATAGTGCTGGTGGGTGTATGTGTGGATTTCTGAATATGCGTACCTTCCCATCCAGACAGCTCTTCGACTGCGTTCTTTCAGAAAAGACCATAGCGAAACAGGTTTGAGAATGTGTATGCCAAGGACAAGGGAAATCTAGACGGTGGGCAACTAGAGAATGATGTTGTCTGGCTCCTCACTGTGGAAACATCAGCAGAGAAAAACACCCGTGTAGAAGCAACTGTGGATTTTATTGCTGCTGTGTATGACATGAAAGTATATGCACACAATGAGTTATAACTGGAGCACAATTATATGGAATGGACTTCAAGTGGAGTACTTTGGCCTAAGCGAAATCCTAAGGCAGTCTTATTTTAAAGAGAAGACTACACCTTTAATTTGGGTTTGCACAAAGAACCTCCATTATCCATTTCTGTGGAACAGATGGGGGATTCTTTTGTTGTTGTTGTTTTGGTATGTGGTTTTTTTTCCATTTGCTTTCAGTGGTTCATCAACAGCGTTTAAATTACCAGAATTTACATCCTGTTCATGTGTGCATGCAGATGACATCTCAAAATGTTTCTTTTCATAAATCTCTTGGTAGGTCATGAATTGGAATCTACCTCAAACATTCTGACACCAAGCATTCTTGCATGCTAGTTATTAATCACCCAGAGTGTTTCTTCTATGTCTTCCACTCTTTTATTTTGCTTCTATGAAGGAGCAAACTAATTATTTCAGGGCACATTGTCAAAACTATTACATCTGGCTTTGTAATATGGGAAAAGGTGCTAAAAGTTCTGTTTCCTCCTAGAAAACAGATTACTCAAACAAATTATATAAAGAAATTAATACCATCCTACGTTTACAGTAGGGAATTCAAGGATTAGAACTCCCATTCAAAATGATTTTTCCCCAGTCTGAAAAAAAAAAAGGCATGAATTTAAGGAACAGGAAAATTCCATACTGAATTAAATGCCAAAAAATTCTTTTGTATTGAACTGAAAGTAAAACTAATAAGGAGACAGACTAAAATCTGTCAGTGGCTAGCTGTACCACATTTGGTGGTCAAAGGCCATTTATGCATGGGAGATTTTGCCTTGGATTTGCCGCTCTCTAGATGCACATTTTCCTCAACCGAATTCTCAAAACTCTGCATAGGGGCTTATTGTTGAGTTCTGAGAATTCAGATGGGGCACATGTGCATCAAGAGAGTGGCAAATCCAAGGCAAAATCTCCTATGCATAAATGGCCAAAGCCACAATTAAGATTCAACACCTTTCCTTTCAGTGGCTATAATACAATGCAATCTCCACTCCCCTGAAAAAAAAACCAAATTGTTTTAGAGAAACAAACAGCTTTTATGGAGCCAGCATGCATCACAACAAAGCTGATTTCTTTCCTTTAGGAGTTAAAAATATAGGGTGCAATCTTTTTTAATTAAAAATAATAATCCAGAACTCTTCTTGTAGGAACTTATGGTATCCTTCCCAGGAGGTAATTGGTGGTCATAAGCTGACTACAAAGTGGTGCAAAAGTCATTGTTATTCTATTTTGTCATAATGAAAACACACTCACTGAGTTATTTTTAAAAAGAAGAAGAGAAGATCTAGTCGTTCTTCATCCCAGAGGACGGGGGGCTTATTGCACAGATGGGCAAGACCGAGAGGGAAGCACAGCGGCATGGTCCCTGAGACGACGGCACGGGGAGGCGGAGGTGCCAACTGCTATATAGAGTTGCCAGCTCCGGGTTGGGAAATACCTGGAGATTTGGGGGGCAGAGCCTGAGGAGGTCAGGTTTTGGGGAGGGACTTCAATCCCATAGAGTCCAATTGCCAAAGCGGCCATTTTCTCCAGGGGAACTGATCTCTATTGGCTGGAGCTCAGTTGTAATAGTGGGAGGCCTCCAGCCACCACCTGGAGGTTGTAGGAAAGAAGCACCACTTTGCACGCTGAATTACTGAAATCTGACACAGCAGCCAATCACAAACTTCTTATCCAAATAATATAACCTTAACAACAGTTTAAAAGGTTACCATTTATCAGTGCGAATGAACAACAGGTAATACAATGATGCACTTCTCACAATAAAGCATGCAGCCATCCATAAAGTATAATATCCACAACTCAAAGTAAGTATAAGCTCTGTATGTGGTACATCCTTCATGCATCCTCTCCCCAGGGATATCCATCATGGATATTCCTGGTGGGGGAGGATGTATGAAGGATGTACCACATATAGAGCTTAAGTGGACATTATAATACTGGGAAGATACTGGATAAGGAGCTGAAGAAGAATCGAAGAACTGAAACGGCCATTTGGCTTGCTGTTTCACTGACTTGGAGGTCGGGTGACTCACTCATCTCCCTGTGGAAGAAATTCAGATACGTGCTTTTTGAGCATATATATAGGAGAGACTACAAATCATCAAATTTTTGTTATACTTACTTTGAGTTGTGGACATTACACTTTATGGATGGCTGCATGCTTTACTGTGAGAAGTACATCAGTGTATATTACCTGTTGCTCATTTGCATTGATAAATGGTAACCTCTTAAACTGTTGTTAAGGTTATATTAGGAGCCCCGTGGCACAGAGTGGTAAGCTGCAGTCCTGCAGTCCAAGCTCTGCTCACGACCTGAGTACGATCCCGACGGAAGTCGATTTCAGGTCGCCGGCCCAAGGTTGGCTCAGCCTTCCATCCTTCCGAGGTCGGTCAAATGAGTCCCCAGCTTGCTGGGGGTAAAGGGAAGATGATGGGGAAGGCACTGGCCAACCACCCCGCAAACAAAGTCTGCCTAGGAAACGTCGGGATGTGAGGTCACCTCATGGGTCGGGTATGACCCGGTGATTGCACAGGGGACCCTTGACCTTTTGAAGGTTACATTATTTGGATAAGAAGTTTTTTTATTTGGAGAAGAAGTTTGTGACTGGCTGCTGCGTTGGATTTCAGCCGCCGCCTGGAGGTTGGCAACCCCGCTGCTAGACGAGGGACTCATACATTTGGATAAGAAGTTATATTATTTGGATAGGAAGTTATGTTATTTGGAGGAGAAGTTGGTGACTGGCTGCTGCGTGGGATTTCAGTAACCGCCTGGAGGTTGGCCACCCCGCTGCTAGACGAGGGACTCGCACATCTGGAGAAGAAGTTATATTCTTTGGATAGGAAGTTATGTTATTTGGAGGAGAAGTTGGTGACTGGCTGCTGCGTGGGATTTCAGTAACCGCCTGGAGGTTGGCCACCCCGCTGCTAGACGAGGGACTCGCACATCTGGAGAAGAAGTTATATTCTTTGGATAGGAAGTTATGTGATTTGGAGGAGAAGTCTGTGGCCGGCTGCTGCGTGGGATTTGGGCAGCCGCCTGTCGGTTGGCTGCTAGACGAGGGACTCGCACACGGGCACCGAGTCCGAGTCCTGGCTGTGCATGGAGCTCAAGCCCGTGTCGGAGTCCTCGTCGTTCTCCGCGCAGCCTTTGCCCAAGCCGCGGGCGGCCGGCTCCCCCCAGCCCTGCGGGGCCACGGGGGCCGGCTCCGGGAGGCCGCCCTCCCCGGGCGTCGGCGGCGGGGGGTCCAGGGCCGGGGCGGCGTCCCCCTCCGGCTGGGCCTCGGGGTCCGGCAGGGCGTCGAGGAGGCTGCGCAGCTCGCGCTGGCGGGCGTCGCGGGCGCGGCGGGCGCGGTGCAGCTGGCCCTGGGCGGCGTCCAGGTCGGTGGCGAGGCGCAGGCCGATGTAGAGGCTGGCGCTGAGCTGCGTGCGGACGCGCTCCAGCTCCGCGTGCGCCTCGCCGCCGGGGCCCGACAGCTCGGTGGTGGCGCAGTCCGCCTCGGCCGCGCCGGAGCCCCGGGCGGCCTCCAGCTCGCGGCGCCGCCGCTCCATCCAGCGCTCGTTCAGCTCCCGCTGCAGCTCGCCGGCCAGCCGCTCCAGCAGCGCCTCCTGGCGGCCGCACTGCTCCTGCAGCGCCGCCAGCTGCTCGCACTGCCGCCCGTACTCCGCCGCCGCCTCCTCCTGCGCGTCCTCGCCGCCCTCCTCGTCCTCCTCCGCCTCCGCCTCGCCGCCGACCAAGTAGGTGTCCTGCACGTAGTTGGCGCCGTGGCGCCGCACGCGCTCCAGGTGGACCTGGGCCTCGCGGCGCTCGATCTCGCGGTCCAGCTCGCCCAGGCGCTGCAGCTGCTGCCGGAGGGTGTGGTCCTGCGAGAGGACGAGGTGCACCAGCGTCTCCATCCTCTCCTTGGCCTCCTCGGGGGGCGGCGGCGGCGGCGGGGGCTGCGGCGGGGGCGGCGGCGGCGGGGCCCCGCGGCGCTTGTTGAGCCTGGCCAGCTTGCGGAAGGCCTTGCGCACCACGCGGCGCTGCCGCTCCCGGCTCAGCGCCGGGCCGCCGGCCGCGGGCCCCCGTCGGGCGGCGGGGCTCTCCCTGCTGGCCACCACCCGCGCCTCGGCGCTGCGCGGGCCGGCGTTGGGCAGGGACGCCTCGCTGCGCACCAGCACGAAGCGCACGTTCCCGCGCTCGGCCCCCCAGGCGGCCCAGAGGCGCAGCAGCTTGGTCCTGGGGGGCAGGGTCCGCTCGAAGCCCCGCCACTTCTCCACCAGGCAGTAGGACCGCGCCGGGCCCGACAGCAGCCCCCCGCCGCACTCGTGCAGCGAGGCCGGCGGCGGCGGCGCCTCCTCCCCGCCGGGCCCCGGCCGCCGCCGCCGCCCCTTGCTGTCCTCCAGCAGCGCCCGCACCACATCCGAGCAGGTGGTGCGCCGCGAGAGCCCCGAGACCAGCTTCTCCTCCTGGCAGATCCACACCGAGATCCTCCCGTCCTCCGGCTCCATCAGGGCGGGGCGGCCCCGCGGCGGCTCCCGGCGGGCGGCGGGTCCCCCATAGGGGCGCTCAGGGGAGGCGCTCGGCCGCCCCGGCTGCGCTCCCTCCCGACGGGAGACCCGGGGAACCGCCGAGCGCGCAGCTCCGCCTCCTCCCGCTGCGCGCGCTCCAGCCGGCTCTGTCCCAGGCTGCCTTGGCTCTGACACTACCCTCGCTCGGCTGCCGCCTTGTCCTGCCCTGTCACGTGGGTTGCCCTAACACTAACACACACACGCACACACGCACACACTTTCTCGCCTGGGCCGTTTGATCCGAGTCCGTCTCCCCCACGACCCCCCCTTACCCTCCTTTGGCCAACCCCCTTGTCCTCCAAGAAGTTTGCAAAGCTGAACCCCTCGATCGGATTGATCCCCCAAAGCCTGGGAGGGCTTTTGTAATGGGTTGGGGAAACCCTCCCAGGGAAGGCTTTCCTGGTCACCCCCGACCCCCCCCCCGGAAAGTAGGTGGGAGACCAAACTTCAAAGAAAGCGACCAAAACCAGTGAATTTTTTTTTCTTTCGTTTCCATAAAATCTCCAGCCCTGTAATTAAGGGTTTGTGCGTTCTTTGCAGATTGCATGCATCGGGAGCAGTAAAACGGCGAAGTGTTATTAAAACTATTCGGCTGCTGCCAGGATTCAAAGAGAGAAGGTGCCATATATTCCGGGGAGAGAGCTCGACTGTTAGTGAGCTGTGGCTCACAAAAGCTCATACCCTACCAGAAAATATTTTTGTTAGTCTTTAAGGTGCTACTGGACTCTTGCCCTTTTCTACTACTGCAGACTAACACGGCTACCCACTGTTAATATAGATTTCTGAACACCTTGCACAACTTTTCTCTCTCTTCATTTTAGGTTATAAAATAATTTCTGGCATACGTACAAGTTGCCTTAACAGATATGTAAGAAAAGATTTAATAAAATTATAATAAAAAATTGCATAGGGTTTAATGTTTTTACAGAATTAGATGCAAAACACAAAACCGTTTATTTAGATATTTATTATACCTCATTCCCCCCCCATGGCTTACAACATCATTATCTTCTATTCCATTTTATTCTTGCAACAACAACAACCCTGTGAGGAAGGTTAGGCTGAGGGAAAATGACTGGCACAAGGTCACCCAGGAAACTTCCATGGCAGAATGGGGTTTGGTCTCCCAGGTCCTAGTTTGACACTAGAGAGTGCTACACCATGGGTGTGCCACTGAAATGAATGGGCTTCTTTGGGGGGGGGATAACTGTGGTCTTGCACAATTTGTAGTAATATCTCTGCAAGAAGAGGTGTTTTTTTTTAATGGAAACCAACTTGGAAAAGTTTCAGTGGCAAAATGTACAAATCAGAATGGTCCAAACATGAGGGGGAGGGGGGAGGGAATGGATAAATTTGACTAGGGAGGCCAAGGCCAAGTTTCAAGCGCAATATGATTCTAGAAACAAAACAGATTTATTTTATTTTGCCCTTTAACGACATGAGATTGTATGCAAAGGATGGTATCATGGGGGAGCAAACATGTTACAGGTTTGTACCAGCCCAGAGAAACGATGCTTAGATCAGAATGATCAGAATATCTAGACCAGGGGTGTCAATCATAAGGCCCCGGGGATGAGATCCGTCCCTTTGAGAGCTCTTATTAGGCCCGTGAGCCAGCCAAGCCAGCCCCCACCCCACCCCCACGCTCGATCTGGGCTGGCAAGGCATGGCCCAGCCAAGTGACATGTCATATTTATGTCGTGTCATAACAACTGGGTTCAACAACCCGGTCTAGACACTAAATGACTGGCACATTAGGAAGTATTTGAAATGGACATGGTTCGTATTTCATTCGTGATCAAACATAAAACTGCTGTGGGTGGAACAAGGGAGAAATATTTCTGCAGTGTACAGAAAAATGTGAGTGGACAAAACTGCTGTGTTAACCTCAGGGCAGAAGTACGTGGTTGCAATGGTATGTTTCCTACCCTAGGCTGGAGAAAGTTCTCCTAGCATAAAGAGCCTTCCTCACCTGTGGCTGTCTCATCAGAGGAAGAACCACTAAGTTGGAGGATGGCTGCTTAGGTGGGAGGAAGGTTTCATGCTTAATTTAGAGGAGTGGTATGACACATGCTGGACAATGAAGAAAGCTGACAGGAAGAAAGTAGACTCCTTTGAAATGTGGTGTTGGAGGAGAGTGTTACGGATACCGTGGACCGCCAAAAAAACAAATCAGTGGGTTATAGATCAAATCAAGCCTGAACTGACCCTAGAAGCTAAAATGACTAAACTGAGGCTATTGTAGTTTGGTCACATTGTGAGAAGACGAGTCACTAGAAAAGACAGTCATGCTGAGGGCAGCAGGAAAAGAGGAAGACCCAAAAAGAGATGGATTGACTCAATAAAGGAAGCCACAGCCCTCAATTTGCAAGACCTGAGCAAGGCTGTCAAAGATAGGACATTTTGGAGGACATTGATTCATAGGGTCGCCATGAGTCGGAAGTGACTTGACGGCACTTAACACACACATAATACGTGCAGAGAGAAGGTGGCATGGTATATCCTGATCTCAGAAGCTAAGCAGAGCCAGTACTTGGATGGGAGACCACCAAGGAAGGCTCTGCAGAGGAAGGCAATGGCAAACCACCTCTGCCTCTTGTCTTGAAAGCCCCTTGCTGAGGTTGCCCTAAGGCAGTTGTGACTTCACAGCACGTATGTATAATACATGCCAAAAATGACGATGACATTTTTATCCGTTCATCCTCAGCTCAGAGCAGTGTGCCTTTCATTTTAGCACCACTGTAAGGTAAGTTAGGCTGAAAAAAACTCATTGGCCACCCAGGGAGCTTCATGGCAGAGCCAAAGCTTGAACCAGGTTTCTCAGATCCTAGTCCAATACTGTGAACATTACAGCACATCATCTCTGCAAATGTACTGTTTTCTTCTAAAGTTGTGTCCAAGATTATAGGTGGAAACCTCTTGGCTTTTCTGAATATCTTAGAAAAGGTTAGTCTGATGTGTTAGCTTTTCATTAAAAGCAGTTTTTGATAGGGAGTCTGTTCCAATAGCCTCCAGTTGGCCCCACTTACATACATTCCTCATTTACATAATCGTTATAGATTACTTTTATATGCTGCTTTCTCTATAAGAGCAATGGCTTCCAGGAACACTGGCTGTTACCGCACTAGGTATTCCCAGCAATGTATTAAGAGTTTGGAAATGTTATAAAAAATACTGTTCGCACTTTGTTTGGCCCCTTTAGCTGTGAAGACATTTTTTAGCCATAGTATCCAAAAACCCTTTTAAAGCGATGTTTTTTATAACATTTCCAAACTCTTGATACATCGCTGGGAATACCTAGTGCGGTAACAGCCACTGATGTGTCATGGAATACAAGTGCGGTAACCCAATCATTTGCAAGTGGATTTTGCAGTTTCACACAGTGGCCATTTATGCAGGGTCAATTTTGAAGCTCGCTCAAAGCTCTTTTTTTAAATGCGATGGTCTCGACACAAAAGGAGAAATTCCACCCCACCGCCACTCGCCTGCTCCTTTGTTCCATCTGTTTGCATAGCTAATGCGCGGCTGTCGTTTTGCATGCTTGCTTGAGGGGATTCTTCAGTGTAGTAGCTTTAAAGGGGCTCTTAAGTAATGCGAATCGGGTATGCGCCAGAGACGGTTCACTGTGAAAAACTCAAAAAAAATATGCGGGCCAATTCAGCTTGGAACACGCTGCTAATTACCAAGCATAAACGGCCAGTAAAATCAGAGTGCATTGAAAGTTGATTGAAAGTGCATGATTCAGCAGGTGTGAAAGCGCCCTTAGTTTTAACAATGAGAGCATCTGGCACTTTCAGCCTATTCTCTGGGACCAGAGTAGAGTGAGAAGAAGCCGCAGGTAAGCAGCATCTACATCACTGCTAATAAATGTGAATTTAGCCTTCCCGCCTCCACTCTGGAGTGTTAGTCCCCCTTAACAAGACAGTATTTCATGCATTCTATTTGAATGGACTCTTAAGACCCCCAGCTATGGAACATAACTCTGGCCACAACATCTTCTCTTTGAGATACACCAATCCCCATCTCACCACCACCACTACCGTGTGCGCTGAGCAACCGTCATTCTGCTTCAGCATTATGTGCTTTTTGTGATAGGAAGGAGGAGAGCCTAACAGGAAAAGAACTAGAATTTGAAAGCTTGTTAAAAGTGTTGGGGCAATTGGAGGTTGCAAGGGAAGCAGCACGTTCAGTCAGTTATTTAAGTGCTTTCGGTGACGTATTAGATGCTTCATTAGAGCGCCACAGCGATGGCTTCAGGCTGTATGCAGGCTTGGGCAGATTTTTATTGGTTTGGTCACGCTAGGTTTTTACTTGGAAGGGTTTCTTCAAAAGCACAATGTCCTACTTTTTAGAATTTGAAGTAAAGAATTTTCGAATCGGAGGATCAGGCCTAGATCTATGGTGGGATGGGATCTGCCCCAGAACCATAGCATGCTTTTTATATTCCAGAGTGCCTCTCTCTTGCAAACATGAACAAAATCCTACTTCAGTTTTGTTTATGTAGAGCATATAACAATAAAAAAAAAAAGAATACCAACATTCTAAAATATTTAAATATAGAAGTAAAATGTGTATTTGGCTATTGCATTTTTAGTCCATCAAGAAAAAAATCCACAATAACATAAATAGGAGGAAGGAGGCTGGTAGAAGGGCCCTTGATGTCTCTTCCTGTGTCTCTGCACAGGAAGGGGAGGCCGTGGCTCAGTGGTAGAGCATCTGCTTGGCTTGCAGAAGGTCTCAGGTTCAATCCCCGGCATTTCCAGTTAAAGGGACCAGGCAAGTAGGTGATGGATTGAGAGCTGGCTGAAAAATAGGAAGCAGAGAGTAGGAATCAGTGGTCAGTTCTCACAATGGCGGGATGTGAGCAGTGGGGTGCCTCAGGGATCTGTGTTGGGACCGGTGCTTTTCAACCTGTTCATCAATGATCTGGAGTTGGGGTTAAACAGTGAAGTAGCCAAGTTTGCAGATGACACCAAATTATTTAGGGTGGTTAAAACAAAATCGGACTGTGAAGAACTCTGGAAGGATCTCTGCATACTGTGAAGAACTCTAGAAGGATCTCTGCATACTGGAAGACTGGGCATTAAAATGGCAAATGAGTTTCAATGTGAGTAAGTGTAAAGTGATGCATATTGAGGCAAAAAATCCCAACTTCACATATACACTGCTGGGATCTGTGCTGGCAGCGACAGACCAAGAAAGGGATCTTGGGGTGGTAGTGGATAGCTCAATGAAGATGTCAACCCAGTGTGCGGCTGCTGTAAAAAAGGCAAATTCCATGCTGGCCATAATTAGACGAGAAATAGAGAATAAAACTGCTGGTATCATACTGCCCTTGAACAAATCTATGGTGAGACCACACTTGAATACTGTGTACAGTTCTGGTCACCACACCTAAAAAAGGATATTACAGAGCTTGAGAAGGTGCAGAAAAGAGCAACCAAAATGATTAGGGGACTACAGCAACTGTCCTATGTGGAGCAGTTAAGACGATTAGGGCTTTTTAGCTTGGAAAGAAGGTGGCTGAGGGGAGACATGATAGAGATCTATAAAATTATGCATGGTTTGGAGAGAGTGGACAGGGAGAGGTTTTTCTCCCTCTCCCATAATACTAGAACATGGGGTCATCTGCTAAAGCTGGAGGGTGAGAGATTCAAAACAGCTAAAAGGAAGTATTTTTTCACACAACGCATAATTAAATTGTGGAACTCCCTGCCCCAGGTTGTGGTGATGGCTGCCAGCTTGGAGGGCTTTAAGAGGGGAGTGGACATGTTCATGGAAAAAAGGGGTATTCATGGCTATTAGTTAGAATGGATACTGGTCATGCTGCATACCTATTCTCTCTAGTATCAGAGGAGCCTGCCTATTATTTTGGGTGCGGTGGAACACAGGCAGGATGGTGCTACTGCGGTCGTCTTGTTTGTGGCTTCCTGGAGGCACCTGGTTGGCCACTGTGGGAACAGACTGCTGGGCCTTGGTCTGATCCAGCAGGGCCTTTCTTATGTTCTTATGATGTTGAAGACCTCTGCCTGAGACCCTGGAGAGCCGCTGCCGGTCTGAGTAGACAATACTGACTTGGATGGACCAAGGGTCTGATTCAGTAGAAGGCAGCTTCATGTGTTCAAAATAGCTCAGTAGATAGTGCTGGGGAGGAGTCAGTGGTCATGGTTCATGTTGGCACCAATAATATGGGGAAGTGTAGTCGTGAGGTCCTGGAAGCCACATTTAAGGAGGAGACTAAAAGCCAGGACCTCCAAGGTAGCTTTCTCCAAAATGCTACCTGTTCCACTTGCTCGGCCACCTAGACAAGCACAGTTGGACAGTCTTAATGTGTGGATGAGATGATGATGTAGAGAGTAGGGCTTTGGAAATTGGCTAAAAAGCAGGAAGCAAATGGTTAGTTCTCCCAGTGGAGGGGTGTGAGCAGCAGGGTTCCTCAGGGATGTGTACTGGGACTGGTGCTTTTGAACTTGTTCATAAATGACCTACAGAACTCTCCCCCTTCATGTTGTTGCATGTGTAAACCAGGCCTAACAGGGCTTCTTTGTGTATTTTAAAAATTCTGCCCTGCTTCTAATTGTGTTCAAAGAAGCTTCCAATAATCAATAAAACAATACAAAATGCATAACAGTAACAATACAACCAGATCATAAAACGTCAGCCTTATAAGGAACTGAACAATTTTGTGAATCCAAAATACAGAACAAAGCAGACCTAGCAGAACTACATACTCCATAGATCTAATTCTCAACATGGTCAGATTTGTAGATACTTAAATCCAGAGATTGGAACAGACAAGACAAATCTCCCCCATCCCATAATTATGCATTTGATTTTTCCTACCTAAATCCAGAACATTTATCTCTGTTGAAATTCATTTTGTTAGTTTTAGCTCAGTTTTCCAGCCTGTCAAGATCATCCTGTGTATCTTAACTCTTTCTTGCACTGTATTTGCTACCCCTCCCAATTTAGTATCATCTGCAAATTTAATGTGATGCCCCTGCAAGTCTTGTACCCTCTAAAAGCCATCACTGTCAAAGACGGCACATGCCCACCGAAACAGAAGTTGGTTTAGAAAGGCTGCAGGGTCGAAACAGGTGGTGCTTTGTGAATCTGCTCTGGTCAGCCATTTCCTGGGGTGTAGGCCATCCCAGGACAAATTATTGCTCTCATCGAGGCCAAACAAACCTAGAAGGAGGGAGCCTCCCACAATAATTGTTGGGATGAGTGGAGCTGATGATTCGACAGGGCTAGGGATCCTCGATTTTTCACCCCAGCAATTATCATAGTGGCTTGCTGTGAATCACATGGTGCGTGTGGCAGAGGCACATGGACAAATATTAGGAGAAGCCGCTCCAAATCTTGGGAAATCCTTTCCTTTAGAAATTGACTAAACCTGAAAATAAAAAAATATATGCCGTTAGTAACCATATATAAGTATGAGATGATGATGATCAATACTGCCTCAGGAGCAGACTAACAATCTGCAAACCCTTTATTAATATAATCACTGTCCTGCAAATAACACGGATGATTAATTATAAGTAAACTAAAATAGACTAAAATAAAATAAATAAAAGTTTGGGAGTAGAACAGGCAGACACTTCTAGCCTGATGCCATCTTCTCTGGAAGTTCTAACAACAGCGATATGCCCAGCCATTTTGCAGCTGGGAGGAAGGAGAATAGGAATGGAAAGATGTGCTGTCCTTATTCAAAACAACTACATTCGCATGAGAATCTAAATGGCTGGTTTCAAACCATGCAAAACATAGTTTGAGGGAATGAAATGTAAGGCCTGCATGTGACGCATCCTTAGGGTTGCCCACCTCCAGGTACTAGCTGGAGATCTCCTGCTATTACAACTGATCTCCAGCTGATAGAGATCAGTTCACCTAGAGAAAATGGCCACTTTGGCATTTGGACTCTATGGCATTGAAGTCCCTCCCCTCCCCTCCCCAAACCCTGCCCTCTTCAGGCTCCGCCCCAAAAACCTCCCATTCGTGGCAAAGAGGGACCTAGCAACCCTACGCATCCTGGTATTTCACCCAGCATCACATTAGCAATGAAAAGGTAATATGTGACAGGACACGTCCCCAGACGCATCTACCCTTTCAGTGAGCATAATCACTTGATTTCTTTGTGAAAACCATTGAATATGGATCCATGGATGTGCTAGTGATCCTGGAGAAAGTGATAAACATGTCTAGGGATGATTCAGGAAGCATTGCATGGAGGAGATTTTGCCTCTTTGTTTCAGTGTTGTAGAACTTGGGTCTCCACTACAGATGTTCAGAATCTAGAGGGTTTTATGTCAAAGTTAAATTTTCAAAGTACAGAACCGATCATTTTCTTGTCAAAGCAGTTTCTTAAAACATCCCATTATGTCACTCACGTTTGGGACTTCAGAGGCACATGTGGTAAAACAGGCCCTGCAGGCACCTGTTTCTGCCATGGGGAATGTGGAATTTCCTTCATTGGCCCAAGTCTCAAAGTGCTAGACCATAATCACTTCTTCAGATTTATTCCACCATTCCCCAGTACATTTTAAAATGACTCTTTGCTGCCACCATCAGGCCAATAGAGCCATATCCGTTCCGTGACCTGCATCCAGGCATCTTTTTCAGTCCTTAAAGAAACTTTCCCCTCCAAATTAAGTCACTTCACCTACTCCATATCCAATGTGCAAGAGGGGAAACAAGCTGGTGGTCTCCTGTTTGCACCTTACCACGCACTTGGTAACTTTAGGTCCTATATATGGATGCAGACACCAACCCCTCCCCCCCCACAATTTCAGAAAAGGAAAAAAGTAACTTTAATTGTGATCATTGATTACAAAAAAAATATATACAGTTGAGTGACAATTAACAACATCAGAAGAAAAGGAAATAAAATGGAATTTGAGTACAATCCTGCTCCTTAGATTTAAATTTCCCCCAATTTGGGATAGTAAATAAAAGGGTAGGCTGAATAACCAAATTTCTAAGTTCCCTTTTCAGGCTCTGTTTCTATATTTTTATCATTTTGATGGCCTCTTCTCCTTTTAAACTATGCACTATTTCATCTTGTGTGCCTTTCAGACCTCTATACCTCTGACTCAATCCTGTTCTTAGTGGAAATTTTCCAGGTAGAAACCAGAAAATCATAATCATCTCCATTGCGGAAGTATACCCACTCCAAGCAAGGAACAAGGCCATTGTCTTCTGATCTTTCATTAATATATAAATTACCCCCTGCTACCTTCACTGACTGGATGGGGGGGGGGGAACAAAACATGGCTCTTTAAGCTTTTGACTTGAATAGACTAATGAGGCTCCACAGAGTGCAAAGTCAACATTCACATTGGAAAGTAGTCAATTTTTAGTAGGATTGCCAAGTCCCTCTTCACCACTAGTGGGAGGTTTTGGGGCGGAGCCTGAGGAGGGCGGTGTTTGGGGAGGGGAGGGACTTCAATGCCATAAGAGTCCAATTGCCGAAGTGGCCATTTTCTCCAGGTGAGCGGATCTCTATCGGCTGGAGATCGGTTGTAATAGCAGGAGATCTCCAGCCACTACCTGGAGGTGGGCAACCCTAATTTTTAGATAAATAACTGGGACGAAGTGTCGTTTTCACCACAGGGCACATTAAAAGAAGGTTATTAGGAATGAAAAATAAGAGACATGACATTGCGAAGGTATTCTGGGAACAAGGGGTTATCCAGCACAAATTCAAATTCAAAAACCTTTATTGGCATAACAAATCGTACAAGGTATTCCAGAATTTGGCAAATGATAAAACATCAATATCGCAATTTGTAGCAATAGATATGAATAAAATGAGTTTGGGCCTGGTACTTCCTTATAAGATCAGTGGTCTAGTTGGTTCAGGATCAAGAGGTTAAGGGCTAGTTCTGGGCCCAGCAGGAGTCAAGTCCAAGAGAAGCAGTTCCTCAAAAGGTACAAACAGTAATCCACAGCCAGGTCAGAGGCAAAACTCAGTTTTCCTAGAGGACTTATACCTCATAAGCCAGCAGACTCTCCCTCCTTCCTTATGCAGGGCTGCTGGTATGCGGAGAACAAGCAGGGCAGGCGGCAGCTAGATCTGATTAGCTGGATAAATGGCACAGAAGAGTTGTAACAGAACAGGTCTGGGAATGCATCTGGACAGGAAGGGTGTAAGAGGGTGTAAGAAAGAGGGTGGACCGAGAACACTAAGGCAATGTGTATGTTAGGCTCGTAAGACTGACAGTGTTGAGCAGGAAGGTATTAAGAGATAAGCATCAAAAAGACAGGGCAGGTCAAGGCCATGAAGAGGCCTGACAGTCTCCAGTGGTTGCTAAGCAGTGGGCGGAAAAGAAGTTGATGCAGTAACTGAGAGGTAGAGTTGCCAGCTCTGGGTTGGGAAACATCTGGAGATTTTTAGGGCGGAACCTGAGGAGGGTGCGGTTTGGGGAGGGGAGGGGCTTCAGTCCCATAGACTCCAATTGCCAAAGTGACCATTTTCTCCAGGTGAACTGATCTCTATTGGCTGGAGATCAGTTGTAATAGCAGGAGATCTCCAGCAGTACCTGGAGGTTGGCAACCCTACTGAGAGGCCTAAAATGGAGTGTGGCTAGCAAGGTGGGTTATCACAATTCCATATCATTTTACTCTAATAATAAAAGGAGTGGCTTATAGCAATCATGAAAGCAGTAGAACCAGGCCACCTGCAGATGAGGTAGGAGTTTCTCTGTACTGAGTGGGTGGTAGGATTGCCAACCTCCAGGTAATAGCAGAAGATCTCCTGCTATTACAACTGATCTCCAGGCAATAGAGATCAGTTCACCTGGAGAAAATGGCTGCTTTGCCAGTTGGACTCTATGGCATTGAAGTCCCTTCTCTCCCCAAACCCTGCCCTCCTCAGGCTCCGCCCCCAAAACCTCCCACCAATGGCGAAGAGGGACCTGGCAACACTACTGAGTGGTGAACTCCAGACATGACAGATACACGACTTGGTACTTTAAATTTTGTAAAGACCCCACCACCAATGGTGGATGAAGATTGAGCATGCCCAGGAAGCACAGAGTATTGTGAGAAGCGTCAGTTAAATGGGGCAGAGGAGCATAGGTTGGGCTGGTTGTTGGAGGGACTCTCAATTAACCGAGCCCTGCCCCCCAAGCTTGTTCTCTTTAGTAGAAAACGTGATGTTCAAGTGAAGGCATCAAAAGTGACCAAACTGCAGAAGGTCATGATTTTTATATATTCTGGGGCTTATTTTGTATATTCTGTGGATTCCCCAGGTATGCAGAAAAAAATGGGGGGATGCCACGAACCAACATAATAAGGGCATGAGCTCCCCATTGCCCTCAAAATGATGAAAATGGCTGCATCTCAGGGAGGGGGAGGACAAAAAAAAAGAGAACTGATGAGTAAGGACATGGACATTGCTTTTTAAAAACTGCATGCATTTCATTTGTTTGCCTGTAAAGGTAACTGAGGCAGCTGGCCTCAAAGGAAAACACACGTGGACATGTGAAGACAGCTATAAACTCCATATGTTGCATGCAGGAAGGAATTCCATACGTTTGTTGTAACTATTGTATGGGGAAACAGACAAGTGGGCTTCATTGTCAACAGGGGCGGAGTTGGTAGGGTTCAATACCTCCAGCAGCCAGCCATAAAGAGCAACACATAATGGGATGCATCAACTAGAACTTTGCTGGGCTTTTAGAGATGCAGCCCCCAAAGCTGGGATGGACTCCATAACATTTTCCATAACTGGAGGGAAAGTGTTAAATGGATGGAGACCCAGGGAGGAACAGAGAATATCCTCTATCACACCTCCTGTCATTTTAAGCCCACTCTTCCCCCAAGGGGAAGAATGCTTGCTATGAATGCAAGATCTAGATAGCTTTCAAGTCTAGGGAGCTAACATTTCTCTTTTCTGTTTTATTTCCTAGAAACTGGACTGTTACAAGCTGATGTGTCCTGGCCCATCTATGTTGGTACAGCTGAACAGAACGCATGCTTGTTAAATAAACTCCTTTACTTAAGGGTGTGTGAAAGAGACTGCATTGCGTCCTTAATCATTCACCTGGTTTCTTGATCAATGTATGCACATCTCCCTTTTGGCAACCTCAGGTACCAAGAGAATTTTGAGGAGATTAAATAGGTCCTGGGGTAGTGGCAGAAAGAGGGGGATTTGGGGAGAGAAAGAGGGAGGAATGTCCTAATGGGGTTGAGTTTCTTCCAAACTATGAATCCTACTGGCCTGATCAGCTCTCTCAGTTGCTTGCTGTCTTGTAGCAAATGACAGAGGGAGAGAGAGAGAGAGAGTATAGAATCCAGTTCAGCATCATGCTAGTAAATATCAACCACAAAATGCTGAGGGTGAGCCAGCATCACTGGAAGGAAAGTGAGAGGTGAGGAAAAGCTGGCCTACCAAAGCCCTCAACAGCTTTTAGTATCTTTGCTGTGTGCATGTGAGGAGATTATGCTCAGAGGATGAACAGCGGGAGGCACACACTCTCCACTCCTAATTGCACACACATCAATCCAGGATGGTATAACGTTTGAAGGGCTTTGATGACTTCATAGCTAAAAGAGTTGAGGTGAGAGAAGTATTAGGAATACAGGAAAAGTGCTTCCTTGGTTCCTAATTAATTATACCCGATACTCTCAAAATTGCAAAGGGGCAGAACACCCAAGAGCTTATAGAACCCCGGCATGGGGAAGGCTACCACTGGGACAGTGGGATGCACGCCAATTTCCATACTCACCAATTATCACCATCAGCACGGAAAAGAGGAAGTAAAAATACTGCCCACTGTTCTGCTCATGCTCAGAGCTAGACTACTAGCTTCCTGCTGACCTGATCCAGCTGTGTGGCCAAATGAGATGTAACTATATTAGTGAGGTTTGGGGCAAAGTGAGCAGGAAGCTAGCCAGTACTGTCACACTGTTGTGATTTTTCATCCTCCTTTTTTCTCCTTCCAAAAGGCTTTTATTTTTTCTTATCTTGAACAATATTTGGGTATATGTCAGGATGTGTATTGTGAAATTGTGTATGTATGACCAATGAGGAAGGCCTCTAAAAGGCCGAAACGCGTCTGGTCAGATTTTGGTCATTTTATGTATTAGCATCAACTGTGAATGTGTTTGTAATATTTGTAACCATTTATTCTTTGTGCTTTTTAGGAAGGCTGTATTTTAGCCCCTGTGTTTTTAAGTAATTGTGCACACTATACAATAAAAGTTTATTTATTTGTTGTTACATTAAATAGTGTTTAGCTCGACCCCTTTGGTTTCCCCTCACTTTTAGGTTGAGTTTCTTCCCCCACCTTTTTTCTTTAGTTGTTTCTCATACTGGAATGACAGCTCCCAGAGTAGGGTTGTCAACCTCCAGGTACTAGATGGAGAACTCCTGCTATTGCAACTCAATTCACCTGGAGAAAATGGCCGCTTTGACAATTGGGCTATGGCATTGAAGTCCCTCCCCAAACCCCGCCTTCTCAGGCTGCACTCAAATAATCTCCCGCCGGTGGTGAAGAGTGGAGTAGGGTTGCCAGGTCCCTCTTCACCACTGGCAGGACTTCAGTGCCATAGAGTCCAATTGTCAAAGCAGCCATTTTCTCCAGGTGATCTGATCTCTATTGGCTGGAGATCAGTTGCACAGCAGGAGATCTCCAGCTGGTACCTGGAGGTTGGCAACCCTAGAGTGGAGTGACAGCCCCTCGTAGTAGCAGAAGTGTTTTGGGACTGGAACAAGTCCAAGGGTGGAATGACGGCCCCTGTGGTTGAAATCAGTGTTCTGCACCTGTAATCACAAAACTTCGAGTGGAATGAAATACCGTACACTCATTTCAATCATTCGAGTCCCAGAACATTTCTGCAACACCCCCGCACCCAGCACCATCATTCCACTTTGGGTGCTGTCATTCCTGTCCCAGAACACTCGTGGCCATCATTATTCTCTGGGGACTCTGATTTTAGTCCCAAAGCAGTCTATCTGGGCCCAGAGACCTTCCTCCAAAATCAATTCCGTATATTCCTTGCAACTTTTTTTGTGCTGTGATGTATTTCAGTGGAGCCCATGCAAGTCAGTTGGGCCCTCAGGCTTTTCCTGTTGTTCCCAACAGGCAATCCTGATATTTTTTTATTATTATTACATCCCACAGCAAATTTTAGTACATCCCACAGCAAATTCACCAGATCTTCCCAAGCATGCAGGAGCAAATACTGTGCGCTCACAGCAGACTATGAGGGGAAAGCTGGGGATAAGGGAGGGAAGGGAGAGGTAGGGAGGGGACTTGGGGGAGAAATTACTTCCTGACCACAAAGTGGCAATTGACATTATCCTGGGCATGCAAAAAGAGCCATGAGAGCCAATCACTAACTCAACTCTTCCTGCCCTTCCTCTCATGATCTGCCTAAATTCACAGAATCAGCATTGCTGTCAGATAGCCATCTAGTTTCTGTTTAAAAGCCTCCAAAAGAAGAGCCCACCAGCTCCCGCAGAAGCTTGTCCAATGATGAGGAACCATTCAGTAGTGACCTTTAGGGTTGCCAGGTCCCTCTTCACCACCGAGGGGAGGTTTTTTGGGCGGAGCCTGAGGAGGGCGGGGTTTGGGGAGGGACTTCCAATTGCCAAAGAGGTAATTTTATCCAGGGGGACTGATCTCTATCAGCTGGAGATCAGTTGTAACAGCAGGAGACCTCCAGCTAGTACCTGGAGACTGGCAATCCTAGTGATCTTGGACTTGGTTCTGAGCAGGGCTCAAAACCTGGTGAGAAATGTAGAGGTTGTAGCACCAGTTGGAAATAGCCACCACAGTGGAAACCCCTCCCCTACCTTCAGCTGCTTCATCCAGACTCCCTCCTTCACTGGCATGAAGCCGTCACTCTGAGTGGGCCCTCCAGCAGCTCTCATTGGTCGGCAAGTGTCCACCTAAGCCTCCCTGTGCTGCCGGCTGTGGGTGGCAGCCTCCACGACCCAGGAGACAGACCAGATAATGCTCTTCTCGTTGTCTTTTAGGCACCTTTAAACCTAGTGCAGAAAAATCACATGCCCATGGGTGGCTTGCACTACTCCATTTAAAGACACCTAGGCAACAAGGAAGAAAGGAAAGTCACTGGCTTTGACAACTGGGTGGTCTGAGATGGTTCGGCTTCAACTGGCAACCCTTATTAAACCACTATTGAGACTAGCATTCTGTCCCCTGGAAGGGCAGAGTTTTTCTTCCATCCTGGTGGCAGTCACACACATTATAGTTGCTCAGTTCTGTGCTTCAGAACGAGCAGGACTGAATAGTCCCCAGAGAAAAAGAAACTTCAGAAGGGAAATTAGGATACCATGTGAGGATGAATAAACTATATTATGCTACAGTTCATCAGATGCACGCAATGCACATCCATAGCAGATAACTATATTCAAAGCTACAAGCAACAGAAAGTAGGAGTGGAGAGATGTTACAAGGAGAGGCCAGTTTGAAACAATAACCAATAAAAGAGGAATCAGTCCTTTCAGAGTGGGTGAGGACCAATCCCAGCTGTTGATAGATGACAGGCAGGGTAAGATTAACATACAATCAGATTTAATCAAGAAAGGTGCATTGTGAAACCTGATAAGCAGAACTAATGAGCATCTGCAAAGGGTGGGTCAAACCCAGCTATGAGCAATGAGTGAGGAAACTTGGGGGGAGAGAGAGTGTTGATCCTCTTTCATGTTGGATTCTTCCTTTCAAGTTATTTTGTTGAACAGTAACCTTTAGATGAACAATGGAGTGTTGCTGGATATCACAGTTTTTAAAATGTCAGATTTGTGTTCATTTATTCCTTTGTATGGGGGTGCATTTAATATAGGATGCATGTGGTATAGGACAGCCTGATCTCATCAGATCTTGGAAGCTAAGCAGGGTCAGTACTTGGATGGGAGACCACCAAGGAAGACTTTGCAGAGGAAAACAATGGCAAACCACCCTCTGCTTAATCACTTGCCTTGGAAACCATGGTGGGTTGCCATAAGTCAGCTTCAACTTGATGGCACCTTACACACACACATTCTTTTGTATAGGGACTGCCCTTTTTGCTGAACACTGACATGCAGTTCATACTTCTGAAAGTAGGGTTGCCAGATCCCTCTTCATCACCGGTGGGAGGTTTTGGGGGTGGAGCCTGAGGAGAGCGGGCTTTGGGGAGGGACTTTAATGCCATAGAGTCCAATTGCCAAAGCGGCCATTTTCTTCAGGTGATCTAATCTCTGTCGGCTGGAGATCAGTTGTAATATCAGGAGATCTCCAGCTAGAACCTGGAGGTTGGCAACCCATTCTGAAAGGGCCTTTGGCAAAGATAGGACTTCTCAGCACCTCCATTAAAGTTGTGTTTTTAATTGTTCTTTTAGAGGGGTAGGAAATCATTCAGCCTATCAGAATTACTAGTGTCCCTTCTCACCCCACCTTATTTCATTGGTGTATTTGAAATAACCTTGGAATTTCCCTTTTATTTTTTCCCTTTAGGAATATTTCTTGCCCTATAGTTGCATTTTTATTAGATACTTAGCATATATTAGTGAACAGGTACCCAGTAAAAAAAAAATATATACTTTGTTTTTTTTGCTGTTAAGTTGCAGCTGACTTATGGTGACCCCGTAGGGCTTTCAAAGCAACAGACATTTAGAGGTGGTTTGCCATTGCCCACCTCTGTGTAGGAATCCTGGATTTCCTTGGTGGTCTCCCATCCAAGTACCAACTAGGGCCAACCCTGCTTCGCTTCCAAGATCTGATGAGATTGGGCTAGCCTGAGCTATTCAGGTCAGGGAATGCATCTTTTACCCTAAACTAACAAAAAATGAACGACGTCAGAAGTTTTCTAGTCACAATTTGATGCATAGTTATGCACGCCCATTGAAATCAATTGGACATAAACACACAGTATTCTTGTTAGATTATTTCTCTTTTATTTAAAAGAAAAACTTTTTTTAAAAAAAAGTCTGAAAATATCTTCTGAAAAATGATACCTGGAAGCAACCTGAGGTGACATCATGTTGGGGGTTTTTTCACCTGATATTTCCCTTGTGGGTAAGTGGAATATTCTTTGTGCCGGATGAACCAAGGTGAGCCACAGCTGAGTTTCAGCCCATCAGCTTGTCCTGAAGCTACTCTTTGTTCCTTTCCCAAGCTGCAATACCATTTGTTTGGGGCCTCTCCCTGGGTTCCTGTTAATCTTATTTTACGAGACTTAGGGATGGGCGCCTTGCACTTGTTTTTGTCAAGCGAGAGACAAACATCATTGCGAGACTGAAGGCACAATAAGGCCATTAATCAGATCTGTTACAGGCTCTTGGGAGAACCTGCCCGGGCTTTGAGCTATCTGAATGGTGAAGAGGCTACTCGAGCCGCCGTATCATTCTTTTCACGGATGTTTTATTTGTTTCATACCTATTTGTTCCTGAAAGTATAAAAGAGAATGAGCAACTCGTGTTGCCTCGGGAAAGCTGCTGCTCCTAGTTAGAATGCGCATCATGAAATTCTAGCCCTTCAGTCAATAGCCATATGTAGAGCACAGCTGAGACAATTCCTTAGCCAGGCTAATTTGCCATTCTTTGCAACTGGGAATTTCTTGTTTCCCAAAGAGCTTGAATTTAGCAACTCTTGTTGCTGTCTGCTAGCTATTACGGCAACTCGGAGAGCTTGCGTTCTTTTTTAAATATTTTTATTGGTTTCTAGTATTAAATAGGAATACAGGAAAGGAAAAGAGGGTAGGGGAAAACATTAACAAGAAAGTACATATTTTTACCCCCTTAACAAGGTTCAAATTGTCGTCATTATTAACATAATATATTTAATTGTCAACTTCACTTTTATAATGTTTGTAAGATTTTATTATTGTTTTTTGGTTTTAATATATTCATAGAAGATGTGCCATTTGTCTTTATTTGATTTTTGAGTGCCTGTTTGTAATAGTTCTGTTAAGTGTGCCATTGTTATAAATTCATATGCTTTATCAATCCAGAGTTCAATTTTTGGTATTTTTTCTGTTTTCCACAGAGAGGCTAGGACTATTCTTGCCGCTATTATCAGATATTTCAGTATGATTTGTTGATCTTTACTGCATTCATCTGGTATTTTACTCAGGAGGAAGAGTTTAGGGTCATATGTGATAGGTTGACCAATTATAATTTCTATGTTTTTATGAATTTTCTTCCAAAATATTTGGAGCTTGCGTTCTTGAGAGGTTGCCATTCTTCTTTGTAGATAGTACCTTTTTGGTTCCCTGTCATGTCAGATTGATTTTTTTTTTTGGCTGTGCTTTGATGTGTGGAGAAATTAATCTTATCTGGGGGGCGGGTTCTAGAGGGTAAATCCAGACATCCAGATAAACTTCTTGAGAAGCTGAATTCTGTTTAAAATACCGCATACGAGCTTGGATGTCCTGAGATGTATGCAAGGGTGGTGGTGGAACAAATTGGGATAGAAGAGGAATTGGATAATTGAGGGTCTAGTTAAGAGGGCTTGTTCTATATTTACAACCTGTTAATTAACCCAGGCCCCACTATCATAGCAATAATTTGTTGACTGAAGTGTAGTAGATGTCTTCAGACATGCTTCACTATCATTTTCCTTTAATCATTTAAAATATTTTTTCAGTTTCAAACCTGGGGGGCTTTTTGTAACTCAAAACCTTACTTGCATGTCCAGTTTGCAGCCCAAATAAATATTTCCTAATAAAAGAAACAAACATTCTTCTCTCCATCTTTGGACTGAAAAGAATGTATTAACTTGTATCATCTAACACCATCTGCTAGAATATTATATATATATATGTGTGTGTGTGTGTGTGTGTGTGTGTATGTATATATTTGCTGTCAAGTCACAGCTGACTTATGGCGACCCAGTAGGGTTTTCAAGGCAAGAGACGTTCAGATGTGGTTTACTGTTGCCTGCCTCTGGATCACAGCCCTGGTATTCTTTGGAGGTCTCCCATCCAAATACTAGCTAGGGCTTAGCTTCTGAGATCTGACAAGATGAGGCTAGCCTAGGGCTATCCAGGTCAGGGCAGAATATCAATATC
Source organism: Euleptes europaea (assembly GCF_029931775.1). NCBI lineage: Eukaryota > Metazoa > Chordata > Lepidosauria > Squamata > Sphaerodactylidae > Euleptes > Euleptes europaea. Next base: position 81,707,437 of record NC_079317.1, read on the forward strand.
TCATCTCTTTTTTCTTTCCCATATCCTCCTTTTCTTGAACCTCTAGCCTGAGGAAGGCATTTGTGGACCAGAAGCTTATATTCTGAATTTTAAATACTAGTTGGACCAAAGAAATGTAGCTTTCACCTTACTCTGTTTTGGTTTGCTGCTGGGACTAAGATGACTTCAGTGGTTGAGGATAATTTCTCTGTACTTGATTCCTTTGAGGTTCCAGCAGTATTTATTAATTTACTTCTTTTATACTATGGTTGTCTTCCCTGGGGGGAGGGGGGCGAAGTGGCTTAAATCATCCTCTTCCATTTAATCCAACATGAATATCACAGCGCTTTTTTTTTACAAGACTAACAAAGTTCAGAGCAATATCTACTAAAAGAATTGAGACTGCCATTATTCCATAGCTTTTGAGGAGAAATGATTATAAAGAATAAATTAATATCTGCTGTACAGTTCTCATTGATTTCAAAGAGTAAACCAAATAGTAACATGCATGACGTTACTTCTAACATGTCCCTTCTAAGGTACCACATCCCCTTACCTCAAGGAGGCCATCTCACTGAGGTAAGGGGATGTGGTACCTTAGAAGGGACCTCTTCCTTGGTGGATGAACAGATATCCTCTCGTACTGAGGATATGCCTCAGAGGGGAGGGGGGCTTCTTGTAGTGGGGGATTCAATCCTTAGAAATGTAGATAGCTGAGTTTCTGGTGAGTGCATGGACCGCATGGTGACTTGCCTGCCTTGCGGACATTACCCATCATATAGGTAGTCTGGTAGATAGTGCTGGGGAGAAGCCAGTGGTTGTGATGCATGTTGGCACCAACGACGTGAGGAAATGTAGTCCGGAGGTCTTGGAATCCAAATTTAGGTTGCTAGGCAGGAGACTAAAAGCCAGGACCCCCAAGGTAGCTTTCTCAGAAATGCTACCTGTTCCACGTGCAGGACCAGCTAGGCAGGCACAGTTGGTGAGTCTCAATGCATGGATGAGACAGTGGTGCAGGGAAGAGGGCTTTAGATTTGTAAGGAACTGGGCAATTTTTTGCGACAAGCTGGGCCTATACAAAAGGGATGGGCTCCACTTGAACCAGGTTGGAACCAGACTGCTGGCGTGCAATATAAAAATGTTGGCAGAGCAGCTTTTAAACTGAACCTGGGGGGAAAGCCGACAGGAGCTGAGAAGCATCCGGTTCGGGCAAACTCAGTTCACACGGACAAAGGGAAAATTGCTTCAGATTGCCCTCATAGGAATTACTTAAACATGAAAGGGAATGGGAAAAAAGTGATGGATAGCCACTTAAAGATGCCCAAAGGCACATGCCAGGAAAGTCAAAAGAGAGAAACAGTGTGGAGGTGTTTCTATGCTAATGCTAGAAGCCTCCAAGCAAAAATGGGGGAATTAGAGTGCATGGTTTTAAGAGAAAACATAGATATAGTGGGCATTACAGAAACCTGGTGGAGGGGAGAGAACCAGTGGGATACAGTCATCCCTGATTACAAACTGTATAGAAATGATAGGGAAGGGCGTATTGGAGGGGGTGTTGCTATGTATGTCAAGGAAGGCATAGTGTCTAATAAGCTAGAGACCATAAAAAGGGCAGACTCGTCCATAGAATCCTTATGGGTGACAATTCCGGGCCCCAAAGGAGATTTAGTACTGAGGACATTCTATTGGCCCCCTGACCAAATGGCTCAGGGTGATCTTGAGATGGAAAATGAAATTAGGGAAGCATGTAAAGGTAATGAAGTAGTAATAATGGGAGACTTCAACTTCCCTCATATTGATTGGATAAATGTATGCTCCAGTCAAGCCAAAGAGATAACATTTTTAGACATCCTAAATGACTGTGCCCTCGAACAGTTGGTCATAGACCCAACCAGAGGGGAGGCGATCCTGGATTTAATACTCTGTGGTGCTGCTAGTGACTTAGTGCAGGATGTGGATGTAGTTGAGCCAGTTGGCAATAGTGATCACAATGGCATCAAATTTAATTTAGATGTAAGTGCGAAAATGACTGGGAAATCTCACACAATTACCTTTGACTTTAAAAGAGGGAACTTCTCTAAAATGAGAAAACTGGTAAAGAGGAAGTTGAAAGGAACAGTTAGGAGGGTTAAATCTCTTGAAAAGACTTGGGAGTTACTCAAGTCTACATTACTAGAGGCTCAGATAGCTTGCATACCGCAGGTCAGGAAAGGTAGTAATAAGTCCAAGAGGTCACCACCATGGGTAATGGGTAAGGTGAAGGAAGCAATTAGAGAAAAAAAGTCTTCCTTCAGAGACTGGAAGGTTTGCCCAAACAAGGCGAACAGAAGCAAACACAAACTTGCACAAAAGGAAATGCAAGCAGATAATTAGAGATGCAAAAAAAGATTTTGAGGGGCATATTGCTAAACACATCAAAACAAACAATAAGAAATTCTTTAAGTATATTAGGAGTAGGAAATCAGCTAGGGAAACGGTTGGACCATTGGATGACAATGGGAGTAAAGGAACTCTAAGGGAGGATAAAGCGATTGCTGAAAAACTAAATGAATTCTTCTCATCTGTCTTCACTGTTGAAGATACAGGGCAGATTCCTTCTCCTGAACAGAGATTTTGGAGAGGATAAAATGAGGAACTGAGGCAAATAGTGGTAACAAGGCAGGAAGTCCTAGAATGTCTAGACAAACTGCAAACTAACAAGTCACAGAGACCAGACGGTATTCATCCTAGAGTTCTTCAAGAACTCAAATGGGAAATTGCTGAACTTCTTACAAAGATATGTAATATGTCCCTTTGATCAGCCTCTGTACCAGAGGACTGGAGAATGGCCAATGTAACACCCATTTATAAAAAAGGTTCCAGGGGGGACCCAGGAAATTACAGGCCAGTTAACTTAACATCTGTTCCGGGTAAATTGGTGGAAAGCATTATTAAAGATAGAATTGTAACGCATATAGAAGGGCAAGGTCTGCTGGGCAAAACCCAACATGGCTTCTGTAAGGGTAGGTCCTGTCTCACTAACCTATTAGAGTTCTTTGAAAGCGTCAATAAGCATGTGGACAGGAATGAGCCTGTGGATATTGTGATTTGGATTTCCAAAAAGCTTTTGACAAAGCCCCCCACCAAAGACTGCTAAGCAAACTTCATAGTCACGGGATAAGAGGACAAGTCCTCTTATGGATTGAGAGCTGGCTGAAAAATAGGCAGCAGAGAGTAGAAATCAATGGTCAGTTCTCACAATGGCGGGATGTGAGCAGTGGGGTGCCTCAGGGATCTGTGTTGGGACCAGCACTTTTCAACCTGTTCATCAATGACCTGGAGTTGGGGTTAAACAGTAAAGTAGCCAAGTTTGCAGATGACACCAAATTATTTAGGGTGGTTAAAACAAAATCGGACTGTGAAGAACTCTGGAAGGATCTCTACATACTGGAAGAATGGGCATTAAAATGGCAAATGAGTTTCAATGTGAGTAAGTGTAAAGTGATGCATATTGGGGCAAAAAATCCCAACTTCACATATACACTGATGGGATCTGTGCTGGCAGCGACAGACCAAGAAAGGGATCTTGGGGATGGTAGATAGTTCAACCCAGTGTGCGGTTGCTGTAAAAAAGGCAAATTCCATGCTGGCCATAATTAGACGAGGAATAGAGAATAAAACTGCTGATATCATACTGCCCTTGTACAAATCTATGGTGAGACCACACTTGGAATACTGAGTACAGTTCTGGTCACCACACCTAAAAAAGGATATTACAGAGCTTGAGAAGGTGCAGAAAAGAGCAACCAAAATGATTAGGGGACTAGAGCAACTGTCCTATGGGGAGCAGTTAGGACACTTAGGGCTGTTTAGCTTGGAAAGAAGGCAGCTAAGGGGAGACATGATAGAGGTCTATAAAATTATGCATCGTTTGGAGAGAGTGGACAGGGAGAAGTTTTTCTCCCTCTCCCATAATACTAGAACATGGGGTCATCTGCTAAAACTGGAGGGTGAGAGAGTCAAAACAGATAAAAGGAAGTATTTTTTCACACAACGCATAGTTAAATTGTGGAACTCCCTGTCCCAGGATGTGGTGATGGCTGCCAGCTTGGAGGGCTTTAAGAGGGGAGTGGACATGTTCATGGAAAAAAGGGGTATTCATTGGTGTTAGTTGGAATGGATGCTGGTCATGCTGCATACCTGTTCTCTCTAGTATCAGAGGAGCATGCCTATTATTTTGGGTGCGGTGGAACACGGGCAGGATGGTGCTGCTGCACTCGTCTTGTTTGTGGCTTCCTAAAGGCACCTGGTTGTCACTGTGTGAGCAGACTGCTGGACTTGATGGGCCTTGGTCTGATCCAGCAGGGCCTTTCTTATGTTCTTATGACAATTCCTGATACATCCTAACATTTCACATTTCTTCAATGTTAGCAATTTTTCAGTTAAAGAGAGGAAGAGGGAGAAATTCTGGAATTAGGATTTCTAAGCCCATTGGCCATCAATGAATGAATGCATGTTGCAGTTGCTGAAACCCATGTTAGAATTCAGGAAGAGCTGTGATGTGCTTGGAAGGAAACCAAAAATAGGGGATTTAGGAGGGAGCTGAGAAAGAAAAGGAGAGTTAGTTAATATCCTCCTCTTTGAGGGCATGGTGCCAGAAATTGCATCTACATGGCGTAATTGTCTTGCAGGCTAATGAAAATACAACATTTTTATCTTAAATTTGGGCAGGTTATAAAGGGAAGAGATACTTCCCTGCCCCACCTGTCACGTGGATGTCAGGAGTATAGGGTCATTGTGAAGTACTGGTTTCATGTATATGTAAGTTTGCTTTGTGCATCTGTGTATTGTATAGAAGTGGGAACCCATGAAGACTTGTGAGAGGCATCTCATTTTCCTCCTCCCCCATCATTTCCTCTTTCCCTTTCCTGAAAGCACCCATAGCCACTCTTCTTTTCCTGCTTTTGTTCTCCTTCTAGGGTTGCCAGATTACGGGTGGGGCCTGGAGATCTCCTGAAATCACAACAGATCTCCCAGCTACAGAGATCAGTTCCCCCTTAGGGTTGCCAGGTCCAGGTTGGAAAATTCCTGGAGATTTGGGGGTGGAGCCTTGAGAGGGAAGCGACCTCATCAGGATATAATGCCATATAGTCTACCCTCCAAAGCAGCCACTTTCTTCAGGAGAAATTATCTCTGTCATCTGGGGAGCAGTTGTAATTCCGGATGATCTGCAGCCCCCACCTGGAGGATAGCAACCCTGGTTCCCATGGAGGAAATGGCTGCTTTGGAGGGTGAAGTCTGTGGCATTATACCCCTCTGAGGTCCCTCCCCTCCTCAAACCCCACCCTCCCTAGGCTCTACCCACCCCCAAATCTCCAAGTACTTCTTATCCTTAGGTTGCCAAACTCCAGGTGGTGGCTGGAGATCTCCTGCTATTGCAACTGATCTCCAGCCGATAGAGATCAATTACCTGGAGAAAATGGCCACTTTGGCAATTGGACTCTATGGCATTGAAGTCCCTCCCCAAACCCTGCCTTCCTCAGGCTCCACTCCAAAAACCTCCCGCCGGTTGTGAAGAGGGACCTGGCAACCCTACCTATCCTGGAGTTGGCAGCCCTATCCTTCCCACCCAGCAGCCAGCCTACCTTCATCTGCACTTCTATCTTCAGCTTTCCCTCTCCCCTAGCAGCCTCTACCTTGGGAAAATGTGGCCCAGTTGTGTGGCCACTGGGCCAGGCCCACTTGCTTCGTAGGGAATTCTCAAGGACTTGGGCGGGGGGGTGGCACTTCACTTTCCCCTGTATCCCCGTTCCCACACTATTTCCACCCTCCTGGCAACCTCTGTATCCTCTCCCCTTTCCTTGCCTTATTCTCTCCTTGTCAGCCTTTTATCTCACTCCCATCTTCATCTATATTTATCATTTTTTGCTTCATGTATACCCCACCTTCCCTCCATAGTTGGGATAAAAGCAGCTCACAATAATCTCCTCTCCTTTTTATCCACCCAACAACCGTATGAGGTAAGGTTAGGCTAAAAGTATGTGACTGCTTCCACAGCAAGATAGGGTTTTCAACTTGGGTCTCGCAGACCCTGAAGCGCTGACCGCTACACCACACCGGTTTTCATAGGATGGCTGCTGTTGAAGAAGAAGAAGAGTTGATTTTTATATGCCGACCTTCTCTACCACTTAAGGAAGAATCAAACCGGTTTACAATCACCTTTCCCTTCCCCTCCCCACAACAGACACCCTGTGAGGTAGGTGGGGCTGAGAGAGTGTGACTAGCCCAAGCTGGCTTCATGTGGAGGAGTGGGGAATCAAACCCGGTTCTCCAGATCAGAGTCCACCGCTCCAAACCACCGCTCTTAACCATTACACCACACTGGCAAGCAGCCAAGCCTAGTTAAATCATGCAAGTCAGGTGGTATCAAGCCGCCCAGAGGTGACTCCCAAGCCTAGGGTTGCCAACTTCCAGGCGGGATCTGGAGATCCCCCGGAATTACAACTGAACTCCAGACAACACAGAAATCTGTCCCCCTGGAGGAAATAACTGTTTTGGAGGGTGGACTCTATGGCATTATACCCTGCTGTGGCCTCTTCCCTCTTCAAACCCGGCCCTCCTTAGACTTCACCACAAAATCTCCAGGAATTTCCCAGCCTGGAGTGGGCAACCCTAGTCAGGCCTGGCCCCAAGGTGCCCTCCCTTAAAGGCCAAACTCGTGCTGGAAAGGGCCCTCCCCTTTTACTGACAGAACGAAGCCATGGAATGCTATGGTTGCCTAGCCACTGAGGGAATCCGTTGCTTAAAGCTACAGACGCTCCTTTTATTGTTTGTTACATGAATTGCTCTTTTAAATGGGGAAATTAGCTTGAGCAATCGGAAACTACAATATTTATATAGCGAGATCAACCAATTATACCAGAGCCCGTAATCTGTGTCCTTTGAAATCAAGACAGAGGCAAAAGGATTACAAATTAATAGTATTTATGTAGTAGTCGTGTGCCTGCATAAACGGGGTTGCCATGACCAGTCCGGGAGTTAGGCGGCCCGTATGCTTACACATTTTCATTTTTTTTATCTCCCCAATGTATTTTTTTTTTTAAGATATCATGTTTTTCTGCTGACCTGAGGCCCTTTTCAGGTTTGTAGAAAGATCTGTGTTACCCACTCATAGCACTAGTCACTGGATTTAAGTATCCAAAGATTTGGTCGATTTTGCTATTACATTATAAGATTGACAGACAGACAGACAGGTAGATAGAAAGATGAAGGAGAAGGAGGGGTATGTACACACACACACACACATTTATATACACACTATTCCTTCTCTCTCCTCCTCCTCCTTTCCCCCACTATTTCTGAAGGAACTGGATAAAGCCCAAAGATTTGGAAGCAATGAGTTTGAAACAAATCTCAAAGTTCTTTCCAGGCTTGTTAGCAACATGATACAGCTACTTCATATGAACGGTATAATTGCTGTACCAACTGGGGCCCAACACCAACGTTGGCAGAGTGCTCAGCATGCGGCTTGAGCTCACATGTGCTCACAAGAAATAGTCTGTAGCTGCCTTTTTTATTATTTGCATTGCAGCTCTTAAAGGCACAGAGAAGACAGAGTGCCTGGTTTTAAGGTGGTCAGGAGGGCTGCAGTCTTGGAACAGGTTAAGAATATAAGAACATAATCAGAGCCCTGCTGGATCAGATCAGTGGTCCATCTAGTCCAGCATCGCACACAGTGGCCAATGAGTTACTCTGGGGGGGCCAACAAGAGGGCATGGAGGCCAAGACCTTTTCCCAATGTCACCTTCTGGCACTAGTATTCAGAGATTGGCTGCCTCCGAAAGTGGAGGTTCCCGTCAGTCACCATGGCTAGTAGCCACTGATAGACCTGTCTTCCATGAATCTGTCTACTCTCCTATTCTTTCTATGCCTGTGGCCATCAATAAATCTTCTGGCAGCAAATTCCACATTGTAATCACTCATTGTGGGGAAAAGAAAGTATTTCTTTTGTGTGTCCTGAATCCATTGCCCATCAGCTTCATTGGATGCCCTCGAGTTCTAGTATTTTGGGAGAGACAGAAACAGTTCTCTTTGTCAACTTTCTCCACCCAATACATAATTTAATAAACCTCTATCATGTTCCCCTTAGTTGTCTCTTTTCTAAACTGAAAAGTTCCAGACTCTCGAGTCTTTCCTCCTTGGGGAGGTGCGCCAACCCGCTCATCATCTTGGTTGCCCTCTTCTGTTCTTTTTTCAGCTCTGAGATGTTCTTTTTGAGATACAATTACCAGAGGTGCACACAGTATTCCAAATGAGGCTGCACCATAAATCTATATGGGGGCATTATAATATCTATAGTTCTAGGTCATTTATGAACCAATTAAATAGTACCAGCCCCAATACCAATCCTTGTGGGACCCCACTGCTTACTTCCCTCCATTGTGAAAATTGTCCATTTATTCCTGCTCTTTGCTTCCTGTCATTTAACTAGTTTTAATCCATAAAATCCTCTTATCCCATGACTACTAAGATTACTCAGGAGTTTTTGGTGAGGTACTTTGTCAAACCCTTTTGAAAGTCCAAGTATATAATGTCTATTGGGTATCTGTTGTCTACATGCTTGTTCACTTTCTTAAAGAACTCCAAAAGATTGGCGAAGCAGGACTTCCCTTTGCAGAAGCCATGCTGATTTCCCCTTGGAGCTATTTCCCTCAGGGAGGGACTACCGGTTTCACTTCCCTATCTCAGGATTCTCCTTGATCCTACACGCCTCTCCTTCTTCCACTCGAGCTGCCAACCTCTAACAGCCACTCTCAACTACAACTCTCCTAGGTCAACCATAGAATTCTTTTTTCCCCTCAGAACCCCCTGTCAATCAAGGTTCTCAGACCAGTATAAAGCATCTGCAGTTAGCTGCCCATCACAGTCACATATATGGGTTAGTAGATCAACAATCTCACATTTGAGTTCCCTGAGAACTCTCAGGTTTATGCCACCTGGACCTGGAGACTTATTGATTTTTAATTTCACCAATAGGACTAGAATTTCATGTCTCGTCATCTTAATCTGAGTCCATTCTTCAGACTCCCTTCCTGAAAACAGTGGCTGTGGCACTATTCCACATGTTCCACAGTGAGCACAGAAGCAAAAAATGAGTTGAGCTTTTGTGCCATCTCCCCATCTTCCTTTAGCAATCCCTTTATGCTTTGGTCATCCAAACTACTTCTCTGGTTGAATGCTGAACTTCCTAGCATTGTGGTCACAATTCCCTTGACCTTATATTACAACAGATCTCCAGTCAATAGAGATCAGTTCACCTGGAGAAAATGGCCACTTTGGCAATTGGACTCTGTGGCATTGAAGTCCCCCCCTCCCCAAACCCCACACTCCTCAGGCTCTGCCCACAAAACCTCCCGCCGGTGGCAAAGAGGGACCTGGCAACCCTAACACGGGGCAATGCCCTGGCTGTCCCTGAAAACTCCATGGTACATTAGTACTTACCATAGAGTTTTGGGCGGCAGCCAGAGTGTCCATCAGTGTGCTTACATCATATCCAGGTTTTTAGCCAGATGTGACATTATGCATTTCTGTCCCCGGTCCTTTCTTTCACCAGTCCTGTAAGCAAAGATGGGAAGATTGGCCCCCCGGCATGTGTCCTCTATAGGGGTGCCTACCTCCAGGTACAAGCTGGAGATCTCCTGCTATTACAACTGATCTCCAGCCAATAGAAATCAGTTCACCTGGAGAAAATGGCCGCTTTGGCCATTGGACTCTATGGCATTGAAGTCCCTCTCCTCCCCAAACCCCGCCCTCCTCAGGCTTTGCCCCAAAAACCTCCCAAAAAACCCTCCCAAAAATCTCCAAAAAATTTGGGACATAAGTATAGCTGAAATTTTCCAAACATTGGCAGTGCAGCTTCTTTACTGCCAAAATCAATGATACATGGAATAAGAATGGCAAAGATGATCAGAAGAGATTGAGAGCCTGTCCTACAGCTAAGCTGGAAGGAGATCCCTGAAGGAAAGAGTCAGGAATCATTTATTTATACATCACAGTCAATTCAAAACAAAGGTTTCATTGAAAATTCCATAATTACTTTTTAATGACTAAGGCCTTGAACATAATAGTTTTTTGGGCTCTTGCCATGGGGTTCAGCTGGGGTTGCTGGTGCTCGGAGCGATATGGCACAGCCTTCAAGGCCTTGTTACCTTGGAAAGATTCACGTCTGATCATTAATATATTCACGGGAATACTCATTCAGTTATTCAGCCAAAGATATTTGTAAAATGCCTTTTGGGAAGGAGTTGAAAGAAATGGAGTCAGCGATATTTGATGGCAATCTTCTGTACACCAGGCTGTACCTTAAGCCATTCGGCAAAGCTACAATGGTGCTTTTCGACAGTGTATTGATGGGTGTGGCATAAGTAGGCCTTATGGAGGGTCTTTGATGGCTTAGCACTTCTGCTTCGTCCATGGATTGGCTTGTTGTGTGTGTGTTGTTAAAATACGTGTGTGTGTGTGTGTGTGTTAAGTGCCGTCAAGTCGCTTCTGACTCATGGCGACCCTGTGAATCAATGTCCTCAAAAATGTCCTATCTTTGACAGCCTTGCTCAGGTCTTGCAAAATGAGTACTGTGGCTTCCTTTATTGAGCCAATTCAACTCTTGTTGGATCTTCCTCTTTTCCTGCTGCCCTCAACTTTTCCTAGCATGACTGTCTTTTCTAGTGACTCGTCTTCTCACAATGTGACCAAAATATGACAGCCTCAGTTTAGTCATTTTAGCTTCTAGGGTCAGCTTCAGGCTTGATTTGATCTATAACCCACTGATTAGTTTTTTTGGCAATCCATGGAAGTTTTTTGAAGGCAAGTGAAGCCCAGGAGGACACTGATTATAAGTAGCCATTTTTATAGCGGTAAACTTTGTTTCAGTGGTGCACTGAAAAATACGAAATAGGGGGAAGTGCTTTTTTTTTTTATCAGGTCAACTGTTATCAGTGAAATTGTGGAAGAATTTGAGCTTCACAGAGAACTTGACTCAACTTGCGACTTTTGATTTGTTTTGAACTTTGACATTGTTCTATTTCATTTTAGTTGGAACACTGCTTACAAGAAGAATTGAACTCGATATTGCATATATATTGTGTGACTTAACACAATGAAATGGTTTCTTTTGTATATGTTAGTAAAATGAACATCAATGAATTGTGAATTATATCTTGTATCATTACTAATTAATTGGAGCTCACGTGCTGAATTTGTCATACAACTGTGTTAATACAGCATAGGTTTTGTTTTTGTCTAAGTACCTGGAGGTTGGCAACCCTAATTAAAACCCAGCCTTAAAGTAACCCCTTGCTATTTAGAGGACAAAGAGTCTGCAAGTACTATTAGATGGCAGTATTTCTGTGGTGATCTTTTTTGCCAGAATTATCAAGAACAGATTACACCTTTACGGATTAGTGTTCTAACCAAAATCTTGTGTGCAGTTTTTTAAAATTGGTGTCTTTTGCTCCAATGCCAACAGTGGCTTGAGCCCTGCATTATGATTTGCAAATGGGGCAGAGGCGTCTTCCTGTGCTTCACTTACCTTCAAAAAACTTCTCCCCAAGGGATGGGTTGTGCTGTGACTGTTCTCGGCTGGAAGGCCCTGGCCATCCCTAACCAATCCTCTTATGTCCCACTGTGGAATATATGCACATAGATGTGTGTAAGAGTCCTTGCACCTGCTGAATGGACAAATCGTACCCTTACTTTGGCACCTGCATGCCTGATTCTGGGACCTGCTGCCTCAATGCTACTGTTCGTAGGAAATGTCCACCAAGTTGGATCTGATCAACAGGAAGCCTGGTGTGTTTGAAACAAGGGCTAGGATTCTCTGGAGGGAATCAAGGAAGACAGCGTCTAAGTGAGGAAGTTGAAAAGTAAATATCCACATGTTGTAGAATCAAGCACTGATTCCGAGTCCCATTCGCATTATTGCGTTTTTTCTTCCTTTTCCATCAGTGCTGGAGATTACCTTTGAAAACAGATAATTGTATAAAATGCTGAGCACAGTGTTTCCAGAGCCTCTGGCGCACTGCATGAAGTGCTTGTAAACTACCCCTTCTGTTAATGTAATCAAGGATACATTTTCAAAGCAATGTGACCACATTATTGGTGCAAACAAACCATCTTCACAAATAAGAGGATATAAGCATGTAACAAAAATTTATTTGCTTTGACCTAGGGAGGCTAACTAAAGAAAATGGCAGCACGAGGACTCAAATAGAAAAAGAGGACAAATTCCAAAATATATAAGTTAGACATTCATTTCATGCTAACTGGAAATAAGCAATATGATATATACAGTGAACCAACAGTATTTGAAGTTCAAAATATACAGTGAGGCAACTGTGAAACACAATCATATATACAAACAGAGGCCAGTAGCCTCCAAGTACAACAGTGCCCCACCCTCAGTTCCAAAACGGAAAGGTTCAATCACGAGGTAAGAGCAAAGTCTGACGGATACTCGCCCGAAGATGAGGGTTCAAAATACTAGCAGCTGGAGTACGTGTGGCTAGTCATACATCCACGTTTTGAAAGGCTTCTTCAGCTCAATGTGGTATTCAAGCTAACCGGCAACACTCCAAAACTAATTGTATTCCGTGTTTCTGGTATGGACCGTCACGTTAGGAGAAACAGCGCCCTGAGTACAAATTGTAATGGCGCTTAACTCCTTTCTACGGCAGTCCTAGGGAGGGACAAATATTTCCCTATGACTCGTAATGATATTACAATAAAATGCCATGCAGTTTAGCCCAACATCCTGCTGCAGGCTTGAACCACATTAAATTGCTGTCCAAGAAGAATTTTGCTCATGTGACCCATGCTCACCCCGATATATTTCTTTGTCTGAGGTGGCTTTTGCTAGCAGGCCAGGTTGAGAAAGGGGGCTTGGCCAAACAAAACCTATATTGCTGCTTCAAATGGCTCCCCCATAAGGCTAATTTCCCACCATGGCTGTAAAATGATTCACTCCAAATACAGATATTAACAAAAACTGTGGTTTCAGAGCTCAGTTGAATCCTCTGTTCCCACAGCACCAAGAAGCAATCCCTATTGGGACAAAAGTTTTTTAAATAAATTGTCTTGTTTACAGAAAAAGATTCAGGAACATCTCGATTCTATAGGCATACCTACACCATCCAGATCTTTGAAAGGAGATTTGGACACTGGTGGACTTGGTGAGAAGAAGAAGGTATCTCTGCTTCTTGTCCAGTGTTTTAATTGTTCTCCTTATATTTTTGTATGTATTTTAGCTCTGGTTTTAGTTGTTTTAATGATGCATTTTTGTTGGTCTTGATGGTTTTAAGATGTGATTTGTATTATATGTTTTGTGGTCTTTTTGAAGGCAGGGAGGTGGGTTAAAAAGTCTGTAAAATATGTAAATAAATATAACCTGCCTCTGAGACTCCCAAGGAATCTGGCTGGCCATTGTTGGAATCAGAATACTGGGCCAAATGGCCCTTGGTCTGTTTCAGTAAGTACATCCTTATGCATGGCTCATATATAGGGTTGCCAACCTCCAGGTACTAGATGGAGACCTCCTGCTATTACAACTGATCTCCAGCCGATAGAGATCAGTTCCCCTGGAGAAAATGGCCGCTTTGGCCATTGGACTCTATGGCATTGAAGTACCTCCCCTCCTCAAACCCTGCCCTCCTCAGGCTCCGCCCCAAAAGTCTCCCGCTGGTTGTGAAAAGGGACCTGGCAACCCTACTCATATGGCTGTCCATGAAACTGAAGGATTCGGTTTATTACCTCATTGTACAAGCTAAACATCCATGAAGCTGTCTTCTAGTGAGTCACAGCCCATTCCTGAGCTGAAGCGTACGGGGACGGTGGGGAAGAGGCGCAGCGATGCCTCTTCCTAAGCTGTTTCCTCTACGCCGTTAAACAAAACAAAAAAAGCCTTTGTTTAACTGGGGCTTTTCGCCCCATTGAAAACAGCGAGGCTGCGCCTGCTAAATAGCCAAAAGTGGCCAAGAGTGGCTAGGAAGCCAACCAAGAGGCGGCTCCGCCCACCCCCCTGCCCCTACATGGCCTCTCTATGCCGTTGCCGGCGCCACGGAGAGGCTGCGCCAGCGGAGGGGGGAGGCGCAGTCCCGCGGCACTTGGCCCCCAGCGGGACTGGCCTCGCCGCCAGAGTGAATGCGTGCAATCGCGTGATTACACGCATTTACGCCTGCGGCGAGGTCACACCGCCTCCTATCTACTTTCAGCCCCATTCTCAGGAATGGGCTTTCAGACTACTGGTCTCGGAAGGTGATCATTACCTCCTCTGGCAGCAGCTCTCTGGGGTCTGATATAGAATTTTTTCCCTGTCACCCGCTTTTTGAGCTTTTTAACCGGGGATTGAACCTGGGACCTTCCACATGCAGAGCAGTTGCTCTACTGCTGAGCCCCAGCGGTCCCCCAAGCAAGTTGGGGGTTCTGCTTGCCCCAGCACTGAGATGAGAAAAGCCGTCTTTGAAAAAAATGCTTTCCGTCCTTCATGGACAAGCAGGCAGCAGGCTGTGAGGTAGCAGCCGTAATTCACTGCTGAAGAGAGGGCCAAGCGTAATTGCAATGCTGTGCTGTTTTTAAAAGATTCCAGTGGGTTGTTTTGATTAAAGGATACAACTGTGAAGTATATATTGCCCTTGTTATCTGTATTGATGGAAATCTCTATATTGCATATGTCAGGCGTCAAAATGCATTTTAAAGCTTACATAATACCTTGAGCGAAAACCATAGTCTATTCATTCAAGGCAACTTGTACAATAATCGCTTTGCTCCCGTCTAGTCATTTTATTTTCTATTATTGTTAATAGCTGTGAATTGCACATCAAAAATACATCATCCCCAAATGCAGCTATTAGAGTGGCAGAAAAACAGGTCATTCTGGGAGACAACTGATGCGGATGTGCTGCCCTCTAGTGGATTGTGGATGGAAAAGACAAGAGAAAATCTTCCCAGCACTGCAAGACTCCTGAGGTGTGTAAGATGTATTCCATTAATTCCTCCACCATTCCCTCTCCACCACACTGCATCACCCGATTCACCAGTCAGGTGGATCTACTGCCAGCCCAGCAACCAGAGAGGACAATATGATCATTTCCCATGCATTTTTAATTCCTAACTGTTCCAATTGTATGTAAAGTCCTACAGTCATGTGGCCCAGTTGTTTCTTACAAGTCGCTTTGGATTCTTTGTGGGAAGGGTTTTTTTTTTTAAATTAATCACTACATTTTCTTGCATGGTGCATCACAAGGGGATGAATGCTGCTGTTTCCAAGTCTGTCACTGATGAGACCCAGATCTATTTATTACAAGTCAGCAAAGCTGCTGTATCAGGTGCCTCTAGACCATTACCTGTAACCAGTGTTATGCATCTAAACAGGTTTCTAAATAGGTACCTTCTTATGTAAAGAAAAAAAGCATTCAGAAGCATAACTGCATGAAGAAAACAACTGTTCATTTATTGCTGTTTTTGTTTTGCTTTTTTAATTAAAGAGAAACTAACCTTTGTTCGTTACAGGAAATGAAGAGAAGAGATATAGACATAGGCAGTAATCTTTACTGTGGCTTTCTTTAACTTCAGACTTAGTGAGTGACATATAACAGAATGGGAACATTAATTATCCTTCACCCAAACACTAATTCTCCTTATTTGTAGCCATTGCTGTTGTGGAGCTGTGGCTTGTATTCGAAGGCAATCTATATCATCCACGCTACTGATACCTTTCATTTCAAAGAGTCCATTGTGAAAATTCCCTAGATGGACAAAAAGCAAACATGTCATACCATCCTGGGTATGGATTTTGAGTCTCCCAGTTTCTACATAACCAGACTGCAGAATGTCCTTGTTATATTCAGCTGACCCGGTGTAAATCTGAATCTTTTGAGGAACGATTGGGGATGCAAAAACAACGGTGAAGAAGCTCTGTGATGTAATGTTCTTTCCCCAAAAAAGCCCTTTTGCGGGGGGACACACTTTCTCCGGTATGTAATCTTCAAATACAGGTATGTTTGTGAAACACGAAGCAAAAGGGAAATCTCCCAAATCTCCATTATCTTCTTGAAACTCGGAGTCTTGCAACTTGTTTTCCATATTATGAAATGAAGACGTTCTACCTACATGCTGGAAGAGAGAAGGCCTAAAGATAATAAGGTCTTCCTGAGTCTGGGATTTGTGGAAAAGCTGAAGAAGCCAGTCTCCAGGCATCTGATCATAGAACATCAAGAGGAACCGGGCCAGTTTAACAAGATCTGAACTATGGTAGAGTTTTCCTATGTAGCCCAGGCTTGAAAATGCTACAGTGGTCCAAGATTTCGCCTCCATTTTGACATAGTTTTGTATAATCAATACAAAACTGTTGGCACAGACAATATCATCTTCCAGCATCAAATAATACCAAGACAGATTGGCACAAAAGTTAAGTAAATAAGCATAGTCCACATTTTGTTTGGATCGATACAGTGCTTTCCCCTCAGTATCCGCGAAAATCCCTTTCATACGACTTAAAGGGGGATAACCAGTTAAAGAGCTTTCTATAACAAGGAGTCGCCCTTCATTCACAAGCTCACCAAACTGAGCCTCAATTTCCTTGGCACTTTGCTCATTTAATTTAGAATCATTATTGGCTAGGTATATAACGATCGTGATCAGATCCCGTTCTTCTGGCTTGCAGTGGCTGAAAATGGACTCAAGAGTCCTCAGCAAATATTGTTCTCTCTCTCTATGGACAGACGAGATTCCAATGGTCAAGAATTCTGAAGAGGCAAAAGAAAAATATAGTAATATTTGACATCCACAAAATACTTGCCACATGACCAAAGCCCTTCACACGTATTATTTCAGTCATTCTTAGGATGAACAAGAATGACACATGAACACATGAAGCTGCCTTATACTGAATCAGACCCTTGGTCCATCAAAGTCAGTATTGTCTACTCAGACCGGCAGCTCTCCAGGGTCTCAGGCACAGGTCCTTCACATCACCTACTTGCCTAGTCCCTTAAACTGGAGATGCTGGGGATTGAACCTGGGACCTTCTGCATGCCAAGCAGATGCTCTACCACTGAGCCACAGCCCCTCTAACTTGACTTGACTCATGAGTTTGTAGGAAAGGTAAGATTCAATACAGAGGCCTGTGATCGACTCCATGCTGCTCTGGTGGATTTTCACCATGCTGGGGCAAGCCCTCCTTTGCAAGGGATTGCAGTGGCAGTTCAAGCCTGCCTGAACCCCATGCAGAACTGGCCCCAAGCCAGCAGCTTACAATGCAGAGCTCCAAGCTCATGGCTTCATCGTGGCAGTCCACCAGCATGACTGCTTGGAGGTATGAAGTAGCCCTATAAGGGCCAAACTGTATGCAACATTGGGAGTCTCCATCTCCACAGAGCCCAAGCATTTGTTTTCTTTTTAAACTACAAGGGGCCCTGATTTGGACTAGAACTAGGCAGGAGAGGGAGGGTTCCTCTGTTCTCCTCAGTGCTGTTTTCCAAATTTGAAGTGACCTCATGGAGCAACGACTACTGCTGAAAGTTAAAAGAGAAAGTGCCAAAGCAGGATTACAGCTGAACATCAAGAAGACAAAAGTAATGACTACTGGAGAATTACACAACTTTAAGGTTGACAATGAGGAAATTGAAATTGTTGAAGACTTTCTATTCCTTGGCTCCATCATCAACCAAAAGGGAGACTGCAGCCAAGAAATCAGAAGGAGATTGAGACTGGGAAGGGCAGCCATGAAGGAGCAATAAAAGATTCTGAAGTGTAAGGATGTGTCACTGGCCACCAAGAGCAAGGTAATGCATGCCATTCTATTCCCTATTACTATGTATGGGTGTGAAAGCTGGAAATTGAAGAAAGCTGATAGGAAGAAAGTGGATTCCTTTGAAGTGTGGTGTTGGAGGAGAGTGTTACGGATACCATGGACTGCCCCAAAAAACAAATCAGTGGGTTTTAGATCTAATCAAGCCTGAACTGACCCTAGAAGCTAAAATGACTAAACTGAAGCTGTCGTACTTTAGACACATTATGAGAAGACAAGAGTCGCTGGAAAAGACAATAATGCTAGGAAAAGTTCAGGGCAATAGGAAAAGAGGAAGACCCAACAAGAGATGGATTGACACAATAAAGGAAGCCATAGCCCTCAATTTGCAAGATCTGAGCAAGGCTGTCAAAGATAGGACATTTTGGAGGGCATTGATTCATAGGGTTGCCATGAGTTGGAAGTGACTTGATGACACTTAACACACACACAACAAGCCAATCCATGGATGAAGCAGAAGTGCTAAGCCATCAAAGACCCTCCATAGTTCTGCCGTACACTGCATTGGTCAGGCTGCACCTGGAGTGTTATGTGCAGTTCTGGAAGCCTCACTTCAAAAAGGATGTGGACAGAATAGAGCGGGTGCAGAGGAGAGCAACAAGGATGATTAGGGGCCTGGAGACCAAGCCCTATGAAGAAAGGCTGGGGGAGTTGGGAGTGTTTAGTCTGGAGAAGAGGAGGTTGAGGGGGGACATGATTGTTCTCTTTAAGTATTTGAAGGGATGTAACTTAGAGGAGGGCAGGGAACTGTTCCTGCTGGCAGCAGAGGATAGTACATGCAATAATGGGTTTACATTGCAGGCGAAAAGGTACCGGCTAGATATTAGGATTTTTTTTTTTTTACATTAAGAGTTGTTTGACAGTGGAATCAGCTACACAGGGAGGTGGTGTGCTCCCCCTCACTGGAAATTTTTAAGCAGAGGTTGGACAAGCACTTGTCAGGGATGATCTAGGCCGATCCAGCATTAAGCAGGGAGTTAGACTCTATTATTTCAATTGATTCCATTTCTCGTGAGTTTTATGTAGGCTTGCCAGCACTGCCTTGGAAAATGCCAGGAGATTTTGAGTTCAGTGCCTGGGGAGGGCAGAGTTTGGGGAAGATACAACATCATTTATGGGTGACACTCTAGGAATTCTCCCTGATTTCTATAGTAAAGATCATCGAGAAATGGGAAAACTCCTAGAGCATAGAGGCCATTTTCCAGCCATTTTCCCCCAGCTCCTCCATTTCTCAAGGGTGGAAGATTGGGGCTGAGAGCAGTGGTTACCTGATGCAGGTGGGAAACAGAAAGGCTCCTTTTATGGCATATATTTCAGTAATCGGAAACTGTGTAATGCCCATTGAACTGTTTAGGATTCATTGGGCAAACAAATGTTCAAAAAAATAAAACACATGGGAAAAAAATTTCAAGAAAAAAAGGTTAGTTCATGTATTTTAGATTAAAGAGATACTTAGGAAGTTTGCAGCACAGTTGCTAGATCAATTGCTTTTTTCATTTAGATTATTGTGTTCCACATACCTGTTGCTATAGCCGTAATAGCCTATACTTACTTTTTTTAGTTGGAGGATATCCCAAGAGATATTTATATGGTATAGGTAAGGGACCCATCACATGTTCTATTACAGTGAAATTTGGATTTCGTGGCATCTTCCCTATAACATTTTCCAGGTTGATGGTCTCCTTTTCTTCTGCATCCTTGAACATAAAATAAATATCGTTTTCACCATTATCAGCACTTACCCTATCCTATGATGTTTTGGCATTTTCTGAACTTTGCAACATTTAAATTGCTCTCAGTAAAAACCACACATAGACATTCCTCAGTAAGGCCTTTTATGCATGGGTAGTTAGCTTCGAGATCACTGCCAGACTGATTCAGGCCTTTGTTGGGATTAGGCATGGTTTTTTCTGATCTTTAGAAGTCACTTCACTCCCCAGGTTTTCAGGATGCTGTTTTGCTACGAGTTTTACGTCTTCCCAGAGTCCAACTTGATACAAATCGGTGCCACTTCAATGCATAGGTTTAACTTCGAGTTTGTCTCCCCGCTCCCCACCATTCTGCTTCTCTCTCCTACTCCTCCTTCCCAGCCCTCCCCTTGAAGCTGGAATATTAGATGCTGCTTATTTGGGCAGTTTCACAGTGACTGTTATCAGTTTCAGATCTCAGGGATAGATTTTCCACCCTCCCCTTATACATGTCCTTTTGGGGCACTTCTCCCTCTTTGTCTTTCCCCCCTCGTCCCTCGAAGCTACCTTGTATGCGAGTGCAGGGCTGCAGAGAGAAACTCTGGGACAGTCACAAAAAACCGATACATCTGTTTATTTATCCAACTGCATGATAATTGCCATTCTCCATTTCTTTTCCTGTTCAGCTGACCCCCACCTGTTTTTGTTTGTTAGTGAACTTTTAGTGATTTTAGTGATATATTTATCATTTTATTGCTAAAATTGCACTCCCAAACAAAAATAAAGGGGGGGGGTGTCTCGTGCTTGGGTCCTGAGATAAATATGGGTGTGATCCTCTGCTTTGGTTGTAAAATGGCTACTCAGCTCAGTTAAAATGGAAGAATCCCAACACAGGGCTGGTGATGACGTCTACTCAAAAAACCCATCAGCCAATTACAAAGAAACAATTCCGGGGCGGGGGGGGGGGAGACTCATGCCTGTGTTGATGTAAGGGAGGTGTCCAGCTGTGTAACAACAACAATATCGGTGACCACTCCCCCACTAGTTCAGGAGCTTCACATTTTTGCTGGGGAAATATGCATCGCAGAGATTACCCTTGGAAGTTCTTCGAGGCAATTAGCCCTTTTGAGAATTCGAATGGGAAAACTGTGCGTCTAGAGAGCAGCAAATCCAGCGCAAACTTCCAATGCATAAAAGGCCTGTAAGACCTGCACTGCATATTGCATTTGTTGTTGTTGTTTTTAATTAAATCTAGTTTTGTGAAATGCAGATGACCCTATGGAGAACAGTGCCCACTACACTTGGAGTTACCCACCTGAAATCCAGATTTTTCTATTACTGGACATTTGCATTGCTCTTTGCCTTGCTTCCAAATTATGACAAGGAATATGGAAAGTAGTCCAAGAAGAAAAGACAATCTAGAGAAAGTTCTCCAGTAGCAAGCAAATGGCGACTTGAAGTTTCTAGATTTCATTGTAGTTTTTCACTCTGGGTCTGTTCAAATGGAGAAAAAATCTGTTAGTAATTTGATATGAAAACATTAAAGCAGAGAAGAAGAAGAAGAAGAAGAAGAAGAAGAAGAAGAAGAAGAAGAAGAAGAAGAAGAAGAAGAAGAAAGAAGAAGAAGAGTTGGTTTTTATATGCCAACTTTCTCCACCACTTAAGGAAGACTCAAATCAGCTTACAATCATCCTCCCTTCCCCTCCCCACAACAGACACCCTGTGAGGTAGGTGGGGCTGAGAGAGCTCTAAGAGCTGTGACTAGCCCAAGATCACCCAGCTGCCTTCATATGTAGGAGTGGGGAAACAAATCCAGTTCACCAGATTAGCCTTCGCTGCTCGTGTGGAGGAGTGGGGAATCAAACACGGTTCTCCAGATCAGAGTCCACTGCTCCAAACCACCACTCTTAACCACTACACCACATTGGCTCTCCATGTTTCCATGTGTGTCCATATATTGTGGCACTTTTTTTTTTTTTTGCTATCAGAATCTATTGAAAACAAAGTGATTAAAATTCCCCAGTTTGTTCACAAAAACCGATCTTCCCTTCTCTTGGAGTGCAAGCCTATGTGAGGCAAGACATTTTAGGTGAGAATGTATCATTGAATTTTGGGTGGGGGTTTGGGTTTCTTTTGTGGCTAGGACAGAAAATATCCACACTGCTTATGAGAGCAAAAGGAACACCTGCCAACAGTTGGAAAGAGGACTGGTCTTGGCATCTCTGTAAGGCCTGGTAGTCATGGACAACTGGCCTTGTCTAACAGAAAGGGCCAGGTATAGATGAACATCTCCGTTTCCATGGCAAAAATGGAGATGTGCACCCAATAGATAAAGAAAGCTGCATACAGGGATCTCCTTTTCTGAATCAAGGTGAACGTTTTCTGTGAGAATCCCTATAAAAAAATTATAAGAAGAGCTGGTTTTTATATACTGATTTTCTCTACCTTTTTTTAAGGAGCATCAAACCAACTCACAATCTCCTTCCCTTCCTTTCTCCACAACAGACACCTTGTGAGATAGAGGAGGCTGAGAGAGATCTCAAAGAGAACTGTGACTAGCCAAGGTCACCCAGCTGGCTTCATGCGAAAGAGTGGGGAAACCAACCCGGTTCACCAGGTTAGAGTCCGCAGCTCATGTGGAGGAGTGGGGAATCAAGCCCAGTTCTCCAGATTAGACTCCACGGCTCTTAACCACTACACCAGGCTGGCTTGCTTTAGTTGTGGCTACTGCTTCATATGGAAGAGGCTATGATGTGGGGATCAGGATGGAGTGGTGGTTTTTATAGGTCAAGGCACTGTGGCTGGTTAGGAAGAAGTGTGAGACTGTCCTTTTGATTAATATTGTTAGTCATTCTAAACTGGTGCCAGACAATAGTTAAGCAAATGCCCCTTTGCAAACTGTCTGGTGCTGCTGCTTGAGTACTCCAGTACATCTCCAAATCAATAGGAAGGGTCCCTGAAAAGGCCTTGGACTCGCCTTTCAGTAGAAAGCCAGCGATGAAAACTGCAGAGCCCATGCCAGTCCTACAGTCACATTTGTCAACAGCGTGATTGGACAAGAAGAAGAGTTGGTTTTTATATGCCGACTTTCTCTACCACTTAAGGAAGAATCAAACCAGCTTACAATCACCTTCCCTCCCCCTCCCCACAACAGACACCCTATGAGGTAGGTGGGGCTGAGGGAGCCCTAAGAGAGCTATGACTAGCCCAAGGTCATCAAGCTGGCTTCATGTGTAGGAGTGGGGAAACCAACCCTTTTCACCAGATTAGCATCTGCTGCTCATGTGGAGGAGTGGGGCCTCAAACCCGTTTCTCCAGATTAGAGTCCACCGCTCCAAACCACTGTTCTTAACCACTGCACCTCGCTCGAAGACCCATTAAAGCTAAGTTCAAAGGATGTGTAGACTGCACTGGTCAGGTATACTATATGACGTGCCAGTGATATGAGAGGAATTTGATCCATTCGTTCAGAGCAAACACGCACACCCCTAGTTCCTCTTACACACAGCAATGTTGTTCTTTAAGGAAATGGTTACAACAGCACTTACTGAACCTTTCAGGTTTTAGGTTACTCTTCAGTTGAACTGAGACTCAGCAGATAGGGTCACGAAATTGTTAATTGGCGAGAACCCTCAGGTTACAACTCAGGTTGCCAAATTCTGTGCTGTCTCTATGAAGCTTCGTAGACTCCTGCTAGAATGATGCTATTGGTACTTCACAGTGGGTAGCCGTGTTAGTCTGTCTGCAGTAGTAGAAAAGAGCAAGAGTCCAGTAGCACCTTAAAGACTAACACAAATATTTTCTGGCAGGGTATGAGCTTTCGTGAGCCACAGCTCACTTCTAGCTGTATCTGAAGAAGTGAGCTGTGTCATTCTAGCTTTATCTGAAGAAGTGAGCTGTGGCTCACGAAAGCTCATACCCTGCCAGAAAATATTTTTGTAAGTCTTTAAGGTGCTACTGGACTCTTGCTCTTTTCTGCTATTGGTACTTGTTGCACTTTTTTCTACTCCATCCACTTTTATGTAAAGTGTTCTTAAAATTTACATAAATATGTCACATTTTTAAAAAATGCTCTTTCATATTGCTCATGCGAGGTTTATTGTTGTATAGTTTTTACTGGTCTGATTGACTGTATAATAAATATTATTATTATTATCTATATGACGTACCAGTGATCTGAGAGGAATTTGATCCGTTCTTTCAGAGCAAACCCACACACCCCTAGTTCCTTTTACACACGGCAGTGTTGTTCTTTAAGGAAATCGTTACAATAGCACATACTGAACCTTTCAGGGTTTAGGTTACTCTTCAGTTGAACTGGGCAGTCCCCCAGCAATGATTCAGCAGGCACAGGGAGGTGCAGTCATTGGAACACCTGCAGTGGAATAATTAGGGTCTTTGCCTGTAGATGCCCAGCTGATATGGCGCTAGCTCTCCTCTCTCATCCGAGATGATCCCAACTGCCATGGAACCTGCCAATAATCCTAGAATCGTCTCCTAGGTTTCTCTCACAACACTGTCTTATGGCTGTTCTGAGTGCTGTGTTACTAGGGTTGCCAGCTCCAGGTTGGGAAATACCTGGAGATTTTGCGGGTGGATCCTGAAGAGGGCAGGGACTTCAATGGGGTATAATGCCACACAGCCCACCTTCCAAATTACACCCTCTCCATCCTCCACCCCCAAATTGCCTACCTGAATACTAGGGTTGCGAAGTCCCTCTTTGCCACTGGCGGGAGGTTTTTGGGGCAGAGCCTGAGGAAGGTGGGGTTTGGGGAGGGGAGAGACTTCAATGCCCTAAAGTCCAATTGCCAAAGTGACCATTTCCCCCGGGTGAACTGATCTCTATCGGCTGGAGATCAGATGTAATAGCAGGAGATCCCCAGCTACTACCTGGAGGTTGGCAACCCTACTGAACACCAAGCCAGTGAATTGGACCTAAAAAGAGCATTTTGAATCCCACTAATATTAGAAAAATATAATGGAGCATGAGAGCATCTCTTAATCCCTGAGTTCTCACTGCAGAGCTTCCTAAGCAGTTGCCAACATGGCTAATAAGCTAGAGTCAGATGCTAAGTGCACAGGTTTACCACCCAGCCCCTGCTGAGTCCACAGTCTGGATTTTGGCTTCACTGCCTACGGCTTTCAAGGATTTTGACAGATGCAGCACATTGATTTAATGTTTAAGAGAGACCCCTGCTGCGGCTTCCACAGCTTGTTCCTTTGCCTTGGGAGTTAGGCAGCAACATACAGACAATAGAAGTGATACCACTCAGAAATGTTGTGGCAATAAACAACATCCAACTGTTTGGGAACCTGGGATTCCAGCTGAAAAGGCATAAAGATATTTTTTGGCACTTCCATTTCCTCCCATCTGCAGTGGAGGCCAATTTATCTCCTGCATATTATGCATATACAAAATTCTCATCTTTGTGAGTGCTCTCCCCCCTACCCCCAGCAGTACTACAGCTTCATATCACTCAGTCTTTGAATGAGCTCTGCTTTGCATCACACACATACATTAGACAGCTCTGTGGTACGTTAAAGGATGACAAATTTACCACCACATAAGCTTTCAAAGGTAGCTCCTCCATCCAGTGTGTCTGTAGGGTTGCCCACTCTGGGTTGGGAAATGCCTGGAGATTTTGGGGGTGGAGCCTGAGGAAGGCGGGGTTTGGGGAGGGGAGGGACTTCAATGCCATAGAGTCCAATTGCCCAAGCGGCCATTTTCTCCAGGTGAACTGATCTCTATCGGCTGGAGATCAGTTGTAATAGCAGGAGATGTGCAGCGAGTACCTGGAGGTTGACAACCATGAAACTGCGCCATGTCGCAATAAATTAGGTAGTTTTTAAATTGAAATGGGATGGAGGGGGGGGGAGTTGTTGCTACAACAGACTAACACACCTCTTCTGGAATTTGATCTTACAATGGAGGTGTGGGTGTATATTTTGACAAATATGAACTAGCTAGCAACAGAACTGACAAGCGCATTAGCGCAACCACAGCACTCAAGGTAGCAATAGCAGGGTTGGATTAAGACATGCCGAGGCCCTAAACTATGTCAGTTTTCAGAGACCCTGTTAGAATAATAAATATTTTTGACAATGCTAACACTGAATTTTAATAACCTTTCTATTTAGAGGCCCCTCATAATCTGAGGCCCTAAACTGAAGTTTATTTAGCTTGTGTATAAATCCAACTCTGTGTAGGAGGTGAAAATAGAGATTTACCTCAGAGGAAACCCAGCTGGATAGATCTGATTCACTAGTCACCAGCTGTCCTGTGTACTGTGGCCATTATGAACGTTCAAAGCTGAGGTTTCATGCATACTTTCTCAGGTAGCAGAGGAGATCAACAATTCTTTCTTTTTTCAGTTATCCTGAGGTGCTGTACATTTATTTTCACAAGAAATGTTAACAATATTCTGGCCTTAATGAGGTGGTAAATATAGCTCCTCCCTCTAACAAAACCAAAGTTTTCCTGGGATCTCAAAGTCTAGGTAATCAGTCGATATAAGGCAATAGTTTTTTTTTTTTTCAAATGTTACGTTTGGGAGTGTCCAACTGTGCATAACTGGGAGGGTGCACGATCAACAGCCTTCTTGATACCCATGGTCTCCATTCTGCTGGAAATATGCACCACACATATTTTCATCTTCAGTACACTGAAAGTACTCACGACTCCATTTCCAGTCAAAATGGCAACCCCCCACACCGTAACGTCTGAGAAAGACAATGGGCGAAAACGCATGGCCGCTTTAGCCTCCTTTATTCCGTTTCAGCCAGGATTCAGCCAGGATCAAACGCATGCGTTTCGCCGAACGTGTGTTCGATCCTGACTGAATCCTGGCTGAAACAGGGAATAAAGGAGGCTAAAGCGGCCATGCGTTTTCGCCCTATGGCTTCCTAAACCAGTCTTCCCTATTTCCCTCTGCGTGTTCCAGGAAATTCCACTCAAATTGTCTGAATGTGCTTGTCCAGAGACAAGATCTAGTTCGCATTGTTTGCGTCTTTTCAAAAGGTCATCAGGCTTTAAGCTAACAGCCCCCTAAGCCACATGCTTGTTATTGGAAAGTAACCACTAGATGGCCCCATTTACATAGCATCTCAACCATTCACTCACCAAATACAGCAATTCCACCTGCTGCTGGTCCTAATCTCTTTTCAGCAGCTATGATTGCTCACTACTAACTTAATACATATGGGGAAACTACATTAAATCGTAACATATGCCCTATGGTCAGTGAAAGATTGGCTTATTCTTCATATACAATATATGGAATTTTCTTCTGGTACTAATGATAGTCATCAAGCCCTTTGCTGTTCATCTCTACTCCCCAGAGTTGCTTTTATTAAGAGCTTCAATAGCCATTGAGAAGAAGAACAAACTCTGGGAGAACCAAGAACTTGGTGGGCACAAAAATCATTTAAGGCGTCAGGATCTGAAGTGTGTGTCCATTTGTTGAAGGGCATCCACCATTCAAGACAACTCTGGTTCCTACAACCTGGCACAGTCTCAATGAAAGAAAATGTATCTCCTTTTCCTGTTGAAAAACTTTCTTCATGCTGGACCTACTGAAAGATGCATTTTTATTTTCATTTTTTTTTGCCTTGGGATGCGTACAACCATGCTGGCAGAATTTCTAGTGTTGTCTAAAAAGAGCTTTACCGCTCTTTGTGTGTACTGGACTTCCACTCTGTATACAACAACAGCCAGCAAGACAGGTTGGGAAAGCCGACAAGCAGAAGACACGGAGGATGGGTTTGTCCTCTGGGCCTGAAAGGGTTGTGCTATTATTTTGTTTTTGTTTCATATTGATTAAGAAAATATTCATTCCCTGCCCCCCTTTTTCGGCTCCTGTATTATTAATTTTCATTTCCTGTAGCTTTCAATGGGAAACACATGTCTGCCTATAATGCTGTTGTTTTCCTTCCCAATAGGATATGGTAGGGATCGTTCTCCCTCATGCAACTGTCGGGCAGACAGGAGAAAGAGTCTCAGTTTTGTAGGCAAACAACATTCTCCTTTGCAGAGTAAGCCAAGGCAGGTATTTGGGACACCCATAAAGTATGCAGAGTGGACACAGGAATACATTTGGTACCCCCAATAAAGCCAGTTTTGCACAGGAGGCACAGAGGTTTGCATTTGATTTGTCAGGAAACAAGCAGAGCTAGAGAGGATAGGAGGAAGCACTGGGAAGGCAGAGACTGGGAAGAACAGAGGGTTCTATTTGACACCCAGTAGCAGGCAAGTAGTGATAGATGAGACAGAGCTGAGTGAATGTCCAAAGACTGACAGCCTGCAGATGGGAGAGAGGCTTGTGCCCCAAGAAAGATGTGGAAGCATTACAAGATGGGCAGAGGTTTGCATTTGGCATCTCAAGAAAGGCAAGTGGCAGTAAAGAGGGGGCACAGGGAAATGCTTGCACTCCTGGAAAAATAGCTAGAGTGACAGAGTGAACTTGCATTACTCTAACAGTGCGGGTGAGTGCTTCACAGAAAAACAAGGAGTAATGCTGCCTGCTACAATGAACTGACTATTAATGTGTGTGCACATCAGCGAGTAACGTACAAGCATTATGCACGTATGTGCACTGCAAAGAATCATGCTAACGCACAAGGCAATGACATGAAGATACTTACAAGAGTACTGAATTAACAGGCACTAGAACTAGTGCTAAAGGAATAGTGGAATTAGAAAGTACCCTTATACAGCAGCCATCTCACATACAGTAGCAAAAAAAAAAAAAATCACACATACACACAGGTCAGTCTTCCAGAAGCTCTGCAATTTGCAAAACACCCCAAAGAACATGAATGTGCTCAAAGGGAAGAGAACAAGATATGTCAAATAGATGCAGGCTTGGACTCAGGGTATATTGTTAATGAAGAAATCAAGAACAACCAAACCACTGGTAAACAAAGAGTAAAAAGAAAGTCCGGGGGGGGGGGGAGCGGCGGCATGTTCAAGTTGCAAGACTTGTTTTATTCTGTTGATTGGTGAAATCCCCTGTCAGTTTCATTATCTCCTGACTCTCCTCCTCCTCTTGAGTCTCCATAACTCAGCAAACTAGACAGGCAGGCACCAGAAAAATGAATGATAGTGATGAAGTGTGTTTATTTTCTTACTCGCTATTGTTTACTGTTATGGTTTCCCTTTTAGCTAATAAACATCCCTCGCATTCTACTCATAGGCACAGAAGTGCCATTTAGTGGTTATGGCTAATGGCCACTGACAGGTTTCTTATTAGTTAGTTATGGAGCCCTACAAAGACCCTGATGTTTCATTAGCTCTCTGATCTCGTCAGATGTCTGTTAATCTACGTAGCATCAAGGGGTTTGGCTATGCTGAATAGCTGTTGTGAAGGCAATGGAGCCGTGATCTCAGTGCCAGGGTTGGGACTGACTTCTTGCCTGGGAGGCTCTTGTCTTACACTCTGTAGCAGTAAGAGCAGCAGTTCATATGGCTGGGTTGTAAAAGGGTTAATCAACAATGGTAGAGGAAACATCATTCCATAGGGGTAGGTGTGTCAGTCCATCGCTGCAAAATAAAACGAAGACCAGGGGTAGAATCATAGAATCATAGAATCATAGAGTTGGAAGGGACCACCAGGATCATCTAGTCCAACACGCTGCACTACCTCCCCCACACACACCCAGTGACCCCGACTCCATGCACAGAAGATGCCCTCCCTCTCATGAACTGCCTAAGGGTACCTCTGAATGGATGGATTTTGATTGGGTTATTTTTTTTCCAGACTTGCCAGTCTTTATAACATCTCTCCACACCCACCTGTCTGTTGCTTAGAACTCTAAGAATAAATAACTCCTATGGATATGTAGTCCATAGCTCTGACGAAGTGAGTTTTGATTCATGAAAGCTAACACTGGAATACATTTTCTTAGTCTTAAAGGTACCACTGGACTGCAGGTTTTTTAGAAGAACAAAACAGGTTTGTTTTTCTGTCTTCCCTCTCCCTGATCTGAGACCATCGTATTCACTTATAAACAAAGGGCAGCTTTTGTTGATCTCAAGTCATTGCCGTTCTCTGCACTGCCACAATCCGCAAAGATTCAAACAGTTTTACAATATCAATTGCAATATAATTGGTCATTAACAATAAGCCATGGATGGCACTCTTGTGAGCCTTGCTTAGAGAGAGGGAAACTCGGAGGAATGAATTATCCCCTCACTCTTACAGATGGTCACTCCAGAACAGAGAGAGTAATACACCGGCAGGTGCGCACAAGCACATTTACAACCCCAGCCTTAGCCTGTAACTAAAGGGAACTTTGCTTGCTATTGTTCATGCACAAAGGCTCAGCTCTTATTTAAATGAAAATAAACATCCTGCTAAAAGTGAAGCCTGAGTAACAACCGTATTAGATTAAACAAATACATTGCTGTTGAGTACAACCCGAATTGTAACCGAAGGTATTTACAAATGTAGAAAGACAGCACTGAAATGTTTGGTTGTCATGTTTGCCTTTTCATATCTATTTTTAACTTCCTGTTGTCCATTCGCTTAAACATTTTTGCTTAATTAGCTTAAGCAATTTTAAACATTTCATCTTCTCAGGATCCCTAATTTAGATAACTGTATGTCTCATAGGCTTTGATTCAGTTATTGACCCAAGTCACGTTGGTTTAATGGGGTTTGATATAATCATGATCTTGCTGTGCCGGCTCAAAGGGGGGCATCTTTTCCACACTGAAATCCTTTTACACCAGAATATATACTCCCCCCACCCCATGTGTGTGTATTAAAGTATGTATATAAATATATTCATATATTTTAAAGTGACTCATTACAGCCATTTGGTCAACATGCTGATCTTTTAGCAAATCCTCTATGGAAACAATCAGCCCAGTTGGTCCTAATCAGAAAAATCAAAACATGACATGGTTTTCTCCACTTTTTTCTTTTTGCATCAACTTACTGTTCAATTTGTCCAATCAGTGGAATTTCACTAGCAAAAGGTTAGATTCCATCACAAAATGAAACAAACAGGAGATATTTCCCGTGATCAAAACCAGAGGATGGACTGTGAACTTTCATCTCATTCATTCTGCTCACCCACAAACTGGGATCATCATGAAACACTCTATCAAAACAAAAGCGTTCACATCTGTGACAGGAAAGTTACCAGCTGCCATATGTCGCTCTGATATGCATATGCTAACAGGGGCTCAGCCAATGGAGTTCCTGCAAACTCTTCCATGACCCCGTTGTCCCACATAATGAATGCCCCATTGTCAGCGGTGCTAATGCTATGCAATCTGTTGGGCCATATTGCAGCCCGTAACCCAGCGCTGTGCTGCAGAACACATTTTGCCACATAAGAGCAGCTCGCTGGATGCCTTCCAATCTGTTGCTCTTGCAGACGGGAAGCTCTGCTGTCACATTCGATGCAGCCTGTTGGACCACAAAGGAGACACCTTATTGTCATCTTGTTAGGTATTCTGTTTAGCGGTTCTTCCGAGAGCAGCTGCCTCCAAGTGTCAGTCTTAAACTATGTGCCAGTGACTTTGATTGTTGCATCAATACAAACCACATGGCACAATAAACTTGCTTTATCCAGTTCCTTCATGTGATCACATCCAGCTTTTTTCAAATCTTATGCCAGGTAATATTCCATATTACAGTCATCTCACAGATTCTTATAATGGCACACATTCTAGTATTTGGTTATTGTGCAGTGGATTTTCACAATGACAATGCCATGTATTTCCATAGGGCTTTGTTGTCACAAACAAGTCTACCAGGGGTAATCCCAGAATAAAGAATTGTTTTCCAGAGTAATAACTGGTTTGGAGAAATGTAATTACTGGAGTTTAATGAATAAAGTGAGGATTTAGTAACAGGGCTGGTGTTTTTATTGATAGATGAAGGATTTGTAATGAGTCAACTCATTAGTCAATGCAATTTCAGACTCACCTTAGTCAGTTATTAGTTATGCTGAAACGACATCCACAACAGCTCATCTGGGTATCAGAAAACCACTAGATATAATAAATCAGTATAAATTTGTTTCAGGAATAGAGGAGAGCTGAAGCAACTGTAGAAAGGATGGCCATGCCATTTGGAAATCAATTAACAGCCTAGTCTTGTATGCCCTCTTTTACCTCCCTCCCAATACACCTCACTTGCACTAAGTTTGGAGGCTCTTCGGGGTTTTTCCGTATTAAAATCTAAAGCAACATCTACTGGGAGTTGCAGAAAATGAAAATGCTGCTGAGATTTTTTTTCTCCAAATATGTCCTTCCTAATAGCAGTGTAGGTTTTGCAAAAGCTGCAGTTTTAAAATACTCTGAGAAGAAAAGGTTCCTCTAGTAGGCCATCTGTCTGCCCTTTTTAAAGGGCCTTTAAATAGGGCAGCCATGGCACTTCAGAGAAGTTCTAGGTGATGTCCTGGGTCTTGGAACCTGGCATTGGGGCTGATGTTCGCTCTTGCGTTCGGGGATCTTACTCTTGCAGTTACCGCAGGAATACTGAGCAGCAGCATGTATTCCTAGGAATACATTCCTAGGAAAAAATAAAATCAAGGCCACCAATAAGCCCTCTGGCCCAATAGCCTGGTAGAGTATGAATTGTTATTATAGAGCCAATGGATTTCCCTTATTGCTTAATTTAAACATGACTAAAGGCATCAGTCTCCAGACCTGTGTCTGGCAGTGTGCCAACGGCACTTATTAGCATCTGCACAATACAAGCCCTGTCACGTCCCCTTATTTGCCTTGGCATTCTAACGGATACCTTAGTTATTTTTTGCACCAAAGGTCGCTGGAATCTAATGCATCTTGTAAAGCTCAGTTGAGTAACTTAAATGGATTTACAGATTAAACAAAACGAGCACGTGGCAGCTTTAGCCACAATGTCCCTCCTTCCTTCCTTACAGCGTTTTCATCCCAATGTACCTCAGCTAGGGCTCTTCTTAAAGGGAACCCATTCCTCTTTCCCACAGCCACAGTCCCCAGTTATCAGCAGGTACAAATTTCTCTGGCCATTTATTCATGGGAAGTTGTGTTGGGTTTGCCGCTAGGCAGATACACAGTTTTCTGATCTAAATTCTCAAAACTCTATGCCTTTGCCCTGAAGAAATTCCAGGAGTACCTTGTGATTAATTATGCATCCCCAGTGAAAATGTGGAGCTTCCAAGTCCCTCCCTTTGAAAATGCTGCATTGTAATTTGGCTGTGGTGTATTTTTTTTAAATATGTCACCAGCCCCCGCTTGCCCTGCAGCGGGAATCTTTCATTTTAACTGAACTGAGTGGCCATTTACCCTCGCTAGAGGTCCCGTACTTCCCTCAGCAGCTTTGGAGGGAAAATTTAGAAAACTCCCAAGAGCTCAGTGGGAATGTCCTTGTGGGGCCAGAGAAATTGAAGACTCTGGCCATGTTATTCTTAGATGAAATTATTATAATGACATTAGACAAAAGTTGATTCATCCACTGGTGAACCTAAGGGAGTTTGATTCAGAAGAAGAAGAAATGAAATGTCTGCTGTGGGAAGGGGGCACCTTTAGTCTTTCCCAAGTTGCTAAATTTTTGCTCAGTGGCTATTAAGGTCCGTTTGAGAGAGGCCACTAATGGTAATGTCAATATTGGTCACAACTAACTTTTAGGTATGTTTTAGTATAATATTTTTATTGCAACTATTTTAGCATTTTAATGTATTTATGTTAAGCTATGGAGATACTTTTGATTTGATACCTACCCTTTTAAAATCCTTTTAAGATTGTAGCTGTATACTATGTTCTGGCAAAAGCTGTATATAATAAATAAAGAGTGGCCATTTTAAAGCCAAAGCAGAGAAAGGTCCTTACAAGCCCCCTCCCCACCAATTTGTTTCTGGCTATCTCACTGCAGGGATCATAAGAAAACTCCACTGTGAAACTGACCAAGGAAGGGCGGTGGGGATCTGCTCAGCTTTGTTTGCTCCTGGATGTCTGGAAGCACTGTGAAATTGACCAAGAGAAGGAAGGGGGGGGGGAATCAGCCCAGGTCTGTTGCTCAAGTCTGGAAGCACGCTTTGTGAAATTGACCATGAGGATGCTTATGAGGGGAGGGTGGGAAATCTTGTCCTGGCCAGCCAGCACCCCCTTTTTTGTTTTCTAGTGCAATTTTTGCAAAAAACACTAACATTGTAAATATAAATGAAGATCAGCCAAGGGAAAGACCCTGCGTTCCCTTGCCCCCTCCCTTCAGGCACCTCTTGGGTAAATTGTGCAAAGGGGGGGGCGAGGGAACTCAGGGTCTTTCCCTTGGCTGTTCTTCATTTATATTTACATTGTTAGTGTTTTTTTCATTAAAATTGCACTAGAAACCAAAAAGTGGGGGTAAGGGCAGGGAACCCTGGGTCGGCAGCCCTCACCAGACCCGCAGCAGGATTTTTTCATTTGATATGAACAGAGTGGCCATTTTACAGCCAAAGCAGAGAAGGAATCCCCCCCCCAACCTGTTTGTTTCAGGCTATCTCAAAGCAAGGGTTTTGCATTAGCAAACTAAAAAGAACTTGCTGTGGTTTGTTCCAAGCGTCCTCTTGGTAAACTTGCCCTGGCAAACAAACAACAACAAAAAACTCTTGCTGCTGAAACTGACTAGAGAGGATGCATATGAGGCATGGGGGGGTGGGCAGCTGGCTCCTTCCCCAAGATCTTAAAACACTTTCTGCTGAAACTCACCAAAATGGCTTCTAGATGAGGGTTTGGATGAGGGAGGGACAAGCGAGAACAGGTGTGGGGAAAGAATCCCGAAGTTAAAGATATGCACAGAAATGGCATTGATTTGCAGCAATTTAGGCTTGGAGCAGGCTTTAAATTCCAGGAGACAGCATCCTGAAACCCTGGGGAAAGCGCAAGGCAGGAGTGAAGTGACTTCTGAAGGTTGGAAAAATCATGCATAACTCCAAAGAAACCCCAAAGCAGTCTGGCAGAGAACACGAGGCAAATGACCTCTGACTCCTCACTGCCCTGAAGGGCTGACTTGTTACTTTGAGCCAATTCTGATGCAAAAACCATGACTCTGATTAAGGAAATCCTGAGTTACCAGCAGGTTAAAGGGACAAGCAAAATATTGTCGAAGGCTTTCACGGTCAGAGTTCATTGGTTCTTGTAGGTTATCCGGGCTGTGTAACCGTGGTCTTGGAAATTCCAAGACCACGGTTACACAGCCCGGATAACCTACAAGAACCAATGGACAAGCAAAAGATAAGCAAAGAGTTCTGGAGGGTAAGCAGGAACTTACAGTAGCCCCACTGGTCTTTCCCAGGGCTTCTTTCTCCTCCTTCCCCCATGCTAGCACATGTACCAGTGCAAAGGTAGGTGCTGTCAAAGGAAGGGACACCTCATTAGATTTTTTAAAGTTCTTCTCCAGTGTTACCTTTCAGCTGAGCTCCTGGGACCTGCTAACAGTGCTCTGAAACACGAGCATATACCCAGTAGTTGGCGGGCCATTTTTTAAAAGGACTGGGCTTTTAAAAATTGATTTAATGAAATTTACCCCACCGAAAGCTTGAAGTGGCAAACAGAGGAAAGTAAAATTTGTTGGAACTGAACATTTATTCCAGCATGAGCCTTTGTGAGTCAGACCTTACTTCCTCCAATCTGTGCTCTGACTCACAAAAACTTAAACTGGAATTTTATTAGTCTTTAAGGTGCCACTGTACTCCGTTTAATTTTCCTGAAACAGAGTAACATCAGTATCCCTCTGGAAACACTGCAGAAAAGTAAATCAAGGATTCAAGTACAATATTTACGATAAAAACAAATATCAGTAACAATAAACTATCATTCCACCACACCGTGATTTAACAAGATTCAACAGAGCTGTTACTAAAATGGGGATCTCAAAGGTCTTCCAGAAAACAACTGCTTTAGAAAGATACTGCAGGCTGGGCCAACCTGAGAAATCAGCAGTGGCTGAACATGGACTGACACAAACAGGACACAGGGTCTTATTCCAAGACACTGAAAGACTGGACAATTCTACCAACTATTTTGTCAGATTGCACAGAGAAGCCATTGAAATTCATAAACATCAGCACAACTTTAACAGAAAAGAAGAGAGTTTAAGAATGAATAAGGCTTGGCTTCCTGTCTTAAAAACCTCCAGACTAACAAAGACTACAGTCAACAATAGCCATGCAGGTTAGCTTTGGATTTCACACATTAACAGATCACTTTAGGATACAATGGTTCCATATTAACATACCACACCCGCATTAGCACATTATCTTGATACTTACAGGACAATGGTTAGCACATTACCTTTGTTACTTTTTGCAGGACAATGATTCAGCTCAAACCCAACCCCTTTCTGACTATATATTACTCTTCCTACACACTTGACACTGAGAGACACTGTCCTTCAGTGTTACTCCTCTGAAGATGCCTGCCACAGCTGCTGGCGAAACGTCAGGAAAGAAAATACCAAGACCACGGTTACACAGCCCGGATAACCTACAAGAACCAATGCTTTAGAGACCTTCAGAACTGCCTGGAGGGGAGGAGCAACACACACATCATCTGGGAAGACACTCCAAAGTACTGGAGCCCTCAGAGAATAAAAATCTCTTATGGAGGACAGCTCAACTTGGCTCCACCCTCCCCAAAGATTTTTCAATACACCTGAGCTGATAAATGGGTTTAGGGCCACCAGGCCTCTCGCTATGGTGGGAGGTCTTTTGCCAGCAGCCCTAGTTGCCTGCCACTGCTTTGAGCAGCGGCATGAGAAACAAGTAATTAAAAAAACCAGTGGTGGTGTGTGCACTATGTCACCCCTACATTTTACCATAGAGTTTCCAGCAATTCCTAGAACTACCCTACGTCACTTCCAGGTTTTCCCAGATGTGATGTGGCAGTGCAGATGACATTGCATCCCCGCCATCTGCCTCACATCCTGTTTTTCTAAGATGCAAAATACATTTCCCCAAAAACGTTTACATTATTAGAGCATATACCCCACAGACATCTCTTAACAGTTTCACTGAAGATAATCCTACTTCAGAATTATCTAGGCTCTTGACAACTTGACAATAATAAAAATTATTATTATTAACATTTATTAGTTGCTTTTCTCCCTGGTGGAGCTCAAGATGGCTTACAATATAAATAAAATGATTATAAAAACACAATAAAATAATATGAATAAGACAGCTAATATAAAAACATATAAAAGGTCATAGTTTAAAAAACCCTGCACCCCTGTTGCTGTATAGCATTCAAATGGTTTTACGTTTTAAATGTCCAATTTATTAAAATTTTCTCCTATGCAGGCACCACTGAAATACTGTATCCAGTATCAATAGCATAAAGCACCATTCCTTGGCTAAAGCAAACAAGAAACATCATTTTATGCCAAAGAGGTATTTCCGAGACTGGCATTCAGTTCTCAGAGTAACAAAAATAGTCATGTTCAACCACTCTCTCTCAAGGTATTAGTTTTATTGATGTTTAAAATGTGAATTTCTGATAATAGATTTCTTTCTGCTCCAAATTTAACACCCCAATTCAGTACTCGGTGATTAAACCATTGCTTTGAGGACTTCAGAACAGTCCAAGATCCTTCATCATTCAGGTGACAACAGCACCGGCTCTTTTCACCCCAGCTTCACCTCTGACCTTCCATCTGCCTCTTTCAACTAGATTTCCCACATCTCGCAGTCTGTACACCATACAACCGCTTTACCACAATATTCCACAGGGTAGCTGAACTAATTGCTCATGTGGACAACCGTGTTCATGTGCCTGTTGTCCGTCTCTTTCCCATTCATTTCCTGGGGTACAGTTCTACAACTGCAACGTGTGTTGAGGAATATTACATTTATAGTGGGGTTGAATCCAGAGATCAGTGGAAGGTGCTGGCAGACCTTTGTCCCTTTTACCCTGCAGTAAGTCAATTATCAGGATGACAGCACCACAGGGACTAATAAATATGGGGGTTGGGGGACTTCTGAACAGAGATATAAAAAAGTTCTCCTGCATCAACACAGCTGAGTTCAGTAGGAGAAAGGACTCTCCTCAGTACAGCTTCCTCAGCCCACATAGCTGTTAGTCCACACAGGTCTTGCAACCCAAGGAACCAGCTTCCCAGGTTCAAATGGGACTGCAGGAACGAAGGAAACATGGAAAAGATCCAGTCTTTGAGTCAATGGATTACTACTTGATTCTCTACCCATTAGGAGAAAATGCCATTTTCTCTTCTGGTCTTTCTTCAAATGATTCAACACTATAGGTTGGATCCAGATATCTGCCATGGTGGATCCAGATATCTGCCATTTGGTCAAAGGACACAGGCTACACTTAGTGTGAGAGGGACCGGATCCATATCCCATAGCAAGTGCTGTGGATGGCCTTAGATGTTAAGAAAGCCATTCTTAATTCTGAGAGCAGCTGGCCAGGAAATGAAGGGGGCTAAAGGAAATTATCCTGAAGACCAAGGAGGAAGTCAACTAACAGCCTATTCCTGAGGGGGAGGGCTGAGCCAGCGGCTGGAGCCAGCGCAGCTGTGCTGCCTCCAAAGGAGGATTCCCCCCCCCCCCACTGAAGTCGCACTTTGCCCTTACCTGTGAGCCTCATGGAACTGCTCCATAGCGTTCCATGGGGCTATGCCACCTAAAAAGGTGGCATAACTCCAGATAAGGAGTTCCCAGCCTGAAGGGGGGTTCCCAGCCTGGCGTTCCCAGCCTGAAGGGAGGTTAGGAAGCTGCCTAAAGGCAGCTGTGCCCCCCGGAACACTCCCTCGGATGACAGCACACGGAGGCGCGCCATCAGGACACCGGCGGGAGGCCAGTGTGAGTGCAAGTGACCCGGGCACTGGTGCAAGTGGCCCGGACGCCGGCGTGGACCCTTGCGCATCTCCTGAGGACTCTCCCAGCTCAGGAATGGGAGGACCCTCCCAGATGAGAAATGGGCTGTAAGTATCATATAAACATAATTCAGAGATATTTAGTTCTATCTTAATGATTACATCTCATCACCCCCCCTTTCAACAAAATTGTTCACTTGGAAAATATTATTCATAAGAATATAGTAAAAGCTGCCCACAACTATACACTCGGATCACATCCTGGCAATATGAGTGTAGAGTGCCTCATTACAAGATTGTCTGCTTTCTTCCCAGGTCTTCCTAGTGCTAGGTCTTAACTTTCCTATGATCACTCGTCTGGCACTCAGATACCAAGAGAACTTCATGTCCCAGATGAACCTGCTGAATAATTGAAACCATCCTCAGAGCGCCTGCTCTGGGTATCCCAATGTTCAAAAGTGAGTTGGGTGCTTATCAGAGATAATGCCCTTTCTGTTGGGCATCCTGTCTGACACCACCACATGTATTAACTTTTAATCACCAGGTAAAAACTTCTGTTTTCACTCAGACATGCCAGCTCATTTGTTCAGACTGTTTTTATTTGTTTTATTGCTTTGGTTCTACACTGTTATGTTTGGCTGGTGTTAAGAAATGACTTTGTGTGTGATGCTTTTTATGCTCAGTTTTTCTCTATTGTGATTTTTAAGCTGTGGTTTTATTTTGAGGATATATGACTGATGTTAAACTACTTACTTGCTGCTTTTCAGTGGATGTTGACAGCCAGTAGTGGTTAGAACACCGGACTGGGACCTGGAAGACCCAGGCGTAAATCTCCATTCAGCTATTAAGCTCTTTGGTTGACCTATACCAGACCCCCCCCCCCCATCTTGAAGGGTTGCTGAGGACAAAATCCATTAGAGGAACTACGTACGCTTCTCTGAGTTCCTTGGACAAATATCAGGACAAAAATGTGATAAACAGATTGGCGTTTCTTTGCTGTTCTTGAATTTTTCATTGTTTTCATTTTTAAGACACCCTCATGAGCTTCAGTTGAGAGTTAGGTTTTATCCCTAAGCAACACTTGCGGGGTATTTCCACACCCTGATCATTAGAGTTGCTCGCCTCCTAATGACACCTGGAGGTCTCCACACAAGCAAGATTGGTTCCCTTGGAGAAAATGGTTGCTTTGGAGGGTGGACTGTAGGGCATTATACCTTGCTGAGCACCCCCACTCCCCTCCCCAGGCGCCACCCCCGAAATCTCCAGGTATATCCCAACCTTACTCATTGTCCTTTTTTGGCAGAAGGCAGAGAAAAGTGATTATAGTACTTTTTCCTTTTAGGAAATTGTCCTCTGTACAGTGGGAAAAGATGTCTTCAAAATACAGCCGGTTACCACTAAGTTTGCTTTCTGTAAACAACAGCAACAACAAAACACTCCAGAAAATTAACAGAAATCTATTAATTTTGCCATTGGGGTAGTTTTTTCACCCCAGCCCATGTAAGATATTGATGTAGAAAAAAACACCTCAGGAGTTCATTAAGAAAACTCTGATCCAGGGAACAATTATAAGTGCTCAGGCAACCTGAAGATGCTTCCTGAAACCTGGAGAATCTTTACGTTACCACAGAGAGATGTTTGTGGGGTAGGAAAAACACCCCAAATATAAAAAACGTTAAGATTAATTTTAGATGTTTTTCTGTTTTCCTTCAAAATTCATGGAATTTAGTTGTCTTAAGTTCAAATCTACTTTTCGTTGTTGTAAATTAAAAAAAAACATGGCTTTGTAGAGGAAGCATGCTGGTGTGCAAAAGGGGGAAGACGAATCAATGCAAAAGGAACTTTTTGTGGTAAGTCAAACTGTGTTTCCAAACTCAATGATTTAGGCAACTTCAAAAACAGCTTTGTGGGACTTTTTCTACCCAAGGGTATATCGAAATTTAGCTTGGGGTGGAAATTATGCCCCAACTGCAATATGTGTAAATTTTTTGCAACCTTATTTGAGGGTTGAATATACAAATCAGGCCTTTCCAAGTTTTATAAAGGGAATAAGGTTGTAGTTTTAATGTCTGTGAGAAAAATCTTAGGCAGTTTTTGTTGCATTATTTATGTATTATTTATTTATTTATTTTTCATTTATAGTCTGCTCATCTCACTGAGATTGAAAGTGGATCATGAAATTAAAAACATATGCAATAAGCAGCATAATACATATGGCCAAACAAAGAAAAATTACAAAAATTATAATACACACAACAGTGTCACAAAACTGGACCACAAAATTAGAAAACAGTACAACCTCAAAATATATACAAAGACCAAAAGCAATGAAAAGTATCTAACATTTCACAGACATGAAATATTACCCTATTTCCTTTATTTAAAAAAGGCAATTCTGCTTTATGCATTTTGCAGAATGATAAAAGGGTGGGGCCTTCTTGAAACTGTGTTCTTGCACACTTTAAGATTCTGTAACCAGCCTTGGTCAGTCCTGGTTAATATTTGGATGGGAGACCACCGCAGAATACCAGGGTTGCTATGCAGAGGAAGGCAATGGCAAGCCACCTGTTGGTCTCTTGCCTTGAAAACCCCTTAAGGGGTTGCCATGAGTCAGCTACGACTTGACGGCACTTTATATACGCTCACAATCTGCCTTGAGTCTCAGCAAGAAAGGTGGACTATAAATGAAGAAGAGAAAATAAAACAAAACATTGTATAATAGGATGAAAACATAGGTGCGGCTTTTAATTTGGAGTTCATCCCATTCTGTCAGCAGTATGAGTTTTTCCTGCCAGATGTTGAGGCCGCTACAATGTGTGGAGCTACCTAGAATGTAGTGGTGTGAGTGTCACAAATGCCTCTTTGAACGAGTGCCCGTGACAGCAGTGATAACACAACCCTCTCCCCTTCTGGGCTAGATGTCTATGTCAAGACTGTAGACTAAGAATTGACAATTTCCATACCAATTAAAACAAAAGCAACAATGACTTTATTTTCTTTATTTCCAATCGATACTGTATGAATACAAAGTTTCTAGAAAGCTACAAAAAATCTACCACTTTCTCAAGAAGGCATCAAAATGTGTCACTTTGCAAAGACATGGAACACCTGCAGTAACCGACACAAAAATAGCATTTTTAGAGTGATGAAATAATTGCACTTAACTGTCATGGATATTAAAGTTATCACACATATGTACCGCGAAAGCTAGAATACATTTTTTTTACAAAGCACTTTTATAAAAAAATTCTCTGCACACAAACCCTATAATTTTCATATTACTATCATACTAAAGATAAATTCACTTTAAAGCCAACACTTAAAACGTTTTTAAAACAAAAAAGGTACCAGTACCTACACACAGACAACAACAAATACAAGAATACTGTACTGCCAAGGTTTGATTGAAACTCATGTTGAAAACTTCAAAATATGTTAAGACAAGATTTGAAAAGTGTATTTTTTTTTTAAAAAAAGAGCTTTCCCTCCGTATCTACGCAAAGGTACTTTGTCATTGAAAGGCAGAGTCCACTTTAAAAAAAAAATAATAACCAGCAGCAGTACAATATTAAAGTAACCACTGACCATATATGAATATGCTTAAGTCACAAACCCAGTTTATACACATTACACAAATAAACGAAGTGAGAATTCCATTAAGTCATTTACAAATGTGAACAAATGCACATGGCAAATTAAAAAAAAAAAGATCAAGAAGAAAACCTTTTTTTTTATTCTTACATAAAATGTACTGATATTAAAGAATTAAAGGCTATTCAGGTTTTAAAAACTGTTATAAAATTCTTTTGTCTTTTTCAGGCACATATTGTATTTTTTTTCTGCAGTCATGAGCCTGAAAGCAAAGGCCCATTAAAAAAAATAAACAATAAAAAATGCAAAACAAAAACAAAACTGTTTTGTATAAGGAGGTAACAGGGGCCTATCCTTTCCGCAAACTGAGTGCATTTTGAAATTAACTGATAAAGTGGAACTGGTGTTTTAAAAAAACCTCACAGCTCAAC
The DNA here is from genome assembly GCF_029931775.1 of Euleptes europaea. NCBI lineage: Eukaryota > Metazoa > Chordata > Lepidosauria > Squamata > Sphaerodactylidae > Euleptes > Euleptes europaea. Next base: position 81,749,771 of record NC_079317.1, read on the forward strand.
TTGCTAAACTAGGGATCAAAACCTCCCCATGTCTTTATACTCTGAACTGCCCCATCTGCCTTTTCCAGGGGTGCGGCTGGGAGAGAAACAGGAAAGAAATGATAGGTTAACCTGAGGACCAAACTAATGACAGAAATGAAGATGCACTGATGCATTATTTACAGCCCATAGGTGCTGCCTCCAAACCTTCCCTGTTTCTGGTCATTAACGCAGAAGGGAATAACATTTACCTTTACCACACGCCTTGGTCCAAAACCACACAGAGCACCTGTGGCTGCCAAGGGTGCCCAGCAGTGGTGTTTAGAACACTGCATGTAGAAGAGGCAGTGAATGTTATCTATGTAGAGACTGAGAGCTTTTCAGTGGCAGCCACACTGAACAGTGTGTGTATCAGTCCCTATAGATAAAGATAAGTTGTATGATGTACACGGCTGATGTAAGCCACGGCGCATTGGTCAGTAGCTAAGTGAGCCTAAACTGTCGGCAACATTGGATTAATTCAGAAATCATGCCAAGCCTAACAGTGTTAGCTATCATTCAGAACCAAAAAATACAGTTTGTGTTTCCGACAACACAGCAGGCAAACTATGATCCTAAGTATGATCTACTGATTCAGACATCATGCCAAACCACAGTTAGACGAAATCTTGGTCAGCACGAATGATGGTTTACAAACCTACTTCAACCACGATTTCTGTTTTATATGCAGATCACAAACCATGGCGTATCAATTTAGACCAGGTCAAATGATAGGCAAGCTAACATGGCTTGGCATGAAGTCTGAATGCAGCCACAGAAGAGCAATAAAGTCCTAAGAATTAGACTAGGGCAGATATCTTTGTCAGCTGTAAGCTGACTTCTGCCTGTTCTCAGCTGATTCCTGCAGTGTAATGATTTACTTTTAACTACTTGAAGTGGACAAAAACAGGGAGTTTGAGATCAGTGGAGTTGCCAAACTGAATGGGCTCAAAGGTTGGTAGAAAGTAGGAACATAGGTATAGGCATTGCAAACTATTCGACATAGTGGTACAGTACCTAAATAAATCATTCTAGAATTCAAGTAAGTACAGAAATTACATTTGTATAAGTAAGCTATATTTCAACTGCCACAAATGGTACCATTATTTCTTTTTTCAATTTTGTACATAAGACAATAAATAAAATGATTCCTTTGCAATAAAATATACTCCAGCCACTTGCTTACCTTTATCTGTCTCAGTGGATGGTTGTAAATATATACTGTATTTTTTAGGCCAAACAAACCTTAATTAGGTGTGAGAAAACCTACAGATTTGGATCTTTGAAGAATAAAATTGATCTGTATACATGTTTAAGAAACAGGGATGGGGGATAATTACTAATCACTTTTGTGCCACACACTAATTTTAAATAAAATCCTTTAATTTGTCTATTAAAACAAAGTGTATCATATCAACATCTAAAAATCCCCTTTGCCAGCTTTTGGTTTCAATGCTGTTTGTTTTCATTGATTTTTTTAAACTGTTGCGTCTCTCTGAAACATTAAATAAATGGCAAGGCTAAATTCACAAGCAGTGTTAAAATGGCACAAAATACCTAAAGGGAGATCTCTTTCCCACAGAAGGACAGGGAAGTTCTAGATAGTGCCATCAAAGGTGGTTTTTTTCCTTTCTTCAAATGGCATGTATTATTCAGTCCTAACAATCTGGTGCTTAAAAACCCAGGTTTGGTGATTTTGTTCTGCACTTTCATTTTCAATTTTAGGCATCCAACTGCTCAACTTTGTAAACAAAATAAGTGCAAATTTAGAATAAAGAAGGAAATTGTCTTCACAGATTCAGAGCAACTACAGTGATAATGTCACATTTGTCCATTGTCTGAAATTCTGCCACTTATACAGACTCACATTACTCAGATGCAAGACTTGGTGGAAGGACATGGCAAGAGTGAAATACTGACCGCTTTTCCTATCAGAAACATAGCAACTGCCAGTCAGCAACGCCGCTGAAATGACAACACACAGCTGAATAACACATAGAATAGTTTTCCAGCATTATGCGTTCTTGTGATCTGCAAAAAGCACGCTACTATAAACAGGTACTCTTTTGAGAATGGAGGCCTGTTAGTTTTGACTGTTTCCAATAAACCAAAGGCATTATGGTGATCTCTAAATATTTTTGGTCTCTACAAATTGTCATTAGTATGGCAGCACTTTTCTAAGCTGGAATTTGAAAACCAAAGGCACTTGCATGCAAGAGTGCAGAGTCACAAAGGTTTAAGTATTTGGTCATGAGAATTTAAGAAGGCAGCATAATTCGGACAATTCACTTTTAGCAGAAAATTCTAGTGATACAGCGTTTCCTTTTGGTATAGATATTCCACCTATGTAGAAAGGGGATGGGGTGGGTGGGTGTGTGACATATCTTATTGGTGTCTTAAACCAAGTAGTCAAAAAAGGCTTTTCTCCATAAGATTTTTTTAAAAAAAAGAAAACCAGTTAGTAGACTACATAAGATTGGCATGAGAGGCTAAAATGTACTTCTAATATAGCACTAAGGCACTGCATATTGTAATGCTTTGGCAGCTCGGAATTAAGTAGTCCCTACCGCAGAGTAACAGTAACAAGAGAGATGCTTCCAGCTTACAAAAGAGCTCACAGTTTATAGGCAGCCTTTTGGACTACACAATCCACACTGAACATCTGACGGACTTAAGGCTTTCCAGAAGAAACATGCACCAGGGGAAGGGGTGGGGGGTTGTTGAATCATTTACATCCACATAAAGTCAAAGACAAGGCAAATATTCCCCTAATGTCTTTCAAAAGTGAATGGCAAGAAATGTTGTGACTCTTCATTCCGTACAGTTATTACATACATCATGTCCCACACTGTATTAAACACAAAAAGTGTACCTGGTTTTGCAAACTGACATCTATGTAATACGCCTCAAGGAATTAGCCTGGGGTGTATTAATTATTCTAAACTGTTAAAACTTTTTTTTAAAAAAAATCCATCAAAACCAAAAGTCTCATAAACGACAACATTTTAAAAAGAGCAGTTTTCTACTTTTAACACCAAGTGCTTCAAAGAAAGGGTTGCTTTAGAACAGGAAAGATGCAGTGCTTTTGTTGAACTCATCATTTAGTGTAAAAAAAAAATGATGAAGAAACCCAGCCACAAACATCTAGTTTTACAGTTCACAGAGTTAAACTGACTGAGAGGTTCATCTGTCTTAATATCTGTAGGTCAAAAGATGCTCAACCCTCCAAAGGGCTGCGAGATTCAGTTGGCTAAATTTGGCCTCCTAATCCATCCCTTACCCTTTCCTGGCCAAGTGTATGCACACCTGAGGGCTGGGCAGCTGTCTGGACACCATCCTCTGCCTCAAATAAATGTTTTCGGAGGTTATCAGCCTGCAGGCAACCAGCCACTGCTGTGTAGTGTTCCACAAGTTGAATGCCATAGCCCTGTTCTAACAATCAAATATTACAGAAATCTTGAGGCTATTTCAAGCACGACAAGATTTTTTATGCCTGCAGCACTCTCTTCAATCTTAAAGATCAATGTTTCTAACAGTGCGACAGATCACCAGGATTTAATGCAAAAGTATACACAGCAACAGCCTGCCTATTTTATGATACATAATGATTAATCTAAGCTGCACACTGAAATATTTTTCAAGTATGTGTTTATTTATAGGGGCATTAAGAAATGTGTATGTAAAAAAAACCCTCCCCATAGATATTTACTAGTTTATAATTTAACCCATATTTTTTCTAGATTATACAACTTCTTGTAGCTGAGGGAGGAACACCAGACTCCAAAGGTCCAAAGAACAGGCCTGGAAAAATGGTTTTAGCTAGAATGAAAACTGTAAAGCTGTGCTCATATGCTCATCACTTTTTAAATACAAAAAAAGCAACAACCAAAAAACCCCACGACCAATTCAATTTGCACAAATGGAGAAAGGGCATGTTTGATTCTCATTTATGCTTAGTATCATGATATGCCAATACTTCAAAACCATTGAATTAAGTGATACACTTGTGGTAAAATAATATTGTGCTCTTTAAAAATGGCACATAAAGGGGAGCGTGTAGTGAACAAAAAGGAAAAAGAGAAACTCTAGCTTAGAAACAATGTTTTTTTAAGCAGGTATGTACTGCATTAGGTTGTATGTACTACTCACACTTTACTATCCGCTAGCAATCTGGTCAAATGACAGCTCCACCCGTATTACTAATGGGAAAGAACATGTATTTATGAAATATGCCTTGGAAATGGAATCAAACCCTACACAGAACTGTATACCTACAAATACCCCTTGGTTAAGAGCATCAAATGTTTTTTGAGCAGTGGGACGAGTGACATGCTATTCTGAGAAATCTGAAAAAGGAATTGGTTTGACAGTGTAGTGCACAATCTGATGCTCCATGGTTTGAAACTGCATGACATACACATGGACAGGGCCAATGCACAGAAAGGGGTCTGGACTGGATGCGCTGACCCTGCCCCTGGACTGGATGAGCTGACCCTGCGCTGACAGGCAATGCACATGGGCACACTGTCTATACACATCCAAGCTGTATGCATCATCTCCATCTTTGTGATTGGAAATACTATTTTTCAAACATTCCTGAATATGGTGACAGAGCCTATGGACTTATGGAGCATAGACGTACATTATGACTCGACACAGGAGAAGATGGATCCAGTTCATTTCATTGCTCCTGATCCCACCCTATGTGCCCTGGCTCTGTCCACTTGTAAGTCATTTGCAGAGATCTCACAGCAGTGGGCTAACAAATCCCATCGGACAGACCTGCAAAACTGTGAGGCCCCCAAGACAAAGTCAGCCCTGCCATGTACTGGCTTGGCTCCCATGGAGGATTTCCATGGATGGAATGGGGGGGGGGAGTTTTGCAAATTCCGCAGACTCCCCTATCCAGACTGTCACTCACAAGTTCTTTCCAGCTGAAACAGCATTATGTATGAGTATGTGAGAGGGCATTCTGGGATGCAATGGGAGGAATCATGGTCTGCAAATGGAAATTCCTTCTCTTTCCAGAAAGCCTGCATTGTGTCTAAGTTGTTATGGCTGGCTAAGTATTTGGCAATTACTGTGTTTTTGGATTTCCAGATAGGCAGGCAACACAGAAGATTTATCAAAGCCTTGATAGGCCACCATACATTGCTGGTAGACTGTGTTCATCTTGGCAGATCACAAAATTTACAAGCTTCCTGAAAGATAGTAATTGTGTGGTTTTTTTTGCCTAGCAATGTCTATAATTTTCTAGCACTCAAAAGACATTAAAAACAGATGAACCTTTTGCTTGTTTACCTATTCTCTTCTCGACCGCAGTCATTTTGTGGTTTTCAGCTGACAACATAATTGTAATACAGCAGTCACTTTATTCCCCCCCTCCCCCACATATTTGCTAATCACTAATTTTGGTGTTGCAACTTCTTGAGTCATGATGAAAAGAAAATAAAACCAAAAAATTCTCATACAAAATATAACCACACAAGATTACATACACCATAAATCTAATTTTTCAGAATTTATCTAGTTATTGCAAAACGAGCCATCTTTTTAATTAAATAATCAAATGTCCTTATTAGTACAATACTTTATATCTTTTAAATACACTAAATATGATTAGAAAAGGGAGAAAATCTCGCTTTGCAATACCTGCTTGAAAAGTTCAATGGATTAGAAAGTTAGTTTTAATACAGGGGAAGGAAAAAAATACACTTTTTGTCTACATTTAGGACCTGTCTGCTCCCATCAGGCATTTCTTAAGGCTATGTTTGTCTTTTGGCTTCAAACAGAAATAGAGTTTGAGTTATAAAATAATTTAGTGAATTACATTCGTCTGTATCATCCACAGTAATCAGTTATGAAGATAATTCTAAAAAAAAGTGTTCTAATTTACACATAGTTAAAATTCATTTCAATTTCACTTTTATCTTAAAAAAACATGTTCTTTAATTTAGATAAAACACCTCATAAATTCTTATAATCGCTGTTAAAGTTTTCCCATGGCAAATGCTCTGTCTTATATTTTTTTCTAACACAACAACAACAACAAAAATTAAAACTTCCACAAAGGCCTTGAAAATCCTTAAATATAGTCTTCCCCAAAGAAGCATGATTTTTATAAATCTGAAGAACACTTTGTTTTAAAAAGAATTTGTACAACTGTACCAGAATTTCACAGCTACGATGTATGAGCACACTCAAATGAGATTTAGAAAAATGTAGGGGAAAGCTCAGCCAGAGGAACTGCCACGTCACGTTGAGGTTGACAGTCTGTGTTTCGATAAGGAGCTATAAATGAAATGTGTCTATAAATAACTGCTCAGTCCTTTACGAGCCTGTAGATGTGATGTTGTGCGCCATGTTCGCTGTTTGAAACTTCAAATACACAAGCCATGCAAAGTAGGGTTTCTTGCGTGTCCCTGTTCGTTACAACCTGGTTTGGGTTAAGGGGGGATAAAAGGAAGTATGTTAGAAACTTGCCAGATGCTTCCATAGGCACACAATCGAACAATATGGTTTTAATCCTCAGATATTATAAAGTATCTCAATCTCACACACTTCAGGCCTCTCTAACACTGACATTTGACCTAATGAAAAAGAGAAATTAAGAGTATCCTGAGGACATGAGAGGTTGACTATCAGACACAGGATCCGTCTTCTACAAAACCCCATCTTTCTTCTCCACAGTATTGTCGACTGGCCTTATGAAAGGAGGAGAAAGCAAGCAGCTACTAGAGGACTCTGCTGCTGTTTCGGATGGAATGAGCAGATGGCCACCTTTTTATCTTTCAAGGGTTTGGGAAATGGGGGAAGAGTTGCAGGTGGGAAGGAGAAGATACAGCAGGGGAGAAACGAAGAAAAGTAGGCTCAGAAAGGGAGGGACAAGTTGCAAGAATGAATCTTCACAGGGTCAATCATTCTTCGAAAGTTAGGACCAAAACAAGATGGGATCCTAGGCATGAAATAAGTTTGCCAAAAGCCAACGTAGGGGGGCCAAAATCTGCATCATGGCTATGGAGCTGGGGAAGGGGTTAAGTCTCCTCTGTATCATTTCCCTGAGTGGACCCCCTCCCCCACACACACAAGTCCCCGTCTTGACAATTATTGTGCCTGTTTTTTCACATGCTGGAGCTTAAAGCAGCATGGAAAAAGCATTTCCAATCAGGGAAACAGCATGTGTATGGCTGATGAGTATCCTCGCTTCCTAGTACTACGGTCTAGTCCCACCCTCGCTGTGGATTCATCTGACATCTCAACTAGCATCCCAACTCAGTCAAAAGTTCAACCACGCCATGAGAAAAAAAAACTGCATCCCTCTAGCACTGTAAACTCCACAGTAAGTAGAAAAAATCAAGAGTCCAGTAGCACCTTAGACTGACAAAAGTTTGGGCAGGATATGAGCTTTTGGACAATGAAGAAAGCTGACAGGAAGAAAGTAGATTCCTTTGAAATGTGGTGTTGGAGGAGAGTGTTGCGGATTCCGTGGACTGCCAAAAAAAACAAATCAGTGGGTTATAGATCAAATCAAGCCTGAGCTGACCCTAGAAGCTAAAATGACTAAACTGAGGCTATGTTATTTTGGTCACGTTATGAGAAGACAAGAGTCACTAGAAAAGACAGTCATGCTAGGAAAAGTTGAGGGCCGCAGGAAAAGAGGAAGACCCAACAAGAGATGGACTGACTCAATAAAGGAAGCCATAGCCCTCAATTTGCAAGACCAGAGCAAGGCTGTCGAGGATAGGACATTTTGGGGGACATTGATTCATAGGGTTGCCATGAGTCGGAAGCAACTTGATGACATTTAACACACACACATGAGCTTTTGTGAGCCTGTATCTTTAGGCTGTATCTGAGGAAGTGAGCTGTGGCTCACGAAAGCTCATACCCTGCCAGAAATTTTGCTAGTTTTTAAGGTGCTACTGGACTCTTGCTTTTTTCTACTTCTACAGACAGACTAACATGGCTACCCATCGTGATCTATCCACAGTAAGTAGTATCACTATATCAAATTCTGCACAGTGCTAAAAATGTAGATAAAAAGGCAGACCTGGGATTTCCCCCAGGTGTGTAGAAAAATACAAAAACGATTTTAAAAATGACAGGGGAGATGTTAAAATTTCAACAAAATGAAGGATGCCCACTGAGATCTCGCAACAGCTCATAAGATCACCATGGACACTGCCTAGCAACCGAGGCAGTAGGGCTGGGGCCTAGGCACCTGCTGCCTGACTGCAGCTTGGAAGAAAGCAGCAGCAGCTAATAGAGCGAGAGAAAAAAAGGTGAGAGGAACAGGGGGAATGAAAAATGGGGGGGAGGGAGAAACTGGGGTAAAGAAACTGTTAAGACAAAGGGAGATAAAAACGGGGAGAAAAAAAGCTTTTAACAGATGGGGGGCTGCGTGAACTCCCCACATTTTGTGGGTCCCCAGCTTGTTATTTACTGTTTGCTATATTAGTGTCCCATCCTTTCTCCCCTGCTGGCCTTTGTATTGAGGGGTCTGGAACCTAGAACCAGAGATTGGAAGTGGGGCTTGGAGATAGAATTGTGGCCAAGCTGGATGCATCCAAACTTCTACCTAAGACATCACTTGCCTATTACCACAGTGGTTTGGTTGCTTCCAGAAAATCATATTACCCATAACTGGCTCCTAAACTAAACCAGCAGTACATAAAAGGGCGTATTGCGTGGGTGCTTGATTGCACAGGGACGTTGCATGATACTGCTAACAGTATGAATGGACGTGCAAGGAATGAGTTGCATGATGGATCTATAGCCCCATAGAAAAAGTTCATGGGACTACTACCTTTGAAGTAATGTGTTACTTAACATAAGGGTTTTTATTATTTATTTAATTCATTTATACCCCTCCTTTCTCGTCAATGGGGACCCAAAGTAGCTTACATCGTTCTCCTCTCCTCCATTTTATCCTCACAACAACCATGTGAGGTAGGTTAGGCTGAGAGAGTGTGAATCGCCCAAGGTCCCCCAGCAAGCTTCCATGGCAAAAGTGGGGATTCAAACCTGGGTCTCCCTGATACTAGTCTGACATGTTAACCACTACATCACACTGGCTCTTGCAAATAGATAAAAAAGGCAAAGGTTTGCAGAAAGTAATCAGCAAGTAAAAGTGAGGCTTTACCAACAAAATTGTAAAGTTTTCCAGCACACTGTTCATCATATATTTCTCTGGCAAATGCTTGAGCTTGTGGATGAAATTGATCATATATTCACACATCGGAGAACGGTTTATTCTATACACAAACCGGCCATTCTCAAACCGTGCATATTCAGTCTAAGAGAAAAAACAAAGAGAAAAGTCCAGAATTATAATGAAATTAGATATGTCAATGAATTAAAGCTCTTTAATTTTGTTTTTAAAGAGAAATAGAACGCTTCTCTCCTGAAGCCACAATGGTCAATTCTATCATGGCCCAAGATGGTTTAAACCATAGGTCCCCAACCTTGTTGAGTCTGTTTAGAAGTTTTGGAACGGGTAGCAGAACCCATAACAAAATGGCTGCCATGGGCATGGATCCAATCACAAAATGATGGAGCATTTCCACAAAATGTTGGGGGGCGGGGCAGGGTCCAAGCCAAACTCTCTCAATGACCCTCCAAAAAGGTACCCCAATGCTTAGAATCAACACACAAAAAGGGATTATGTACATCTGTAGTATGTATTATGCAGCATTATCAGTATTATGTCCATGATTTCAAATTAAGCATAAATAAGAGGGAAAAGAAATTTTAAACGAAGATGGTGAAGTGGCATCAGTATAAAGAATGGCATATTGAAGTCATTGAGGAATGGTATTACTAAGCAGAAAAGTCTTCTACATTAGCAAATCGAGAAAACAAGACATCCAAACAGCAGCCCTGCAAATCCTACCTCTACTTTTTCTACTACTTGCTTCCCAAACGAGCAGACTTTGGTGGAACAGGTGATTGTCATATTTTCTGAGCTTTCGTACTGACTAGTGACACCATAGAATGCTCCTGTATCATCTTGAATGTTGCAATTTAAGTCCGCCTGCAGGAAAAGATAACAGAAGTTCTCTCAACCGCCTGCATTGTCGTGAGCAATAATTAACAACTGTTATCGTCGAAGGCTTTCACGGTCAGAGTTCATTGGTTCTTGTAGGTTATCCGGGCTGTGTAACCGTGGTCTTGGAATTTTCTTTCCTGACGTTTCGCCAGCAACTGTGGCAGGCATCTTCAGAGTAGTAACACTGAAGGACTGAAGGAGAGACACTGTCCTTCAGTGTTACTACTCTGAAGATGCCTGCCACAGTTGCTGGCGAAACGTCAGGAAAGAAAATTCCAAGACCACGGTTACACAGCCCGGATAACCTACAAGAACCAACAACTGTTAGCATGCCACTATGAAAAAATGCCACATTTGAAAGATACTCTGAAGTCGACATTTGTTTTAATGGTCCTTTTTTTAAAACAGGAAACCCATGACCCACACACAAAAAAACAAATTATACTGATTCCAATTATGGTAGGGGGAAAAGTCCAGCAGATACCGAACTGAAGGTTTGCAAGACAGGACTGGGGTGCAGACAGCAGGCTGCAGCCCCAAGCATATTTCAAACGGAGTGTCTAGAACAGTTCTTATTGCCAAGGAGAACAGCTGCACGGTTTCTCCAAAGCCTATGATCCCAGCTCCCAAACATAAAAGCTCTTAATAATATTGTTTCTAATTTCAGGAACTGATTTGACATTAAGAAGATACAGCAATACAATGAAAACACTAGGGGCCCTCTCTTTCCCCTCATTTGTATGCAAAAGCTTCAGTCCGCAAGCGGATCCTCATAAGTACCAAGGGCACCAAACCAAATAACGAAGATCCACAAAAATGAACCAGAAAAATATAACGCTCCTTTGACCGGAAAGGAATACATTCTCCAGCCCCCATTTTGGATGGGACAAGATCTTCAGGTAAAAGATGCATTCCATGACAGAATGGCTCCTTTGCATACCAACAACTGAAAATCAGGTATGAAGTACTTAACATTTGTAAAGATAATGTGAAGAAGTATTCAAAACACATACCTCTGCCATAATCCAGAACAGAGAAAAGTGCACATCTAGGGGAAGCGCCATGGCTCAGTGGTAGAGCATCTGCTTGGCATGCAGAAGGTCCCAGGTTCAATCCCCGGCGTCTCCAGTCAAAGGGACTAGGCAAGTAGGTGACATGAAAGACCCTCTGCCTGAGACCCTGGAGAGCCGCTGCCGGTCTGAGTAGACAATACTGACTTTGATGGCCCGAGGGTCTGATTCAGTAGAAGGCAGCTTCATGTGTGTTCACGTGTGTATCCCATTATTTCAAAGGCCTTTGCTTAAATCTGCATCGGATTGTGACCACCATGTCCACACCTACTATTTTGTATTACTACAATTACACTCAGTACTTAATTTTTATTTCACTTCTCTACCATTTACTACTAAGCTGAGATCTCTGATCAAAGTAGCTAGAACCTCGTTATGCATCATGGATGAAGTATCCGTACAAGGAGCGGAGCACATTAAGCAAATCAAACTCATCTTTGATTACCTGATCTCACTGGGACATGAGAGCCATCGTGGCGTAGTGGTTGGACTAGGAGCTGGGAGACCCAGATTTGAATCCCCACTTTGCCACAGCAGATACTAATGCCTGTTTGACAAGGAGGCTCTGGTTTTCCCATCCAAATATCCCCAGGCTCTGGCATGAGACCTTGCTTTGCTAACACCACTGGGCATGGGAAAGTCTATCTTATGATTCCTCAACCAGTGGTTTTCCTCAACCAGTGATCACAAGATAGTAACTACAATACAAGGCCTTATCTGGGATGAGGAGGCTAACTTAGCTTGTGAATCTGCCTGATTTCTTGGAATCTTTCAGTTTAGGGGTACTCCCTTTACATTGCCAGAACCCAATGCTTCCACCTACTTATTTGAAGATCTTACAGAACCTTCTGTGGGGGTAAAGGACCCCCATTTCCTATACCCCTTACCTCATGATGATGGCAGCACATTATATCCATTTGGTCTTATTTGTCCAAAACTAGTAAGTCTGTTTAGACATACTCCTTTTTACTACTGCTTTGGCCCTCTGTCTTTCAATTTACACTTCAACTTGTGGCTTACACATAAGAAGAGTTGCCGAAGACGCCGACTTTCTCAACCACTTAAGGTAGAATCAAACCGGTTTACAATCACTTTTCCTTCCCCTTCTCACAACACACACCCTGTGAGGTAGGTGGGGCTGAGAGAGCTCTAGGAGAACTGTGACTAGCCCAAGCTCACCCAGCTGTCTTTATGAATAGGAGTGGGGAATCAAACCTGGTTCTCCAGATTAGAGTCCACCACTTCTAACCACCGCTCTTAAACCACTACGCCACGCTAGAATAACTTCAGAGATTAGACTCCCTTGATGGATCAAATCTTTCTCCAGGTCTTCAGCCATTGTCCTTCAAACAAAGGCCATAAATACAGTGATCCTTTCCACATAATGCAAGGTAACGTGTGTGTTAAGTGCTGTCAAGTTGCTCCTGGCGACCATAGGTAATAGCTAATTAATTGATGTAGGCCAATGCAACAAAAACTGAACATCACAGCCAAACAAGTATTCTTGTTAACAGTTCTTTTTCAATGATGCCCTTATTACTAGAGTTAGTGCTGAACCTATCTCAGCCAACCAAAGCAATTAACTAAATTGACCTGAACAGCACAAGATCCGTGTTTATGTTTGCCTGGTTTATAGGGAACATGTTTCTTCTGGGGGCAGGGATGAACTTCTAGCTAAGGAGACAGCTGATTTAATCTATCTTGGAATCTGTAATAAAGAGATATAATTTCTGTAGTACCAGCTGGGGCACCTTGTCCTTCTACGGATAATTAGCTTTATCTTCTGAGGCTTGACCATTTAATGAAGGAGCTGTCTCTGAGCCCCAATTTCTCTCCTTTCACAGATATGATGACAGAGCAGACAGGACCTTGTGAAAGCTACTTTCTGGATGACATCAAGGTACTATTTCATCACCACCATCTTCATCTTCTGACTCTAAGATCACCTGATTAAATTGACTGCTGGCCAAGATTTGAACCAGGTGAAGTGTTTTTCTCCTGTGCTTGTTGTGACTGTGAGCAGCAAAGCAAGACTTTTGTTTAGCTCTCTAGGAAAACTCCAGATATGATCTTGAGAGATGAAGAGGGCACCATTTCTAATCATCCACCTGATTCTCTGCTGTTTTTCTGATGCTAATCGACAGACCTGAGCATGCATACCTCATGTCTGGTTCCAAGGATACCTTAACGTGTATGCAAGTGGGAAAAGTCTCTCTAATACTGCTGTTACTATGTCAAACAAACAATCAACAACATGCATCAATTTGGTTGAATCAACATTTTCCCTTCAATGAAGTTATAAATATTCTGGAAGTAGAATGGTAATTCAATAGTCCAGGCCCTTGGTATTTTCTTTTTCATATTTGTTTTGGCTATCTTTAAACCTGCTCGAAGTATGCAAGGAAGGGATGAAGGGTTGCTGTTAAAACATCATATTCTCTGCCAATAACACACATTGATGGCAAAATACTAGGTTTTTTTTAAAGAGCGGGTAGGGCAAGGATAGAACTGGGTTGAAGATTTAGGCTGGCTGTTTAAGGATTCCAGCCAGAATGAATTAATTTCAAAGAGAAAGCAGGTGCAGCTTATCAAGTCCCACCAACCAAAGAAGCACATCTGGTGGGCACACGACAAAGGGCCTTTCTAGTGGTAGCCCCACGATTATGGAACAACTTCCTCAGGGAGGTGCGCCCGGCCCCCTCATACTCAATCTGTAGAAGGCAGCTGATGACTGCTTTATTTAGGATTGCATTTGACTAATTTAGTTTTTATTTATTGGCAATCCTAGTTAGAGATTTTAAATTGTGGCCTTTTATGTGTGTTTTTATAATTACTGTTTTATTTATATTGTAAGATGCCTTGTGTTCCTGAAGATGGAAAGGCAGCTAATAAATGTTTTAAATAAACAAAATAAGGAAAAAAACAAAACAGAAGGAATAGGAAGCTAAAAAAGACTGCTCCTTCCAAGTAGCACCAGGATCCAGAGGAGACTAACAGATCAAGAAGTACAGGATAAACCTCGGGTGGTACAGAAACGGGTGGTATTTTGTCCTGGGAATTACTGTGTTGCTTGGATAGATTTGATACAGGACTTGGTAAGTCAGTCACCATATCTAAATCTCAAAATGGCCCCATCTGTGGATAATTAAATATGGAGATTGGGCCCATGGACAGACAAGACAGGCCTTTCTACAAACCTAAGAAAAACCCAAGGTTTGCAGAATAATAATAATATTACCCTAAAGCACCTGTTGCTTTAAGAAAGGAATACCATCTCAGTGGCCATCGTGGCTGTCAGTAGGCAACAACGACAGTATTGCCAGCCAGGGTGGAGGGGGCAGGGCAGTCTCCAAGGCTGATTTGGCCTTTGAGGGAGGACTCACTGGGACCAGGCCTGGAAGCAACCACAGGTGGATGAATACTCAATATATCCTAAGCGGCCACTTAGGTCGCAGCTACAATTCTGGGCTTAGCATCAGGGCTTTACTAGACTCATTGTTAGAGGCAGCAACACTGCCAAAGTAAATAGGAAATCATCATTGCTATTTTCCCTAGTTTGCATATTTTAGAATAACGTAAAAATGGGGGTCTTATTTATTGACCTTGTAGAAAAAAATTATCCTACAGATGGTTCCCCAAATCCTTACTCATGAGAGTTGATGAGAGCCCTTGCCAGAAAAAGAGGACACAATAAATAATTTTAGAGGGTAGCTATGTTGATCTGCAGTAGAACAACTAGATTCGAGTCCAGTAGTACCTTGGAGACCAGCAAGATTTTGGAGGTATGAGCTTTTGAGAGTCAAAGCTCCCTTTTGTCAGGTACCTGATGAAGAGAACTTTGACTCTCGAAAACTTATACCCCCAAAATCTTGTGGCTCTCTAAGGTGCTACTGGACTCCACTCTAACAATGAATAATGGATGTTTCACTAAGAGATGAAACATTTCTTAACCTGTCCATCAATGTACCTTATACAGCAAAGCTTGCACGTTATGTTCTCATTGTAGGTAAAAAGAGCATTTTGCCCTGAGTAAGAAAGAAAAAAAAAACTGGTTGGAGGGGAAGAGGCACCTTATCTGAAGAAAATCTGAACTGCACCGCTGACGAATCAAATTGGAATCAGGGATTCAGTGTATGATCTGCTTTCAACCTGTTTATCAAAATGGGAATGGTAAATTTGCGTCCTGCCCCCCCAAAAATATTATGACTCAAGAATTTCAGTGTGAGTTTTCCTTTTAGTTCAAGCCCTTGATCAGCTTTTTAAGGAAATGTCACTTCCCTTCTCACACACACTCATTCCCTCCTCCTTGTAGATAGCAATATAATGCATTAATTCTTCAATATAGAGAGTTGTCAGTTGTGGAATGCTGAATGTTTTGCCTATCAAGATTCGCAACACTTTGACATGATGCATAAAAGGCCACCTCAGAATGTAATGGAGCCCAAACTGGCTATGAACAAGAAGAAGACCTTAGCCATAAGTGTCTTTGGTCTTCACAGAATGGCAGGCTGACACCTTGGCTCAACCACAGTTTCAGAAAGCAGTGAACACAGAGCAATTAAAAAAAAAAAAACACCTCCCACCACCAAGGGATAGAAAAAGTAGCAATACGGAAAGATTTCCCAGGGGAGCTGCATAATTACAACACAGATATCCAGCAGTTAAAATGGAACAAGTAAGGCCACTTGTTCAACACCACGGAGGCGTCAGTTGCTGCGTGCTGCAACGGAGGAGCTGCTCACATCAGTGTATTATGCTACCCTTCCTTCTTGCTGAACAGTGATCAAAGGGCAGGCAGTCCCAATGGTGAAGCAATCCCCCCCCCTCAGCAGCAGCAGCATCTGGATCTTTGGCACAGCTCACTGCCAGTTGTGCACTGCAGCTTTGGAACCGCGTCCGGGTCTGCCGCACGGCTCAGCTTTTTGATGGCCAGGCCAAGCCACTCTCCACCCCAGCTGCTCCCTGACTCATCCAGGAGCACGGAGGCTCTCTGCACCAAGTTGGGAAAGAGTTTTTGCATCGGTTCCATAAAGGACACTGTGCAGACAAGGGCCTCTCGGGAGGAACCGGGGGGGGGGGGGAAACAGAAGGGGCTTTTTCCCCTCCCCTCCCCTTCCCATGCAGATCTGTTTTAAATGCGTCTGGAAAAAAATTGGCTAGAGATGTCTACTCCACATCACTGGCCTCATCTCTCAGCTGCACTTTGTTTGCCAAAGACTCATTCTCTTATGCAATAAAAAAAAATCACATCTAAGGAGGGGGGGGAGAAACATTACAATAGCTTTTTTGTGAATGAAGGAAACAAAGAATCTACATGCCCCTAAAGACTCTGCGGCAGACACACAGGGGGGACGTGGGAGGAGGCCGCGCGGCCCAGCTCTTTCCAAACACCAACTGCACTGCATTCATTATTTGTTAACAGGGCTTGACAAAGAAACAGCCTTATTTTTTTTTCCAGGTCACAGCTATTTTACATAATGAGAATAGGAATAAACTTAACCATCCGCCTCATGTTATTTTTCCACTAATTATGGCATAGATTTACATCCATAAAAATGGGAGAGATTTTTGGACATGATTTAGTGCCCTTTTATTGTGCAGATTCCTTTCTTTCCATTCTACATTTGAATTTCAAAAATGTTTTGGACTTCAAAGCATCTTTTTTTTAAAAGCTTGCACTAATTACAATATGCGTTATTTTCTAGGACTGCTTGTTTGCATTGCAGATTCCTGAAAAGATAGGTATTCATTCAAATATACCAATTAATATCACCCATACATCTTAAGGGAGTTCTGTTCTCCATTTCAAAAGGGTGCTAATACACAAAAATAGGTTTTTCAATGCATGAAGCAACCCTGTAATTCTTTCTGCTGTTCCGCTTATCCAACACAGACAATGTATGTGTTTTACACAATGGTTGTTAATTCTTCTGGATATGAAGCCTTTAACTTGCACTGACAGATATAGTCTAAAATTAGGGTGGATATTACACAGGTATTGCACCACAAGGGGATGTGCAATGGTATAGTATCACCAGATCTTGTCAGATCTCAGAAGTTAAGCTGTGTCAATCCTTGGAAGGGAGACACCCCCAACGAAGAATTTGCAGAGGAAGGCAATGGCAAACTGCCTCTGCTTAATCACTTGACCTGTACAGCAAGGGGAGACGGTGTCACCCCCATACCCTTTGGTATGTGGAGTCCCTCAGGGGGCAATCCTCTCCCTAATGTTATTTAACATCTACATGCGGCCCCTCATTGCTGGGTTGTCATCTGAATGCAGATGACAACCAGCTGTATCTGTTGATGGGCAGCCAGCCGGCTACTGCCCCAGATATGTTGACCAGATGTCTGGAGGATGTGGTGAAGTGGTTGAAACAGAATCAGCTGAAACTGAATCTATCGAAAACGGAGGTTCTATGGCTGGGCTGGGGAGACCTGGGGTTGGGATGCCAGCTCCTAACTCGATGATGTGCGATTGACACCAGCATAGCCCATCAAGAGCCTGGGTGTGATTCTGGAGGCCTCCCTTTCAATGGAGGCACAGGTCACAAATGTAGCCAAGACTGGCATTTTTCCATCTTTGCCAGGCTAGGCAACTGGTGCCCTTCCTACCTCGCTCTGACCTAGCCACAGTGATCCATGCAATGATCACCTCCAAAATAGACTACTGTAACTCGCTCTACGTCCAGAATACAGTGGCAAGGATCCTTATGGGGACCCCACGGAGAGCGCATGTACAACCAGTACTCTGCCAGCTGCAGTGCTTCAGGTTGAGTATCGGATCAGGTTCAAGGTTCTGGTATTGACCTTTAAAGCCCTAAACGGTCTGGGTCCACCATACCTGCGGGAACGCCTCTCCTGATACACCTCCCAAAGAGTTACACTCAGCTGATAATAATATACTGGTGGTCCCTGGCCCAAAAGGTATCCAGCCTGGTGGGACTCTCTATCAAGTGAGACCCGGGCCCTGCAGGACTTGGTGCAATTCTGCAGGGCCTGTAAGACTGAGGTGTTCCACCAGGCCTAGGGTTGAGGTCGGCAATGGTTTTCATCTTATCTGGCCTCCCTACCTACCTACTTTTACCTACCTACCTTTTCTATTTTTACCTATTTCTATTCCCCATTCCTTCTATTGGATAGGGTACTTTCTGTTCCTTTCTCTTCCCTTTTTCCTCCCCACTCTTCGACTGGTTCCCTGTTACTGCCATGAGACTTTATGGGTGCCATTGGTATTTTATTCGAAACTGAGGGTTTTAATTATAGACGACATGTTATGATTTGAATATTGTTGGAACTTGCTGTTAGCCACCCTAAGCCTTACTTAACCAGGAGGGGCGGGATAGAAATGGGGAAAATAAACAAACAAATAAAAAAATAAAAAACCTCACCAGCGGTTGCTATAAGTCGGCTGCGAATTGATGGCACTTTACACACGCACGTTACAGCACAAAATACTAACAAATACATTCCCAGCATGTCTGCCACATGAATGACAGAAGTTCCAAAACAGAAAATGCTTCTATGTACTAAGCTCCTTGTATCGAGAACTTGTAAGCTTTCAATCAGAGCCCACAGCTTTCAATCCATCACAAGATATCTACTGTATATCATCCTGTACATCTCCTTTACTGATGTGACCCTGAATGATCTGGGAGTCATCGAATGCTGCTGAGTACAGGGCCACAAGCTAAACAAATATTCATCATGAAAGAGAGAATACAGTACACATGAACACATGAAGCCGCCTTATACTGAATCAGACCTTTGGTCCATCAAAGTCAATATGGTCTACTCAGACCAGCAGTGGCTCTCCAGGGTCTCTAGCAGGGGTCTTTCCCATCACCTACCTGCCTAGTCCCTTTAACTGAAGATGCCGGGGATTGAACCTGGGACCTTCTGCATACCAAGCAGATGCTCTACCACTGAGCTGCGGCCCCTCCACTGGAATGGGTGGTTAGTGTTTGCAATGAAGACACTGCTCAGAACAGGGCTACATGTTAAAATTACAACCTGAAAAACAGCCACCTTTACATGGTTCAGGACCCTGAAGCCTTTTCCTATAGGCAAGGGAGGCTGAAAAAGCTTGAATCACTTGCCAGTGGCTAATTTTCTGTGTTAATTCCATCCTGACTACTAAGGAAATCAGCAAAAAGGGGAAAGCAGAAAGGGAAAAGGCCTGGATGGTGGGCCCTCCTTCCGTGTGAGCATGACTCGGCACAGAGAGAGGTGAGCGTTCCAAGCCCTTCCCACTTGCTTTTCTTTTTGGAGTTCTGAATAGGCTGAGCCAGGTGGTTTTTTGCATGGTGAATGTCAAGTGTAACTATGGCAAATGCCACAGCAAAATAACGGAGGGGAGCTGGAATTGGACAGATGGAGCAGGACAGGCATGGGCACAGCAATGCTGTCTTCGCCATGTGTTTGCTCGCATCTATAAATAGCTTTTATGACCACGCCACACCTGCTTGTATTGTAGGCAGCTTCTGGCGGCTGGTCTTGAAAGGCTTTAAAGAAAACGTATGCCAGTGCTATACTCTGGCACTGGTAATGTCCACCAGGGGACAAATTCAGCTAAACACACACATGAACACATGAAGCTGCCTTCTACTGAATCAGACCCTCGGTCCATCAAAGTCAGTATTGTGTGCTCAGACCAGCAGTGGCTCTCCAGGGTCTCAGGCAGAGGTCTTTCACACCGCCTACCTGCCTAGTCCCTTTAACTGGAGATGCCGGGGATTGAACCTGGGACCTTCTGCATGCCGAGCAGAAACTCTACCACTGAGCCACAGCCCCTAACAATTGTCAGGATCAACCTTGGAGCCTTTGCTTATTCTGAAAACAATGAATAAAGCTATCACTGTCTTTCAAGACAGTCTGAAACTACCCTATCAATGTCAGAAGCTCCTTCTGCGATTTTTAAAGGGATACAGAAATCTGCTGCATGGCACTGATGGCATCCTCAGTCCCAGCACACACCAGGAATACTTGAAGTCAGAACACCACAGGGTAATGTACAAGCCATGCACCAGCTAGCACTGCTAGAGCCAGCATGGTGTAGTGGTTAAGAGTGGTGATTTGGAGCGGTGGACTCTAATCAGGAGAACCGGGTTTGATCCCCCACTCCTCCACATGAGCAGCAGACTCTAATTTGGTGAACCGGGTTGGTTTCCCCACTCCTACACATGAAGCCAGCTGGGTGGCCTTGGACTAGTCACAGGCCTCTTAGAGCTCCCTCAGCCCCACCTGCCTCACAGGGTGTCTGTTGTGGGGAAGGGAAGGTGATTTGATTCTCCCTTAAGTTGTAGAGAAAACTGGAATATAAAAACTAACTCTTCTTCTTCCTGCTGTGACTGGTCAGAGCAGACTCATCAATCCTGGCCTGGAGGTGCAAGCTTGCTATTGGCTCTCATGAATCACTAGCCACCAATGGTAGTTGCTGCACAGTCAACGGGCAGTTGCGTGTCCTGGATCCAAGAAACACCTGATTTTGCTGAGGCTTAGCTGCCAGTATTTCCGTTCTCCTAACATATTAAGGTTATGGTTGGAGAGCATATTATACAGCATCCTTGACAGAAGTTCAGGTTTCGTCAGTGCCTGGATGGGAAACTGTCCAAGGACACACATGTCCCCCACTGAGTTCCATGATGAAGGGCTACTTGAAGGGCTGTCATATAGAGGATGGTGCTGAGTTGTTTTCTGTTGCCCCAGAAGGTCGAACCAGAACCAACAGGTTGAAATTAAATCAAAAGAGTTTCCATCTAGACATTGGGAAGAATTTTCTAACAGTTAGAGCGGCTCCTCAGTGGAACAGGCTTCCTCAGGAGGTGGTAAGGGCTCCTTCCCTGGAGGTTTTTAAGCAGAGGCTAGATGATCAGCTGTCAGCAATGCTGATTCTATGACCTTAGGCAGTTCATGAGAGGGAGGGCATCTTGGCCATCTTCTGGGCATGGAATAGGGGTCGCTGGGTGTGTGTGGGAGAGGTGGTTGTGAAATTCCTGCATTGTGCAGGGGGTTGGACTAGATGACCCTGGTGGTCCCTTCCAACTCTATCATTCTATGATGGCATGATGAAGGAACGGCAGGACACAAAATGTAAAAATGAAACTCTAAGAACTGAGCAGACATGCTATGCCCCCATCAGACTGGCCAAAATCAAATTTAGATTTTTGACTTTGTGAAAAACCTGACC
This sequence comes from Euleptes europaea, assembly GCF_029931775.1. Classification (NCBI taxonomy): domain Eukaryota; kingdom Metazoa; phylum Chordata; class Lepidosauria; order Squamata; family Sphaerodactylidae; genus Euleptes; species Euleptes europaea. The sequence continues at coordinate 81,771,096 of NC_079317.1, forward strand.
AAACCAAAGTAGTTACATGGCTTTTTGGTGTAAGAGGAAGCATTTCCACAGATGTCCCAGTTTTGTAGCCGGTATTCCTCATGTTTGCCACTAGATGGCAGGTGACTGTTTACAAATGGCTTCATTACCAGTTTGTGAGATAAACCACTTGCCCGCAAGCTGTAATCCTTCTGGAGGCACGGCCTGGCATATCCGGACAATATTAACCTCTTATAGGATAACCATATATTAAGAATGTATTTATAAATTTTTATTTTAAGAAACATGCTAACATCAGTTCTGAATTGCCCATATGTGTTTGCAGGGGTCAACAGGATTGAAAATGCCTTGCCTCATCTGTATACAATAAGTTAACAATTTATTTCAGATTTTGAATTGACATTATCTAAAAATAGCTTATTTGATTGCCAACTCAGACAGGACAGCACTAGAAAGAGTTTTGCAGGACCTGTAAGGAAGAGCTATTCTGCCATGCCTGTGGTTGAGGGCAGCTGCAGATGAAATCAAGTGAGGTCATTGCTCGACTCCCTGCTCCCCTCCCCCCTCAGCCTACAACCAACTTATTTGGGGTGGGGTGGGGTGGACAGCCGACTAAGTTTTAAGTTGTTATTTTATGGTTGGCTTCATCTGCGACAGTGGGCACTTTATATATATGGCGACCATCGTTTTATAATCAATAGAATGGTTTTATGGCTTCATACATTTTATTGTTATATTGTAAATTTTAATGTTGTAACCCGCCCTGAGCCCGGCTCTGGCTGGGGGAGGGTGGGCTAGAAGTATGGGGAAAAAAATAGAACAGTTTATCTGTTTTGAATTATGCCTATTACATTAGGTGTCTACTACACTAGATGCTGTGGAACACAGGAAGGATGCTGCTGCAGTCGTCTTGTTTGGGGGCTTCCTAGAGGCACCTGGTTGGCCACTGTGTGAACAGGCTGCTGGACTTGATGGGCCTTGGTCTGATCCAGCATGGCTTTTCTTATATTCTTATGTACACATGAAGCTGCCTTATACTGAGTCAAACCATTGGTACATCAGCATGGTCTTCTCCGATGGGGAACAGAACTTAAGAGGCCTTATACTTGTAACAGGAGATGTGAGGGTCTAAAGCTGGGATCTTTTGCAAGCAAAGCCAAAGACTGTGCAACAGTCTCAGATGGGGATTAGAAATGAATCTCAAGCTATAATGTATTAACTTTCTCTTCTCCCCAGGTGCTCAGGGCAGCAGACATGATTCTCCCGCCTCGCAACAACTAAGAGACATACCGTATTTTTCGCTCCATAAGACGCACTTTTTTCCTTCTCAAAAGTGAGCCCGCCCGCCTCCCAGCCCGCTCTGAGCGCTTGGCTCGCCCGCCTGCCCGCCTCCCAGCCCGCTCTGAGCGCTTGGTGCGCCCGCCCGCCTCCTCCCCAACCGCTCTGAGCGCTTGGCGCGCCCGCCCGCCTCCTCCCAGCCCGCTCTGAGAGCTTGGCTCGCCCGCCCGCCTCCTCCCAGCCCGCTCTGAACGCTTGGCGCGCGCGCCCGCCTCCTCCCAGCTCAGAGGTCTTTCACATCACCTACTTGCCTAGTCCCTTTAACTGGAGCTGCTGGGGATTGAACCTGGGACCTTCTGCACGCCAAGCATATGCTCTGCCACTGAGCCACGGCCCCTCCCATAACCTATATAACCTTGTGATATGGTTGGAATAGCCAGTGGTCTTGCCAACTAACAGCATTTTATGTAAGTTAAAGCCATGCAAGTCTTGATTTATATTTTAATTTTTTTTTAAAAAAAAACCCCACCTCATTAAGTAAATATTCATTGTAAATCACATAAATTCTCTAACCACCTTACCCAAAATTTTACTAGGAAGAAGGCATTCTGGGGCCCTTTCCCAAACAATTCCTTCAAACCACCCTTCTTTTCAGGAAATTTATCATAAATCTGACGAATGTCCACCGATTCCAGCAATGGATCACTGTAAGAATGGTTGGCATGTCCAATGTGCACAAAGAGATGTTTGTTGTACTGCAAAATAAAGGAATAAAAAACACACCAATTAATTTACTGAGGCAAATAGAACATCTTTGCATTCCTAGAAAGACATACAGTATAACACCAAGCAAAAATCTAAGCACCATCAGTAGCCTTGGTACAGCACCAAGTAAAAATCTAAGCACCACCGCTTTTAACCACTTACTTGAAGGCTCACCTGTGTGCAGGTGAGAGTCAGCCTATTTTAATGAGCTACCCTGCATTTTGTGTATAAATTTGGGAGAAGGTTCTAGCCTAGCTAGCCTAATATACTAATTTTGAATGTGCAGTAAGGTTTGGGAAGCATTTAAACACTCTGCCACTCACTGCCTGAATGGTACAGTCCAGCAACAGACTCATTGGATGGGATTCCTGGGCAGTGTACTTTAAATAAAAATGGCTGTAATTCATTCAATGACTGAACCATACCATCTACAGTTGGGGGCAGGCACACAACTTAATTATACATACAAGCACCTAATAAAACTGCATATGATGTAAAACTTCAACAAGAAGAAATGAAAAGAGAGAAATGGTCAGCTACATATTAGTCTACCTCTGACTTTTTCAGCCCAGTGAATGAACAGCAACGGGTGGTGGAAAGTGCCTTCAAGTCGCAGCTGACATATGGCGACCCCGTAGGGTTTTCAAGGCAACAGACGTTCAGAGGTGGCTTGCCATTGCCTGCCTCTGTGTGAGAGTTCTGAGAGAACTGTGACTGGCCCAAGGTCACCCAGCAGGCTTCATGTGGAGGAGTGGGGAATTGAACCTGGTTTTCCAGATTAGAGTCCACCGTTCTTAACCACCACACCACTCCGGCTCTCAACAGTTAACTTCCATGAGTGAAATAAAGAGAATCTGAACATTGAACTTTCGGTGCTACACCTGGGGCTTCAGGGTAGATCTCTGAAGCGGGAACAAAATGCAAACTAAATCTGAAAGAAGCCAGCATGCTGTGTTATTTAACTGTTCAAATCAACCCAAATGGACAGCTGCAGCTTATGACTACGTCCAGTAAGGAGGTATTACAGTAGATAAATGTTTAGCACCAGGCTATGACGACCCATACCTTCCTGCTCACCCACTTTGGGTGCAACCCCTAGGTTCCAGGGACACGGCATTTAAACATGGCAGGCTGAAGTTCAGCTACTGACTCAGCGGCTTTAGGGAAGTATAAAGTTGCCTAATCATGAGTCCGCCCATTGTTTATTTTGAGTGGAGTGATTCTTAAATGTCACAGGCAGCAGAGATCTTTCTAGCCCATCTACCTGCGGTCCATTTAACTGGAGATGCTAGGGATTCAACCTGGGACCTTCTATGCTCTGTATCTCTAAGGCCTCCTGTTAAGTCACCACCTTTCAGGCAAAGCTTCAGCACAGAAATGGTTTAGTGCTAAAGGAGCGCAGTAGTAGTAAGGACCTTTGTATACTGAGAAATACTCTAGAAACAGTTAATACATTGATTTCACCCTTAAAGAAACTAAACAGCCAGACAAGCCTTCCAAACATGCCTTCCAGCACATCATTTATTTAGACTTCTGAATCTTAGGCCTCAGCGAAAATTACGAACAGATCTAGAAAGCTTTAAATGTAAAGGGAAATACAAAAATAAACGGACCTCTCTCCAGAAAGGAATCACCACATAGGTCTTCATTTCAAGGAACACAAACTTAAAATAAATGAAATTCAATAAATGAAAAAACAAAAAGAACAGAAATGTAATAATAAGAAGAAGAAGAGGAGGAGGAGGAGGAGGAGGAAGAAGAAGAAGAGTTGGTTTTTATATGCCAACTTCCTCTACCACTTAAGGAAGGCTTACAATCACCTTCCCTTTTCCTCCCCACAACAGACATCCTGTGAGGTAGGTGGAGCTGAGTGTGTGTAACTAGCCCAAGGTCACCCAGCTGGCTTCATGTGTAGGAGTGGGGAAACAAATCCAGTTCACCAGATTAGCCTCTGCTGCTCATGTGTAGGAGTGGGGAATCAAACCTAGTTCTTCAGATTAGAGTCCACTGCTCCAAACCACCGCTTTGAACCACTACACCACACTGGCTGTAGGTAAACCAACTGACAGCACATTTGCCACAAGTGCTACATGCCATGGGAGACTGCGGCATCTCTGGAATGAGGTAAAGGGAGCCTACAATCCTATCCACGGCACAGAGGGAGGCCACACTCCTGTCTGACTCTCAGTGCTGCTTACTCCACAGGCTAGAAGCCAGCACACACTAGCCCTGTTCACAAGTTACAGTGAAATCAGGTACAGTCTGTGTACAAAGTATCTTTGATTGTTCTTTGTATGTGTGTGAGTAATTCTCATGTTACATTCATTGCATGTACAGCTGAATTTATCCAAGTACTCGTTCCCAGTTTCATTTGTGAAGTGAATGTGCCCTGGCTTTCTTACTAATAAAGATATACATGTACATGCAGGTTGTACAAGCATTCATTGTAACATGTGAATAGGCACAAAGGAAGCTGCAGATGTTCAAATAATGTATGGCTCTCTTTACTTTGAACTTAACCTGTGGCACACTTGCTTACTACGGGGATCAATAACAGCTCTTCACCAGGAATCAATCTGGCAGCTGTATTTTGAACCAGTTATCTATTTAAAATAATTTGGTATGCCAAAACAAAGAAGCATACTAATCTACAGACTTAGCACAAATCGTCACTGGCTCCCCTAAGTAGGGATAACAGCTTCCAGATGGGACCTGGGGATCCCCTGGAATTACAGCACATTTCCAGACTATAGAGATCAGTTCCTCTGGAGGAAATAGGATACTTTTGGAAATTGGACTCTATGGCATTGTACCCCACTAAGGTCCCTGTTTTCCCCAGGTTCCTACCCCAAATCTCCAGGAGTTTCCTAACCTGGATCTGGCAACACTACCCCCTCCACCGGTAGCCAAAGGGGTCCTGGCAACCCTACCCCCTAAGGATGCCTGCTTCAGAGTGAAGATTCTATCAGATCTCCTTTCAATTCATACAAGGATCCGCCAGCTGCACAGCTTTTCATTCCATTAAATAGACTTGTCCTTGAAACTTTAACAGCCACCTAAAATAGGAGACCTGTGGCGCAGAGTGGAAGCTGCAGTACTGCAGGCCAAGCTCTGCTCACGACCTGAGTTCGATCCCGATGGAAGTCAGTTTCAGGTAGCCGGCTCAAGGTTGACTCAGCCTTCCATCCTTCCGAGGTCGGTCAAATGAGTACCCAGCTTGCTGGGGGTAAAGGGAAGATGACTGGGGAGGGACTTGCAAACCACCCCATAAACCACCCCGCCTAGTAAATGTCTGGATGTGACATCACCCCATAGGTCAGTAATGACCTGGTGCTTGCACAGGGGACCTTTACCTTTTTTATAAAGAACATTTTGAAACCCCCTCCTCCAGTTTTTGCTTATAGATCAGAGGGATAGTGTCAACTAAAGCAAAATGTTTTTTACCACAAAAAACAAATAAATGAACTGAAAAAGTGTGAATGAAGAACTGCATAAATGAATGAAATCTTTTGGGTAAAGACTTTGAAAGGGCAGGTCTAACTCGCACATCAATCAGTTATGTAAGAATTACAGTAATTATCATGTTATTCCATAAAAATAAGTAAATACCACTCAACATCTGCACAGTTGCTAGGCTTACCATCTGACTGGAAAAGCAACTGCAAACGCAACGAGCTGGTTAACTGCTTTAAAACTCCAGCTAAATACGTATGTGAAAGGTATCTAACCCACATTTTGTAACTGGTTTTTCGATTTCTAACTGTTATGGGTGCTTTCATGCATGCTGAATAATGCACTTTCAATGCACTTTTATGATTGTTTGCAAGTGAATTTTGCCGATCCACAGAGTAAAATCAATCACCAACGTGCATTGGAAGCAGATTGAAAGTGCATTATTCGGCATGTGTGAAAGTGTCCCTATATGTGTCTAGTCACAGTATTTCTAATGGGGAATTTTCTACCTTTAGCATTTTGCAGTTAGCTGATAGAAATACTGTATTGTTTCCCTATGACTGAATCAAACTGGTAATACGCTAAACCATCCAGGCACAGGGTTGTTGTTTTTTTAGCTTCTGAAAACTGCTTCTATTTCCAGTGCCCATTTGAAGCTCCCACTCAGAGCTGCTTTGGACTTGTCACGCAGGCTGTATTTAGATGTCATGTTCAACTGCAGTTAAGGAAAAACGTGCACAAAGCTAGCTGGTTGCCAGGCTTGCGTGTACACCTTGCTCTTTCCTTCTCACACGGAGAATTGTAGTTTAAAACTAATATAAAATGCAGATGAGCAGGTTCTTGAGTTGGAATCCTGGCTAGCAGTGGGGGCAGAAGAAGAAGTTGGTTTTTATATGCTGTTTTTCTCTACCACTGAAGGGGGAATCAAACCAGCTTTACAATCCCCTTCCCTTCCTCTCCCTACAACAGACACCCTGTGAGGTAGGTAGGCCTGAGAAAGTGTGACTAGCCCAAGGTCACTCAGCTGGCTTCATGTGTAGGAGCGGGGAAACAAATCCAGTTCACCAGATTAGCCTCCGCTGCTCATATGGAGGAGGGAGGAATCAAACCCGGTTCTCCAGATCAGACTCCACCGCTCCAAACCACTACACCATGCTCGCAGGACTCCAGGTAACATGTGGTTCTCCATGTGAGACAGGATGAACAAGGTGTATGTGTAAGATGGGCCTGTGGACAATTTTTCTAGTGAAATGTAATGTCTGCATGCAGTCCCAGCATATTCTATCAATAAGGTGAAGCTAACAGCAGAAGCACTTTGGAGTGTTCAGTGCACTTTACATACATTATTTCAGTTTTTCCGACAACCCTTTAAGGAATGTCTGCATTACAGTTCCCGTATGTGGCGGCTGCAAGTGAAAGGCTGACACGTCTAAAGCTACCTAACATGTTTATGGCCGACTCATGAGATTTTGAGCCCAAGACCTCCCGTCTCCCAGCTTTCACTGTTAGCAATTAGGCCAACTCTAAATATGTTCTTCACTCTCTTGTACAGGTTAGCTTGCGGGTGATACCAATTCAGTAATTAAAAAGTTGTAAAAAAAAATCTTTTGTTTCTGTGGGCTATACCCCTAATTCAAATTACACCATGTAAAGTACCTACATCCCACAGCAATCACAAGATCAGTCCATCTGTTCAGCTGGTTGAGAAGGCTGAAGCTTGGGAAAGTTTGGATCCAGTGGTAGTAGATAACGCAGAGTTGGCATTTGCAGTACTCATGAAGCAATCTCTCCAAACTGTTTTGATAAACATCCTTTTATTTTATTTTTTGCTTACATTATCATCTGCCCTAAGCCTTTGGCATGGAAGACACTATAAAAAAGAAACACTGAAAAATGTGCAATGTCCATGTTTTAAAGCAGGGGTGTCAAACATAAGGCCCGAGGGCCGGATCCAGCCCCTTGGAAGCTCTTATCCGGCCCACGAGCCACCCCCACCCCCACTCTCAATCTGGGCTGGCGAGGCATGGCCCGGCCCGATCAAATGACATTTATGTCATATCCGGCCCTCATAACAATTGAGTTCAACACCCCTGTTTTAAAGTGTTGTGCTTGGAAACCCATGGACATGTCAGAGATACCTCTTGAATAACTGCATGATGAAAAGCTGAGTTCAGGTGAACACTCATACCTGGACACCCTTGCCTATGACAATTTGAGCCACACATCACTCATGCATTGCTCAGACAACTACTTCTCCCTGGAAACCAGATCAAAATTCTGCTTAGAGTAGCTGAATATAGATTACAGGAGATGCTGTGCTTTTAGAGTATGGAGCAAAGTTAAAGGCAGCTGTAAAGCTACTACAGTTGTTTGCAAATCTTGCCAAAAGTACCAGATGCTGCAGCAGCAGTGAAAATTCCAGCGTGTTTTAGAGGGACAGATGGCATGGCAGCATCTGACAAGGAGATAAATGTTTATTTTGACATTGCATGTGTGATTATTTTTTGCCCTATGTTATTGTAATACCCATACTAAACAGAATGATTACTAATGGCATGTTTCTGATGAATTCTAGCAAAAATATAGGCACTAATCACTGGGTTTTGGAAAGACTTCCATATTTATTTAGAGATAAGCGCACACAGACTTATCACACATATGCAAACACAGTTAAGGGGGTACGGTCTTGTGCTTTCCTCATCCGTGACATAGTGAGAAAAGAGAAGCAAGCAAAGGAGGCAGGGAAGAGGGATTTGATTGGCCAGTGATAGATGATGAAGGTCACAATAAAACCTGCCATTGTTAAATAGGAAGTGCAGGGACTGGAAAGCCGGCCCTCTCTCCCAGCCCAATCCCACTTTCTAAAAGCTCTACATAGTTAACTTTTCCCCTCCTCTTCAAGCGGGGCCTGGTGGGGGGCTAAGGGGGAAATTCCATGGGACTCACTTACACAAGACCCAATGGAATCGGCTTTCATAAGATCTTTGTTTTGGGCCTGGGCGCCGCACACTCCAGTGGAAGAGTGTGCATGCCCACTGCACATGGCCAGAGCTTCTGTATTTTTCCCTTCCCCACAGGAAGAGCAGGATTGTCAAAGAAAGAAAGAAAGAAAGAAAGAAAGAAAGAAAGAAAGAAAGAAAGAAAGAAAGAAAGAAAGAAAGAAAGAAAGAAAGAAAGAAAGAAAGAAAGAAAGAAAAGAAAGAAAGAAAGAAAGAAAGAAAGGAAAGAAAGAAAGGAAAGAAAGAAAGAAAGAAAGAAAGAAAGAAAGAAAGAAAGAAAGAAAGAAAGAAAGAAATTCCAAGCCCCAAACAGATCTATGATAAGAAGACCTTTCACTTACATCGCTACCCTTTCAATTATGTAGAATTATTGATGCAAGTTTCTGAGAAGAAATATGTTTAATGTTTTTTACATTTGAGATCTGAGCTATTTTAATATAATAGACATTGTTGTGGTTAAATGGCTGCACTTGGGTATAAAGTATAAAGAAGTTGAACAACATTTGTTCATGAAATGTTTCATCTTAACAGTTCGAAACAGCCCACGTAGCCTTGAGAAGGATGCCTCTCACTGAACTGTTTTATTTGAAGAATGCAGTAAAGCCATGAAAAATGGCTTGTCAAATAATACCAGGAGGGGAAAAAAATTATAATCCATTTAGGAATTCAAAGGAACCAAGACAAATTGCTGGTGTCAGGGGATGCTAACATACAGGCAGTAGCAAAACAAAGACAAATCACCTGCATTTGTTTTACTTTTAAGATATAATTAAGCATATCATTATGTTTTTCTTTAAAACAATGGTCCCAGTCAAAGCCTAACATCAAGGGTGGAAACCCACAAATGAAACATGTGCTTGATTTACGGTGTGGGTGGGTGGAATATGGTTTGTTTCAATTCAGATGCTATAATTCAAGAAAAATCAATGAAAATACAAGCATCAAATTTGAACAAATACAGAAGTAATGACTAAATTCTGTATTACTAACACCAGTAATTTAGTAAATTAACCAACTTTGTCACTTCTTGACAAAAAGACTCATCCCATGTCAACATGGATGGCAAGAAAATATTTCTAAATTTTATTTTATAGCTACCATACTCTTGGTGTTTCATTTATTTATATCCCTATTTTGATCAAAGGCAGTTTGCAAAAGGTTAAAGGAATACAAAATAATCTCAACGGCAGCCCTTGCACTTCTATAAGAATGACTGCAGTGTGTAGAAATTCTGTTCTACACACCCACGCAGAAAGGCATTCTGTGGTTTGTAACACTGGGTGGTAGCAATTCATTAACTCTCCAACCCTGGTTGGCGCCATCAAGTAATATGCCATAGATGGGGCACTTTCAGGGAGACCTTCGAGTTCTTGCAACATAGCTTGTTGTAGCTGATGCTCCAAGCATAAGAATAACATTACAGATGCAACAGTCTTATGAAGAATCCTTGTTCGGCTTCTGCTTATTCATTTAACAGAGACGTGGTACTGGTTCCCATTGTCTCCAACAAAAGAATCACATAATCTTCAATGATGGCACTTTTCATCCAAGAAAAGAAGAAGCCCCAACTTCAAACTGCTCAGAATGAAAAGCGGCTAGCCAAGAAATGCTCTGTGCTATAGTGTACTATTATCCCAAATGCCTTCATTTCTAATATCACCCTAACTCTTCCCTCCACGTTAGCCATCTTTATCAAACGAGGCCGAGTACAGCTTCAAACATAGTTGTATATGTGCAGCATGGTGCTGTGTGTCCACACTGGCATTATAAGTGAACTACAAAACAGTGGGCCCTTGTAGAAACACTGAATAATGCACTTTCAATCCACTTTCACTGTACTTTAATGACAATTTGCAAGTGGATTTTGCCATTTCACAGAGTGAAATCTGGCTGTAAAGTGCACTATTCAGTATGTGTGAAAGCGCCCAGTAACTCAGGCTTCCTTCAAAAACCCAACCACCCAAGCAGGAGTGGAGGAGGTGTTCAGGCCAGAAGCTCCCATGTTTACTGCCTTTGTGAAGCTTTGATGGATATCACAGCAGAGTTAAGGGCTGACGTGGTTAGCTGCTAGGAGGGAAATACTTCTGGCTATGTCTGTTGCGATATCCCTTCCCTACCTGGAACTTTGTGCTTACTTCTAAGTGAGGGAGAGGGTACCATACAATTTTGAGAACCACTGTATCAATCTCCCTCTGGCCACAAAAAAAAGGGGATTGGGAACTATGCTGAAATATTTGTTAATTTTTTTTAATGAGTACGAATAATGAAAATGGGGTACCTGAGTTGTAAACTGTTGACTGTAACCTTTTCTATTCAGTACTATCTTTTAAAACCTTCAACAAACCCCACTCTCTAGGCTTCGTTACTCTTATTTCTCTCAGCCCTAGCCGGCACACTTATTTCTCTCAGCCCTAGCCGGCACACTATCTGTCATTTCCCCCAACTGCCATTCTTTAACTCCTCCTTCCCAAATTGTAAAAGGGATTATCATGAGTTACCCATTCAACACATTCTAATACAAGTCCTTTTTTAACCCAACTATCTTCAGTACGCAAGTAAAAGAACTTAGTATCCATTCTAAAGAGCTATTAAAAAACTAAAACGTGTTTAAAATATACTGCATATATTAAACAGTGTGATGGTCTTTGTCACGGTAACCGTATATGATTTTCCAGATTCTAGGGCTACAACCCAAGCACATCAACTATGGAGGAAGGAATCGCTGTACACTTCCTTACACATAGGCCTGTTCAAACAGTATCTAATGCTCCTGTGTAAACCCAGTGAGTACACCGCCATTGTAGGTAACATGGTGGTGCGCTGCCCATCACATATATTGTTGAGGCATTAAGCACTGGAAGGGGATGCCCATTTCTGGTTTATTATGGGCCTCCAGTTGCTTCTAAGTTCTGGTGCAGTCCCTTTACAGTAACAAGAAATGGGGAAGGTACCTAAGAAGAAGCAAGTCACTCCGTGGCAGCTGAGGAGGTCACACAGTTCTCCAGCCTGATGAACCATCTCCTGTTAGATGAGATAATAAGAAAGCAAAAGGGCAACCCTGGCCCTAAACAGTTGGGGTGTGCAGAAAAAGCTTTCGTATTCTTTCAACCTCCCCACAGAGGAAGCTGAAGAGGAAGGAAGGAAGTGTACTTTGAGCCTAGCTTGCTTTCCCCTATTCTCTCCCTCTTTTTGTTTTCAAAGGAAATTATATCCTTCCTTCCCCCTCCCAATTTTTCTGATGCAATTTCCCCCTTCTTGAGTCACTCCACCCCAAGGAGGGAGTTCCAGGAAGATGTTTACCCCCTACAAACATACCCCTGAAATCCCATGGGGAGAGGGGAAGCAACTAGAAAAGCAGGTACAGTGCAAAATAGATGAGAGAATGGTTAAGATCTCCTTTACTTTCCCACAACAGAACTGGCTGCTAGAGTTTTGTTTGGGAGGGGCCATGGCTCAGTGGTAGAGCATCTGCTTGGCATGCAGAAGGTCCCAGGTTCAATCCTGGCAACTCCAGTTAAAGGGACTAGGCAAGTAGGTGATGTGAAAGACCTCAGCCTGAGACCCTGGACAGCCGCTGCCGGTCTGAGTAGACACTACTGACTTTGATTGACCAAGGGTCTGATTCAGTATAAGGCAGCTTCATGTGTTTTCATGTGTGTTTTGTTACACATGTATGAAACACAACATGTAGACCCGCTTTTAAATATTAACGTGTTCCTGGACTTGTCAGCTCAAGTAGCTTTTCCTTTTGCGTTCCACTGAAAACGAAGAATTTGTCTTTCTGGCTTAGTCTTGTATGAAGATAATTCACAGTGGGTAGCCGTGTTAGTCTGTCTGCAGTAGTAGAAAGGAGCAAGAGTCCAGTAGCACCTTAAAGACTAACAACAATATTTTCTGGCAGGGTATGAGCTTTCGTGAGCCACAGCTCACTTCTTCAGATACCTGAAGAAGTGAGCTGTGGCTCACGAAAGCTCATACCCTGCCAGAAAATATTGTTGTTAGTCTTTAAGGTGCTACTGGACTCTTGCTCTTTTCTACTAGTGGCTTAGTCTTGGTCACTATTTACCTTACCTCAGAAGCCTTTCAGAACCTCAAGCTAAGCGATTAACCTAGTAGTGTTCTTATTTAAGAAGCAGTATAGTCTAAAGAGGGCCTTAGAGAAATGCTGTATGATCTTCATTGGCTTCTGTTAAACACTTGGTTCAAGTAACTAGTTCCAAACTATGAACAGCCCCAAATGGCTTGCAACTCAGTCACCAATGAGCTCATTTTATTCTCCATGATGCTATCTGGAAGCCAAGACAAGCAAAGCCAATCCAGTTTGGCATCTCTTAACAAAAGAAAGATGCTGCCAGGATGCATGCTGTCAGAAGTCCCTACATTAGAGTATTCCAGAACTTACATCTGGCACTCATTCTGGCATCTCGAAAGCCAACTCCAGTGATCTGGATCATAGAACCAAGGTACTGTGCAGAATATAAGTACATTGTGTGTACTCATTTAGAATTTTTTCAAAAGTTGCAGATATATTTGGAAATTGTGGGATGATGTTAAGGGCGCTCTATTGACGCAAAAATCACTACTTGAGTAAAAAAGGCCAGAGCAGACTGTGCCTTCTTAAACACATAAGGAAAACCAGGAGGTACAGTAAAACCCACAATCCATTTTAGGACTGTTGCACAGGCTACTTTCACACGGGTGATTTGTTCTGCTCAGCACTCAACCAGAGCAGGGTTTCTGAAGCATCTATGTGATACTGTCCACCTCTCGTTCCTTTCTGTCACCTTATGTGGCATTCCTACCTTGCTCTGACATTTTGGGAACCCGTTCTGATCCAATGTTTCCAGAAACATCAGAGTCAAAGCAAAGTTAGCCCACATGTGAACAGGACAGTGAGAATTTCAGAAGCTATCTGCCCACCACAATGTCATTTCCCATTTGCATCCCCTCGCGCTGGCATTCCCTCATTCCCTGAATACACTGGTAGGCTTTGCACCCTGACCTGGATGGCCCAGGCCAGCCTGATCTCATCAAATCTCAGAAACTAAGCAGGGTCAGCCCTGGTTAGTATTTGGATGGGAGACCACCAAGGAATACTCCACACAGAGCAGACAAAAATAGGGAGATAACTCCCCCTAGCACCGTTTTGGCATAGGAAAAGAGCTGGGGTGGGTAGGCGGGGAGCTCTTCTTCCCCCTGTGGCAGCATTCCAAGCACAAACAGGCTTTCCTTTATTCTTAACAGATATTCCCCGCAGCCACCATGTGGCTACAGAGAAACAGAGGCGAGCCTACACAACCTGGACCCAACTCTTTAAATTGGGTCATTTTCCTCTAGTATTATCCATGTTGTCATCTCTCCCTGTTTTTATACTCTCAGTACAGTATGAAAGTCCATACAATCTGAGGGCCAAATCAGACATGCTGACAATAGTCAGAAATGTTAGGTTTGTCTTCAGTATGAAGAAAGAAAAACATTCTAAGAGCAAACTGGAGCTTGAAAACATCCTCACTTGCGGGACAAAGAGCTGCATTGAACTAATGTTTGCAGTATAGATGAGAGTTGTAAAAACATTTTTTTCTGAAGGGAGCTTCTTCTGCAGGTCTTTCTGTTAATAGGTAAGATACTTCAGAGAACAGTTTTATTAGAAGAATCAAAGTCCTTCCAGACTCCCCCCTGCCCCCGCATAGTGGGAAAGACAAGGTAAAAGCCTTTTAATAATACATAACTTTTAATAAAGTAAATCAGTCTGGGCCATTTTATATTGACTGTGGCATATAAATGGATAAACATGGTCAGTGTAGCATTTGACTATTTTTGGTTTCCTCAACTTCATATGCAAGCCTAACAGCAGAACTGACACCAAATGTATTGAATGAAAATCCACTTCCTGACATGAATCTGCAACGTGCTGATGCAGTGATGCTTCCACATTGTGGCAAAATACTGTCAGCTCCAATACATCCCATTGACACACAACTTCCTCTAAATTTCAGTTACATCCCAAGTAGAAGGAAGTGCTGCTTTACAAGGCTTACCTTGCCCTCCCATTTGCCTAGGTGAGCAGAGCTGAGCCTCTGCTTCAGAAATCAGCCACTTGTCTTTTTTCTTTTGTGGCTTTTTTGGGTGAGTTCAGAACTACTCGATACTTTTCTATGCAGAGAATCGTGGCAACAGCTACCCAACTTCTTTGCAGGCAGTCTGTAGTAACTTGGTCAGCATGGAATGAAAGCACTCAACAGCTGAAGCGACCACTGAGATCAGGTTAGGCAAGATCAGTCAACTTGATTATCATTGAGTGGGCTGGAGTTTTCAGGTGTGGAATGTGAGACCTGAATTTCAAAGCTTTCAAGCATGTGGACAACCACTGTAAATATTTGGCCCCGAGGGCTCTGTTTCAATGAACTGCTCAACAGTGATGTGTTACCTACTAAGAGCAAGGCTTCTGAATATGAACTATTCACACTGCTGAAGAACTGCATTAAGCAACCACATTGTGCATCTTGATATCTGCACTGTTACACTATTTTTCACTCAAAGTCTTATTGTTATGAAGACTCCTCTGATGAAAGGGTTACTGTGCTATGCCTCTGATCTCCATTATTCTAGGAACACAGTCTCTTGATAATATCCATCTGTAAGGGTACATACATCATATCCTTTCCAGAAAAGAACTGTAGAAAGCATGTGATGATTCTATTCTGCTTCAGACTATTGTTCGTGGCAAGCTGCACAAAGAAAAGAAAGGTTGTATATCCTATGTGTTTGTGTATTTGCCTTGCAGGGGAAAAATTTACATAAGGCTTAATGACATGCTTCCTACACGGCGAAATAAAATAAGTCCATTGATTTCTGCCCTTCTGCCACACACTATACAAATGGCAATTGATGCAAATAAACAGATTAAAAACATTTCAAATAATTTCATTATGTAAGATCAGTGATACTTTGATTAGCGTAATAGCCTTTCCTGGAATGCTATGACTTAAAATCCAGCTTTCAATCTCTGAAGTAAACATTATAGCCCAAATCGCTCTCAGTATGTTTAGCAAGACCTGCTATTAAAACAAAATTATATCCCACCTCTCCACAATGCTTGAGGCAACTACCATAAAAGTAATCGTTGCTACTTGCTCTTTTTCCCGCAAAGCGTGTATTTTCCATCTTCCTGTCTTTGAGGAAGACTTCCTACATTTTTCTCAGCTGCAGAAGAAGCCTATATGTCTGTCACAAGAGGCCTGAACAGTAGTCCACGTAAATTGTGTCAGCCCTAGAACATGCCCCAGTATCCTCTGCAATACATTGGGCTTCTTCTGCAGCTGAGAAAAATGTAGGAAGTCTTCCTCAAAGATAGAAAGATACAAAAATACCCACTTTGTAGGAAAAAGAGCAAGTAGCAATTATTATTTTTATGGTCTTACTGTGTTTTGTATGAACAGAGCACACAACCTAGAAAGCATTTCCCTCTTAGTGCATGTTGCAAGAGAAGATCGGTAAAGGAGGGCAGGTACATTTCCCAGAGAAGATTGGCTTCCCTCGCTGATCCTCTCTTTGAGGAATCCCTGTTTCTACCCAAGGCCATTTCCTTCTCTACATTTGTTTGAAGGAATGATCTTTTGTATGTCCATTTTAAACAGCGAGCTTGGATAAGGTCCTGTGATTGGAAGAGTACACGGTCCCACTGAAGGGACGCTGCATTGAGAAGGTGAAAAAGGCCCTTTTCTCATGAGGAATCCTAAGTTTGTACAACCCGCACTTTCTATTTTCTGTCCTTCCTTCTTTAATTCTGTTCCTGATCACCAAAAGCCGCTATGTCATTTTATTATGTAAAACAATGATTTAAAATGCTTATAAACTACTTGTCAATAACCAAGTATCCGTAAGGCAGCTAACATAGTACTAAAACATCTACAATAAATTATAGAACAGTGTCGTCCATAAAAGTACACAAATATAAAAATGTATAAATCCTGTCAGTGGATAGAAGATGAATTGTACAACCCTTAAAGAATCTAAAAGGTAAAGGTAAAGGTCCCCTGTGCAAGCACAGGGTCATTCTTGACCCATTGGGTGACGTCACATTCCGACGTTTCCAAGGCAGACTTTGTTTGCGGGGTGGTTTGCCAGTGCCTTCCCCAGTCATCTTCCCTTTACCCCCAGCAAGCTGGGTACTCATTTCACTGACCTCGGAAGGATGGAAGGCTGAGTCAACCTTGAGCCGGCTACCTGAAACCGACTTCCGTCAGGATCGAACTCAGGTTGTGAGCAGAGCTTTTGACTGCAGTACTGCAGCTTAACACTCTGAGCCACGGGGCTCCTTATAAACAATCTAGGTCTAGTAAAAAGTCTGGTGAAATATTTGCACCCTGGGCTGCCAACAGGGAAGCAAGCTTCGTGGGTGAATACATTCCACAATCTTGGTGCCACATCAGAAAAGGCCCTGTAGCATACTGCTACCCAACTAAAGAGTGGCGTACAAAGTGGATCCTTCAGGTATCCTGGCTCCAAACTGCGTAGGACTTTAAAGGTCAAAAGCAGTATCAGAATTGAACTTAGAAATGAACAGGCAGCCTAAGTATATGGATCAGAATTAGCATAATGTGATATCAGCCTTGTGTCCCAGATATCTTCAAATGCAGACTTACCTAGAGTGTATGAAAGTAGTCTAATATGGATGTTATAGTGGGGAGAGGGTATATAAAAAGGCACACATGGTCATTGCAGTTTAGATACGCTGAGCAGAGAATTTCACTGGAAGCGGGTACAGGTTGTTAAGACAATACTCAGAACCTCAAACTACAGTTCTCATGGTTCTCTAATGAAGCTTTACAATATAAACCAATGGGCTGGCTCCAGCACTAATCTCAGATGATGAAAGTGTTTCTTTCTGTGAGCTGAACGGGACCTTATTTGCCTCTCCTATTCTACTGCCATCTGGAACTCTGTTCCTGGGGGACAGATGATCCTAAGGAACATGAGGGTGATCTGGTGATCAGCAACAGATTGGGGGAATCATCATCACCAACAACCACACACACACTTTACATTAGTGAAAATCTGCCACTGGGTCCCACTCAATATGTGTTTAGAGTTCATATATTCCTAGACTTAGAAGTATGCAGGAAATTATTATAAAATGGGAGGAGAAAAAAAGGCACAATATCAGTTAGGAAGGGCATTTTCAGGACATAGCAAGGTAGGACTCACCGATTCTGGGTCTCTCTGTTGTTCAAGAAAAGCTGAGAATTCCACCAGTCTGAGTTTAGTTGTTCCAATAGATCGACCTTGCCAAGCAGGAACTGAGGGCGCTGGAGCTGATGCAGGTTCAAACCCTGCAGTAAAATAATTACCTTGTTGAAAAGACAGCAACCTCTGAGTATATAAATTACTAATGCATTATATCATTAATTCTTGAATATCAACAATAACTTGACACAAATGCAATTATTTAAAAATCTATTCTCAGTAGCTTGGAACTATGGTCATAGCACACTTGGCATGCAATGAAAATAGTTAATGGATGTAGTAAGGAAACGGATCAACAAAGCCAGAATGATACCAATGGATAACCTGCTAAAAGATAGGCCCAAATAAAACAACATCAGAACACCACTGCAGATCACATACAACTTTCAGCTCACAGTTAAGACCTACAACCTATGCTGTACAATGATACTCCTCTTTCACAGGCATTGGGAAATACCCACAGACAGCCTCCTAACCTTAAAAATCTTCTCACCCACAGCAATACCCTTCCGAACATGGACACAGATGGGACAAGGGCCCGCAACAAACCAAGACGCCAACTCTGTCCCCATATCCACTCTGACAACACAATAACTAGACCAAACAACACCTGTCATATCATCTCAGGTTCATTAACTTGTTGGTTTTCCAACATAATATATGACACCAAATGTCAGCAGTGCCCTTCCACTCTCTACATCTGACAAACAGGTCAGTCTCTATGCAAAAGAATAAATGGACATAAATCTGACCATTAAAAACCAAAAACCAGTGGGAGAACATTTTACTCTTCCAGGTCATTCCATTGCTGACCTAAGAGTGGCAGTCATCAAACAAAGACATTTCATGGGCAAAATTACCCCGCAGAGTAGCCTGGTCAGCCACAACTGTAAAATTCAATTTGGAGGAACAAACATTGCAAACCATCTAGCTCCATTGTTTCAGGAACTGGTACTCACTGCTGGAGTATTGGGCTATGTAGAGACTTAATCCTGATGTTCTATATTACCAGAACTCCTTGTTACTGCAGGTTAAAAACACGGCCACATCTGGCAAAGTATTGACCCTCCAACAAATGGCCTTTGAAATAAAACCATCTTCCCAAATATTTTAGTTATCATATGTAGTGGATGTTTAGGAAAGCAATGAAGTTTTGGATAATGATACATGATGAAATGCAAAAGACATTAAAAATCAAGACTACGTTGGATCTAAAAAAACATGTGATTAAATATCAAGAACATATAATGAATTATTTAAGTATATGGTGACAGAAGCAAGAGTATATATGCAGCAAAACGGAAAGAAGAGAAATACCCCATATTTTATTTATTTATTTATTATTCAATTTATTACCTGTCCTCCCCAGCAGTGGAATGATGAATGGGTAAATAAACTAATGGAGTATGCAACTATGGAAAAACTGCGATCTTTTATACCTAATAGATCAGTCTCAGAAGTTCAGGAAAAACTGAATTTTTAAAAAAATATATAGTTATACATTTGGAACATAATTAAACTAAATTAAAACAGAATAAGAAAGATTTAGGTAACATATGTCTACAAAACAAGTAATAAATATGTTATCAGATATGGAAAAACATGTTGAGAACAAACAGAAGAAGTTGATAATTGAGTTGTAATTTTGAATGGTAAGCTTCACGTATATTGTTACATTGTGTTTATGTTTTAATGTTTGTTTGTATTTGTGAAAAATAAAACTGTATTAAAAAATGAAACAAACCATCTTACACACCTTTCTTACATGCCACCCACTCTGGTAAGCCTGTCCAGAGGACCAGACCTACCACAGAAAAAGTATGTGATCTGACTGTTGCTACTCAGACTACGCTAAGAGAGGGCACCAGAAAGAGAAGGCTGCCTGAAGAATGTAGTTGGTACATGGGAGTAAAGTGGGAGGTGTGATTTGATAAGTATGAGGGTCTTAGCCCATGAAGAGTTTTGAAGGTAATATTGAGCACTTTGAATTAGGCCCAGAAGCAAATACATAACTAGTACAATTGATACAGCACTGGAATTATATTTTCTGAGTGGCTGATTCCAGACCCGAGTTTCACTTCTACATTTTCTGCCAGTTGAAGTTTCTGAAACATCTTCAAAGGCAGCCTGATTTAGAGAGTGTTACAGTAGTCCAATCTGGAGGTTACAGTAGTATGGGTCAGCATGACTAGGTTAGCAGAGTCTAAATAATGGGCCATCTTATGAGCAAGATGTAACAGAGAGCAAACGCTTCTAGCAACAGTGCTGATCTGGTTATCCAAGAGCACCTCCAAGCTCTCAACTTGATCTACTAAAGGTAACTTAAACCCATCTATGTCTGGTAGAACAATACCAGCCAAACATTCTGGCTTCCCAACAGCACAATCCTCTGTCTCATCTGGAATAGTTAACTTAACAGAAAAAGGAATTGTCCCTCCTTATAGGCTTTTGTACACTCTTCAGATTCATCCTACTTTACTCACTCATCAACAGTTGTTGGTGGTGGAAAGTGTTGTCAAGTTGCAGTTTATTTATGGTGACTCTTTGGATTTTCAAGGCAAGAGGTGGTTTGCCATCGCTTGCCTCTGCATTGTGACCCAGGTATGCCTTGGTGGTCTCCCATCCAAATCCAAATCAGGGCCAACCCTGCTTAGCTTCCAAGATCGGGCAAGCTTGCGCCATCCAGGACAGGGCCCATCAACAGTTGGGAGTGCATCATGTTTTAATCTGTGCCCTGTAAGATTATGTAACACAACTATGCCCTGGGAAACTGGGCCTTCTGGTCTCTCTTTGGAATTACTCTTCTCCTCCCCTTCTGCTGTATGTAACTCTGGATACAAATCTTACTGTCAACTGAATGTACTGCTTCACACCCTGTGACAAAGTAAGCTTGGCTCAGGAAAGCTTCTGCCACAATAATTGCATTAGGCTTTAAGGTACCCAAAGACTTTCTGTCATTTTTACAGCAGCAGATTGACATGGATACCCCTTTGGAATCCACTGAAAGATAAGGGCTAGGAGATCAAAGCTTCCTACTTGTCTTATTAATGAATCACAGTTTGTTCATGAGGTAAATTTATTTATTTAGAAAAATTTTATGCCACCTCTCTAGGAACTTGCCTGCAGTAGCTTATAAAATAGTAAAAAATAAAACATTAAAAGTTATTAATTAAATCCTACCATTAAAAGCCCAGCCAAGCATAAAAAACATAAAACCATACAAACAGACCACTGACAGCTTAAAACAGCAGTTTACAGACTGAAAAATTCAAACTGAGGCTCCAAGGAGGCTGAAATTCCCCAGCTTGCACTCTCCCCTCCACCCTATGATGCAATGATTGAAGACTTCCTGGTTTAGGAAGCCTCCAATGTAACTGCTATTTCTTGTGACATCTGAATCAGGATAACATCAATTTTTTGCTGAGTTTCTAAACCATTATTAAAGTGCTGTTTGGAAACCTGATTATTGGAAAACTAACAAACCTTTCCATATTTCAATGCCTCAACTAACTGGAGTGAGATGGAAGATTCCCTGAACCAGGAAGTCTTCATTCACAGTTCTGTACATGAGGGTACCCTTACCTGGATGGCCCAGGCTAGCCTGATCTCGTCGGATCTTAGAAGCTAAGCAGGGTCAACCCTGGTTAGTATTTGGATGGGAGACCACCAAGGAATACCAGGGTTGCTGTGCACTGGCAAACCACCTCTGTTAGTCTCTTGCCATGAAAACCCCCAAAAAGGGGTCGCCATAAGTCGGCTGCAATTTGACGGCACTTTACACACACACACACGAGGGTGGGCAGAAGATCACGAAACCTATTATAAAACCAATGCAGTTAAGTGTTTTTATTTGTCTACAAGATCACTGGTCTTGATTTTAGCTTTAGAAAAACTAGAACTGCACACAACTCTCTCATCAATGCTGCAGTGTGAGGAATTCTAGAACAAGTAGCAAGTCTACCCAAAATTAGGAAATGCTCTTAACGACCCATATACATCAATATGTCTATTTCTCAATGTGGCTCCATCTGTGGGTACTTAAATCCTGAGACTGGGGCCAGGGACAGACAAAACAGAGCTTTCTACAAAGTTGAGAAAAGGCCCGGGGTTGCAGAGAAATCTGAAAAATAACCTGAGGGCATTTCCCCCCACCCCAATCATAAATGGAATGCCTGTAGCTGTAAAGAATGAATGCTCTTACTAGCAGTTGCTAAACAATTAAAACAGTATTGGCAGCTTTCAAGCCTTGGTTTCTGTCAGTAAAAGGTAGGGGGAGGGGCAGGGCCCTTTCCAGGGCTGTTTTAGTCTTTGAGAGAGGACTCATCAGGGTCAGGCCCACCAGCAACCACCAGGCAACTTGCTACCACATGACCGATGTGACTCATCCAGGCCTGGCCACTTCCTTCTGTTCAACAACAGCTACCACAAGAAAGCCAGTATGTTGTAGTACTTAAAATTTCAGACTAGGATCTGAAAGACCCAGGTTCAAACCCCCACTCTAAATGTGCAAGCTCACTGAGTAACTGTGGGCCAATCACACACTCACACAGCCTAACCTACCTCACAGAGCTATTGTGAGGATAAAATGGAGGCAAGGGGAATGATGTAAACTGCTTTGGGTCCCTATTGGGGAGAAAGGCAGGGTATAAGTAAAAAAAATAAATATAGCTGAAGATGGGGGAACAGATAAAAGGGAGTTTGGTGAGTAGGTGAGAAGGAAAGAGAGAAATAGGAAAAGGTGAGGATATGGGGGCTGTTTGGAAAAGGGAAAGAGAAAATAGATTGGGGGGAGGGGATAAAGGGGAAAGTAAGAGACCCCTGGAAGTCACTGCAAGTTCCCCATGATGCAGTTGTGCCCGGTTTAGCCGGCACTTCACAATCTAGCCACAGTTTTCCTGTCACTTCACAGTTTTAGCTGGCACTTCACAATCTAGCCACAGTTTTCCAGGAAGAGACTGCCAGGGGGAGGGAAGAAGGAAAGCTGAAAATGGGGGTTAGATAAAGGGAGACTGACTGTTGGGTGGGAAGGACAGAAGGAAGTAGGAAAGGGGGAGAGGCTACAGGGACTGCCAGGGAAGGAAAAGAAGAAATAGTGGAGAGGGGAAAATGAGATGCCCCCCTCTACCAAGGCCTATTGCTTGTATGTTCTAAGCTCAGCATAGATGAATATGCAAATATATACAAAATATACACTTAATGTATGTAGACTGGTCACTGTAGTATGAAAGTCATCCTTGGCCAAAGACAACCAAATCCTTCTTGTACATTTTATAGTTCAAGATATTAAAGAATTACGCAGCTGTGCCAAACTTAGATATGGGATGTGAAAAAATACTTAAATCTGTAAAAAAAAAAAATGTTACCTGAAATAGGAGTTGCAACTGTTGGCTGTATGGGATAGGCCTGCTGAACAAATGGCTTTATGCTGAAAGAAAACATTGGACATGAAGTCAGACACTAGTAATTCAATTATGCCTTATTACCTTTGAAACCATTTAATAACAAATAACTGTCTTTTGTCAGAGTTGGTGCATTTAGCATAGTGAAACAACACTTATATGAAAGTCTTTCTACCAGAAAGTTTCCTAAAGTCTGTTTTCATGGTGGTAGTGAAAAAAGAAAAGAAAAGCTTAGTTGTAGTAGAACCTAGCACAGTCTAGTGAGCAGCACAAGCTATGAACAGGAAATATCTGCTTCAAATCTCACATCCACCATATACTAAGTGGAAAGACTCAGGCAAGACAGACTTTGTATTGTTAATAGGGGGCTAACACTTCTGGTCCACCTTGTGGGGTTGATGCAGTAATTGCTGTATAGTAAATGCTCCTGTTATTAGTGAATCTTACGACAAAGGAACACTCCATCCTGGAAACACAGGCATGCAAAATGCCATCTGCAATCCACTTTCACTGCAGCACCCAGAAACCTATGAGATTTAAAGTGGCAGGAATTTATCTTGAACACAGGAAGCTGCCTTATACTAAATCAGACCCTTGATCCATCAAAGTCAGTATTGTCTACTCAGACTGGCAGTGGCTCTCCAGGGTCTCAGGCAGAAGTCTTTCACATCACCTACTTGCCTAGTCCCTTTAACTGGAGATGCCAGGGACTGAACCTGGGACCTTCTGCATGCCAAGCAGATGCTCTACCACTGAGCCATGGCCCTCCCCTCCTCTTCTTGCTTGGTATGTGACCTACATTAGGATGAAACTACTAAAGACTTTCTTCCTCCCATATTGAACAGACAGGGCTGGGTCAGGTCAGTTCATAAAGATATTCAAATAATTCAAATAAAGACAATTCAAATAATTGTCACTGAAAGTGTTGATGCCTCTCTCCTAGCAACTGAATTCTGTACATCAGTCTCTCTCCCCCACAGCATGTAGTATGATGGTGAGCAGGTACCATTGGTACATTTGGAAATGAACTGTTGATCTGAGGGGCTGCACAGGATCTTCTTTGACCATGAATACTGAACCTGCCGGGCTAATATCAAGACCAAAGAAAATCCCATATTCTAATTAAACAGAGCCCTGACCTGGATAATCCAGGCTAGACTGATCTTGTCAGATCCTGGAAGCTAAGCAGGGTTGGCCCTGGTTAATATTTGGAAGGGAGACCACCAAGAAATAACAGGGTTATGATGCGGAGGCAGGCAATAGAAAACCACCTCTGAACGTCTCTTGCCTTGAAAACCCAACGGGGTGCCATAAATCAGCTGTGACTTGACAGTAAAAAAAAAAAAAAGTGAAACAGAAGATGTGTCAGGTGTCTGTTTCTACATGCAGTGAAGGGAGCAGAGAGGAAGTATGTTAGCCTAAGATCTGCTATGGATGTCACCACGCATACAGATAAGCAGTGAAAGTGATGTTTGAACATCCTGAATATTTTCTCAATCAAATCAGCTTTAGCTTTGAGAACCGTCATCCTTTGCAAAGGAAACAGAATGTCTTTCACTGCAGGAATAACCAGAAAAAGTATTTTGCTTTGTACAAACTGGACCAGACAACTTCTACTAAGGGATGAGGAATAAAGTTTTAAATTACAACAACATGTAAGAAAAAATAATTAAAGGTTGATCCTAGAAGGAAAAATAACCGACTTAAACGATGCTCTGATAGTGAGGCTAGCAGAACCAAGATTTCCGGTTCCAAGAAATGTGACAGGGTTTCCACACAGGCTTTTGCAGTTTCCCCACTGTTGGAGTGACAGCCAATACAGTGCAGTTTTCATACCCCAATCCCATGGTAGTGGTCATTCCCCCTGTCCTAAAAAGGTAAAGGTCCCCTGTGCAAGCACTGGGTCATTCCTGACCCATGGGGTGATGTCACATCCCGACGTTTTCTAGGCAAACTTTATTTACAGGGTGGTTTGTCAGTGCCTTCCCCAGTCATCTTCCCTTTACCCCCAGCAATCTGGGTACTCATTTTACCGACCTCAGAGGGATGGAAGGCTGAGTCAACCTTGAGCCGGCTATCTGAAATCGACTTCCGTCGGGATCAAACCCAGGTCGTGAGCAGAGCTTGGGCTACAGTACTGAAGCTTACCGCTCTGTGCCATGGGGCTCTTCCCCCTGTCCTGGGCCACTGTCCCCCCCAATTATTTAAAAATTAAATATCTAAGTTGATGGCGTTATAATAATATGTGTAATGTGTGTGTGTGTGTGTGCAAAGTCCCATCAAGTCACAGCTGACATATGGCACCCCAGTAGGGTTTTCAATGCAACAGATGTTCAGAGTTAGTTTAGGTTCTCTGAATGATCAGCCTTCAGGTGTTTAAAAAAGTTAGTGTTTAGCCCCCAGAAATATGCCCTTTCCCTTCTAACTCCACAATGAAAAGGCTCTAGATGTCTATTTGGGGGAAAGGAAAGCTGGGAAGTCGAAAGACCTGTAATAATTTACATGTATTGTTATAACGTTATATCAATAAATGATATTTAATTCCAGATTTTTTTTGAAAGCCTTCTGATGTCAGGGGGAAGAAATGGCTGCCAAGGGGCAGCGTCAGAGAAAATGGCTTCAATGTGGGTGGGACAATCCAAACTTTCCCACCCACTTGGCAGCCACCCAGGCTTTAATGTGATGTTTCCCAAAACTCTGCAGCAAAGCAGGTTTGAGAAAGACCAGAGAAAAGCTGGAGAAACTCTGGGAGGTACATTTATTTATTTACTATTTTGGATTTCTATCCTGCCCTTTCCAGCTGAAGCCAGGCTCAGGGAGGGTAACAACACTTAAAACCATCCTTACAATCATAGTACATATGCAATTAAAACCAGAAAATCAACTATAAATAACCATACTAAAACAACAATAGATGGCTCTCAGTAGGGAACAGTTGCTGCTGAGAAGCATTGCAGCCCATAGATCATAGACATTCCCCCCATAGATCGTAAATTTAGATAGAAGAAAAAATGGGGGGAAAGGAAGGAAGGGAGGCCAGGACATATGACATCTGCAGCTGTCCTCAGCCAAGGGTCTTTATGGAACAACTCCATCTTGCAAGCCCTGCAGAATTCTTTAAGGACCCATGGGGCTCTGATGTTACTAGGGAGAGGGTTCCACCAGGCCGGAGGACAGGTCAAGGACACTCCTAGGGAAGAGGACCACCAATACGTTATTATCTCTAGCATGTAGTGTTCTTCGGGGGAGGTATACCATGAATACTCTATGATGCTGTGGCAAAGCAGTTGGGTGTGTGTGGGGGGGGAATCACTTCCCAACAGCACTGAACCTGAATGGAAATGGCCGAGGTCTACCGCCCATTAAAAATAATGTCCTTAAAACTTTTTTTTTGGGGGGGGGGGGGCTATCAAGTCACAGCTGACTTTTGTCAAACCTGTAGCTTTTCAGGCAAGAGACTTTCAGAGGTGGTTTGCCATTGCCTGCCTCCACATCACAACCCTGGTATTCCTTGGAGGCCTTCATCCAAATACTTGCCAGGATCAGGGCTGAGAATGTGTGACTGGCCCAAAGTTCCTCAGCAAGCTTCCATGGCGTGAGTGGGAATTTGAACCTGGGTTTCCCAGGTCTTAGTCTGGCACCTTAACCACTACACTGTGCTGGCTCTCCCGTAAAACTCTGAAGAGACATTATTTTCAGTGAGAGGTAGACCTGGCCCTTGGACGCTGGAAACCAGCTCCAGCACCCATTACGTAGAGTGTCTCTCAGTTGTTTGGTGGTACGTGTGTCCTTTAAATAAATTATAGAGGTCTATTGTTTTCTGTGGGCCCAAATAAACCCAGCTGTTTAAAATGCAAAGGGCATGTGCAGTGCCAAATGGTTGTTTGCCAGGAATGCCTCTCTCTTACTCCCCCACTCCTGCCACCTCAGGTTGGTGGAGGTGGCAAAACTAATTGTCGGAATAATAAAAAAAAAAGCAGAATCCTGTACTGGTAACAACACTCCCGAAAATTCTGGATAATTTTGAAGTGCAGACCCCCTAATTCTAGAATTCTCTGTTTAACTGCACATATATTCAAAATTCTTAAACAAATGTTTTATTTATAACATACCCACATACAAACAGAGAAATACGGCCTTATTTTCTGAACTTACTCTTGTGAAGATCCTGGCTGCCCTGTTTGTATCATTCCAGGCCAAAACTAGATAAAGGAAGAATGACAAATATAGCATTTTAATTGACATTTTAAAGAGCATACTTATTCTACTTTTTCTTACCAAAGAATTTTGCAGACAGAGGGGAAGTACATTTTATGCAGAAATTAATTGATGCAGACTTCATTTCCTACAAATCATTGCTCTAAAATGCATTTTCTATTGCAGCCAATTAACTTACTCCAGGTGCTCCAGGAAATGTAGGACGGGGAATTCCTGGCAGGCCCAACTTATTGTGAATCGCTGTTGCAGATACTATTTGAGCGGATGACATGGCTGCCATGTGCTGCAGGGCTTTGTCCTTTGCAGTCTGATCCTTTAACATGACAATTATAGGCAATCATTAATGCGCCAGGCACAACAAATCACACTGAGCAAACACAGCTAGAAAGCACATATGCTTAAATTAAAAGAGGCACGGGAAACATGAAAAAAAAAATAAACACATGCAGAAAAATGCAGCCCAAGAGCTAAAATGATTCAGACGACCTCAGGGCAAAGTTCTCTCCTTAATGTTATTGTACCTCATATTAACTATGAATGAAATTCTCTGTTACAAAGAAGCAGGGAGTCAAACCCAACTTGAACTTCCTGCCACCCCAACCCAGAATGGAGCCTGAGCTTTTGTTGAGCCCAGACTAGAACGTGACAACAACAAAAAATTAGGTTACTGGTTCAGAATAAAGATCTTTTAAAAATCTGGCAGGGTGGTAGACTTACTGGACCCAACCAGACTGGAATATATAAATAGGAAAGCAATAACTGGGAGGGTGTTTGTACATTTTGGATTTTGCCTGGCTTTCATATTCAGCACCCTTCAAGGGCATAGAAAGGTGGATGATCTTCTACCTTAAAGGCTGCAACTCACCCTGTCAGCCTCTGAAGATACACAGCCTGGTGGAAGAAGGGATGAGAATAGCTTTTCTGTGTACTGCAGGTTGCATTTCACATGCCAGGGCCAGGTGCTATTCATGTTTTTTTTTGTTTTTAAACTAAACCAGAACATAGAAGGCACAATCCAGCCAGAGTCAAGCGCTTTTAAATCCTGGTCATTTGAGACAGAATGATTTAAATATGTGCTTAACTCTCCAATGAAACAATTTAAAAGCGCTCGACACCATGAGGTGGCAGAAGTCTTGGCAGAAGCTGCTCAACCCACTGGAAAGCCCTGTGTTCGTAAGTGAGATCTTGCTCTAGTTCAAATTTAAAAGTGGACTATGCTTTATGGTAGATGGTGGATCTGTGCTGCTCTACCCCAGCTACCGATGATGTCAGGGAGATGCCAGAACCGTAGGCAACTACAGCCAATCCAGACCTGAAAATTATGTTCTCCAGTTCAGATTCCATGGAGTCATTAGCAAGCATTGGAGACTTGAGCTGGAGACCCAAGTGTAGCAGGCAAGCAAAAGACCAAGCTCTTCAGGTTTAATGCCAGGCCTCGGCATGCTGCATGATTCCTATTCCCTGCCAACCAGAGGAGGCCTCGATAAGCATTTTATTCTGCACCTGAAGGCTCTGGGGCATGGGTGCATACAATCTAGGGCAGCTCACTGGCCTCAGCTCCAGCCTCAGACTCTAAAAATGAATGATGTATCCAAGTGGCAGAAATTGTTCCTAGTTTTAAATTTCTGTCCCATAGGCTCAAGGCTGCAACACACCTTTTAAAACAGGAAAGCAGAAACAGATACAATAAAAGTACAGACTAGCCTGTGCAGGTGTTAATTTACTATACAGAGTGGGGATCAAGACAGCACACCTCCCCCATGGTATGCCCTATACATTGGTGCCTGCATACAGTGGAGGACTGGGTCTAAAATATTGGTTGCCAGGAGACAAAGGGGGCCCACTAGGGTTTCCAGGTCCCGCTTCACAACTGGCAGGAGGTTTTTGGGGTGGAGCCTGAGGAGGGTGGGATTTGGGAAGGGGAGGGACTCCAATGCCATACAGTCCAATTGTCAAAGCGGCCATTTTCTCCAGGTGAGCTGATCTCTATCGGCTGGAAATCAGCTGTAATAGCAGGAGATCTCCAGCTAGTACCTGGAGATTGGCAACCCAAGGGCCCACCCACAACTGTAAGGCTATCATTTAATTTTTATTAATGTTTATTTTCAACATATTGTCTAATGTTTAAGGGGGCCCACTTGCCATCGGGCAAGCTGACTCAATGGCCAGTCCACCACTGCCTTCATATTTGTCCACATGTAAAAAGCTTACATGTAAAGAACCTGAGCGGTTGAGTATGAGTAACACAACCAATGGATGGAGAAGTTTTCATACTAAAGATCTAAGTGATTGACACTACCTGTGTGGTTGCATAAATTCACATGCAACCACCAGCCATGGGGAATCACACCATGGAAAATAGGGGAGGCTTATAAGTAATCGTTACTGGGCTCAATATAGTTTGTCAAGAAGATACTGGCCATTTGTTGATTTGTACGGAGCCAGCATAGTGCAGTGGTTACAGTGTAAGATTAAGATCTTGGAGGCCCAGATTTCAATCCCACTCTGACATGAATGCTTGCTGGGAAACCTTGGAAGTTGGACCAGTCACATTCTCAACCTAATCTATCTCACAGGCTTGTTGTGAGAATACAAAGGAAGGGGTTTAAAAAAAGATGCAGTAAGCCACTTTGGGTATTCATTAGGGAAAAAGAGACAGGCAGATAAACACACCCTTCTGGGCCTTCCTCTGATAGATAGGCAGACATATAAACACACTCATCTGGGCCTTCCCCTGAGATAATCAATATATCTATTCTCAACACAGCCCCAATCTGCAGAGAGGGCCATGGAGACAGAAAACAGATTTTCCTGCAAACTTGGGGGACCCTTCAGGTTTGCGCAAAATCTAAAAACCTTTTTAAAAAGTCTCCCCAATGGAGAAGCATTGACTGTGGCTGTGCACACAATGCACCTCCATTCCCCAGCTTCATCCATGCCTCCTTAGTGGCCAGAGGATGGTGGGGGCAGAGGAGCAGGAATTGCTGCTGCTGCTGCAGGAGCCTCAGAGGTAGCAATGATGGAAGCAGGCATGTGAGCAAGGGAGGAACAGGACCAACGGGTTGAAATTAAATCAAAAGAGTTTAGACATTAGGAAGAATTTTCTAACAGTTAGAGCGGTCCCTCAGTGGAACAGGCTTCCTCAGGAGGTTGTAAGCTCTCCTCCCCTGGAGGTTTTTAAGCAGAGGCTGGATGGCCATCTGTCAGCAATGCTGATTCTATGACCTTAGGCAGATCATGAGAGGGAGGGCATCTTGGCCATCTTCTGGGCATGCAGTAGGGGTCACTAGGGGAGTGGGGGGGAGGTAGTTGTGAATTTCCTGCATTGTGCAGAGGGTTGGACTAGATGACCCTGATGGTTCCTTCCAGCTCTATGATTCTAGGAACCACCTTCCCACTATGAACTGTGGAGCAGCAGCAATACAGGTAGGCAGGAGAGGACGCAACTGCCACCACCATCCCTTCCATCAGCTGTGGAGACAATGGAGGCAGGCGGATGGGGGGGAGGAGAAGGAACAGGAACCGTCACCGCTGTTAGCTGAGGAGGCGGTGGCATTGCAGAGGGGTGGGTGAGTGAGCTGTAGGGGGCAAAAATGCAGGTGGGCAGAGGAGGAAGGAGCCGCTGATGCCACACACCCCACCCTGGCATGAAGCAGCTGTCATGCATGTAAATTGGCTGGCAAGGAGGGCAATGGGAGCCAGCGAGTGGGCAGCCAGTGATTCCTCCCCTTAAATCTTGCAGATCCCTGTTTATATTCTCTACCTGTGAGTGAATCCGGCAGTTTTAAGGTGACTAAAGTGTAATATTTTACACTGAAGGTCTCTTGGCTTTGAAAATGTTGTTTAAGAAAATGCGAACGTTTTTGGCATATGACTCGATGATGAAGGAGCACAAGCACCGAGAGGCAGATTCATTGTTACAAGCAAAGTTGCGAGCATGCCCGGCCAGGAACGCATGCCGTCCTAATATAGGGTACACAAAGTCACACACATATTCCCTAAAAAGCCCATACAAAGTAATGAGATGGTGAGCAGCTTCTTCTTTTGAACAGCTCCTTTAGAAAAAGCACAGGCTAGCCGTACAGTTAAAGCTAGCTAATAAGGAGGAGGGAAAACTGCCAAGCACAGCTAAAAAAAACATGGCTTGCTTAACTGAACATACTTACCATGCTTGTTACCTGGATGTAACAACAAAGAGTGTGTTAAGATGCTTCTGGATAAGTGCATTTTCTAAGTAAAATACGCTACAGTACAATTACAAATGGAAAGTGTTCCTCATCTTTACATATAAAGTGTAATTATTCATTTTCACCGAGGAACTGATTCATCAAAAGGATAAAAGGACTAATTATACTCATGTCGACCATGCTGATACAATTAAATGCCTAGTTTGGCAGCTATTAGGTTTTCAGCCTGCTTGGATAGCTGCGGAAACTCCTCTGTTGCAAACGGGATACGGCCTGTTGTCGCTTTTCTCCTAAATCGAGGGGTCTGGCAGCAGGGGGAGCAGCTGCTCTCGGCTGCGTTCGCCCCACCATCCTGTGCAGATTTGGAGGCAGAAACCTGATCAGGTGTTAACGCTTCCAGAAGCAGCATTAACACCTGTGGACCCAGCTGTAGCGGCTCCTGCCGTCGCAGGGGATCTGGCTGAGAGCAACGCGGCTCCTGAAGAAGCCACGCTTTTAGCAGCAGCGGGGGTGCAGCGCAGTGAGAAATCTACTTATTCCAAAGATTGACCCAACTGTCTGACCTATTTTTGGCTCGTAAGCTTTTTGGTCTAGCGTTATTATTTTAAACAGTTAGAAAGGGAGCCTTCTTTGGAGTGGAAAAAAATTGCCTGCTGTTTCTAAACCAAATTAAAAACAAAAGGTCTTGGTTTCTGCAGGTCCATAACATTCACGGGCAGCCTGCTTATTAGGGCTGCCAACCTCCAGGTACTAGCTGGAGATCTCCTGCTATTACCACTGATCTCCAGCCGACAGAGATTAGTTCACCTGGAGAAAATGGTCGCTTGGGCAATTGGACTCTGTGGCATTGAAGTCTCTCCCCTCCCCAAACCCCGCCCTCCTCAGGCTTCGCCCCCAAAACCTCCCGCTGGTGGCTAAGAGGGACCTGGCAACCCTACCACTTATCCAGCACCTGCCTGGAAGTGTCAAGTCTGGGCTGGGGCAGTCATGCCAAGAAGCTGAGTGAACAGTTGGCAAAGATTCTGCACAACTAGGAAATGGGCCTGTTGTGGAACAAGGCAAGGGGCAACAGGCCACGTTCGTAGCATTTACAACCACATGTGGCCAATCCAGAGGTTCCTTCCTGCTTGTTAACAATAAGGGCCAGTTTTGCACTTTTATGTTTCCCTTTCTGCCTTGGGACATGAGTAAGCACAGACATAGGTTAAGTAATGTCTCGGACCAGGAGGCCATGGTGTAAATCCCAGTAATCAAACATAGGTTCTGGGCCACATTCTTTCAGAAACTTGGAACGTTTCAGAAGCACTAATGTTATTGGGTAATAATTGGTACAACAGTAGAATTTGTGTTTATTTATACCCGTTAGGGGGATATTCTCCAAGAGACACATTTCTTACTTTGTTTTTGCCCTTTCCGGTAACATCTGGCTCAGTGGCTTAATTGCATTCAGACCATTTTCTTTCCTTTTTTGTTTTGTTTGAAGAACCCTCTGCAAAAGTGGGCTTTGTCTGCCTCAGCACTACTGTTGGCCCTCTATAGTGCGGATGATATTGTTCGTTTGATATATGAAACATTCTAACATATTGCCAGAGAAGGATGAAACTAGGCAGCTTTCACAGTCCCCTCCCATCCTATGATCGTATCAACTTTAGGTAAGCAAATTGGGCATTTCCTCCTTCGCAGATACGCAGCCATCTCTGGGGTGACACGTAACAATTGATTAATCACACATTAAAATACTACATGACAGTTTCAGCAGCTAGTGAAGAAGACTACATCCAATTAAAACTGGATGGGGAATTTAGGCAGGCAGATTAGCAGTAATTATCCAAACTGGAATTTGGCCAAGATACATGACTTAACACCCTGATTCCGCACCTCAGAGTACACTGAGACGTTTAATGAACACAAGACTTTTGACTTCCTCAGAAAATGAGTTTTTGTTCTTGCTATCAGTTACCCTGCAATAAATATGAACTATCTTGATTGGGGGTGAATGTAATTATGTAATCACCTGTGCAAATGTTACAATAATTTTTTTAACTTACAATATCGTGCCTTAAAGTGCTATGATTGGTTCTGATACGTTATTTCCTGTTTCAAGTATTCCTTGGGTGACTCTTATCCAAACCAGATTCTCTTTATGGCCTTGGAAAGAGTTGGATGTTTTCTAAAACTTACACTGAATAGTCTTTGGGCACCCATTTTACCTCTCTGGATTTTTGATCCACAATTTCTGAGCTCAGTTACATATCTAAATATATTAATAAGTTTGGTAGCAGTCTGTCCTCATCAGTGCCATGTTCCCAAACGAAAAGCTACCTTCAGCCAAACCAGATGCAAAACAGCACTTCTCTATAGGGCCCAGGCACTCCCTCCCAAGGCCCCTCCCTACACCTGATAAAAACTGAATTTCTAACTTATTAGTTATGTTCCACTAAACCACTAAGCTGAAGGAAATTCTTGGTGGCTTATAATTCTGTCCTCTGTCTCAACACCAGCTCTCATTTTAAGTGATTCAGACAAGGGAAGCTAACTGGGTTGGGGGAAATCTAAGCAGAGAAAAGTTAATGCAGTGGTTACCTCTGGAATCTCCATCCGTGCTCCTGGTCTGCAAGGAGAGAGCACTGTTCTAAAGAGCCCCCAACGTAAGGATTTCTTTGTAAAAAAACAAACAAAAACAGTGTGCGGGATATTTTAAGGACAGCAGTTGGGGGTGGTGAGCATCAAAGATGAGCTAACAATGGGGTGAGCTATGTCGGAGGAGCAAAGAGTTCAGGAATGGCAAACCAGTGTGGGATAAATGGATGCAGAAAGAAGAAATCTGGGACAGAGTTGTGTTTGAGAAAGGTTGTTGAGATTTTTATTGTTACAGAGACCATTTCAGAGGGTAGCCGTGTTGGTCTGCTGTAGAACAGCTAGATTCAAGTCCAGTAGCACCTTAAGGATCAACAAGATTTTCAGGGTATGAGCTTTCGAAAGTCAAAGTTCCCTATGGAGGTGCTGCTGTACTCAGATCTAGCTGTTACAGGTATATTCGCCAGATACTACATTTTGTAATGTAGGGACTGCATTGCCCAGCAACCCTGACTCTGACCTAAGTTAATAGTTGTCTTTTTCCAGACTGGAGGAGGGAGACAGAAGGGAGAAAGGGGAGGTCTGAGGGAAAACTGCAGGAGGGACAGGCCTGTCAGAGCTGGACTCCAGCGGGGCTTGTGCAAGTTGAAGCAGAGGATTTGGATTCCTGCTATCAGAATGAGGTTCCAGATGGAGACTTGTTGTATTGACTGTCAGGAGAGCCCTGGGAAGAAGGACCTGGAACTTGGGAGGGCATTCCTGCAGCTTAACTGGCAGGCATAAAAGGCCTTGTTAAAGACTTCTCTTTGAAACCTAGTTATTACTTCCCACCCCTTCTCAGCTGAAGCTTTCCTGTTTACTTACCTCATTAAAGTTCTTGTTGCTGTCTACTACATTTCCTTAATAGCTGGCTAGAACCCACCAGGGTTGACAGTAGAAGTCCAGCCCTGAAGTGCGTTTCTGCATTGCCCTCAAAGATTATTTACCCAGCCAAGCTACTATTGATATTACAATTTTGATATTACAATTTTCTAACAAGAAGGCAAGAAAAGCCTTGATGGATCATACCCAAAAACCCAAAAACTGTCTTCCAAAAACCAGAATCCCTTTTAATCAGTGATCATCTAAATGCTTTCCGGAAAGCGTATAAGCAGAGAAGGAAAGCAACAGCCTTTCCCATGTCCCATCATTCAGTATTCAGAGGGATACTGCAAAATGTAAATTCCACATATTTGTCATGGATAATAGTCTTTGAGACCTATCCTTTATGAATTTGTCTAATACCCTTTTAAAGCAACCTAACATAGTGCACAATTTATTGTATGTAAATTATTTTCTCTGCCCTGAATTTACCACCCATGAATTACTCTGGGGAAACCTAAATTCCAACGCTGAAAGAGAAATTTCTCTTGATTCACCCCTTCTCTAAACATCATAGTTTCTTAAACTTTTTAGCCATCTAAATTTAAAAGGCCCAACTGCTTTTCCCTTTAGTCACAGGAAAGTGATCCAGTCCCTTAAATCATTTCTGTTGCTCTTGCAGGGTTAAGCAAGAGAGATTTGTATGGGTAAAAACTAAGTGGGGGGAGAGATCTTGACATGTATATACAAAACAGTTGTGGGAAAATGAGGGAGAAAAGCTATGGGACAACTATTAGTCCTACAGTCTGTCAAGTCCTGAGTTTATGACCACTACTAAATTGAACACAATCTTTACATGATTTCTACATTTTAAAAAATAATTGCTAGCCATTTGACAGCATTTGGCTATATTAAAATCTAACACAAACAAACTTATCTTTTAATGAATCAGATCTCTGGGTTTCCATGTTTGCCCTCTAGTTTTGAAATAATTGCCATGAGGTGAAAACAATTACTGACAGTCATTCCTTTTTAAACAAATGGTAATAAAGCAGATTGAATTGCGATTTACATGGCAAGCAAATTAGGGACTTTTGGTCATCATCTGTTTAAAGCCAACATATATTGTGAAATAATTCAATCAGCCCAAGCTAGTCCTAATGAAAATGACTTTGTATCCTAGGGAGATAGAAGGCATGCTCAGTTTTAAAAAAAAACTTTTGAAAATATATCTGGATATAATTAAAAGAAGGGACAATAGCATTTTTTAACAAAAGTAAGTCCGGAAGTAATATATATTTTCCATTAAAGCCCATACATACACCTGAGAAAATGTAACTTTTAAAAAATGATACAAAGAAAGCCAAAGAAAGTGAAATTTACTCTTAAAATGAATTTTACTTTTATAGTAAAGCGAGAGGTACTAGCATAAAATGCCTTCCTAGTAACTAATTTTGCAAAGCGAATTTTATGCTCACATACTGTATTGATTTTAATAACCTTTGCAATTATTTGCTCTAGCTGAAAAAAAAGGTAAACAAACCATGGAAGTATACAATTGTTTCGAACAAAAGGCACTCGAATAACTGTAGCCATGATCTCCAATTTTCTTATTATCAGAGAAGACAGTTGTACATACAAAAGCTGGCTATTTCAAACAGGCAATAACTAATGCTAAAAAGAGAATGCACATTCAAAGCAGACCCAACTTGCTGCCTAATGAGCAGCAATTAATCCATCTTATTGTATTTCAAAATGCAGAAGACTGCATTCATATTGAAGGGAATTTTTCAATGCTTTTACCGTTGTTCATTTATATATATATTTAAAAAAAACACTACATAGAGCTATCTTTAGCAACCTGTCAACGTGTTTTCTTTTTACTTGGAGATGGCATGGAATGGACACTAATGGATTTTAAAGCATGGCATACATATGAATAGGCCTTTTAATTTTTTTGTTTCCTTTAATGAATTTTAAAATCATATGCCAATGAATACTGGGAATCAAAGGCAAAGATTTAGCCATTTCTAAAATACTCCCTCATGCATTTTTAAGGAGTACAGTCACATCTACCCTCCCCCCACCTGAGTATGAAATTGTTTAGCAGTTTTGAAAAAGGCAAACATAATGGTACATCAGTGCAAGAGGTGTTATATCATTTCCTATTTGAGAG
Organism: Euleptes europaea; assembly: GCF_029931775.1. Taxonomy (NCBI): domain Eukaryota; kingdom Metazoa; phylum Chordata; class Lepidosauria; order Squamata; family Sphaerodactylidae; genus Euleptes; species Euleptes europaea. The sequence continues at coordinate 81,808,234 of NC_079317.1, forward strand.
CTAAGCAGCAGCAACTATTCTAAGCAAAGCATCAAAATTATCAGTAGTGTTTAAGAAACTTCAGTCATTTATGGGAATATTTACTATCCTAAATTAGAATACATAAAAACTTCTCTTAAGAACTATACATGGAAGATTACAGAGGTGTTTCCCACAACATAAGAAGTATATGTTCTCAGTATTATACACGGGGCCCTAACTTGCTATGATCTCTAGCATTGTATAACAGAACTGCTATCTAATGTATAACTGGAAATATCTTCTTTGCATGCACATTTGTAGAAATGTATTTAAATAAGTTATGCACTTTAAAACAAGAGAAATGGTCAGGCCATATTCCCACCAACTTTGTGTTGCAGAATAGGCAAGTTACCGTATATGAAGGAAAAAAGGCAAAACTCAAGCTAGTGCTCAAAAAGAATAATTCAATGTATAAATGCTATCCTCCTCTATAAGAAATGAGATTACTTATACTCTCAGAGGCCTCTTCTATACTGGTGATTTGCCACAGGTCCTGAACTTTTGGGAAGCTGTCCCCCCACCCCAGTTCTCCACAGCATTGTGGTGCTTCTGTGTACCACCCTGGTTTCCCTAAATGTTTCTGCAGTCTTTCCCAAACCTGCTTTACTGTGACATTTTGGGAAACATTGCAGCAAGGTTGTTGTTTTTTTAATCAGCAATGGGCATATCAATAGGTATATTGGTATGTCAATTACTGGTTTTAAAAAAAACTTCAGAAAAATACCCCTCCCTGTAGTATTGGGGGGGGGGGTATCCACCAAGCAAGGCCTACTGCTGTTGCACTGAATTGGCAGTGGCAGCCACACCAGGGCTTCCAAAGGAAAGTGACACTGTGTCGAACAGCCCAGAAGGTTACTTACAGCCCAATCCTAAGGGGGGGGGCATACTTATGATGGGCTCAGGGATGGCACAACCGTGCCGCTTCCTGAATGGCTTGGTGGCCTGGCGCAGAATGGGGGAATGTATTTTCCTTCAAAAACCCATGTAACTGCCCCATTGAGTTACATGCCTGGGAATGCCTCCTTTGGCACCAGCGCAAACCCTTGTGCCAGAGAAACGCTGCAGCGGCAACTGCTCCAGCACCCGAGCATGGCACTGGTGTGCTGCTCTCCAGCACTGGCATAAGCGGCCCACCACACTGCCTCCAGAAGCCTTCCCCCCCCTTCAGGACTGCTCTGCCAGTCTGCTGTTGGTGGTGCTACACTCTTGATTGAAGCTTTTTAGAGGACATAGAAATGTCAGGTCGATAAGAGTTAAGCCACTTGTCCAAAACTCATTATGTGTATATTTAATATTACAAGTTTAGATCTTGTATTTAATTCATTTAAGCTTTGGTTTATATATTCTGTGGTATGTGGTGAGGTGTTATAATAACTTGGGCTAAACATCCCAATGAATACCATACTTCCTTGGTAACGTCTAACATGTATTTCCATTATTTGCTCAGGCTGCATCTCCTAAAGCATCATCCAGATGCCCCTGGAAATGAACAGACAGCAGCTAGGGAGGTGGAATAAATTTCCCCTAATCATTACAAAACTGGTATGAATTTTGATCAGGTCTAGGGGCTATATGTCAAACCAGTTCCAATCAAGTCTAATATCCATAAACTTGATCTGTTGACATTGGAGTTAACTTCCTTTCTTTTGCAAGCGTTGGACAAATGTAAAAGAAGCTAATTCAGCCTTCCTTGATTGTGCTTGCCTTCAACCCTACAACAAGAGATGGATGATATGGGTTGATCCTAAGAGTCATGAGTTCACTTCAAGGCCTGCAACACTCCTTCAATGTACATAATTAGTGGAAGCCACTAGGCTATCCTTTCCATTATCATTTATTTATTTACTTACTTAATTTATACTTTCCCCCCACTCCTGTGAAGACCCAGAGTAGCTTACAACATTCTCCCCTTCTCCATTTCATCCTCACAACAATCCTGTCAGTTGAGTTAGTCTCAGCATGTGTGTCTGGCCTATGAGCACCCAGGACACTTCCACGGCAGAGTGGAGATTCGAACCTGACTTTCCCAGATTGTTGTTGACACTTTAACCACTACACCATGGTGACTATCAGACTGTTTAAATGCTGGCCTCACTCTCGCTGTAAATCAGCACTTCCTCCAAGGAGCTCAGGCAAACTCACAGTTCTCCCGCCTCCACGTTACCCTCACAATAATCGTTCGAGGCAGCTTAGGCGGAGATTGTACAACTTGGCCAAGGCAGAATGGCAGAATTTCAACCTGAGTCTCTACAGTCATGGCAGAATGGAAATTTCAACCAGTCTCTACAGTACTAATCTGACACTCAAACCGCTACATAACATTGCCAGCCTTTTAGCCAGTTTCCTTACTGTTCCAGACTCATTTTATTCTGCTGTGCCCTTTTAATTGTAGAACTGTGGCATTGGCTCCCCCACTAAGGCTACAGATACCCACTCCTCCTTACCCCCTTCTGTTTCAGGCCAATGGCAACCTGCCTAGCCATTGGTACCTGACCAGCAAACAGTCAGGTACCAAATACCTAACTTTCACTTAATAATATACTCATATTTGCCTGCTGCTGTCTTATGTGGCAGGAAGGATGTTATACACACGCAGGTAACACCAATGGACCTGAAGAAAGGACTACAATGCCTGAACATTGATGGGGGTATGAAACACTGGAGAGAAAGAATGATTGAACAAACAGTTCTCTAAACTAGTTGAGTCACCATAAAACCAGTTTTTAGGTGCTGAAGCCAGACTATCCCAGGAGAACGGATGTATGGCATTCTACGATAGAAGGGAATTAATGACAGCAATGCGCTACAAAGTGAGGAGTCTGATCCTTCGTCACTCACAAGTCTTCAGATTAAACCATATGGCCCTTCCAGAAAATGCACTTCAATTAAGGACAAGTTGGTGCCAGTGAGAAAATTCAATGGCACATGCTATGGAACAGGCTAGGCTACATTAGGACACTGGTTCTTCCTTATCTTAAAATCTATGGACTAAACAAACAGTATTTTGCTTTATTGTCCTGTAGTTCATCTTTTATCTGACAGCCCCTTGATGGCCAAGAAGCTGGAGGAGGAAAGTCAAACTTGTCATCTGATGTTTCAGATGCACAGAAAGCCCTTAAACCCTTCCTTTTCTTCTTTGGTCTTACAAAATAATTAGCTGGCTGATGCATTCCAAAACAAATTAGAAGGAGGGGACCATTGCTCAGAAGAACTAGGGTAGCATCTACATATCACTGGATGCTGCACTATTGTCCTCTTTCACCTCCTGAATTTTCCTGTCCAGACAGAAATATCCAAGAGATGAATTATTACAATAGCACGATATCCAAAAATGTGTGGAACTTCACCAGGTATACAGGAGTAAATTTATCCAATATTTATTCTGGAGTAGGCAGATCAGGAATGAGTATTACTTGCGGTCTCACACTCTCAGCTATTTCGTAACAGTCAACATAAAGCACACTATATTAATTTACATTTCTTCTTTCTTTCCATCCCCTAGGAAAAATGGAGAATTGGGCCAGGTGAGAGGAGACTTTGCCTTTGTTCTTGTGTTGGGTCCAGGAGCATGCCTCAGCTCATGCATGCTCTCTCCGTTTTGTTTCTAGCTCTCTTCATTTATGGGTGCAACACATCAACGTAATAGGACAGATCCTATATTTATTTCAATGCAGACAACTCCACACGGATGTGACAGAACCCCTCTCCCAATATCAGGCTGTATCCCATGGGGGCCAGGATAATCCTGCAGTCAGATAAATGTGGGGTATCTCTCAATTTGATTGTACTTTTCCATCATAGATGCAATATAACAACAGAAGAATTTGCAACTGTCAGATTCATTCTAAAGTTCAACTTGGGTACAGCTCTGGAGGCCAAGTACCATCTGGTGTGGTCCTCTCAGGCATGTTTTCTGTCTTCCCTAATATTAGGTGAAATATCCATCTTGTTTCTACTGCGCATAGAAGAATGCACTATGAACGGATCAAACCTTGTGCAGAATTTTTTACTCTCTGTCCTTGCCTATGAAAACAACTCCTGGGATAGTTGGATAGTTGTTTTCCCCTTCATATTGACAGCAAGATTGATTGAGAGCAAGATTGATGGCTCCTGAACCATTGACTAATTTTCATTGGTGCCTTGTCACACGAACACATCACAGTGTTGCAGCTTGCCCCTTTGCGCTGATGTACATACTCAAATTATGGGATTGGAGGAAATTATTATTCAGACAGTTGCAGCCAGCAGATTCTTTAAGCAAATTCCTTAGAGCCAAACACATTCAACAGAAAACAGAAGCCAAATTCAATTTGCTATCAACATACAGAATGCCCACTAGGAAGGAGAATTTGCAGGTATCCTTGGCATTAACTTTGCTCTGCAGAAGCCTTCACTTCCTTCCTTTATCCCTTAGAAGCTCCTTGAGCCATTGGTCTTGAGCAGCATATATCTAATGTTTGAGGGATATAAGGACTGAAACAAATCTTGCCACTGACAATGTAGCCTTGTGATCCCTGTCACTTAGGGAAGCCTTCACTGTCAATAAAGGAGGTGCAGCGATAAGAAAATGATTGTTTTAAAAGGGGTACCTTTTCAATATTTATTAGGTGCGAGCTGGAAATATTCCAAAGCATTTCCCCCATTCAACAGAACGACAAAACTCAACAGAATTTTAACGATGAGAACCAACGAAGAAGCCATTTGGAAGAAATGTATGGAAGTAGTCCCTGCCAACTAATTCAGGACTGTATTCCCACAAAGGAGGTGGCAGGGGTCCAGCATTTATACAGGCACGTGCATGGAGTCAGTACAGCGCCTAGGTTTCTAAAATGAGCTCAGGTGCCTAATTTTAGCCGTCAGGATTGGATGGTCTTAGTTTGAAATGCTACAGCCTTCTATGTCAATGCGCCCTGGGTTAAAAAGCGGTATGTTTAAGTTGTCTTAGTCCTTCTTCCCCAACCCCGACTGCTCAGCCAGCGCAGCTCAAAAGCCAGCCACCAACAGCCACACAAGCTCGCCAGCATGCTGCCCACAGCATATTGAAAACCAAAAGCTCCTGACAAGTAGGACAGTGAAAAAAGCCAGCCTGTTATTGACATACTGCAGTTCCGGGATTGTAGCAAACAGCATCCAGAGTGTTTACTACGTCGGGCAGCATAATCACTTTCTACAACATTCTGCTTTTAAGTCAATTCAAAAAATATACTTGTTCTCATATTCTTTTTTAAAAAAAGAACTCAGCAAAAATAGAAGGAAGAGTTTAGGGGATATCCACATCTGTAGGGTTTTACTAGAAATTTTAAAAGGGAGGGGGAAAACCCAACATCTAAATTGATTGCCCTTTTTGGGTAAATTTTATGTAATTAAAATCTGAAAACCAGTATTTTCTACTGATTCTTGCTTATGTTTAGAAATGTGTACATCCTCAGAAAATAGGGAGGGGAAAAGAGTTCTTTGTTAAAAAAAATGAAGCAATGAATAACTTTCTCAAGGTAAGTTATTAAAGATACTGCTAAGATAAAATGATTCGGTCAAAGTGAAGCACTTTTACTCCATTGATTTCAATGTGCCCACATACTGTGGAAGCCAAAGAGCCTTAGAAGTGCTTCACCCAGAAACAAGTAAATAGTAGAATGGGATGGGGGGAATGATTCATAAAAAGTAGATTTGTTAAAATGGTATTGGAGGGACTGTGGAAATCGCAGACAGGGTTTTGTTTTTTTTTAGTAGGAGGCAATAGGTAGAAATCTAATGCTTATCCGAATTTTTTTTTAAAAAATCCTTAAGTGTCCAAAAAATTTAAATTATATCTAAATTTCATTCATTGGAACTCTGTGTGTTCCTGTGCACAACACACAAAATTTTCCTTTTAGCTGCAACATATTAAACACAGTAGTTTTAAAAACCTAACTTTTAAAATAAAAGAACATGATTTTCTATTGAGTATGTATCTACATAGCGAGTAACATTTTCAAGGGTGTTAAAATATTTTTAATACAGATGCTCGTGCAGAAATCAGAGAGAAAGACAGAGAGGGAGAGAGATAAGAAATGTAAACAGCTACCGCATGCAAGGAAACTAGGTTACAAGAATCACAGCACCAGGCATCCACTGATCACCAGGGAAAACAGGAAGTGAAATGCATAGCAACCACAAGCCCAAAAGCAGAAAAGCGCATACCTTTAGCTTGGAATGAAAATCACGAGATTTCCTTCTGGCAAGAACCTGAATGTGACTAGACACCTGCAGGGTAGGGGAAGGGAGGGAAACAAAGGAAAAGCCTGTAACCATGGAGATGAAAAGCCCCCTACAACTGGGCGAGCCAAACGTACCTTAATGGCGGCTTGAATTTCTCGAACTTTCTTCCTGGCTAAGACCTGTATGTGACTAGACACCTACATTGTTCAGAGTTATAAAATAAAAAAAGAAAAGAGGACAAAAAAAAAGAAAGAAAAACACAAAAGAAACACACAAAAATCAAATACAAAGTATCTCGTAATTTTAAAAAATAAAATAAAAGTTTAGGAGGGCAAGTTATTTGCATCTTCAGTAAGCTTTGCTGTTAAAAGACCACATTCCCAGCCACTTAGTACAGAAGTTGACCAAATAACAATCATCACTGCAGTGACCTGATTATGAAGAAAAAAAATTAACCTACTTAATTTTTGTTTCTATTAGAGTGAAACTGGTGTACTGCCTGAAATAAGACAAGGATTATGTTCTTATACTTTTTTTTTAATGGGGGGAATTACTACTGTTTTTTCAATAAAGGCATGTTATAGTTTTTCCAGAATTGGACGAAACAGGATTCAGTATCAAGCAACAATATATGAAATTGTAACATAAATATGATTTGGCGGAAGCCATATTGTTGATTTTGTCACTAGCTCCAAGTTCAGCTGTAGCTGATGAAGTAACACAAGTTTGCACACAGTTTGTGAAAGAAAGAACACTGCAGACGTTGTCATAAGGGGGTGTCTTTTGGCTACACCATGAACATAATGTTTTTCGCACCATATTAAAGGGGGGGGAAGAAAAATTATTTCAAAAAGTTAGCACAGTTAAATAATCATGCAGCACCAAAATTAAAGAAAATGATCATTATAACACATTTTATCATATTTATACACTGCCATTTCTTCAGAGGCATAAACAAGGATTATCTCATTTTGTCTACAACAACACTGCAATGTAGGTTAGGGTGAGAAAGAGTCCAACTGACCCCAGCGTATCCTGGTATCTTTAGTGCACAGTAGAGATTGAATTTAAAATTCCCTAGTCCAAGTCCGACACTTAAACAGCTGGAGAATAACACAATATTGCAAATTACACAACAGTAAGCGTTCACTATGTAATTACATAGGTCATATGAAAAAAACTGATATAATGAAATCATGAAGGAAGGCTCACACTTCTGGTAGTGCCCTCATATCAAATGGTATACAATATTTCTTCAGTGCTTTGTGGCAAAGTTCAATGAAATTGAGGAATACAGCCATTCTACTAGTCTGCTTCAGTACTCTTTGTAACAGTGTTTATTCATAATGCAGAACAGAGCTCCAAGGACAAATACATGTCAAATTTTAAGAAAGAAAATTAACAGGTGAAACATTTTTCACATGTCCAAAATGCAATCGAATAAGATTATTTCTGTGTTTGTGATCCAAAGCTTTAAGAGCGTTTTGATATGCACATGCTCATTTTCCACATAAACAGGTAGTTAAGCTGAATTCAACTTGTGAGAAAAACTCATGAAAGTAATATGTGCATGGGGGAAGGGGGGCTTGAATATTTGGGAGCTTCCTGTGTGTACCACAGACACTGTGAATTTAAGGAGTCCCTGGAATTTTGCCTGATTATTGAGTACAACCTGCACAATATAACCTTGACTTCAACCCTTTTAGAAAATAAAAGCAAAGGAAGCCGTGCCTCTCAAAAATAAAAATACAGTGAAGGATATACCAACTAAGTGGGGAACAGCTGAGATAATAGTTTGCGGGGGCACCTAGTATTATGCAGAGCTTGACAGTAACTCTTCCAAGCTCAACCTCTTGAAATTTTACCTTCTGGCTATTACATGTTACCCAAATATGTTACAAAAATCGTCTTCAGATGTAGTAGGGAAAATCATCCTGTCACAATTTCTAAAAATATACCTGCTATTTCTTTACTTTCATTAACAGCCTTGTTTAACCAATAGGAAAAATCTGGCTATGTATGTGGGTTTATCTTATTCTAGAATTGGCTCAGGTCAGACATAATGCCAAGTGTGAACTTCCATGAATAGACAGGAACCATGATTCAGACAGGTTGGTTATAGCTGTATGTCCAGTCTCTTGATGCAGTGACCTCCAGAGATAAAGCAACAGTTGTAACTAAGCTTCATCTCTTCAGAAATCACATCAGTACAAACTGTGGTTTACGCTTCCAAACATGTGGGCAAGCCAGATAAAAGGGCCTCAGAAGAAAAAGGCTGGGCACTATGATTTGGATTTGTCAATTCAGATATCGTAATTTTAATAAACTCAAACCACAGTTTAAAATTCCACTACAAACTATAGATTGAGGTTGCTGGCCACCTGCAAACCAAAGTGCAAATGGTCTGTCAAGTCAAATATCTTAGCTAAGCTTCCTTAACCATGGTTTGGTTTGATGCCTTGTCTATCTTGGCTTCATTGGGTTTGATTAAGACAAATGCAGCCCCACTCGCTCAGGGGAGAGAAAAAACTAAGGCCAATCTCCCCAATGAATCACTTTTGAAAGTTGTTAGCAAGAGACAGACGTGATATGAAATGATATTTATTCTTAGTGTGTGCCCTCTCCCCAGACAGGATAAACTGAAATGCTATGTTGCTGGTGTCACATGTAAAAACATCCTAAAGGCCTTCTAAACATATTCACAATGGTATCTGTGCTACTGTTTTCAGAAACATCATGGCATCAATCCCTAGATACAGAAGAAAAAAATACAAAAAGTGTGTGTGAAAGTGAAATTCTGATTTCCAAGAATTACCTTTAAGAGAAATCTTGATCTCTGGAAAGAACTGACAGATACGAGTGATATAATTATGTGCGTGACTGGGGAAATGGGAATCCAGGGTTAGAAATGAGTAAAATTTGAAAGATATTTCCATTGACCTGATTATAGTATTTTTTTTAATCTAATAGCTTTAATTTTCTTTTAATCATTGTTATTATCTAAAGCCAGCATTTTGAATTTTTAGTCAAGTCCTGCACTGTTATATAGATTTCACTGGGGGTGAGAACTAGTTTACTTGGGCACTGAACTCACAAATGGATGTACCCTATCTGTACCTCCCCACCTTCTTTTCTGTACCCCTTTATTAGAAAAATAAATAAATAAATATTCAAAAAAAAAACAGATAGAGAGAAATCTTGATCAATCAATCACACTTGGGCAGTGCAGTACTAAGGCCCTGGAGGACTGCCATAGCCATACAACAACAGAACTGTTGGTCCATTCCCTGTGGGGAGACTTCCACAGCAGCCTGCAGCCAAACAGAAGACATTTTTTAAAGGGCTGATGCTGTGCTGGTGTTCAGTAGCAGCGCGGAAGCAATCCACTGAAGCATGGGAGGGGGTGGCAGCATGGTCCTGACAGACAGGGTACCTGCAGCCAACGAGGGGGCCAGAGGCAAGAGGGTTGAGCCCTGTGGCTAACCCAGCCCAGGGGATGAGAGGAGTGGGGCCAGGGAGATGAGCATCCAGTCCGTGATGGCCTCCCTCCTCCCCCTTAAAAGGATCATGAAAGATTTGGGAGGCTGCCTGTGGGAACAGGAGATTCCCTGGGATGACAGCCCATCTCCAGAGATCAGTTCTCCCGGAGAACGTTGATGATTTGGATGGTGGATGCTATGGCAACACCTCCCACTGTGGTCCCTCCCCTCCCCAGGCTCCATCCCCAAAGCTACAGGGATCTCCTTACCTGGAGCTAGCAACTCTTCCCCCGCCTGCCAGTGAAACACCCCCTGACCCCCTTAAAGGGACCAAGGTCAGTCCAAAGCATCAGGGGAAAATACAGATGTGGCATGGAAGCCAGCCTCCATTCCCCACCCCCTGACTCCCAAGCCAGCTTTTTGCCCACAAGCAGCAAAGGGTGTGCAAAACTCAGAAGGGAAAGGGGGATGTCATGCTCAGTGTGTGCATTTTCAACAGCCCTCCACTGACCAGTGACGGCGTCATGCAGCAGATTGCCATGTTGCTGAGGGTGCCCCCATGCCAATCACCCCCCCCCCCGTCTCATGGCAGAGCTGGAGGAGGAGCTGGCAGGGCGAGCTGTTGAGCAGGGGATCAAAGAATCTCCAGCAGGTCCCCCAACAGCTTCTCCATGTGCACATGTCCCTCCCTGACATCCCTTGCAACAGCAAGCAGCCCCTCCAGGTGCTTGGCAGCCACCATCGAAGAGTGGACTGCAACCACATTGCTCTCATAGGCCCCCAAGAGGAGCCGCAGGTGTATGAGAACTGCCATAGCTTTTACAGCCTGAATGTTCAGGCATCTTGCACTCACAAGGGCATCTTCATGGACCTCATGGTCACGTTTCCAGGAAGTGTCCATGATGCGCAGATTTTCGTGGCATCTAGCCTAAACCGCCACGTGGCCAGAAGGCAAAGGCTGGCTGCTGGGTAAGTAGTCTGGGAAGGGAGGGCTGGGCAGTTTGAAGGCTGCCACAGTCCTAACGATTCTCCTTTCAGCCCTGCCAGGTGACTGTGGATGTCCCCTCTTCCCTTATTTGCTGACATCCTATCCTGCGGACAACACCAGACTGTGCATGCCCACCACCAAGCATGCATGGTCATCGAACGGTCAATCGGGTAGCTGAAGATGTTGTTCCATTGCCTCCACCACACAGGAGGGCGCAGGGCGATGCAGCCCCTGGCAGTCACCAAGCTCTTTGCCATCTGTACCATGCTTCACAACACTGCCATCCATCAACAGTTGTTTCTACCCTTCCAAGGGCCCATTCTCTCATTTTGCTGAAACGGCATTACTTTTCACAGTTCCACAAAACAGACACAGCATGCCTATATAGGAACTTCATCTCTTCTCCTAACAGATTAATATCAAATGCATGACATCTATATATGAGGAAGTTGGAGTTTAAAATGTAAAAAGATAACATAAGCATAAGGATAACTTTTAGTGTAAAGTAGAACATCATCATTCTGGATCCACCAAAGCTTGAGACTGGGTTAGTTGAAATGGAGTGTCCACAATTCAATCCAGGAATGCATGAAGAACTTAGCATGGATGAGTTTCCATGTGCATGTTCCATGGCCCCTAACACTGTTGTGGCCCTGACCTGGATGGCCCAGGCTAGCCTGATCTCGTCAGATCTCACAAGCTAAGCAGGGTCAGCCCTGGTTAGTATTTGGATGGGAGACCACCAAGGAATACCAGGGTTGCTGTGCAGAGGAAGGCACTGGCAAACCACCTCTGTTAGTCTCTTGCCATGAAAACCCCAAAAGGGGTTGCCATAAGTCGGCTGCGACTTGTCGGCACTTTATGAACACACAACACTGTTGTGGGGCAGTGTTTTTGCTGACTCGTCACTAAAACACAGACTTTTGTACCTTTAGCATCCTACCACAAAAGGCGTGTAAAATGACAAGGTGTCTGTACAACCACCCCTTGCTATACTGGAAAGTCATTTGGCATCGCAAGTGAGCAAAAACACCTACCCTCCCTCTACTGCAGAGCATCCGTTATTTCTGAAGTGGGTTCAGATCTTTCAAAAAACAGCGGGTCCCAAGGGCCCCACTGCAGAAAGGTTTCCACTCTTGCCAGAAACAGAGTCCAACAGGTGTGGAACTTCAGAGTTTATATATAGTGTTTCTGGGTGAATTATAAGCATCAGACAAAAATCAGGGATATTCCCTAACATAAATCTTTTGCCCAGATTTATATAATTAGCAAGGTCCAATAAAATGCCTCTCTTTCAGTCACAAGCCTTTTGAAATTGCCTTTGAACACTGCAAACATATGCAGCAACCTCATTAAATTCAAATGTTAAATTAGTTCTACCCACATGTCTGAAAATTGCTGCATGGTACTTTTTTCAGAATGACCAAGTGACTGAGTTTGAATGAAGAACATTTTCAAAAGCCCTGAATCATGAGACCCATGAGTATGAAATAATCAGTGTTGTAGCAAAAATTCAGCTTCTATTAATAACGATGTGTATTCCTATGATCAGACGCTAAAATTCTTTTGAAAGCATTAGGGTACCTGTATTTTGAATACATAAAGTATAACCTTTTAAGCAATCCTGTAATAGTTAAAAACATTCTCAGTTAAAATTATGGAAATCATTACAGAAACTTTAAGACTATGAAGATCTCTGCTTGAAAATGAAATAAGATTCTAATCTCAGACATGAAAGCCACCGATTGCAGTGGTCACAAGATACAGGTCATTTATGCATGGTTGTTTTAACCTCCTTTATTCCCCGTTTCAGCCAGGATCAAAGTAACCTGGGTTGGGGAAAACTGTACGTTTGGGTGGGATGATCAGGGACGAAACTGTGTGCTAATGGAGGCATGAATACAGAAAAGCAGTCTCCCAAGTTCAAATCAAGCCCCACCCCTTTAAATGCTGCTCTGTAATTGGCTTACCTCGCGAGAGAAGATTTCCTTCCCCTCAAACCCAACTGCCACATAAAATAGCATTTTAAGAACAAAAAACAAAAAAAACCCCTGAGCAATCTGAAAGAAGAGGGGAGGAGAAATCCAAGCTTCGTTTTAAAAAAGCCTCTTTTGCTCAGAAAGAGCTCCGAGGTAGCAGGAAGCACTTGAAGCCCTGCCTCTTTACACACTGTTTCGTGATTGACTGTGAGAGAAGCCAATCTTCTGTGCTTCCCCTGTTTGGCTATCTGAATGCTGCCTTGAAGAGGGGTTTGGAAAAGGGTGGGGTGAAGCTCAACCCAAGAAAGTTGTATGCTCACTCAGTGATTCCGGAATGAGCCAGGATAAATGGATTAATTCGGGCAAGAAGAGGAATGGGAAAAGCCGGGTTCATTTTGCATTGAAACAGGGTTGAGCTTCCAAGGAATGAGGTAACGTGCATACCCAAAAATTTGATCCTGGCTGAAACAGGGAATAAAGGAGGGTTAAGTGACCATGCATAAAACGCCACAGTATCGTTCATGTAAGTATACAAAAAATCCTTAACACTGATGAAAAATATGTATTTGTGGACTCCAGTCCAATTCTTCTGCAAAATCTATGAAGTTTGCACTACCTGTTGTCATCGGTGCTTCTTTCCTCCAAGAGAAACTGCCCATTTAGAGCTGGGGGGAAGCTTCTGAAACACGCGGGACTGGGAATTGTGGAAAGTAGAGACACTCTGCCGGAATTATCGCTCCTCGGGCAAGGGCGAGGGAAGTTCTCTCAACTCTCAACGATGGTTTTGTGGGGGAGGGGGTACAGTGGGCGGCTGGGCAAAGGGAAAGCTCAAAAAAATAGTTTCAGTGAATGTGCTCTGATCATGGAATTATTAGACCAACATGGCTGTTATTAATCGAAGTGGTGTCCCAGACAGTTCTAAACCATTTCTTCTTCTTGGCTGTTCCTGTATTTTTTCCCCTTAGATTGTAATGCATGTCATGCTTTGCCATGTAGCAATGCCACGTACTTTTAAATTAGGTCTGACCTGCACGGCTTTCTTGCATCATAAAAACTCCCACTCAACAGATTTAGAAGATCACAAAACACTGTAAGTAGTTCTTACTTTTTAAACACACACAAACACCCCCCCACACCAAACAATTACAGTTTAAAACTCTGGATTTTAAAAACAATCTCAGCTTCATTATGTGACAGAACATTAACGAAGACATTAGTGAAGACAGACGTTAGTGAAGTATACCGAAAATTCTAATATTTCCACATGACCAGGAAGCTAATTTATTCCTCAGAAAATTATATTAAAAACAAGTTTCTTTAATCAAGAGATGAGCCCGTAATGATACTTGTACATCAGTGTCCTCAGTTCTGAGCACATTTCAAACACAACAGGTTTGATCAAAGAGTAGTTTCTCTCTCTCAAAAAAAGCAATCCTATGATTCAGTAATTTATGTATTCTGAAATTAGCTGATTAATGTTTACAGGCTACTTTTTCACATAGGATCCTACATTTACAAGTGTATGGTGTGCCTAATAAACTGTCACTGCAGTGATGAAGGACACAAACAGCAGCATTTTTTAAGCAAACTTGAAACACTGACAACACAGTACCTAACCAGAGCAGAAGCAACGCAGCCACTGAAGCCAAAACCCTCTATCGTGTCATTCACTGTCATGCATGGTTTTTCCTCCCGAAGGACTCTCTTACCTGTTTCCTGGTCCGTGTCTTTCCTGTTCTAAGTTTGATGTATCTGGCTATCAGTTCATTCCTACCTGAAACAATAAGAATTTACAATGAAGGCCAAAGCAGCGATTCAGAAAGAATGCGTGAATGTTAAAAACGCATGACTTAGAAATCCAGACCTAACACCATCTGTAATCTCACGTGTTTTTTAGTTCTTTTCCCAATACCCGAATTTCAGATTAAATAACATGAAGAAAGTAGCGTGTAGAGTGAGACTACAAGGAAAATATTTTAAATAGTTTTAAACACTACATCAGAGACCAAACCAAGTGACAATTATCCTACAAGAGCCATTCCAAAATTAAGCAGCATTTTGTGACGTCAATATAATCTGACTGTTGAAAATGGCAATACTTTTCAGAACTAAAATGGCAGTATGTAAGATCAGTATTCCATCTACTCCAGCATGCTGCTTCACACCGTGACCAACCAGTTGGCTTTGAGGTCCCACCAAGAAGGCAGCCAAGGTCTTCCCCTGATGCCTATTAGTACTGATATTCAGAAGTTTACTGTCTCCGTATGTGAAGGATTTCTTTACTTACTAGGGCTAGTAGTAATTGACAGACCTATCCCCTCCATGAATCTGTCTGATTCCCTTTTCAAAAGCCATCTATGCTTTTGGTCATCTACTGGCAGTGAATTCTACAATTTATTAATCTGTTGAGTAGAAAAGTTTTGTCTGTCCTGAATCTTTTGCCCATCAATTTTATTGGGTGCTCCTGAGGCTCCAGTGTTATGGGAGAGGGAGAAAAGGTTATCTTTTAATTCTTTTAACTGCAATTTCTACCAATCAACAACAATGAGAAAACAAGAAAGAGAAAAAACAAGATGTGCCCTCGATCAAAAAAAAGAAAACAAGATAGTACATTTATCAGTGCAAGTAAATCAAGTATTATACTTTGTGGGCTGTTAAGCGGATACCGTGCCTAGAGGATGAGAGAATGACAACTGACCCTTTGCTCATTTCTGATCCTGTATATCAAATACATTCGGAATAACCCCAGTTAATTAATGCACTTCTCTCCAATGTTGTGGGAATGAAGGGCAGCCAAGGAAGGAATAAACAGGTCTGACGTCCTGATCTTCATTTCCTTATCCAGCCCAGTCAGGGGTCAACAGGCACAACACTGTTTTCCCCAAATAGACATGAAACATTATGGCAAAGTGACACCAAGGATAGAAGTCACTCCTTGAACAGATTTGGAATTTTTTTTTTTTTTTTTTGTAAATTAGAACCAAGTTGGTTCGTTGTGGCTGTTGCTGCTTGCAGTGTCCTCAGGGTTGCCACTATGCCGGCAAAGCTCCTCCCTTGCTCTTCCTCCATCACTATGAAGCTTCTTTCACACAAAGGTAACTGACTTCCCCAGCCCCTCATTGCAATTCTGTACCCCTCCCCTCAAGGTTCCAGTCTCTTTTCCGTTCTCAGTCTTGCTTTGTCTCCAGGGTCTGTCTTCACTCCACTGTCCTTTCTTGCAACCTTCTGTAAGTTCCTCTGTCCTCCCAAGGAGTTCCCTTCTAATTTCGCTAGATTCTCTTTGTCCAACCCACTTCACTAGCACTGGTAACTCCCTCAAGTCTTACCCTTTCTGTACTGTAGGGTGCCAGGTAAACTCTTCTCTTGTGGTCTCCCGACTCCACACTCCCACCTCTGCCTTCACTGGTGCCAAGCACACTGGTCTTTGGCTCTTGTATGTTCCATGAGCTCCCTGTGGCAGCCCCAGCATTTCGCTCCCAGCCCTCGCTGCACCCCCAGCTCTGATCCTTCTGATCCTCCACCTTTCCCTTGGAACTCTCCTTCCTGTTACAAGCGGTGACAGTGGCCGTCTCTTTGTCTCCATCCCCTGCCTCCAGTCTCCCTGCTGCTTCTTTCCTCCCTTCCACAGGTGCTGCGTCCACTCCCTCAATGCAGCTTCCTCCCCCCTTGCTGATCTCCCCATCAGCCTTTGAAAACCCTACTTGTTGGGTCAGATCCTGCCCTCTCACGGACAGCAGCACACCACTTCCAGCTCGGTCATTTTTACATCCGACCGAGCGGTTAGAGGCCTCCATCCACTGGCTGAGCCCCGTGGGACTGTCTCTTTGGCCACAGCGGCTTTCATGCCTCTAGCATCTTAAAAATGACTGAAAGCCCATTCCTGAACCTAAAGGATGAAAGTCCTTTGGAGGCCAGAAAGGGGCTGCGGTGGTGTTTGCCCCCCCCCCCCGTGCCAGCGCCCGTGCCACTTAGGCCACCCAGGGTGGTACAGACGCCAGGGGGGGTGACACCATCCACCCGGTGCTGCCGCAGCAGTGCCACTCAGAGACGTTGGCACAGCCTCACGCCAGCGTCCAAACGGCACACCTCTGTGCACCGTCCTCCTGGGGGCATTCCCGGGGCGTTCCCATGCAGTGCCAGGGGAGGAGCTGCCTTTAGGCAGCATCCTAAGGCCTTTTGGCCCAGGAACGCCCCCTTTCCCTTTTCTTGAGATACACCACCTTTTTAGGTGACATGTCCCTGTGCAACCCTATGGAGCGGTTGAACGGGTTTTTGAGGGAAGGGGAAAGTTTCGGCCTCAGTGTGTGTGTGTGTGGGAGAACCTCCTTTGGAGGCAGTGTGGCTGCGCTGCCTCCATTCACCAGCACAGTTCTTCTCCTCAGGAATGGGCTGTGAGATAGATAAGCATGGGCAGGACAGGATAGCACAAGGGCTAATAACTTTTGTGGATGTACAAGTAACAACTGTATTGTTTTGGAATACAGCACTATATAATGTGTGGTTCCTCTGCCAGAGAGAGACAACACAACATGGCAGCTAGAATTCTGAACTTTGGAGGTATCTGGATCAAATTTGTACTCTGCCATGAAGATCACCAGGCCAGTCACTATGTTACAGGCTCACCTATCACACCATTGTTCTCCTCTTCCCTACTGGGGTATGGTTATTGGTCCAAAGAGGTAAGAAATGCCTGCCAGTATTATTTCATCTATCTGTTGTCTTACTTTTGTTCTCAAAATGACCTGACCAAGGAGACTGCCAACACTGTGTCAAGTACTGCAGATAACCATACTATGTGCTCAGCTTTTCATCCCCTCGGTATGGTAACTCTCCGATATAAAAAAGAGAAGATATTGACATACAAGCATAACCAAGAGTGCTTCTGGCATTATTATAAACAGGTGCAGGGGTCAAACTCAGGTTTTATATTAAAGGAATTTTGCCTTGATTGGGTGAACTATGTTTTATTTCAGTTTCAGCATTCAACTGAATTATATTACAAACCAACACACGGAATGACAAACAAGCCAGTACTTAAAAAAGCATTACTTTGCTCAGCTGTTAACATTTGATCCAAGTGATAATAAATCCAATAAAGCATTTTTTTACACACATACATACATACATACATACATACATACATACATACATACATAAATGTTAGCAGTACCTAGGAAACAATAATCCTTCTTTTAGCTGTACAAAGTTTGTAAGAAAAGTGGGAAAATGTTCAAGTTCTGTTATCAAATTTGTAGACCTTTTTCCCCCAGGTCTGCTTAATAAAAACACAACACTAAAATCTCTAACACATAATGCTTTCCTCTGGAAAGTACTCAGTCTTGAGCAAACTTGGTACCAAATCCAATTCCAAATTAATTCAGGGGTGGTAAACAGAATTTTTATTCCTATTACAACTGTTTAGTGTTAGTTTTTAATACAGATTTTACTAGTAGGTGGATTGATGGTATCGGAATGGCTATTCCATGCAAACAACCTTACAAAAAGCATTTTAAATCAGCCTCAGTGACGTCTGCATGTGTTTGGGCCATCTCTTATAGTCACATAAGGCATGCTATAAACATGGTCCCTTGAGCTTAGTGGAGGGGGAGACACTTCTTGGAGGGGAAAGAGGACAATTTTAAAGCCAAATTAGCTAACAAGAAACCTCTTGGAGATAAAAGTCAGCAACCGATTAAACAGTTTCAGCCACCATGGAAGACAGCGGCTATTTAAAAACCACGAGCAAAATCTATTTCGAGGCTTTAAAAATATTATAGGCAGGTGTTAAGTCATCCCCATAGTGAGTTTTGAGAGTGGTCTTTTTAGTGAGTTTTGAGAAGGCTTACAGAAAACGTAGGCGGAGCGGGCGGGGGGGGGGGAGAATCGGGCAACGCTTTTCTATCCAGGCAGCATTTTGTTCAGACAAGCTTACTGCAGAAGGTCATGTGACATAGGCCAAATAAACAGCATCTGGGGATTTTCAATTACAGACCTTCACCCAGCATGCCTGCACTGTAATCTCTACCAGATGAGGCTCAGGCCTCACTATTTTCAATAATTCACACACTGTGTACACATAACATGACAATAAGGGCATTCATGCAACCGCCTGATTCGCACATCAAAGCTCCCAAATGGCCAGCTGTAAGCATGCTTACTGCTGAATAATTCATTCTTTTCACAGGCTTGAAAAAACCCTCAGCAGGACTTGGCAAGCTTGTGTTCTTTCCTGTGTGGTATGCTAAACTCAAATTTTGAAAGAGGTACAGCCCCACTTTAAAAAAAAAAGGAGATTCAACCATTTAAATGTACATTTGCAAGGATTCAAATGGCTTTAAAAAAATAAAAACAGTCAACTGAACGGAGCTACAATTCCAAATGAAAGAGCTCAGGGAGAGAGAGCAGATACAAAACACTCATGTTTGTAAGGCAGGTGTTTAATAAAAAAAGCAGCTTTTCTGCTGCAAAGCTGTCTCTTGCATAAATCACATATACAAATCCCCCCCCAGCATTACCAGATGCCTAGACGTTTACAAGTTCAGCAAACTTAATTTCCATCTAACTAGTATTTGTTCTACCACAGTGCCTTAACGAGTAGGCTTTATACAAAGACCTCCGTTGCTTGAAAAAAATTGTAATCACCACCACAATGGAGCCAATCTTTAAAGAGCTCGGATAGATCTGTATTTGGGTTTTGGTTCTTTTTGTATTATTAAGAGGCTCAAAAAAAAAAAAAGTGCAGCTATCATTTTGATTGCAAGATCCCCTAAAGCTCTTGTAACTACATTACTGTACTCTGATAAATTTGCTGCCCAAATCCTCTCAAGTATGGCCTTTTAAGGCCATTCCCTGCTTCATAATATCAACTTTTCTTATCTGTCAATCAACCCTAGAACCAGCAGGCTCAACTAGTAATGACCTCCCCTCACAGCAAACACATGCTGCTCACCAGCTGTGGACTGTGTATTTTTACACCCTTTTCCCTATCATTCAGAACGGTTTCCTCTTAATCACAATAATCCTAAAAGTGCTAAAACATATCAATCGTCCTTTAAGCCCTGCCTACAAAAGGCCAGCCATCCTGCCTTTATGGGCTTGTCCAGCAGCAGCTGATACTTCATTCAGCTGCAAATCCAATTTAGCAGCTACAAGAGGTTTAACATCCCTGGAAAAATATTGGGTGTTGATCCTGCACAGTTCAATCAGCAATATTCCTCTAACATATTGTTTTGGGTTTTCTGCCATATTTGCACTTCTGTTGGAGTTCCCTATTTGATCTCAAACACAGTTTTATTGCTGGAATTACTGTTTATCCTGACTACATAGGTTTTTTTAAAAATCATTGTTGAGTATGACAATATTATGAAAGCATTCCTAAGTCAACTGTTACAGATGAAAATACACTAAAAGAGGAGAAACGCCAGGGTAAATGAACTGGAAAATATACATTTATATATCATTCTAAAGGAACCTGCTCAAAATATCATTTGTGTGCCTATGGGAAAATCCACAGCAATTAATTTGCTTTTTGTAGATTATTTAGATGACAAACAAGCCATGAAAACAGTACATTTATTATAGTATTATAAATTTGAAACAAAAATGACTCCATATGCTTAATTTTTTAATAAAGCCAGAACTGCAAGTGCTCATGTCCCTGTTTTTTCCAACACAAAATGCAAAACTGGTTTTGCTCTATAAATGAACCTGCAAGGATCAGAACCCTGTTTCTCTGATTCATTGTTTTTAGTTCTGTTCCACAAGGTGCCGTCCATGATAATCTCATGTTCTGCAAACTCTGTTCTTAATGACCACAATCTAACACAAGACTTGATTCATTGGGTCTGAATAATCTTAATTCTATGTTGGATTGTGGTAGGCTATTTAGCCATTGCAAACCCATCCTGCAATTCAATGCAGCTATTTGAAGGACCAAGGAAAAATATAAAGAACTGCAAAGGAATGTTTCAGTTGCTATAATTACCAAACTCAGATTTATTTTATAGTGTTGCTAGCCTCAGCAATAGAATACTTAAAATTTACAAACGGGCATGCTCTGGGTTAATTTCAAAGTTTTGATAAAGTTAATCTACTGCCTTTGCTATGCGATAATTCAGTCTATTAAGAATGTAAATATTAAGTTGAAAACCCAGAATGAAGTCTGGTCCATGCTGAACAGAGAGAAAATGGAAATAGTGTCTTCTAAATTAGATGGCAGAAAGATAATTATTATCTATTCCTCTTACGATGTATAAACAAACTAGTTAAATACAATTTTATAGGCCAAATTTGTATCTGACTTTTCCGAAGTGCTGATTTATACAGAGAGTCAACCAATGTTAAACAAGTGTTCTTCGCCAAGAGCTCCTAATGTAAAGTCCAGCTTGGACAGAAATCCTTCAAATGGGCAGACAATAGACTCGCTCATCTGTCATGCATGATGGATGAGTTAAGGAGATTAAAATCAGTATTTGCATCATAATAGATAAAAATTAGCAAAATAGAATTTCTCAGTAGGTGGCTTCAGCTCTACTTGTTCTTCCAGGGAAAAGGGGGTTCATTTTTAGAAGAATTACAGTTGCCTTACAATATTCACTTGAAGGGGCTTTACTTTAAATGCTGATGGGTTCTCACACTGAAGAATGAAATAAGGTTAACATGGATATGTTTCAAAATTTATAATGTAATGCTGTGAGATTCGGAATGCATCTATTTTCTGCTTCTGAACCATTTAAGAAGGTGTCTGCATAAAGCAAGTCTCGTTTCCTATTGCATAGAAGAGACACTATCTTGTAAATTTAATTAAAATTATAACAAAGGGATGTTCATGGTTATATCAAAATGCTGTACATGTGTATACACCACACTATAGCATAAACAGTTAACATGAGAATAACCAGAATAACATGATATGGGAAACAATCCAAAAGCCTTTCATACTAAGATGTTTTGGGGAACTATGTACTTAGTAGTACCCAAGTCATGTTTGAGTGCAATGTAACTCAACATACTTCCGCTCTTGGTAGCAAGCTACTGGTTGTGGAATTCTGCTTTTCATGGCTCTTACCTCCCACCGACCCCACCCCGTGAAACTGTCTGGCCTGCCCAATCATGTTGTGAATTTGATACAGAAAGACAGAACTGGGTAATTCTGTCTCAGTGAGTTTACAGCGTCACTTACTGTGACCATGTCACCTATGCAGCACAAAGCCATTGTTTTACAGATGCAAGCTTCTTCCAGGGGTAGGTTTAAAAACAGAAAGAGGAATGCAGTTTGTTTATTACAGTGATGGCTATCATGAGTTTATGAAAGAGTCCACTGCCTTGCTTAGGCCTCCCAATTAAATAGCTCAGTAACATAAATAAATGCTGTGTCCATCAACTGGCAGTTGGGGGAGTTGCATCAAAGACTCTTCTGTAGTATGGAAGTTGTTTATTTAAAATGATTTGGTGTCTAGTGTAGAAAAGAGATTTTTGCATTTACTGCAGGTGCAAGGAGATAGTTCAGCTCACATTGGGTTAAGGCAAGAGATCTGGAATCAAATTACACATGATGACAAGTTCAGACAGCCTACAAAGACCAAAAGGAAAGCATGTAATCAATGCGGCCTCATTTTTTATGCATATAACCCCTAAACTTGATTTCTTAATGGTTGGTTGTGAACTTGGTTATTTCCTCCAGAACTTATTTTTGAAGGTGGTGGTATTTGAAGTAGAATTTGTGTGAAAGTACATTTTCTCCCAATTTGTGAATACACATGCCTCGAAACATTTTAAAAAAAGAATCAGATCATTAATATTAAGAATGTTTCTGCGCTTTCAAGTTCAAAATCTAAGAAACAGAAGAGAATGATCGTTCTAGTTCCTTTGACACCAACTATGTATCATTCCCTTTGCCATCTGAGGGGAAAATCAGTCCATCATTCAGAACTATCTGTTGGAATTAAAAGGTTAGTTTTGTTTCTTTGTCCCTTAACTAAAGACAGTTATAATGTAGACAGGGAAAGAGAAAGAAATGTAAGGTGCATACAGGATGTAGCAATGATCTCTTCCTGGATTAAAGAGTAATTACAGTTTAAATTAAAGATTAATTAATTTTGTTAAATAACAGGTTGGATCCAAAGGTTCTCTGCAGGTTACAGAAGGGCATCTTCCATGAGCAGAGGGGTCCCTCTGAATTCAACTACATCATCTGGATCTGTTTTGACTTCTTTTTTTTCACGTAGGGAAGAGCAGCACATCTGAAATTCCCACATGCCCCCCCCCCATCCAGGTACATGATCATTTATTATACAGTAGATCTGGGCCTGTCTCCAAGCAGCTTATGGTAAAATGGTTCGGTGGAAGTGCTTCCACAGTACAAAATGCAACCCATCATACCCAGCACAGAGAGGAGAACAGGGTTCTTCCACAACACCCCTGCTTCATCAGATGAACATTGAGGGGCTAGGACTCTTCTTCCTCAAAACCAGTAGTATTGAACTTACCTAGCAAGTTGCAAGACATTCTATGTGGTAACATGCATTATACCACTATTGTCCAACAGAATGAGCGATGTGACAGAAATGTGCTCAGTGGAAAAGCAACTGCTCTGGAAAGAACCACCAATAAACAACACCTGTGGCAAAACATTCAGAGTCTAATAGTTTGCAGCTTCCCCCAGTGGTATAATAGAGTAAGCAGGAGAGATTAATGCTACCATCCACATGACGAATCTCCCTTCTACTCACATTCTCTTCAGCATGGCTTATCATACTGAATGAATGGCTTTAGCTAAGAATAACTCAAAATTTTGACAACACCAACTGATATTTCAAAATGACCAGAGATACCATTTCAGAGTTTAGAAACACAATCTGATAGTGGGGAAAGGGGTGGAATACTTGAGTGGACCAAGAACAGATGATTAAATGTTTCAGTACAGTCACCCTTCCTAAGGCTGATGTCACTGCAAAAGTTAACCTGGAATTAACTGCAAGAAAAAAAATCTGTGCATAAAATTTATATAAAAATCCAGTATTTGTGAAAATATAACATGAAAACCCACTCCATTTAATTTTTATAATCTTTACCCTTTTTATAGTCTCCCAAGACCATGACCTTCAAAAACCATTGCCATATAGGCTATTATTAGGGTTGCCAGCTCTGGGTTGGGAAATTCTTACAGATTTGTGGATAGAGCCCAGGGGAAGGCAGGGTTTGGGAATGGGAGGGACCTCAGCAAAGTATGCCATAGAGTCTACCCACTAATGCTACCATGTTCTCCAGGGTACTGATCTATGTAATCTGTAGATAAATTGTAATTCCAGGAGGTTTCAAGGCCCCACCTGGAGGCTGGCAACCCTAGCTATTATGCCATTTTATAACTCCTTTTGTAACTGCTGTAACATGCAAGCCTACTCCTGGATTTTGACATTAACCTCAAGAACAATTTATCCAAAAGAAAAACTGCTACGAAGAACACATACTGCAACTTTCACACAGATCGTCATGGCGAGGTGTCAAATGGTGACTTGACTCATTCAGTTTTTGACATTAAAAGAACCTGATATATGTCCTCCCAAAGAAAATCAATCTAGTTTTGTATTAATATCTGATAAAGACTACTAGAGAAAATCCCTATTCTCAATGACATACTTTGTCTCACAATCAAAAGTCTTAATGAAGTGTAACACTTGCCTCACCTTCATCTGCAACTCACGCAACCTACCTATGTTAGCAGAGCAAAACCACCCCTGAATCAACTCTGCTTACCCACACAAGTCAGGATAGATGCTGTATTCAAACATAAGGAGAAGTTTCGATGATGGATATGATTAGTAGTTATGCTTGTGCACTCTTTCCTCCCCTCACACTCAAAATTATGACTGAAGACTTCCTGGTTTTAGAAGCCTTCAATTAAACTCCAATCAGATGTGATGGATAAATGTGAGAGCACCTGGGCAAACTGGAATGTATTTAGTTAGAAGCTTTTTATGCCTCTCCAGAGTTCTGCAGGAAGTTTACTTCATCCTCACAAACCAGGATTTTAAACCATGATTTAATGCCAGCTTGTGGTGAGGATTAACACTCCAACACGCCTAGGTGCCAAACCTGGAAGCCTTCAATTACATTCCACGCGTAAGAGGAGGAAGGGAGAATGAAGACACAGCACCTAAATCTATGTGTGTGCCAATCACAGACAAATCATGGTTTAGCATGACCTCTAAAAGCCATAGACTCTTAAAATGTTGCTAAAAGCATGACCCACACGAGATTCCAATCCATAATGAATGTCACTTAAGAAAAGAATAATTTGTGCATTATTTCCTCTCATACCATATACAGATCCTGTCACACATGTATAATACAGAATAAATTTAATAGGAATAGCAGTTTCCTAGAAAGACAAGGTACTGGTGACATTTACCTGTTTATTATAAAACCACAAAATATGGACTATTATATTGAGCTATGCATGTTGCAATGGCATACAATAATGAATATGTATAATTCTCAACATGGCCCTACCTGTGGATACTTAAATCCCTGTCTATGGAGGCCCAGGTTGCAGCCGTGGTCAAAACAGCGTTTTCTATCTACACCAGGCCCGGCAGCTGGCATCCTATCTCTCCCGCTCTGACCTAGCCACAGTGATCCATGTGACGGTAATCTCTAGGCTAGACTACTGTAACTTGCTCTACGTAGGGCTGCCCTTGAAACTGATCCGGCAGCTCCAGCTGGTACAGAATGCGGCAGCGAGACTCCTTACAGGGGTCTCGCCCCAAGAGCATATAAAGCCAGTGCTCCGTTAACTGCACTGGCTCCAGCTGGAGTATCGGATCAGGTTCAAGGGTTTGACCTTTAAAGCCTTAAATGGCCTGGGACCTTTGTATCTGCGGGACCACCTCTCCTGGTATCCCCCCCCCCAGTGATCTTTACGGTCATCAGATAACTTACTGGTGGTCCATGGCCCTAAGAGTGTGTGGCTGTCCTCGATGAGAGCCAGGGCCTTTTCGGCACTGGCACCGGCCTGGTGGAATGCTCTGTCTGGTGACATCATGGCCCTGAGGGACCTTAACAGAGTTCCGCAGGACCTGTAAAACAGAGCTTTTCCACCAGGCCTACAGTTGAGGACAGCTGTGGGTATCATCTTCTGCTGGCTTCCCTATCCCCACCCCTTGTTCTATGTTACTCTCTTTATTTGGGGGGGGGGTCAATCTACTGCATATTCCGGGCACTATGGGCCAAATTAAGCATCATCTGGAGTTTTTAAGGGTTTTTACTTAGGTTTTGTTTAATTTTACAATTATTACTTTTATTGTTAATGTTTGATATGTTTAATGATGTTCCCCGCCCTGAGCCTGGTCTTGGCCGGGGAGGGGAGGGGGTTATAAATTGAGCAAATAAATAAATAAAATAAAAAATAAATCTGGAGACAGCAGCCATGAACAGATGACATAGATCTTTCTACAAACCTAAGAAAAGTGCCAGGGGGTCAGAAAAATCTGACAAAAAAGCCACTGGGGGGGGGGGTTAACTCCCACGCAAATAATAGAAGCAGCACATGTGCCTTTAAAAAAATGCCCTTGCATTGGCCATTTTGGGGGTTGCTAGGCAATGACAACAATACTGGCAACCTTCCAGCCTTGGTTTCTGTCAGTATAAGGCAGGTGGCAGGGCTCTTTCCAGGGCTGCTGGGCCCATGAGGAAGGCCTCATCACTGCTGGGCCTGTCATCAACCAATGGGAGACTTGTTTCCATGCAACCTGTATGACTCGCTGGGGCCTGGCTTTTTGCTACTTTTCAATAGCAGACAGTGTGGTACAGTGGCTACAGTTTCAGACAAAGATCTGGGAGACCCAGGTTCTAATGCCCACTCTCCCATGGAATTTGTTGGGTGACCTTGGACTAGTGACACAAAGCTGTATTCAACTATCAACATCTCTTGAAAGTATACAGGCTCAGAATTAGGGTGTAGGTCCTAAGAAATGAAGTAAAACAGAGACAGATTTCCAACCTACGTTGAAAAGTACAGGTGCCTGCCATTGCTCCCTCCTCCATCATGGGCTGGAGCAAATAGATGTATGCATGAAGCAAGCTCACACTCACAGACAGCTCTTTTTCAATTTGCCCTCCTCAGGTGCCTTGGTGGTGCGAATCCAATCTGGGATCTGGAATGGTGGTTCTGGGAGCCTGCCAGAACACAGTAGCCATTGGTCAGGTGTTACTCATATCAGAGGCATTTTCGCCCCAGTATTCGCAACATATTGATCCAGGAGTGACTAATGTTTTCCGAGCCTAGCTGTCTCCATCAATACTGGTTCATCTCCATAAACATCAGCCCTTCCTAAAATGAAAGTTTCCCCTATTCTCATCTGTGACAGTTACAACCTTTGCATCTGTGTTACCTTAGCTTTCTCTGGATGGTCTTATTTGAAAAAACTGCAAACACCTTCTTGGCCACTGTCTTCCTAATAGCTATTGTTTCTGTTCTACCAGCCACACATGCATTTCCTAGTCCAAAGTCATTCCTGCTATACAACGCATACTGCTCCCCAGGCAGTCCCTTTAATAGAGAGGCTCACTTTATTTCAAGTATTTCCCACACTTTGAGTAGTTAGCTTTCGAGCTGTAACTTCTTAAAATACTCTTTTAGTGTGTATTAGATTTTAGCAACACCTGTCCCACCCAACTGCAGCAATGTCCTCTTTAGTTTAGGGTGATTCATTGGGCACAAGTCAAAAGAGTGAAGCAAAATGTGGTTACCCTACAGGGTTGTAAATATATCTATAAAGGCATTATAATGCTTGGAACTTAATACGTATTTGTTAGGAAAAAATGAAAGCAGCCTATAGCAGTGATGTTTTGTGTGTCAAGGAAAATGTATAGTTCTCTGTCAAGCTTAAGAGTAAGTCAAGGATTTTCAGGGGCCAGGTGTCAGGTTTTTCATTTCCTCAACAAGACTAAAGTACATTATCGCCCTAATGCAAACAACCTTTTAAAATATATTTATAATTCCAGCATGTGTGGCCTTAACTTCAGAAGAACCAATGTCTCCCTTAAAAAAAGACTCCAGATTTTCAGGCCTCTGTTTCTTAAACAGCAAAGCCTCATTGTCTTTCCATGCTCTCAGTCAAGGCAAGCAGTAAAGTGCTTGTTGAAAACATTTCCCCCTACTTTGTGCATTAGCTAGCACTTAGTGCTACCTACTTAGCACATTGAGAACCACTGTCCTATATGGTCTTTGGCTTTCAGAAAAGTTACAAATACACACACTCACACTCAAAATTAGAAGGATCAGGAATCTTAAGAGCAAATAGCAGACGTTATCCCAGTTCATTCAAGTTCCCTCCTTTTCTCCCTGAAATAAAAAAATACTTTATAATGACAGTCTCCCCTGCATTTTGATAAATTCCCCCCCTGCATTTTGATAACAGTGTTGGTAGCCACATTAGCTCCATGGTGTGAGAGAGAGTAGAGTGAGACTATGGTTTGAACTAGGTGTTAAGGTGGAAACAGCAGTTCCTAGTCTCCTTAACCCCATAATATCTAGTACCCTCTTAATATATGGTCCCATTCCTGAGGGTAGGGGCCAAATCGCCATGGGAGGTGGCATGATCCCTATGCTGGCGTCCGTGCCACTTGCGCCATGCAAACTGGCACAGATGCTGGGATGGGGCCACTTACGCTGGCCCCCTGGACCATGGCAGCAGCACAGCCCTAGGACCCCAGCGCGGACCCCTGCTGGCATTCTCCCGGCACAAGTCCCTGCATCGGCATCCCAGGAAGTGTTCACAGGGTATTCCAAGGGGCAGAGCTGCCTTTAGGCAGCTTCCAAACCCTTTTTGTCCCGACAGCTCCTCCTCAGATGCTGGCGGTCCTGCACCATCTTTTTGGTGGCAGGGGCCCGCTTTCCCCTATGGGGGGAAAAAGGCTTTTTTCTGATTTTTATATTGGAAAGAAGGCTTTTTTCCTCTCTGAGGAGGCTTCTCAGCTGCGCCTTATCAGCTGCCACAGTCCCCCTCCCCCAGGCATGCACTGTTAGTTTCTTACTTGCTCGCTTTCTCTATGTTGCTAATATTTTTAACACCTAATTTTTGAAATAACATCTAGTGCTTTCTTCTCTAAAATAAGATTAGTCTTGCCATCACTGCATATTCTGCTAATTTTAACATGAACACTAACTTATTTTTGAGTTAATATTAATGTTTTCTTCTCTAAAGTAAAGTTATATTCAAGCTTACTCAGTTTTGTTTGTACAACATTTAATGAAACATATGAATAATAAAGCTTCTAATTATTTTGAAATAAGGATGGGGAGTGGGCATCACAACATGGCTGCCATAGGGGGCAATAATAAAATGGCTGACACGGGGTACTGGAGCCAATCACAAAATCTTGGCAGGTTGTAAGCCACACATCTTCTTGTAATGGAGAATGTGTGCTCCCTGTGATTAAAAATGTTGTTTCTCCTGGGTTCTTATGAAGCACCTCTTGTTCTAGTATAACGGAGGGAAACCAGGACTGGCGATTTACTTTATAAAGGAAGCAAGTGGTTACCAGGAAACATATTGGCAGGTGCCATGGTTTGAGGTCACTGCTTTACAACAAAAGAGCAGTGACACAAACTATATTAGGTAAAAGGTAACGGTAGTCCCCTATGCAAGCACCGGGTCATTCCTGACCCATGGGGTGACGTCACATCCTGGCGTTTACTAGGCTGACTATGTTTATGGGTGGTTTGCCAGTGCCTTCCCCGGTCATCTACACTTTACCCCCAGCAAGCTGGGCACTCATTTTATTGACCTCGGAAGGATGAAAGGCTGAGTCAACCTTGAGCTGGCTACCTGAAACCAACTTCCATCAAGTTTGAACTCAGGTCATGAGCAGAGGTTTTGACTGCAGTACTGCAGCTTACCACTATGCGCCGTGGGGCTCTGGATGATAAATCTTATGTTCTTTAATTAAACATTACTGGAAAGGAGCTGTGAAAAAACACTAATAACCAGATCATTTAAAAAAAAAAATTAGTTCTCAACAGAAGAAATGACATGCCTTCTATTTTATAAGGTTTGAAAAAATCAAGAAAAAATACCTTCAGTGTTTTTACACACAGCCCACTTTAAAATAATAATCCAAGTGCTAAACGATGGTTTACCTGATTGCATCAATTGTGATCCTCTGTCCCGGGACGAGCCCCTCCGGGAGTTGCCCAGGCCATTTCCAACCCCCACCCGCCGCTACGGGGCGACCGCCACAGACCCCAGGACCATGGGAACAGGGCGGCGGGGAAGCCGGACCATCCAAGGGCACCCGCAGCGACGGTCCCTCACCTTCTTTTCCTTCCCCAGGGTCCAGCTGGAGCAACGCCGGGACGAGGCCCTCGGACGCCGGCGACCTCCTGCGCCCGTCCCCAGCGCCGCCCACGGGGAGAGAGACGTGCGCCACCGCACCCCGCCCCGCTCAACAGCTGAGTCTCGGGCGAGCGCGGGCGGGGCCGGAAAGAGCACGCCGGCCAGCAAACCCCGACGGCTTGGGGATCCACCCTCCGCCCTTATTTGGGATTTCCGGGGCGGGCCTGGGGGAAAGGAAGGGGCGGGGCCTCTCTGGCCTGGAGGGGATATAAGGCCAGATATAATTCCTCGGTAGGGGGAATTAGCAGCAGGAGGTTGAGGGAGAGGGAGCTGCCTCTCGTCATCCTGGCTGTTTCCGAGGGGGAGGCAAGCTCCGATTCCCCCTCGGACTGGTCCGAAGCCGAGGAGGCTCCTCCGGCCGGGCCTTCCTCCAGGGCAGAGACCCCGAGGGCGACGGCGGCGCCTGGGAAGCGTGACATCCCCTGCACGAGTGGAAGTAGGAAGGGGGAAAGAGAGGGGATACATGAGACCATAGACAAAACTTGCAAAAGAATCCAGATATTAGCCCCTCCTAAGCTCTGGCAACCAACACAAGAGAAGACGATGTCTAGAACTTGTAGTGTATTCTATATAAAGTTGTCTTGGTCTATGTAGGAAGGGGGAATAGTAGGAAGGGGGAAAGAGAGGGGATAGATGAGACCATAGACAAAACTTGCAAAAGAATCTAGAAGCCCCTCCTAAGCTCTGGCAACCAACACAAGAGAAAAGGATGTCTAGAACTTGTAGTGTATTCTATATAAAGTTGCCTTGGTCTATGCCTCCTTAAGCAAAAATGTCACCACTAACAGCCATCAAGATCTTACCTCTTTCTAAGGAGATCTGCCTCACACTTAGGGCTATGATTATAATTTCCATGAATATTTTTGTAATACCACATAGCCTAGCAAAATGATGAACAGGCCACTACTATCATCTCCGTATTAACAAATGAGAACTTGGAGTAGGCCAAACCAACTGCATTGCTATTTACAAACAGTGTTGCACAAATATTTGATATCTGTGTTTAAGGGAAGATGCCAATGATATGAATTAATTCTGATTCAGCCAAATGCTTTTGTGCCTATTCTCATTGGAACACTCCTGAATATTAAAGCAGAAAAGCAGCTTTTTTAAGCCAGTAAGTAACAGGCTGCCTTAAAAATGTTTGAGATTGTGTATGTACTTCTTTATCACATACTGTGGCTATCAAGGATTATAATCTTTCATTTTTTTCCCGTACCGAAAATATGGTTTGACTATTTGGTTATAACTTCTTGTGCAGGTGTTCAGGATTTAAAATGAGCCTATTCAATTGGATATCAAAATTTTGTTTTGGTTTCAATCAGTTTAACATAAGCTATCTGTACTACTGCTGAAAGTTAAAAGAGAAAGTGCCAAAGCAGGACTACAGCTGAACATCAAGAAGACAAAAGTAATGACTACAGGAGAATTACACAGGTTTAAGGTTGACAATGAGGAAATTGAAACTGTTCAAGACTTTCTATTCCTTGGCTCCATCAACAACCAAAAGGGAGACTGCAGCCAAGAAATCAGAAGGAGATTGAGACTGGGAAGGGCAGCCATGAAGGAGCTAGAAAAGATTCTGAAGTGTAAGGATGTGTCACTGGCCACCAAGATTAGGTTAATTCATGCCATCGTATTCCCTATTACTATGTATGGGTGTGAAAGCCAGTGAAGAAAGCTGATAGGAAGAAAAGCATATTCCTTTGAAATGTGGTGTTGGAGGAGAGTGTTACAGATACCGTGGACTGCCAAAAAAACAAATCAGTGGGTTATAGATCAAATCAAGCCTGAACTGACCCTAGAAGCTAAAATAACTAAACTGAGGCTATCGTATTTTGGTCACATTATGAGAAGGCAAGAGTCACTGGAAAAGACAGTCATGCTAGGAAAAGTTGAGGGCAGCAGGAAAAGAGGAAGACCCAACAAGAGATGGACTGACTCAATAAAGGAAGCCACAGCCCTCAATTTGCAAGATCTGAGCAAGGCTGTCAAAGATAGGACACCTTGGAGGACATTGATTCATAGGGTCGCCATGAATCGGAAGCGACTTGACGGCACTTAACACACACACACAGGGTATATCTGAAGAGTTTTTCTTGACTGATTATGGTAACTTAATTTGCCTTGAGTGTCGTTGAGAAATCTGCTGCTGAGGCCCTGCTCAGGGTATAACCATTTTGCAAGATGTAGGTCCACCAGGAGCAGGGCCTTCTTCTTTTTTTATTCACTGCATTTTAATCTTGTTCTTTCCCCAAGGAACTGAGGACTGCATACGCTGACATTTTACCCTCATGACAACCCTATGAGGGAGGTTAGGCTGAGAGAATGTGGCTGCCCCAAGGTTACCAGTGAGCTTCCATGACAAGAGTGGGGATTTGAACCTGGGTCTCCCAGATTCTAGCTCAGTATTGTAACCACTATACAACACTGGCTCTTTTCAGTGATTGTTCCAGTGTTATGGAACACTTTTCCCGGGCAGCTCAATGGTCCTCTTTACTTACCTCCTTTAGCTGCGGCCTTTCAGGATGGGCCAGCCAACTGAACTAAGTTATCTGTCCTGATTTGGTTTTTGGTTATAATTGTTTGATATTGTTGTTATAGTTAAAATATCCACATTCATTCTGTTATTGACATGCCTTACTGCTTAAACCACTTTGCCAACATTTGTTAAAAAGGAATATAAAATGCAGTAAATATGTACATAAATATGTATATTTTTAGCACTCCATTCAGGTGCACTAACATCGTTTTCTTCATTATCTCCAGGTATGAATAAGTTCAGACTTATGAGCACCCTTTTCTTGACCTATTTTCCTATGGTAGAAAAACAATAATATCAAGTATTTTTCAGAATTTACCATCTACAGGTTAGGGTATTGTTGCTGTTTTGGGGTTATGGTTTTTGTCCAATTTCCTTGTTAACGTGATAGATTTTCAATGAACAAAGAAGAAAGGAAGCATAGGAAAACTGTAATTATTGGCCACTTCTTTTAAAACCTTTGGGTAAAGCATTATACCATCCCACTGTCATTGCAAAGATAAGCTCGCAATTTCATTTCCGGTTATTGGCAATATTCCCCCCTCCCCCACACACACAAAATCCAATTCCAAAGTCTTTCTGCATGCCAATAAAAACATTGTTCTACAAGTTGCTCGTGAACATTTTATTACATCTCAAAGGATAACATATGGGAACCAGCTAAGCAGGTTCAGAATCTGATCTGACATAAACAAAGATCGCATTTGTATAGTGAAAAGCTCCCATATAAATGTTCAATAAATAAAGTGCATCAAAGTGAAAACCTGACTGTCTTTCAGCCTTTGCACTCCATGCATTAGATTATCAACAGCACACTCCATTAAGGCTTCTCAGTATCATTCAAAACATGTGTTAACTAGGGGGGGGGAATACGTGAACATGGACATTTATGTATTTCCATTATTTAAACCCTACTAATGCAGTTGCTTTTATAGTTTATAAATGTTTGATTTAAAATATAGCCATTTTATCATTTGTACCACATTTACCTCATCTTACCACTATTCTGACTGGATGAGAGGCTAATGTAGTATACACTGTCCGGTCAATTATTGCATGGACGCTGGGGACCAATTAATGCCATCCATAAAAGCCTGAATCATTCTGTCAATTAACTAGAACTAACTATGTCATCAGATATATTACTGGTGAGCCAGTCTATTTGGTTGCAATATGTCTTGAAGGAGAGCAGTATCAAATGAATCACAATTGACTTGGACAACTGCTAGCATAATTTCAGAAGATGAAAAGACAAATGTGGGAGTTATTAGTGGTCCCCTGAGGAATTACGGCCGAGCAATTGTAATGTGCTAAGACTGAGCTAGCAGGTGCCCACAGCACAAATCAGGAAGAGGGTTAAATCAATATTTTCAATTTCTCTGGATCAATTCAGTGTTTGAACAAGATGGAAACTTGTTAGCAATTGGCAGAATGTGTAAATGAAAAGTCAAACTTCTTATTATTTGTTAAAAGGGAACGGGTGCACTGCATCATGCCCTTGGCACAAAGTAGCGCTTTCATGATCCAGTTGCTTGGGCATTCGCTGAAAATCAAGCAGTTCTTAAATTTTAATAGAGTGCAAAAGGTTAGTTGTATACACGTTGACAATTCAAGAGCTTTAAAAATGATTGAAGTGTCAATAGGAATGTTTTTGAGGTGTGACAGCAGTACAGTTATTAATGATTAGTGCAAGAACCAGCAAGAAAAAAGAAATAGTTGGCTGTTTTAGAGAAGAGTCCTACCAGGAATGCAGCTTAATATCTTACACTACTTCACATTTATTCTGTTCTGCACAAAATAGACCTAGAATGAATAAGATTTTTCTCAATACTAAACATCATGGTCCCTTACATTCACATAACCTGAAATGCAATAGCATCAAGCACTGTTGATTTATACAGTTATGTTTCCCAAGACTAAGAAATTATACATGAAAGATTAATTTTACCTTCCGGATGACAGGGAAGAATACTGTAGCTGTAAACAGTACAATGGTGCCCCATGTATCCATCCCTAAGTGTCTTCATAGTGTGATAAAATTAGATAAAGTTCTCTATTCACTATGCGCTCATGGAAACATACTGTTAGATGGCATCTCTTGGGCAAAATCATCTGAAATATTAGCAACCGGCATTACTATTTTCCTCTCAGAGCCTCAGCCAACTGTGCATTTACGCTCCTTAGGAAAACGTGCTAAAGATGATAGCTAGAGCACCAGATTCAAACTGGGTAGCAGATCAGGTAAAGGTAAAGGTCCCCTGTGCAAGCACCGGGTCATTCCTGACCCATGGGGTGACGTCACAGCCCGACGTTTTCTAGGCAGACTTTGTTTTACAGGGTGGTTTGCCAGTGCCTTCCCCAAGGCAGATTGATGTCTTTTATTTCAAAATGGGTGTGTTGTGGCAACATTCGATGAAATCTAGTACAAAGAATGCACATTTCAAGATGACGTCTCATGGGGTGAGCAGATTAGACCTCTAAACTCGTCTGTGCTTTACCATTTACAGGCTACCAAAAAGAATAGGAACAGACATAATCACTAAAGCAATAAAAAGTTCAAAATAGCTTCCTATGCTCCAAATAATATACAACTTGAAGAGGTGTCACTGTAGAGCATACTTTCCATGCAGAAGGTCCTAGGTCTAATCCCTGGCATTTCCAGTTAAAGGATCAGGTAGCAAGTGATGAGAAAGACTTCTGCCTGAGACCCCAGAGAACCACTGCCAGTCAAAACAGATAATATTGAACTGGAGAGACCAATGGTCTTGCTCAGTATAAAAGTAGCTTCATGAGTTCACATAACTTGCTGCAAATCTGAAAATCCATCTGAGCAAAGACAAAATTCCATTGCCTCATTTATGTCAGTCACACTGCAAAAACAACTCTAGGCACTTGAAGCAAACACACTGATTATGAAACTCATTGTTTCTTCAAGTGTGGCAGAAAATCTGTTGTGGAGGCCCACAAGTAGATTTGGGGTTGGGAGCTTCAGTCCTGGGTGCCTCCTGCACAGGTACTCTGAGAAATGCTTGCAATAAAGACCATCTTTGATCATGTGTACTCTTTCTGACTCACAGGAATATAGATTCAAGGTGTGACTCTCTCATTATACTAGAATGCAGGGTCATCTGCTGAAGCTGGAGGGTAAGAGATTCAAAACAGATAAAAGGAAGTATTTTTTCACACAATGCATAGTTAAATTGTGGAACTCCCTGCCCCAGGATGTGGTGATGGCTGCCAACTTGGAAGGCTTTAAGAGGGGAGTGGACATGTTCATGGAGGAGAGGACTATTCATGGCTATTAGTAAAAATGGATACTAGTCATGATGCATACCTATTCTCTCCAGGATCAGAGGAGCATGCCTAATATATTGGATGCTGTGGAACACAGGCAGGAAATGTTGCTGCAGTTGTTTGTGGGCTTCCTAGAAGCACCTGGTTGACCACTATGTGAACAGACTGGACTTGATGGGCCTTGGTCTGATCCAGCGTGGCTTTTCTTATATTCTTATGATTAGTTGTTGAGTCACCTTGAAAAAGCCCCTTTTCTGTGTGCTTTTAGGAACAGCAAAAAATAATAATTTTTTTTACACAGAAGAAGAATTTAATGAGAGGGAAGTCTAAGAAACATTCTGCCTGGATTCTTAAAGTACAGGTGTGACCTTCAGTAGTATCTGTAGCTCTTCAACTAAAAATCCTTCAGATTCCTAACAATAGGGCTCCTCTATTGCACACACATTAATTGGCTGCAACAAGCATAGCTGAAATGGTTTTCTCTGTTCCTGTGATGTCAGGAAGTAACTGGTGGCAATGGCATGATATTACTCAAGTATTAATGTAACAATTCATTTGCAGAACATGAATGGCTTGGCAGAATTCAAAGACATTACATCAACACATGAAGCTGCCTTATACTGAATATTTTATCTGTGTTCTTCACCCTGCTGGCTGCCCAAATGCAAAGTGCGACACATTTGACAGATCCATAGATCGCCAAACAACTCTGTCTTAGTATTGAAGGCACCACAGTTGTATTTAAAGCTGGTGAGGGTCTGCTGAGCATGACGTATAATTATGTCCTCAGACTTGGCAAGAACTTCTTGTTAAATAAGAAAAGGGCGCAGCAGTTTATGTCTTGCATTTTTCATGAAATGAGAAGAAAATCCCTCCTAATTTAGAAAATAAACCCAGTAACATGACAGTGATACTTTATCATTCTTAAAGGCACAATGAATTAGTGATTCAATTCAAAAGCAAGTAAGACACTTCATTATCAGCTTACTAAACATAGTTTAACACACAACCAAAGATGCTAAAATGTTATCTATCTTTAAAGTGCACTGATTAATTATATTTTTTTAAAATTATTTATACGGACACCTTATTTTGGTTCCAATAAAAGGATCCTCTGAACCTTTAATACAATCATCCATCGCACTGCTATCACCCCCAAAAAGATAACAATACAAAAAATGGCACAGTTTGAAGCCAGGAACAAAGGGTACAGAGCATCAGAGGTCTAAAAAATAATTGCAAAGGCATCAAAAAATACCAAAAGGTGTATATAAGGTGTATATAAAGGTGTATATAAAATTGCAAAATATAATAGAAAATACAAAATATTATTATTTTAATTACTTACAAAAGTACAAGGTTGTCCCATAATAATGACCACAAATCAAAAATGGCATCAAATAGGAACACTGTTGAAAGGTTTACAAGTCAAATACAGCAAACAACAATTTAAATACAGATATCATATTCTTCAATATGGCAATTCTATTTAAAAAGTTACAAGCTGGAGAAGAATACACAATGAAAGACAGGATGGTAGCTACGTTCCTGTTTCAATGTATGAATCTTTGTCAGTCATGAACGACCTTGCACTGGTTAATTTGGAAGCCAGTTATAAGCAGTTGTACATAAATAATAAATTATAATCCAAACGAAGCAAACCGTTAAATTCAAACACATTCTACAAGATGAGACACATATTTATATACCAGAAAATCAAAATCAAATTCACAAAAGATTAGAAACCAAAACATGGATGCACCTTTGGTCAGTCACTTCTTATCTTTGAAGCACAAGACTATTGATTTCAAATTCTTTGTTACTGAGAAACTGGATTTCAAACCTTTTTGTAATTATGACATGGAAAAACAGCTTTGACAGAGAGAACTTTTGGATCTTTACATTTAGGTTCCATACATTCTACAGTCTCAATGATAGATGAAACTTATAAGCCTATATATAATAGACATGTTTTTTTCTGGTTAGTAGACATACCTCACATGTTTAATCAGATGTTTAATCAGACTTGTTTAATCAGCCTGTTTTCAACAGGTAATTTTTGACAGTAGCATGAGGTTCCCTTTAATGTTTTTGGTCTTTTCCACAATCACTTATTGCCTAAATCATTCCATCACAGTCTTGTCAATCTAGGGAAGGTGCGCCCTTCCCTTCTTATTCTGCTTTTCTAAGCAGCATTCTCATTCATGCATATACAACACTCACACAGAGCAACCTTTGGGTAGGAGCCATAATGTAAGTTTTTATTAGCTTGTGATCAGTTTTTTCCTAATAATTTTTCTTTTGTTATGTAATGGTCTTATTTAATTGGACTACTATGTTTATAATTCTTCTTACAGGTCTGTCTTTTGAAGTTATACTGCCGACATACTATGAATTTGATTTTGATTTTCTGCTATATAAATATTTCCTCTCTTCTTGTATAATGCATTTGAATTTAATAGTTTGCTTCAGTTGGGCTATAATTTATTATTTATCTACAGCTGCTTCTAACAGGCTTCCAAATTAACCACTGCAAGGTCGTTCATGACTGATGCAACATTCATACATCAAAACAGGAATTTAGCCAGCATCCTGTCTTTTTTTGCGTGTTCTTCTCCAGCTTGTAAACTTTTTAAAATAGAATTGCCATATTTAAGTTGTATACGATATCTGTATTGAAATTGTTATTTGCTGTATTTGGCTTGTAAATCTTTTGATAGTGTTCCTATTTGGTGTGTTTTTTTTATTTGGGGACTTTTATGGTACAACCTTTTAATTTTGTAATTGCAATTTTTGAAAGAGTTAGATTAGATTAGATTGATAGATAGATTGATAGATAGATAGATAGATACATGAGAGAGAGAGAGAGAGAGAGAGAGAGAGAGAGAGAGAGAGAGAGAGAGAGAGAGAGAGAGAGAGAGAGAGAGACAGCCCCATGGGGCAGAGTGGTAAGCTGCAGTACTGCATTCCAAGCTCTGCTCACGACCTGAGTTCGATCCCGATGGAGGTAGCCGGCTCAAGGTTGACTCAGGCTTCCATCCTCCCTAGGTCGGTAAAATGAGCGCCCAGCTTGCTGGGGGTAAAGGGAAGATGACTGGGGAAGGCACTGGCAAACCACCCCGTAAACAAAGTCTGCCTAGTAAACGTCGGGATGTGACGTCACCCCATGGGCCAGGAATGACCCGGTGCTTGCACAGGAGACCTTTAGCTTTTATAAATGTGTGTGTGTGTGTGTGTGTGTGTGTGTGTGTGTGTGTGAATAATTATATATTTATATATATCTTTTGGTATTTTTTGATGCTTCTTGTGATTATTTTTTTAGACCTCTGGTACTCTGTAACCCTGGTTTTTGTCGTTCAGAGGTTTCTTCTCTCTCTTTTTGTTTTTTTTACAGCTTGAAGCCAGCCCACTCACTGCCCAACAAAAATCGAACGCTTGTGTCTCCCACTCTGCTTAGACACACCCTCTAATCTCTATTCTAGAAAAGCACACTATTCTGTTCAGAGGCCAAAAAGCTAATTGACTTCATTGTCTACTGTATAAGAAGCTATAAAACAAAGACAAGGAAAACAATATGAACATACAGCTCTTTTAACTATATTACAAGGCGTTACTGTTTTAACAATGGCACTGATCAGAGAATAAATGCAGCAATTGTTTCATCCAATTGCCGCATCATATAAAGAATCCATAATTTAAGGAATTGTGAACTGTATGTCCAGTCATAAAATTCCATCTTCTGTGGAACTGCAAAACAGGCTTTATGTTCTGCTCTCAATAAGAGAATGACTAAAGATTTACATGAAATATCAGAACTGCTGCATCAACAATCCCCATTTGTCTATAAACATATACATTCTGACATTTATAGCCCAATCCAGATTTACTTGCAAATAATTCCTTCTGAAGATCTAAGTATGCTGTTTCAAAATAAATAATAATAATTGTTCAAAATTACCATGTACTATTCAAAGTACACCAAAATAAAATGGTCTAACTGCTTGCAGTCTAAAATGATAAGTATCTTCAGGAAGTTTAGAGGTTAGTACTACATTTGTGAAGAAAATGACTACTGGCATTACCAAGCTGTTATCTAGTGCTTTTGACTAGTTTAACAGAAGCAAACTACATATTTATCTCCTACATATGCAAGTACCTAACTAGATGAAGAATGGCATTCATTAACAGGTCCTGTGTATGCTGCTAATTCTGCCCACTCCCAAGCACTCCCAACTGCTAGGACTACTTCCTATAACTTCCTTTTTAAAAGGCTAAAAATCCCACTCATTGCAGTGTGTGTATGTGTGTGTGTATGTGTGCCATCAGGTCACAGCTGACTTATGGTGACCACGTCGGGTTTTCAAGGTAAGAGATGCTGTTGCCTTTGCCTGCCTCTGCATCCTGACCCTGCTATTCCTTGCCCATCCAAATATTTACCAGGGCCGACCCTGCTTAGATTCAGAGATCTGACGAGATCAGGCTAGTCGGGGCTATCCAGGTCAGGGCTACTCATCGCAATGGAGAGTGGGGTATTTGATTCCCTCTGCTGCTCTGTTCTCTCCCCTTTTTGAAAAGGCCTCTAAATATACATTCCTGCCTGAAACATGTGCTGTGATTAACTGAAACCTTCTGCATTCTGTCTCCATGTCCATGAGCACTGATGTCTTGCAAACTTGAGCCTAAATTTCTCACAAAGAAAAACCATCAAGGCTCAGATTCTGTGATGGGCATGAACTTAGTTAACTGTGAGACTTGCATGCTCCCTTGATCTCTCCCCCATGTAGTGTTCCCAAGATCAAGATTTAAATCGTCAAATGCCAATCAGTTTTGATGTCCAAATGCAGATATATTCACCCACTCAAATTTGCTTCTATCCAACAGCTGGGATTCTTAATCAGGATTAAAAAATGGTTATCCTTTTGCCTAGGGCAGAAACAAACCTCAGATGGTGATAGGGTTGTGACTTACCCGGTAATAGCCAGGGACTTCCTGGTGATTCTCCCTGTCCCACACCCTCACTCAATAGAGGGGCAGGAAAAATGGGGGGGGGGCAGCATGTTGGGAGTCACTTCCCATTTCAGAACAGGAAGTGACATCATGACACTCTAGGAATTTCAAAATCTCTATGGTACATCCATAAAGATTTTTGAAATTCCTAGGATGTCATGACACACTTCCTGTCTTAGAACATGAAGTACCGTCACTTCCAAGAAGTCTCCTCCCCCTGCCCCATGCTCCTGGGGATTGCTAGGCAAAGGCTGGCATCCCTAGCTAGTGAAGCTGCCTGACTTCAGACATCACAGCCCATTGGAGTTAGACAGAAGACTCCATCTTCTGTATTAGTGCATCATGCAAGGGGAGAAGGGAAGGACATATGAGCCTGGCAATTAGCCCAGTTCAATCAACTGAGCATTTGTATTTGGTCACAAATTACTCTCAAACAAATGAACAAACAAACAAAAGAAACTTGCAAGACATCAATT
This sequence comes from Euleptes europaea, assembly GCF_029931775.1. Classification (NCBI taxonomy): domain Eukaryota; kingdom Metazoa; phylum Chordata; class Lepidosauria; order Squamata; family Sphaerodactylidae; genus Euleptes; species Euleptes europaea. The sequence goes on from NC_079317.1 coordinate 81,849,614, forward strand.
CTCAAGGGCAGAACTATCTTAGTGACAGAAGTTCTTTTTCATTACTTTGATGGGACTGAGGAGAAAATAATCAATTCTTTTAAACTTGTACTAATTTGATGCAACAGAATTGCATGGAAAAGGCTAATATTTAACCTAAAATATGAAAAAATACAATGTTCGCTTCCTAATACACGTACCCTCGTACAATGTGCATTTCTGAAAGTTTACCAAGAAAAATCTAAAATCAGAACTAAAAATATAAGTACCTTTAATGATCACAGATAGTTGATTAAAGGTCATGCTTTCAGAATGAAGTATATAGTCAAATCTTGCTGCACCAGTAAAGTGCTCCGTGAAAAGCTACACTAGTCAACATTAGACAACATCATACTTTTGTGTGATCCTTGTGATGACAGAAACCCAAGAAAACATGTCCACGTATAGTTTCAGGACTGGATGATAGATTACTAACATCCATGTGAAAATGAAGCTAACAGTGCATCTATGTTCATTATCAACATTTGAAGTACTACCTCACGTTAAATATCCAATCCTCAAAAATTAAATGTAGCCTGAAATAAAGCACACACCAAGATTGTATTTCAACCAAATGTATACTAAAAAAAGGCTGGGAAACAAATACCTTTAACTTGACCAGGTTTTCTGGTATTTGGAATGGTGTTTGTGTCTCTTGCCTATAAGATTTTAACATTGTTGCTTTCTATTAAATATACTAAATGCTCAATACACACAATGGAATATAAAAGCACTTGGGGATATATATTTTTGCTTTTAAGGCAATATAAATAACATCACAGTTCCTTTCTTATTTGCTCGGCAGAAGTGATAGAACAGCTGTAAAAAAATTCAATAGCAGTAACATTATGTAGAATGCAAATTTCAAATTCAACAGCTTAGTCCGAACCGGAGCAAACCATTCTAAAGAGAATAATAGTTACAGACTCAATTGTATTATGCCCTCTGTTAAAAAAAAGTAGTTTGGGGCTATATTTTTCTCCATGTGACTTTCTCTATATCCTTTTCATACCTATCAGGGAGAACTGCCAGTCTCATCAATTTAATATACAAATATTATTTGACTGATAGCTTCGAGGGTGTTTTCTGAATGTGTGTCTAGGAGTTAGGCATAAGTCTGATAATTTTCAGGTTACAAAGACGTGCCCCTTCTGGCCACTTATCAACATGCCTTGCCTTGAGGTTCATGTGTGATTCAGTTAAACTGGAAATCAATGTTTCTGTGTAAGATTTCTATGAGGATTACCCTCAGGGAAGGTATATACGCCATGGAGAGAAAGTAACTCAAGAAAATTTAATTAGAAGCCCTAAATGTACAGCATGTATACTTAGCTAATCGGATCAATTGCAGCCCACTAGCAAAGCATATTCTAATTATCAAGACAGATGAAATTTTGCCACCTCTCAGCAGTTGTGCAAGCCACCTTCAGGAAAATAAGAGAAGGCAGACAAGGATCTCTCATACTCTGAACAACATCGAGTTTTTCTGCTTGCATTCTGCAGAGAAAACCCCCTGTGGTTTTTTTATTTGTTAAAGGTGGTTTTATCGCATTGATTTTCTAGAGATACCTACCACTTCGAAGAGTCAGATTCATTGCAAAACAGGGCTTTACTACTCATCTAGTTTGGTAGGAGCTTTGATCTTCCAAACTGAGTGTCATTTGCCCAGCTTCAAATTAATTTTTATGGGAGGGATATAAAGTCCTCTGTTAACACAAGAGTACGGACCCTTACATCTGAAAAAGGAGACATGAAATTTAAGTGCAAAACAACTGCTATCTCAAACTAATTCCACTGTTTACCTCCATGCTTTAAAAAAACATATCTAGGTAAATGTAGGAGCCCCGTGGCGCAGAGTGTTAAGCTGCAGTACTGCAGTCAAAAGCTCTGCTCACGACCTGAGTTCGATCCCGACGGAAGTCGGTTTCAGGTAGCCGGCTCAAGGTTGACTCAGCCTTCCATCCTTCCGAGGTCGGTCAAATGAGTACCCAGCTTGCTGGGGGTAAAGGGAAGATGACTGGGGAAGGCAACGGCAAACCACCCCACGAACAAAGTCTGCCTAGAAAACGTCGGGATGTGACGTCTCCCCATGGGTCAGGAATGACCCGGTGCTTGCACAGGGGACCTTTACCTTTAGGTAAATGTAGCTTGAACTACAAAACATTAAACAAAAATGGAGAGATTTAAACTGATAATAGTCTTGATGAAAGTAGCTCACACTAATCCAACTGCACAAAAACGGGAAGTGTTTCATCCAAATTCCAGATTTTAATTGCATACTCAAGAGGTCAAGAGACCTCCAAATGCCTTCACAGGTCAATTTTTAAGGCTCTGGGGAACTATGAAGTCTCTGAACTAGACCATTGGGCATCACAAAGAGTTTAGGAATTGTACAGTCCCTGAACTTGTCTGATCATGTTTGGAAAAGCATTCTCACCTGACTCACCTTAAAATTTATTTGTGCTCTGAAGGACTTTCCCTCAGTTCACATAACAGTAAGGAGGTCTGAAAGAAGCACTGGCAAGCTCTTAACAGTCACATGACCTCCAAGGGGTAGGTGGGTCTTGCAAAAGATTACAAATCAATTCTACCTAACCTTTAACTCAGTTTAGTGGCAGATCAGAATACAACCAATTCCTATTCACTTCCCTGAGCTGTGCTTTGTGGGATCTGGAGCCTTTAGGGTATTTTGTATGCTTCATTCCAACGTTCAGAACTGGGATATTTTAAGATGGCTAGTCAAAAGTGCTCTTTTGGCTTGGCTTCACTTCACACATCTATGCTCATCGCTTGACTGCAGCGTGAAGTAGTTATCAGTATGCACGAATGAATCAGCACAAACCAAACCCAAGATGCAGTTTCCATGTCACATCACAGTGATTTCACGAAGTCACAGTTCACCTATGTAAGCTGAGAGTCTTTGTGGTACTAAAAAGGGATGAAAGATCAAGTGAGGCACAGGCCCGTGGTCCCAAATAAATGGGACTAAATCAACAGTGATTCACATATTAGGCTGAGTCTAGGCTTGCAGCGTGGCAAAATAATTTGGTTCAAATACTTCAAGTCATAGAGGAGAATATGGCTTTACCATTGACTTTGTTAAGGTTTATACATTTGAAGTAATTATTTCTTTTGGGAAGCTCCCACAACATGCCTTCTAGATGCAATGCAGGAAATCCACACAAAATTGAATGGCAGTACATTAGCTCCACCAGTTTTAATTCCCTCACTTTTGGGTAATCACAAGAAGGAAGTTCCTTAGATGCCTAAGGAAGTTCATGACAACATTTGCCTATTTTTGTGGTGCCCCAGGGTTTTGAGGTTTTTCCAAACTTCTAGAATTTACAGTTGGTTAGATGCTTCAGTTACATGTGTAACGCTGGCATGTGTCTGAGAAGGTTTGTACAACACAGACAAGGTATGAGGTAATTTCAGGATCTGCAAAAGTCATACATTCCCTGGATTGGTGTGTCAGTGATGTCTTATTGGATACATGGTGTTGTGACGTTCACTACATAATTCTGGACTGGAACCATCAGGAAATCGACCACCTTAAAACAATTCCAAAGGTAGCGGGTGGACATTTTTCTTTCCCCTCTTTTGTGATCAAAATCAAATCTGGCAAACATTTAGGCACAGGCCCAATCTGCATTCAAAAGATACAATGTAAGAAAAAGTTTATTGAACCATCACTTTGAAGAATCCAGTTTTGACTCTATAATCTAAGCATTTTTAAAGCAGCCTTATGGATCAACAAAGAAATTGGTCACAAACATTTCATTTGTAACTGCCATAAGGATCTCTGTCTGCCGCTGCTGTAATGTGTGTACATGTCAATAAAAATTAGCATAAACAGTAATTATCTGGCTGTAGTATTATGCATTGTAAACATGAGGGGGAAAACCGCAGATTGCTCAGCAGTAACTGAAAAGCCACTCCAGAGTATAATATCTATGCAGTTCACACAGCATATAATCATTGTGTGCTCTGAGGATTTCACTAACACACTTGTAAAAGGCATAAATTAAATGGGATCACACAATAATTACATGTTTATCTGTGGCTTCCAAAACATAGGGTTACTAATGCTAACATCATTTTAACATGTACTTTGGCAAACATAGAAAGCCTAAAGGACTCTGTCATGGAAGACCACTCGCGGGCTTTTTTAGTGGTTGGCAACTGAAGGCAATGTTTCCTGAGGGTGTGCTTCCCACAATGTGTGCCTTATGCACTAGCATAAGCCCTGTGATTACTCCATCTTTGTTTCATGAACATCAGAGGTCATCATGGGCACTAGAAGTACTCCAGAAGTGAAAGAGGCCCTATCAGGGCTGTTGCTAAGTACTGAGTGGCCTGACCTTGGAAACCTTACTCGCTTGGCACGACATCATATGAGCAGTATTTACAGGAGAGGATGATCTCTCTATAGCCTCCTGCTCCTCTGCTGTCATCCCAAAGAAGACCCCATTACAACCAGGATAATCTGGAAGCAAAGAGAAGAAGGGGTCTGAATGAGACCAACAGTATCACTACACTGTCACGCCTCCACCTTTCAAATGAAAAAGGAGAGGTGCAACAACTGGTTAGCAAGAAGGGAAATGCATTAACCATCTGGCAAACAACCCCATTTAGGGCAAAATCAAAGTTCTGGACAAAGGGGTAATGACCAGGAAAGAATCAAGGTGTATGAGCATAAAACAGTGGATGCAGAATGGCAGTGTGCTTCAGTCAGTTCAAGTTCCGTTACACGTAGTTGGGGAATGGAGGTCCAGTTAGAAGACAGTAACAACTATTCATGCAATCGTTTTTTGCACTGTGACACAGCAGCTAACCCCAAATACTCCTCAGCTTTCAATCGGTCACAATGAATACTAGCTAGCTCAAATGTCCAGCTATTTTCAGAGGAATTAATATAGCAAATGATGGTAGCTAATACAAGACCTAGTTACTCACATGAGCTGGCTGCTTATTTTATCCATACGGTCTCTCCCATGTATGGGATTGTACTGAGAAACCACAGTGTGAACTCCACTATTGGTCTCAAACTCACTGAAGTCAACAGCTATTTCTATTATTATGATGGTACTGCTACCACAAAACAGTTGCTAACTTATGTGGAACCTCTGGAAATCTCAACCACCAGGTTGTATCCAACTCATGTTTGATTACAGGAAATGCTGACACCACAGCAGGAAGAGAGCTGGGAATAAGCAGAGAGAGTGCTTTTTAAATATCACAAACAAATCGCCTTAAAAGATAGAGAAAGTTGGCATATAAAAACGCAGTTCTTCTTCTCTGGCTTCTTCCTCCATGGCCTTTCACTTTGGCTTTGTGACCAGCTTGTGCCTGTCGTTCACATGGAACACAGAAAATGCAGTTTGGGGCCATTTGAAGAAAAATGTAGGGAAGTTTAACAGAACAAATAAGTGGAAACATCCAGCTCGACTGCATTATAGCCAAGAAGGCATAATGAAAAGTCAAAGGGGTACCCAAGGGTACTGTTATAAACTCAAGGGGACAGTAACTGGTACAATAAAAACTCAGAGGGAAATTGGTTTGTTCAGGCACTGAAAGCTTTCAGACTATTGTTCAGTATTGCTGCTCAATCAAGGTGCTGCTTGGTACAACACCCTGTTGACCTGCCTCATTCCTTTCTAACAAAAGGGATCCCAGTGACATCAGCATCTAACTAATGAAATCTTATCCCACAAATTACAACCCACACTCTCAGGATACCAAAGACCATCCCTGGCACACCTCCTTCTCACCAAAACACTCCTTTTTCTTTCCTTATTTGGAAGTTTTCCTATGTAAGGGAAACACCTGTTGCTACACCTCCTTCCAATCACTAGGCTGGCTGTAAACCCAACAACTTTCCCTTCTTAAACCTGAGAAAATCAAAGGTTTTGTTCACATTATTCCCCTTCTTCTTTATCCGGAGCTGCAATAGCTCCCCCAAGTTATTTAGTGACTGGCTCCTGGAGGCATTCCCCTCTGCTTCCCATTCTGTGTTTTTTCTCCCTTGCTATGCTCACTCGCTTCTTGCTTGGCCACTTCTACCTGTTTTCCCTCAACTCTTTCCTGGATATCTACTTGGATTTTTACCTGGATCTTTGCTTGGGTCCCCACTCTGATCCCAGCACCCCTCCAGGTTTGTGCAGGCCCAACATACTCTTGAATTTATGCTTATGGTGGGCATTCTAGTATTCAGCGCTACGTATGTACTTAATATTATTTTGACTGTGTGTCACATATGTGACTCATACTATCTCTGGTTCAATATTCTGGATCTCTGTGCTCTATTCCAACTTGTCTACAAGACACGGTCCTTTGTTTAAATGATCTCCTAGAAGTGTATACTTCATGGCCATCTTATTCTAAGTGTAAAAATGTGATTCTGCAGCTGCTTTGGAACAGGAGCAAAAGGTTGCAGAAGAGAGGCATCCCCCTATCTACAGATTTAAGTATCTGCAGGCAGAGGGCACAGTTGAGAATAGATATATAGATGTGGATGTGGAAGAAAACTAGAAGTAAATATGACTGAAAAGTGTGAGAGCACATTACTCGGTGGCGGCAATGGTGGTGAAGCAAGCTCACTTCTTACCTCCATTGTGTCTATTCAATGCCAACCTCCCTGGTTTTTCAGACTGTGAGGGGGCTCTGATCCCAGGCCTTTAGGAGGCTGACACAGAAAACATGAAGGGCTGCTGACATTTTGCAGATAAAGTCACTCACATCTGCTGCAACTGGAAACACCTTGTACACAGAGATTGATGCAGTTAAATCTCAGGATGCTACTAGAGTGCAGCCTGGTCCTAATTGTAAGTATGCATTTCAGTTGGTGAGGCCCGATGAAGTGGACAAGCTGCTTAGAAATGTGCAGCCCACCATGTTCAGTCATGAGCCTTGCCCTTGCTAGTGCAGGGCTATTTTGGGAGGGTCGGCTAATAATAAGCAAATAAAAAACCATAAGTCAAAGAAACACAACAATTTATTGATAAGAAGAAGAATTGTGGTGGTAACTGGCCACAACTTATTTAACTCTAAAACAGTTGTAAGGATTGGCACAGCATCTGGGGCAGGATCCCAAACATCTGCCGACCCCAATGCGGACTGATGTTGTTCCTACTCCAGCGGTCCCACTGAAGTAGCTGGGGATGGCAGTACCGGGACATACCTGGACGTGAGCCACTCGGTAACATCCCACTGCCACCTAGGGAGAGACCACTCTGGCCGTCCCAGAACTGGCATGCCTTACCACCATGCCCCTTTCAGAAATCCCTTATTGGGATTCCCCTTAGCAGAGGAAAGGGGCTCGCCGAGGGGGCTGATGGCCGTCGGGACGGGTGGGAAGAAACGGATCGGGGGGAGTTTTCCCCCCGGTCCATCTGCGGGACATTTAAAGAGGAGCCAGCGAGGGAAGGCTCCAGTCCATTGCCGGCTTCCGTTCCATGCCTCGCCAGCCAGATTGAGAGAGGAAGGGGTGGCTGCCTTGGCTGGTTTACAGACCAGATAGGAGTTCTCAAAGGGCCGGATTAGGCCCATGGGCCTTATGTTTGACACCCCTGGTCTAGATGTTAACAAGAGCCTTCAGCCTTGAAAGAGGCAGTAATGAGGCTCGTTCTAAAGACAGCATCCCTGGACCCCAATGACCTGAACTATTACCATGGCCAACATTTCTCTTTTGGGCAAAAAAGCTTCAGTGAGTGCTCACTGTGAAGCTTCAGGAGGTTTTGGAGGAGGGGGAATGCCCTTCCCACTGAGGCTAACCAGGCACTTACTTTAGTCTCCTTCAAGAATCAGGCCAAAACATTTCTCTTGCCCATGCTTTTAAACAAGGGCTCTTTGGGGCTCTTTTATTGGGGTGGTTTGTATTGATTTGGATGGCTTTATGTATTTGATTTTGCTTGGTGTTGTGAGCTACCTCAAGCGCATTTGGGGAAGTGGCATATAAATTATCTGAATATATAAATAACAACAAATGTAAGAGCAAGAAAATCAGCATACCTTAGGGTTGCCAGGTCCCTCATCGCCACCGGCGGGAGGTTTTTGGGGCGAAGCCTGAGGAAGATGGGGTTTGGGGAGGGGACATCAATGCCATAGAGTCCAATTGCCAAAACAGCCATTTTCTCCAGGTGAACTGATCTCTATTGTCTGGAGATCAGTTGTAATGGCAGGAGATCTCCAGCTAGTACCTGGAGCCTGGCAACCCAAGCATATTTAAATTTGCAATACATAATCAACTTAAATGTGCATACTACTCCTTAATTCAGTCTGGTGTCACAAATGACACAGGCAAAGTATGCCAGGTGAAGTAGCTGATGTAGGACAGTAACTAAACCGACATGCCTTTTCCAGTCAGTGATAAGAGCGCAATTAAACCAAAGTTTCTTGCAACATTTTAATTGAAATCAAGGTTAAGTGACTTTGAAATCCCTTAAGATGATGTAAGGTATTCCTCTAAACTACACTTAAGGAAGGCATTGATAAATAAGCTGCATAATATAATTTGATTTCCACAGTCCTTCGAGTAAGAAGTAGTAAAAGGATTAAATTATTAAAACCAGGTTTTTTCTATGGCCCCTAGGAATTTAGAAGGGGAAGGGGAGAATAGGCTCTAGAATTCTTACAACTAGTTAATGCCCTTTTCTCTGTCTTTGACGTTTTCATTAAGATGACAGGTATACATTATGCCACTGCAACAAATGACAGAATTGTTGGCAGTTAATAACTATGCTGAGTGGGGGAGAAACGGCGACAGAAAAAATCCCTGGGGACAAAGCCTCATTGTGATCATTAAACAATTATTGCAACGTGAAATTAGGCAGAGTTGTCATGCAATAGCTCTTATTTTACTGCAAGGGAAATGAGGGCAGATCTTTTCAAACACACGGAAGTATTCCAGTTCATTGGGATTTCTTCAAGTCTCCCAAGTTGCCTATGGGGTGGCACTTAATTTGCATTTCAATGACAAATACTGTAATACTGAAAATTTGCAAAATATATTGCCTTGCAAGATAATGTACAGTTGAAAGTTTTGTTAGTGGAAGTAATTTAATGTTTTTAAATACTGTTTGTCTCTCATAAGATGATGATGAAGAAGAAGTTGGTTTTTATATGCCGACTTTCTCTACCACTTAAGAAGAATCAAACCAGCTTACGATCACCTTACCTTCCCCCTCCCTACAACAAACACCCTGTGAGGTAGGTGTTCTGTGACTAGCCCAAGGTCACCCAGCTGGCTTTCTGTGTAGGAGTGAGGATACAAATCCAGTTCACCAGATTAGCCTCCGCCGCTCATGCGGAGAAGTGGGGAATCAACCCTGGTTCTCCAGATCAGAGGCCACCGCTCCAAACCACCGCTCTTAACCACTACACCACGCTGGCTCTCTCCATGAAAGCATCTTTCTACAGAGCAGTTAGGTTAACTGACAGAAGAATCCTAGGCACACTTACTTGGGACTAAGGCCTATTGACAGAGCATAGTTCAGCAAATGCATGAGCCTGGGTGATCCCCTCAGGCACAATCCCTATCCTTTCTCCTCCTTTTTGCCATTACACAAAGCTTGGCAATTCAACACTTTCATATATAACCATGCCAGCAGATAAATAAGGATCAGGCTGCCCCTTTTCTGCCAGGGTGTGCCTGTGTCATAAAGACTATAGTGAGATTTTCACTGTCATTGTATCTTTCCAGGTAGCTTGTCTGAAAACAGTGGTTCAAAGACAATTCTGCTATACATATTTCTTAAACCATGAGATAGACTTTCTCTCAGGAAGTACTGGTATCTGTTAAGGTAACATGGGTGTTTTATGCATGATCGCTTAACCCTCCTTTATTCCCTGTTTCAGCCAGGATCAAAATTTTGGGTATGCACATTACCTCATTCCTTGGAAGCTCAACGCTGCTTCAATGCAAAACGAACCTGGCTTTTCCCATTCCTCTTCTTGCCCCAATTAAACCGTGGATCCTGGCTCATTCTGGAATCACTAAGCGAGAGTACAACTTTCTCGAGTTGAGCTTCGCCCCACCCTTTTCCAAACCCCTCTTCAAGGCGGCATGCTGATAGCCAAACAATGGAAGCACAGAAGATTGGCTTCACTCACAGCCAATCACGAAGCAGTGTGTAAAGAGGCAGGGATTCAAGTGCTTCCTGCTACCTCGGAGCTCTTTCTGAGCAAAAGAAAGGCTTTTTAAAATGAGGCTTGGATTTCTCCCCTCCCCCTTCTTTCAGATTGCTCCATTTTTTGTTCTTAAAATGCTTTTTTATGCGGCAGTTGGGTTTGGGGGGAAGGAAATCTTCTCTTGCGAGGTAAGCCTATCACAGAGCAGCATTTAAAGGGGTGGGACTTGATGTGAACTTGGGAGACTGCTTTTTTGTATCCATGCCTCCATTAGCACACAGTTTCGTCCCTGATCATTCCAGCCAATGAATACAGTTTCCCCCAGCCTGGTTGAAATGGGGAATAAAGGAGGTTAAAGCGACCATGCATAAATGACCTATGATCTTTCCAGCCCAAGGCATTTTGCTTCCCCAAGCAGCTACAAGCTTTGGTCCAGAATCCTCTGTCACACTGCAAGGGATCCTGTGCTGAACTTCCCACATCAGCGCTGTTTCACTGTCACTCTTAAAATACTGCCATTATAAGCTACTGTCTAGACTTGCTTGTACAGTCCCGTTGGCACTAATGCCTCTAAAAAACCCACAGTACCAGGATGATGATGTATTCAAGGGTCAGAAAGACACTAAAAATCATGAGAGCTATTAGGGACAAAAACAGACAAAGGGTATGAAATGCAAAAGAGTATTTCTGAGCAGTTATTCCCATGTAAAAAACATTTACATGGCACAAACTGCACTGGAAGGTAACAAAAAATTCTCTCTATTCTGTCAACCAATAGATACAAAATACATAATTCAAGGTCTAATCAAAAACACCATTCAAGTACATTTGATGTGCCCCCCCCCACAACAGCTTGGATAATGCAAAACAGTTACAAACTCCTGCAAAACACACCTTTACCCTAGTTTAAGTGGAAGCATTCCCTTTCTTTTGCTACCGGTTGTATGCACAGGTTCAAATTAAATGGAAATTTTGTGACATTCTATCATGCAAAAAAACATGATAATGTTAAAACAAATTATTTATCAAGGATATAACAAAACTTTCAACTTTGCTTCTTTACAAGCCACTGTTTAATACAAAGGTGTGAACAGACTAAAAACTCTACTTGTTACAGCTGACTAAGTGCACTTGCCAGGGATGATTTCAAGAGGGTTTTTTTTTTTTTAAAGAAATGTTAAAATAACGTTTTGAGTAACCTGATATTGTTCAATAGGAGCACATCACAGGTAAAGAAACTGCCTAGATTTGGCATTTCCACTACTGGGGTGGCTTTCTGTAAAATCATACTAATATATTCCAGTCACAATGTGATGCTTTATAGTCAATCATTTCTGGGCAAATATTCACATACATCCTGATTTTGTCCCACCATTTGAATATATTTCAATCCATTCGATACAGACAAAGTTTCCACTGATTCCTTCTTCCTGTTGCATACTCCCTTCATGTCATTCTTCAGGGTCCCCAGAAGCAGCATTGTTGGAAATTAAGGGGTTACCAGCAGGGTGGGGGAGGGGAATTCCATTCTGCTAACTGGAAAATTTAGTCTAGATCCAACCCACTGTATCTATAGCCAACTTTCATTAAGAAAACCAGAATGCAACTCACACCTCCCAAGTGTTGATTAGAACAAACAGGACTTTTGTAAAACAGAAATAAATAAAAATGTGGGAGTGTTTATATCAACAAAATGAGAACTTAGTTTTAGGTCTTACACTAGGTAAAGCACCAGGAGAAGCCAGACTAGGTAACATAATGCAGTAGCTGATGGCATATGAATCCCAACGGAAGTCGGTTTCAGGCAGCCGGCTCAGGGTTGACTCAGGCTTCCATCCTCCCTAGGTCAGTAAAATGAGCGCCCAGCTTGCTGGGGATAAAGGGAAGATGACTGGGGAAGGCATTGGCAAACCACCCCGTAAACAAAGTCTGCCTAGTATACATTGGGATGCGACGTCACCCCATGGGTCAGGAATGACCCGGTGCTTGCACAGGGGACCTTTACTTTTTTTTTACCTGAGGGCATATGACACATCCTTTAGTTACCAACCATTACTGGTTAAGTTAGGAAAAGGAGAGCCACAGCAGGGAGGTCTAGCAGCAATGGAGGTGTAAGCTGGTCAGTGACACGATGAGGCCCAATTTAAATTAGGCCAGTTTAAATTAGCTAATACCAGACCAATCAGAATCAAGCCCACTTAACTTGTTTGGGTCCCTCAGAAATAAGGTTAATGGGCTCGTCAACGGGTTCTCACCAATCAGTTGTATTGAGGCAGCCATTGTTCTTTGGAAATGCTTAGTTTTCAAAAGAAAAATTCCACCAATCACTTACCTCTGGTTATTTGTTCTGTGATCTAGTCTAGAACAAGCTTAGAAAATCAAGTTTGTCCACGGCAGCCAGCCAACAAGTTGTTTATTCTGTGCAACTTTCAGTTCTCAAAAGGAATTTCACAATTGCAAAGCTTTTTACACTGCATATTCCAAAGCCTAGTGTGGAAAATGTATCTAGACTATAATTTGACAGTGTGCAGGAGATCTACGAATGACCATTAACTGAACACAAATTCTTCTCCCTCTTCTTGTTCCTTCTCAGGAAAATGTCATAAGCAAGACCATTGGCTCACTATAGTCAGACACGTGAATTCCTCACAGATATATTTTTGAACAACCATATGCTATGTAGAGGAACTCATCAAATTTCTCATCACTGTACAGCTTTCCATACAGCATTAAAACAGCTTAAACATATATATCATAAAACAGAAGATGGAGCTAGTATTTTTTTTTATCAGGTTAGGGTTTGTGCACACCAATGAGCTCCCATCCCATCAGTTTCAATGGATGAAAAATCTACCCCAAAAAAGATTTTCTCATGAAAATCTAACCACACTGGTCCACTGTGACATCACAGCACAATGATCAATGCCGACAGGCTGGGAAGGCAAGACTATTACACACCTTCATATGCCCATCATACCGGTAGGTTTATAACAGTGACATATTTATTCAGTAAAGTGGAAAAACTATTTCAAATACGACTACTTTGACTCCATTTTTCATTTTGAAATTAAAGGTATTTGCCACAATAATTTTTAGATTTAATATTAACAATATGAAGATTTACATAGAAGCCTTAGGGAACACAATACGCTGTTGGTTTATGTGGAAGCTGGGGATGCCATTGCCAGGTGGGACCTGGGGATCCCCCAGAATTACAGTTCATTTCTAGACTACAGAGATCAGTTCCCATGGAGAAAATAGATGCTTTGGGGAGTGGACTGCATTGAGGCAGCCATTGTTCTTTGGGAATGCACTGTAGCCCACTGAAGTCCCTGTCCTCCCCAGGTTCCATCCCCAAATCTCCAGGAGTTTCCCAACCTGGATCTGGCAACCCTAGTCCCCCATCTCTCACTGGTGGCCAGGAGGGACCTGGCAACTCTAGTGCAAGCTCTTCTTTATTTGTTCACTCAATTTATATCCTGCTTTTCTTCCTAATGGAGAATCCAAGCAGCATAATTCAAGGTCTAATCAAGAACATAATTCATTATTTCCTGTTTAATCCTCACAACTCTGTGAAGTAAGTCAGACTGGCCGTGTGTGACTGGCCCATGGTCACCCAGCAAGCTTCCACGGCAGAGCAGGGATTCAAACCTGGATGTCCCAGATTCTAGTCCATCACTAACCACTACAACCACACTAGTTTGTGGGGAGATTGCTTTCCCTTATAAAACTTTGTATTCAGTTATTGAGTTTGGGAAAGATTTAGTGGAGGTTAATAAGATCGGCTAAAGAGATGAGAAATCATGATTGAAAGGTGCGTTTCCATATACATTTATCACAATTTCATTGAACTTTTTATTGTACTCTGTAATATTTTCATCCATTCTTCTCGACATAAATCATTTCCTTTCCAAAGTCTTGATGGGTGTTTGTCTGTAGCAGTAGAAAAGAGCAAGAGTCTAATAGCACATTAAAGACTAACAAAAATTCTGGCAGGGTATCAGCTTTTGTGAGTCACAGCTCACTTCTTCAGATAACCAAAACTTTTGATAATCTTTAAGGTACTACAGGATTCTTGCTTTTTCCAAAGTCTGTTCTGAAATTAATTTTTTTTAAGTAGAAGTACCAGTACTTGAGTATTTTTGAAATCTCACACTTGGTCATGGAAGCCTGCCTTCCTCCTTTCCCCACCTATTTGATATGTGAAAACTGGTAAGATTTTATGTATTTACAATATTTACAGTCTGCCTTTCTTAATGGGACTCAAGGCAGATTACACAGAGTGAGTCAATACAATCAACAAGATGGGACATTCAATAAACAATTAAATAGACTTTGGGCTGTAGAACCACCCAGTAGTTTAAAAATAAAACTGAAGCAACGCGTAAGTATTAACACGACACATTAAATGATGCAAAATTACACAATGAAAGTCAACCCATAGCAAATTGTAGACAGTAGTACAGACCACAGTTCTCAGTAATTTATCCAAATACTGTTGCAAAGCATTTTGTAACTACCCTGCATAAAAAAGCCCTCTTGAATAATTCAGTTTTGAATAGTTTGCAGAAAGGCAGAAGAGTGGTAGCCCTCCTGACTTTCTCAGGCAGGCCATTCCACAAGGTGGGGGCCACAACAAAGAAGGCATGTGTATGGTAGGGCTGCTAGGTCCCCTCTCTCCTCTGGCAGGAGGCTATGGGGCTGCGATCGGGATTGCGCACGCCACTTCCGGTTTACAACCAGAAGTGCCATCTCACGAGGGGCCTTTTCCTCTTAGTTTGAGTGGTAAAGCGGCCCTTTACCACTCAAACTAAGAGAAAAAGGCCCCTCGGTGTGTATGCACGCATGCACGTTTGCCCACCGACCCTCAGGTGGTCGGCGGGCAGAGGGGCCAATTTGGGGGGGGGGTTGCCTGCCACCATTGGATACCTGGCAACCCTAGTGTATGGGCAGCTGCTGACTATGCCCATTTGCAGGTGGGCACCTGTGGAAGGCCTGGCTCAGATGAACGAAGCTGTCGTGGCGGAGAATAGGGGGAGAGATGGTCCCACACATATGAGGGTTCAAGGCCATGAAGGGCTTTGTATGTGATAGCCAATACTTTACATTGAGCCTAGTAACTGATGGGCAGTCAGTGGAGTGACTGTAGAATGGGAGCAATATGTGTGCTCCATCTAGCTCCTGATCATACCTGAGCTGCGGCATTCTACTCCAACTGGAGTTTCCAAATTGATTTTGAGGGGAGACCAATGTACAGTGCATAAAAGCATTCTGCAAGTGCACATTTTTTCAATCCCTGTCATTATGTGTCAGTGCAGAAGGTGTTCACTTTTTGAGAATTTATTTTATATTGGTTCAAGGAAATAATAAATGGAGACATCGAGGTCCTTCAAGAATGCATGTAGATCTTGTGATCCGACCAGAAAAAAAAATCAGCTTTCAAGATCCAGCTAACAGATTTTAAAATATTTATACCATTTATTTGTAATTGTGTTCCTTTATATACTACAGTGCAAATTCTTTTTTTCCCTCTTAAATTGTTGTTTAAGCTGGCTGCCAGGTATGATTGGAAGGCCCTTGTTATATACAGCAGCCATAGGGAAGCTAAGCAAGACTAGTTCTAAGTCAGTAGTGAATGGAAAACTAACTGGAATTCTATGCAAGCCACCTTGAATGCTAGATGGAAGAAAGTTGAGAACAAAATGTAGTCATAAATAGTAAAGCCCTTCATTTTAAAAACAAATACACAACCTGATACTGTGTTTCTAGATTTTCTTTTTTTGCATCATACAATGAACAATCTTTGCAGGTAAAACTGTTTGCCATCCCTCTTCCATATTCACATAGGCATGTCCCTATTTTGATTTGTGAGATTTTGGAAGGGGCACTGATAAATATTGTAATATTAAATAAATTTTAAAAGAACGTTATACCCCAAGACACCGTGGCTTATATTCCATGAAGCCCTGTTGTACCTGTTCAGAAGCTAACCTTATATTGTTTAGAGTGACAAAATACCTTGAAACAGCCCTGGCCCAGCCTGTTTCATTGGGTGGAATATGACAGCAAACGAACGGGGGGGGGGGATTTAAATGAATTAACATTACACAATACGCCTTCACATGGTTTCTTGATATCAAGCAACAGGGGCCTTGGGTCTTGAGCAATCAGCTTAGTGACACACGCCAATTCAAACAAAGTCTTATGTGAATCACCCAAGGTCAAATATCGCATATGTGACAGAAGTGGTTTGAACTTTAGTCTCCCCAATTCTAAAATGCCACTTAACCACACTGTTCAATCATTGTTATGAATGTGCCAGAAGAATTAAAACAAATCTCACCACTTGGTAAGAAGGCAGAATCCCCCCCCCCCACTTAACCCTGCAAAGTATGATCATAATCAAATTCCAGACTAATCTAGGGTTTACGCATCTATATATGACTTTAAAGTTTAGGTTTTGCTCACATTACTTTTAATGTTGTTGTTGTTAATGTATAGGTAATACATTCTTAAAACCCCCATACTGTGAGTTTAACTCTATTTCTTGGATGTTTACATACATTCTTACTCAGCAGCCAGCTACACGGGGTATTTTTAAAATTTCAACAGAGTTTATTGATTTCTGGTTTAAATACAAGATGTTCTTTCAAGCTGAAAGAGACCTATTAAATGCCAAAGATCCCACATCCGTCAAAAAAATGAGATATGGATAATTTTCTCTAACCTTAATCCTGACAACCTTAATCCTGACAAGACAGATGTTCGCTGGGTTAGTAGAAAGGCAGATCAAGGACTCAAGATCTCCCCTGTCTTGGATGGGACTATACTTTGGAGTGCTGCTTGACACCATGGTTACCTCAGTAGACCAGGTGGCTGCTGTGGCTCAGATTGTGTTTGCCCAGCTCCAGCTGGTGTGTCAACGGCATCTGTTCCTGGGTCAGTCAAATCTAGCCTCAGTTAAATTTAGACTGGACTACGGCAATGTGTTTCTCTTTGGGGCTACCCTAGAAGAATGTTCAGAAGCTGCCGCGAGGGCAGAAAGTTGTGGCTAGACTGTTGATTGGGGCCAGCTATCAGGAGCATATGTCCCCAATACCACAGAAATTACACTGGCAGCTGATCCACTCCTCAGCCCAATTCAAGGTGTTGGTTTTGTCCTTTAAAGCCCTACATGGTTTAGGACCAGGGTATCTGAAGGGCTGTTTACTCCCATATGTTCCTGCCCAGGAATTAAGATCACAGGGAGCTGCCCTCCTGACTGTCCCACCAATTAAAGATGCTAGTTTGGTGGGTACACCAGAGAGGGCCTTTTCTTCAGCAGCTCCACAGTTATGGAACGACATTCCCAGAGAGGTATGCCTGGGCCCCTCATTATTGATCTTCAGCAGAAGACAGTTTTATTTAGGACTGCATTTTGATTGATTTAGCTTTTGTTTTTGGTTGTCCTTTTGGAATTTTTTTAACTGGACTTTTATGGGTTTTATCATTGTTGTTTTTTATTGTGTTTTTATAATGTTTTATTAATATTGTGAGCCGCCTTCAGCTCCACAAGGGAAAAAAGTTGCTAACAGATGTTTTAAATAAATAACTTACTGATAAAAATTTTAAATCCTTTTGATCAACAGGTACACTTTTGGAGACAGCTTTTTGTGCCCTGTATCAGTCAAACTTCTCCTTCTTCCAAGGTCCTGGGTACAGAAAGATAAGGTTATCCATTATAGGCAACTCTATTACTTCAGAAATTGACATCAGAAATTGACATCATATTATCAGAATGAATTATTGATGCCTTACTTTCAAAATAGAATGGCTTACAAAAATTTCCACACAATGTTTTAATCTTCTTAACTTATCAATTTGGGGAGTTCAGAAAAGGTCTTATTTTATTTCAATGCCTATTCTCATTTGTTTTGAAAGGAAATGGTCTTTCCATCTATATCTATCTAAAAAAAAAAAAACCAAACACACTGGCTTGGATGCACAGAAAGCACTTCTACTTGGACAATGAGGACATCTTCGGCTTCTACTATTCTTCTTCTAGCTACAGCCCCTCCTCCACTACATCCCATGCTTATATAACTGAGGGTTGAGTCTCCTTACCTGGGGTCTCAGAGCAACTTTTCAGAGGATTTAAGGGAGGCACCATGACTTGCGGAGGAATAAGCTCTATGAGCAATATTCTACTTGTTATCAAACCACATGGTTGTCTCTCCTGTCAATAAGATGATAACTGCTATTCGCAGTGAAATGACTGATGCATACTAGCTACAGGGCTTATTTATCCAAAGAGTCCTTTCAAGGATTTGGACACTGGTTGTGCCTAAAGGAGATCTTCAGTTCATGAACTCAGTGGGGTTTGCAACTTTCCTCCCTTCATGTTGCAGATGTCCATGCCATACCACTCTGGCTTTTGAAAATCCCCTGTTTTAAACCCAGTGCAGAATGGCAGTTTGAGAAGCATAAGACAGCTCTTACTCTATAGGCAGAAGCAACTGAACTGGGTTACATTTCTTTAGAGAGAATTATGGGAAAAAATTAGCCTTGTCTATATATAGATGAACAATGGGCTCTGGTTCCAGGCTCTGGTTTATATTTCCCTTTAAAAAACTGGCACCCTAACAGACAAACAAAAAAACCTATTACAGACCTTGTTAATGGAACAATGCTAAACTTCAGCAGATTTTGGGAGAATTTTGTACCTATTGTTCAAGACACCAAGTCAGTTGAAGCCAACTATCTTAGAAGGCTGAAATTCCATTTAAAATGGTACTGCAAGGTGGCAATCTAAACCAGGCTACAGGTTAACAACTCTGACTAAATGAAAAACCTCTGTTCATTAACACATCAACTATTTTTTTAATCAAACCAAGCTGTATCAGGATACCAGGTGGCTGCATACTATTTTGTCTTGCGTCCTTTGTACAGCCATGTGAAATACATGGACTTAAAATTAATCCCACCCTCAGCATACTTTCAAAAATAAATTAAGCATCACAGACATTGATGTGCACAAATGACCTCTAGCGTTTTGAGCCTCTTCCAGATTAAAAGTATAAAATGAAACCAGTTCTCTTTTACACTCACTAAATAATACATCCTCCTTAATCTTTTCAGTTAAAAGTTCTGCATTTCAAATGTGTAAAGTAAGAACTCTGACTAATACGGTTCGCCACGCTGACTTACTAAATTCAGTTCAGCCTATAAATTGGCTCGCAGAGATGGATGTCAATGTGATTTTTTTTAAGCAGTCATATTAAAAATATACTGTTGCAAGGACTCAGGCATGCCCTTCTCCATTGGATTGTATCCTACCAACGGCCATAGAATTCCTTTTATACATTATACAGAAACAAAAGCAAATGAAGAATATAATTTTGGGGAGAACAAATGAGTAGCAGACGATCAAACCCGCTTAATGCCCAAGGAATGGGCTTTTGAAATAGCAGGGCTCTTCAAGGAAGCTTTTTTGTTGCTGTTGGGTTTTTTTTTAATTCAGCGTGTAGAAAATGCTCTAATTATAGAGCACCAGGGCTGGAAGATTACTAATTATTCTGCGCTCTCACAAACAAGAGAACTTTCAATAGGTCAGACTACAGTCTGCACACAGGAAGGGATTGTGAATAAGGGCCTTTCTATTAAAATGCAATGTAATCCTAGCATGCCCAATAATTTAAGGCTTAATGAAAATCGCTGCAAACTTCAACTTGTTTCTGTAAAACTTTTTAAAAAATATATATTTCTGGTTTTTCACACAGCAGAGCCCTGTTCAGCATCTTGCCGCCATGGTGTTTTTCTGTCTTGACAATTCACTTCCGTGAGCAGGCATGCAGCCAACTCAAATGAGACCCAGCGCGGTGAAAAGCCCTTCAGGTAAACAGTGTGATAAGCTAAACTGCAAAAACTAGACAATGTTTTTGGACTATGAGGCAGTTGCTATGGAGACAGTTGCTAATTAACTGCATTCAGCCAAGAGAACAAAGGATTTTAAGGGCAGACAGGACTCGGTATCTTAGAGTGAGCAATGTATAACATCTTATGCAATCTGCACATCTCTCATATCTGGAATACCTGAGCCTTTGCTTCAGTTGCAAAATGCCTTAAGAAAATGCCCGAGTAGTTCCTTCGAGCTTAACCAGATTTGGCACATCAAATATCAAACAAAACATTATAAACACAGAAGAATGCATTTGGGTCAAGGATGTGTTAGGCATTATTTGGTTCAGTCAGAGAAACATCTTCTTACTCTAAAACTACAGCAGAAGTTGCCCTTGGAATAAATTTATTAATTGCAACAATGAACTAAATAATAAATTTAAAAGGCTGGGACTGGCTTTCTTCCGAGCTTTGTGCAGTCCCTGCAAGGCAGCAGGAAAATATCCCATTGAAATGATTTTGTTCACAGTAGTCTCGTGCGAGTACTCAATGAAGAGCCTCTGTTTGCGGTCTGCCTAACCACGGACTGGCATGGCCACATGTTGTAGAGGATTGTTTTGATACAAGAGCTTCCCCCTATACTTTGAGGATTAAGCAGTGTTTAAATAATGCAGGTAGCTTTGAAAAAGCCAGCATGATACAGCAAGTAGATTGTTGGGCTGGTATTTAGGAGACCCGAATTCAAATCCCTGTTCAACCTAGTGACAATGAGGATGTCACCTTTTTTCTACAGTTTGATTTAATATGAAAAAACCCTCTCTTACAAAACAGCTGGGAAAAAATGGGATGTTTAATGGGTTTCTATCAAAACTGGCCACTTCAGTTTCTGACTTAACAGCTCACTGAGAAAACACTAGTGTATATCATACCATGATAAGAGAATATTTCATACTAAACTGCTTGTGATTAAAATTTCTCCCCAGTTCTTTCAACTTAAACTTGATGCTGTTGTAAAGTGCTTAGTGTTTTTAAATGTTAAATTAAAAATAATAATACTACAACTACTGGTGCAAGACGTCAGTCCTCAGTTTCTCTCAAACTTCCCTTAAGATCATAAGGTGAACCCTGCTGAATCAGGACAGTGGTTCTGTTTCAGCATCCCATCGACACAGTGGGCAAGAAGCTGCACTGGAGGGCCATTCAAAAGGGCATAGAATCCAGGGCCATCCCCTGATGTTGCCTCCTAGCACTGGTATTCAGAAGTTCATTGCCTGTAACTATGAAGGTGGTGTAGTGGTTAAGAGTGGTGGTTTGGAGCGGTTGACTCTAATCTGGAGAACCGGGTTTGATTCCCCACTTCTCCATGTTAGTGGCGGAGGCTAATCTGGTGAACAGGATTTGTTTCCCCCCTCCTACACATGAAGCCAGCTGGGTGACCTTGGGCAAGTCACAGCTCTCTTAGAACTCTCTCAGCCCCACTTACCTCACAGGGTGTCTGTTGTGGGGAGGGGAAGGGAAGGTGATTGTAAGCTGGTTTGAGTCTCCCTTATGTGGTAGAGAAAGTTGGCATATAAAAACCAACTCTTCTTCTTTTCTAGTCACCACAACCAGTAGCCATTGATGTTCATGACCATCACTAACTCCACTGGCTGTGAATTCCACAATTTAATCTCTCAGTAAATAAGTATTTACTTATTTCCACCCTGAATGTATTCCCATCAACTTCACTGGGTGCCCCTGAGTTCTAATATTTTGGAAGGCCAAAAATGTTCTCTTATCTACTTTCTCCACTGCATGCATAATTTTATAAATCTCTATCATGTTCCCCCTTAGCCATCTTTATTCTCAACTGAAAGGTCTCAGACTCTTCAACCTTCACTCACAGGAAATATTCTCCAAAGAGCTCCTTTCTTTTGTACTTTTTTCATTTTTGAAATATCGTTTTTGAGATACTGTGACCAGAATACTTGGGTCTTGAAGTAAAGGGTTAAAAGGTAAGGAAATGAAAAAAGAGAAGATTCAGGTACTTGATGAAACAGCAGCAGATGGTAAGGAATCTTGATAGCCCTGCTTATAAGCTTCCTGAAGGCATTTGGCTGGCTGCATATAGTACAGGATGCTGGATTAGATGGTTTCTCAATATGATCTAGCAGGGCTTTTATATTCTTCAGTGGTGGTTGATGTCTCAAAAAAAGTGATGGTGCTACCACACCATTCTCAGACCCAATGTCTTTATCTGTTATAATATCTAATGGAACCATCATGACAACAGGAGAAGTGATTGATCGGCCTCTGATTAGTACATGATTCTGTGGACAAAACACCATCGAAATACCATAAACTCCATGCTCTGTTTGTGAGCTTCCACAGGCATTTAGCTGCTATTAGAATGCTGGACTGGACAGACCTTGTTCTACTAACCAAGACTCAAATGGCCACACATTTTCTTTCTACATATTCATTTCTCATTCAGATCCCTCTGAAATGTTCATTTCTAGTCTCCCTTCTAAGACATGCTCTCATTTAGTAATGCTAACTCTCAATATTTGGGTTGCACAAATGAGATATCAAGAAGAGATAAGGGAAATACTTGCCCATGGCAAGACCGAATACTGCTGGCCACCCCTCCATAAAAGCTACCCCAAAGGTATCAATTTACTTTTAAAAGATGCACAATTAAAAAAAATATTTGGCATCTACTGTCCAACAACCTACTCAAGCTAATGAGCTAGCTGGTCTCTTCTTTAGCATAACAGAGCAGGGCCCTGTGTGGCACTCTAGCATCACATGTGTCAGAATTCCTGGAATGAATTACACTTCAACACCTGTGCTGATGTACTGGCCCTGGCTGGATCCTAAGAGACTCTTGGTTAGGCCCCAAACACTTGGTTAGACCTCACCTAGAGTACTGTGTTCAGTTTTGGGCACCACAATTTAAGAAAGATGTAGACAAGCTGGAATGTGTCCAGAGCAACAAACAACGTGTCCAGGCAACAAAGATGGGGAGGGATATGGAGACCAAGTCCTATGAAGGAGCTGGGTATGTTTAGGCTGAAGAGGAGAAGACTGAGAGGGGATATGATAACCATCTTCAGGTACTTCAAGGGCTGTCATATAGAGGATGATGCCGAGTTATTTTCTGTTGCCCCAGAAGGTCGGACCAGAAACAATGGGTTGAAATTAAATCAAAAGAGTTTCCGTCTAGACCAGGGGTCTGCAAACTGCGGCTCCCGAGCCGCATGCGGCTCTTTGGCCCGTTGAGTGCAGCTCTCCGAACTTGGTTTGGAGCCCCTGCTCTCGCGCCCACTCGCGCCGGCAGCTGGGCTGCGGAGCCTGAGAGAGAGAGAGAGCGCGTGAGAGAGAAGGTGAGCGGGCGCGCTGTCTCTCAACCCCCCCCCCGCCGTGGAGAATGGCCAGGTCCCCCTTTCCCTTGCCCTCAATGATTGGGAGGCTAAAGCCTCCCCTCCCCTCTAGCTGCGCGATTGCTGGGCAGGCGGCTCTGCGGTTCCTGCCCCCCCCGCCCATCAGCTGTTGGGCGGGGCGGGCTTCCTTTGGTAGACCTGGCCTCCGGCTGAGTCCCATTGGGAGGCCATGTCTACCCACTGGCTTTCTTGGCGGTAGACCTGGACTCCGAGGAGGGGGAAGTCCCCCTTCAGAGGCCAGGTCTACCAATTGGCTTCTATGGGCCTCCGGAGGCCAGGTCTACTGCCAAGAAAGCCAATGGGTAGACCTGGCCTCCCAAAGGGACTCAGCCGGAGGCCAGGTCTACCAATAGGCTTTTATGGCGGTAGACCAGGCCTCCAGACAAGGACTCCAGACGGGGAGGGGGAAATGGCAGGGACTTACAATTTAATTTTTATCAATAAATAAGATCACTATTAAGTATGATATCAAGTTTTATTCAGTGTACCTATAGTTTAATTAAGACTTAAAACTTTAATTAAAGTTTATTAAGTTAATAAACAGTGTACCTACCTATATAGTTTAAGTTTAAGAAATTTGGCTCTCAAAAGAAATCTCAATCGTTGTACTGTTGATATTTGGCTCTTTTGACTAATGAGTTTGCTGACCCCTGGTCTAGACATTAGGAAGAATTTTCTAACAGTTAGAGCAGTTCCTCAGTGAAACAGGCTTCCTCGGGAGGTGGTAAGCTCTCCTTCCCTGGAGGTTTTTAAGAAGAGGTTAGATGGCCATCTGTCAGCAATGCTGATTCTATAACCTTAAGCAGATGATGAGAGGGAATGCATCTTGGTCATATTCTGGGCATGCAGTGTGGGGGGAGGGTAGTTGTAAATTTCTTGCATTGTGCAGGGGGTGGACTAGATGACCCTGGTGGTCCCTTCCAACTCTATGATTCTATGATACCTTAAGGGCAAAAATACAGATATCTTAGTACAGATCAATGTACATTGATTTTTCCTTCTTCTCTTTTTTTGCCCTAAAGATGTACTGAAGAGTGCTGAATTTCATCTACAAGGAAATATGTTCCTTTTTTTTTTTTAGCAGACTCATACTCCAGTAGTACCTTTGTTACATGGACAGCTATCAGCTCTCATATGGTCATAGAGAAGTGTGGTCACAATGCTGATATGCACAACCAACTATTTGTTCATATAGCCCATCTTGGACTACCACAGTGGAAAACTCTGGGATTGTCTCCTTGCAGGGACTTGAAACAGATTTCAGAATTCTTCCTTCCCCTTGCAAAACAAATTTAAATACAGCCTTTCAGGCATAATATTTTTGGAATAAGGAATCAATAGCAAGAAGCACATTTCCATTGTACTGCATTTGGTTTTCAGTGCATGAGCAGAGACAGTTAAAACATCCTTAACAGAGGAGTCTGGGGAATTCAAGAAGACACTGGGAATTCTTAATAGCAAAAGTAGCATTTTGTTGTTGAAAGAATGTACACAAAGCACACTTTCCCTTAAATTTATATATAAATTGATACCTACATATTTGCATCCAGTTACCGGTAGATAACTTTAATAGTAATTTCCTTCTCATCTGCACAATTATCAGTGATATTCAAAGTTGATTGCTGGAGCCTGTAAGTCTACTGCAGTTGTCTTGAAGTTTAAAAAATGCACTTTCAGCTGCTCCAGCAACCCAAGCGGGAAACTAATTTCTTGTGAGAGTGTCTCATAAAGATGTAGTGGGCCTACTCATGGTTTATAAATGACTGTACTGACACAGATTGGAGCATTATGTTTAAGCGTTCCAGTACTGATACAAGGAAGCAGGTGGCAACTTCACATAGGTTCTTGAACAGGATCCCAGCCCCAGGAAAAGCAGTGATCAGTGCAGCTGTGTTGGTGCGTCTCAGCTACTCATGCACAGCTGTGTCGCACAAGGACCTTTACATGGCTCTGACATTAAGGCACCCCTTAACATTCAAGCGGGTAGCCTACAACGAAACTCATTGGCACAAGTATGACACTTCCTATTTTCCACAGTATGGAGAAGATCTAGATCACCCACTTTAACAAATGATATCAGACTGGCCTATAAAGGCAAAAACTGCATCAATAGCTGAAGTCATGCATGTTGCAGTAACTGTAGCTCTTCCCAGCTGAGAATCAATATCCCCAGATCCAATGTTTTTTGGCAACACTGGGCAAGTGCTGTGGCTTTTATGGATACATCCCTGGAGGTTTTTAAGAGGAGGTTAGATGGCCATCTGTCAGCAATGCTGATTCTGTGACCTTAGGCAGATGATGAGAGGGGAGGCATCTTGGCCATCTTCTGGTCACTGGGGATGTGGGGGGAAGGTAGTTGTGAGTTTCCTGCATTGTGCAGGGGGTTGGACTAGATGATCCTGGTGGTCCCTTCCAACTCTATGATTCTATCAGGTAGAAAATCATTAGGCACGTTTGTAGGAAGTGCTTGGAAACAATGGACATGTTGAATTTCTGCCTGAAGACATCCTCCCGAGCCCAATGGTTGAGTTGTAACACCAAGACAAAGTGTATGTGTATGAAACTTAATTTGCAAGCAAGTATAGCCTGTGAATATGTACAAACATGCTTACATTGCACAGGTATTGCTGTGGTGCTTAGAGCTTTTTTTTTTTTTTTTGAGCCATCCCATGATTTGTAAGTGGCTTATCTCTTCTTTTCAAAAGTTCCCTGGTTTTTCAAAATGGGAGAATCATTCAACTGATGATGGGGGAAGGTGGAGAAGCAGGCCTCATTCACTCTTTCCCTCACTCCTGCACACTGTCCTGAGTCTCCCACTACCCCACTCATTCAGATGAGCAAATCCCACCCCAAACTTTCATTCACACAAAATGCTTGGATATATCTAATTCTTAATTTAGCCCCTGTGGATGCTTAAATCCAGAGACTGGGGCCATGGCCTGACAAGACAGATCTTTCCACAAACCTGAGAAAACCTCCATGGTTTGGAGAAAAATCTGAGGTCTTAAAAAATGAGGGCTTAACCCTCACCCCATTAATAGAAGCAGAACCTGTGCCTTTAAGAAATGAATGCTCTTAGTGGCCATTGCTATGCAACCCCAACAGCATTGCAAGTTGAAGCTTTGATTTCTGTCAGTAACAGGCATTGGGAGGGGTCACAGATCTCTCCAGGGCTGTTTTGGCCTTTGAGGGAGGATTCATTGGGGCCAAGCCTGGTAGCAACCATGGGTGACTTGATACCACCCAACTAGCATGACCCACCCATGCCTGGCTGCTTGGTACTGTTCAACAAAAGTCACCCCATGACAGCCAGTGTTGTGCAGTGGTTAGAGTTTCAAAATAAGATCTGGGAGAACCAGGGTCAAATCCCCACTCTGCCATGGAAGCTCACTATGTGATATTGGGCCAGTCACACACTCTCAACCTAACCTGCCTCACAGGGTTCATTTGAGGATACAAAAGAGGATACTGTGAGCTGCTTTGAGTCCCTATTGTGGAGAAAGATGGGATAGCAATTAAAGAAATAAATAATGAATATAGCTGAAGATAGGGTGCAGATAAAAAGTAGGTTAGTTGATGAGTGGAAATAAGAGAAGCAAGCCGGGAAAAGGTGAGAATATGGAGGCTGCTCAGAGGAGGAAAAGAGGAAATAGTGTGGGGAAGGGGACACAGAGGAAAGTGAGGTGCCCCCCTCTGCAAATCCTTACTAGTTCCCCACTGCACAACTGGGCCCAGCCTGGTGGCTAGCACCAGGCAGAGTTTTTCCAGGGGGAGAAAAGGAGGAAAAGCTGAAGACAAGGGAAAGTCAGAATGAAGCAAAAAAAAAAAAAAAAAAAAGATGATAGGCTATAGGGGCTTTTAGGGAAGGGAAATTGAAATAATAGGGGAGGGAAAATGAGATGCCCCCCACAACCTTGAGAGTCCCACACTTGTAAAGAATATACATTTTCTGACATTATAACAGTAAAATGCTGTGAAACAAATGTGGCTTAACCGTGCAAGCTCTTCTATCTCTATATCAAGCAGAACAGTCCCTGAAGCACACACATGGTTGGGGCAGTGCTCAGCAAATTTCACATAGAGCCAGAGAGTGGGGACTGCCTAACTCCATCAAACTGCATATAAGGCTTTCTCTGTTTCCCTTCTTTCAAAGGGACTATTGGCCAGTTAAAGCATGATGAAAACCTCCTGATTTGTTGATTCAATGGCAGCTGGACACCAGCACCCGAAAGCTGCTGGGTCCAATGGAAGCACCAATAGTGATAAGTGGAGGAGGAAAGAGCTTCAGGGATAGCTAGCAGCCTCTAGTAGTTAGTTGTAAGGCAGCTTAAATACCTGCACATAGCAGCACTTCCAATCAGAGTGGGTATATAGGTGTACATTTATTTATAAATTAAAACATATATATATCCAACATTATTCCATGGCTCATGGTGGCTTACAATACATAATTAGATAATCACATAACGCAATAAAACCCCAAATTCGCACCAGCTAATAAAAACAATAAAGCCTAACATGCAATAAATTATAAGAAAATGCCTGTGACCTATCCTCCGTTTAAAGCGCTGATAAATAAAGCAGACCTATGGAGCCTCCTTAAAGTTTACAAGGACAGTGCTCTACTCACCACCTTGGGAAACCTATTAATGGAATCATAGAACTGGAAGGGGACATAGAGGCCCTCTAGTCCAACCCCTGTTCAATCCAGGATCAGCCTAAAGCATCCCTGACAAGTGTTCATCCAGCCACTGAAACAACCACAGAAAAGGCCCTTGAAATATGTTAATTAAAGCACTGTTAAAGAACAATCAGAAGATAGCAATCTATATCCCATAGCTAGCACATAAGGACATATGGGGGTCCTAGGCCATGAAGGGCTTTAAGGATCATAACCAGCACCTTGAACTGAACTAGCAAATAAACTGGCAGCCAATGAAGATACTTTAAAACTGGCAAGATATGTTCCCAAGTGACCTTGAGCCAATCACTCTTTCAGCCTAACCTATCCCACAGAATGGCTGTTATTAGAATAAAATGGAGGAGGAGAGAACATTGCTGTAACCCACTTACGGCTGAAGAAAAGTGGATATAAGTATCTAAGTCAATAGGGCTGTGTTCAACCAACTTTCCCACTGGTGAAAAGGGGAAGGGGGTCAACTTCAGCCACCAAAAGGAATTATGGGACCTACTCAGACAAAAGTCATACCATACCAAGACTGTAGTAAGATAGGGAATTGAACAAGATTGAGTGAAAAGGTTGGCTGGATCCACCCAAGTGTATGTTACAAAGGGCATAACTCACCCCTGTCTACCCAGTCACAAACTGAGCTGGGCAGAAAAGTTAGCCCTATCTTAAGGACTCTTTTTTTTTTTTTTGGTCAATTCAATATAAAATACAGTTGTGTGGTGACCTGGAAGCTTATTACCTCCATTCCCTATTCAAAGATACTCCTCAAATCCCTTTTTTCTTTCCTTATTTGCTCTCTTGCATTTCTTACACCACGAGCCAGCATGGTGTAGTGGTTAAGAGCAGTGGTTTGGAGTGGTGGAGTCTGATCTGTAGAACCGGGTTTGATTCCCCACTCCTCCACATGAGCGGCGGACGCTAATCTAGTGAACTGGATTCGTTTCCTCACTCCTACACATGAAGCCAGCTAGGTGACCTTGAGCTAGTCACAGCTTTCTGACAGGGTATCTGTTGTGGGGAGGGGAAGGGAAGGTGATTGTAAGCTAGTTTGAGCCTCCCTTAAATGGTAAAGTCAGCATATAAAAACCAACTCTTCTTCTTTTCCCAGAATTTGCACTCTCTCAAAGTTTTCCCATTTGGCTAGATTGCAACTTTCTAAAGGAGCCCTTCTTGCTTTTTAAAGCTTACTTGACTCCATTCATTTACACACCAGCATTGCTTCTACCATTCCTAATCAGTAGTATACTTTCTAGCCAAGCTTCTGTTATTGTAGTTTTAGATAATCTTCCATAATCCTGAAGAGATTTGATGCTTCCTTTCAAGTACCTTATAACTAATACTCTCATCTTGGAAAAGCCACATCTTTTGAAGTTGAACATGGCTGTGTAGGGCTTTCCAGGCAACTTACTGCTCACATGCATACTGAATTTGGTACCCCCATGGTCACTTTTTTCTAATGGTCCATTCAAGATCCACACAGTGAAGAATTTTGGATGACCCATGCTCTTAGGAGCTGGCACTATCACTGCAAGGATGTGGACTCAGACCCTATGTTATCAAGACCCACAATTCTTTGTGTGATACCTCAAACCTCCTGAGAAAGTTTGGGAGGGACTGTGGCTCAGTGGTAGAGCATCTGCTTGGCATGCAGAAGGTCCCAGGTTCAATTCCTGGCATCTCCAGTTAAGGGGCTAGGCAGGTAGGTGATGTGAAAGACTCCTGCCTGAGACCCTGGAGAGCTGCTGCAGGTCTGAGTAGACAATACTAAGATGGACCAAGGGTCTGATTCAGTACAAGGCAGCTTCATGTGTTCAAAGTTGTAGTGCATTAGTGATCTTCTGGAACACAGTTGGGTCACCAGGATCTGGTATCGAATTTCTATACATTAACATTTCACACAAAGATGGTCTACATGCCACCAACAATGTCATCCCTGATGCCACGGAAAACCTATGATTTTGGACGCAATTTGTATCTTTAAGGCAACAGCACTGTTCTGGATATGGTGCCACTGTATGACAACATATTTATGGCCTCATTTCCATTGCTCAATGCCTCTCCTTTACGTGAGATATATCAGTGAAATTTTAACACCTGGCTCACAGAAAGGGCTTCAAGAAATTACACTACAATTTTATTAACTTCCATCTTACTATCTAAACTTCAGCCTGGAGTAGTCTGTGCAGCAGGTTCACTTTCTGGGCATTAAAACAACTGACCATTACACTTACATATCCAGAACATACCACACAACCTACAGCCAAGTCCTGTATCTGGTCCATTCCTTCAGACAGAAAGATAGATGCCTGCAGGATTAACATAACTTTCTTAAAACTAGATTACACACCTACATCTCCCTGTCAAACAGACAGAATCAATAAATGCATACCTACATCTCCCTTTCCAGCACTCAGACCTATAGTGTCTCCTACATACACAACTGGCATCCACAACGGCCCAGCCAGGACACACCTAAAACAGGCAAGGTGGGGCTGCAGACCCTGGGTGACTGAATTTGGCAGGCAGCTGGAACCAGTCACACTGTCGTGCCCCTCCTGGATAGAGGGAGTACCAAGGAGGCGAGTGAGCCAAGACAAGGGTCCAGAACGCATCCTGGTTTGGTGAAAGTGTGGAGAGGAGGAGCCAGCCCTGGAAGGGAATTGGAAGAGTGGCCTATTTAAGAAGGTTCTGCAACAGGCAAGGCAGGATGGAGTATCCCTGCTCAGGCAGCATGTGAGAGCAGACAATGTGGAAAGGAGGAGGAATCAGGTGGTGCAACCTCCTCTCTTCTCCAGTCTGAGACCTTGCATGTCTTCTGCAGCAAGGAAGGACATGGTGGAACAGGTCAACATGGACTTAATGAGGGGGAGCATCACAAATGGATCACCCAAGAGCGGGACTAACTCCTGCAATACATCCCAGCATCTGCTCAAGTGATAGTATTACAAGACCCAGCACTCCATGGAAGAACCATGCACATTTGCCTGCGCACCATCTTATGTGCCATATACATTAGCCAAACTGTTCTGGTCAAGGGAAACATTGACAAACAAGCAAGACAATAAAAACTGCCATTCTTCCGGGGGGGGGGGAGTGGCAGTAGGAAACATGCGTGTTGGAACTGATATACAGATTTAACACTATCAAAGTCAGGTCCAATACTGATTGGGAGTGGAGAGAATGTAATTGCTCCTTTCCATCTTACATTGACAATGCTTTAACATTTGGATATGGCTCACACCTAGTTGGATTATTTACTCTTGACTGAACCTGGTTTCATCTGTGCTCGGCAATGTAATTTAATACCCCTAGGCATGGAATGTTGGGCCTTCTGGCCAGTAATACCTTTGTCCCTCCTCCTTCTGTTTCCACCCTTATATGTATTTGGCAACTAGCTAACACTTCATGCATCAGGCAACATGAGATCTGACTCAAGGACCCTTATGTCTCAATAAATTTGTTAATCTTTAAGGTGCCACAAGACTCTTTGTAGTAATACTGCAATTGTATCAGGTGACTCTCATTATGTTTACATTTGAAGAGAAATTCCATTAATGATCTCCAGCAGCCTGTTTCTCACAAACAATGTGTTGCATCTTGTCCGACACCTTCCTGAACTCTGAGGCTGGACTGCTAATTTCCCTTCAGTATTTCAGTGCATTTCAACAGACTATTCGTTACCTTCTCTCCCAAAGACTCACAATTATAAAAGCTTGAAGATCAACACGCTAGAAATGTGCTTGCTGCAACAGTGTGATGAGTTAAAATGGTAAATTCAATTTCTGTGGTGGAAAAATGGTGCCTGGGTTAGTTTAAATTAAGCTCAACATCCTTTTGTAACACATGTTCTGGATGTTATAGTGAAACACTTCAATGCCAATAGTTTTTCAACTAGGCCAAAATAAATCGCCGTCGTTCATAGTCCCCCACAACTTTCATAACAAAGCTCACCGATCACAGTTCAATCAATTAGGAACAAGAAGTAATATCCAAATGACTAAAATGAGTAAGCAGATACACATTAAACCCTTGTAGCATGATTCAGGCCACTACAGGCACACATATAAAGGATCCTGGAAGAGCTCAAGAGAGGGGCTTTGTTCCCTGCTTTCTTACACTTTCAGCACTCTTATCTCCTACACCAAGTCTGTTCTAATATGATCTATTTCAGGGGTGTCAAACTCAATTGTAACAAGGCCAGATATGTCCCTTGGTCGGGCCGGGCCGGGCCATGCCTCACCAGCCCAGATCGGGAAGTGGCTGCCTCGGCTGGCTAACGGGCCAGATAAGAGCTCTCAAGGGGCCGGATCTGCCCCCCGGGTCCTTATGTTTGACATCCCTGATCCATTTGATTTCATTTGTTCTTGCCACGAAAGGATCTGCTTCCAACATAGAAATTTCTAACACTGAACAATGTTCCCATAATGTAAGAACTGCTAGTACTACTACTTGACTTAATTTGTTTTTAGCGCATATTAACAACTATGAAGTGGCATAGCCCCACTTAACTGGAAATGTAAATAGTGCCTAACCAGGAAAAAAAAAAGTATATAGAACTTCACTACAGGACAAGGTCAAGATTGCTGCCTGGAATGGCTATTTAGCTATTTCATTAAATGTTCATTGATGAAGTCTTTGATCTCATATGCAAGCGTGTTCGGAGTTGGTACAGAATCATAGACACCAAAGCGCACATGGAACTGCAAAAGGCAGGTCTTCACATTGATTGATCTTTATTACAGTCAATGACCAGCACAAAAGGCAGGTCTAAATCCCTGCTCAGCCATGGAGATTGCTGAGTCGTCTTGGTCAAGTCATGTTCTCTCTCTCATCTACATCACAGGATTATTATGGATAAAGGAGGAAGACAACCATAAACATAACTCTCTGATCTCCTTATAGGCAGGAAATATGACAATAAAATATTACAATGTTATACACAAACAGCGACCATGGGGTTGCACGGGTATGCTTAAACTGTTTTGTATATAGCGTCACCAGCTACCATCAAGAGGGGCCTCTGCTCTGAGGTATATTTTGTGTATGTTGCTGTGAGACAGAAATTACAAGACTACATCTTTGTGCAATGATTGCAGTAACAGTTGGATAAACATGCAACCCAATACCTCACATCTGGTATTTCATCTCTCCCAGTACTACTTCTGGATTCAGATTTACATGCCCTTAATACTGTGCAAACTTTATGACTTACATCTTTATAGAGGTAGTAATGAAAAAGGAACTTCTTAGGAGTGAAAACCAACAATAAGATCTCCATACATTTAGCAGGGAATTAGATAATTATGGTGGTTTTTTATTTAAGAAAAAAGGGACATCGAAATCACTAAGAATTTGGTCTATGAATGAAATTTTTTACAATACTGCTGCTTTATACTGGTAATGTAACATTGGCTTCTTTAAGAGAAAAGTTTTTATTTGAGGAATAGAAACACATAACTGAGACCAGTAATCAGGTACAAGAGATGCTCAGATTACAACTTCCTTGCAAACACACTTTTTCCATTAAATTTCTGCTACTCAGCCATCCTTTGTACTCAGCTCTCTAAAATAAACTCTATTTACTTGCACACACATAAGCACACACACATGTGCAGTCATGCTGTACCTTGATGGTCCAAGATACTTGAATGACGCACTCCAAGAAGAGATTCAGGCCAGGCAATTAACATTGCATTCACAGAGTAATAAGCACATGACAACCTTAGCAAATACAGTAGAATCGTCATCACCAAAACCTGTGCTATCTAAGCTTTAGTTATTGGAACACACAATATATCTGGGTATCTCTTACCTGTGCCAATGTAATCCAGGCATTTCTCTCAACTGATTGATGTTTTTCAAGTCTACCTGGTTTGGTATTACGCCTAAAATGACGCCAAGCCAAAATTCACTGATGTATACAAATTTTAAATCAAACCAACAATCAAATCAATAATTTTTTTCAGAGGTATAAAAGATCTTGCTTGGGCTAATGAAGACTACGAGCTGCATTTCCCTAAAGAATTTCTGCAGCATTCATTCTTATTACCTTTCCCAAATACAATCCTTTCTGAAGTAGAGACGTGCAGGCAAGCTTCCTGCCAATAAGCAAGTTCACAGGAATCACTAGAAACAACTCCACAGTCAACAACAAAAAAGGCCCACAGTTTGACCTAAAGCACAAATACAGATAAGTCAATGACCTTTAATCATCTCAATTTTACTGTCAAAACTAAAAACGCCGACTTGTTTTTATGAATGAAAAAATAATTTCACACAGACATCTATAATCAAAGATGGTGTTATGTATTTGAATCAATACTTCTCATGATCGCACTGAGTGCGATCATAAAACTCCCCACACAATGAATATTTCTCAAAAGCAAAGCTTGACTTAAAGAGCTGCATTTTCAAGACCCCCAAGGAATACCAGGGTTGCTACACAGAGGCAGGCAATGCTCTGAATGTCTCTTGCCTTGAAACCCCAACAGGGTTGCCATAAGTCGGCTGCGACTTGACAGTAAAAAAAAAACAACTCTTTCTATTCATCAATGAGGTGTGATCTGCTAGCAGTTAAGGGTTAATTATACCATGGTTGTAGACCTAAAACTGAAAGACAGAACACAAGTATAAGAAAAAAAACAGTCACATTAGTAACAATTACAATTTTGGTTCTAATTTCTAGCAGTGAACCACTGGTCATACCTTTTAGGAAAGATCCTCAGTCATTAGATACTACTTCCATAAGATATAGAGTATGGAATATTCAAAGAACATTGCATGAATGGACCTTTATCCTCAATCAGCAACCACCACCACCCCCAATCTAAACCAAACAAAAATGCAAGGGAAATTAAGTAAGGTAAAGGTCCCCTGTGCAAGCACCGGGTCATTCCTGACTCATGGGAGACGTCACATCCCGATGTTTACTCGACAGACTTTGTTTACGGGGTGGTTTGCCAGGGCCTTCACCAGTCAAGATACAAATTAATGGCTCATAATATCTAAATGGATCATGTTCAGTGGTCAAAGGTGCATCTGACCACCACTGGCCACATTGTGCCCATTCTGCCCACATGAGCTATGCGTTACGCAGACAGGGAGCAGACATGGAAGGGGAATCTGAAGAAATGGTTGCACATTACACAATGTTCCTGCCCCAGTGGACAACCTTTAAACTCTCTCATTTTCAGTGTCAGAACCTTCCATAATGGCAAATCAGTGTTTTAAGCACCAATTAATCAATAAAAATGTGCAGACTTTATTCCACATATGCTGAGAAGTCAGATGTCTAACACAACATAGCAATAACTGTTCCTTTATGGAAGCAAGTGCCCACAATTTCATTGACTATATTGCCCCACCCCCAATGTCTGTCTGTAGAGAAACAAAGCTAACCATACTGCCATACTTGGATTTTCTCTACCAGACTCTGCTTGTTTGGTGCTTGGGATTCTCTGCTGTGCTTGGTGTCATTTGCAGCAGCAGGTTCTTCTTAGCAGAGAGGGGAGGTCACCTGTTTTGGCTGCTGAGTGGAGAGAAGAAATCCCCTCCTTTATATGGAACACAAGGCAGAGTCCACGGGGTCCCTCACTAAGAAGGCAATGTTGGAATCACCTCAGAGCCTGTACTCTGAAGCCTCTCAATAAATCAATATATGCTTGTGCAATATGTAATATTTGCTTATACCCATAAATTCACATTTGCTTATATCTAGGAGCAAGGCTGCCAAGGACAGCCATTGGCCCTCCTGCACCACCTAGACCAGAGGTGTTGAACCCAATTGTTACAAGGGCCAGATATGACATAAATGTTACTTGGTTGGGCAGGGCCATGCCTCGCCAGCCCAGATCGAGAATGGGGGTGGTGGCTGCTTTGGTTGGCTTGCGGGCCAGATAAGAGCTCTCAAAGGGCCGGATCCAGCCCGCGGGCCTTATGTTTGACACCCTTGACATAGACCAAACCCAAACACAATATGAAAACAAATCAAATGATTGATATTAGCATGAATATGCTAGTAATAACTGGTTGTCCCTATGTGCACCATACATATTTCTAGTCAACTCCAAATATACATATCCCACCCTAGGTCCACAGAGTTCAGGACAGCTCACACACACCCCACACTCTTTTACATTCAGAACAACCTCTGGATTCAGCTTAATCAGTTGATAGCTGTAATCATCGCAAGTGCAACTCTGTTTTCATCTTCAGTCTTCTGTGCAGTCCCACATTGGGATTCTCACAAGCTACTCACCCGGTGGTGGGGTGATGCTGTCATCGAAGTCTACTGGAAAAGGGACTGCAGGACCGCTTTTCCTCTCAGAGTTCTCTTTTGTCTTGTGACCACAGAACCTAAGGAGCCATCTTAGATCCAACTGGTTCTGGAACCATCAAGGTCTCCCATTCTGGCTCAAGTTCACCCTCAGAGAACAATAGTGGTGGAGATGCTGGCTGAGGGGCAGGCATTTAGGAGGAGGAACCATCTCCTGTACCTCCAGAGATGGTGCAGGTTCTGGATCTGAAGCATCTTCTGATCCGCTCTGTGCTTTTTTTATGCTTGGTCTTAGAGCGCTTAGCGGGCAGCTCTGACAGACACCTCAGAACCGATGAGGAAGGTGAGAGTGATCAACTGTGACAGGACTCGGATCTTTGATTAGATTGGATGAAACGAGGGCCTTCTTCCTAAGTGCTGCTTTTAATTTTGAGGTGTGGCCACTCCTAGTCTTTGGGGTAAATCTCTGATAGGCTTTACAGGTGGACACATTATGGCACTCACCCAGGGAAAGGAGACAGAAAGAGCAAGGTACTACCCGAGAGTAGTAAACTCATTAAATGGTGAATATTTCTTTCTCTCAAGATGAATTTGATCAAAGAGAACAGTAGAGTAAAAGAACACTTGCTAAAGATGACCAACTCCGTCAGCGGCGAACAAAGAATGGAGGGAAGGGGCGCAGCCATGCCAGAGCACATGACCATTTAGGTGGGAATGGATCACAATGGCTCCGGTCTGCAGCGCTACCTAGTGGAAGTTTAGCTGAATAACATCTCCAGTGGCAGGCCTGTGGGACTTCACAGAAGACCAAAGATGAACAATGCAAGTTGCTTTGGGTCTCTGTTGGGGAGAAAGTGTGTGTGTGTAAAGTGACGTCAAGTCGCAGCCGACTTATGGCAACCCCTTTTTGGGGTTTTCATGGCAAGAGACTAACAGAGGTGGTTTGCCAGTGCCTTCCTCTGCACAGCAACCCTGGACTTCCTTGGTGGTCTCCCATCCAAATACTAACCAGGGCTGACCCTGCTTAGCTTCTGAGATCTGACGAGATCAGGCTAGCCTGGGCCATCCAGGTCAGGGCTCGGGGAGAAAGGCAGGGTATAAATTAAGTAAATTAATAAATCTTAAATTACTCAACACTTGTGTGTTGAGCTCTGGTCCGAGCTTCTCTCCAGCCTCCACCTGGAGTGTTGTCACAATGCCACACCCAAGTAATTTTTAAATCAGTAGTTGACAGCCAACCCCCCCTTTTGCCATCAAGTTGCAGCCAACGTATGGCAACCTTGTGGGGTTTTCAAGGCAAGAGACATTCAGAGGTGGTTTGCTATTGCCTTCCTGTGTGTCACAACCCTGGACTTCCTTGATGGTCTCCCATCCAAATACTAACCAGAGCCGACTCTGCTTAGCTTCTGAGACCTGGCAAGATGGGGCTAGCTTGGGCTGCCCATATCCGGGTTGACAGCCCTATGTATCACTAAGTAGAGAAAGAGTCATACAACTCAGGAACCAACAGTAATTTCTGTGATCTCAGAAGTACTTTGCGTAGCAGACACAACCAACGAAAATGGCTGACTATTATCATGTGCATTTCTTTGCACGACCGTTATTTATAATCATAGGACTGTGACTGTTAACCAGCCTTATTAATGCCAGGAAAGCTTCAAAGATCCCCATGGAAACTCCCATCTCCTCCAACTACGTGAAGGAACTGGGCAGTCTGCATCCACTTTAACAAGGTCTGCAGAAAGCCATTAATTGAGTGACACCTTCCTCCACCACCTCAATAGAAGCTATGTTACAATTTTGTTTCCAGGCGTCAACTTTTTAAAAGACAATTTCAATCAGAAAATTAGCTGGCACTTACTTTGACATTTTTCTATGGTTCATGGATGATCACCATATTATAGCATCCTCTAAAACTCTATGGCCACTTTGAAATACAGCAATTTCTCTTTCATAAGTGAAATAAACATGGTATGCCACCTAAAGGTATTTCTTTTCATTATGCCACACAGTATCTAAAACACTTTCAGTGTTTTGATTTCACAATCCTCGGAGAACAATTAGGCTATTATGGCCATGAGCCTCTATTATAAAGTCCTCAAAAACATAGCATGGTTTCAATAAATCCTCATACACTACAAAGCAGTGGCTCAGCTTGAAGAATGAAAACACAAGTTCATCCAATAAGGGAGAGTCAGGATATAAATTCTACAAACACATTCATTTGCATTTCCCCAGACGATTTCTTTTTTTCAGAGAGATGGCAGTTTCTTAAACTGAAATTCAGTTACAAGCTAGACATTTAATTCAAATGACATAAAATGTCATCTCAACATTGTTTTTAACATCAAAATACAGTAGTTCTGTATTCTAATGAAATAAAAATACACGCTAGATATATTCATTGGTTATATTTACTGTAAATTATGGCTCTTTCACCATTTTACAATCTTTTGTATTTAATATTAAGCAATTTTTATATCAAAGTTGTAGAGATAAATTATTCAAACACACACACACTCCTGTGTGCTCTCTGTGCCATACATTTTTAAAACTTCATATATAGTTATGCTCCAAAGGTTTTCCATGTACGAGATACTTCAAAAATTATGACTGCAATTAGATGCCCTGGGGGAGAAGGAGGAGGTTTGAGGGCTGATACTGTACATATGTGCACACACCTTTGCACCTATGGAACACACCTGTACTGAATTATTTTCATCCAATTTTATGAAGATAAAACAGTCATCATGACAACAGATCATCAAAACAAAAAATTACAAAATAGATAGGGGAGAGGAGCTATGGGAAGAGGGAAAAACAGTAGGGCCCTGATGCAAATCACCCCCCAAAAAAATCCAGCAGGAAAAGAAAGAACTAGAAAGTTTCTGTCAGAAGCAGCTGAGATGCTTCATCACAAGCCTATTTTTCCAGACATTATATTTCATTTGGCTTCAAGGGTCACATGACAGCTGCAAACTAACGCCTTAAGGTCTGTTTCTGCCTCTCTGTGACACTGGCAAGCTGTGAGAGACTCCAACACCACAGAAAGAATTTTTCTCCCTTGTTTCCATTACATCATCCAACCAATACAGGGGGGAGAGGGAGGGGGGCACACAGCTGATGGCAGCTGCAGTACCATCTGCTTTCCACTTACAGTGCATGCTAGTTTGCTCCACAGATTCCTACTGATCCTTTCTGGGGAAGAGGCTGTGTTTCGAGACAAAACGCTCTATTGTGTGAAACATATTTGCAATTGTGCAGCGGTAAGTTGTTCTCTAATGCTCGGGGAGGGGGGAGAGATTCATCAGGTAAGGATTCCTGATCACTTTGGAAAACTTGACTGCATGAAAGACCCAACCAAAAAAAAAAATCGCGAAACACTCAGCGATTAGAGAAGAATAAAGAGCAAACCAACCTGCCATCTGCTTTCCACAATGTGAGGAGCCAGAACTAAAACTCTACAGTCAGCAATATTTTTTTTCCAAAGGAAAAGGGGGAAGGGAAAAGCAGCTTAAGTCTCCCCAGTTAGAAATTAGTTGGAGCAACTTGGAAAGAACAAAAAAGTAAAAAAACAGACACACACACACACAGCTTATCTCTGGATTGGATAAACATCAAATATATTTATGAAATGCTGTCAGCACATCTGATAATTTATAACAGGCAAAGCTGGAAGAAAAGACTTTGCAGTTGCTTACTGAAATGAGTCTGTGGAAGTCAGAACTTCATAATAAAACTTTGCAATAAAGCACTGGGTACTCTACTCCATGATCTCTTAAAAGTGCATTGCTAAGTCTAAGTTGGATTTTTATTGCAAATAGCCTTTAAGAATGCTTCATACATTTAGTATGCATTAACCTCTATCTTATCTGCAATATCCTGTGTGAAAATATTCGAAGATACTGATAAAGACTTCACAATCAATATAAAGTTCGTTTATTTATTTATAGCCCACCTTTCTTGCTGAGACTCAAGGCAGATTACAAAATATTACAAAAAGTTGCAGTTTTACCAGTTCCAAAAATCTCTTAACACACTTCAGCTACATTTTGCAGTTCAGTCACTGATATAGTAGAAAAGGGGGAGGGGGGTGGAAACAAAATGATTCCCTGGAGTTTGTGTTTAAAATGATGCAACCTATCTTATATTCTCTTCATACTTTGCCTGACGAAGAGCTTCCTTTCAGCACAGCACTGAACTTTTGCTACACCTCTTAACAGAAGCCAAACCATCACAACAAGCATTTCTCCCCACTATAACCCCCTTTATACTGATTTGTCCTTCTTTCTGGTAGATTAGATTCCAGCAAAACAGTAAAGATTCCCCTGGTTTCATTAGCCATCCTGAGGATTCTTTCCAGAATTTCATTTTTTTTTTTACAACTTTGTCTTTTGTTTGTACGGAAAGGTGACTTCATGCAATGCTTAACAAGCAACTGTATAACTTACCATACATTTTCCCTTCATCAGACAAGATGATTTTCCTCCTCCCACAAGGGGGGTATATAGCTAGAGCCTCCTGAAAGCTCTGCTCTATATCTGGGCTCCAGACACCTTCTGCATCATTGTCAATTGGCTTGTCTGCAGAATCACTCATCCTTTCAATGTCCTCGGCAGGGCTCTCACTGCCGCTCCAGCTGCTGGGCTCAATGGTGATGGCTGGTTTTTTCCAAGCCTGAGCCTGGAAGCTTTATGAGAAGAAACCTACAGGGGGATAAACAATAAAGACACAGAATTTCAGGTGAATAATCCTTGACTAATATTACCAGTGAGGACAACAGAAGTGATAGGAGGAGGAGGAGAAGAGATGGTTTTTGTATGACAACTTTCTCTACCACTTAAGGAAGAATCAAACCGGCTTACAATCTCCTTCCCTTCCCCTCCCCACAACAGACACCCTATAAGGTAGGTGGGGCTGAGAGAGCTCTAAGAGAACTGTGACTGGCCCAAGGTCACCTAGCTAGCTTCGCGTGTAAGAGTGGGGAAACAAATCCAGTTCACCAGATTAGAGTCCGCCGCTGATATAGAGGAGTGGGGAATCAAACCCAGTTCTCCAGATTAGTCTGCCGCTCATGTGGAGGAGTGGGGAATCAAACCCAGTTCTCCAGATCAGAGTCCACCCCTCCAAACCACCACTCTTAACCACTACACTACGCTGGCAGTTGTACAACCCTAATGTATCTGTGGGGCCAAGTCACCACTTTTCGTATACATATACAGAGTCAATGTGTTATATTTTATGTGCTTATCTAAATAATATATTAGTACAATGCCAAAATGTTGGGAATTATTTGTTGAATCCACTGAATTCATTATAAAGGCTTCTAGAAGCCAATCAGGTGGAAATGGGATATATTTGTAAATGGACATTATGCTCTTTAATTCACTTCAGATGACCAAGGGGTTTTGACAGATAGAAAACCAGCACACTGTACTTCCCTCACTGGACCTATATGAATGGGACAGGCTGTGCCTGAGAAAACAATAAGTAGCTGCTCCTTTAAAAAAAAAAAGATACCTCAAAGAAGGAAATTAGACCAGACTTTACACCTGCTTCACAAAATGTGTCTGCTATGGAGCAGGAAAAAAACCAGGCTTCCAGATGTGGAATCAATTTAATAAGACATAATCTAATGTGACAGCACCTGCTAGCACTACTACACTCATAGATTCTTCAGGATTTCTCCTGTATTTGTGGAAGACATACTGCTGGTATAAAGGTGTGCTCTAGGCAAAAGCCTGAGATACCAGGCTGAGCTCTTCTCTGTGGTAAGCCTACTGAACATGGCAAAGGAAGCACTAGGAGCTAATTTGCCTCAGCTGTTGAAGCATCACTGATTCTTAAGAAAAAGACGTATACAAATGGAGAAATGTTGGGTGCAATATAGCTCCCAGAAACATTTCTCTTAAATTTACAGATCTTAATTTTTATAAATACGAACTGAAGCACTAACCGACAGGAACAGTGAAGTGTTTCCTCATTTTGCAAAGTAGCAGGTGCACCAAATTATAACCCTTGGTTCTACAAGAAAAACCCCAGATCTTACTGGACCACCTAATCGTTTTTTAAACCACTCTGTGTTTTGAACTTAGAGAATCATCCTTGGGCATATAGCATATGTTCCAAGCAGAAATCATCCTTGGGCATATAGCATATGTTCCAAGCAGAAAATCAGGTAGTATCTGTCTAGTGTTATGGCTGCCTGGCTGGCTATTCTACTAGTAGAACAAAGGAGGCAAGATTGCACAAATCACAGTCATCTCTTGTTGAGTC
Source organism: Euleptes europaea (assembly GCF_029931775.1). Taxonomy (NCBI): domain Eukaryota; kingdom Metazoa; phylum Chordata; class Lepidosauria; order Squamata; family Sphaerodactylidae; genus Euleptes; species Euleptes europaea. Next base: position 81,892,299 of record NC_079317.1, read on the forward strand.
CAACCATTCATCCGTCCCACTGTGGAGGTATCAGTGTGAGCTCCTCACTGCTGAGAAATCAGCAGTGGTCCTCAGCTGGTGGCATACAAAGCAGCCAGCCAGGGTGAACTGCCCCACCCACAAAAAAATAAACTAATTCTCATGATTGAGAGAGAGCTTTTAACAAATTCTAGTTCTGTGTGGATGTTGATACTGCTGATCAAGGCACCCGGCTGAGAATGATGGGGCGAAATCTTCTATTTCACTGTGTTGAACGGTTTCCACTTCTTTCAGAGGAATAATGAACAACACTTACTCACTTCAAGTCAGAATCATGTATCAAAAGGACATTCCACTCCATAGTATTTCTGAATTCTGAGACCTGAGTGATGATTCACTGGTATTGTGTCAGAGTTTGAAGAAACTGTCTGGGAAAGCGCCTCTTGTTTGCCACTTTTTACAGCTTTGCTACACTGCTAAAATGTTGTGAGAAGCTAATATTAACAAGGTTTTCTGGCTTAGATTTCAATTTTTAACAAGTTACTACAATTCAAAGTACATTTGCCTCTGTATCATCACCTCAATACAATACAGGTTTTAAAATAAGTAATACCAGTATGTTGAATGTTGAAGTCTGCTGTTCAACTTCAGAACAAGAGAAAAATTCCATAATCAAAGGTCTGCTGGAGAACTCTACAGCTGTTTTAAACTGGTTATGCCGTGTAACACCTTCACTGACCTTGTAGTGCATGCCTGAAAGTATCTAAAATTAGCTTCTTCAAACTCTGCTAGACCAACTAAATCATTCTTCATCTATGGTTTCGGCTCCCAAGTGTGAGGGAGAGCTTCCATATGGAAAAATGAGAAAGTATTAGCACAGGCATGAACAAAAACCACCTCCCTCCATGTGTGTGTCTTTATATGAAACATGGGATCTGCACCTCATGTTTCATTCCAATGATCACATAGTAGTCCTTGATAGAACTACCCTCATAGTCTCCCTTAAACACAAACATTTGATGCATCTGAAGTGGTGAAAATTCATTAAATATCTAGATTAATTCTTTGAAAATTTAGCAAAGGAAGAAAGAACAGTTTTAAAAGGCCATGTTGTTAATACTTCTAGTTTTCTATAGGTTGCCCACAACCTCAGCACTTTACATGATTGTCAAATATGGAGCATACCTCACAAGAGACTGATTGGAGGGGAAACTATTCATGTTCATAATTATTGGTTCGAAAACATTTAGAAATCATGTGTGATGTTTTAGGTTGCACAGAAAAAAAGGATGCGAGCCTTGCTGTAAACACTGCTTACTGAAACCCTGAACAAATTCCAAAAGCACAGCTATAACTCAAGCAAGTTTTGATCAACACCACATATCCAGTTAATCACCTTAGATTCTCAAATTTCCCATTTGAGAAAACATTTTTGTTTCGTTGATTACAGCTTTATACATACAAATCAGTATGTTTTATGGCCCGCATTTATCACTAAGCAATGCATTCAACATCTATCCCACAAACCTATTTTTACAGCTGAGCAGGCATAATCAAGGAGGCTCCACATACAAACAAAACCTGTTCCCAAATACCCATAGTAATCAAAGCTGTCCAGCATTTCAACTGTGAATATAAACTGAATTATTTCACAGGTTCAAGATCTTTTCATAAACCTATCAACTATGATGATTACATTTGCTTTTACTGAAACCAATTCCTGATTCTCAGATTGTGTATAATTACACACTGTAGCTTCTGCACTGGAAGACCGGTTGTATGGTTGTCTCAATCTTTTGAAACAGTAGTAAAGAAACTTGGAAGAATTTATCAGCTGTGCTGTAGTGTGTTGTTGGGGTTCGACTAGGGCCTGGGGCCATGTATATGAAATTCACTTAAGCCTCTCTGCTTAACCTACCTTACAGGGTTGCTGTCAAGATGAAAAAGAGAAGAGGGAGTCACGTACACCACTTTGAACTCCCTAGATAAAAATGCAGGAGATGGGGGGGGGCATACATACACCTGATTTATATGGAACTGCACGGAAAAGGAAGAAGAGAAGAGTTGGTTTTTATAACCCAATTTTCTCTACCTTAAGGAGTCTCAAACCAGCTTACAATTGCCTTCCCATCCTTTTCCCACAACAGACACCTTGTGAGATAGGTGGGGTTGAGAGAGTTCAGAGAACTGTGACTAGCCTAAGGTCACCCAGCTGGCTTCATGTGGAGGAGTGGGGAAACCAACCCGGTTCACCAGATTAGTCTGCCGCTCATGTGGAGGAGTGGGGAATCAAACCTGGTTTTCCAGATTAGAGTCCACCTCTCTTAACCACTACACCAGGCTGGCTCTCACTGGCATTCTTTAGATGTGCTGATGGGACCTGCAGTACAAAGCACCTTTTCACCAGTTTTGGTTGGTGTGCTAGCTACAGCCCACTCTGGGCAAATACCTTATGCCTTAGTAACATCCTGCTGATATGGTTGGTACTCCAGTCAATGCCCTGGTTGACTTCTGCAATGGGGAAAGTACCCAGTCAATTGACACGATTGCACCTAAGCACCCTCTCTCGGGGTCACAGAGCCCAGGCAGCCCTAGTTTACTGAGGGGCTATGGATGATGAAAAGACAGGAGAGACCGCTACAGTGATGGTGGAGAAGGACTCAGGATGAATCTGACAAGGCACAGGCTAGAGCCCATTTAAAAGCCTACTCCATGGCAGTGATGGCAGCAAAGAAGCAGTACTTTCCCACCAACATGTCATCTGCACAGTGTAGACCTGCAGAACTCTTCCAGGTGGTCAAGGGCCCAAAACACTTTGTGCATAAAATCTCTTGCATCTGTTCCGACTTGTACTCTACATTAGCAACAAGATTGGATGGTCCCAAGGTGCGTATTTGTCCAGTTGCGTGGGATACCTTTCAGCTTGTGCAGTCTGAGGATGTGGAAAGAAGTTTGAGACCTACCACCTATCTGTAGGACCCTTGCGACTCCTGGCTGCTTAAATCTGCTGGGGAGGGGGGCACAGTTGACTGGGTCCAGGAGATAGTAAATGCCTCCCTGAGAGAGGGGGTGGTTGCTCCTGCCTTGAAGGTGGCAGTGATGTGTCCATTCCTAAAGAAACCTACTCTGGACCCAGAAGAGTTGAATAGCTACTTCCCCAGTCTGGAAAAAGTACCATTCTTGAGCAAGGCAATTGAATGAGTGGTGGCTGACCAGCTTCAGAGATCGCTGAATGAAGTGGATTGTTTAGATCAGGGGTGGGGAACCTCAGGCCCGGGGGCCGTATGCGGCCCCCGAGGACATTTTTTGTGGCCCTCGGGAGCTCCGGGGCCCTGCTGCAGAGGTGGGGCGCAGGGCGGCCCTCCCAGAGGGTGTTCCTGGCACCACGGCTTACAGCGGCGCTGCAGTGCCCTTTGGACCTCCTCTTGCCGACTGTCGGCTGTTGAGCAGCGAGAGGGAGGGGGAAAGAGGCTGGCGGCTCCCGGTGGCAGAGCATATGCAGGAGCCGATCGGGCTTAAGGGGGGCCCTTTTGTGGACTGGGGAGGAGAGGGCATGGAGACTGGGGCCCGGTCGCGCGGGGCTCTGTGCGCCGCCGGGGGTGTGGGGGGGGGCAGGGGAGGCTGGGGCCCGGTCGCGTGGGGCCAGTGTGTGTGTGTGTGTGTGTGTGTGTGTGTGTGTGTGTTGGGGAAGGCTTTTCTCTCTTTTCTTCCTCTTTTTCTGTCACTCTTTCTCCTTTCTCTCCCTCTTTTTCTCTCTTTGTCTCCCTCCGTCCTTTTCTTTGTCTCCCTCCGTCCTCTTCTTTGTCTCCCTCTGTCCTTTTCTTTCTTTCTCCCTCTCTCTCCATTTCTTTCTCCCTTTCTCTCCCTCCCTTTTCCTCTTTCTCTGTTTTCCTTCCTCCCTTGCCGATCGACTGTGGGCTGCGCCCCCCTGGCACCTCGTTTGCTCGGGCCCACTGCTGGCTGCCCTTCCGCCTGGGAGGGGGGAGTGGGGGCACCCTGCAGGCCTTCTCTGTGTGGCCTCCCCTGGGGTTGCCAGCCTCCAGGTGGTGGCTGGAGACCTGGCAACACTAGCCTCTCCCCCCCCCACACCAGGAGATCTACACCTGGTGTGGCCCCTGAATGATGTCATAAATGTGCAAATGGCCCTTGGCAGGAAAAAGGTTCCCCACCCCTGGTTTAGATCCATTCCAATCTGGTTTCAGGCCTGGTTATGGGACTAAAATGGCCTAAGTCGCCCTGGTGGATGACATACACCAGAGATGGATGGGGCAGTGTGACCACGTTAGTTCTCCTGGACCTCTCAGCAGCTTTTGATACCATTGATCACAGTTTCCTTCTGGATCACCTTTCAGGACTGGGACACACTGTTCTGAGGTGGTTCCAGTCCTAACTTGAGGGTAGGTTTCAGAGTGTGGTACTGTGGGACTGCTGCTCTGCATCTTGTCCTCCATGTTTTCAACATCTATGTAAAGCCACTGGGAAATGTCATCCGGAGATTTGGGCTGAACCACCACCAATATGCAGATGACACTCAGCTCCACCTTGTGTTACTAACTGATCCCAGGCTGTGGAAACCATGAACAGGTGCCTGGAACCAGTTCTGGAATGGATATGGGCTGACAATCTGAAACTTAATCCTGCCAAAATGGAGGTGCTACTAGCGAGGGGAAGGTCTGACCCGGGAAATGGGTTATCTCCTGATCTGAATAGATTTGCACTGCCCAACAATGAAAAGGTTCACAGTTTGGAGGTGCTCCTGGACTAAGGCCTCCTGTTGGATAAAGAGCTGGCAGCAGTGGCGAGGAGTGCTGAGCCAGCTGCGGCTCTTCCTGGGCAGAAAAGATCTTGCCACTGTGGTGCATGCCCAGGTAGCATCTAGATTAGATTACTGCAATGCACTCTGTGCGGGGCTGCCCTTGATGACTGTCCAGAAGCTACAGTTGGTAGAGAATGCTGTAGCCAGAGTGTTGACTAGAGTGAGTTGCAGGAACCATATCACTCCAATCTTGTTCTACCTACACTGGTTTCCAGTTTGATTCCAGGCTCAATTCAAGGTGCTGGTATTGAACTTTAAAGCCCTGTATGGCTTGGGACCAACATACCTTAAGGACTGCCTTCTCCCATATGAACCTACCCGCTCATTCCAGTCATCCTCAGAGGCCCTGCTTCTGTTGCCCCCAACCATCTGAGGCTAGACAGGTGGTGACCTGAGAAAGGACCTTTTCCATTGTGGCACCAAAACCTTGGAACTCCCTCCCCAGGGAGATTCATATGTCTCCCTCTACTGATGTCTTTTGCCAGCAGGTGAAGACTTTTTTTGTTTTACATGGCATAACCCCAATTAATAGTTTTTGGCCCTCCTTCTAGTGTTGTTTTTTTATGTGTTTACATTTAACTGTATTTTAATTGTTTATATGTTTTGATGTTTGCCATCTTGTGGACCCTGATTGGGTGGACTGGCAGCACAAAAATGTATTAAATAAACAAATAAATAAGTAACATTCAGGTTAGATTATTGCAAAGCATAGTTCAAAATTTTAAGGTGACATAAACAACAGCTCCAAACCTTCAAACAAACCCTGAATGTAAAGCCTTTTATTGGCTTCTACTTTTATTATGGGCACAACTCAAAATTTTGCTTTTGTCCTGAAGTATTCAGTTCAGTGTTGGAGTACTTGAACAACTGCTTTTTCCAATACCAACCTGCCCATCCATAAAGACCTCTGAAATTAATCTTCTTTGGGTACCACCCTTGACAGAGATTAGACAGGTGGCAACTGGAGATAGATTCTTCTCCACTGCAGCACCCCCAATGTTAAATGCCTTCTCCGAGGCACACTGAACTGGTCCCTGTTTTATTGACTTCAGATGTCTTTTTACTCTCCACATTTCTTAACTGCTCATGCATTATGCTGATGCTGCCTTTTTCGTGTTTCTTCTAATTTATACCTGATGTTACTGTTATGTACCTTATTTGTTAATCACTTTAGAATTGCAAGACAGGCTATTACTATTGTAAATAAATATGTATATAGACTGATTTTTACCACATACAAATATGACATGTCTTGCCCAGCTAACTAATGGAATCCCACAATTTCCAGGGAGAGCCTAGAATGGGGCTCATCGCCCACTCAAAAGGGCAATATACACACTAAATATTATTACTGCCGATGAATATTCCAAGTACTCACGAAGCATCCTCTAACACTAAAGTGAAGCTGTCTTGCTGCAGCTTAGTTGGTTTCTTCCCAGGATAAACTAGCCAATTCTGTTAAACCATCTTTAACACCAAACTCTTCATTCTCATTTGCAATTTCCTCTTCAAAATAGCTAAGGATTAAAAACAAAAGTCTTACAATAAATTCTATCCAGTAATTTCCTTGGACGGGCTTTGTAACTATCTTCTAATAGACTTTTGATTTGAGAACATTCCCACTGTATGACAAAAATGCTACTCACCAGTACTACATCATGTAACATAACCTACTACATTTTTAGTAATTTTATTCTTATTAAAATATTACAAAACATTCAATAGTTCATTTGGTTTTGCTTACATTCAACCCAAGATCACAAAATACTTGTACTAAAATTACCAGATGGAATATGCATTAATGCCCTTTCACCACCACTGGACTGATCTCAGAGTCCGCCAGCTGACCTCCTCTTCACAGGCACAACCGGCTTTCTCACCATGAAGCACTTAAGGCTAAAGCAGACCTATTTAAGGACACATTTGGTAGACTTGTTTTCATAGTTCCAGCACATAACTAATTGACTTGCCTTCCGCCCGTATGTTTAAATAAAAAACAGGAAAATAAACTTGCTTTGCATTTAAGAAAGTACTTTCCAATTGACCATAAAAACACAGGGATGCTGCACATATGGCATGAGTACGAAAAGTACGAAAGTACCCCTCTGCTCAAATGGCTATAATACTTTGTGAGGGGGGGGGGGAAACATTACTTCAAAAGTAGCTCAGACCACGGCACTGAATTTTTGCAAGGTGAATAGTTGATCAGGAAATTCTCTCAAATACTGCCGTGTTTTGGTAGTCTATCATCAGAATATTGTAACCATTCACAGTCTTAATATGCTTAATAGCAAAAGGGGTGATATGGCACCATGGCCTCACAGTGATCCCACTCTAAATAAACAGCAGGGGTGGGACTTTTCCTCATTGCTGAGGTGACCAGGCCAACATTTCCTGCCTTCTTGTGCTGAACTGGCGTTTTCATAACCCACCAGGGTGTGTGCCAAGACTTCCACCTTCTCCAGCTCTAGACAGACATGATTAGTTCTAGACATACACACATCCATGTTCTGTAGCAACTAGCTGATGGCACACAACTTGATCAGGGAGGATTATAGAAGTAAGCTGCCATACATGGCTGGACAGGCTGTATTCTGCCTGCCAGGACAAAATTATGCAAGTTGGCTGTCAAAAAGGTTTTACAGCAGTGGTATGCTACCTATCTATACCCCTAATAATCACTACAAAACACTGTAAAATGCTTCACATCTTGTGTGTTATGCATCTGTTATTTGAGATAAATCCATGGTTATCCTGAAGACTTAGAAATCCTGAGGTGCTGACTTTGGCACATGTTCATAATGGTCTGCACTAGAAGGCAAGCAAGCTGTTGCATTTTGCACTAGATCAGTGGTCGGCAAACTCATTAGTCAACAGAGCCAAATATCAACAGTACAACGATTGAGATTTCTTTTGAGAGTTCCTGCCGTTAAAAAAGAACAACAACATAGCCCACATGTGCTCTTCATCCCCGCAAATGTTACACCCACAACAAACGTGCTGTTATGGGCGCCTCTCCATCTGATAACAGGTGCAACCAGAGAGGTGAGCAACTGGGTGCGGAATTTAGGGTGACCCGGCAACTGCACTCACCTTTCAAAACAAAAGCAGTCTTCCCAAACTGAAAACTATTCCCCTCGCCTTTTTTTTTTTTGCCCTCCTCCTCGGCCTCCGCCCCCCTGGCCTTTTGTAGGCCTGGCTCTCGGATCCTCCCTCCCACCAGCCCTGTCTCCCGAGTCCTCATTAGGACCGGGTGGTGCACGCGCGTCTGCATCCAGGGCGTGCCCTGCCGCTTCTCAGCTGGGTGTCGGGGCTGAGGCCGGCAGGCCGGTTTGCCGACGCGTGGTTTGCCGACGCGGGGTTATAATTTTTTGGAGATTTATTTTAAGTAACAAACTCAAACAAAATTTGCACAGATATACATTTACTAAAGATCTACATTAGTATATGAAGTGATCAAAACTAAATACCTAAATCTATTTTTTGGATACATGGCAACCATACTGAATCTAGCTCATTTATACATTTACCCTTCTGTAAATTAATTTAATCAGGAAATATGATTCCTTAATTTTTCCAATCCTTTCCGGGATATCTGGAGACAAGTCATTTTCCCTATATCTTGTGTTGAGGATGCTAGCTATAGTAATCATGTGTAACATAATGTCGTAGCAGTTTCCCATGAAAATTCTTAACATTGTTCAGCAACACTATTTCAGGCACACCTAAACCCAACTGCAGCTTCTTGACAACAGTTTCCCAATATTTTACGGCACACAGGCAAAGCTACCACATATGTAGAAATCCTGCTTCAGGTTGCACACAGAACCAACACCTACTTGAACAAGAGCCATAAATTTTGGCAAGTTACTTTGGGGTCATGTACCAGAGACGGATCATTTTGAAGATATTCTCTCTTAATTGAGTATCGATTGAAAAGGACAGACCGTATAAAAATATGTAATTCTAAACTTGCTCTGTAACCATATGGACCAATTTACCCAAAATGAATCACTACTTTTTCTTACATTTAAGAGGAATTTATAAATCTTAGACATAAGAGGTTTACTTCCATTCATTAATATTTGCTCAAACCTGGAGCAATTGAGATTTCGACCTCTTGTAATCTTATTACCGTATATATCCGCGTATAAGCCGACCCGCGTATAAGCCGAGGTGCCTAATTTCACCCCCAAAATGGGGACAAATTAGGCACCCATGTATAAGCTGAGGGTCGGCTTATACAACCCCCAGGCCACCCTCCCGCCCGGCCTCCCAGGCCCTCCAGACCCACCCCGACCCCAGCGCCACCCTAGGGGGGGGAGGGGGAAGAGCCCCTGAACCCCCTACTTACCGGGAGAGGCGGCGATCAGCTGGCAGCAGCAGCGGCACGCCCCCCCCCCGCTGCGCAGGAGGCTGTGCAGGCCGCTCCTGGCCCGGGGGAAGGAGCGCTGGAGGTGGTGGCACCACCCCCCCGGAGTGCAGGAGGCTGCGCAGGCCGCTCCTGGCCTGGGGGAAGGTGCGCTGGAGGAGGCGGCCCCCCCGGCGCGCAGGAGGCTGTGCAGGCCGCTCCTGGCCCGGAGGAAGGTGCACTGGAGGCGGCAGCGGCAAGTTTCCCCCACTCCCTCCACCTACCGTATTGACCCGCGTATAGGCCAAGTTGGGATTTTTCAGCCCTTTTTTTGAGAAAAACTCCAGGTCTGCAGAAAAATCTGAAAATGCAATGGAGGTTAACACCCCAACAGCCAGGCCCAGCAGAAACCATTGGGTGACTTGATACCACAAAATTTCCATAACTTGTCCAACTCAAGCTGCTTGCTACTGTTCATTCAGTATAGGATGCCAATCATTTATGGTGCAAAAACATGCTACTGTACTACAAAACTACCCTTAGCAATATCTGAAACATACAAAGTTACAAAAGATATATACAAAACCACAATGAACATACAAAAGACTGGACATAATGTGCAAGTGGTACGGAAGTGATGCACAAAACTACAACATTGCTGATAGTCTTCCCAGCCGGGACTGTGAGCCGCTGCCGCGGCACAAAATTTAAAGGGACACCGTCTCTTTCGCAAAAATGCTGTATGCGGCTGAATGTGCCTGATAATGTAGCAAACTCCGATTTTCAGCTTGTGTAAACCGGAGGGACACTCTGATCTCCTTCCGACTAGGCTAGGTAGCTTCAAATTCCCAATGTACCACCGAAGCTCATTGAGTGACCTTGGGCAAGTCATACACAATCAGCCTAATCTACCTCACAGGTCTGTTGTCAATATAAAATGGAGGAGGAGAAGAGAATGATGTAAGCTGGTTAGGGTCCCTGCTGTGGAGAAAGGTGGAGTATAAATTAAATAATAAATATAGCAGAAGGGGGGAGGGAGATAAATGGTAGGTTAGTTGGTGGGTGAGAAGGACAGAAGGAAACAGGGAAAGATGAGGATATAGGGGTTGCCAAGATAAAAGGAGGAAATACTGTGGGGATGGGGATACAGGGTAAAAGGAGGTGCCCTGGGCAAGTCCTTGTAGGTCCCCCGCTGTACAACTGGGCCAAGCCTAGCAGCCAACACTGCACAACTCCACCAGAGGGAGGGAAGGAGGAAAAATTGAAGATAGTGGAGGAGATAAAGGTAGGTTAGCTGGTAGAGGGAAGGAGAGAAGGAGGCAGGAAAAGTGGAGAGGCTACCTCTTACACTTTCATGGAAGTGTAAGAGATAATAACAGGGAGAGAAAAATGTCTTTCTGGGTACAGCAGCTAAAAGTTTATGTCCTGTAATGTATCGGTGGAGTGTTTCCCTGTACTTAGAGAGAAAATAAGATGCCCCACTCTGCAAGTCTTTGCAGGTCCCCCGCTTGTCTATGCCTACTCCTGGGACAAAGCCCATCAACATCCCCAAGAAGATGTTCAAGAATGTGACCACCTACTATAATGATGCTGCAAAAGGAAGTATTTCTTCACACAATGCATAGTTAAATTGTGGAGCTCCCTGCCTCAGGGTGTGGTGATGGCTGCCAACTTGGAAGACTTTAAGAGGGGAGTATCCATGGCTACTAGTCAAAATGAATACTAGTCATGACGCATAACTATTCTCTTCAGTATCAGAGGAGCATGCCTATTATATTAGGTGCTGTGGAACACAGGCAGGGTAATGCTGCAGCATTTGTCTTGTTTGTAGGCTTCCTAGAGGCATCTGGTTGGCAACTGTGTGAACAGACTGCTGGACCTGATGGGCCTTGGTCTGATCCAACATGGTTTTTCTTATGTTCTTATGCAGACTTCATAATGTATTTGAAAACAAAATGGCCATTTAAAAAAAATTATTCTATGGGATTACATTGGTAATTTCTTCACAATTTAACAATTTTTCAAATGGTTTTGTGTCTAAGTAGTTGTAACGATTCGGTACACTGGGTGGCTAGGTAGCCATTAGGGTTTAGGCACACAATGTATTGAATAGATGGGATTACAAACAGAATGGTTATCATGGGGAGGAGACCACTTAAAGTCAGCTACATTTTAAATATACGTGATGCTTTTACAGCTGCATCATCAAGGGCATTCATCATATTTGCACACACTCAGAATCTGAAGGCTCAAATCACAGTCCAGTAGTACGAGAGTGTGTGCAGTGTTTTAAATACAGTTCAGAATGTCTGATGAAAACACTCAGTTTGGGGAATCTGGCAACCAGAGTAAGCAAGTCTGGAATATCAAGAGACAAACCACACACTTCCTCTTAAGGCCTTCCTTCAAAAGGCCAACAGACTCAAATAGATGCCAAAACGTGTATTGAACATGGCTGCTAATCCACCTGCTTCCTTGGCTCAGGTACCGGTGGTATTGCAACATGGTTTTTTTAAAAGGCTCACACAAAATTACAGAACTTTCCAATCCTTCTGGACAAACTTTTTATTCAGAGTCAAAAATGCATCTGGGGTGCTCTATAGAGCTGAGCCATATTTCTACTTCCTTTCTTCAGACTATGGGTGTGCATATTAATACCCCAAACTGGAAATAAACCCAAAAATGCCATTTTAGCTTTTGGGGTTTTTTTTTTTTTTTTTTTTGGTTGGATATCAAAACTGGGAATCACAGCAATGCCAGAAGGCCGACAGCAGAAAAAACGAATTACAACTTGGCTTTTCCCACGGCTTTTCTCACTGAAAACAATGGGTAGATCAGGTCTCCAGACTCAGAGGCTAGGTCTACCCATTGCTTAGCATGGGCCTATTCTAAGCAATTATGGGGACTTTAGTTTCCCCATGGAACCACAGCTCGGTTGTGAATACAACCATTATAGCCTACGGGAATTTTTTGCGGCGTTCCGGAGGGGGTGTGTGCGTTTTTCAAGTTAGAGTCACCAAACTTGCAGCACAGCCGCAAGCACCTCTCCTTAGACAAACCCCAAAGTTTGATTGAATTTGAGTCGGGGGTCCAATTTTATGGGCCCCTGAAGGGGTTGCCCCCATCCTCTATTGGAAACATTTGGAAACACCAAGGGAGGATAGGGGCAACCCCTGCAGGGGATCATAAAATTGGACCCCCTGACCCAAACATAACCAGCTTTGGGGTTAACCTATGGAGAGTCCCTTGCAGCTACACTGCAAATTTGGTGACTCTACCTTGAAAAAGCCACCCCCCCCCATCAAAAAAATTCCCATAGACTACAATGGAGCTGAATTTTTCCAAGAAACCTGAAAAAAGTGGAAATACCCTTTTACCGGTATGGGTATTCAGCTTCTTTCGGGTTTCCCAGAAAAAATCAGGTCCAGCAACCTGAACCCAAAAAACACTGGAAAAAGACCTGCACACCCCTACTTCAGACAACTCTACTAGAAGAAGAAAAGTGCTGTCTAGTCACAACTGACTCATGAAATTTCAGCATCATATCGTAAAATCCTCATTGATAAAAATTTGGTTAAGATATAAACATCTGTTGGAAACTAGAACACCGCTATGGATCTCTACACAAGAAATGTTAACATTACGACCACTAAGACCATCCCAGTTTATAACATACCGTATATACTCGCGTATAAGCCGAGTTTTTCAGCCCAAAAAAAGGGCTGAAAAAGCCGGACTCGGCTTATACGCGGGTCAATACGGTAGGGTAGGGGAGGAGGGAGGGGGGAACTTACCGGCATCACCGCCGCCGCGCCCGGGAGCCTTCCTCCGGCCGGCAGGGGTTTGGAGGGGCCGGCAGAAGGCCCCTGCTGGCCGCGCCGCCGCCGCCCACGCGCCCGGGCGCGTTCTTTTAGCTGGCAGGGGCCTTCCTTGGCCGGCAGGAGGTCCCTGCCGGTCGCTCCGCCGGCTCTCAGGTGCCCGGGCGCCTTCCTCCTGCCGGCAGGGGCGTCCCTGCAGGCCGCTCCGCAGCCACTCAGGCGCTCGGGTGCCTTCCTCCTGCCGGCAGGGGCCTTCCTTGGCTGGCAGGAGGTCCCTGCCGGCCGCGCCACCGCCGCCCACGCGCCCGGGCGCCTTCCTTCGGCCGGCAGGGGCCTGGAGGGGCCTCCTGCCGGCCCAGGAAGGCCGCGCCGCCGCCGCTGCTTCGCCGCATCTCCCGATAAGTAGGGGGTTCAGGGGCTCTTCCCCCTCCCCCCTTGGATGGCACTGGGGTCGGGGTGGGTCGGGGTGGGTCGGGAGGCCGGCGGGAGGGCTACCTGGGGCAGGGGCACTGCGCCCTAAAATGGCGGCCGCCATTTTAGAGCGCAGCATTGCCGGTAAAGGGAATTTCTTATTGACCCTCGGCTTATACGCGGGTCAATAAGAAATTCCCTTTTCTGGCCTAAAATTTTGGGGGTCGGCTTATACTCGGGTCGGCTTATACCTGAGTATATACGGTACCAGGATCTTTTAACTTGGGAAGATAAAAAGTGTGCCTTAAAAAGACCATGAAGATCTTAAAGAACATTTAACTTAGTTTCAATATCATCAAATAAAATCTATATATATACAAGATATGAAGATAGGCTTTCTTAAAGATAAATCAACATTACAACAAGTTTTACTGGAGAATAATGACCATTTAATCTTGAAGATGTACAAGATGTTGTTATCAATTTACACAGAACAAGATCAAATTAAACCTATGATGATAACTTGGGCACAGACATTAGGTCATGATATTTTATTGAAAAATTGGGAAAGACTTTGGACAAGAGATATGAAACTTATGCTTTCACGGTCGTTGAGAGAGAACATACACAAGATGATTTACAGATGGTATTTGACACCGAAAAAACTAGCCAAAATGTACAGTACAATGTTACCAAACTGTTGGAAATGCAAGGAAGAAGTTGGTTCTTTTCATCATATATGGTGGCTTTGCGATAAAGCTAAAAACTTTTGGGATATGATCTACAATGAACTAAGACTAATTTTACAGCGAAATATTCCAAAAACACCGGAGATGATGCTGTTAAGTATGATACCAGAACATATCCTGACACAAAGAACTTTCTTGATATATGCCACCACTGCTGCAAGATTGGTCTATGCAGCTAAATGGAAGATGTCTGAGATACCAGACAAGAATGACTGGATAAATAAAATGTTAGAACTAGCAGAAATGGCTAAACTTACTGCTTTAGTAAATCAAAAAGACAACGAAGAATATGTGAGAGAATGGGAGGCATGGATAACATATTGTGAAAACGAATTAAATATGGGAAATGTTAAAGGCTATGACTTAATCTAATTCAATTGATTAATGTTGAAAGAATGAAGTATTCAATAATTAAAGTATATAGGATGATGATATGTAGCTTATAGAAATGATACAATGAATTATAATGAATTAGAAAACAAATACAGAGGGGATTATATAGATAATAATTTGATAGAGGAGGGGAGAGGGGAAGTCAGAAAAAGTCAATACTGATTAGACTGATTAGTTTGAAATTGTTTTATTTTATGTAACTATGAAGATGACAATATTGAAATTGTATGTGACTTAATAAGAAAATTAAAAAAAATTATAACAACTGACTTATGAAGACCCCATCCACAGGACATTCCAACCAAGAGATGAGCAGAGGTGGTTTCACATTGCCTTCTTCCACATAGCAACCCCAGTCTGCCTTGGAGGTCTCCCACCCAAGTACTGACCATGGCCAATCCTGCTTAGGTCCCAAGCTCTCATGGGCTCAGTCCAACCTAGGCAATTCAGGCTGCTGCCTTACCAGAGAATTTATTTACTTCACATTTCTCCCCAAAGGGGATCCAAAGCAGCTTATATCATTCCCTTCTCCTCCATTTTATACTCAGTCCCAACAACTCTCAGTTGTAGGTCAGACTGTGTGAGGCTGGCCCAAAGTCACCCGGCAAGATTCCATGGCAGAGAGGGGATTCGAAGATGAATCTCCCAGATCCTAGTCCAGTACTCTAACCACTACACTACAATAGTTATACTGATTACATTTACAGTCCTCTGCAAATCTGTTAGAAATGCCTACCATGCCTCACTGTTAAGAAGCACAACCAAATCTTGAGTTCTCAACTATGGTTAATACTGAATTAAGCCACTACATTGTGTATATCTGGGATATACCTTCCTAGTGAGACAGGAAAATGAGAACATGCTGGGAGCAGCTGTCTATAAACCCCACTCTGCATTTTGCACATGGGTGGGAAAAGCCTTCCGGCAGCAGGTGCAAAGAGGTGCGAGAGGCAGTCTTGCACTTGATAGCTATATAAACCTTCTGGCAGCCGGCCAACCATGTGGGTCAGCCATCCTTTGAACCTGCCAGCTGCATTCAGCATTTCAGAAACTGGTTGCTACAACAGCCCTTTAGCTAGTTATTTGTTTCCACAACAATGGACAACCCAGCCATTCATTAAAAAAACACCACTGAAAAACCAGAATGAGCTCAACTCACATCCTCCCAAAACATCCCAAGAAAGGCAAAAGGGGTGAGCTTTAGAGAACTGCTGCGAAGTCAAAACTTTTGTCTTGCAAAGCCAAGGAGATATGCCCTCATGCTGATGACAGCCCTATCTCTGGCTCCAGCTCATGTGTCTTTGATGGCAAAGCAGTGTCATTGCAAGCATCCTGCAATGGAAGAGACTCTCTTATGTAACTAGGCAAACAAAGATTTTACCAGTCCACAGGTAGGTAGGAGGTGTGGAGAACCTTCAGCAAGGGAGATTAGAGAATACAGCAGGGAAGCCACAGCTGGGACTATGCTGAACTATAAATAACACTTGTAATGTTTGATTATTTTAATTGCCTCCATTTGAATTATTTCTTTCATCATGAGTTTATGCTGAAGGAGTGTCTCTGTATCTGTCAAACATGGCATGGGCTTTTATGCCTTCTTCCACGCCAAGCTCCTCTAGATGTTTATAGAGTTGGAGGCTGGTAATGCCCTACGGGTAGACATCCTCAGGCTCCAGTTTGCCCACATTCCAATGCATACCTCATTACATGTACTCCCTGCAAGAAGAAGAAGAGTTGTTTTTTATATGCCGACTTTCTCTACCACTTAAGGAACAATCAAACCGGCTTACAATCACCTTCCCTTCCCCTCCCCACAACAGACACCGTGTGAGGTAGGTGGGGCTGAGAGAGTTCAGAGAGAACTGTGACTAGCCCAAGGTCACCCAGCTGGATAGGAGTGGGGAAACAAATCCAGTTTACCGGATTAGCATCCACCGCTCATGTGGAGGAGGTCAGGGAATCAAACCCAGTTCTCCAGGTTAGAGTCCACTGTTCCAAACCACCGCTCTTAACCACTATACCACGCTGGGTCACATGCAACTCACATGACTGGTAATTCCAAAAAGAGTTTTGTAGCCACCACAATCATTTGCAGCTGGATATATATGAGAGTTCTGCCAATTCACAGATTACTTCCTTCCTTCAAATCTAGGCATATACAACCTAAGGATATTCACAAGCAGGAAATATATGGCACTATCACATGTGTGAATTGCCCTTGAATTCTAAGAAGCAGGCAACTGCATATCCGCTTCCTGCATGACTATATTTAGATCCAGAAGTCACTCATGAAAGCACTTTGTAACAAGAATCCAAAGTATCAATACACACTATACTTTAGTAACTGGATTTGGATGCTTGATTTAGAAGCCATGAGTAACTATTTAATTCAAATTAGACTCTTCCTAGCCAATTATTCCAAAGTTTATTTCAAACGGGTTTAACAAACAGTATTTGTGTCAGTGTTGATACGTATGGAAAGAACACGTCATGTTTAAAACACCATATGTTAAAGATTTTAATTCTGCCCTTCTTTCCTTTACCCCTTAGAAGCTCCTTGACCCATTGATCTTGAGCAGTGTTTGAGGGATATAAGGACTGAAATAAATCTTGCCACTGACAATGTAGCCTTGGGATCCCTGTCACTTAATAAAAAAGGCATTATGTCAGACACAGAGGCATTAGATTTATATGTTAAAAGGGGAGAGATATAATGTGATCAAAGTTCCTCATAAAAGCAGCATCCCAAGAGGGCATGAGCTAATGAATCAATAGAGCCAGAAGAGCAAGGACAGATCCTGTCTGGGTATGGTATATTCAAAATCCTTCCCTGCATAACCATAGAGGGGTTAGCATTCAGTCTAGCTAAACAGAAGGCTCTAGAAAGACGAGGAGTTGTCAAATGGTAAGTATAAGCGGGCAAACCGCGTGGTGGTGGTATTCCGAAAAACTGAGATGAACAAACACGGCGAGCAATTCTGCCCTTCTGTTCTGGGGCACACCTTGGGGCACCTGTTCAGTTTGTGTAGAAGACTGGTAAGGCCTCTTGGGCCTCAGCCTTGGTTTGCATAAACTGACTGTACCCCCTGGGACACAACACTCCCTTGTGACTAGACACTGGTAAGGAAAAGAAAAGAGTGCTAGACAGGCTGCCTTTCAGGGGAAGGCTGCCCACCATTCCTTATGGTGTAACCGAGGAACCTCTGCTAAGGTTCTACTAACCCCAAGTTACTTTGAAAAGCACAGGCCTAGATCACTTAAAACCTTCATTAACCTGGAATCCTGCCTCATAGCACTAACCGTCCCCATTTTGGAGACAAGATTTGTCAATGGAAATCCAGAACTTCTAAAAAAGGGATTAGGCAATCACAGTGTAATTACATACCAAACTTAATTAAGTCTTACTCGGTTAGCACCGCTGTGAAAAATGACACTCATACACCAGGAAAGAACATCATTTTTCACAGGAAAAAAGCTCAAGGGGGGGGAGTGAATTCATGGTATCAACAGCCTCCTAAGAATTCTAGGCTTTTTGTCACCTTTTTACTCATGTTGTATTTCCTTCTTCAAGACTCAAAATAAGTAGGGCACCAGCATAATTCAGGCAAACAGACCCTCACAGGTCATGCCACAAAAGATGCAGATACCCCTAACGCTGGAAAATTTACTACCATCTCCATCCAAGCCTGTTCATCAGGGAAATCCTAAATATCAAACCTACTTACATGGAATTATGCACAGAATTCTGCCTTTCAGATAAAGATCCCACACTGTGGTGATCTTTAATTGCTATCCGTTTTAACAACACCCAACAATGACATTTACCAATCCCAATATCAGAGGTTACATATTCAGCCGACATGTCCCTTACAGTTACCCCTTGTCAACGAGGCACACGCTGTCACCAGCTAAGATTTATGGAGGCAGCCTATTTCATCTCTTCCCCGCTTATATAGTTTAGTCTTGTTTTTAAGGTATCAGTTTACTATAAAAATAACCCTGCTGGCATTTACCAGGATTGTGAAACCTTGGAGACCCAGACAGAGGAAACAACACAAAGCAAGGATATGTAGTTGCATAAAAAGGGAGAAAGGATTATGAAGTAAACATAATTCCTTTTTTAAAAGAGGACAGAATACAGGAGTTTCACCATTAGATTTCTCAGTCAGTCAGTTTTTATTTTTTATTTTACGGTCATCTGACCAAAAAACAGAACACATCTAATCAGAAGTAACATATATTTGTAATAAAAACGGTATCAGTCAGACAAAGTCCACACACAAAAATATATCAATAAAATCCCGTATCTAAAGAGGCAAATAAGCTAGCTTCTAAAATATTTATCAAATTTTACCTATTTGCAAATTGCATCCTTTCGGGCCTTATATATAGCAACAAAAAATTTGGCCACACATCTCGAAGTTTGTGGGTTACTATCTTCCAGTTGTTGTTGGATACAAGTTTTATCAGGTAAAAATGGTCAAGGTAAAGGTCCCCTGTGCAAGCACCGGGTCATTCCTGACCCATGGGGTGACGTCACATCCCGACTTTTCCAAGACAGACTTTCATCTTGCACCAATGTTTGTGATATGCTGCAAGTGCACAGAATAAGATAAGGGGGAAATGGCTACTCTGTGGATGGCTCTGAGGGGATGAAGGAGTTCACAGTTAAAGCAAGTGAGGATCGTGGAGATCACAGCCTATTTCAACTATGGAATGTGCAACAGCTGATACTTTATACAACCACCGTCTGAATCTTAATGATTCATACCCTTTAACAAAATAAGTTTTATCATTCTAAACAAGCCAGCTTCCAAATGACCAAGTTATTTGGAGGAGTATGTGAGCTTAGCATTTGATCACAGAAACTGCCCCGCATTGTGTCTGTAATGCACCATCAAGTCACAACCAACACGGCAACCCATTAGGGTATTCAAGGCAAGAGACTAACAGAGGTGGTTTGCCATTGCCTGCCTCTGCACAGCGACCCTGGTATTCCTTGGTGGCCTCCCATCCAAGTACTAACCAGGGCCAACACTATACTATATTGCTTTGAGAATAAAAATTAGAACTATAAACTGGAAAGTATTTGAACTTAAGGAAAATTTGTAAATGGTTCACTTTAGGGCAAAACAGTACTAATAGGGAATTAGTTGCTGCTAGAGGACAAGCACAAATAAGAACTATTGGAAAGGTTGAGAGTCCTCCAGCTACCTACTACCTGTAGCTTTACCAGACAGTCCCAGGGAATTAAAATTAGATATATAGTGAAAAGAATATATTTTAATGCCACCAGAGATTGTGTTCAGTGGATAGTGATAATACGGATTTATAAACTTTCTTGCCATAATAAAGCAATTGAGATCTCTGGATCAAAACAGAATGTTTACTAGGTAATGGAGAATAAGCTTCCCATCTAGGGGAAGGACTAACTGGTAGTCTCATACTTCCATCTGAAAAGCAATGGAGTAAGAACATACTGTAATGACATATACCAAGGTCAATACCGCAAAACGTTTACAGAATGTTCCTTCGTAGAAACATATAAAGAGAGCTGGGTGAATGAGTGTATGTCGAGGATACAGATTTTACCATAGTGAATTCTATGACTTTTTGAAGACCCCTTTGATTTTGCCTAACTGCAATGTGCTTCCTAATGTTTCAGAAATCAATTAAACCAAATTGTGCTGTTTACATATAGAATGATTTCTATGGTGCTTATAACAACAAATAGGGCAATTCTTCTGTATGGGAAGGCCACAATTGTCTTACATTTTAGTTAATAATCACAGGGAAAGAATGTTAGTCTGTTAAGTCTATTTAAGACTCTTGGTCTTTTAAATCAGTCAAGGAACAAAATTCATAGAATTAATGGTCACTCAACAGTGTTGCCCACTAGTGTAAATGGGATTTTAAAAACTATTTGACTAACACATGGAGAAAGGTAACACTGGTGGATTTTAGTGTGGTTAATAAAAAACAAAACCTCCATATTCCTCTAATTACCTGATACTAGGCACAAGACAGTGATGCTCCACCGCTATAATTTGCATGTGAGAGTTTCACAAGGGTCTATCATGCCAAGAGCTGGAACAGATGAACCTTTGATCTGATCCTGCAAGGCAACTGATATGCTCCTAAGACTGATTCTCATGTTACTTTTCAGATGCACAGGAATATACCTGTCATCTAAATACATACTGAAGAGAAGATATGCAACTTCTAAAATACTTCCAGTTCTAAAATACTGTATACTTCAAAAGAAAATAACTACTTCTGGTCTTCTGCTAAAGCAGAGGCTTCAGTTTTATTTTATGAACACATCTTTTGTTCACTGTTTAAGGTTTCCCACTTGCACACACTTTAAAGCATGGTTTTTCAAAAAGCACTTCTGTAGCTACCAGTGAGACTAGCAGACAATGAGGAGGGGGGATCAGACCCAACATCAAACTGGTAACCCAAATTATTCCCACATAGAAGCCAAACTGCAGTCCTGCTTAAACCCAATTTTATAATACAATGGTCAGCTATTTCCATTCAGTATCCTGTTCTTTATTATTTGAGAGTTTGCAGTTACTGTGCCAATCCGAAGTACTGTATAGTGCTGGAACTCTTAATGGAAATATGCATTATACACACAAGCATACAACTAGGAATAGAGATTTAATTTTACAAACTGAAGTTTTTTTAAAAAAAAAACAACCACTTTTTTATATACCTTGATGATTTTGTATCCACTATGGACCAGTGAATGCTTAATCCCTGCATCCTCTTCCAAGAAAGCTGGCTTTTGATTTTCAAGGCGTTTTGGCTTGTACTGTTGGCTCAACATGGTTATGACTGAAATGATTTGTATCAGGAAGTTTCCCAGGCATGCTTTAAAGAGTTCACAGAAGCCTCTGAAATTGGGCCATCTTTTCATATTCATACTAGTGTAATCTATGTTACCCAGTAACTTGAAAAACCTTCTTTAGCATTAGTGTCTTACAAATCTTATGCTATTCGTTCTTGTAAAACCTATCCTATGGCCCATTACCTATTAGGCAAGTATCAAGTCTCATACAAATTTACCATCTCTCTCTCATATACACCCATGTTTTAGTACCACAAGCAATTATACTGCAAGAACGAAAAAGTTAGAAAGTGTTCTTGCTAGCTACTTTGTATTGAACCCTCAGTTCTGTCTATAACCATCTGGAGGATTTGTATAGCAGACTTTCCTCTCTAAACATTTTTTTACTCATGTAATTGCTTGCTGCATAAAAATCCCCCTTAAAAACCCAAATTTCTTCTAATGTATAAGCTACTGTTCAAAACATATGTTTTCCTTTATCTCCCTTCCTAAAGCTGAACAAATTTCTAGACTTTTCCAATGTTGTACATCACCATTTTATTAGCAGTTTTCCCCAATGAGATACTAGAATAAATACAACAATCATATAGTTAAATAAATACACACTGTGTCACACTGAGGTCTCTTCATTCCCTTCTCCCTCCCAACCCCTTACTCAAACTCCACTGAATTTGTATGAGACTTGTGCGTTGCTTAATAGAGAATGGGTCATAGGACAGGTTTCATGAGAATGAACAGGAGAAAGGAATGAAGACTCAAATGACCTGTGGACTACCTTTCCCAGGGTTCTGGTGCCTTCGATGCTGCAAATGCCAATGTGCCAAGGGGAAACAGTAATGGGAGACAGGATACTCTTCCTTTCTCCCACCTGATACCACCAACTTTACCAGTAAATGTGTTTGTAGGTAGGTGGGCTATGATATGAGGGTGGCTAGAAGTTATGGGTAGGCTTAACAAATTATGAATGCATTTAGAATTTTCAGAAGAAAGAAGATTGTTTTCCCTCCCAAGAGTTCTACAACGCTGTTCATAATTTGCCAGCCCTTTATGACTTATCCATTGCTATATAATCTGCTGATCTGATGTACCAGTTGAACAGACATACCACCATTCAGCTTAAAAAGCAACTTATCTGGCATTGGGAACTACTGAATTTTTTTAAAATAAAGAAAATCATGCATACATCCCAGGTTTTTTAGCCTGCGGTCTTATACATAAACAAATCCCTTATGTCCTTCCATTAACAGAGCTATGTTGTTCAGTGGCAGCAAAGATGCTGACATGTGTAAGATGAACAAGAAAAATAAGGGAGCCGTGCCAATTCACAGGCTGCATTCAGATAGAACATGTAACCACAGTTAAGGAAAACTGAGTACAAGTCCAGCTTATTATTGGGCTCATGCCCCTCTCACTCCAAAAATTCCAGTTAAATACTAAATCTGACTAAATGCAACATATGAATATAGGCACACTAATTAACCAGTTACTCCCCTCATCAGGATGCTAAAATTGGTTTAGGATCCCCATTATTAGAAGGTTGGAAACTAATTCCAACTAATTCACAAACCTGCAGTTATCCTTCATAGGTTACAAGAGTTATTGTTTAGCCACAATTCTCAGTGCAAGGAGGGACGTATGGCAGATATATGAACTCAGCAACAAGCTGGGTCTGTGCACATCTTTCTTTAACCTCAGTTACATATGACATCTCATTGTTGTATTACTACTGCTGCTTCCCTGGCCCTCCAAAAATGGGCAAACAACCAAAATGTTATCTGTACATATTGTTCTAAAAACACTCAACATATTTCCAAAAAACATCTTTACTGAGGTTTAAGAACCACAGTACCCAGCTTGCTGGAGATAAAGGGAAGATGACTGGGGAAGGCACTGGCAAGCCACCCCGTAAACAAAGTCTGCCTAGTAGATGTCAGGACGTGACGTCACCCCATGGGTCAGGAATGACTTGGTGCTTGCACAGGGAACCTTTACCTTTAAGAACCACAGAAAACTCCTGGAAAGTTCAAGGAGGTGAACTGTAAAAAAAATAAAATAATGCAAAATACTCAGATGGCAGAAGCGTGGCAAGCATGTCACTGAGGTGTCCTCCTTCTTTTATGTGCCATGGAAAAGGGATAAGTTCTGGAGGGCAAATAGCATAGCTGGTTGTTGGCAAGAGAGGATGGTGGCAAAGATGATTTTGTGTGGGTGGGGACCATGGGCTAGGTGATGAGAAGATTCTAAGAATGGAGCAGAAACCAAGCCAGTGGCTTCAATGGAGAGGAAGCAATGGAGGGTACAAAGGGTGTGAACGGTGTGACAATCTAAATCAGGGGTGTCAAACATAGGGCCCATGGCCTTGATCCAGCCCCTTGAGAGCTCTTATACGGCCCATGAACCAGCCCCTCATCTCCCCCCCCATCTGAGCTGCTGAGCCCAGTGCAGACTCACCAGCCGAGGCAGCCACCCCTCAGTCCTTAAGCATCAATAATCAAAGACTGTTAAATAAAAGAAAATACTCTAGGAATGTTATTGTTTTAAGCACGTTTGCATTTTAAGTTAAAAAATAAAGTAAAAAAATGATATCATTAATTGGTTTTGCCTGTGTCTTCGATAAAGTTTGTATCTCTGGTACCTGGCATTAAATTTTATGGTACACATGGCCCAGCCCAAGTGACATTTATGTCATATCTGGCCCTCGTAACAAATGAATTCAACACCCCTGATCTAAATGTTAAAGGCTAGTAGAAGGGACTATGAGGTAAAGACTCCAACGAGAGCTCTTTTCTGTGGGTTCATTCCAAAGCACCTGCCTTACAAGGCTGAGCTGATCATCTGACGCCACAAACAATTACCACTGTGGGATAACCCCCTAGAAACAGCAACTCCTTAAATGTTTAAAGGATCTCTATGTAACATGTGTGTGTTTGAGTAACAGGGTTGGTAAATATTAAAAGTGATCTGCAAGTCTGAGCAAGTGTACATTATAACAGTCATAAAGGGCTCAAAATAACGGCTGTTACTGTACTAGGTATTCCCAGCGATGTATCAAGAGTTTGGAAATGTTATAAAAAAATCTGTTCGCACTTTCAATGTATTCTCACCGATTTATTAAGAGTTTGAAATTGTTGTAAAAAATACTGTTCGCACTTACTTCGGCCCCTTTAGCTGTGAAGACGTCTTCCAACCATTTTTTAGCCGTGGTATCCAAAAACCCTTTTAAAGCAATGTTTTTTTATAACATTTTCAAACTCTTGATACATTGCTGGGAATACATACTGCGTTAACCGAGAACATCTCACACTGTCCTTGGAACTGAACAATCCCCTCTTTTTAAAAAAAATGCCTAGCTATTTTCAGGCAAAAATTCAGATGCTAACTGATCCAAACTCCATTAGCTGATGTTTTTCCGTGGAGATTTTAGCTGCCTTAACTTTGGCAAAGGACTTTAAGCTATTTTTGGAAGCTCTGAAAAAATCCCATGCCTCTGCTTTATATTATTAAACAGTATCTTTATTTCTATTGAGCAAGCAAAACAAATGTTACCTGCTCGAGTTCAACTAGCTTGCCTTTCGCATTACAACGGGTCCAAATAAGAAGGCAGGAAGAAAGGCTGCTGTCTTGGTGCATTTACTAAAATTGGAGCCTTCCTGTTTTAAATCCCACGGATTCATGTGTAAAGGCCAAGCTTTTAAAGCAAATTCAAACTGCAGATTAATTTCTACTTCTAAATATTTCCTATGAGGGCTAAGGGGCATGGTGGGTTAATGGGATTCTCTGAAGCAACTGCAAACCTTCACTTAAGACCATTTAACTGCTTGGCCTTCTCCAAGGAATCTTTAGAGCTGCGGTTGATAACATGTGATGCGGCTCTAATGAACTTTAGGGCAGGACAGTGTATATTCCAATCAAAGATGTTCTGCCTGCACCACATATTTACTTGGGAATGAGTCGCACTGAGTTCAGTGAGGTTCAGATGCATGAAAGTGAGTATAGTGTGGCAGATTTAAGAGACAATCTTAACCAGGGTTACACCATTTTAAGCCCATTGACATAATGGGGTTTATACTCCCAATGGACTTAGACACATCTCTGTTTAGGAAAGCACTGTAAGCCTGCAATATAAAGAAAGACTAAATATCTATGGAGTGAACTTAGAGGTATCACAGGCAAATGACAACTTTTCTGTGCTAAAGGTACACCCCACTTTTTCTGCCTAGAGAGAGAACAAACCAGGAGCCGAAGGAGACGGGGTAGAGAGATAGAGAAAGTAGAACAAGAAACTGAGCAGGATATGAGTAATTATGTGCAAAGTGTCTTTGAATTGTCAGAAAACTGGACAAGTCTACAGAAAATTAAGGCTGTTTTATATTGCCCTCAAGAACTGAAACCTGGATAGTGTGTAAGAAACAAAGTATTGGGGTGGATGGAATATTAGCCTAACTTGTTCTGTTGCTATTTTAACTTTAAAATTATAAGGCTTCTTCAGAGCTTTAAAAAGATATATTTTGGTAGGTTCCAGCTCAATCGGTAGGTTCCAGTAGGTTCCAGCTCAATGTAAAATGGTTCCAGCTCAATGTAAAATGGCAGCATCTGAAAACCACTTCCATGAAGACATCACTGAGAATAAACAGCAATTTGATTCTTCTGAACTTTCTCAAGTCAGTGCTAGTCCAATGTTAATAATCTTAAATTGTTTATAAAGCATAAAGATATGTTTGGGTAAAGATGTATAAAAATAATGGCTAAGTTGATTTTTGTTACATCTATGGAAACCAGCTGGCTGAGAGATATTTTATAGGAATATACTTGGAATTTGTTTCCATTGCTCATTATTCCCCCTGTTTTTCTTATTGTTCCTATTTGTGCTTATATTTTACTTTCATATTATGCAGTTTGGTTTCAGTGGGAAGCACTTTCTTGACCATAGCTTTGTTTTTCATCCAATTAGGATGAAATTCACAGGGATTAACCCCTCTCCCAGGGATTCCTCTTTGCTGAATCGCAAAGACGTAGGAAAAATTGTCCTACCTCATTGAGGGGTCTGAATGAGAGAAAAAGTGCTAACCTGTATAGAATCCATAGTCATCCTGGCTAGCAGAATGCTCTTCATGGACAGATCACTATAATATGCTTTATTGGGAACATTTGCTAACTCTTCTGGTTGGACCCAACCAATTGTACCATTCACTTATAACCAGCATCCTACATCACGGAAAAGGGAGATCTAGTTAGCAGCTGAGTTCCAGTGGTTTGGGCCCACATCTCTCATTCTATAAAATATTATCCTGGGTCTTCATCCTGACAGAGGCGGGAAAAAACTCCTGACTTAACAGGGTGATTCATTAACCCTTGTGGGTGAGTGAAGAATGTGAGGTCCATTGATCAAGATGAATGGAAGAATCTAGCCACTACCATGATCTTTCTGCTCTTATTTACAGGAAGTACGCCCTTCCTGAGGAGGCAGGCGTGGAGGCATGGTGAGACGCTCCCACCAGAGTAATCGTTCGGCCTGGAAGGAGGGAGGGAGAGATGCTTTTTATATGCTGACTTTCTCTACCACTTAAGGGAGACTCAAACCGGCTTACAATCACCTTCCCTTCCCACAACAGACACCCTGTGAGGTAGGTGGGGCTGAAAGAGCTCTTAACAGAACTGTGACTAGCCCAAGGTCACCCAGCTGGCTTCATGTGTAGGAGTGGGGAAACAAATGCACTCCACCAGATTAGCCACCGTTACTCACATGGAGGAGTGGGGAATCAAACCCGGTTCTCCAGATCAGACTCCAGCGCTCCAAACCACCGCTCTTAACCACTACACCACGCTGGCTCTCTAGAGCCAGCAGAAGCCATCGTTGCAGTTGAAGGAGTAGCCAGCAAAGGAGAGCAGATAAAATCAGAGAGCAGAGAAAAGCTTTTATGATAACATAACAGTAGAAGACAGGACACAGATGCACAAAGGGGGAAAAAGAAGCCTGAAAGCTCAAGGAGAAAGAAAAACCAGAGCTCTCCAGAAGCTCATGAGGAGGCAGAAAAAACACCTGAAGGTGGAAGGCTCCCCATTGGAGAAAGAAAAGAGCAACCTACTTCCTGTCTTCAAATATCATGGGAAGGAGAGCATTCCAAACATCTGTGTCCCCTCCCCTCTTCAAGTGAAAAACTGATGATTGTGATAT
Source organism: Euleptes europaea (assembly GCF_029931775.1). Classification (NCBI taxonomy): domain Eukaryota; kingdom Metazoa; phylum Chordata; class Lepidosauria; order Squamata; family Sphaerodactylidae; genus Euleptes; species Euleptes europaea. Next base: position 81,919,844 of record NC_079317.1, read on the forward strand.
TTTGATTGTATTGTATTTAACAGAATTATATTGTATTTTACTGTTTATTTAGTTTATTGCGCTGTAAACTGCCTTGGGGACTTTATTAGGTGAAAGGTGGTCTATAAAGAACCTAAAATAAATATATAACCAAGGAAACAATCTTTTTTCTCACTAATACTACATTTCTGTTAAATCAACTACTGATTATATGAACATAAGATCTCCAGACTGAGGAAGGAAAACATTATCACATTTTTCTTCTACAGTTCTGAACTACTTTCTGAACTAAAAAGCAAGAAAATATTTTATGTTTATACGAACGATTTCGCTATACTGCCACAGAGCACAGGGGCATAAAGTTATGTCCTTATAAAGTCAACTTCATCTTGTTTAACAGAGAAACAATATGTGTTGCTTTAAAGCGTCCAAGCATTAATGTCAGGAAAACAAACTGCACATTTTACCCAGATAAGAATGTGTTCCAATTGAATAATTATAATAATGAGTTGGATGTTTATTAGATTTTTATCCTTTCCTTCATCCAAGGAGTTCACAATGGCATACATGTTTCTGTCCAACTTCACCCTCACAACAACCCTTTGAGGATGATTAGGATGAAAGATGGAGTGGCCCTAGCAGCCCAAACTAGCCTGATCTCATCAGAGCTTGGAAGCTAAGCATCAGTACTTGGATGGGAAACCTCCAAGGGAGAGTGGGGCAGCTATGCAGAGGAAGGCAATGGCAAACCACCAGTGTTCATCTCTTGCCATGGAAACCCCATAAGGTAGAACTTCATGGGGTTGCCGTAAGTGGATTGCAATTCAACAGCACACTTTACTTACCGTATATACTCGAGTGTAAGCCGACCCGAATATAAGCCGAGGCACCTAATTTTACCACAAAAAACTGGGAAAACGTATTGACTCGAGTATAAGCCTAGGGTGGGAAATGCAGCAGCTACTGGTAAATTTCAAAATAAAAATAGATACCAATAAAATTACATTAATTGAGGCATCAGTAGGTTAAAAGGTTTTGAATAACGCCCCCTCATCCTACGCCGTGCGCGCGCTCCCCCTCGGCGTCGGGTGCCTCCATTCTCCCCTCCTCCTCCTCCTCTATCCTCGCCGCTCCATCTTTTTTTCCCCTCGGCGGCGGTGGCCGCCAGAACTCTGAGGAGGAGGAGGGGGTTGGAGGCACCCCTCCCCCCACACTGCTTTCCCGCCTCATAACCGCCGAAGCCCACCCTCCTAGCTACCCTCACTGAGGGGGGGCTGCCAGTCCACCCTCCCTCCCCCCGAGGGACCCTCCCACGCCCCCTCGCTTCCCCCCCACCCGTGAGGCGTGCGTGCGGAGCATGCACAGAAAATATTAGCAGTCATCGGACCACCTACAGAAGCTGCAGGCGCCCGGAGATGAGCGGGAGAGACCGGAGAACACCCGCACTGCACCGGAGTACAGGTAAGTGGGACCCTCATTCGAGTATAAGCCATGGGGGCCTTTTCAGCATAAAAAATGTGCTGAAAAACTCAGCTTATACACGAGTATATATGGTACTTACTTACTGGATAGTGATTGGATCAAGATTAATGGGAGCAGAATGGAAAGTTGATCCAAGATCTCTCTGGTCTTAGTAAAATGCTCTAATCACTTCACCATGCTCACTCTACATACCAGATACTCTAGTTTTTGCTTCTTCTTTTTTTATTACCAAATGTTGGTAAGAATGGAGGGAGGCCAGAAACCTGCAAGAATTTCCCCCAGTGGAATAGTAGCAACAGTAGCATTTGCTAGGGATACTTCTTGCAAAGCTACAAATAGATTTGACAGATGAGAGTAGCACACCATTAAGCTTGGGATATCAGAGGCAGCAAAAGAAGCTTTTCAGATTTGCTGATGTCAAACGTGCACACAATGTAGAGACCCATCCATGTCATCAGTCATCTCCCAAATAGGGAGGTAGAGCAGGCACACATATGCTGGCCCTGCATGCAACTGAATGGGGAGAATGTGTGGACAAAGTACCCACTTGCACCCCTTCTCCCCATGATCAGCAACATTCCAAAACCAGCATCGCTGATCACAGGAAGAGAGGGTACACATGACCACTTCTTCAATGCATTTGACCGGTACAGGGCATTCAGTGATCATGCGGAGGTAGGGGGCAGGGCCAATGCTCTCCTGACCATTCAACCTCCCCATGCAATGAGTGAATACATGACTGGGTTGTTTGCATAGGCTAATATCTTCTAAGCAAGTGTGCATATAAGAATGGGTTCCAGGGGCTTACCTGGAACCCCATTTTTCAGCACAGGTGGGGGAGGAAGCAGCTGGCCGGCATCTGAGGACGAGCGGAGTTTTACACTGCTTTGTCCCTTTGTCGGGGCTGCGGCTTGGCTGGAGGGAACAGCCGGCCAACCAGCCCTCTTCTCTTGGTTCAAATGAGCCAATCCAGAAAGACTTGGGTCAGGGTGGGGGTTGGCCAGGAAGACTTTGGGAGTTTTTCACTCTGGTTTGTTCTGACTGCTGCATTTTTAGTCTATGGAGCTCAGGGCACCATATGGCTCTTCCACTTTGTGAAGGCCTGTGAAGGAGGCTGAGAAAGGCCAACAGAACTGAGGTCAACCCATGGGTATGACACATTGACCATTACTGCAACAAGCAGACCTTCTTTTTGCCAACCATAACAGTAGTTTGCAGACTTAATTGTAACCATTTGATAACCTAAGGCTTGTGAAAGGAAAGACCCACCGTAAATGTTTAAGAAGTTATTTCTGTTGTTAACTATGAGAATTATACTGTTCACTACTGAAGCCATACCTTCTTGCTGTTGTTGGAAGCACAATTCCTTTCACAAACAGAAGCTGAAGTATCATGACCATCTTCTGCTGCATTGTCACAATATCTTTCTCAAGGTGACAAGCTGTTGGTTGGGTTCTGTGAACTTTTCCATCGGCATAAGAGAGAGAAGGGACAATTCTACCCAACTCCCTTCTTTACAGCAGACCCCATGCTACATAGCTTTGTGTCCATATAGATCCCACAACTCCTGGCGAAGGGTGTCAAAAGGAATCACTCTCTTTCACCAATGGAAATGCTAGTAGGATCCAATCCCATGTCTACAACTTCAACATATCATGCCTTTCTTCCAGGGTAGATTTCAAGGCATCTCACAGAGGGCACACAGACCAACCCAGACCTGCTTAGTTTCAGTAATTACCAGAACATCTACCCTCCAACTATACCTGGGTCCTCTGCTCTAAGACTTTGCTTAGAGTTTCCAAGACATTTTCCCATTTTCATTCTTTGATGCACACCGTAACTAAAGAAGCAGTTAGCAATTCCACACAGTTTAATACATAAAAGTAATTGATCAGCATTATTTTGGAATTTACAAAGTTGTATATTCTATCACTGTAAGCGCATAAAGCAATTATTATAAAACTTATTACAAAAGAAAACTCAGAGCAAAATATTTAGTGCTGAGCTCTATTATTTTTAAATAGCGAATAGGTTTTGCCACTTTTTGGTTTTTGATAAAACTCTTCCCAGCGCTCAAAAAGCTGCTCTCGTGCATGTTTATTTGTGGTTTTATGCAAGTGTTGAATTCCACAAATTCTTTCTTGTCTCATAAAACATTAATGGAATGCTGCTTTTTTTTGGGGGGGGGGAGTACTCCTAGTACTATCTTCCCTGTAGTAAAATGTAATGAGACCCTAAGTAAATATGCTTTTCTTAATTCCACCACCCACAAATGCTTTACAAAATAAACAAAAGCCAGTCAACCTGGAGATTTAAAAATCTGTATACAATTTTTATAATAAATACATGAACAAATATTCTCCTTCTGCTAATTTCACTGTTCCAGGACTTCTCTATGTATGAGGAACCAATTTCTTTTCTTTTTTTTCCCTGCTGGAGAGGCATTTTTGCACGTATAGAGCTGTTCCTATTACCGCCATGCATGGATGCAGATCCCAGCAACATACGGCTCCATGGTATCAGGCATTTTTGTCCTGGCAACTCCGAAAATGAAATAGCTTTACAAGCAGAAGGTTTTAACTGGGACACCTGCTGCCTGATGAAACTGTTGAATGTTATTTGGTAATACTAGCATAGGAATGTTCTGTTGGTACAATCAACAACTAACTATTCTGTATCACAACCTATCTTTATTTATAGCATCCATAGTTCACCTTTCTCAAAAAAAAGAGCTGAGGCAGATACAGATCAGCGCACAGGCACAGATCCAAGAACCTCTTTCTGCACCCATTTCTTAAACACTCTTCTCTATGAACAAGTACAACAGTACAAGTCACAAACTGAAGATTAAACTGGAATTTTTAGGTATAATTGATAAATTATTGGAGTTAACATGGTATAGGGGCACTAAGATGCATCTGGTAGCTTGGTTTTGAGACTGATATGAACTCAAATATTGAACAGTCTCTTGAACGTTTACTTAGGACATAGTTCTGAAGGTATCTACAGAGCATATAACAAAAGAAGGTATCTACAGTGCACATAACAAAAAGGCACTGGAGACAGAATGGTTGTAAGATTGCATGTGAAGTGGAAAACCAAGGTACAAACACAGTTCAACACCCATAAGTATTTACTATTTATCTGCGGCATTTTTTCATGCCTTTCTGCTCTCAAGAGCTTGCAGGCCTGACCTCAATCTGACAATGCCATATATGCAATAAAATAAACAATATAAACACAATTAAAATGAATAATTATAAAACCAAGAAAGCCATTATGAACTAAAACCAGCTAAAACAGCCAGCTGCAATTAACATCCTACCAAAGATCTTATCGTAAAGAACAAGATCCACTTTCAAAAATCTCTTCAGAATGGGCATACTTTTAAACAGAAGGCAAGGAGATATGGGGCCATCTTACATCTGTCAATATTAATTCTTACAATATTGCACAACTGGTCAACTTCAGGTCAAATAGGAGGATGTGGTCCTTTGGGCCCAAGACATACCTAAATATTTTAAATAAATACATAAATAAAGGTATCTGCCTTACTCCCAAAAATCTCAGGACCCAAGGCAAGTAACAGCAATATAGAAATGATCTGATAAGACAACATACATTCAAACAATAGATTTAAAAAGATTACAAACCAATCCAGAAACACCTCATACCTAAGGTTGCCAGGTCCCTCTTCACCACCGGCGGGAGGTTTTGGGGGCGAAGCCTGAGGAGGGTGGGGTTTGGGGAGGGGAGGGGAGGGGAGGGACTTCAATGCCATAAGTCCAATTGCCAAAGCGGCCATTTTCTCCAGGTAAACTGACCTCTATTAGCTGCAGATCAGCTGTAATAGCAGATCTCCTGCCACCATCTGGAGGTTATACTCTATAAAGACAGCAATATTAAGTAACTGTTAATTACTCCACACACAATTAAGTAATACTGCTGTCTTTATAGAGTATAACCAAAATCACAGAAGGTTGATTACTTGTTTTACCATCTGGAGGTTGGCAACCCTACTTATGCCACCCTGTGCCCAGGTATAGACTGCCCCAGAGCTCTTCAAAATAACTGCATCTTACAGCCTTGCTGGAAAGCTAGGAGGATAAGAGCTACCTGACCTCTTCCATGCCAGAGGAATGGGGAAATCACCCCAAAAAGGTGGAGCCAAGTTTTAGAGTTTAAAGCCAGCCCTCTGAAGAAGGCTCGAAATCAAACTGGGAACCAGTACAGTCAAGCAATCACTCGCATTAGATGTTCACCGCTGTAGCTTCCAAGCCACTGCACTTTGCGCTAATTGAAGTTTCTGAACCATTCATAGTCAGCGCCATGTAGGGGATATTACAGTAATCCAGGCCAGATGTCATTAAAATGTGACAGAATAGTCACAGCTGATGAACTATCCTAAGCTAGTAAAAGGTATTGGGGGTGGGGAGACAAACAAAAGGTTTGATCTATCCTGTGGGGGAACAGTCCCACACCCAGAAGAAATGCCATGTGATTTTATACAACTCTGCCCCCTCCACCCTGCCTCCACACACAGTCAGCTCACACAGATACTCTGCAGAGAAGAGAAGGGAAGGGAAGGCCTCTGCACAGCTCCCCTATTACCCCGTCCAGCTCTCCCACTTGGTCAAGCAACATGACCTCAGACATGGCATTCCTTCTTGGCAAGCAGGTGGGTCTGGAAGGGATATGGAAAGTATGCACAGGTCTCCCATTTGCTGAAATGTCCCAGCACAGTGGCTGATTAGAAGCTGTAGAGGAAACAGCAGAGGAAACAGAAGGACCAATGCTCAGTTATGCCTTATACAGAGTGCAATGAATTGCTTCAAGCCCGTAAAAAGTAAACCGATACATTTCCTGGTTTAAAAACCAAAAACAACTTTAAATGTTGGTCACTTTCTCCCTGAAAATAACAATTTAGTCTTTGCTAAGAGAGAAACGAGACTTAGCGTATGTAGATATGAATCAACTTGTTGATGTCCATATACAAAAGGAAAACTCAGTGAAAAAGCCAATTAAAATATGTTTTGTTTAATGTAAACAAGCTGCTGCCTTGGCCATGTGCCTTTGTTCTTGTAAATGTAATCCCCCCCCCCAATTCTGTACCCTGGACTGGAGACTTTGAAATTCCTCTTAAGGATAATAACAGTAGACAGCACTTGAATGCTCTCTTTGAAGCAGGCACTACACAGACTTTACTGCTGACCTTCAATTTTCAACAAGATTAATCCCAGATCTACAGTTGAGGTAGTCTAAATGCGATTATCAGAGTTTGCTTCCCCCCCTCCCCCATTGTTGATCATTCTGCAATAAACTGCAAAACAGAAACCCGTTCAACATTTCATTAATATTTTATTCATTTTCACCTTACAACTTTTCAAAGCCCCCTCCCCCACATGTTTATTACTTCTGGACATTGGATGCCTTACTTCGTACACTGGCCAGTGTACAGTTACATTACATCAAGAACAGCCAGGAAACATTTGGCCCGGAGCATAAGGTTGCTTCTAGATGACAAAAACAAGAGTCATTTGTTTTTGGTTAGCACCATAAAAGGACTATCTGGATGCAGGACCTGTTGCACATTGTATAGGCCCTAGGACATAATGAGCTGTGAAAAGCAAGGTCTGGAAGAAATGGTAGCAGGGAAGTATCCTTAGGTATATCATGCCATTAAAAAATAAGCGGCGGGAGGGAGGAACTTCAGAAAAACCACTGCTATTCAGACTAGCCAGTACTGGGCTAGACAAACCAATCATCTGATAGTGTGAGACGGCAGGACAAAAGCATGATACTTTTCAAGCACTTCTGTGCCACACCCTATCAAATTTCAGAAGGGATTTGAGATGAAATGATACATTTGCTTCAACAACATGTTCCATATATATGTTTTGTATATATGTGTGTGTGTGTATTTATATATATTTATATATATAAAATATCATTGCTTTTATGTTTGCTTATAAATACTATACACTGATGTTAGCTGCCCTGAGCCCGGCTTTGCCAGGGGAGGGCAGGATGACGACAACAACAATAACAACTGCACAATCTTTTGCTCACTACATTGTAGCCAGTAGCCTCTGGCCAGAGAAAATTAATCATATCCAAGTCTTAGTGAAATCAATGGGACAAGTATCTCATGACTAATTCAAATTCCACTGATTTCAACAGTGCCATATGTAAAATCTCTAATTCAGGACTAAGAAGCAACAACTCCCTCATGTTACAAAGCAAGTAAGAAGTCAAGGGGATGGTGCATAGCTCTGTGTGGTAACAGTTCTGACATAAAGATTTATAAATGGAGAATCTATGAAGAATCACAAAGGAGAAGAAATCCCAATCTCCCCTTCCTCTCTTGTTGCAGAAAAGGCCCCCATACACAAAGCTGAGTGACCTAAGGGACCACTACCCTTGGAGCCCTGTACCTTTGAAGTCTTAGACAGGAGAAAATGGCCACTAAGGTCCCAGCCCCATTTTGGACTACATTCTCTGTCATTTATGTTTTCAAGATTACCCGTACTATCCACAGGGGGAAAATATGCCAACCCAACTTGGAGAGCCTCAAGCCACCACTGCTTAGGGCCCATCTTGAATATTTGGTAAATACTTTAACTCTACCTGGTTGATGCGTGTGAATGCTGCACTCTTTCCCTAGAGTTTTAAACTAATTAATTTCATCAAAAATGAAAGCAAGTATCCTGAGCCATCCAGGGAGAGAGGGCATTAATAATGTCAATCCAACTACTGTCCAAGTTAGTTCTTTGTTTGTTTTAACTCATTCTAGTTCCCCACACACAGCCAGCCTCTCAGCACCCCTGGTAGTTCTACCCCAAAACTGGACTTTTCCACCCCAAATTCAAACTCCAATGGTCCACAGGACCAATGATATTAACATAATTTTTTTCACCCAGCAATTCCAATTCAGGCACTCTTGGTAATCCAGAGCCAACACCTGTCCTCCCCAAGGTCTGTTGCTCCACCGCGATCTTCACGGAATCTCAGACCATGTGATCTCCTTCACATGAGACAGGCAAAGTATTCTTTCTTTTATACTCCTTAGCTAGCACTCACTTGTAGGGTATTTACTTTAGGCTACACTCTGATGGAACAAAGGTTTAGTTTTGAATATATTCTCTATCTCCACTTTTCTTTCACACTATCCCTTTTTACTCTAAATAAAAATGTATGATTTGAAAGTCCTTCTTTCTAATTATGGGAGACGTACTGCCAAGCGAAACCTATATATACACATATACATGAGTCTGTAAGCGCATGTAGGAAGGCTGTTGGGAGGGAAGGCAGCATGGTATAGAACCATGTTGGCGAATGCATGGCACGCGTGCCAGATTGGGCACGCGGAGCCCTCTCCATGGGCACGTGCGGGGAGTCGTCACCATGGATGGGGCGGGCGGGGCGCTCCTCCGCTTGCAACAGCCGGAGCCTTTCTGTGCGGCGGCCGTGCTCCCTTAGGAAAAGGTGCCCTCTCCGACGCCTCCCTCCGGAGGCCGGGCGCAATAGAAGGGGCGGGGAGCCCTCTCCTAGGGGCAGGGGAGCCGGGCCGGGGGCGAGGGGCTAGGCGGCACTCTCCTGGCCAAAGCCTCCTTCTGACAGCGGCAGCGGTGGCCTGGAGCTGGACTTTTGGGAGCCGCCTGAGGGGGACGAGGAGGAAGGCAGCGAGAAGGAGCTGCTGCTGGAGCCTGGAGCCCCGGCGTCGTTGCCTCTGGCCTCGCCGCCCCCGCTGTCATCCCCCTGGGCTGGCCTTGGTGCCGCTGCCACTGGCAGGGGCCTTTGAGGGGGGCCGGCAGGGAAGAGCGCCCAACACACCACATTTCTCCCCCCACCTGCATGCACGCGTGCATCAGCAGGGCTGAAGGCTTCGTGCCTCGCACACACGCAGCTGGCTTCTTCCTCTTTCCCCCCCTCCCGCCCCCCAACAGCTAACAGGCGGCGGGGAGGCAAGCGGCAAGGAGGCCGGGCCTCCTCCTCCAGGCTCTAGCAGCAGCTCCTCGCCGCCTTCCTCCTCCTCGTCCCCCTCAGGCGTCTCCCAAAAGACCAGCTCCAGGCCATAGCCGCCATCATCGTCCTCCTCCTCAGGCGCCTCTCCCCGGTGGTTTTCGCCCGCCGTCTCCTCCTCCTCAGGGCGCTCGCGGAGGGCCAGGCTGCCCCTCAAAAGCCGCGCGTCCGCCAGAGAAGGGCCTGCCATCTCCCTCCGTCCTTTCTTTCTCCCCTCCCCCTTCTTTCTTCCTTCCTCCCTTTCATCCTTTCTTCCCCAGTTCCTTCCTTCTCTTTCCTTTTCCAGTTCCCTCCTTCCTTCCTTCCTTTCTCCGTCCCTCCCCCTTCCTTCCTTCCTTCCTTCTCTTTCCTTTCCCAGTTCCTTCCTTTCTCCATCCCTCCCCCCTCCCTTCCTCTACTAGGGTTGCCAACTTCCAGGTGGTGGCTGGAGACCTGGCAACCCTAGCATCTTCCCCTCCCACCGCCGGGAGAGCTACACCTGGTATGGCCCCTGAATGATGCTATAAATATGCAAATGGCTCTTTGCAGGAAAAAGATTCCCCATCCCTGCGGTAGATGCTTTAAGCCGTGTTGGCTTAAATTGCCGTGTTTAAATTGCCGTCTTGGCACTTGGCGGTAAATAAGTGGGTTTTGGGTTGCAGTTTGGGCACTCGGTCTCTAAAAGGTTCACCATCACTGGTATAGAATAACCTTGTCCGATCTCTCAGGGTTGGTACTTGGATGGGAGACCAAGGAAGGCTCTGCAGAGGAAGGCAATAGCAAACCACCTCTGCTTCTCTCTTGCCTTGAATGCCTATTGGCTAGGGTCACCATAAGTTGGTTGTGACTTTATGGTATTTATGTTCATAGGAAGCCTGTACCTATTCATCAAGAGCAGTTCATATGACGCTTCCTTTATTCTTCTTATTGCCACATCACTCCTCCTCTTTCTTATCCTGGTCACTATATTATCCTAGCCACCACAAAATGGTACCTGAACTTCATCCTGGAATTCACAGAAGTTGCTAGTAATTTTAAATTATTAACCCCCCTGCCAATTTTTTTTTTAAACAAAGTAAGATTCTTTTTTCTGCAAACCTGTGATTTTGGGTATGCATAATCATGGCTGGCCTGCTTGCTTAGATTTTGCTACAGGAGCAAGGAGCTTTGGAACTGAATACAGTGATTGTCTTAAAAGCCTTATCTCTTTAGGAGGAATTATTCAACAGCAGCAGCAGCCCCATGTTGCTAACAATTTTTAACAAAACCTAGATTATCTTGCAGTGCACTGAGTCAGCTTTTATTTGAAACAGTATATACTCAGTATAGTATAGTAGTGACAATCAATGGAATGCAAATCCAGATCTTCTCAAACATGAGACAGGCAGCCAACATTCTATGTAGGCAGAGATTTGACGATCTAACATTTTGTATGACAAACTTTTTTGAAGAACCTTTAATATTTTTATGGTTTGTGTCCCTCAAGAAAAGGGAAAAGACTTTCCCGCCATCAAGTCATAGCTGACTTATGGTGACCCCATTGGGTTTTCAAGGCAAGAGATTTTTGGAGGTGGTTAGCCACTGCCTGCTTCCATGTCCCAACCCTGGTATTCCTTGGAGGTCTCCCATTCAAATACTAGTCAGGGTGAGGGCTGGGAATGTGTGACTGGCCCAAGATCACCCAGCAAGCTTCCATGGCACAAATTGGAATTTTAACCTGGGTTTCCCAGATCCTAGTCCAACACAACCACTACACCACACTGGCTCTATGGGAGAAGACTAAGAGCGGGAACTTTTTACACACAAATGTGCCAACACATTTCTAAATGCCGTTGAATTTGAAGGGGAGCCACATGGAACATTTATACCAGTTCACATCCAAGTAGGCACCATCTGAATACATTCTGCAGTCAACTGTGTTTCTTCTGGAATGCTCACAGTCTTTAGCACAAGAATGTTATACAAGACCAACCTGAAAAACAAGTTTAACTCTACCTGTCTACAAGTGAACATTACGCCCTCCAACACACCTTTTTAAGATTTCTGGTGAGCCTACAACTTGTGAAATCCAGTTCCAGATAAATAGTCTCAGCTGGATATGACATACCTTCTCTTTGTACTACATCATTTTAGAAATCTGTATCTAAAGTGAATTAAAGATTGTTTTGTGGCAACAAACTTTGAATTAAAAAATTAATAATTTTCCATTATCTCCCCCCAAGGCTTTAAAAAACAGAAATGTTGAGAAATTCCAATCATTACACAGCTACCAGAATCTGACACCTTTTGAGTAGGATTTTTGCTTTTTATGTCAGTACCACCACGATTTCCCCAGTTATATATCAGAAAATTAGTACATAGTTACCAGTGGTAAATAAGTGGTTTCTTTATAATTTTATTTCCAGGAAACCAGTAGTGTGAACATGCTCACACATGCCATGTGCATATTACACAGAAAGGCAGATTCTACTACACCAGCTGTATAAGCAGGTCCACAACAATTATTTCCACACAATATCAGTATTCGCCTGCTCACAAATCTCCACTGTTACATTTCCAGCCTGTTAATTGGCAAAGTTGATCACATTTTAATTTTGTTCCCTTGGGGGAGAAGTTGCTTTTCTTACCCTCCTCTCACCTCACACGGATGGAAAGCTAGAAATTTAAGTAAATAAGTTTGTCTCAGAGGTCTGCCATCAAATTCACCGAACGGACAGAAGAGAAAAATGCACACAAGATCTTCTGCTGGACATACTGAAGGAAGAACCTTTGCTCCTTTCCTGGGAGCAGGTAGCACTCTGATGGCTAGCGACAGAAAAAAGGCAGCTGGGTCCAGCTATTTTGTTGTTAAGGTTACCCATACTATGATACGGTTAGACAAATTTGGGGGGCTAGCAGGAAAAAATATCAAAACACAACCAAACTGACCCTTGTTTTGCCTATTAACACCTTCATGGCCTTGTAAAATGTCTCTGGAATCAGTAACTTAAGAATGAGCTGGTTTTGCGGCGACTGCTAAACAGAATCTAAAATCAAAACTAGATTGGTCGGAGTATTTGTATCGTATCACCTCTGTCCTGAAAGATCTGCACGGGTTCCCCATTTGTTTCTGGGCACAATTCAAAGAACTGGTTCTTACCTTAAGGCCTTGAACAGATTAGTGCCAGGGTACCTGAAGGACCATCTCCTCCCAAACTACCCAGTTTACCAGTTAAGATCTGCCTCTCAAACCCTGCTCTCTGTGCCCCTGCTTTCAGAGGTGAGGTGGGTAGTAACTAGAGACAGGGTATTTTCTATGGTATTACTTTACCTCTAGAACACCATCCCCCTTGAGGCTTGCCTGGCATCCACTTTACTTTCTTTTAGATGCCACTTTTTAATCCAGGATTTTAATTACTGGTTTTATCTTACCAGCTTTTTAATGATCTGCTTCTGTTTTATGGGTAGTTTTTATTCTGCTTACATCCAATGGTTTGTTTTTAAAGGTTTGTTTTTAATACTGCGATGTGGGGTTTTAATTGTAAACCACCTGCTGCAGGACTCTGAAGACTCCTAAACATTATCTAAAACAAATAAAGAAATATTCATTCATTCAATCAGTGAACAAAGATTTCTGTACTCTGGCGAACAATGTACATACTTGAGCAACTACCTGATACTTTATTTCACATTCAATATCTGAAAGATGTTTTAGGGGTTATGAATTTGCATCTAAAAATGGAAATAAACCTGTGTTTGGCAAGCAAGCTGGTTGTTAGGTGTAGCAGAATTAAGGCTAAAACACTGGCTTAACTGCCTACTACTGCTCAGACAAGTTTTTATTGCGGCATTGCCATTCTAAAAAGCTTAGTAAAACTATTTACATTTCACAATTATAAATTGATTTAAAAACAAGTCCAAAGTACAAAATACAATACAAATCCATCAATTTGAGTTTTACTTTTCTCCCTAATTTAAAATTGAACTCATCTTTGCGGAAACCTTTGAAAGGCGGACTTTAAGAGCTATCGCACAAAACCCAGCTGTGGCAACTGCCTACTACTGAAAACTTGGTGGACTTTCATCACCGTCTGTCCACTGTTGGAAGCAGAATGCCGCACTGGTTGGATGGACACTGATCTCATTTAGTATCACAATTGTAAGCTTCTTATTGAACTGATTACAACTTCGTTTCCTTGAAGGAGCCACATAGGGTAGATTTATAGCCAGAAAGACAGCGAAGAATTAAGAAGCATGAAGGGTAGATTAGACTCTTTACCTCTTTCTTTTTCTTAGGAAATTAACATACAGGTAACTACACATCTTGCCCTGACCTGGATGGCCCAGGCTAGCCTGATCTCATCAGATCTCAGAAGCTAAGCAGAGTCAGCCCTGGTTAGTATTTGGATGGGAGACCACCAAGGAATACCAGGGTTGCTGTGCAGAGTAAGGCACTGGCAAACCACCTCTGATAGTCTCTTGCCATGAAAACCCCAAAAAGGGGTCGCCATAAGTCGGCTGCGACTTGACGGCACTTTACACACACACACACACACAACTACACAACTTGGTCTACAGCTTTCACAGCTCTTATTATTCAACCATATTTATTAATTTCTAAATTATGAGTATGGTTAAATCCATAATTCATATCAACTACTCTTGCAATTCATACAGATGTGTTTGAAATGGCCTGGGTTTTTCTTTTTTGGTTCTTTCAGGATAATTAACAGACATTGGCATTTAGAAATGTAACCATTTCCATCTTTAAGAGGCTGTGGTTTGGCCATGTCAAAGCTGAGACATTTCATGTCTGAAATGTCGGTGTAAACCCCCTTTATTTCATGAGGCTGACAGTTGCCTGGGGTGTGGAGGGGTGACTGTGCAAGACTTTTATTGGGAGCACCATTAAAAGCAATGAGACTCACCAGGTAAACTAGACATGCCTCCAATTGTTTGCCCTTTTCATGTATATTCTGTAGTATATACAAAAATGTGTCATTTGTTATTTGACTGAATTTGCTACGGAAGAAAATACAGCAAAACTAAACTCTCCGCATGTTTCATTATGTATGTAGACTTCCTCTTGCCCCAAGCATGAACAGTTCTGGAAACTCATCAGTAGAGAAATGAGCCTTCACATTTCACCTCATGCTACATAGGGGGATTTGAATGATCATTCACAGCTGGAGAACCCCAAGGAGGAGGAGTTGCATTTCAGCATGAACATATTGTTACTTGCCAAACCATGGATTCCTGGGACAGGAAGAGCTACACAATGAATAAAATATAAGTACCTTAGACCCTGCATCTCTTTTCAAGCAGCGGATGGAGTGAATAACCTTTTATTGCATACCAGTTGACCATGTCTAAGGGCTCCTACCCTTGTACCTCAGCCTTTCAACCCTCCCTTTACTTTGTGACCTGCACTAACATGGGGTAACTGTTTGCTCCGGAGGGGAGACTTGCTCAGATTTGAGTCATTCTACAGACAAATCTTGGTGCTGGTCCCAGAAACAGCAGGCTTAACACTCTGCTGTCAACAGCTTAGACTTATGAGGCCCAACTTGGTAACAGCCAGTCTTTTAGGTATAGTACAAGAGTTCATGTCCTTGTTGCTGAAGTACAGTCATATGGAGCCCAAGTACAGCTGTGTTAAGTAATGGACAGATAACTCAAATTGTTATGCATTGTGAGGAACCCCCCCCCCTTTCAAAAAACACTTCTTTTTTTGTAAAAAAGACCTTATTGTATTCTGCTTATGGGAAGAAATCTAAGTTGCTTGATGTTAGGATAACTCTTTCCCACACTGCATGTCCAAAGCTGTCATGCTTGGGCTAAGTTTAGTCACAGGGAAACCATTTCTTCTTCTACCGCTGCCTCAAAATATTACCTATTTCCAGAGGAAAGGAGAAATGCACATTACAG
Source organism: Euleptes europaea (assembly GCF_029931775.1). Lineage (NCBI taxonomy): Eukaryota > Metazoa > Chordata > Lepidosauria > Squamata > Sphaerodactylidae > Euleptes > Euleptes europaea. The sequence continues at coordinate 81,935,213 of NC_079317.1, forward strand.
AAAGAGCAGTTCCTCTAGCCACTGAATCCCAGAGGGCCTCACTGCAGTATAAAACATAGCCTTTGTCAGCCAGGTTACCTAGGAGTGAAAGTTATGTCACATAATCCTCAATTCTGCTCCATACTGTACACCATCTGGAGACAGTCAAAAGCTAATCTGATTTCTGAGGGTTTTTTTAAAAAAGTGCCTACTTGGATTGGACATTGTATATGCCATCTGGCAGGAGAAACTGTTTATTCATATCTACTGCTTGCCTATGAATTGCTCACAAAAAAAATCAACAGCACAACCCTTCATTTTCTTAATTTAAGAATGTTTTAGAAATTTAGGAAGTGTATTTTATACAAATCCACTTATGCCAATATCCAGCCAAACAGCATCGGACACCTTCATAAAGCTTTTTTCTTGGAACTCAGTGTTTTGCATGTACAAAGAAATGAGTATTATGACAGAGATAAGTACTGTAGGATCAATGCAGCTGCAGGCTCCAGATAAAACTACCTTCAAGCACAAATTACTTTATAAGGGAAAAAAGCTGGTTTAAACGTTATTGTGAAGCATACAGAGAGGACGTTCTCAAATAATGTTATGGGGGCCAATCCAGAACTTGCCAAAGCAAACTGAAAGATTGATGCTTTATTCTACTTCACAATAATTCAGATTTTAAATCCATATCATCACAAAACACATTAACAGAATTCAAAATAAAATAAAAATAAATAAAACCAACAGAATTTCTAAATAAAATATGGTGTATATAATTTTAGAATACATTCCACTTTTAGTTTTTGAACTTAGGAGGTAAAATGGTACAAAATATGAAGTGTCCCACACACACTGAAATGGCCCGGTTGGACTGAATTAAAACAGAAGCAGCAATTGAAACATCAGAAAATCTTCCTACTGAAGTAAACATAAACCAATCATAATTCATGGTGCACCATGTTTATTTTTCCACCTCCTGGTATATTTTGTACCCAATTTTTAAAAGTAAAGTATGAAGCAGCTCTAAAATGCTAATTTATAGGAACCCATTTAAAGAAAAAGTTGGCCTTCATAATCTGCACAAGATTAGCATTCATGGAGTTGTTTCCACACTAATATGCTTGACCAGATACCACATGGCTTCTCTACTACAGGGAAATAACAAGATTCTAATCAAGCCTGTGTGTCGTAGTTTTTATTGTTGGATTAGGACCAGACAGCTCTGGGTTTCCATTCCATTTATTTACTAGCTCCTTTGACCAAAGGTCTTGAGCTTAACCATAACAATAATACATAATACAACACCAAATAAAAAATTTACAATACACAACATATACTTAAGGTTAAAACACAGTAGAATATAATTACTAAACATGGCATCACTAATACCTTAACAATCAATATATTCCCCCTGAACCAGCCTCATTGAACTGAAATCATTCAAATTACAAAATTGGATCCAACATTCAACTTGCAGCCTACATGCTTATTTTATTTTGATGTTTAAGCGACATCACCTCCACCAAAAATCTTGCAACAGAACTAGTGATATCAGGGTGAATATCTCCCATTATGTGGGATATTACCCAGGACTCTAAAGGAAGTTTGTATTTAGACAATATTGGAGTGATCCAACGCAACCTAGGAGCTGACCAGTGCTGACAGAACAATAAGAGATGGTGCAGAGTCCCAATATCTCCAGATTTACATTCACAAACTCGGTCTGAGTAGGGAGAGCTCTGGGTTTGAAATTCTCACTTGCCATGAAGCTTACTAGGTAACCCTGGACCAGTCACTCTCTGTCAGTATATGACCTAATTCACAGGGTTGTTGTGAGGATAAAAACCAAAGGAGATAAGAATTGTGTGTGCCACCCTGAACTGGGAGGAAAGCCAGGATAAACAAGCATCAAATAAAAGCTCCATCATATCTAATCCATTTGGAATGTTCGATAGCCATCTTCCACATCTGACATGGTCACTGCTTATCCCAAAGAGACCAAAAGATTAGGCTCATAATGGTTAGCGCCAGTGTTTTCACCACCAGCTCCCCTATACCATCCAAAAAGCTCTGTAACATTTTTCAGCTACTCCATGTAGGGTTTTTACAAAGTTCATGAATTTTTCAAGGAAATCATCACAATATTACCTACCACACAGACCCAAGTACTCCAGCAAATGAACATACACAGACTGCTCTGTTTATGATAACATGACAAAGGACAGCCTCCCCAGAGTTGCAACACAGGGGCGCTTCACACAAGTTGAAATGGGTGGGCTGAGATGTTGTGTATGCTCAAGAGAGAACTGTAGTCAATCCTGGATCCCTGAGGACTGTGCTATGTGATAGATAAATTTGAAAACATATTTTAGTCACCTCTCCTTGACCTTTTATATTAATTTTTAATATTTATCACAGGAAAAATGAATATTAAAATCATTTTTACTCTCATCTGTTTGAATATCCCTTAAGGCAACTTAATCAATTAATTTGGCATTAGTCTTTACAATAACACTGGTTTTCATACCCAGTTCATCCTTTCTTCCTTGTCTCCTGCGAACCTAGCAAGCAACACTGCATCATCCTGATCCACATCTATCAAGGAATTCTTAACACTGTTCTCTTTACTTCTCTCTCCCAGCTCCCCTTTCCATTCTCGCCCCACATCTCACTCCATATTATTAAGCTGTTGACATTATCCAATCTCTCCATATTCTACTATATCCTATACCCCTTCACCAACTTCTACCAACTGACATCTCTCCCACCAATAAATGGGTTGGCTCATGTGAAGGATTTCTATGAATGGAAAGGGGGAATGAGTTACACGGATCTCCCTCTTTCCCACTGCTCATCTTTAACTTCACCCCCACTGCTCATCCTGGGAGACCCCTGTTGCACAAGAGCAGCTCTTCAGGAGGCACTCTGGGCTACAGCAGAAGAGGAGGAAGACGAGGAGTATCTGCTAATCCCTTATGTCAGCAAAAATATCCCACGGAATTGAAGTGTTTGTCTTTGACTCCTCTCCATCATATAATTAACTTATCCCTCTGCTCTGGATCCTTCCCTGCTGCATTCAGACACACCACTGCTTTCACCCATTCTTAAAAAGTCATCCCTTAACACATCCTCCTTTTCCAAACTACTGCCTAGTCTACCTTCTGTTTTTTCCCTCAAAAACATACAGCATGCTTCTCACTCGTTTCTCACCTTTCATTCATCTAGCTCATCTCCTGACACTCCCCCCTTACAATTTATTTAGATCATATATTTAGAAAGACTGGTTTCCACCCTCTTCCCTCTACCAAATCAACAATTACCAATGAGCTTCTCACACCCAAATCTAATGATCTTCCATAATTCTCCACAACATAACAACTTTGATGCAGTTGATTACTTTCTCCTTCTTGACTTCCTTCACCCTCCCCCAAAAGGTTTCCATGACTTCTCTGCTGGTTGTCTGCCTACCCAATTGTTCATTCAATGTTTCTAACTGGAGAAGCTCTTCTTCAGCTTTCCTTCTGTCTACTGGGGTCCACTCAGAGATCTATCCTTGGCCCACTTCCAAGGACACATTGTCTCTGGATGACCTCATCAAATTCCAAGACTTTCACAATACCTCTTGTATGTCGAGGACACCAAGTTTTACCTCTCTTTCCACCTTCTTCCAATTTCACATCTCCAGTTACTTATCTAACATTGCTATCTCAGTCATTTCAGACTCAGTATGTCCAAGATTTCCTTCCTGTCCTTGTACACACTCCATATTTACAACAGCACTATCCGCTCTATGGCACAGGTATGAAAATTTATCTTTTTTGACACATTTATTTTTGGTTTCCCACATTCAGTATTTTACTCTTTATTCAAGATTGTAAAAATGCAACCTGTTTTCCACCCTTTCATAACAACTCTGGTTCACACTCTTGGCTACCACAGTCACTGCTATCTTCTGTGGTAGCTTCTCAGCCCTCTCCCTCTGTCCAGTATTCAGCTGCCAAAATTATTCACCGCACTCACTCTGTTATTTTCCTCTTTACACCTCCATGATGCCTTCCTGTCTATCCCAAATCCAACACAAATTTCGCATTTGTGAATGCAGACCTAGCCTTCCTGCTTTCTCTCTCTCTCTCCCCCCCCCCCACATTTTTGAACACATCCCAGTCATGGACCTCAGTCTTGCCTACCTCAAATTACTTGTTATTTTTCCCATGCTGTAATTACCTCCCAGAGGTAATTGCTTGAGACCACTCTCACTACCAAATCCCTTCTTAAACCTCACCATTTCCATGAGCTCTTTGGCACAACCTCTTAGCTGTGAGTATGGATCCAAGTGATTTGGCCTGGATCCAAATGTGTCAGTGGAAGACACATCTGCCTGCACATGGGTATCAACAATTTCAGCAGTTTCCTCACACTGCAGTTCTCCTCATGCTTCAGCTCATATTGCTCAAGGGATCTTTGGGTGTTTTCGAGATCTGATTTAATGTTTGAAAACCTGCTCAGTCCTCTACAGTTTGAGGGAACTTAATTCCTTTGTTTTTGCTCATTTCATCCAAGAGACAAATTCACTACAGTTACTGAAGACTTCCTAGGTATGGCACAACCAACAACCCACAAACACAAAATAGAATTGAAAGGTTCTTGAAAGAATTTTTTAATGAAAATTATCCTTATGTGCATTTTAAACCCCACAGTCTTTTCCCTCAGGAATTCCAAATACATATTAATTCATTTTTACAATAGAAAAGCTAGCTACTTATATTACTCATTTCTTCAAAATGTTCACAGATGTGTACAAACATATTCATTTTATATAGCAGTTACATCTGCCCTAGCCATGCCAGTGTTTCCTGAAGAACAAGTCAAAGAGGGGGTCAAAGCCATAATGACTCAGTAGAAGAGATGGATTCAAGTCCAGGAGCACCTAACAGACAAACCAGAATTTTGAGGTGCAAGCTTTCGAGAGTCAACTTCATCAGGGACAAAAGAAGCTTTGACTCTCCAAAAATCTTGTTGGTCTCTAAGGTGTTATCGGACTCAAATCAAGCTCTTGTACTACAGACCAACAAAGCTATCCTCTGAAACTACACACTCAGTGAACACAGGTGACCCAGTAAAGGCTCCCAGGCACATGTCCCCTACATGCTTAAGGACACACATGTACTTCACACACCTCACATGTTTACTTCTGGGGGGAAAGTGTCGCCACAGAAAATTTGCTGCGCAAAGTAATGAAGCACATGTTAAACACCTGGCATGGCTTTTCTTCAATGAACAAGTTCCACAACCTAGGCAATCACATACTAAATAAAGCTGCCTGCCAGAAAAATGCATGTCTTCCGATAACAAAGCAGTGAAGTCATCTTGGACACCTGCCACTGGGCTGTCTTTCCTTGTGTGCAGCACCTCTGCACTCTGCCCCAATGTACACAGTGCTTACAAACTGAACGATTCTTCAAATAAAACCAAAAAAACGCTGGTTTTAGAAACAGAAACAATATGGGGGGGAGCCAGAAAGAGGAGCAGCATGATCACAATATTTGGGGGAGAGTATACAACCAGAAAGCTCTTAGTTTGGTACGAATTAAAACATTCTCAAATCAGAATGACATGTTCGGCTTACTTTTGTTAATGATGGTACAGGATTTGTTAAGGAACACTAATGCCTCCTTAAAATATGCATAAAATATTCTTTTACTTCTTATTTTCATAACAAATGTATGGCTTTAACTAGCCAGATGTCTTACAGGTGAAACTGAAGAACCCCTGGTAATGCTTCTGATGAGCAGAAAAGATGATACAATAGGTAAATGCTACTGTCCTGGGGTAAGTCTAGCACAGCAGACCACAAACTGAAATGTAAGTGCTTTGTTTTGTAAAGCCACCTGAACAAGTAATGCATTTACTAAGTCAGTATCAATATACTATGAAGGCTAAAGATCACCAGAACCAGTAGCATGCCTCTCCATCACTGAACGCACACAGTAGAGGAACATGCAAAATATCAAAACTGCCTCACCTATGTGGTTATTTGCAAAAATATTTTTCCAGTGTCATTAAACAGATTTGGGGAAGCATCCTCAAAGCAAAGTATTTACTAGAGTCCTCATTTAATTGTGCAAAATGTTCCTCTGTCAATCGATACATGATAGATTGACAGAGGATACATGGCCTGATGAAATCCCATCTACAACTTCAACTCTGTCTAGCAGGATTAAGGAGATCCCATATTCTAATAAACAGGTTTCCTGATGCATTAGTTTCCTCACAATGTACAGGTGCTGGGATGGAGGAAAGAGCCAGAAAGCTTAAGGCCTTCACCTTATCTCACTTTGTGCCGAATTCCAGCATGAATTAGAATCTGAACATGCCTACCATTTTAGGAGGAAATGGAAGGTTCACTAACCAAAGCCATCTTCTTACACTATTGCCTCTAAGCCTACCAAATATATTATAGGAACTTACAAGCAGGTATAAAAGGCGCTATTCAGGACTGCACCATGCTTATCTCAATATTTGCAGAAAGAAAACATTAAGACATTGATTCTGGGATAACTTCATTTTTAGTCGCATCTGCATCCTATCTTTCATTCTACATAGAAAATGTCACATTTTATACTCACTAGCTTCTTCTAAACTAGGTGAGACTAAGCAACAGCAACAGGTCCAAGAACAGGGATTTGATTTTTTTTCTCTTTTATCAAAGTCTGATCAGTGATCCACTACACCCTACTGACCTTTAAATTTTACTCTATTATGGTTATCAAATCAGGGTAACAATGTGTTAGAAAATAAGAAGGAAGAACATATAGAAACCTAGCTACCGGAGAGAACTCTGATTGCAACATAAATCTTAGATGTCCTCTACAGTAACAAAAGAACTTGTAATGGACAAAGGAGGCACTATAATCAAGCATTTTTACAGTGCCTCTGAAACACAGAAGACAGACAGTGGGACCACAGGCCAGCTATGTAATGAGTTTATATGCGCACTGGCAAGACGGAGCACGTATGTACTGCAGATCTTTTAGTCTGCAGTAACAAATATTGGTATTATTTGGGATTCCATTATCTCACGATGAGAATGAAATGCAGTCCAATTAAAGAGCTGCAGACTATACTGAAATTCTACGTCATGATTCTCTATAACAATTCTTCCAGGGACATAACAGCACATATCTGGATGCCTCCAACAGCAAGACAGTTCTACAGGAAGAAATGTCTCTCTTCTGCATGCATACCAAACAATCTGCTATGTGATATGAACATATCAACAGGTTGCAAATAAAAAAAGGAGGAGAAGAATGCATTAAAAAGTCAAACATCAAACTAAAATGTAATAATGAACTGAAAAGAGGGGAGGAAAAAACACTCTGATCGACAATTAATTATTTTTTAAAATCTATTGGTTATATTTGGGATTATTTTTTTCATTTAAAATTATCTCATAACAAACAAGATTCTAAATAATGGAGGCAGGAAAAAGGTATGTGCTTGAATTTCACTTCCTTGGAAAGCAGATGCTTCAGGACACTGAATGATTATAAATCTGAAAATGGTTGAAATTTACTAAGATGGATGAAATCATGTTCAACCAACTGTCAAGCCAGGTAATAGGGTAGAGCAAAACAAACCCAACATGTTCTAACACTAGCTACAACCAACAAACCTTAGATGTTAAACACATGTGTTACCACACAGCAGAAGCAAGTCGTAATATGTGACCTCTCAGGATGGATGCAAGGGAACTTCTTTCATTGACCCCATCAAAACAACGTTGCACACACCACCTGCACAGTGAAAGGGCCATAGGAGAATTGACAGGGACAAGGAAAGTCACTGGGGCCATTCTCTGTTCCAGATAGCTGCATGAGAAGTTTACAGAATCCAATTTACAGATGATACCATGCCACTGATCTGCTGAATTATCTTATCCACACGGGGTGGCACTGTTCTGATCATGACTCTATACCCGCCTATTGTTCACAGATGCCAGTAATAGTATACCTCCATGACCTTTTCCTTTTAAAAAGATAATTTGCACTATTACTTCATGGCACTCTATCACTACTCCTCTGTCCCCAAACTGCTATTAAAAAGTGAAACCTCTAACCCTGAATCCAACACCCAGGGATCAACTTGCACAACCTCTCCCCCCAAAATAAGGCCGTACCCCAGTTTCAGTTAACTCTAGCTAGCAACCTTTCTGCTCTCTCTCATATTCCAGATACAAAAAAAAAGGGGAGCAAACTGTGAAGTGTCAGAAAGCTCTTTTAATGCAACTTTGCCAGATATTGCTGCACAGCGTGGGGTAACTAGGGAGGAAGTTGCAGTGAACAGGTTTGGTCACTTAAACTGCAAGATAGTGTAGACCACAGAAATTGTGTTTTTTATTCCACAGAACAGAACACGCAGACATGGGGGGGGGAGGAAATCAGGGATAATGGCAAAATAGTAACATTGCAAATTATTAGACATTGTCCAACTCTTTAGTAACAGTATACAGTTTAGGGCAACTGCACTCTGCCTGGCATCACCCTTAATGCTTTTAACAGGCAAGGGGACAAAGAAAGGGAAAGGCAGCATTAGTCTGTGAAACTTGTCTAAAGCTGATCATACACTCATCAAACATTTTAAAAAATAACTGATGGCTGTTGCAGGAAGAGGAACAATTGTCTGTAACTTCTGCTACTCATTCAATGTAATGTTTTTCTTTACATCACCATATAGCAACTTAATTCTTATTGTAATTAACCAGGTCCCAACTTATCTCCCTCAAATTCCTTATACCCCTTGTCCTGTTTATTGTCTAGACCATTGTGCTTGATTACAGGAGTTCATTTCCCTTCTGTTTCTTTGTTTCTACCACTGGGCTTCTCTACTTCTAATTTATGCCTTCCCATTTCATTTCTTCTACTTTCTTCTAGTCATTGCCCAATGTATCCTTTACTTTCGTTTTTTAATTTCCATTTTTTAATAAAAAGATTACCCTTCTAATTTCAGTTGAATTCATTGTGTGTGTTCATCTTGCTTCTTTGATGGCTTCTCAGCAATGTTTAACACAACTACTGTTTTATTTTCTACATTTAGATAAACTGACCTCACTCAAAACTCCATTCAGCAACTCAACTTTCTTTAAACAAACTGCTTATATATATATGCTCATGACTTTGTTAATGAGCAATAAACTACTACTACTTAAACAAACTGAATCTTTTGATTGTTACAATCCCTTACAAAAGTTATCCAGATCAAATTTGCAACTTATTTTGTCAATTTAATTATTCAAATTCTCTGTCTGTATAAATTTTCTAGATTTATTTAACAATCAACTTCAACAGATTAGATACACGTTCAAAATTAATATTTTTATTTTATAAGGAAGTTGTGTAATGGGTTGAATTCTATGCAGCCCCAAGTGTGTTTGGTGGAAGTGGATTTTTCCCACCTCCTCCACCTCCAGAAGCTACAAAAGGTGATGCCAAAGGACAGAGAACCCACATGAAGAAAAACCATACAACAGTCAGATTAATTTACTAAAATCACATGAAATTGACCCTTCCTGCCTCTTTGTCAGTTTAACTGTACCCCAGCTCCTAAAATCACCTCTGCAAAATCCACAGGTGATTCTTGGGGAAAGGGAGAGGTGGGCAAAACTTTCCACACTTTTTATGCTGGTGCTGTACAGAATTCAGGTTTCAGTAATGTAAGAAGCCCTAAACCTCCACTCTTAGGTTATTTATTCTCTCCCTTCCCCAAGCCTGGTCCATTACTGTCCTGAAGTTCTTGGAAACATTATGAATTTGAGGTGAAAAACCCAACTTAACCATGTCAGAATAGCCAAAAATCACAGTTTTATTACCAGTTCATGTTGTGCAAATATTTGCACAATTTTTAGATGACTGAATAAGCAAGGCTGTTTTTAAAATAATATTTTTAGAGAGACCCATACAAACAGCTATAAGGAAGAGAATTACATGCATGTTTGCTTCTTGAATGTTATCTGGCATGTAACCTAAAATAAAGCATAATTCTACACATTAGCTCAATATTTTGTTTAAATAGCCACTATCTCATTCTTACTACCTTCAAACCCTCATTACAAACCTCACATACTGTTAAAACACATCATAAAATACGGTGCTCTTTGAGAACAGCTTCAGATGTCATGCACAACCAGGACAGGAAGAAGTGAATGGCTCACATCTTGTTTTCATTTTTTTTACTTCCTATGCAACATCCTAAACTGGAACATCAACAGGTCCTCTGTGGTGAGATCAGTGAGTTCCAAAACACCAGTACACAGCTGATGCACTTCTCTGCAGGATAGATGAGTAAATTCCCATTTTGCATATCAACAGGGACTTTGATCATTTACTTCCTTCCCACCAACCTGTAATATCCAGCGGTGCCCTGAATAAAGCCGGGCTGCCATTCACACAAAATTGGAAGAGAGATACAAAAGATTAAGCTATTCTTTTAACTGCTCAGCCCCTCATAGGATTGGCTAGCTTCGTCTTCTTTTCCATAAATGTACTGCTTCCTACCTACATCCTCTGTCATTATGGAACCTGCCTTTGTTGCTATTTACTCTTGAACCTTGCCAGTTTACTGCTTGGCTGTTCCAATCCCCAGGCATTCCTTCCATTGTGCTCCCTCACACTTAGTTCCCTTATTCACCATTTTCTCCTGTGGTACTGAATCCATAGGGGGTCTCCATCTAGCCCCATTGCTGTGAGACCTCACCTTTCTAACTCCTGGATGCTTTCGCTAAATGTATTGAGACCTCAAGCTGCATGCAGATGTGCCAATCCTGACTTCACATTTATCTTTCTGGGTGGTGATCCTACCAGAACTGCTGCTCCATTCATGAATTTAGATGAAACTGGTGACTGAGAGTTTCATATATTTAAAATAATACACACGGTTGAAGTGAGCAGAGCGTAGGATCTTTTTTCTAGGAAAAAAACAGGTAGCTCCAACATATGACCTGACCTCAAAGCCTACTAAAATACACTCATCATGATGATTAACCCTTTACTGTATCATTTTATTGGAAGAAAATACAAGTTACAGAGCCAGAGATACAAATGTGTGTGCTACAAACAATTCTTTGTATAGCAAGTTCTAGAATTTCTTGGAAAAGTGCACACAGAGTTTGGAAATAAAGATGGCTCTTTTTACAGTCTAAGCCAAATTCTCTTTCAGTTTTGGCACAACTTGTAAATAAACCAAGAAATTCCAAGCTTCACTAATTCACAAACAACTTACCTTCCAGCAGCAGTAATTTGAGAGAGATGAAAAAGAGATACAGTCTGAGTATCCCTCATCCTGACTGTTTCGGTCCAGAAGTGATCCGTATTTTGGATCTCTCTGTATATTGGAATATTTTGACATTTTTGCATACACAAAATTAGATATCTTGGGGATGGGACCCAAATTCATTTATGTTTTATATACACTTTGAACACATAGCCTGAATGTAATTTTAAACAATATTTTTAAATAATTTTGTATACATTGAACCATCTGAAAACAAAGGTGTAACTATCTCACCAGAATACCTATATCAGCTGTTAAATAAGAGCAACAACAAACCAACCAACAGGCTTTCAGTCCCACCCTCCCACGACGCTGTGTACATTGCATTTTTTTTAGGTGAGAGGAAACATTGAAAGCAGGCAGCATGGATCTGCCTGCATGCCAGCTCGAAGGGTCCGTTTTTTGGATCAGTCCGGATATGGGATGTCCAGATAAGGGATACTCTACCTGTACTGCTCTCTGGGCCTTCGTTAGGCCCAAAAGCCTTATCTATACCAAGGTCCTTACTAAAGAAAGCCATGACAGCCTGCATTTTCTAGAACTTGTATCAAGTACTTCTTATTGGCGAGACTTCAAGGCCTGAGGAGCAGTAGTGCTCCCTTTTGTGTCCCATCCTGGAAATTAACTTTTGAAGAAAAGGGGTGTGGCTTGTACGGAAACATTTAGAATGAGCCCTATGTTTCCTGAATTTTAGAAAATTCTTGGGAAAAGCTGCTTTCAATAATTTGCTAAAAACATCACAAAGGACAATCTCATTCTGAATCAGTTCTAGTCTTCTGTTTAGTCCTGAACTCTAAAAGTCAAAACCAAAGTTACAGCAATTATTACAACTGATAAGTTTTTTCGTCAAATTTTACCAAATACTAGTCTCTACCAAGTCTATCTTACACAACTACACTAAAAGAAAAATACACAAACACACAAGCTAATATCATTTTCTAAACCTTTGACAACAATCCAGACACAATATAAGTCAGAGACCTTGCCTTTCAAACTCTTCAGTTCTGTCTTGCACTTATAGATTGATGGGACTGTTTATATTTTAAACTTTTCATGAGTAATTCTTGTTAGGTGTAATGTAGTATAGTAAAACTGCAAAAATTAAAGGTCACACAATCAAAAATTAAAGATCACAGAATCAAAAGAGAAATAAAGACTTCAAATCCAGTTTTACAATCATAGGGTTAGAAGGAGCTATACAGGCCATCTAGTCCAACCCGCTGCTTAATGCAGGATCCACCGAAAGCAGGGGTGTCAAATTCAATTATTATGAGGCCCAGATATGACATAAATGTCCCCTGGTCGGGCCGGGCCATGCCCTGCCAGGCCATATTGAGAGTGGAGAGGGTGGATGCCTCAGCTGGCTTGCGGGCTGGATAAGAGCTCTCAAGGGGCCGGATTGGGCCCCCAGGCCTCATGTTTGACACCCCTGGCCTAGAACATCCCTGACAAGTGTTAATCCAGCCGCAGTTTGAAGACTGCCAGAGAGGGGGAGCTCACCATCACCCTAGGCAGACGATTCCACTACTAAACTACTCTTCCTAATACCCAGCCGGTACCTTTCCACCCATAATTTAAACCCATTATTGTTAGTCCTATTAGCCTTTTTTTGCCACTGCATCACACTGACTGCTCATATTCAGCTTACAATCCACCCATACCCCTAGATCTTGTTCACACACAATGCTACCAAGAAGTGTATTACCCCATCCAGCATGTGTGCTTCTCATTTTGTTATCCAGATGTAGAATTCTACATTTGTTCTTGATGAATTGCATCCTGTCCACATCTACCCATTTTCCCAGTGTGTTCAGATCTCAATTAATTCTACCTTTTATCTTCCCGGGTGTTCGCTACTCCTCCCAATTTGGTATCATCTGCAAATTTAATGAGTAGTCCCTTCACTAGTGGCGCAGAGGAGCCCCATGGCACAGAGCGGTAAGCTGCAGTACTGCAGTCCAAGCTCTGCTCACGGCCTGGGTTCGATCCCGATGGAAGTCGGTTTCAGGTAGCCGGCTCAAGGTTGACTCAGCCTTCCATCCCTCCGAGGTCGGTAAAATGAGTACCCAGCTTGCTGGGGGTAAAGGGAAGATGACTGGGGAAGGCACTGGCAAACCACCCCATAAACACTGTCTGCCTAGTAAACGTTGGGATGTGACATCACCCCATGGGTCAGGAATGACCCGGTGCTTGCACAGGGGGGCTTTACCTTTACCTTCCCTCCACCCCTTCATCCAGATAATTTATAAAAATATTGAAAAGTACCAGGCCCAGAACTGAGCCTTGTGGCACCCCACTGGACACCTCCCCTCAATCAGATGAAATTCCACTGAGAACCACTCTTTGAGTGCGATTCTCCAACCAGTTCCCTATCAACCTAAATATCCTAGAGTCTTGTCTGCAGTGCTATAGCTTACCTAGCAGTACATCATTTCTTTTGTTTTGTTTTTTAAACAAGCTTTTCCCCTGATTTGAAGTAATATAGGGATGTCTTTACAAACCCGATAAAAGGAAAAAATCTCAAGTGTTTTTGAATCACATATTTTCCTTTCAAAAATACCTCCCTGCTATGGTGTGTAAAGGATCTTTTCCTTTTATTGTTAACTGTTAAATGTTTTTTAAAAAACTGTAGAGGCAGGTGGTAGCTACCTTTTCATATAGGTCAGGCAAAAAGATATCAAAGCTTTGCTTTAAAAAAAGTCAGTCAAAGTATTGCATTCATAAAAATGTAGAAGCAGTGCAGGAAAATGTGGGTTGTTGTTGTTGTTGTTTTTGAATAGCCACAGCACAAACATTTCACAGCATAAACATTTCAATGCAAAATTAAAACACTGGTTTACCCTTAATGAATATTACTAAATTAGACGTTATGACAAGTGCAACATTAATTTCCCCTCCAAAAGTATTATACTCTCCTATATTGTTAAAAGTAGCCCCTTAGCTTAATTATTACATTTAGCATGAAGGGCAGCAGTTGCTCAACACAGCACCTGCCACTAGTCTACCACATAATTATATACCACTGACCTTTCTATAAAAGCATCGTGGAAATGTTGTTACTAGAAAATGAAAATGGCCTCTCATACAAATACTCAACTGTAGCTACAACTTTTTTTCTTTCTTTTTTACCCAAAGAAGGAGCTGAACTAATTTAACCATCTGTAATATGCCAAGACTTGGGCTTGCTTGCAAAAAAAACAAAATTTCTGCTGGTTTCAATGCAAAACAGGATCCACAATATACACACGGACAGATGCAGAACTGAAAATATTCCCTTGAGTTGTAATGGCAGGGTTCTGAAGGATGTCCTTGAAATGCTGTTCTTCAATGATGTTTTCTTTTCCTTTTAGCCAGAATCTTACTGTACATGTTCAACCGGGGTGGGGGAAATTAACTGAAATTGCAGATGTTACTACACTGTAAACATAAAATTAAGCATGGGGGGGAATATGTGCTATTTACTAGAAATAGTTATGGGTAGGATGAGAGTAGACAGAATTTTTGTTTTCCAGTGGACTGGATGTCCAACAAATGCCTTTTCTAAAAGCTCTCCCACAAAGGCTTAGACAAGGCACTCCCCTCAGAGAATATTAATGAAAGCTAATATTATGTACAAGGAACAAGATCTGGATTCAAATCCCTGCCCAGCTAGAAACTCTCAAAGTGTCTCTGCTCAAACCAGTCCCAGTTTCTCCCTTTCTACCAATGGAAATAACTACTTCCATCACCAGGTTGCAAGAGGATGAATAAGATGGCTAGGAGAACACTGCATACGCATACAATGCTACAGAAATTACAGGTATGAGAAACTTGTCCCGACGGGGTTAAAGAGAAAACAAATTCCATAAGGGCTGCAAAGTTCTTTACACCCTACAAGGGAGGAACACATGCATAATAATAGTTTCTACCAATTACTTTCATTGAGGGCTTCTGTTTAAGATTACTATTTCAAGTTGAGCAAAGTCCTACAGCTGTTGTGTGCACATGCTATTTTTAAAGGTGCAAAAAAAGTGTTCCTGACATAAAGCATCCACCCGCAGGCACTCCTAGTTTGAGGCACTCCTAGTTTGACACAGGGCACAGAGCCCAAGAATCTTCCATTTTTCTAGTCATGGGAGAGGACATCAAAAGTTGGCCCAGGGCACCCACAAGGCTACATAGTTTAGGCAGCCACATTAAAAACTGTGCCTTAAAGCAAGGGAAAATAAGGCCGATGTATCAGAACTATGTATGGACTAAAAAGACCATGCAGTATGGAGAATGGCTGCCACACTTCTATTGGGACAAATAAAGGCCATTGTGACTGCCCTCAGTGACAAGGATTTCACATACAACTCTATGGGGGATAGGGTCAAGGCCTTGCATGCCCTACACTGTTTCACAATATCCAGAGGTTGGAGGTGACCAATGCACAGAGCCCTACACACATATAGAGATATTTAAATAAGTTGCATTGTGCAGATTGTGCGTCCGTCAGGGGCAGCAACAAGGCAGGGCAGAAGGCATGATCCCACAGCTACAGCCACAAATGCAATTGTGTGACAAGCAGAGCAACTGTAAAGAATCACAGAATCGTAGAGTCAGAAGGGGCCATACAGGCCATCTTGTCCAACCCCCTGCTCAATGCAGGATCAGCCTACAGCATCCGTGACAAGTGTTCATCCATCCGCTGCTTGAAGACTGCCTGAGAGGGGGACACTCTCCACCTCCTTAGGCAGCCGATTCCACTGCTGAACTATTCTCACTCTAAAAAAATTCCCCCTAATATCCAGCCTGTACCTTTCCGCCCATAATTTAAACTCATTATTGCATGTCCTATCCTCTGCTGCCAATAGGAACAGCTCCCTGCCCTTCTCTAAGTGACAGCCCTTCAAATACTTAAAGAAAGCAATCATAGTGTTAGTGCTTGAACACAATCCAAGGGCACTTACAATATACGGACCTTCCTGCTTTCCCCACCAAAAACAACTCTCCCCATTTTATTGCTGGCATGGGTCCTACTGGAAGAAAACCAAGTGGTTGGATATGGTTTCAAGTAGTGCTGGCAGAGGTATGGTTCAGTCCTCATGCCAGCCTATAGGCTTTCAATCCCATCCCTTCCTTCATAGAAATTCAGCACAATTCACATTGTAACACACAGGTTGTGCCATAAACGCAAGGAATTAGCCTCTCATTCTGTGAAATATGACATACTATACATCTCGAGTTAACCCATTTATGTACCAGGTTTTGCAAGTACTGCTTCAAAGTTTAATATAGTGATGCAGTTCAAGCATGTGACTAGAACTTTCTGAGATGGGGGGTGGGGATCACAAGTTACACAGAATATGACAATGGGAAGAAAGTGTTCCAGACAGAGTTACTGATATCAAACTCCACATTTGTGGTTCCGACCATTAATCACACACAGTTGCAACCCCACAAGCATATGAAAACAGCGTTAGGTACATTGGCTGGGGTTATGCAAGAAAGTACGCATTTCCCTTCTGTACTGCCAACACATATATTCAGAAAAGGAATTCATAATCTGTTTTCCCTATGGGAGCAGTCAGGGACATCCCAGAGGTCTTGGCTTTGCCTCCAACAAAACAAATATAGAGACTCCAGGAGGGAGAAAGTGGGCTTTACTGCTGTTTATATGACTATTAACAGTGGAAGAGGAGTTAATAAGTACTAACTTAGGCTGTTACCGCACTAGGTATTCCCAGCGATGTATTAAGAGTTTGAAAATGTTATGAAAAACATCGCTTTAAAAGGGTTTTTGGATGCCACAGCTAAAAAATGGTTGGAAGACGTCTTCACAGCTAAAGGGGCCAAACAAAGTGCGAACAGTATTTTTTATAACAGTTTCAAACACTTAATACATCGGTGGGAATACATAGAAAGTGCAAACAATATTTTTTATAACAGTTTCAAACTCTTAATACATCGGTGTGTCAGACCTGGTCTGAGAAAGGAATGTTGTGGTTTTTCCAGGTGCTGGCCTTGGCCAGAAGCGTATCCTGTAAACAGGGAACAGTTTAGACTGCCCTTCGTGGGAAGTTTCTTAGCGCCCTGACAGCTCCTGGGAGGGGGGTTGCCACGGCATCCAGATTTACCTATTTGCCCTTTGCTCATCCATATATGCCCTGCACCGTTTCTATAGTTCCCATTAGTGTCCATTTGATTCTTAGCTTCTGTTAACCTGTGGATTTTCCAATAAATCAACTCTCTTGGGACTGCTTGTCTGTGGATGTCTGTTTATGGGATTATCATGGGACTAGAGCTTACATTTGGACACTAAGGACATGCTCCCCGAGGGTATTGTCCCTGGCTGGAGCCCTGGAAGGTTCGCCGGGAGGTCGGGTTAGAGCTTTGGGTCAGTTCCCCGAGGATTTGGATCTACTGTGTGCTATCCTTGAGGAGGCGCAGCGGACTCAAGCTGAGTCCAACCGACTGACTGGGTTAGTCGTGGAGCAGTGGCATCGACTGGTGGAAGCGGCCCCCTGGGAGACGCAGGACGCTGACCTCCACGCCCACAACGAACTGTGGTGGCTGGACACCTTGCTGGAAGAGACCTGGTTGGTGCAAGAAGACTTAACGCTTCTAACCCAGGTGTTTACCAAGGTTGCGTCCCGAGGGACGCAGCAGGGGCCAGCGGCCCTGATCCGGGTGCCCGTTTCCCCGTTCCCAATGGCGGGAATGGGAGGGAGAGATGTCCCGGATCCCAGCCAGCGCAGCCGGGATGCGCAAAACGCAGCCGCCAGGACTGTATTGTCCCTTATGGATTTACCGCCAAGCACGGCGTCGGAGGACGATGTGGCTAAGGTACTGCATCCAGAGTTTGGCTCTTCCTCCGTGGAGCTTGCCCGCCAGGTGTTACCGCTACTGGGCAATCATAAGGAAATTCAAATGTTGCTGGAACAAGCAGCCGAGGCGCTGGTGGTGGCCGCCGCGGTAGCCCGGGGCGCTGCTTTGGAAGCAGCTCAAGCACAAGCTGCTCAACAACGGGCAGCGGAACAACTTTTGGCGGAGGTGGCCACCGCTCAGAAGAAGGCCGTCCTGGTGCAGGCAGCCATAGCCACCGGAGCGTGACCGAAAGGCAGGGGGGGGGGACTGGAGCGGCCCTCATTCTAGTTTTCCCCGGAGCCCTATCCGCCCCGGGATGTGGCTCGTCGGAGGCGGCTTGCCTTCGCATCTGACGTACAGGATTACTTCGATGAGGGTGAGCCCGACGAAGAGGACTCAGACGACTGGAATACAAACCTCCGTGTTAGCCAAGCCCAACGGACTGCGGGGGCTGAGGAGGAGATACATGTTCTGAAGTATCAGAACTGGGAACTGTTGGAGCGTTTGGCCCAAATGCAGGACCAGATGGACATGCTAGTGTGCGAGTACGGTCGCTTGCAGCAGGCCCAAACTGTACCCCCGCCCGTACCGGTGCAGGTACCGCCACCACCCCCAGGACAGCAGTCGGTTCCTGGACAGCCGATACCTGAACAGCCGCCGGCTCCTGGACAACCGCCAGCGCTGCCCCCAGGACAGCCTGCTCAGCCGGGGGGCCCACTGCAACCGGTGGCACCGGTTGTACCATGGCAGCAACCCTGACTGCGAGTGACTTTAGACGGCTCCGCAGACGCACTGCCTTGTTTCCTACACCAAGCGGACAGCTATATGAGAAAACAAGGGCATGCATTCCCCATGGAAGATAGCCGGTTCATCTCCTCTCTTCTGACTGGGAGGGCTGCAGAGTGGATGATCCTGCAGTTTGACACCTGGGCCCGATCCGTCCACTCTCTCAACGAATTTATGCGAGCATAAAGCGGCGTTTCGAGGACCCGTTCCAAGGGGAGAAAGCCAAGGCTGCCCTTCTGCAACTCCGTCAAGGATCTTCTTTGGTCAGGGAGTTTGCTGATGAGTTTCAGAGACTTGCTAGTAAAATCATAGATTGGACAGAAGCTACCTGGATGCACTACTTCCAAGAAGCCTTACACCCCGAGATTTTGAACTGGGCTTATATGCAACGGGATCCAGCCACCCTGGAGGAGTGGATCCTACTGGCGGAGGAAGTGGGAAGCCGCCACCAGTTCATTTCTCTTGCCCGGCGTCGGGCCAAGGAGGGGGGAGGCCAGAGAAACCCTCCCAAGGCCGCAGCTCCTGCCCCATGGAGACCGGCTCAACCCGCGCAAGACCGAGTGTCACGGTTTCAAAGGGGAGCCTGCCTCATTTGCGGTGCCATGGGTCACTTTGCTGCAGCCTGCCCGTCACGTCCGGAGCAGCCGGCTCCCACTCCACGGCTGGAGGGCATGCCTCGCGGGAGGGGACAGCTCAGAGAAGAGGCACCGTGACTAGTCGTAGCATCGCACCAGGATGGAAAGCGCCCCCAGCCCTCCACATCGAGGAGTTCGCAAATGAGCCTTCGCCAGCGGACCCGTCGGAGTCCCAGATTACAATTACCCCGGGAGGGGACAGCTCTGCTTCATCGGAGGAAGACCGCCACTGGGACCCCCCTGCTTTGAACTTGGAGTCTCCCCTGGATCGATTCCCTTAAGGAGACTCTCCGTCACGGTTGCCAAGCAGAGCTCTCCGCGCAAACCCTCCCGGCCTCTCTGATTGAAAGCGATGGTTATTGGTATAGAGAATCAAAGTTGTATGTTCCTAAGATACTGCGGAGGGAGGTTTTGGGTCTGGTTCATGGGGCTAAGACCGCAGGACACTTTGGCTTTCTCAAAATGTTGCATCTACTGAGGAGACAGTTTTGGTGGGCGGGCATGCGATCAGATGTGGATTCTTTCATCCGCAGTTGCCCAGTGTGCGTTGTTGCCAAGAGACCCCAGGGCAAACCGCCTGGACTATTGCAACCTTTGGAAACCCCCACTAGACCCTGGGAAGTGATCGCAATGGATTTTATGACTGATCTACCCCTCAGTGAAGGAAAATCTGGGTGATCACGGATCTGTTCTCGAAACAGGTGCATCTCGTACCTTGCGCAGGTATCCCTTCCGCCCCAAAATTGGCCCACCTCTTTGTGTCACATGTCTTCCGATTGCACAGTTTCCCCCGCAAGATAGTGAGCGACCGCGGGATCACATATGTGGCTAAGTTCTGGAAAGCCTTCCTGAAATTGGTTGGGGTGGAACAAGGACTGTCAAGCGCATTCCATCCCCAAACAGACGGCCAAACAGAATGGGTGAATGCTGTGTTAGAATGCTACTTGCGCTGTTATATTAATTATCACCAAGATAATTGGGTAGAATTGTTGCCCTTTGCTGAATATGCTTACAATAATGCTGTGCACCAATCCACTGGATTTAGCCCTTTTCGAGCTGTGTATGGACAAGAGTTTGGCCCCATCGGTCATATTGATGTTTCAAGGGAGGAGGGAGGTGGCTGAATGGGTACACACGATTCAGACAACCTGGCCGTGGCTAATAAAGAATATGGAACGAGCCAAACGTAAATATAAAGTTCAGGCTGACAAACACCGGTCTCCGGGTAAAGACTACGGGGTGGGGGATTTGGTTCATTTGTCCACCAAGAATCTACGGTCAACCCGCCTATGCGGCAAGCTCAGTGCCAAGTATGTGG
This sequence comes from Euleptes europaea, assembly GCF_029931775.1. Classification (NCBI taxonomy): domain Eukaryota; kingdom Metazoa; phylum Chordata; class Lepidosauria; order Squamata; family Sphaerodactylidae; genus Euleptes; species Euleptes europaea. The sequence goes on from NC_079317.1 coordinate 81,956,090, forward strand.
GTCCATTCCCCATCTCCCGGATTATCAACCCGGTAACTGTGGAAAACTCACTCCCCAAATCTCTGAGGCGAATTCATCCCGTGTTTCATGTCAGTCTATTGAAACCGCATGTTCCCTCCCCGGAGTGGCATCCTGAACCACCGCCTGAGGCGCCTATGATGGTGGGGGGGGGGAGGAGCATTTTGAAGTTGCAAAAATCCTGGACTCGCGTCTCCACCATAGTTCTCTCCAATATTTGATTCGCTGGAAACACTTCAGTTCTGCTTAGGATGAGTGGGTGCATTCATGCGATGTTTCTGCCCCTCGCCTGGTTTGCAAATTCCATGCTGCCTACCTTCACAAGCCAGCTCCCGGGAAGTGATGGGGGGGGGGGCCTTTGGGGGGCAGAATGTCAGGCCTGGTCTGAGAAAGGAATGTTGTGGTTTTTCCAGGTGCTGGCCTTGGCCAGCAGCGTATCCTGTAAACAGGGATCAGTTTAGACTGCCCTTCGTGGGAAGTTTCTTAGTGCCCTGACAGCTCCTGGGAGGGGGTTGCCATGGCATCCAGATTTACCGATTTGCCCTTTGCTCATCCATATATGCCCTGCACCATTCCCATAGTTCCCATTAGTGTCCATTTGATTCTTAGCATCTGTTAACCTGTGGATTTTCCAATAAATCTCTTTGGACTGCTTGTCTGTGGATGTCTGTTTATGGGATTATCATGGGACTAGAGTTTACACGGTGGGAATACATAGAAAGTGCGAACAGTATTTTTTATAACAGTTTCAAGCTCTTAATACATCGCTGGGAATACCTAGTGCGGTAACAGACTTAGTCCTGTTCCATTCTCAGTTTACTCTGTTCTCCATATGAACAGTACAGAGATTAAAAAATGTTAAGAATGATTGATAAACTGAAAAGAGAGTATGAAAAAGGAATGTGGCCTAGACACTATACATTGCCATCCAAATGCATACAGAAAGATATTATCTTGTTTAAATCACTGCAACTGTAAGCAAAGGGCAAAGTGACCTCTCTTCATTCTAGTTTCTAGACCCTAATGTGACAAAGAGATAACCCTTGTAAAGTTTTAAGATAAGAGTTAACTCTGAATGCAGGATCATCACAGGAAAGAAGAATCCTATCTGCTTCTCTCTCTACTTTGCATAAGTGAATACTACTATGCAAATCAAACAAAGGGTATGGCAATATAGTTCTGCATTCCTTAATTTCCAGGGAACTTAGTGTTCAAAGAAGTGTGACGTTACACATGATGATGATAGTAAAATGGATTGTGCTGCTTCGTAATGTAATAATGTGGGGGGGGGGTTAGGAAAAAAGACTGGAGAGGGCTTTACCTATTTGCAGGGAGGGATTTAAAAATCTGATACCCCGCCCCCAGCACCCCTATAGCACTCAGAAATGTTTCAAGCTATTTTAGCACCTAATTCTGGTGTGATGATACAGCCAGTGTGAAGCATTAACAAGGACAAACACAGGAGTGCCAGAATTCATGCTTCCATGGCATCTGTATCCATTGACTTGAAAATACTAGTCCATCGTCTTGTGTTCGCAGAGGCGGGGTGTAAATGCTGTTATAAAATAGATAATATTTGGGGTGTTTGTGGACTTTGCCTTAGTATAGAAGGCAAATTGGGCCTAACCCTGGAGAATCAACCATACCTGTAACGTTGATTGCTATTTTGGGATTGCTTTTGGTACAGATGTCCAGAAATCTAAGTTCTAAATATCTGAAGTCTGGTTATCTGCTGAAGAATATGTATAGAACTCTGAAGCAGAAGAACAGACATTATTTCTATTTTACAGACAGTGGGAGATGGGTAGGGCTCAGTTTATGTAAGAGGACAAACAGAAAGCAGATCTATGTTGAAACGCAAGCAATCCCTGTCTCAGATTTCCCTTTAACACCCCCAATGCACCTGCCAGTTTTAGCAGCTGCAGTCCTTTCCCAATGCCAGCTTCACCATGTCTAAATATGACTCATTAGGTATGCTTACTGTTTCAAGTCTGTGTAACTTCTGTGAATTTTCTTTCCTCCTCACACTCATAGGTTTTTAAAAGCACCTTCATAAATCAAGAACTAGTTGTCAATTACACAAGGACATTTTGAATCGGTGATTAGATGTTACACAAATTATATGCTTCAGAGAATGCATACATCCAACCATCCCGATTTAGTAGGAACAGACACTATTCTCTAATGCCCCTCCTTATTTTGCCTTTTGGGAAGCAGCAAGTTCCCCAAAGTTCAAATGGACTTACTTTAAAATAAGAGTGTGTAAGATCACAATCATGATAGAGAAGAGCTGTTAGAGCCTAACAGAGCTGCTCCATTTTTAATCAAAGGCTGCACACTTAACTTCTAAGAAACATTAACAGAATCAGGCTGCAAGCATTCATTCATTCTGTTCTTGAGTACTTTAAAAATTATTATGGCAAATCTACTAAATGCATCTGCTTCTTAGGACAGCACAGGCCCAGCTATCATAAAGTAAATTAATGTAGCATACAGCAGACAGAAGAAAGTCTACAGCAACATGAGATGGGGTATGTGTTTGTATGGCGAGCAGGGCTCCCAGCAACCTATAGAAAAAAAATGTCCTGTCCCTTTAATAGAGGGTTAATGTGTGCAAATGGCCAGCTGAAGTTTTTCATGGCATCCAGGTAAGTAATATCACTTAGCAAATAGTATCCTATTAAACCTCTATTAAAAGGAAAAGACACTTTCTTCAGGCTGTTGACAACCCACATGGAGCAATCTTCAACAAAGGACTACAAGTACTCAAAAGAGTATAAAAGGTCAGAAAGTAAAGTAAGAAAATATGATCACCAATACATTCTCTACTGACAAAAAATGCCACTGTATCAGGCACATTCAATGAATATTATTTGTCAAATGAGATGTTGTGAAAATCAGTTTTGTTCTTAACTATGGATAACATCTGTATGGTTAACAGTATTGAAGACAATGATCATACAATGCCACACAGAACAGCATAAGATCACTAGAAGAAGGTTTAGATCAAGTATAAGGCAACCTATTTAGCACCAAGGACCACAGAGAAAACAATTTGCCTAACATTTTCATGAGGCAACCAGAAGACAGACAGCCATGCTGAAACAGAAACCCTCAGATCACAAAACCAAAACATCTTATTTTGTGAGGATAACACTAAGGGCCAGTTCTGTTACTTAGCATGGCTTCAGACTGTGGTCCTCAAGGGCACATACAACTTTTCACTATGCTCACAGTATACAGTGTGATATAGCCACTCTGTGTAGATGGTTGAGGACAGCAACAGTATCTGGTCAGAATGGGCATTTCTAGGGGAAAGTATTGGCAAGGGCCTGGACCAGAGAACAAGCAACTCACATTGCAAGTATTGCTTCACAAAGAAAGGAGGTATATCAGTTACTTTGGCTTTTTGTACATATTGGCATCCACCCATAACATTTGTATCTCATGTTTTATGGTGGAAACAGAATGTGTGTTCACAGTGTAGTTATTGGAACAGCCTGAATGAATATGTGTACAGGACTCACAGTGCAATCCTAAGGGGTGGAGTGAAAGCGTTCAGGGAGCTGACTAGGCACTCTGTTTATCTCGCAGATACACCAACGTAAGTAAGATCTGTGCTGGCATAGTACCCCAGCACTGCTATACTGGTCCTGCCCACCACCATGGGCTTGCCGCAGCTGGTCAATAGTGGGCTGGCGATGTAGACCTCTGTACCAGAGTAGAAGTGGGTGGGTCACGGATGTGGCACGATTTAGTCAGGTCCCTAAGCCATACCAGTCACGGAACTACCACCACCCCCCATAGTGGCAGACAGTTAAAAAGGTAGAGGTTCCCTGTGCAAGCACCGGGTCATTCCTGACCCATGGGGTGACGTCACATCCTGATGTTTTCTAGGCAGACTTTGTTTTACGGGGTGGTTGCCAGTGGCTTCCCCAGTCATCTTCCCTTTACCCCCAGCAAGCTGGGTACTCATTTTACCGACCTCGGAAGGATGGAAGGCTGAGTCGACCTTGAGCCGGCTACCTGAAACTGCCTCCCGTCGGGATCGAACTCAGGTCGTGAGCAGAGCTTGGACTGCAGTACTGCAGCTTACCACTCTGCGCTGACAGAGATACACCATAAAAAAAAACCAGCATGGCCCATAGCAAAACTGCCCCCCTCCCTGTACTGGCACAGTTCCTCCTACAAGGCCCAGTAGAACACAGGATGCAGACTACAGCTGCACCCAATCAATCACCTCCCCCCCTCCAGCGATAGCCAAACCTCCTCCCCCAATCACTGCCCCCCACTAGACTAACTCTTGCCAGGAGGCTCCATAACTCATTAGGTAGAGTGTATGGCGTGGGACTCTGTTCCAGAGCTCCCTTCTGTGTGGACTTAAGAGCATGAAGAATTGCACTTCAGTGGTGGGAAAAGCACAAAGTGGGCACTTAGAACTACTGGGTGAGCACTTAGTGCTAAAACCAAAAGGGGACAGCAAAGTCCACACTGTGTGGCTAACATTTCACTGCAGAGCCCTAACAGATACCCCTTCCCCAGAGGCTCCACTCCAAGGGGCAACCATGCACTGACAGGTAAGGAAGGGCCCCGTTTCCCTCAGATGAGGCCAGGAGCATCCCCCCCCCAATACTGGCATCCACAACCGATGCCAGCAGTATGTTGGTGGGGGGGCAAGCCAGCCTTTCCCCATCATGACCCATGTCATGCAATGGGGCAGACTCTCAAGAAAGTTTAACTGGGAGAGCTGCCATGGGGGGAGGGATACTGGCAGCCCCACACTGGGCTGTTAGCACCCTCCCTCAACAGGAGCTCCCCCTTGGGCAGTGGTCAGAGCACAACTCTGCCTGGGAGTCTGGGAGCCGCCCCACTCTGAGGACCAGTATCCTGTACCACCATGACCCTTAACATTTAGAACCAGCTCAGATGTAATTCTTAAGGATGCCTTTGACCACGCTATACCCCCATATAACAGCAGCATGCACATTACAGTTGCTTTATGTCAGATGCAAACTGCGCGCGCACACATTTAAAACTGCTGCACTTCTCAGCAGAGTGAAAAGCAAGACTCCACTCTTCTTCATTCACCAGTTCTGTGTACTTGTACACTTATACCTTGCTGCAGGCATTTTATACTCTGGTACTTATACACAAGTACCAGAAGTGGGGCAAGAAGTAACCTTTACATCAATTTCAGAAGATGTTTTGGCTCAAACTGATGAGCTTCTGAGGAAAACAGAATTCCATAGCTGGGAAGCAGCCACTGAAACCACTTCTCTATATTTCAACGTTGTACAGACAATGCAGGGGTGATGTAATCAAGAGCAGGCTCTTGTTAACCTTAAAGACTTTACGGGGATTTTCCCCTTTCAGTTCTTTAGCATCATTGTTCCCACTTTCCCAAGCCAATCTCTGTAATCATCAAGGGTTAGAAATTATGTAAAAATGAATTCTACTTCTCACAGTGGCAATAAAGCCATGCCACTAAAGAGAGGTCCCATAACAAGCATTCACAGTGCCTTTCCCAACACTGTTTGATAACAACCCATATTTCTGCTTGTGAAAAATCGTGTAAGGGTAATTGTCATTAGCAATCTATTCCTATTTATTTGAACAACCAACACATTTCCATTGTTAATATTTTCCCCTCCTTGTTCTTCTGGGAATAGGTTTAACAGGCCTAACCCAATACAAAGTTTGGTGTTCAATAAAACTGTTGTGCTTAGGCACACAACTCTGTGAAGGACTGGGGCCAGCATCCCTGTCTTTTCCCTTTCATAGAATCATAGAGTTGGAAAGGACCACCAGGGCCATCAAGCCCAACCCCCTGCCCAATGCAGGAAATTCACTACTACCTCCCCCCTCCACACCCCTAGTGACCAGAAGATGGCCAAGATGCCCTCCCTCTCATCATCTGCCTAAGGTCACAGAATCAGCATTGCTGACAGATGGCCATCTAACCTCTTCTTAAAAACCTCCAGGGAAGGAGAGCTTACCACCTCCCGAGGAAGCCTGTTCCACCGAGGAACCGCTCTGTTAGAAAATTCTTTTTAATGTCTAGACGGAAACTTTTTTGATTTAATTTCAACCCGTTGGTTCTGGTCCGACCTTCTTCAGCAACAGAAAACAACTCGGCACCCTCCTCTATATGACAGCCCTTCAAGTACTTGAACATGGTTATCATATCCCCTCTCAGTCTTCTCCCCTTCAGGCTAAACATACCCAGCTCCTTCAACCTTTCCTCATAGGACTTGGTCTCCAGACCCCTCACCATCTTTGTTGCCCTTCTCTGGACACGTTTACTTCAGAATATTCAAAAATTTAGCCATGTTTCCAGGCAGAAATGAAGAGACCACTGCTAATTTTAAATACCTAGAAGAACTTTAAATCTTATACACAACTCCTGAAAATAAATGACAGAATAGATGGGGAGGGTGAGACTGATGGAGTGGTGCAGATGGACAGACACATTTTGAACATAATCCTTCTACCACAGAAGACAACAGCAACACTCCCACTGACATCAATAACTGAACCCTTTGGATGCGTAATCAGAGTAACGACAGGATAGGGCAATAACACAGGAAAGTACAGTACTGACAGATACCTCCTAGTGATCTGCGATGTGCAAAATAATTGAATTTTTAAAGGATGCTGTTTTACCAAAAGTTGGGAGTTTTAACTGGTTTTATCCCTTAAAGTTAGTGTATGCATTTTATATCCCAAGAGCTGTTTTCTGCCAGACACTGCTTTCACTGGGGACTTGAACAACGATTTACACATTCAGAATACTTGATGCAATACTCCTAGGGCAGTTCTATATCAGAATGTAGGAGGGAGGGAAGTATTATAAAGGGTTTGTTAAATCAAAATTCCTTCGCTGTAGAAAGCTATTATGGAAGGCAAAATGCAAGGGTTGACTCCTTCTTGCTGGGTTTCTAATGTACGGACTGATACAGAGAAGGCATTTAAAAAAATGATCACCATTCCAGCTTTTGATCCGTACGTTCTCTGCACTGTACCAAATGACTGTGATGACTAGTAGTTCAGCTCTTATTCCCTCTTCACCCATTCACTAATTCTGTGTGGCAATCATTATAGCAAGAGTACTTCCACACCTTGGCACTGTAACTCCACACTGTAGAGGTGTGCACATGCACACACAAAGATTATAAGAAATGACCCGAGTTTACCTGAAAGGCATGAACCTCAGTGTAAGATGACTGCTCCTAAGAAAAAGTTGTGCACAATAAAAATTACCCCTTGACATTATGCATATGTATGACAACCTCTTTTTTCTGATGGCATACCTGGAGGGGAAAAAACTAGTCTTGCATTTGAGGACATACAGTATTATGAAGAAAGCTCATTGGAAATAAAATATATATGCAACAGGAAGCATTTGCCAGCACAAACGTGAATAAAGAAATTCATTTGATGTCATTTGGTTCCATTTTGGCAAACATGTTTCTTCAAGATCATGCTGCCTTTCTTGATGCGGTTAATAAGATAATCTGTTATAGGAAACTTACAAATCCATTCAAATTGATTTTAATTAATGAATCAATCACACTAGCCACTGATGGCTGGGTTTATAGACAATGAACAACTTGAAGCCCTAGGCTTCTAATTCCCACCTGAAATCCAAATTATAACGGTAAATTGCCCATTGGGCTGACAACCAACCAGTCTGCTTTTCAGTCAAGTGATGAGTTAATGCAAATGGAAAGCTGACATTTCAATTTTTTCAACTTCAAATTTTATAAACCTCAAACTAGGAAAGGCAAAGAAAAACTACAGCTACTGTAGATGTGATTAGAAATACGAAATCTCAAGTTTATAACCTCAAATATTTTTATTAACTTCAAATAGGAAAAGTTGCCACTACACTACACTGCATGAAACAGTAGTTTTATATTTTCTTTCATCACATATTTTGTTGTTATTTTGTTAGTGCAATTATAATTAGAGCTGTGTTAAAACAACTACTGCCGATTCAGTTCAAATGCTATAGGGACTTCCCCCCCCCATTTTCCGTTTTTTAAAAAAATAAAAACCCCTTTTTTCCCCATGCAGCAGTCGTGAAACCTCATTGGAGGCTCCGCAGCAGTGCCACAGCCACACCGTCCCCGGCCACTGCGGCTATCAGGAATGGGCTGTTAGTGTGCGAATATATTAAGGTGCTTCAGGGAGGTAAAGGGTAAAATACAGTGATTTTAAAAAAAACACTGCACATTGTGCCTTACCCTTTTAAGCACCCTTCTAGAGTCATACTCATAGTAGCTAAAAGCTAACTCATCACACAAAAAAACACTTCAATGCATAAGGACTAATTATTCAGTTAATACATCAGCAAAGAATTCTTATCTAACCAGGAGTCCTCATGACGCCTCAATACTGAAACTTACTGAGATATTCATTTCATACGGAGATTCTTGTGTTCCTAGCTCACATGTTGCTTTGAAGGTGGGAGGCTTCTCTGCTCAGCTGGCTGAGTCTCGCAGAACCTCAACATTTAAAGCAGAGTAACCTCCAAACTAGCTCCAAAGTTATTATTTTTAACAAAATTTATATCCCCTTTTTTGCCCTTACAAAGAGCCCCATGGCGCAGAGTGGTAAGCTGCAGTTCTGCAGTCAAAGCTCTGCTCGCGACCTGAGTTTGATCCCAACCAAAGTCAGTTTCAGGTAGCTGGCTCAAGGTTGACTCAGCCTTCCATCCTTCCAAGGTTGGTAAAATGAGTACCCAGCTTGCTGGGGGTAAAGTGTAGACAACTGTTTAAGACAATGGCAAACCACCCTGCAAAAATAGTCTGCCTAGTAAACGTCGTGATGTGACGTCACCCCATGGGTTAGTAATGACCCGGTGCTTGCACAGGGGACTACCTTTACCCTTTTTTTGCCCATATATATTTGGATGCTATCCTTGGGATGAGAAATAGCATAATTTTTCCCTGCTCTGATGAAATTTCACCTCAGACTTCCCATTCCTTCTTGCTTCCTGATCGGTAGATGGGTGGAAATGTCCAAGAGTGCATGGAGAGGTTCTCCAGCAATTCCATGCACAAGGGACATGAACACCACCCAAGGCCTGGGCTTCCCCATCTACTCTGCCCCATCCCCCTGCCTCTGCCGGCCTTATAAAAAGCTGTGGCCTTGAAAGAATTTTGAACATCTGTTTGAAGAATTTAATCCTCCCAAAACTAGCCATCTACTGCTTCTGAAGCTTAAAGTTAGTAGGTTAACTGTTTCTTTTATTCACTGTGTTGTTTCGCTACCAGCATAGCACAGCATCAAAGTATGATCCCTAATCCGTCTCAAAGCCATAGATAACTGAGAAACACCATGGCCTTGGTTATAAAGAGCCAAACAGTTATCACAGCAAAAGGCAAACTAGGAAGGGAGTATGGCTAGGAAAAACACTGTTTTTTGTTTACTTCTGAGGTTTTTCTCCTCTCTCTGAAGCATATTCTTGAACTCAGTGTCCTCCCTTTCCCCCCCTACTGTTAGCTTTAAGGCAGGGGGGCACAGATCTTGGAAACATTAGGAGTTCTCAAATTGTGTTTGCCACACTTTACTCTTGAAAAAGTCAGGTAAGAACTGAGACTGGCATATGCCAAGCTATCCTAACATGCAAATCAAGATTATAAACAGCACAATTATAAGCAGCTTCAGCAAACCAAGTTGAATGCCTTTGCACCTCAGACATACATCTTCCTATTGCTTAAAAAAGTAGCATTGCTAACCACTAACACTGCTATAGCCAGCACTAAGAAAGGAAGTTATTCAAGTCTGGATTTCCTGCTTTTGGTTATAGCCAAGAACTGTGGAGCTTGTAGTGGTTTCAGGAACTGAGTCATCTAATGATTCATGGATTAGATACTAGTTTTAATATGTTCCTAATCACAAGGCTGAAAAACTTGACAACCAGCCTAGATGATGCTTAGTTTCTAGTTTAAGGCTGAAACGATATTATGATCAAAAAAAAAAAAAACCCAAACATTACAAATTATACTCACTCCACATCCAGCTTTTCTTTGATATATTCCTTCCATTTGTTATAATTGTATTCTAATTGCCCTCCTCGTTTTAAACAGAAAAATTCTAATTTTTCCAACGCTAGGCCCAACTAACAATGAAAACTGTTATCATCAAAACAAAATAGCATCTCTGTTTCCTGCCTGATGTGCTCAAACTTCCATGAAAAAGGTAGAATATCAATTTTTAATTGTGTCCCTAGAAATAAAAATATTTGCAGCCATATTATAACTCAACAAATACATGATTGCTATTGTTGATCCACATGATTTAGATAACTACACCTATATCAAGGCCCAGCTGGCAACAACCAGTGGGGTGAAGTTCCATTTCCTTTTGTTCATGGCAGTAAAGTGAAAACTTTACACAAGTTGTGTTTGTAATGTATTCACTATCTTAAAATCCAATAAATCATTAAGTGGAGAAAGTGTCAAAAAAATCTGGTTTTGGTGGCCTGTCAATGTGTTTCACAAACCCCAGAGGGTGTTTCAAATACTCAAAGCCTTGATACACACTTTCATAACTTTCACTTGTTCTATGGAACGTCATCAGGTAATCTTTGTGTAATGAGAGAAGAGCTGTCTCTCCAGAGAACTTAGTAATGCTCCCAGGAGCAATATTTGCGGGGGGGGGGGGGAACTCATGGGATATTTTTCTAGCCCAATGTTTATTTTGTTGGTGGTAAAAACCTAACCTAACAACACCCTGATTGCATGGTCTGGGGTTAAAAAAACTACCCCATCACAAAAAAAGCTGATTTTCAACTTTATATCCCAGGTGCTTTTTGCTTACAGAAACAAGGCAGTAAGCCGTAAGTGACCCATTTGGCCACATTTTTTTACAGGTGACAATGTCCTAAAGGAAAAGGCTCAAGAGCCACTTCTACGTATATTCTGCCAAAAAAAAAATGCAACTGGAAAGACTTTCATCTCAGATAAGTCAGTAAACAGTAAAGATAGGCCTTAAGTGAAAATTCATAACTAGCCACCAGCACTGTGCATGTCTAAATGGGAAGGTAGAGAGTGAATATATTGTAACCTGAACTGCAGAGTGCTTACCTAAGAGGAAGTTTGAGATTTAAAAAGTGAATTCTGCTATATGGAAAAATACAAGCTTGATTTTTCATTTCTAAAATGCAGCCACTCACATGCCAGCATACAGTAACGCTAGGAGGGTTGAAGGAGGAAATGTTGTAGGAGGCTCCTTCACTCTTAATTTCAGGATGCACATTACTAGCATTTTTTAAAGAAATAAAATGTTGCATTAAAAAAAAAAGGTAAAACAGTTGACAAGAAAAGGCCAGAGTGCACTCAGTGGCTGGCAGTCATTTTATGGCTTTAGTCCTCCAGCAGATTTACTTAGATGACGTCAGTGGCTCCAATCCAGCTTTTTCTTTGGTAGCATTTACCACTTGCCTCTTGAAGCCTCCACTGTGCTACAGAGCAGCAGACCATAATCAAAATTCCCTTTGTGAAATAGAGTTTACCTCAGGGCACACAGGCCTAGCTAGCTGAATTGAAGGCTCTTCACCCTGCACTTCATGCCCAGAAATAAATAGCCTGCAATACTGTACTTTCCTCAGTACAGAAGAACCATTACAAGCAGCCTGCTACCTTTTAAAAAAAAAGTTTGCTATTTGCTTCCAAAAATCTCACATGCCAGAGTGTGACTTAATATTGCAAGCCTATCGCGTGTGTCACAATATCTCCAAGAGCGTTTTTGCTGGGTTATGAGCATCTCACACAGATCTGGAAATGCTACAAGGCTGATGGTATATAGAACTTTTAAAATGTGCCAAAAATATTTCAAGTAAGTCTAGGAAGATTAAAAATCAGCAAATCTCCCTCCAGCAGTGCTTCAGGAGTAGGAAGATCATTTGGGCAAAAGATCTGCATGGTCACTATTTCTAATATTTGCCAACCAAAGTATAAATAAATGTAAAACCAACATCATTCTGAAAATGATGGTTTGGAAACTAGGAGCCATCCTTGGGAACAAGCAGTCCCACCTTCCTCTGTGGTAAAAATTATCTTCCTCCATTTTATTGTTCTTCTTTATGGTTCAGCTCTATATCTGCATCAGTACAAACTATGGTGAATGATAACAGGTTCCTTCTTCACCAGGCTTTCAAGACCTGCCTCATACTCTGGTATAAATCCTGACTAAAATAGGAAGCCCTGGTTAGTGTCAATTTTGCATAGAGTTGATACAGATACAACTCTTAGCCACAGCTAAGGATGACAACCAGAGGGAACATCTGCACTGAAGAGAGGAGGGCTGAGTCCCAATTTCCAAGCCTGGCTTGCAAGAAGCAGAGTTACATCTGCACCATATCATACAAAATTGCAAATAACCACTTTGCCTGCCTTTCATCATAATGCTCAACTGAGAAACTCACATATGTTGTAGCAGAAATCAACTTGACAGACCAAATCTGCAGTTAACTCCACTAGTTATTGATTAGTTTCCATTGTTCAATTCAAGATACTACAGTTATCACCTCTAAAGCTCTTCATGGCCTAGGACACACATATCTATAGAAGTGCCTCTTCAAACATACTCTGCCCATCAGACCAAACCCTTCTGAACGTACCACCCTGCAAATAGGTAAAATCAACGGCTGCCTGCACGCAGGCATCCCACTTTTTGGAATGGTCTTCCTGTGTACATGTAAACTCCACACTGCTAGCATCTCATAATTTGTAAAACCAAATTGCTCAGAAGGGCATTTTTATAAACAGGGTTGCAGTTAATTCTCATTGCTTTGTCCACTCTATATTTTATACCGTTTTTAGTGTGTTCTCTTAAAATTTGTACATCAACTTTATTGCATTGTTGGCTGTATGCATTACACAATTCTTATTATGTTTTAATTGGGGTTGTGAGAAGGGTTATGTGGGGGTTTTATTGTATTTTGTATTTTATTTGGAATTGTAAACCAACTCAAGCTGTAGAAAGGCAGAGTACGAATATTTAAATAAATAGCATAATCCACCTTGAGTTTCAGCAAAGGAGGGAGATTATAAATGGTGTTTAATTGTAGCTTGTCATCATGCTTGAATGTAGCCTATAACTTCATGAAGGGTTTCCCTTCCATTGTTATCCTTGCTGTAGAATATTAATAATATCCAAGTAAGAATTAGATAAACTCATACTTGAGCAAATTACTACCCCTGCTTAAATTATGTTTTTTTTTTTTAAATGAGCTGGAATCTGAAGAGCTTCAAGGTGCCCAAAGGCTTTGAATACATACAATGGAAGTATTTTCTTTTGAACCACAGACTTCCCTGACATTATTCAAACTACTTTTGGAAATCCTCTGAGTTTCAAAAGCGGTTTCCTGTATGGTATAAGGATGTAGCTTGTAAAAAGGAACCATAAGACCCAGTTGGATGGTTCTTTGGACCCAGCCATTATTGTTTACAAGATGCAAGCTGAAGTAACATTATGCGAGGATGAAAGAACACAGTAACTACTAAATCTAATATCTAAGGGCTAGAAAACTGGTACAACTGTGCCAACTACAATTACTATTTAAGCTTTTGAAACCCTGAGGAACCCCTAAGTGTGAAGAAAACTCTTGGTTACTAGGGGAACCCCCGCCAAGTTAATTGTCATGCCACCAAAAAAATACTCTGCTAGAATCTGAGTGGCATTTTGAGTTTTCATAGCAATCCAAAATGGCATAAGAAACCATGGCAGCCACCAGGAGGAGGTAGCAAGGAGCAAGTGAACCAGAGATAGTGGGGGGTGGCCAAGCTGGAGAGGTAGAAAGGAGAAGAGGAACATGATATTTCCCCTCCCCCTCCATGCCCTCACAGGTCACCTCACCTTTTTTATCAGCAGAAAATAGCTGTTGCAAAGTGTTCCAGTTTCTTGCACCTGAAGGGTGTGGACCAAAGAAAGTAATGTTAATCTTTTCATCACCTGCCAGTCATTTGGGCTTATCTTCAAAGAGCTACCCTGAGCATGTACTATGGGATTTGGATCCTAAGTCCCTTCTGCACTGTTCTTTGTTGGTTTCAGAGGCGGTTCTCCACTGCTCAGCTGTTTCCTCTGGCAATACATTTTTTTTTTTTTTGGCTTATGGATCCTCTGGTAGTCATCTTGCCAAGGACCACCTTCACAGTAGAGAAATCAGTGCAAGTGGAAGCAAGGCTTAAAATCCTTACCTATGAAGTTTTGAAAGCCCTCTCCGTATCAAACTGGGTTTAATACAGAGGGGGTGCTATTTTAAAAACAAATACATCTGAAGCACCCTTGGCCACACAAATCTAGTCCCATGGTCCTTTGAAACCAGACATTCGTTATTAAAATGTGAAAGATGCCTTTAAAAAAAGGACTATACAGTTAATTTTGTTCAAGCAATCCAAAACTAGTCAAAAGGTACTGAACATGAATCATAGCAATTTTATTATGTTTTAAAAGGGAGCTTAGCCCTGGCTCAAAAATAAAACAAAAGATCAACACAAGTGCACACAAAAAATCCTTGTTGGTATATTGGGGATCGGGAAAAAATGTGGGCAAGGAATTCTCAAACAACAGATCTAGAATTTTGGCAGTATAAAATGCTCTATACAGGGCCGGCGCCAGTCTTTTTTGCGGCCTAGGCAAGGCTAACTATTTGTGCCCCCCCCCCACTGCTAACCAATTTTCAAAAACAGATGTCTTGTAGAAAAAATAAAAGCCTGATGCATTCCTACAAAACTTTTTATAAGACGTTATAATTATTTTCCATAGCAATGTTTTGGTACTTACCTTGAAATAAAAAATAAAAATTGGCAGTTGAATTTTTCCCCACAAAACTAATCTGTTTAAAACTGTGCCCCTCGGGCCAGTTCTGCGCCCCTCTGAGGTCTGCGCCCTAGGCGACCGCCTAGTTCACCTTAATGGTAGCACCGGCTCTGGCTCTATATTTTGTTTAGCGTATCACCTAATTTAAATTATTTTATAACCATTTTTAAAGACAGTCTGCAATGACTACAATCAGCAGTGGTAGCATTACAAAGGATCACAGTAGGACCAAGCCATATTTTGGCACTGTATCAACAGGTGAGTAGCACAATCCTGAGGTGGGGGGGGGAGTTGTGCTGCGGCCAGAGATGGCACAGCCGAGCTGCCACCTGAATGGTTTGCTGTGCCGGGGCCAGCAAGCTGAAAAGGGATGCTCTCCCAATGCCCATGGAACTGCGGTATGAAATTCCATGGGCTGCGCCACCATTTTTCCCGGCGCAAGTTCACAGAATGGAAGGAAAGTCTTGAAACGGAGCACAGAAATGTGAAAGAGATCCCTGAATACAGAAATACATGAGGAATAAGGCAAGCAAAGTCAAGAAGACATTACAGAGAATAATGTACAACTATGGACAAGAATGGTGCTGGGCTCCAGGGGCAAGGAAGAGACCCCCTGAGGCACTGAATGTTTGGCAGGGTCAGAGTGCAACACAGAAGCATCCTATTGCAAGGCTATTCAATGAAAGCGAATGTCAGACAGGCTATTATGGCTGATATTTTCTTCTACAAGATATAGAATGAGAAACAGAAGGACTTTTAGAGTATTCTCAGTCTATTACAAAATAGTGTATTCTTCAGAGGATCTGATTATAAAAGAAATCAGATTTGATTTACTGACATAATAATTAAGGTGAAATTAATGATACCAAATCAAGATTTTATTAGTTGCTTATTGCATTTTACTTAATTGGTTTAATAGTATTTCAACCATGAATCAGCAAATAAGATTACATAAAATAATAAAACCACATCTTTAAGAGGATTTTTCCTGATTTCTGTAAAGCCTTTTTTACTGTATGGGCTTGATACATTTAATCACGATTGGTTTAAGTCAAGAACACACCTAGTAGAAAGCCTAACTAAAGATGTTAAGATGGTTTCAATATAAGACATATTATTATTTTCAGAGGAGAATAGTTTCTACAATTTTTTCCCTGAAATTTAAGCTGCCAGTGCAAATCATAATCAAGCATGTAAAAAAAATTAAATTGGATACATGAAAAACATACTGATTTTAAATTTGATTCCTAAGTTCAGGAGGTTGCCTTCTGGCATTTTAGCATGTGTAGTGTGATATAAACTCACAGTAAGTGTGGATGATCCACACAGCCTTCAGCACTGACACTAGAACTGTCTTTGAAGAAAAGTATCTGTTGATATTAGCAAAAGGGTTGAAGCAAGCTGCGTCACTCCCACAAGAATCAAAAGAATCCCAGAACTTTCCATCACGCCGTTGTAGCCCCAAAGTTACTTTAGAATTGTAGCTAATCTAAAGTTTCTACCTTTTAACTAATGTGTTCTCCAACTGCAGATTTTAAAAGGCCACCAAGAATCACACGAAGGATTCACAATTAAAAAAAAATACAATGGCCAGCAACTCGGCAAACACTTCAAAAAGCAGAATAATGCCAAAGAGCAACACCACTGTTCGCACATATCAATGCAACAAATAAAGAGATTCCACCGAAAGATTAACTGTTAACATTAAAGGAATATTTGACACCTGAAACAGTCAAGCCTTGTAGGTACTGGTGATTCAAACACGAAGCATATCAAAATGCTATTGATAAACTAAATTAACTGATAGCTTATCTGAAGCATAAACTAGCCATATGGTGCCACAACTTCTGTTGCCTGTTGCTAGCATAACAATAGGCTACTGCAGACTTCCACTGGAAGCACTATTTGACAAACTGTCAACAGCGTGGTTTTTTTTTTTTTCAAGAACTCTGGGGCAGTGGCTGTGCATGTCTATTTGCATTTTTAAAAAAAGCAGGTGAACAAAGAGTAAACCAGATGTCAACTTTAGAAATCGAGCTGTCTGGTTTGGGAGAGTTAACAGAGGCAGACACACTGTTAGAGCTCAAAGCTAGACAATGAGCTTTTCTCAAAACACTCTGGCCTAGGGGAGTGGCTATTTAAAACACTTGGCTTCTTTTATTTCAGCACTGTGGAAGTGAATTCTGCTCTTAAGTGCCAGCTCAAATGAAGTCATTTTGTTTCACTGGACTTTTCTTTTGCATTTTAGCCATGTAGCGTGTACTGTAGCAACAAATGAAACTCGTGGATTTCTGTTAAAACATCATTTCATTTTTAAGCGCGAAATCTGATATATAACCCAACTTAATGCTTTGCTTCTGCACAAGATAGAAAAATCCTCTGAACAAATCATTTTTGGTTTAAACAAAAATGGGAAATTACTATCCTCATGCAAGAACGTTTTGAACATTAAACTGAACTGGAATTTACAAGCCTATCTAATGCCACAAAAGCAAGGTGTGAATAGTGATAGATAAGGATGGTTTACATTTGTATAAATAACACTCACATCTGGTTTACATGGCAAAATCATGAAGATCTTTTTCATGGTGTACTTATTTTTGTTGCCTCTGTACTGTTCCTGAAAGTATCTTTTTTAAAAGTATAGTTTGTTTTACATATACAACATCTCAACAACTTTGACAAAACCAATGTACTAATTTTAGTTTTAGTAAATAGCAAGAGTCCAGTAGCACCTTAAAGACTAACAAAATTTCTGGCAGGGTATGAGCTTTCGTGAGTCACAGCTCCCTTCTTCAGAACTAATTTTAGTTTGTAACCTTCATTGACAGCAAAGATTAACAAATGAAGTTAGTTAATATGTTTGGAGGGGGGAGTGTAGATAAGTGAGAAAAACAAAGCACCCCCATCCCATGAGTAGGATAACAATAAGCTTCAATTTTATATTTTCAGAGTTCTATAAAGCTGAACATATTAACACTTTGAGATTCCTTACATGTTAAACTGAAATTATGCCTTGAACTTCTTCCAGTACTGTACTGAATTATGATAATTAGAAAACTGTGTGCCTAAAAAACAGTGCAGTTGATGCTCTAAAAAAAGTTCATTGCAGAAAATATAAGTTCAATATGTTCTCACATAATTACCATTTCCCATCAGTTTATGTACCAATAAAAGCAATAGCATTCATCAATATTTTAGATTTCCGAGCAACAGCAATTTAATTGCTGTCATAATAATGCTTGGCTTTTGGTGTAAAAAAATGTACGAGATACCAAATTTTAAATCTCAAGTGACGCACCGGTTTCCAAAGACATTAGGTCGTTTTGTGCCTGTGGCTGGAACAAATCAAATTCACCCATAAGAAAAAAACTACAATTGTCAGAAGACTACTAAGCTCTATAAAACAGGATGTAGAAGCAGCATTCACGAAATAAACAGAGGGGGGGGGGAAGGCAATGAATTAAAAAAGTTAGCTCCCCCCACCCAAAAAAGGAAGCATAGCAAGTATCACTTAAGCAAATCTGCCATGTTTTAAGAATAAAGGGAAGATTTTGATTTTTTTTTCTTGTCAGCTATTTTTCTCCTTCTTCAAATTCCTCCTGCATCCTTGAGCCCTCATTCTCAACCAAAACAAAGCATTTAGCACACGTAACTGCATTTGCTCACAGTTATCATACTTGGTATCCTTCTCCTTCTGTTTTTGTGTCTCTCACTGTCAAAAGACTGTAAGTGCCTTGGAGCAGAGCCTTGCTGCTTAGGTTCCACAGTCCAGAACTATGTACAATTCAATTTTTTAAAGCTTTAAATAGGCTCACACCCACATTCCGTAAGTAAACATAGGTTTTCTTTTTTTAAAAAATATCTAGTTTCCTTAAGACATGCAAATATTTACAATAAAATTTTGGGATAATTTCTAACAAAGTTTTAATCACAACTCTTCCCACCAAAGCCTATCGAGGCTTTAGAAAATCAACAGCAACCTTTTGGTAAAAAATCTCAAACTAAACTTTCCCACTCTAAGAACCAATATTGGAAGACTGTCTGGTAGCTGTGTCTTAAATTCAGCAAATTAGTATTCAGGATGCCCACACAGTTCCATCAGTTTAACTTCACAAGATTGAATAGTCTTGAATAGTGAGACCTTTGATACAGATAGGATAGTACATTTTTAATCCCTTCCTTCTTCCAAGAAGCTCTGAGTGACATACACCACTCTGCCTTCCCCATTTATCCTCAAAACAACCTTGTAAGTTTGGTTAAGCTGAGAGTGGCCAAGCGGCCCCACGGTCTCCCACATTCTAGCCCAACACTCTATCCAATACATTGAACACTCTATGTAGATATTCCTCCACACCCATCGGCTGTTGCATACAGAGATGGATCAATAACTTGATACTGAAAAAATAAACCTTAGTGAGGACATAATCATTAGGCTCTCATGGGAAGTATTCTAACTGTCACATTACCAAATATAGCAATTTCTAAGGCCTAGTGCAGCATTACAGGCTCCAGAAATGGTTGAAAAGCACACTATAGCACCTTTCTAGGTTTGAATCTAGCCAGGGTTAGAATGGGGGACCACCTAGAGACCCTAAGTACAAAGCTTTGAACTCTATGATGGAAGAAAGTACAAATAAACATCCAAAACAAGTATTAGTCTGAACGGAAACAAAATTTATAACCTGCTGTTAACACTTTTCCCTAGTTAACTAATTTACTCTCAGTATCATATTGCATCAAGCTTCACCAGAAGCAACTAAAGCAATAACCCTCACAGGACTTCAGCAATGCAACATTGCATACTTTTTCAATGCCTTATGCTAAAAGGGTCCATCCTGGAAAAGCAACTAGTCATAATTAAGAGCTAAGATAATATTCAGAAAGGAGTAATTTTTTTGTAAAATACTGTAAGTTTGACTGCACAATACAACAATTAAATCCCAGAAGACTATATCTGAGTAATCATGAACAAGTATTATTTACTTATGTAGATTTAGGACCATCTAAGAAACAGATTGTTTCCTTATTGCTCCCAGTTAGAGCAGCGCAAATCGCTTCAGAGGTCCACAGAGCTACAAAATCTACCAAACCTTCCTTCTGAACAGAATGCTGTTGAAGGGAGTGCTAGTTAGTATGATGATAAAACAATGAGGGTTTTTACATTCTAACTCTCTAATTGGGCACAATACCATAAAATCATGTACATAAAATGTCTTAACAATCTAATCAGTAAATGTTTGATCACATGTGCAACACACACACACTCCCATCTTAACATCAGTGGACTGATGCAACTAATCTTAAAATCCTACACTAATAAAATGGCTTTATGAAACAAGGTGCCAAATTTTACCATTTCTAATATAATATGAAACACGTTATCATGCTAGATTAAATAGTGGTTTATTCACAAAATGTATGTCACCATATTTGTGTACAAGTACACATCTTAAGATAGCTTTCCCCCAGTGACACAGACAATCCAAACTGTATGCAAAACTCTCTGTTATGGAAATAAGCCCAAACAATTAAAAATTAAATTAATCATTTCCACAAAAAGTATAGTCTACTTAAGCATCTTAGTATTCAAGATTACAGATTGGCAATTACGTTTTTACTACCAACCTAAAGGGTATTTTTACTTCTTATCAAGTGTGAGGTCTTTTACATTCCAACCCTGTTACTCCCAAGAAGCGCAATTGACTTTACATATTGCACCCTCTTACTTTGCATCATGTAGATAAACACCACCCTTTCTGTAGTGCAAGAGTTTGCAGAGCAGACTTGCTGAACTCTTTTATGTGCGGAAAAGCATCTTTCACAACATAGAGCTTTCTACTTTCTAATAATCAAGTTTAACTTTTTATGCAGTGCTTTCACTTGTACCAATAAAGTTAATTTTAAAAGATGCCAACTCTCTTCCTAGATATAAAATATCATCTAGGCAAAAGAGAAATAAATATGACTTTATGTATTAAAGTTATTCTAGTTACATAAATGTACACACACAGAGAGAACACACAAAATACACATTCTTCAAACACCAACAGGCTTTCGTATGGAATTCACTGAAGACTCAGTTCTCTGTAGTGCTAGGACTGTTCTTTTCCACTGTTTACTACTAAAACAGATGCTGTTTTTCCTAAAAAGCATACTTAAAACCAATATTTAACTCCAGTTCTTCTAGTGCTAAGTTTTGTGGATGCATTCCAAATTTCAATACAGTAAATATCTAACATATAATGTGAAAGTGCACAGATTTGTCAGCTGAACTAGTCCTCCAAAGTCACTTATCACTATGCATGCCTAACAATGAGACACCACTGTCCCATTACTACTTCTACGTTATTCCAATAAGAAAAATATGAAAACCATTACTTTTAGTTAGAAAACATGCTGATCAATGAAGTGGATAGCAGCATAAAGAAGTATCCAATGGAACACTTAGTATAACTACTGCTCATCTTATAACATGTATTATTGATAAAGTACCGCAGTAAAACCATGTATTTCAGAAGAAATAATCTATTAAAAACTGGAAAAGGTTGAATAAAGGCCAACACTATTCCCTGGGAAAAGGCAACATCATGAAATCAGTTATAAAATTCAGGCAGGCCTGAAGACCTTCATCTTCTCATTTTTAGCAGGTTGTGAATTCTTAACATTCCATTTGAAACATAGGTGTGTGCTGTGAGCATGTACAGAGACAGCCTCAAGAAATGAAGCAGTGTAACTGCCCCTCTGAATTATCTGAAATCATTTTAGCATACTCCATCAATACAGTCTAATGTCCTTGCAGTGGTATTCCCCAACTATTTATAGAGATGGTAATACACTATGTACCCAAGGGCAGGCATTCCAAATTTAGGGATACATTTTAAAAAAAAACTTGTATGATTAAGAGTGTGTCTCCAGTTACTATTTATGTCCCTATTGCATTGTGCATAATTCTTTCTTTCCCTTTAGCCAAACTCAAACTGCCATAGGATTTACACACGAAGATAAAACATGTACTAAAAGAACATGAACATCCGAGAAAATGAGATGGCAAGAAAAAAATTAATACTGTCATCAATCCTCATACTTAATATCAAATATCTTGAAAGGGCATGTAACGTTATCGTTCCTCGACTTTACCAGCAAAGAGAATAGCATGGTAGGTGTTCCTCAGAAGAGTTTTAGTTGTCTACTTCCTTCTATGAGCCATTTTAAATCAGAATCTACATATATAACATTTTAAGTCACAGGCTGTTCATGTAATCTGATACACTTTTCCTTTTCAAAACTTAAAAGTGTTTCCCTAGAAACAGATCTCCACACGTCTATTATATACAATGGTAGCCATTTACAATCAGAAAATAAAGAACATTTATACCTGCTCGCTAACTTTGGAGACATTTATTGGAGGTTACTTTTCATTTCTCCAAATCAAAAGCAGATACTTGTTTCTAATTGCTTAACAACTCTCCTGAGAAACCCAGGTGGCTGGCATTTCATTGTTTCATAAATATTTTTTATACAGTGACACCAGTCAACATGAAATAAATCTATTAAATCAAGTCCAGGATTGTGAGTGTGTGTGTGTTTTCCCACCAAGGACTAGAAACCAGGCTTGGCTGGTAGATCCTTCTCTCGCTTCTTATGTTTTGTCCTGGATTTTGCTAAAGTATTCTCTCTCTCTCTCTCTCCCCCCCCCCCCATGTAAGTGGACTTCCTTTCTTTGAAAGTGTGAATTCTGTGAACAAAGACTTCTGCTCCCCTTTGGGCAAAGCACCATTAAACGGTAGGGAGGGGTGGAGGAGTTCCCTTTTAAAAGGTTAAAAGGGAAATAAAGAAATCCCAGGATTCCTACCGAAAAAAAAAGAAGTTTTCCAGGGACAACCTCCTCGCTTTGTTGGAACTGTGACTTTGTCTCTTTTTTTTTTGGACACAATGTTTCTGCTGACTCCGGAAAATTTTCCACTTGAATGTACAATTAACCAGCAGCAGCAGCTCTGGAGAAAGCAAAGAAGCAGGGAAAAAGAACATTCCTTCTTTCATCTTTAAGAGGGGGAAAATGTTTTTTAAAGGGGTGGGGTGGGGGGCAACGAGAACACTAAAAGCAGAACTACCAACTAGCCAAATATCAGCTCCCACCACTTTTCCAAAAAGCACACCGCTAGGTAGAGAAACTTCAGGGCTAGGATCGTTTTACTTCGCCAGGCCTGATCTGCTCCCAACTTATTCCTTCTTGGCGAAAAATGTGAAAAATGCCAAAGATTTGTGTGTGTGTGTGTGTGTGCATGCGCGCGCGCCACAGTGTGTCTCCGTGTGTGTGCGCGCGCGCGCCAGGCTGCAAAGCAGTGACTCAGGCAACTAAATGAAAGCAGCAACAGCGAGAAAGAGCAGAGGAGGGAGCGGAACGGCCGCCTGTTGCCGCGCTGGGCGCAACCGCCAAAGCAGCCAAAAACTCCACGAGAAGCAACTTCTCTCCCCCCCCCCCTCTCCCAGGGCGACTTTTGAGGTCCCCCTCCCCGCTCACCTCCACCCCCGGGTCACCTGCAGAGATCGGAGTGGGGGGGGGGCGAAAAAGAGGGCCGCCGGCAGGAGACTCCCAAGTAAATAACAGAGGACAAACGCCCCCCCTTCCTCCTCCTCTTCCCCTACCACACAAAGCAGAGCGGAGAAGCCGCCGCTCGCCCACAACACACACACACAGACAAAACTTACCTCCACTCCACTCCCCACCTTTGCAAAAAAAAAACGCCTTTTGCAAATCAATTGCAAACTTCTTCCAGCTTCCCCGGGGGACTTTGCTTGCTTTAAATTTGTCGCCTTGGTGGGTTGTTGTTGGTTGGTTGTTGTTTTTTTTTTTTTTTTGCTTCTTGTTGTTATTATTTTTAAAATATATAGCTATATATTTCGTGTTTATGTCTGGGCTCTACAGCTTGTTGGCTGGCGGGATTATTGGAGCCCTTCGAGTGATTAGTTACTGCCCCCAAAACCGGTGGCGGCCGGGCGGGCTGGGCTTGCGAGCGGGGCTGGTGCGGCGCGAGCGATGCGAAGAATGTTCGGAATGAGAAGAGGAATGAAATGAACGCGAGGAGCGGACTCTCCGCCGGGGGGGGGCGGGGGGCGGAGCCACGGCCCGCAGCAGCCAGGGGATGCGGAGGGGGGGAGGAGGAGCCAGGGAGCAGCTGGTGACCTCATAGAAAGTCCAGGGGAGGAGGGAGCAGGGGGAGGAGCGTGCAAGGGACATCGGATCACAAGGGGGGGAGGAGGAGGAGGAGGAGGGGGGGGAGAGGTCACCGAGAGCCACCTGAGTCGCTGCCGAGAGCTCTCTGGTTCCTGCAATGGGCAGCTCGCATGCCGAGGCAGGAGCGGGGAGGCGGAGCCGAGGGGGAGAGCGGAGAGAAAGAGGCGCGCTCCCTTCCAGCTGCTGCTGCCGCTGGGGCGGGGGGGGGGGGACAGGCTGGCAGCGCCCCGGGGACGCAGGAGGCTGATGCAAACTTTTCTGGGCAGGGTTTCGTGCGCGCGCGCGCGCTGGGGAGCGGAGAAGAAGGGCCGGGTTGCAGCTTGGGAGGGGGGGAGAGGGGCACGGCAGGGCTTCCTTGCAGGCTCGAACTTGAAAGAAAGTCAAACGCAACCGCGGCCGTCCGCGGCGATCGCCTGGATGAGAAGGCGCTGCGCTCCTGACCCTATTAAGCGTGGAACCCGTGCGCTCTTTTCCATAGCTCTGTTTCGATCCTCCTTAACCCTCATCCTTCTGAAGGCAGTGCGATCCAGGTCCCAGAAAGGCGCTCCCTGGAGCATTGTTTCTCTGTACAACTTTAATTTAACTGCTTGAGTTTCCATATGAAAATAAGGAGGGGAGACCGGGGCACGCTTAGCTGTTTTGCAGCTCTCGCTCTTGGAAGGCCATTTCAATGGGATCCCATCTAGGCAAAGAGTGCTCCTGCGATCAAGGGTCGATTGAGGATCTATCCCACATCACATTCCGATGTCCAAGATATGAGGATGAGCGTAACCGATTTTTGCAGACCGTATTATCCCGTTTCCCAGGAAGCTCAGATCAGGAGAAGTTAGTCATATTATTGAAAGCCAGAGACAAATACATTACTTCTCACGCGGCAATATTTTCTGCCGCCATCATGAAGCATAAAAAAGATGATGGGACATGCTGACCATAATATCTCTGACCCATAATTGCTCTACTCTGCGTCATTTGTCATCTTTTATTTGTCTCTGGGTTATATGATCTTTCCTTCCTATTATATTTTAATGATGAATTTGTATTTGCATTTTAATATTTTATGGGAAATGTTTAATTTTTTAACCTAAGTTAAATTATGTTACTTTTTTTTTAAAGTGATTGATTTTGTTTTGGTGGAATTTCCACCATAGTATGTGTCGGTTTGTGTGTACTGATAACAGGGTTAGTTTTTGGGGAAGAGGGGAGATATTTCTTAGAGCAGAGACCCAGGACTTCCACAAGATTGTAATTCCATGGACTATGAACATCATGTTGTGTGATGCTGCATGTATGGAAAACAGGGAAAGGATTCTGTGATTGCAACACTCTTACTCTCCATTTCTTTCTGTTATGGATCACTGAAGCTTCTGAATTGTACCCTGTACTTGCCTGTCTGGTGCTGGCTACACAAGCAGTGCTGGGAAACAGTAAATAACCATTTATTTTTTTATTTTTTTATATTCCAATAGCAAAGTTGGCTAAATATTTGGATACTTAAATCTGGTGGCTGGAACTGTGAACTGGCAAGACAGATCTTTCTACAAACCTGAAAAGGGCCTCAAGTTTGCAGAAAAAATGTGAAATATATAAAAACCCAAAAATGATAAAATAAGTGCCTGTTGCTTTAAGGTCTGTATTCCCTCAGTGGCAGTTGCTAGGCATCCACAGCATTCCAACTCTTGGTTCTGTCAGCAAAAGCAAGGGGGAGGGGCAGAGCCCTTTACAGGTCTATTTTGGCCTCTGAGAGAGGGCACCTTGGGGACAGGCCTGACTAGGTTTGCCAGCTCCACAATGGGAAATGCCTGGACATTTTGTGGTAGAGTCTGAGGAGGGCAGGGTTTGGGGAAGGGAGAGGGCTCAGCTGGATATAATGACATAGATTCCACCCTCCAAAGCAGAGCCATTTTCTCCAGCGGGACAGATCTCTGTCGTCTAGAGTTCAGTTGTACCCTAAGCAGAAACTGATCTCTGTAGTTGGGAGATTTGTTGCGATGTCCCACCTAGAGTTTAGCAACCCTAGGCACCTCACTTTAATCCAGTAATTAAGCCAGAGTCCCTTACAGCAGTAGCTAATGGTACTATGGATAAGTTAAAAAGCAAAGTCAAAAGAGGACCTTCTGTGCACCAAAATAGGATTAGAGAGCACACACTGTGTGTGTGTGTAAAGTGCCGTCAAGTCGCAGCCAACTTGTGGTGACCCCTTTTGGGGTTTTCATGGCAAGAGACTAACAGAGGTGGTTTGCCAGTGCCTTCCTCTGCACAGCAACCCTGGACTTCCTTGGTGGTCTCCCATCCAAATACTAACCAGGGCTGACCCTACTTAGCTTCTGAGATCTGATGAGATCAGGCTAGCCTGGGCCATCCAGGTCAGGGCAGAGAGCACATTATGAACAGATAAATGTAAACAAAGCTGTATGTATAATTTTAGTCCAAATTTTAAAGCCATAGCAGAGACAGATTGGTAGGTTTTAATATCTTGTCAGCCATAACGAACAGTGGGACAAAATGTTATTGTTTTGGACAACAGAGCTTTGGCAGGCTTCTAGAGACTCAGCCCTAATGCTGGTATTGGCCCCACAGCAATCTACAGAACTGGAAGGGAAAGTGTTAAAACAGACATGGAGGAAGGGAGAGCTTCCTCCATGGAGCCTCCTGCCATTCCATCACATTCTTCCCAAAAAGAAAGGAGGATGCTGAAAATGCAAGTCTTCAAGTCTAGACGGCTAGTATTTCTCTTTTCTGTTTTATTTCCTAGAAATGACACCTATTGCCAGCTGAGATAATCCTAGCTCATCTGTGTTGGTATACAGGTTGAGTATCCCTTATTCAAGACTGCTTGGGATCAGAAGTGGTCTGTATTTCAGATCTTTCTGTATTTTGGACAATGCTCAATTTAAAACAGTCTGGACCCAAAAGCTTTTTTGCTAGCGTATATACTCGAGTATAAGCCGAGTTTTTTAGCCATAATTTTTGGCTTTAAAAACTCACCTTGGCTTATACTCGAGTCAATACGGTAATTCGCCTGCCGGGCCCTCTCCCAGTGCGCTCCCGCCGGCCAGCTGATGGGAAGGAATTAAGAGAAGACTGATCTTTGTGGCCTAATACTTGCATATCACTAAGATTATTACTGGTGGTATTCAAGTGATGATAGCTTAGCACTGGTTGTGGACATTTTCTTGGGTCTATTTACCACTGGTGGTCTAAAGCAGTGCTATAACTATGGACAGAAACATTTATGAGGCCTGTGAGAAATCAGAAAAGAGCATCAGGGAAATCAAAGGAAATTATCTACCCCATGTTATTCTCATGTTGCATGGAGAGAAAGCTGAGAACGCTCTGCATGTCTTCTGACCAATTAGAGCAGCACAAAGAACTGGACAAAGAGGAATGTAAGAGTAGAATCTGGGAGACTCAGGTTTGAAGTCTCGTTCTGCCATGGAAGCTTGCTGGGTAAACTTGGGCCAGTCATTCTCCACCATACCTATCTCACAGTGTGGCAGTTGTGAGGATAAATGGGGGAAGAATGAATAATTTAAGCAGCTTTGGGTTCCCAATGGGGAGAAAAGCAGGATGTATGTGACATATATATACAATGGCATAGGGAGGAAGCATATTGCTTTAAGCAGGTGTCTTCATATAATGCCTGCATAGATAACTGAGAATCGTGCAATAGTGGGAAATCTGGGAGCACAGGATACAATGTAGTGCATCAGACAGCAAAATGGGCTGCCAACCTGTACCTCTTTTATACCCATTGGTCCCAGCCTAGCTACAGCTAGCAATGAGTGCTTCCCAATACTGTGCATGTTTAGTTGTAAACAAGTTTTACTGACTTTAGTGTGATTTAAAGTGTGACTAGACCCGTGGACATAATCCCCAATCCTACTTCATGTTTACTGTGTTCAGTGGGACTAGTTCCCAGGTAAGGATCCATCAGATTTCAGGCAAAGACCCAATGAAAGCAATGATGCTTAAGTTAGTCTAGCTCCACTGGTTTCATGTGAATTGCAATACGGTCATCACCTAGAAGCTAAAATGACTA
This sequence comes from Euleptes europaea, assembly GCF_029931775.1. Lineage (NCBI taxonomy): Eukaryota > Metazoa > Chordata > Lepidosauria > Squamata > Sphaerodactylidae > Euleptes > Euleptes europaea. The sequence continues at coordinate 81,984,214 of NC_079317.1, forward strand.
AACTGAGGCTATCATATTTTGGTCACGTTATAAGAAGAGTCACTGGAAAAGATCATCATGCTAGGAAAAGTTGAGGGCAGCAGGAAAAGAGGAAGACCCAAGAGATGGATGGACTCAGTAATGGAAGCCATAGCCCTCAATTTGCAAGATCTGAGCAAGGCTTTCAAAAATAGGACATTTTGGAGGACTTTGATTCATAGGGTCGCCATGAGTCGGAAGTGACTTCACGGCACTTAATACACACATCAACATGGTTACTCTCAGACTTAAGTACCACTGAGTTGAATGAGTGTTTAGGAGTGCAGCTTTAGTGATTACTTACTTTAGCTAGCTTCGGGGCAGACACTGCAAAGTTCAATTTTGTTTAAATCTGTGGTTTTACTTTGTTCCTCTAGTAAACCAGTCCAGCCCTTGTTAAACCTCTTTCCTAAACATTTTGAGTGTCTAGATTAAGAGTCTCAGGCGCAGTTGTGAAGCACTACTTCATCACAGCGCATGGCATATTGGATTGTGCCCTTGGTATGGAGTAATCCCTTATGAACAATGAGTGAGACATCAAAACTGAAATAAGGCCCATCCAATCAGAAGGCAATCAAAAGCCCCGTCAAGGCAGCTGCATAATGCAGCAGGCATTGTGATAGAACAGTGAACAGCTTTCTTCACATGACAAATGCAGCTGCCAGGCTTGGTAAAACCTGTAGACAGGGTAAGGGGACAAAACAAATAACAGCTCAGTAATTAAGCACAATGCATGAATCTAGAGGGAAGCAAGGCAGGGACAAAGGATGCCAGTGTCACTCCGAAAGTGAGCCAAGAATTGGAAACAGGCAATTCCACACACATTCAGCTTTAAAAAGTGAGCAGAACCGCGCTATAAGGAAAGGCCATGACCCATGTTTCAATTTTTCTGATGTTATTAACAGAGACATGGCGAAGGCAACAATGTGCTAGTTTAAGGAATGAAGACCTAAAGTAGCTCAGTGCCTGTTAACGGTAGTCCTCTTTTTTTCTTCAGTGGAGATAAATGCTGCTTATCCTGGTACTAAGCCCAAATACTGCTAATGTAAAGTAGATTGAAAATGTGTAATAGTTTGCTTCAGAAATCAAATGAAATGTGTTAATTTCTTTGCAAGCTATTTTGATCACAAATTCACAAGACTTATTTTATCTAAAAATTTTTAAAAGATTAGAAGCTGAAGAGCCATATTGCTTAAAAGCAACTCTGCTTTAGTCAAGGGTGGGCAGTTCCCAAATCATTCTCAGTCTTGAATAAGAAAGGTCAGTAAAAAATATTGTCAAAGGCTTTCACGGTCAGAGTTCATTGGGTCTTGTAGGTTATCTGGGCTGTGTGACCGTGGTCTTGGTATTTTCTTTCCTGACGTTTCGCCAGCAGCTGTGGCAGGCATCTTCAGAGGAGTAACACTGAAAGGACAGTGTCTCTCAGTGTCAAGTGTGTAGGAAGAGTAATAAATAGTCAGAAAGGGGTGGGTTTGAGCTCAATCATTGTCCAAAAGTATCAAAGGTAATGTGCTAATCATTGTCCTGTAAGTATCAAGATAATGTGCTAATGAGGGTGTGGTATGTTAATATGGAACCATTGCATCCTGAGTGAAATCCAAAGCTAATCCGCATGGCTATTGTGGACTGTAGTCTTTGTTAGTCTGGAGGTTTTCAGGACAGGAAGCCAAGCCTTATTCATTCTTAAACTCTCTTCTGTTAAAGTTGTGCTGATGTTTATGAATTTCAATGGCTTCTCTGTGCAATCTGACAAATAGTTGGTAGAATTGTCCAGTCTTTCAGTGTCTTCGAATAAGACCCTGTGTCCTGTTTGTGTCAGTCCATGTTCAGCCACTGCTGATTTCTCAGGTTGGCCAAGTCTGCAGTATCTTTCATGTTCTTTTATCCTTGTTTGTATGCTGCGTTTTGTGGTCCCGATGTAAACTTGTCCACAACTGCAAGGTATACGATATACTCCTGCAGAGGTGAGGGGGTCTCTTTTGTCTTTTGCTGATCGTAGCATCTGTTGTATTTTCTTGGTGGGTTTAAACACTGTTTGTAGGTTATGTTTTTTCAAAAGTTTCTCCATCCTATCAGTGACTCCTTTAATAAATGGCAAGAATACCTTTCCTATAGGATACTGTTTTTCCTGAGTTTTCTGATTTTTGTTTGGTTTAATGGCCCTTCTGATTTCATTTCTGGAATAGCCGTTTGCTAGCAGTGCGTGCTTTAGATGATTAATTTCTTCCTTGAGAAACTGTGGTTCACAGATCCCTCTTGCACGGTCCATTAATGTTTTGATTATTCCTCTTTTCTGTCGGGGGTGGTGGTTGGAGTTTTTGTGTAAGTAGCGATCTGTGTGAGTTGGTTTCCGGTAGACCTTGTGACCTAACTGAAAGTTTGTTTTTACGGATGACAAGGGTATCAAGAAATGGGAGTTTACCCTCAATTTCTTTTTCCATGGTAAACTGAATGTTTGGATGGAAATTATTGGGATGGTTTAGAAAGTCCATTAATTTTTCTTCACCATGGCTCCAAATGGTACGAACCTGAACCAGACTGTAGGTTTGTAAGGTGCCTCTCAGTCCTCTCAGTCCAGTAATAGCAAACTTTTACATGGAATATTTTGAAAAGACAGCATTAGAATCGGCACCTTACAAACCCCAATTATGCAGTCTCTGTTTTTGATGGGGGAATTAGCATTTGAAGAATAAGCTTAGCAAGGGGTTTCGGGCACAGAATCTTTTAACCAGCTTTTACAGAGATAAGCCCCATTGGGAAACTCTTAAATAAAGAAGCGTTGTTTATAAGTTTTATGGGTTTTTTTTTTAAATAGTTGACACACACACACAGCAACAAAATCACAAGAGCATAAGAAATAAAAGGGAAGAGGGTTTGGACACAAGGATATGAGGGTCTGAGGGCGATATTTACCTATCCAGAAGAAGGTGATGTCCAAATGATAGCAGCACTGAGCGGCAGAGAAATGGACCAGCGTCTCTCGGAAATAAAAGGGCCTTATATGCAAGTAAGGGGCGGGTGTCAGATCCAAGAAAAACACAAACACATTTTGAATGGCGAAAAGTCCAATACTTAAAGCAAAAATGAGCCCTGAGGCTTCATGAAGTAACTGGCAAAACAATGGGCTTTGCCAGGGACAAAAGGTTTAGTTACAGTACTTCTCTGGTGACTGAGATATTAAAGTATGAAAAGGCCATGAAGTAATGGCTACATGGATGAATACCTGAGTTTGCCTGATTAAGTACTGGCAATGACTCTAGTATAGAGTTTTAGAAATATGAAGATGTTTCCAGGGTTTTCCCAGGAAGAGAGGGAGTGGACAGGAGATGGCTGGCTTAATCTACTCTGCAAATTAGATGGAGCTGGAGGGTGAATTAGATATGCAAGGAGCAAGCCAGTCTCTGCTGAATAGTCCCATGATTGCTGATGAGATTAAGGTGTTCTGCTATCAGGTCCTGCTCAGAGTGCTTCATTAGGTATATGAGGGAGGCTATTTTCTCCCTATTGTTCCCAGCCATTCCACCTTGAGGTTAGAAAAATGCAAACAACCCATCTCTGCCTAGCAGCTCCCAAAGTTTGCACAGGTCACCAAGATGGAGTTCAGAGCCCTGGAATCTTTGGTTCACCTTGGTATAGCAGTGCCCTTCTTCTCCTGGCAGCTCTGGTCCCATATGCTTTCATGGCATACCAGGTTACTGGGACAGATAGGGGGCCAACACGCCTTTCTCACTGGGATTCAAGGTGGATTACATAGTGTATGTCAATACAATCATCAAGAAGGGACATACAATAAACAATGCAATGGAATTTGATTGTAGAAATCTAGAACCAACCAGAAATCTGAAACAGAATTAAAGCAAAGCATAAGTATTTACAAGACACATTAACCAATGCAAAAATTACATAGTAGGAGCCTACTTATAGCAACAGATAGTATGAACTATACAGATTAGTACAGACCACAGTTCCTAACCCTTTATTCAAGTACCTTTCTGATCCATTTTGTTACAGTACAGACCTATTATTCGTGTAGAAAATCTTTCTTGAATAATTCAGTTTTGCATAGTTTGGATAGAAACATACCTTTTAAAGCCATCTAAGTCACAGCTATCGCTATCACCGTAACTGGCAAGGAATTCCCTAAAAGAATTATACGTTTGAAATTCTGTGAAGAAATATTTTCTATTATCTGTTCTTATAAAAAACATTTATACTGATATTTTTTATAGAAAATATCATTTTTATTAAGAGTGAAGAAACCACGGGGGAACTGATGTTGAATTCTTTCCTGCCAGTTTTCCTGCTAAAAACTTGCATTTCTCCTCCTCTGAAGTTTCAGTTTCATGTTAACACTTATCACTACATCTAAGGGCCAAGGGTTAGTTAAATGGATAGTTGGATAGCATGGGTAGTTGGATAGCGTGGATAGTTAAATCTCCACAGTGGAGCCAGCCATAGCTACCATCTGGGTTCTGGAACCCTCAGGTATGCTGAAAAATCTAAAATCTTAAAAGAAAAATATTGTGTTTTAACCACTTTACCAAAACATATTTACACATTATCTATGCAGATGTTGGAAAACTCCTGGCTGGAGTTTGACTGGCTCTGTATAGCTCTAGCATGTGCACCAAAGCCACCTGCCAGGTGATTCAGTAAAGGTAGCTAGAACGAACCACAACAATGTCAGATAAGAGTGGTAGATGACAGTGATTGGGAGGAGGGAGCTGTTGGAAGAAAGCGGGACAACAGGCAGCAGAAAGGGGAGGAAGTAAGGGTAACTACTGAATTTCCCCCCCTCCTGTTTGGAATTATTAGGGATAGGAAAAACCTGGAGCGGGGAAAATTGGAAGAGAAGAGTTAAGAGCTCCCTTCTTCTCACTGCTTTTCTGTTCTCAATTGCATTCTCCTGAAGTTATTTTTCTCAAAAACTGAGGGGAAAAAATTGAGAAGGATCCAACCCAATGTTTGTGTGTAATGTGTAGCTGGGCCATTTCTCCGAAAGTGCATACAAATACATACGGTTGTATTTGCAACTTGTGTCAGTCACAAACATATCTGCCTTTTAACAAAACCCTCAAATTTTAGAAATACATTCCCTGGTGTTAGTTGCTCTTATCTCACAACCTTTGTCTTCATCAGTGTAGGTAATGATGACAGAATCCTCAGCTATCTGTAATAGCAAAAGGTTCTGACTAATAGGGTTCCTCCCTGCCAGAAATTTCTGGCAGTGGGTGCAGAGCTATTGTTAGTCCCCGCTAAGGACAAAATTGGCATTGGGACTTGGCACCACTAACATATCCACCCTCACCCAGTATTGCTTGATGCTGGTCTCTGCTGCTCATCCCAGCATATGTTGCTCTCTGTAATTAATAGGTACAGATAGTCATCCTGACTAAGATTACACTGTTAGCATGACAATTTCCTTTGCACTCCTCCACCACATGGAAAATTTTTAAAATTGACATTTTTACGACCCAACTATACAGACATGAGAGCTACATTAACAGTTTCCTAATTTCATTTTTGTACTGAAATAGGGAGGTGTGCAAATTTATCAGGGCAATTGTAAGGAACCTACAACCGAACTTTTCCACATAGGCTATTTTTCTACTGTCCCTTTCAGCCTTCCTGGGGGGAGGGCGGTATATGGGGTCTCCATATATTGTCCTTTTGGCAGGAAGAGGCTGCTGGGGGAGATAATTATGATCAAAAATGGCCCAAGGGAAAGGGTTAAGCACATAGCCTTTGCCCTTTGTAGCTGCATTTCAGTGAAAAACATTAAAAAGAAAAGCATCATGCATTTCACAAGTTTACTTCTGGCACTCAATTATGTTTATAACCTTCCTCCCCACAAAAATGTCTGCAGTCTCCACCCCATTATAAACCCTTGTTCAGGGGTTGCCAACCCTTTATTGAGGGCTACTTCTGAGTCATGGAAAATACCCCAAGCTGTACTCCCTCCCCCCCCCCACCACGAAAGTTTTGTTCTGTCCTAGAAACAGAATATGGACTAGGCAGAAATGAAGCTCCAGCTCAGCAGCACAGAGAAAATCACTGCGACATAAAAAGCTTGTATAAAAAGGAGGGAAGGAAGGAAATTCCCTAGGGGCCGTCTAGGGGAGGCATGAGCTCCTCTTCAGCAGCCAGTGAGCTACTAGGCAGTTTACAAGCTCCCTATTGGAGGTCTCTGCCCTATCAAATAAAATAGCCTGGCAACGCTTCCTAAACACTTCAAGAGATAGCACTCCTCCACCTCCTTAGGGAGCCCGTCCCATAGTGTGGGAGCTGAGAGAGAAAAGGCACAGGATGCGATCATTGCCAGGCAGGTTACTTTAAGTGAGGGAATGGTCAGTAAGTGGGAGACCAAGGGCTGTTGGTGGCATATGAGGACACAAAGGAAGAGACAGTCATTTAGATATGTGTATCCTCGGCCACAAAGGGCTTTAGAGGTCATAACCAGCACCTTAAATTGAAAAGAGCCAGTGTGGTGTAGTGGTTAGGGTGTCAGGAATAGGATCTGGGAGACCCAGGTACAAATCCCAGCTCTGTCATAGAAGCTTGCTGGGCCAGTCACAAACCTAAACTGACTCACAGGGTTGTTGTGAGGATAAAATGGAGGAGAGAAGAATAATGTAAGCTGCTTTGGATCCCTTTTGGGGAGAAAGGTGAGGTATCAATAAATAAATTCGGAAACAAACTAGCAGCCAATGTAGCTGTTTTAGAAAAGGCCAATCGTTCCCCTGCCAATACTTGGACTACCGTCTACTGAAGCAGTTGCAGTTCCAGGTTGTCTTGAGGGGCAGCCGAACATAGAGTGTGTCATAGTGATATAACCATCAGGTTACAAAAGCATGGATTAGTACAGCCAGGTCGGCTGAGTCTAAGACAGGAGAGAGTTGTGAACCAAATGCAGCCGGTAGAAAAGTATCAGCTGTCCCAACAAGCATTATCTATATCTTGTCTGGATTCAGCTTCACCTTGTTCTGCCTTAGCCACTTTTCTGTGACTACAGATAGAAAAAGGGGAATATTATTAACTTATGGAAGTTGCTGCCACAGATTTGATACACGCCACTGACTTAGGTGGCTTTAGAAGGTTATACAAAGTCATGGAGAATGGGAGTATCAACCTTGAGGCTATTAGCCATCATTGCCAAACTGACTCTTCAGAGTCAGAAGACAGTTCATATTATATCATTTGCACCAGCCAGGCACCCCCCAATGAAGACTCAAGACAAGAGCACTGGGTTCCACTAGTTTATTTGAGTAATTAATTATGCAGATCTATGTGATATCATTAACGTATTTAAATGGGAAGGCTGTGCTAGGCAGCCTGGCAATCCTGACCCACTCTGACTCCAGTCTCGGCCTGTGTCACCCGCATACAATGTGCCAAGAGTAGGGTTGCCAACCTCCAGGTGGTAGCTGGAGATCTCCTGCTATTGTAACTGATCTCCAGCCGACAGAGATCAGTTCACCTGGAAAAAATGGCTATGTTGGCAATTGGACTCTATGGCATTGAAGTCCCTCCCCTCCCCAAACCCTGCCCTCCTCAGGCTCCGCCCCCAGAATCTCCATGTATTTCCCAACCTAGAGCTGGCAATCCTAGCCAAGAGAGGCCCGACCCCAGCCTCTTCCCCTGATGTGCCACATGGCTACTAGCAGGTTCAGAAAGATGTTGCTCAGAGCTGTGGGCACTCCTTCTCAGCCGCACCCCACTGTACAACCAGTGATGTGCTGTTCCGGACACGCCCTCAATCAATACTTTCAGGGTGCTTGCCGATCATCCCTACCTATTGCGATCAGCCCACCCTAACCCTGCCAAATTAGTTATGGCCTAAACAGTCTCAAAGACCGGGCCTATTTTACCACCTCTGGCCCAACATCACAAAGCAGGTGAAAAAAGGCCTTCTCAACAGGCAATCAGAGGAACACCCAAAAATTCCTGCTTGGCCCCAAAGGTGACTGGCTGAACCTGTGATGTTAAAGAGAGGGAGGGTGAATTGGCAGCCAGCGGAAAAGCCTGCATATGGCCACAATATACTTGGTAAAATCATGCTTTCTTATTAACTGGGTCAAATGTGGCAACCCAATTAAGCATCATGCCTTCCTTAAGCATCATCCGAATCCTGGCATTAATGCTATGAATTCCACTTGCTGAAGAAAACAAAGGACGGAGAGCTGTTTCCCATGTTCTGCTTGTGGGCTTCATATAATTATTTGGCCAAATGATGTTGGAAACAAGAGGTTGGACTAGATGGACAGCAGGTGGAATCCGGCAGAGCTCTTTTAAAGTTATTATTTTTACAGTTTTGCCACTTGTATCATCTGTAATTTCTTAGTGTGGGTGTTGGAATGTAATGTACTTGTCCTGTTGAAAACTGAAGAAACTGGGAATAAAGGTTTTATCTAGATTCCCTCAAACATAGACGTATTGCAACTATGATAAAAAGATCAGGCTCATTTCTTGGCCACCAAAACTTGACTTGGCCAACTCCTATAGCTTGGGGGCAAACTATATATTAAATCCAAATGTGTATAAGGAAGGCCCATGACAGTGAAAAGTAGATTGGGAAAGTGTGATTTTGAGCAGAGGAGCGAGGGTAGGAGAGGTTGCTTTACCCTTTCCCACTGCCACGGCCACTTTTCAAAATCTAAACCAGCTCCCACATAAACTGTTCCCTGCCCCAACTGTATAACTTCACAATGGTATAACCTCCACTTATCACCCTGAGCATACCACGCTAGCCATTGCATTAGGCCAAGCACTACAGTACAACCACGTTTCCTCCAGCTGCTTGGGCAAAGACAGGCATTCTTGGGTTTAAAATACCTGATGAAGTGAAGACATTATTCACAGGGCTAGACCGGTTCTTGAAAGTAGCCTTTTACATAACAGACCCCAAAGAGATAACAGAACAGCAGTGGATTGCAGGATTTACTTGCTTACCCCAACCCCACTCCGACACACTCCAAACTGCTTCTTTTTAACAACAGTGGACAACAGAGACACAGCAGAGTCACAAATCCATTTCTGCAACAAGCCCGGAGGCCAACTTTGTCCATATATCCACTCAGGCAATCCAGAACCTAGTAACACCAGCTATGCCGTGCTGGGCTAAGCCTCCAATATGATATAGGCCATCATGTGTCAACATTGCCCTTCTACAGCATGGTGTGGTAGTTAAGAGCAGTGGTTTGGAGTGGCGGGCTCTGATCTGGAGAACCGGGTTTGATTCCCCGCTCCTCCACGAGTGGCGGAAACTAATCTGGTGAACTGGATTTGTTTTCCCACTCCTCCACATGAAGCCTGCTGGATGACCTTGGGCTAGTCACGGTTCTCTCTGAACTCTCTCCGCCCCACCTACCTCACAGGGTGTCTGTTGTGGGGAGGGGAAGGGAAGGTGATTGTAAGCCAGTTTGATTCTTCCTTAAGTGGTAGAGAAAGTCATAGAAAGATTCTTCCTTAAGTGGTAGAGAAAGTCGGCATATAAAAAAACCAACTCTTCTTCTTTCTGCACAGGAAAAAAAATACAATCCTTAACCAAAAGAATTAAACAAAAGAATAAAATGAATAATCTGACATGACTAGTGGGAGAACTAGTCTCTCAGCGCTACTGTTTACCATTGTCCAGCAAGCCCACACTGGGTTAAGGTTGCAGGGCTAAGACTACTGATAAATAGATTACAGTAAACAAACGTAAAGTACCAGAGAATCTTCTTAGATAATATCTTGACTCAGCCTCATTGGTGATGTGCAGATGTGTGTGTGTGTGCAAAGATTAAACCAGTACCGTACTCTGGGGAAGAGGGGGTCAGGGGAAAACCAAAGAGCTTCCACAGACTCCCTGTGATCTTACGAGAGTTCACCCAGATTTTGACAATGATATCCATACCTGTTCATTATATTTTTTTTAAAAAAAATCCCTTAGAACTTAATGTTTGGATGTAAACGTATTCCATATAATTGGCTGTGGAATATAACACATGAACACACGAAGCTGCCTTAGTGCTGAATCAGACCCTTGGTCCATCAAAGTCAGTATGGTCTACTCAGACCGGCAGCGGCTCTCCAGGGTCTCAGACAGAGGTCACATCACCTACTTGCCTAGTCCCTTTAACTGGAGATGCCAGGGATTGAACCTGGGACCTTCTGCATGCCAAGCAGATGCTTTACCACTGAGCCACAGCCCCTCCCCCAAATCCATTTGCTATACAGATGAATACTTTGAATTAAAAGCTATCTGAGCATCCCTATAGAATGTACTATTAATCACATTCCAGTTAAATGGTCCAGTGGTAACAGAGGGAAGTTTATGGGCTCAGATACTCAGTTGTACATCTAGAGTTCCTCTTGTACAGCAGTACCTTCCCTTCCCTGAGCTGCACACAAAGATCTGCCCTCCAGCCCTTCCAAACGAATGATCATGGCTATTGGTGTAATACCGTAGTGTGGGTGGAACTGAGTAAGAGTTAAGAAAGCGGACAAGCATACAGAAAGAATGTCTCAGCCATGGCAGAAAGAATATCTCAGCCATGCAAGGGAAGACAAAGAATGATGGGACAATAGCTGGGAAATGATTTAGCTCAACAACAGATGCCAAAACTAGGAGGGATCCAGAGCAGGGGATGATAAGCAGACATGGCCAATAAAAAGACTTAGTTTTAGTTTTATATACCTTGAGAGTGTCTTTTAATTGTTGGCAAAAACCTGTTGAAACAATCTACTCTGACAGCATAAATCACCTTTGGGGGAAAGTAGTGCCTGGGTCAATGCCCTTGCTACTGCTAGTAGACAGCAGTAATTACCTGTTTTGCACTGTGCTAGAGCCCCGTGGCACAGAGTGGTAAGCTGCAGTCCTGCAGTCCAAGCTCTGCTCACGACCTGAGTTCAATCTCAACGGAGTCGGTTTCAGGTAGCTGGCTCAAGGTTGACTCAGCCTTCCATCCTTCCGAGGTCGGTCAAATGAGGACCCAGCTTGCTGGGGGTAAAGGGAAGATGACTGGGGAAGGCCCTGGCAAACCACCCCGTAAACAAAAGTCTGCCTTGGAAATGTCGGGATGTGACATCACCCCATGGGTCAGGAATGACCCGGTGCTTGCACAGGGGACCTTTACCTTTAGAGAACTGTGTGTGCTATCTACAAATTAGATGTGGGTGTTTGGTGTATGTTTTTTAATGTTCCCTTGTTAATTTAAGAATGAACATGTGTGTAGAGATGTGCTTCTGAGCAGATTGTCTTGGACAAGGGTAACAATGTTCACAAAGTTCCAATGTGCCAAACATTAGGAAAGAACAAGATTGGTAAGTTACTTTAAATTTGTTCCTGATGGAAGAAGTGAAAGTGGTTGAAATGTGAAACCCTTTTGCAAGAAAGGGACTGTGAATTTAAAATGTGATAGGCTGATAAAATAAATTCTTGAGGGCAGTAGTCAAAAACAAAGGAATTTCGCATGTTATCAAACACAAAATGGAAATAATAACAGTGCTGGAAAAACTGGAACAAAAATTGCTGTCAGCCTTTTCAGGAACATGCAGAAATGGAAACAGAACTGAACCCAGTATAAGGCAATAGTAAAGAGGATTCTCATGAAACCAAATCAAACACATAAAGTCTTTAACCTAAGGAAAAGTATAGCATATCAGTGTAAAAAGTTACTGGGGTAAATAGGGGAATCTCCTTCCATTGAGGTTTATAAGGACCAATTCAAATATGACAGAAATTCCTCAGACTGTTTCCAGTATCGTGTGGAGATATTTTTGTCTATGCCCCCACCCCCCGTAGAGCCACTACTGTGTGGAAGCATTTTGGCAGTATCATGTTAGGACGGATCTTGAGAAAACACTGGATGAGCATTTGCCAGGAATGCAAGCCCAACACATTCCACTGTTGAACGGTTTTAAATGCAAATCCTTGGTTATAACTCTGATTTGGTGCCTAGGGAGTAGCCTCAAGTTCTCCCTAATATCGTGGCTATAATTTTTGTGCCTCCTAAATTATTGCATCCTCCGTAAACCACAGGTGCTGCCAATGGCTTCTGATGTCTAACTGCTTGTTAATTCACTCAGCAAATTACTGTTCAATTCATTGTGGTTACAGAATTACAGGCTCAATTTATTAGAGGTCATTGCTGAAAATCAGGTGCTAAATGAGCTTTGTGTGGTAGCCTTCTAATTTAATTAAAATGTCCAGCAGAACAGAGCCATTTCAGAGGCCCTGTGGCCGATTACCACTTTGCTCAGGTTATCTGGAATGCCTGCACATTGCTACAGTACAACTCTGAGCATTTGTCTTCAAAGAGTGAAAACGCATGGTCGCTTTAGCCTCCTTTATTCCCTGTTTCAGCCAGGATTGTGCCAGGATCGAACGCATGTTCGGCAAAACGGATGCTTTCAATCCTGGTGGAATCCTGGCTGAAACAAGGAATAAAGGAGGCTAAGGCGACCGTGCGTTTTCGCCCAAAGTGTCCCACTGGAAATGTTTAGTTTTATTAACAGCATGAATAGTTTTATTAACGGCTATACACACACACCATGTATTCGTACACAAGTAGGTATGATTATTTGTTTATTTGTATTCTTATTTTTAAGAACCCAAAATTATGTACCTGGTATCATACCATGTTTTCCTCACAACTATATTGAGAGTTTTCACTGAATTGGGATCTAGTGACATTAATGCTAAACTGGGATTTGAATCCAGATCTCCCTGTCCTAGTCCCGCACTCTATCCACAACATCACACTAGTTCTAGTATTGAATCACTTTTTTAATCCTCTGTAAGTACTAAAAAAGATCATATTGCTACTCAGACTATTCAATCTGATTAGTTCAAGCAGAGCTGGCATAATTTAACTGTACAAGATTATCCATCATAGCACCATTCTCTCAGTTACATCAAACCAACTGTACCTCAAACTGTGCTCATTACTTTATTACAATCTTGCATTCTCTCTCTACAAATAAAGACCTGCTTAAGTAGCTTGCAATCCAAGCAACTTCATGAAACAAGCCATATGTACTTATAGCTGTTAAAATATGTGTGTGGGTTCTTTTAGAAGATTTAAACATTAGCCCCACCTGGAGTCTGGCATCCCTATGGCATATCATGTAATATGGTCCCCACTCTCCATTCTTAAGCATCTGGTTTCCCAGATCCTGATTCAAGCAGGTGCACATGATGATTGCTTTGAACTGCACTGCAAGGCCTGACCCTCAGCAAATTCACATAGCAGCACTCAAGAGGTGGAAGACTGACGTACAAGGAATTGCCCAAACATTTTCATTTTCCTGCACTGTTCCGTGAGAACAAGCTCTGTCCCTGCTGTCACTAAGCAGTTGCAGCAATAGAACAAGGTCTATGCTCTAGATTTTAACATGCCAAATCTATGAAAATGTCACTCTCTAACAGATGGCGCTGATGGTGCAATAGGTCACCAAACACCAGCTTGAAAAGGCATTTGGAGGGGGGGGAAAGAAACATGTGAGGGTGGAACATTCTACCCTGATATTATTCAGGCATTTTTAGGAGGAAACCATGCTAGGAAAATATATATAAACCATGCACACGATGGGCACAAGAATATTCCGCATGTGTTGCTTTATTTTGTTTTAATTGTTATGAGTTCTGCTTTAGATCATAACACAAGGCCATCTCAGTTCCTTAAGGTGGTAAAGGTCCCCCGCGCAAGCACCGGGTCATTCCTGACCCATGGGGCGACGTCACATCCCAACGTTTACTAGGCAGACTTTGTTTACGGGGTGGTTTGCCAATGCCTTCCCCAGTCATCTTCCCTTTACCCCCAGCAAGCTGGGTCCTCTTATTGACCGACCTCGGAAGGATGGAAGGCTGAGTCAACCTTGAGCTGGCTACCTGAAACCAACTCCCGTCGGGATTGAACTCAGGTACTGAGCAGAGCTTGGACTGCAGTACTGCAGCTTACCACTCTGCGCCACGGGGCTCCTTACTTAAGGTGACCCAAGCATAAAAATATCTATGAAGTTATACAACCTCATTGTTTTTCTCTGAGCTTCCTCAGAAGAAAAGTCATAATAATTTGTGGGAATTATGGCTGGTTTTGAAAACAACAGCTTTGAAGACCCCCAACAGCCGAGTTGAACTCCTCTAAACCCGCTGAGGTTAGTGGTCTTAGAAGGATGTTATTCCACTTAAGATTCCCTTGCAAGCTGCTTAGTGATCCTAGGATGATTTTGACCCATCATACTGAAAGATCAGCATATCCCTCTCAGCCTTGCCCTCTTCCAGATTGATGGTCTACTTTTGTCCCCCTAAAGCTATGTCTACCACCACCATCATTATAATTGCTAAGGAAGAGCAGATAAGCTCCAGTGAATCATCCATTTTGTCAGATCCCTGTTTCCTCCTTCTCCAAAGCTGACCCTAGGAAGGAGTAGAAAAGGCACATGAGATGGCAGTTTCACAGACACCGTGTGTTCCTGTAATTATGGGACTGATCAACAGCAATGCCTTTTATTAGGACTAATGAAACAATCACAGAACAGTGTGCATTACAAAACAGTGAGCTTTTCGGGATATGTATATGCAATTATGACTTTTATGTATGATTCAGTATTCATCACAAGCACAAAGTACCCAGTAGAGGTTCAGTATCCCTTATCCAGATTGCTTAGGACCAGAAGTGATCGTATTTTGGATCTTTCCTTATATTGGAATATTTTGGAATTGCTGCATATACGTAATGGGATTTAGAATCATAGAGTTGGAAGGAACCACCAGGGTCATCTAGTCCAACCCCCTGCACAATGCAGGAAATTCACAACTACCTCCTCCCCACTCCCCCAGTGACCTTTACTCCAAGCCCAGAAGATGGCCAAGATGACCTCCCTCTCATAATCTATTTAAGGTCATAGAATCAGCATTGCTGACAGACGGCCATCTAAATTCTTCTTAAAAACTCTCAGGGAAGGAGAGCTTACCATCTCCCAAGGATAACTGTTTCACTGAGGAACCTCTCTGTTAGAAAATTCTTCCTAATGTCTAGACGGAAACTCTTTTGATTTAATTTCAACCCATTGGTTCTGGTCCGACCTTCTGGGGCAACAGAAAAAATATCTTGGGGATGGGACCCAAATTCATGTACATCTTATATATACTTTATACAAATAGCCTGAATGTAATTTTAAACAATATTTTTAATAATTATATGTACATGGAACCATCAGAAAGCAAAGGTGTAACTATCTCACCAGAATACCTGTATCAGCTGTTAAATAAGAGCAACAACAAAAAACTAACCAACTAACAACGGCAGGCTTTCAGTCTCCACCTACAATGCAGTGTACACTGTATTTTTTATTTTATTTTTAGGTGAGGGGAAACATTGCAAGCAGGCAGCATAGATCTGTCTGCATGCTGACTCAAAGGGTTCGGGTCTCAGATCAGTCCAGATATGGGATGTACAGATAAGGGATATTGTTTACTGTCTTGTACTTTATTTTGTCTTTGTTTTGACTTCGCTCAAGACCTTTGGTCAGAGGAGTGTAATAATAAACTGAACAAGTAAGGGATATTCTACTTGTAGCAACTAAATTCAGTAGCCCCCTACCACTAGTTTCCCAACCTAACCTCCTCCTAGCAGCTTTCCATTTAAAAAATACCTTTGGCAATACACTAATATACATATTGTATTGATAAGGCCAGGGGCTTTAGAACACTATACAATACTGCAATCACATAGCAGTAGAACCAACTGCACTATTTAGGTTAATGGCTTTTGCCAAAAGTTAGTTAAAAAAAACCTTTAACAATTCAAATTATTCTATGAAGCCTAAGGCTAGTTTCAGTAGAACAGTGGCTTGGATCCTAAATTGCCTTTCTGCTGATGAAACATCAGTGCTGCTGATGGAACAGGATTTCCAATTGTGGAGGAGGGGAGGTTGATTTTTGCCATTTTCCCTCCCACTGCAGATACCACATTTCCCCCACAGTTTCTAGAACTCCATTGACCCAAAGGAGTACAATACTGTGGGGCAAAGAAGGCTACAGTATGAGAAGGAGGCAAGAAAATTGCCTTCTTCAAAGACAACACCACATGCGTGGATTTGGATCCGAATCAGTAGTCTTTGTTATCTGAATGTTCCATAAAACCACATCTTATTCTATGTACCAGCAGCCTCATCTAGCTAGGCTTCTGATTACTAGAAAGATGTACAAGTTATGCAACCTTTTGAGCCTTCTCTATATTTAGGCATGCGATTGTCAAAAAATACATGATCGTTTCCATACTATCTGTTTTGACAACACATGAAAAGCAGGAATTGATTCTGGGGCTGCTTAACACACACTGGAAACCGAGCCAGATCTCTGAGGCAATGTGTGTGTAAAGTGTTGTCAAATTGCAGTTGACTTACGGAAACCCCAGCAAGGAGCTTTTAAGCAGAGAAGCAGAGGTGGTTTGCCATTGCCTTCCACTGCAGAGTCTTCCTTGGTGGTCTCCCTTACAAGTACTGACCCTGATTGGCTTCCAGGATCTGATGAGATCGGGCTATACCACGCTGCCTTCCCTCCCTCTGAGACTATAAACATTGGTTAAAGCCATTTTTACTACACAAGTCATGTTGGCAAATGTTACAGAGGTTTGTTTCCTGTGATGGATTAAAACATTGTTTTACAAGGCACCTTTTATGGAATCCAAACAAGTTAAAACTTAGTCCTAGAAAAAAACCCTTAAATGTCAATGAATTGTCATCACCTTCGGCAAACAACACAGAACAGGAAAATACATCATTTGTCATAACTGTATCATAGTTATTAGCTTACTTTTCCCCATATGGTTACTTGCACCTGAGATATACAAAAACTGATTGGTCTTGATTACAGAATTGTGCTCCAAGTATCATTTTTTAAAAGGCATTGTGAAAATTAAGGGAAGGGCCGAATTTTAGTGGTTTGAGCAGATACCGGTACATTACATGCAGAAGGTCTGAAGCGCAGTCTCCAGCAAGCAGCAGCAAACAGGCAGTCAAGTAGCTCAGAACTTGAAATTGTAACTCAAAACTAGATATAAGATAACATGATGGGTTACTTAAAAAGGTAAAGGTCCCCTGTGCAAGCACTGTCACATCCCGACGTTTACTACTAGGCAGACTTTTGTTTACGGGGTGGTTTGCCAGTGCCTTCCCCAATCATCTTCCCTTTACCCCCAGCAAGCTGGGGACTCATTTTACCGACCTCAGAAGGATGGAAGGCTGAGTCAACCTTGATCCGGCTACCTGAAACCGACTTCCGTCGGGATCGAACTCAGGTCGTGAGCAGAGCTTGGACTGCAGTACTGCAGCTTACCACTCTGCGCCACGGGGCTCCTTGATGGGTTACTTAAATGAACATTTTTGTCCTAATCCCTTTTAGGGGAAGGGTTCACAAGCACTGGAAAGCACCCTGACAGAGACTGTAGATAGCCACAGTGCTGAGCTAGATGGTCTCACAATATGAGCTAGCTTCATATTTCACTTTCCCCCCATTTAAATCAAAGTATCCAAGGGCCAAACTACGTTAGGTTTTTTGGTGAATTGGGTTGGGGTTCTCCATATCCAACTCGCTTTTCCTGCAGTGACACAGCCAGTGTGGGGAAAGGCATTCTAAAAGTCCGCAGGAGCCCAATTCACCTTGGAACTGCAGTGTGAGGTAAGGTTGGCAGCCCCCAGGTGGTAGCTGGAGATCCCCCGCTATTACAACTGATCTCCAGGCAATAGAGATCAGTTCACCTGGAGAAAATGGCTGCCTTGGAAGGTGGACTCTATGGCATTGAAAATCCCTCCCCCATTGAAATCCCTCCCCTCCCCAAACCCCACCCTCCGGCGCCACCCTCAAAATATCCAGGTAATTCCCAATCAGGAGCTGGTAACTCTAGTAGGGTTGCCAGGTCTCTCTTTGCTACTGGCCAGGAAGTTTTGGGGGCAGAGCCTGAGGAGGGTGGGGTTTGGGGAGGGGAGGGACTTCAATGCCATATAGGCCAATTGCCAAAGCGGCCATTTTCTCCAGGTGAACTGATGTCTATTAGCTGGAGATCAGTTGTAATAGAAGGAGATCTCCAGCTAGTACATGCAACCCTAAACCCTAGTGTGAAGAGAGGAGGGGCTACTGCCTTCCTCTCCATGGCCTTTCGCAAGCTGAAACAATTCCCTGCAGGGAGTTACTAGCATAACTTTGGAGCTGCATGTGGAGTATGCCAAGTTCATGCAGCTCTGAAGGTATGCAAATATCATGCAAAGTGATGCCATTGCTGGGGCTCCTTTGGCTCAGGAAAACAGCATAGAGGGGAAGGCATGAGCCCCTCTGCCCTTCATGCTGCAGTCTCAAGCAAAATTGGGCTTCTGTGGGCTTTCTTTTCCCCAGAGCTGCTGTGTGATCGAAAGGAAAGCAGGGAACCCCAACCTAATTTGGGGTAACATATAAAGGTAACATATAATTTAGCCTGAGTTTTTTTGTAGTTTGTGCCCTAAATTTTTAATCTTAAAATATACAAACCTAAAACAGAATGCATACATTGTAGATAAGTATTAAACCAATATATCTAATTGGGTGGGAAGGAGAAAAGGGAGGAGGGAAAGGTGAGGATACGGGAGCAGACAGGAAGGGGGAAAGGGAAAATAGACTGGAAAAGTCTATGGGGAAAGGGAAAATAAATGAAAATTAGGTGCCCTTTGCAAATCCTTGCTTTCCCCATTGTGTGACTTAGGCTTGCCAACTTGCAGATGGGGCCTGGAGATCACCTGAAATTACAGGTAGGGGTGCCAGTAGGGTTGCCAGGTTTGGGGAGTGGGAGGGACTTCAGTGCCATAGAGTCTGATTGCCAAAGTGGCCATTTTCTCCAGGTGAACTGATCTCTATCGGCTGGAGATCAGTTGTAATAGCGGGAGATCTCCAGTTACTACCTGGAGGTTGGCAACCCTACCTGCTGGTGGTCAGGGGGGACAGACCTGGCAACGCTACCTGCAAGACCTTGTAGGTTCCTCACTGTGCAACTGGGCCTGGTCTAACCAGAACCACACAACTGGGCCCCGCTCAGCCAGCATTATGCAATTGGGTCCAGCACCCCATCCCAGCAACTGACACTATGGAATTTGGCCAGAATTTTTCCAAGGTGAGGTTGACAAGGGAAGGGAATGAGGGAAAGTTGAAGACAGGGGGGGGGATATAAAGGCAGGTTGGCTGGTGGATGAGAAAGCGAGGATGAAGCAGTAGAAGGGGAAAGGCTATGGGGGCTTTCAGGGAAGGGAAAGAGGAAATAGTGAGGTCACCCACTTTTAGATTCTATTTTGCTGCAGGCACAGAATGTAATAAGAGCTAGAAAGTTCAGAATTTGTGGTACAAAATTTGTAATAGTTTTTCTTTAGGAGAGGAAGAGAGTAGTAGCTACAGGCTTTTGCCTTTCTGTTGGCATATCCATATGTCATAATTTATGGGTCGTTTGTACTCTGAATTAAGCTCATCATGAAAAAAAAATGAACTCCCCACCCAGAGCATAAGAAGAGCCCTGCTGAATCAGAACAGTAGACCATCTAGCCTGGTCTCATACAGTGAACAATCAGTTACTCTGGAGGGGCCTACAACAGGCCATTTAGATTTTCTGATGTTGCCTCCTGGCACTGGTATTCTGATGGCTCTGAATGTGGAAGTTCCCTTTAATCACCATGGCCAGCAGTTGCTGATAGACCTATCCTATATGAATCTGTCTGTTCCTCACAGCTCATAGCTTGTTTCTCTCTTGCATGCATACTTGGACAATTAACAGCAGTAGCCCATGCTCACTGCCCCTTTTGCTATTGGATAAAGTGGCCCAAAGCGCTATTCAGCAAAACAGCATCAGCCCAGCTGCCTTAGCAATCCAAGCACATTCTTCCTCTCCATACCTCTATTCTCATTGAGGGCAATACTTTATTTGTTCTTAGTGACATTGTCACATAGCCAATTCTGGTGTGATATATGGCATGATTATATCGTCATGTTCACATTGCAATTCCTGATTGACTGGGATCCTGTTTGAAAAAGGAACTGAAAAATGGCACGGAGGGAACAGCTGAAAGGGGAGATACGGAAGCTAACAACCAAGAGCAAAATTGAAAGAAAAGAATGTTTGTGAGGTTTGAAGGGTAATTTTATGTCTACTTAATCTTCATGTTTAAAAAGTTTGAATGTGAATATTTCATGCAGCTCCACTCAACAGGATAAAGTTCTTTAATGAGATGCTTTTTGTTTCAGGAGCTGTCTTTCCACTATTCTCTCTCTGACCTGAGATGTCTCTAAAACAACCTATGTCTTCCTCATGAGACAGGACTATACCCTGTTCTTTATCACAAGAAGGGATAACTGAATGCCATCACTAGCCCCTATTATAGGGAGCCATGCATTTGAAGACTATGTAGGCAAGGACCAAAGGGAGCCAGAAATGTAGGCTGGCCACCTGGTCTTTCTACAAAACAGCAGCTGGGGAGCCACAATGAAGAACAAAAAAAACCCACCTTCCACCCCTTACTAAAAATGCTTCTGCCCCCTCTTTTTATTGGCACACATGGAGAAATAAGGTTCTGAAAAAGGCCAACTAGACATCATTGCATCAACTAAAACTTTTACCATCTGACCAGTAAGGAGTCTAGGAAGCAGGATGAAATGCATTGCCAATATTATTCAGTATAATAAAAACATAACAACACAAGAAGAGCCTTGCTGGATCAGACTAATGGACCATCTAGTCCAGCATCGTCTCACTCAGTGGCCAACCAGTTCCTCTGGAGGTCCAACAACAGGGCACAGAGGCTGAGGCCTTCCCTTGATGTTGTTCCTGGCACTGGGTTTCAGGGGTTTACTGCCTCTGAATGTGGAGGTTCCCTTTAGTCACCATAATTTGTAGCCACTGATAGGCCTATCTTCCATTAATCTGCCTAATCCTCTTTTAAAGCTGTCAGTGCTTGTGGGCATCACTACATTCTCTGGTAGTTAATTCCACATTTTACTCATTCATTGTATAAAGAAGTATTTCCTTTTGTCCATCCTGAATTTACTCCCCATCAGCTTCACTGGATGCCTTAAAGTTCTAGTATTTTGGGAGAGGGAGAAAAAGTTCCCTTTGCCAACTCTCTCTGCCCCATACATAATTTTATAAACCTCTATCATGTCCTCCCTTAGTCATCACTTTTCTAAACTGAAAAGTCTCAGACTCCTAAATCTTCCCTCAGGGAAGTTACTCCAACCCCCTGATCATCTTGGTTGCCCTCTTCTGTACTTTTTCTAGTTCTACAATGTCCTTTTTGAGCTACAGTGACCAGAACTGCACATAGTATTCCAAAGGAGGCAGCACCATAGATCTATACAGGGGCATTATGATAATGAACATTTTCTTTTCAATCCCTTTCGTAATAATCCCCAACATACACTTTTTCACTTCTGCAGCACACAGGGTCGACACTTTCATTGAGCTATCTACTACCACCCCAAGGTCTCTTTCCCTCTCAGTCTCAGCAAGTTCAGACTCAATTAGCCTGTACTTGAAGTTGAGATTTTTTGTTCCGATATGCATCACCTTACACTTATCAACCCTGAACTCCATCTGCCACATTGTTGCCCATTCACCCAATTTGTGGAGATCCTCCTGAAACTCTTCACAGTCATCGTTGGCTTTCACCATCCTGAAGAATTTTGTGTCATCTGCAAACTTGGCCACTATACTACTCACCCCTGGTTCCAGATCATTTATGAACCAATTAAATAGTACTGGCCCCAATACTGATCCTTGTGGGACTCCACTTCTTGCTTCCCTCCATTGTGAAGACTGCCCATTTATCCCTACTCTTTGCTTCCTGTCATTTAACCAAGTTTTAATACATGAAAGAACCTGTCCTCTTATCTCATGTCTACTGAGTTGACTCAGGAACCGTTGATGAGGTGTCTTACCAAAAGCCTTTTGAAAGTCCAAGGTCTAATGGGTCTAGAACTTCATCTCTCATCCCCTCAATTTGACTCTGTTCTTCAGCTGTGGCATGGGTTCATGGTCCACACTTTCCACAGTGAACTCAGAAACACAAAATTAATTGAGCTTCTCTGCCATCTCCCCATGATCCTTTAGCATTCTCTTTATTCCTTGATCATCCAAAGGGCCAGTTGCTTCTCTAGTTTCCTGCTCTGGACATATTTAAAGAAATGTTTATTGTTTTTCTTGATGCTTTTAGCCACCTGCTGCTCAAATTCTCTTCTTGCATGCCTAATTATTGACATTAATTATTGGCCCTAATGCTGTGGATTATTTTGCCCTGGCCCCCTTTTTTCAAAGAGGCACAAGGCAGGATTAGCCAGTGCTGGAGATTCTCCAGCCAGTGGTTAGAGGTCTATGTGTAGGGGTGTTAAGGTAAGCTAACCCCCATGTTTGGCAAAAATAGGGTGGGCTGCCCAAGTTAGGTAGAGAGAATTGAGGCATTTGGCATTGGTGGGTGGGTCTGGAACAGGCCATCAGAAGTCCTATGGCTGGATGTACTGGGAAAGAGCATCCTTGGTGCTGAGCAGCATCTTTCCAAACCTAGTAGTGGCCTTACAGTACATTAGGGGAGGGGGATGAGGCTGGGCACCTATTAACATATAATGCATGTACAAGCAAGGATAAACAAGGCCAGCAGAAACACTAGCCAAATTCAGAGTCAGGGTGGGCCTGTCCATAAAAGGCAGCCACAGCTGGCTGTCTAGTACAGCCTACCCTTCAGATAGTTAGCTTATAGTAATAAGCAATGACGTTAATCAGCCATTTAAATACATAAACCAAGTTGAACACATATGTCTGTCTGGTGTCTCCATTTGGGGAATGCTGGGGCAAGATAAAACACCCATTTAAAAGCATGGGTAAAAAGATGTTTTTGGCCTGGCACCTACAAGAAACAAAATTTAGGCACCAGTTGAGCCTCAAGGGGGAGGACATTCCAAAGGCCAGGTGACACCACAGAAAATGCCCTGTCTCTAGTCACCACCCACCTCACCTCTGAAGGCAGTGCCACAGATGGCAGGACATGAGAAGCAGATCTTAACTGGTGGGCTGGATAGTATGGCTGTAACTTATCACTGTGGTTAAGCTTATGGCCCCATTGTAATGGTGAATATGGCTTCCCTATACCCAAAATGTAGGAACGAAGCAACATGGGATGAATTGCTTGGCTGGTCAGAAAGCCTGAGACTTTATATGTGTTTGTGTAGAGCCAATGTCATTCAATGGGCATTTCAAAATTCTCATTAATTTAAATCAATTGATATATACAAATAATTGTTATAGTTCTCTTATAGTTTCCCTTCAGGAAAAGTAGCTATTAGTTACATAGCCTTTTCAAATTGTGGTCTTTGTGACTTAAATGTACTTTGTATAAAGGCACAGTAAATGCTTTTAAGGAATGAAGGGAGCTATAGTTAAGTCCCCTGCTATAGTTGGAATCCTCCCACTGGCAGTTTTCACTGCCTGCCACTGGTCTGTAGGCTGGCAGGAGAAAAATGAAGAAAAAAATTGCCATCAGTGTGATGGTGTTACATCACTTCTGAGGGAAACCTAGAAGTAGAAACATGTCTCTTCAGGAATTATCAGAAACTAAGAGTTTCTGGCAATTCCTACAGAAGAATGATGTCACTTCTGGGGCTCTACTGAGCCCCTGCTAGTTTCTATAGAACACAAAGACCCAATAAAACTGTCAATAGATATTTTTGTGAGAACAGAGGCAAACTTTTCAACTTCCTCTGTTTCCACATTCAGAAGACTGGTTCCTTCTATAGTCTTCTAGCAGAAATAAAAAGGCAGAGAGGGAGGAACTCTCTGATTTTCTGCCTCAGCTCCAGAGGAAGAGACGAGCAACTCTAAATCAAGTGTGCTGACATGAATACCTCTCTACATAAACAGAGGCGAGACTTCACTGTAAGGCAAAGTGCACGCTGTAAGATTTCTCTTACATCTCTGTTCCCTTAATGCTGTGTTTAACATTGCAATCCTAAGAACTCTTTCCTACCTGAGTAGGATTCTGAGTAGACCTGATTAGGATTGCTTCGTAAAGGGTCCATTTATCTTCCACTCCATGTGGAAGAATTGCCCATCAGCTCTCGTTAATAGACTTCTCAGGAAGTCTGGTTGATGTCTACAGTGAACCAGGGGCATTCTCAAGTGTTGCTCCTCTGTTGTGAAACAGACTGCTTGAAGCAGTGTGCCAGGACCCCTCTCTGTTGGCCTTTTGGAAGGCCTCTAAGAGTTGGCTGCTTCAGAGAGCTTTTCATTAATATCTAATTGAATTTCTAGTCAATAAAATATATATTTCCTTCTTGGGTCTATTTGTATGCATTGGCAGTTGGTGAGGTTTTTGAACTTGCGTTGCAATAACTGGGTTGAGTTTTAACTTCTTTGTGTCATTTTTTTAAGCTTATGATAACTGCTTTTAAAATGTTTTTGTTAGCTGCTATGAGCCTGTGGGAATATTTTAAATAAAATTTAATCTCCGAGGTCTTTTGACCCCCTGCTTGAGAATAGTAACTTTAGAGTATTTCATAGAATGGAACTCTGGTTATAGAAATATATATTGAAGAGACTTGGGTACTTGACACTGACAAGGAAAATCACTACGTATTCAGAGTGTGTGTGTGTGTGTGTGTGTGTGTGTAAAGTGCCGTCAAGTCACAGCCGACTCATGGCGATCCCTTTTGGGGGTTTTCATGGCAAGAGACTAACAGAGGTGGTTTGCCAGTGCCTTCCTCTGCACAGCAACCCTGGTATTCCTTGATGGTCTCCCATCCAAATACTAACCAGGGCTGACCCTGCTTAGCTTCTGATATCTGACAAGATCAGGCTAGCCTGGGCCATCCAGGTCAGGGTATGTATTTATTGTACTATATATTAATTTGACATTAGCTGCCCTGAGCCTGGCATCGCTGGGGGAGGGTGGGATATAAAAAATATTAGTAGTTGCCTTTGGGATATTCTGGCTGCTTGAGTGCCAGAGAAAGTTGGCTACAGGATGGTCAAAGAAGTGAAAGCTTGCCCGATTGCCTAAACAGTTCTTTTCCCAGTCTCCCAGCTGTCCAGACTGCAAGGGCATCCATGGATTGAGAAATAACATAGCTTCACCCCCTTGTCTTTGATCTCCTTCTTGGAATGAGCCTCAGCTCCAGGTTTTATTCCTGACCATCCTACTTGGTTTATGGACCCAACCCATTAAACCACCAAAATGTAAGCATGCAGCCAGCACTATGAAAAATTCCCACTATACATCCAGGGCTCCCCCCGCAACCAGATCTCAGACCATCACCGTAGTCCAGGAAACATTGCATTATATCTCCCTGCTGTAACTGTAGCTAGGGTTGCCAATCTTCAGGTGGTAGCAGCAATAGACCAGCAGTTTTGTAAATCCTATAGTATATTAATGTGCATAAATAGCAACCATAGAATAAACAAAAATGATATTGACATTCATATCATGTTGTTGGGAACATACATTGTTGTCCCAAAATAAATCACAGAGTTACAGATATTTTGGACAGTTAACATTGACGGTGAATTGAACAATAGAGCACAATGTAGAATAGCGCACATTGACGTCTTGCGTAAGTGGCTCTTAATGTAGAATAGCGCACATTGACGTCTTGCGTAAGTGGCTCTTAATGTCCGTAACTTTGAGGTTCCGTTCTTCCCCTGTATATATATTGGGGTGCGGTCATTGCTTGACAGGGGTCTGGTTGTCACCCTGTTTCAGCCTATTTAGGCCTTCTGCAGGAACCAACGCTAGCGGTTCAGTGATCTGCTCTCTTCAGGTGGTGGCTGGAGATCTCCTGCTATTACAACCGATCTCCAGCCGATAGAGATCAGTTCACCTGGAGAAAATGGCCGCTTTGGCAATTGGACTCTATGGCATTGAAGTCCCTCCCCTCTCCAAACCCCACCCTCCTCAGGTTCTACCCCCCAAATCTCCAGGTGTTTCCTAACCCGGAGCTGGCAACCCTACCTGTAGCCCTCCTGCAGTGATATACCCCTTGTTGCCATAGCAGTGCTTGCGTCTGCCATGGCAAGTAGGTGTGATTGCTGCCTGCCCTTGGTCTTCTCATCCATATTTGCTTTCTCTGGGCACAGGGCTCCTTTATTCTGTTGTCTGAGTCATGCTGGGCCCATATGCCCATGTCTCTAAAGTGGGTGCTGCTCCTGTTCAAAGGACCATCAGATTGCATGAAGGTGTATCCAGGTATGTTGCTTCTCTGGTGCATGACTGAAAAGATGATTATGTGAGATCAATATCTTAAAATGCAAGTATTGTGGCCCTTCAGTCTATGAAGCTTCTGGAAGGGAGCACAGTTAGTGACCAGCATGAAAAAAATATTGATCAGATAATATGGGAGAGATGAACAGCCCCATACTAAGTCGAGTTAATTTATTTTAAGTCCACTGAAAAGAGCCAGCATGCTGTAGTGGATAGAATATTACACTAGCATCCAGGAAATACTTGTAACTAGGGTTGCCAATCTCCAGGTTGTGGCTGGAGATCTCCCACTATTACAACTGATCTCCAGCCAATAGAGATCAGTTCACCTGGAGAAAATGGAGATTGAGACTGGGAAGGGCAGCCATGAAGGAGCTAGAAAAGATTCTTAAGTGTAAGGATGCGTCACTGGCAACCAAGATCAAAATTCATGCCATTTTGTCCTCTATTATTCTGTATAGGTGTGAAAGCTGGACAAAGAAGAAAGCTGATAGAAAGAAAGTAGATTCCTTTGAAATGTGGTGTTGGAGGAGAGTGTTACAGATATTGTGGACTGCCAAAAAAAATCATTGGGTTATAGATCAAATCAAGCCTGAACCTACCCTAGAAGCTAAAATGACTAAACTGAGACTGTTGTACTTTGGTCACATTATGAAAAAACAAAAGTCATTGGAAAAGACAATCATGCTAGGAAAAGCTGAGGGCAGCAGGAAAAGAGGAAGACTCAACAAGAGATGGATTGACTCAATAAAGGAAGCCACAGCACTCACTTTGCAAGACCTGAGCAAGGCTATTAAGGATAGGACGTTTTGGAGGACATTGATTCATAGTTTTGCAATGAGTTGGAAGCAACTTAACGGCACTTAACACATACACATACATCCAAGAGAACTAGGTAAGAATTCTCACTGTCATGGAAGCTTTCTACTGTCTCTCAGCCTAACTTACCTCATAAGGTTGTTGTTGTGGGGGACTTCCGGTGCTGAGCTGGGCTGAGTGCTGCGTCTTCCCAGGGGCTCCTGGGGAGTATCCAAGTTTGCGTGGAATTTGGGGTGTTTTATCGCACCCCAACCCAGCCCTTGCAAGTGGGCTGAGAGGCAGGAATTCCCTGCAGCCATAAATGCGGTTTGACCTCCTGAATACTCCTAGGGAGCTTTATTAAGTCCCCCGGAGTTTCAGAAGTTTGGTCCCGTGGGCACGAAGGGATTGAAATCGCCAGCGCGCAACTTCGGCTTTAGACTCTACCCTCCAGCACCTTATAAACATCATAAGAACTACATTAAGATTAAAACCTCACCTCCGGGCGCCCAAGTGAGTAGATAAGAAACCTTCGTCTTTCACTAGCGTTACCGAATAACAGGGGGTTGAAGAAAACATTCCTGGTAACCGTCTTTCTCCCTTAATTGAACTGGATGATTTTGCTGCATGAGATCCATCAGACAAAGCAGCAAGAGCCTTATCAAACTGATCAACTTAAACTAAAACAACGAGCTTGAATGATTGACGTAAGATCTGCCAATCTGACGCGTTCTTAAAGGAAGGGGAGGGAGAAATCTTTGAGAATTTGCATGGGGTAAAAAAGATCCTCCAGTCACGTTTTGTAACAAAGAGGACTCTTTGACCGGAAGACTCTGTGCTTTACCTCTCCACTGCTCTACAAAATCAACAGGAAGAAGGTCGTAGGACCGGAAATTCGTCTTACTCGTGTTACACCAAAACCATTCCTGAAGGTAATAACCATAGAGAAGAGACGATAGAAGGTCCACGATGAGGCAACCCCTGGAATACTTCCTGGTTCAGCCGATCTAGAGCGTCTGGTAAAACTCGTTGGTATTTTCAATTTTAAAAAAAAGTTTTTTAAGTTTAAATACTTATTTTTTCAACCCGAAAAAGATATTAAGTTGGTCAATGAAGAATTCTCTATCAACTACATGCAATGGACTCCTGCTAGATGACCATCAAATTTAATTAAGTTATATACTCTGGAACCTCTCCCTGATCTGGCTAAATACATAGCCCTGCTCTTATGAAATCAAAGGGAATTTTACAGAATTCAACCATGGGAAAAAAAGTACAGGACATGCTTGCTAAACATTCTGAGGCGACAATTAAACAATTAAAACAGATTTCAACACAGATGGCTTAATTGATTTCAATGATGATGACTCTTGACCAATCATCACAGGTATGTAATCAGAAGTTGAATCTGGTTACAGAAGACATAAAAGTCTTGAAAATTCAAACGATGACTACAAATACAGACATACAAGCAATGGACTCTTCTGCCCAAAAAGTCACGGAAGAACACAAGGATATAAAGAAGAAGACAGAAGTTCAAGAAAGTAATCAGCCGGCGACAAAGAGATCAGACATACAAGAAATGGACCTTTCATCTAAAAAAGTCATGGAAGGACGTGTGGATATAAGGAAGAAGAGAGCAGGTCAAGGAACACAGATTGAAGCCACGATGGAGATGAAGCCCAGAAAGAATTATTTTTGGATACGCACCTTGTCTGAGGAAATGAGAGAGAACAAAGAAATCCTGTTCCCATACCTGACTGGCTTATTTCAGTTACAGAAGGAAGTATTAGACCATGGTTAAAGGATTGACTTAAATATGATTGCTGGATTGGAAGGCTTTGACAGTGTGGACGGGTGGCATGGCTATTAATGAAGTAGTGGAATTAAGATTAAGACATCATTTTGGGATTATATAAATAAGTCCTCCTTATATAGATTATCAATTGATATAAAGGTATACTGGAATGGGTGGACTTTTGATATGGATCTGGGATATGATTTACACTGAAATAAGATTGATTAAACAGGAAATATCCCTAAAATACTGGAGAGAATGTTGTTTAGTATGATTAAATTTATGTTATAATGGCTGCAATTTGATGCAGCCAAATGGAAAGGGACAAAGGTTTCAGAATAAAGGGATTAAATCATTTTAATGTTAGAACTGGTGGAGTTGGAGAAACTAGGGAAAAGGGGAGAATTGAAGGAATCATTGTGATAATGTACAAGATCTGGGAATAATGGAAGGTTACCTTTTATTCTGATCCAGAATGTAAAACTTTATAAAACATGAAACTTTAGAATGAAATTAATGCTAGGATCAGTATATGTTAACGAAGGATAATAATACTTTATTAAGAGGTAGATGGAGGTGATGGGGAAGTCGTTTTATTTTTATGTTTAATGGTAATTAAGACAACAATTAATATAATTGTGATTGTGATACTATTTTTACATTGTTGTCAAATTATGGAGAATTTATAGTTTTAAAAATCAATAAAATTTATTATATAAAAAAAAGGTTGTTGTTGTGGGGATAAAATGGAGGAGTGGAACACAATGTTCTAAGCTGCTTTGTATTCCCTTTGGAGAGAAAAGCAATGTACAGATAAACAAAACAAATGTTCCTTTTGAGGACTATTTGACATCTTGGCCATAGACGGGGGTATCTGATTACAATAGGAATGGCTTCTCCAAGTCAGGACTCTTCCCTGGTCCATTGCAGGCTTACTTAGAGTTATTGTAAGCAATGTGGAGAGGGTACACTGAGGGAAGTTTCCTACATTTCCACTGTGTCTCAACCAATACCAGAATCTCACAAAGTTGTTATCCATAAACTCTGGTAGAACGTTCCCAAATGTAACAGTGACTCTTACCTCTACCATTTATGTATTTTATTACTTACTACACTTATACAATGTCTTTCTCCACAACGGGGACCCAAAACAGTTTACATCATTTCCCTCTTCAATAGTGCCCCCTCTTTGGTTTCTTCACTGTGCCACATTCATTCATGATGTTCCTTCAATGTAATGGCATTTTAGTTTGCAGAAGAGGGGGTGGACATTTCAGTAGATTCCCCTAACCCAATGCAAGTGCCCCCCTTTGCTTCCTATGACGATCCTGAGGATTACCTGATCACCAGGGGCTCAGGGTACTATAGTGGGGTTAGGAAGTGGGGAAACTTCTCTGAAGTTTGTGGATGGTTGGATACGCTCCAATGCTACTTGGCTTTGATGTTGGGGTATATATTGTCAATCCTGTACACAGACATGTAACAATTTAATATCTCACTCCTGCAAATATTTTTCCATTGGCACAGGAAGATTTAGTGCAGTTTTTAATGTCTACTTTAATCTTGCTCAAGGCTACAATATTTAGAGTGAGTACAAATTACTATTTGCCAAGTGGTAATTTAACACAGTATGCATATAGCCATTTTCAAAGCTGTCTCTCTGAATTGTCCTGTAAAGTTATGTAGAAAATGCTACAAAATGTCAGCGCTTGATCAGAAATTGGGGGAAGCAGAGAGGTGGTGAGAGTGTCAGCAGGACAGATTACCACCGTACCTAGTGTTACTATGCACACAATTTTAAGTTACTGCTAGAGTGTTAAGCTGCAGTACTGCAGTCAAAAGCTCTGCTCACGACCTGAGTTCAATCCCAACGGAAGTCGGTTTCAGATAGCCGGCTCAAGCCTTCCATCCTTCCAAGGTCGGTGAAATGAGTACCCAGCTTGCTGGGGGTAAAGGGAAGATGACTGGGGAAGGCACTGGCAAAGCACCCCGCAAACAAAGTCTGCCTTGGAAACGTCGGGATGTGCTGTCACCCCATGGGTCAGGAATGACCCGGTGCTTGCACAGGGGACCTTTACCTTTACCTAGCTTGTCTGTACTCTAGTTTCCAGAATATTCTATGACAGCCTCTAAGCTACCCAAATGAAACTTTGCCACATAATTGCCTTTGTGAACTGCAGACATTTAATGGAACTTTGGTGCCGTTTAAGTTTGTACATTTAAAAAAAAAATCCTCCTCCCTCACCATCAGGCAACAGAAAATAATATTGAGATGAAACATCCATTCACCAACTTATGCATATGTAGAAATATGTAGAGACCAAATCATTTTGTAAATTCTAGGGCAATTTCAGATTAATGTAGATTTATAGATAATAGGTTGAGTCTGTGTAGTGTAGGGTTGCCAGGTCCCTCTTTGCAACCGGTAGGAGGTTTTTGGGGCGGAGCCTGAGGAGGGCTGGGTTTGGGGAGGGGAGGGATTTCAATGCCATAGAGTCCAATTGCCAAAGTGGACATTTCCTCCAGGTGAACTAATCTCTATCGGCTGGAGATCAGTTGTAACAGCGGGAGTTCTCCAGCTAGTACCTGGAGGTTGGCAAACCTAGTGTAGCGGCAGGCCAGCCACTTTGTGGTGATGTAACCAAGCTCACCTGGGTTTGGCACCACCACACTCACACAGTAAAAAGCTAAAAAGAGCTTTATTAGAGAAAATTAGAAACATATATTAAAACAAGGCATGCAGTTCACTGGTGGCAGGATGCATAAAAAATAATAAAGCTCACTTGCTGACTACTTACTGAAGTCCTAACACAGCGTAGTTGGTCCTTGAGGCATACAGTTTCCAGAGCTTAATACAAGGGTATTTCCAGCAGCAAGGAGGGGGAAGGGGGAAATGGGATGAGAGACTATTCTTCTTACTAGCTACACTTATGGAGAAAGCTGGCCAAAACCTGCTGACCTCCCCAACCAATCCTAGGGCTGTCTTCATGGAACCTTCCAGGGAATGAGCAAACTGCCCCCTCGCAAGTGAGATTCTCAGCTGAAACACATGATCCAGTTACACCTGCCTGGGAGCCTGTCCTTGACAGAGACCGATATGGAGGAGTACTCTGTGCACCTGCAAGAGGCAGAAAACTGGTTCAGGCTGGAAAATTTGACCAAGATGGATGCTCTTTTGACAGTCTGGCTCAAGGACCATGCAAACTCTGAAATAGGATCCCCAGTCTTCTCTGCCATCCCTTTCCACCCAGCAGCCATTTTTGACCGAGGGAAAATTTATCCAGGACCTGCATGGAGTAATAGCCATGTAAGCTGCTTAAGTGGGGAGAGGAAGAAAAATCTCCCTTCTTCCTCTTCTGACAGCAGTGCCCTGCTCACACAAGAGGCAAGAACGAGTGATTTTGTCTCCCTCCCAGCCCATATGGCTATTACTCCACTCAGGTCCCCAACCCAGGAATAAATTTTCCCGAAGTTGGGAATGCCTGCTGGATTGGCTGCTGGGGGAGCCTCCCCTCCCCAAACCCCACCCTCCTCAAGCTCCACCCCAAAAACCTCCTGCCAGTGATGAAGAGGGACCTGGCAACCCTACCTCCGGCAACTGGTGTCAGTGACCCATCAAGTTACAAATATATCCATCAAATAAACACTAAGAAAGTGCAGACTTTTGAAGCAGCTCTTTCCTGATCTAAAAGCACATTGTTTTTTTCCTGGTCTGTCTTGGGTATGTAATGTCTGTAATGTGCAGTTAGGTCCAGAGTTTCCAGAGGCATTTGGCTAACTGCTGTTGGGGGCAGAATAGTAAGCCTTGGTTTGATCCAGAAAAACAAATTATGATGTTCCTATTTAACACTGCCATCAAAATACCAGGGGAAAACGTGGTAAAGAATACAAAACAATCTTCTGTCCTGAAGTTAGATACAGAAAAAGAGCAAGTACAATGTGTGTAGACCTGATATACATTGAATAAATATTAAACGCAATCTCGGTCAGGCTATTTCATTTCATTTTCTTCAGTAATACTAATATTATCCTTGTTGTCAAATATCCATGACACTGAAAGCATCAGCTAAATCAGCTTCAGGGACACATAGTGTGATACTGAGAAGAAGAAAAAGGCTTATTTGCCATAATGTTACCTAGACGATTAAACATTTGTGAAAATAAATAAGGAAATAATAGCTCTGGCAATGCTCATTCAATTGAAACACATCATGAGAACTGGGGCTTTCTAAAAACTATGCCAGGCAATGTGATTTTATCCAAAAGCAGGAAATACGCAAATAAATGAATTCTGTTCTTTGACAGAAAAATAAAAGCTGACGTTAGCAACAGGTAGACCACCTCCAGACCCCAAACCTAATATAAATATCACTGAAAAGATTTAAACAGAACATCATCTTTTATTTTGTGTCATATAACAGGTTTAAACATATACACAAACCTATTCCAGATACAAAACTCTCATCTACAACATTCTCCTAGTCAAATTGGTTCTGATGTTATTGATATTGTTTTAGCTTTTTGCCATACAGAAGCCGCTGTATATCACTCAACCTGGTATCTGCTATTACATAACAATGAGTTGTTTGCATGGGGTGACTCTCCCTGTGGATCAGATGTATCTCACCTCACAGCCACCAACATTATTTTTGGGTACTTGCAGCATTTTAATTCAAAATTTCCATCCAATCTGTGGGGAGGGGGGAGTTGTTACATGTGAAAAGGCATCATTACATAAAATAATTTACAATAACTTCAGATTAAAACTGGGAGACTTTAATCCACAACCCCACTTTGCCCTTAAGCTCTCTGGGAGACCTTGGGCCAGTTTCTGTCTCTGAGGTTCACCTGCATCCACAGGGTTGCCAGGTCATTCCTCACCACCGGCGGGAGGTTTTTGGGGCAGAGCCTGGGGAAGGCGGGGTTTGTGGAGGGGAGGGACTTCAATGCCATAGAGTCCAGATGCCAAAGCGGCCATTTTCTTCAGGTGAACTGATCTCTGTCGGCTGGAGATCAGTTGTAATAGCAGGAGATCTCCAGCTAGTACCTAGAGGTTGGCAACCCTATGCATCGAGCCAGTGTAGTATAGTGGTTAGAATATCACACTAAGACCTGGGAGACCCTAGTTTGAAACCCCATTTTCACCATGAAGAAGAAGAGTTGGTTTTTATATGCTGACTTTCTCTACTACTTAAGGGAGACTCAAACCGGCTTATAA
This sequence comes from Euleptes europaea, assembly GCF_029931775.1. Taxonomy (NCBI): domain Eukaryota; kingdom Metazoa; phylum Chordata; class Lepidosauria; order Squamata; family Sphaerodactylidae; genus Euleptes; species Euleptes europaea. The sequence continues at coordinate 82,018,284 of NC_079317.1, forward strand.
TCACCTTCCCTTCTGCTCCCCACAACAGACACCTTGTGAGGTAGGTGGAGCTGAGAGAGCTCTAACAGAGCTGTAACTTGCCCAAGGTCACCCAGCTGGCTTTGTGTGTAGGAGTGGGGAAACCAATCCATGGAAGCTTGCTGGGTGACCTTGGGCAAGTCACACTCTCAGCCTTACCTACCAGAGTTGTTGTGAGGATAAAATGGAGGAGCGAACAATGTAAGCCGCTTTGGGTTGCCATTGGAGAGAAAGGTGGCATATAAATGAAGTAAGTAATAAATAATACATCATAGGGTTGTTGTGAGAATAAACATGGGAAGGAAGAACCATGTACATTGACCTGAGTTCCTTGGAGGAAAAATTGAGATACATAGAGAATCTCATCTGCAGTGTAATAATTTCATAGCACCTCTGAAGTTTTCTTTTCAGTGTGCAAATGGTTTACAATTTTCATCCCACATATTCTCTGGACAGCTATGTATATTATGCTTGGTTGAGAGATCAAAGCTTGATGGAAGTCACCTTTGAAATTCTTGCCAATCTTCTTTCATATTCAACTGTTTAAAAGATGGGGCTACTAGGTTACCCATACTCATCTGCTCTGATCAGAAAGGTAATATTGGGAATCTGACCAATACTGGGAGCCAAAAAGCCATTAATGTTCACATACTGCTCTGCTCCTACCAAAGTCCTTCGGGGGAGGATCCTCACTATGGGCAGCAGGGGAAGAGTCCCACTTTGGGCACTGGAGCAACAGTTCCTCATAAAACATAATGTGCAATGCCGTCCAAACAAGAGTTACACTGGTTCTTGTAGGTTATCCGGGCTGTGTAACTGTGGTCTTGGAATTTTCTTTCCTGATGTTTCGCCAGCAGCTGTGGCAGGCATCTTCAGAGTAGTAACACTGAAGGACAGTGTCTCTCAGTGTCAAGTGTGTAGGAAGAGTCAGAGAGGGCTTGGGTTTGAGCTGAGTACTGTCCTGCAGACGTAATGTGCTAATCATTGTAATGTGCTAATCATTGTCCTGTAAGTATCAAGATAATGTACTAATGAGAGTGTGGTATGTTAATATGGAAGCATTGTATCCTGAAATGATCTGGTAATGTGTGAAATCCAAAGCTAATCTGCATGGCTATTGTTGACTGTAGCCTTTGTTAGTCCTTCAGTGTTACTACTCTGAAGATGCCTGCCACAGCTGCTGGCGAAACGTCAGGAAAGAAAATTCCAAGACCACGGTTACACAGCCCGGATAACCTACAAGAACCAATGAACTCTGACCGTGAAAGCCTTCGACAAGAGTTACACTCTTCAATACTCACTAACTTCGATGGACTTATCAGAGTGTAACTTTGCTTAGGATCACACCATTCTTAATTTTAAGAGCTATGAGGCCTCTGAAGAACCACAGGGAACTTCTCTGCTCTATCCCTACTCAAGCCATTTACACCTGAGTGAGGTCTGTCCCCGTTCTAGCCATTTACACTGGGTTACTCATGACAGTTGTGACAGGAAAGAGATACCTGGTGTTCTGCTAAAAAGTCCTTAATGGCCTTGGACTCACATGCTTGCAGAACTGCCTCTCCAGCTATGCTCTGCCAGGTGCCACCTTGCAGACGGGTAAGGTCAACAATTGTCCATTCATCCACAATCTCTATGGTGGCTCCCACCTTGTAGAGGTCAGGAAGGCCCCCACACCTCCATCATTTTGCAGAATGTGCAAAACAGAAATATTCAGAACGTCCTTGTAAAGGAATTAGAACTGTACTACAATATAACAGCTTAGGAATTTTGCTTTTATAGCAAAACAGGGTTGTAGTGTATTGTGATGCTTATTGTATGCATAATTTTGCTTTTACTGCATTTATTCTGCCTTTGTTACTTACTTTCTGCATTATGGTATGTTATACCTTAGACAGTTACATCATGTTATGTCGTACCTTAGGGTTACATTTCTGCATTATGGTATGTCAAACCTTAGACAGTTACATTGTTTTCCAGTTCTGTAATCCTAGTCCTACTGCATGGTTTATTGGATACCTTATGCTGTCTGATTGCATTTTTATATTTTGCAACCTGCCTTGAGTCTCAGTGAGAAAGGTAGGCTAAAAATGAAGTAAATAAATAAATAAATTTAATGGATATAGCTTTGAATAATAAACATTTTAAGTCTCTGAACAGGAACTGGTTATAATGCGTAATATGAAGTTTGGGCTGATTTTTGAGTATCTGGTGAATATAATTTGCTCAGAAAATATATTTCTGGAAGATGTTTAGGCCTGCAGCAGTTTCTCTCTGGAGAGGACCAAGCCAACCAAACAGCAAAGAACAAATACTCCTTAGGGTGATGGCTGCTATAATGTTAAAGATTCCCTTGTACCCAGACATCTTTGTGGTTTAATCTTCTTGCATCTATATACAAAGTAATAAAGATTCAGTCTGCTAACCTTGAGGCCTGAATGGTCTCCAGATAATCTCTCTGTAAAATAGCCTTGCTTTAGTAAACATGCACTGCTAGAGTGCATATGGTGATTTGAACTGAAAATCCTTAGTTATCTGATGAGTGTATAGTTAAAAATGCAACAAAACAGATAAGACTGATCATTTCCTTCTGCAATGTGTGGTGATCTTTACCATCACCAGATAATGGAGACTGGAGAGAACCCCATTATTGAAACTGGACAGGCTGAATACACAAAAGTATATTGTACTGGAATCCAGCATATCTGAGAGCATCCCTTAAAATACCATTTCCCCATTGAAAAACGAGTGGGTGCCAAAATAAAATGGCTGCCATGGGACTAACTGTAACTCTGCACATACATTTTTCTTAAAAAAGAGTTCCAGTTAAATGAAACCTTAAGAGGAAAGAATGGAAGATTTAAATTTTTGTAGGAGGCCAAGCAAACGTTCAGGCAATAGTGTTGCCCAAGCTTACTAATATTTATTTCATTGAAATAAATGGTGTGGTTGCCTTTGTTAGCACCTGCAAATCTTTGTAAGATCAGGATTTCTGACAAGGGAATCCATCTGAAGTATATACTTGACAGAAGCAGTCTTAGTTTTTCTGAGGCCCTGGGCAAAAGTCCAGGATGGGGCCCCAGAATCACTGCCACCACTCTGCTGTCCCCGTTGCTGGCCCTTGCCCCATGTGAGGCAAATGGGAGCGGCTCAAACCAAATGCCCAAACCCCAGATGGGACAGGTACAAGCAGTCATCACTATGAGTAGGCACCCTGACCCCCAATTAGAGGAGACACAAACAACAGCAGGAACCTCTTCTTCCACCCTCTGTCGGGGAGCAAGATCTGTGGATGGGACTTGTCGGCAGGGCCTTCCCAGGATGTTTCAGTCTCCCAGTCCACAGCTGATCACTGGGTTTCAAGGGTGGGAAGGCTTAAAGCAGAGAGCTCTCCCTACAGCTGATTGCCCCAGCTGCTGCCCTGAAGCTGCCACCATCATCTGCAACTCTATGAATTAATGGCCTCTAAAATGTCCTATCATTGCCAGCCTTGCTCAGGTCTTGCAGAATGAGAGCCATAGCTTCCTTTATTGAGTCAATCCATCTCATGTTGGGTCTTCCTGATGTCAACCCAGTGTGTGGCTGCTGTAAAAAAGGCAAATTCCATGCTGGCCATAATTAGACAAGGAATAGGGAATAAAACTGCTGATATCATAGTGCCCTTGTACAAATCTATGGTGAAACCACACTTGGAATACTGTGTACAGTTCTGGTCACCACACCTAAAAAAGGATATGACAGAGCTTGAGAAGGTGCAGAAAAGAGCAACCAAAATGATTAGGGGACTAGAGCAACTGTCCTACAGGGAGCAGTTAAGACGCTTAGGGCTGTTTAGCTTGGAAAGAAGGCGGCTAAGGGGAGACATGATAGAGGTCTAAAATTATGCATGGCTTGGAGAGAGTGGACAGGGAGAAGTTTTTCTCCCTCCCATAATACTAGAACGTGAGGTCATCTGTTGAAGCTGGAGGGTGACAGATTCAAAACAGATAAAAGGAAGTCTTTTTTCACACAACGCATAGTTAAATTGTGGAACTCCCTGCCCCAGGATGTGGTCATGGCTGCCAACTTGGAAGGCTTTAAAAGGGGAGTGGACATATTCATGGAGGAAAGGGGTATTCATGGCTATTAGTTAAAATGGATACTAGTCATGCTGCATACCTATTCTCTCTAGTATCAGAGGAGCATGCCTATTATATTAGGTGCTGTGGAACACAGGCAGGATGGTGCTGCTACAGTCATCTTGTTTGTGGGCTTCCTAGAAGCACCTGGTTGGCCACTGTGTGAACAGACTGCTGGACTTGCTGGGTCTTGGTGTAATCTAGTAGGGCTTGTCTTATGTTCTATGCTGCCTTCTACTTTTCCTAACGTTATTGTCTTTTCCAGTGAATCTTGTACTTTGGCCACATTATGAGAAGACAATAGTCACAGTTTGGTCATTTTAGCTTCTAGGGAGAGTTCAGGCTTAGTTTTGTCTATTTGTCAGAATTGGTTTTGTCTAGTGCAGTTCAAAAGGGACTGCACCAAAAACTGGGTTCTTCTTTAGGCAAATTCCAGTGCACTCTTATGGAAAGGAAGTAAAATAATCTACTGATGAAACAACTTCCAACAGTTATGGTGGGGTCCAAATTTAGGGTGATGGGTTATTTTCTGATCTAGCAGTCATCATTGCAGCTTGTTATAATACCAAAGCCCTTCTGAGTACATGCAGCTATATGCACTATTGCCATCTAGTGGAAAGGTAAGTTAAGAACGCAAGTGTTTTAAGTTTTTGAAACCAAGCTAAAGGATTTCATGACAGTGGAGAATGATTTATATACATTTTAGCACCGCCCGAAAAGCACATCTCCCACTTTTATAGAAAGCTGCTCTTCTGTTTCTCAAAACATTTACTTGAAAGAGACAGATCCTTCTTGAAAAATAGACCATGCTCAGTTTCTTTGGGCAAGTTCCCATATGTGGCAAATGTGGGAGCTGGGAGTTGGAGTGGTAAGCATTATACATGCTTAGAAGGATTAATGTACTGCTTGTTACCGTGTTTCCAAATATCATGTTCACACTTTTCACTTTCTAATCCTTGCTGGGCCAGTGTGTACATATCGCAAAACCCTTGCTGCATATAGTAGTGGTGGTAGTAGTAGTAATAGTAGAATAAGAGTTGGTTTTTATATGCCGACTTTCTCTACCACTTAAGGAAGAATCAAACCGGCTTACAATCTCCTTTCCTTCCCCCACAACAGACACCCTGTCAGGTAGGTGAGGCTGAGAGACCTCTAAGAGAGCTGTGACTAGCCCAAAGTCACCCAACTAGCTTCATGTGTAGAAGTGGGGAAACAAATCCAGTTCACCAGATTAGCCTCCGTCACTCAAGTGGAGGAGTGGGGAATCAAACCTGGTTCTCTAGATCAGAGTCCACCATTCCAAACCACCGCTCTTGAATTGGCCCTTAAGGTAGACTTTGTGTGCAGCAAAATGGTCCCAATACTGCTGATATATTTAAACACTAAACTGATTAGTGTCTAGATACATCTATAAAAGACATCATTACTATAAATGGCAAATCATCCACTCGAGGGATCCCTTAGACCTATATAGAAAAGGCTACTGCCTAGAGATCAAGATGGCATTCTGTAGGTGTTACCCCATCATTGGGTGCAGTCTATTGTTCCTCCTGTCTGTTAACAGAGGCTTTTCTAATTCAAAGAAGCTGTATATTTATATCCACAACTAATCAGACATCTATTTTTGTACACAGTTTTCAGTTGCTCGCTTGAGTCAATGCTGTGTACTTAAACAGCCCACTGTATCTGGCCATTTTTAGGTCAGTTTGTCTGAAAAGAACACGCGTCCATGCAAGTTAATACTTAAGAAAGTGTACATTCTATGAAGCATTAAGGATAGCCACCTGGTGCAGGAGAAAGGAAAAGTGAAGCAGGTTACAATACAGTCCTTCTTTGCAGAGGCACTCTGTTCTAACTTTGAAAGACGCCACAGACGTTTCTTGTGCAAGAAGAGAAAGATTAGAACAAGTGGAGCATGATGGTTTAATTGCACAAAATTCATTAGATAGCCTCTCAGACAAAACAGACTGTTGATCATTTGCAGGTCACCCTTTAACTCTCCCCCACGTTTGGTTCTTCATGTACCTCATGCTCACTGCTGCACTGTCCCCGTAGGAATGTGTTGTTGCCCAGGTTGTCTCACGAACATTTCATTCATTGTTTTGACTCCAGCACTAATGCAAAATGTTCTTTTTTTTAGCAATTAACTGGTTTCTTTAGAAACATGACTATCTTTAAGTTGTCTTCGTTTGAAGCAATAGTTTGCTTTGGAACCAAGTGAAAAGGCTCACAAAACACTGGGTCCCACTTTCCTGCAAGAGTTCAGGGCAGTTTACATTGTTTGCACATCCTTGTTTTATCCTCACGACAACCCTGTGAGATAGGTTAGGCTGAGAGAGTGAGATTGGTCTGAGGTCACCAGTGATCTTCATAGTGGAGGAGGGATTTGAACCCAGGTCTCTACAGACCGTGCAGAATGTTGTTTAAAAAAAGGTTAATTTCCCCAGATCATTCACCATCTAGAACAACTCTGCATGATGCATTTTCTAGACACCATGGAAGTGGGGAAGATGGCCCCTTTTCTATGATGTCATGGTCTCTGTTGATGATATCTCAGCAATACTCTATATTACACCTATATTACATTTGTAATATCATATCTGTAAAATTACTTGGCCCTGACTGACTGATTCATAGAATTAGAAGGGACCACCAGGGTCATCTAGTCCAACCTCCTGCATAATGCAGGAAATTCACAACTACCTCCCCCACCGCACTCCCAGTGACCCCTATTCCATGCCCAGAAGATGGCCTAGATGCCCTCCCTCTCATCATCTGCTTAAGGTCATAGAATCAGCATTGCTGACAGATGGCCATCTAACCTATTCTTAAAAACCTCCAGGGAAGGAGCGCTTACCACCTCTGGGGGAAGCCTGTTCCACTGAGGAACCGCTCTGTTAGAAAATTCTTCCTAATGTCTAGACGGAAACTCTTTTGATTTAGTTTCAACCCGTTGGTTCTGGTCCGACCTTCTGGGGATTCAGTTGCTGAGTGATTCAGAATTGTTAGACCATGCTTGAAAATAGAGCTGAAATGTGTGCCACAAGCAGGCACTGCCTTGGCATCAAGCAAAGCAAGCTATACATAATAGAATTCTACCTGTAGAGAATTACTTTCATGAACACATGGAGCTGCCTTATACTGCCATTGGTCTATCAAGTCTGTACTGTCTACTTTGAATGGGATCTCAGTGGCTTTCTGGGATCTCAGTGGCTTTCTGGGATCTCAGGTCAAGGTCTTTAGCATCTCCTACTTCCTCACAGTTTTATCTGGAGACGCTGGGGATTGAATCTGGATCTTCTGCATGTAAAACTCAGAGCCACACCCCTTCCCCTTCATACTTTTGATCATTCTGGGATTGTGGGGAAGGGAAAGAACTGATATATGTCTTATAATGTATACCTAGCTGTGAGTTTTTTTTTTTTTTTGGGGGGGGGAATAATTTCTAATTTTAATCAACCAGCCATTTTGAACTGGGTACTGCAACCGCTAGAATACTTTAGCTTTTATCATGAAGGGGGTCAAAACTAGACTGCTTCTTTTGGTCTGTTCTGCCTTTAGACTCTCACCTTGAGTAACCAGAAGAGCCAGATCTCTGCTTTCATGTAGGTATAAATAACCTCTCTTGAATCTGATAAGAGTTTAACAAAAATGCAGGAAAAACTCCATCCTGTGAGACATACTGTGCCATTTAATCATTGATTTAAATTGGGAACTCTCCTGAAATACCAGTGGCACAATATGGCTATACAATTTGGCTGCACAATAGGGCTGTCCAAATAAAAGAAGATGAGATTCAGTTCTGGTAACCTTAAAGTACATACATGTTTTTGACTAGTTAAATATTTAAAATAGCAACCCGAAAGGAAGAAGATGGCATTTTCCAACTAGTGTTTTGAAAATATTTGCTTCTATTTGCAGTCATATAATGCTGAAATATGAATCTAGCGAAGACTTGAAATGACTACTGCTGAAAGTTAAAAGAGAAAGTGCCAAAGCAGGACTACAGTTGAACATCAAGAAGACAAAAGTAATGACAACAGGAGAATTACACAACTTTAAGGTTGACAATGAGGAAATTGAAATTGTTGAAGACTTTCTATTCCTTGGCTCCATCATCAACCAAAAGGGAGACTGCAGCCAAGAAATCAGAAGGAGATTGAGACTGGGAAGGGCAGCCATGAAGGAGCGAGAAAAGATTCTTAAGTGTAAGGATGTGTCACTGGCCACCAAGATCAAGTTAATTCATGCCATCGTATTCCCTATTACTATGTATGAGTGTGAAAGCTGGACATTGAAGAAAGCTGATAGGAAGAAAGTAGATTCCTTTGAAATGTGGTGTTGGAGTACAATGTTACGAATACCATGGACTGCCAAAAAAACAAAAAACAAAAACAAATCAGTGGGTTATAGATCAAACCAAGCCTGAACTGACCCTGGAAGCTAAAATGACTAAACTGAGGCTGTCGTATTTTAGTCACATTATGAGAAGACAAGAGTCACTAGAAAAGACAGCCATGCTAGGAAAAATTGAGGACAGCAGGAAAAGAGGAAGACCCAAGAGATGGATTGACTCAATAAAGGAAGCCACAACCCTCAATTTGCAAGATCAGAGCAAGATCTGCCAAAGATAGGACATTTTGGAGGACATTGATTCATAGGGTTGCCATGAGTCAGAAGCAACTTGGCGGCACTTAACACACATACACACAAATCTTTTAAAATTCATTCTGTGGCACAAGAAGGATGATATGATAGTTGGCGTGTTAGCTCTGTTATCAGAATCTTTTGTGATTTTAGTCACATACAAATTAGGTCTAAGATTGGCTGTTTTGATCCAAGATGATTTAGACTTGGTTTAAACGAGAAGTTGGATGCATGGAATGCACTTAACTAGGCAGGGGTCCACATGGTTCAGCATTATGTTTAGCGAGTTCTTAATCCATTCACCAGTCTCTGTGCGCACACAGCATCTGCACACTAGTACAACTTGAGTATGGGCCCTAAATTGGTGTGAACACACAACACTTAGCATACTGATTAAGGACCTGTTTAATGTGACATCAGGTCCGATGGAACCCTGCATTTGGAGTAGACATTTTGAACTGGTGTTACTGGCAGATCTCAGAAGAAATTTCACTGGGAAATGAGTCTTCACTGGGGCAACAACTGACCAGGGAAATGTCATGAGTTGTGGCATTCTGGTGGCAATGAAAGCTGGCTCAAAGAAAGCTTTACACTGTACATAAGGCCATGCTGGATCATACCAAGGTCTATCAAGTCCAGCAGTCTGTTCACACAGTGGCCAACCAGGTGTCTCTAGGAAGCCCACAAACAAGGCAACTGCAGCAGCACCATCCTGCCTGTGTTCCAAATCACCTAATATAATAAGCATGCTCCTCTGAGCCTGGAGAGAATAGGTATGCATCATGACTAGTATCCATTTTTATTGGTAGCCATGAATAACCCTCTACTCCATGAACATGTCCACTCCCCTCTTAAAGCCTTCCACTCCCCTCTTAAAGCCTTCCAAGTTGGCAGCCATCACATCATCATGGGGCAGGGAGTTCCACAATGTAACTATGTGTTGTGTGAAGAAATACTTCCTTTTATCTGCTTTGAATCTTTCACCCTGCATTCTAGTATTATGAGGGAGACAAGCTTCTCCCTGTCCACTCTCTCCAAACCTCTATCATGTCTCCCCTTAACCGCCTTCTTTCCAAGCTAAACAGTCCTAAGCATTTTAACTGATCCTCACAGGGCAGTTGCTTTAGTCCCCTGATCATTTTGGTTGCTCTTTTCTGCACCTTCTCAAGCTTTGCAATATCCCTTTTTAGGTGTGGTGACCAGAACTGGACACAGTAATTCCAAGTGTGGTCTCACCACAGGTTTGTACAAGGGCAGTGTAACAGCAGCAGTGTAGATCTAAGTAGAATTATACCCTTCTTTCCATTGAAACAATGGGCTTAGAAGGGTGTAACTCTGCTTAGAATTGTACTGTCAATGCAATTATACACTGCTATGATTTTCACAAACTATTGCCAGATGCTGTGTGGTAGTTTCAAGCACAGCACTGAACAGAGAAAGGATATGACAGAAACATAATAGAGGAACTATCTATTACAGTTATCCCAAAGGCCACTGTAGCAAACAAGTCTGTGTTGTCTTGCATGCCTAATATTTAATAGTTATATTTACAATGCAATTAGAAATGATAGGCACCATAACAGATGGATTTGGAGTGCTGTGGTAACTATGCCTACAGAAGTCACTCTGAAATTACAGCTGCCCATGCAGGAATATGATAGTTCTAGATCATGACATTTACCGGTAGGGCTAATGTACATTGTATTACTTCAGAATACAAGCAGGTAAATCCTGTGATTGGAAGTTCTGGATAGGCTTTGAACGACCAAGGAGTAAAATAAAAAGTGCTATCACAAAATATTTATTCAGGAAAACCAACTTCAGGAAAATCAAAAGAAGAAGAGTTGGTTTTTATATGCCAACTTTCTCTACCACTTAAGGAAGAATCAAACTGGCTTACGATCACCTTCCCTTCCTCTCCCTTCAACAGACACCCTGTGAGGTAGGTGGGGCCGAGAGAGCTCTAAGAGAGCTGTGACTAGCCCAAGGTCACCCGGCTGGCTTCATGTGTAGTAGTGGGGAAACCAACCCGGTTCACTGCATTAGTGTCTGCCGCTCATGTGGGGAATCAAACCTATTTCTTTAGATTAGAGTCCACCGCTCCAAACCACTGCTCTTAACCACTTCACACTACGCTGGCTCTCAAAAGTTAAACAACCATGACTTTAATTTTATTCAGGTGACAATCTGCAAATAGGCTTCTGTTTTAAAGATCACCAAAGCATCGTTTGGTGCTTTGCCAAATTAGATAGAACTTCCCAAAATCACCAAGCAGTTGGTGTTCAATTAAATGGATGAGTTGAGATCACCAAGAGTTAAATAGAACAGAAGGCTTTCTCTGACACCAGAGTAACATTACAACTCCTGATATGCTAAAACGATCTCTCCTTTGAAGCTTTAATTAACACCAAGGCTGATGTAAGGGCTAAGAATATGAGCCTTATGTCAGGATGTCTTCAGTTCAAACCATGCCTTAGCAGTAAACTCAGTAGATAAAACTGGGCCAATCGCTGTGTCTCAGCCTCAGCTGTCCTTCTGCAGTAAGGAAACAACAGTGCTGGCCTATTTTGCTAAGCCATTGTATGTATGTCTGCAATACAGTACAAATGTTAACTAGTAGCATTGTTTTTAAGAATTCTTTTAATTCTGGAGATGGGCAAACTCTCTCCCTTTCACACTCCAACTGAAAATTAAAGAAGGAAAAAATCCTGATTGACTGGATCTCTACAGTTTTTCTTGACTGAGCCTCAAGTTGCAAGATCCTGGCACACACCTGATGCCACTGGGCTCCTTTGTTAACTGGTTCAGACATGCACGTTCATCACTTGATGACTGTGGTATCAACTGGTAACTTGGATGTGTGAATGAGACCTCACACAGAAGAACCTTTCATATTGCATCCCATCAACTCACAACTCTGTTCAATAGGTGCAGTGGAGCATGTGAACAGAATCAACCAATGATATGAAGCCAAATGATGGACATAAACATGTAAATCAGCCCCTTTGTAAGTGAGTGCTGAATATGTGAGTTTGTTTAAGAAATGTGGGGGTCGGAGAGTCACACTGCTGCTCTTCTAACCTGAATCAAGCAGCCATTTGATGATGATGATGATGAAGAGTTGGTTTTTATACCCTGCTTTTCTCTACTTAAGGAGTCTCAAAGCAGCTGACAATCACAATCCCTTCCTCTCCCCACAACAGGCACCTTGTGAGAGAGTTGTGAAAGAACAGTGACTAGCCCAAGGTCACCCAGCAGGCCTCATGTGGAGGAGTGGGGAATCAAACCCTGTTCTCCAGATTAGAGTCCGCAGCTCTTAACCATTACACCACGCTAGGGGAGAAGGTTGGAAGCATGCGCTGACTGACTCTGTTACAGCTGTTACTGTTTGGAACAGCAACAGACCACACGTCTCAGTGATGTTTTAAAAATCAGCTTAGATGCAAGTTTATGGTGAGAAGGGGTTCTGATCTTATCTTCCTCTCCAGCTCTCCACATCTCAGTGATAGGCATTCTGGGTCACATTTTAGGGAGGAAGTCCATTACTCACTCTGATCTTTAGGAACAGTGGGAAGGTAGTCATCCATACCAACAGGACAATGCTCAGGCTTGATTCCCCACCCCTACACTGCTTTTGTGAAGGTATACAACTCCTGGGCATAGGGCAGAAAAACACTTCTCATTAAAAAAAATCTTATATATTGCGTTTGAAATTTATTACAAAAGCATACATTTAAATATCTGAGTATTACAATGAAGGAAATAGTTCTGTCACTATGGGATGGACCAAATGTTTCCACTGAGTTGGAGCCAATGACCTGCCTCTGCTCAGACGTCCTTTGATGATGCTTCATTCATGAGCAAGTTTATTGGTGGACTTCTTCCACTGCTGAAAGAATTCTTTTCCCATTAGAGAAAGTTTTTTTTTTCTCTCTCTCTCCATCAAAGTATAAACTTACTGGGAGTAAGCAGACAACCTTACAGAAGAGATTAACTGGATCCAGCCCCATGTGAAGTATCTCTACTGTATGGTATTTATATGTCCGTATCAGTTCCAACAAATCATAGCATGTACGGCCATTGAATTATGGTTTTTAGCCTGTAAGAGCTACAAGCTAAAAACTGGAATGCTTTGCGTAGCACAAAATTGTAAAAATGCAACATTGGCTATAAAATAAGTATACATTTACACAGAGATAAAACCCATGGAGTCCAGTTGTGCTTACTTCCTAGAAACTGTACTTAAGAAAACTGCAGCTTTATGAAACTCAGTGAATAGTGTTTGAAATGCTGGAAACCCGTCTAGAAGACTTTCCATGGCTGCATAAAGTATATAAGATTTAAAGCACTCTCTTTAATTTCATTTGTGCCAATGTTTCCTACTGCTGTTTTGCAAATTTAGGAGTGCAAATGAGAGTGATTTCAATTACCTGTCAAGCAAACTCAACTTGAGAGATAAACTGCTGTGGCTTTTCTCCCTTTACATTCTTTCTTGGAATGATTTTCCCCCAACATGATCTCATAAAATTTTACAACGGATCTAATATCTCTTCCTTGTAAAATGTGTTTGTGTGGAAGCCAAGTTAATTAAAACTTTATTGCTAGTATGGTAGGCTCTGACTTGCATTACATGTGTGTATGAGAAGTATAACTGTATGCAAGTAAAGACTTAATAATTAACAAGCTCAAGAATAGATTCTGTTGCGTATATGACCCGCTGGGGACGGCCATTCTCTAGCCCTGTTTCTCCCTGCCTTCTCAGACTGTTCTCTGCTGCTGCTTTTCATATCATGGCACTGAACTTTGATTCCATCTCCTCCATTTCCACATCTAAGCTGTAACTAGATCTTTATGCTTGTTTTTTGAAATCCCCCCCCAGTTCTGTAGCTGCTATGAAACCCTCACCCAATCAGGTTTTCTCTAAACTCTCAGCCTCCTCTTCGTTAGCCTTTCCCGATTGTAAGAGAGGTCCACGCTCCCTATTTTCCAGAAAGGGATAATTCTTCATGGGTTGTTGGGAAGAGCTATAAAACATTCAAAATATTCTATACAAAACTATTCATGATGGCTTCTTTTTGTCTGTGGCTACTACAGAAAATTGTATAAAGGTGTGGTTTACATTGAGTGTGTAAATCAATGTAATGTTGGGTACTTATAACGTGAAAGTTGAATGGCCAATTTTGAATCCTGCGAATGTCAAATTATATTATGTAATGTAATAGCACTACCTAATTGATTTTTAATTCTAAGAGGCAGCTTTGATCAGCATTGTTCATCTTTAAATGATACATCTTCTCAGCTGGACTGATTAGTTTCCACTGAAAACCTCTGAATCTGAGCATTCAGTAAAACAGCACAGAATAACTTTTCAATAACTATAATTACACTGGCTTTGTAAGATGAATTTTCTTCTCATTTGTATTGTGCAAACCTCAAGGTTCAAAGAATATCTGAAGCAGACTTTCTGATGCAGTGTAAAACTTTAAGCTAACAGAGATGGTTTCACAGGCCAAAAAGATTCATCTCTAAAATTGTTTAGAGCCAGCCAAATCATTTCAAAAACATCAGAATGTTCTGTGTTGGTTATGCGACTGGGTGTGGTTTAAGGATTTTTTCAGCTGTTCACAGGTGAGTCCATTTGTGCGGTTAATGTTTGGGTGTGAAGAGAACCAGTGTCGTTTAAAGTCCAATAGGTATAAAGGTAAAGGTCCCCTGTGCAAGCACCGGGTCATTCCTGACCCATGGGGTGATGTCACATCCCAACGTTTTCTAGGCAGACTTTATTTATGGGATGGTTTGCCAGTGCCTTCCCCAGTCATCTTCCCTTTACCCCCAGCAAGCTGGGTACTCATTTTACCAACCTCGGAAGGATGGAAGATTGAGTCAACATTGAGCCGGCTACCTGAAACCGACTTCCGTAGGGATCGAACTCAGGTCGTGAGCAGCACTTGGACTGCAGTACTGCAGCTTACCACTCTGGCCATGGGGCTCACTCCAATAGGTATATCTGGTTGGAATTCACGAATCATGACCCAACCTGAAACCCCATTCAGAAATACAGTAAAATATCCTAATACAAATAAAAACATGCCTGACATTTGGAAGCAATTGGAATTTTGAGCGGATACTTTGGCGTATCATTGCTTGACTTCATTTTCCCATGCACTGAAGCAGGAGGAACTGGGCAGCAAGAGGGAAGTGACAGCAGTTACATATGTGCTGGGGATATCATCCAACCAGAATGTTCCCATGAAACGAGATTGTCCCAGTTGGCATTTTAGAGCTCAGTGTCTTCACATTTTTCAAGTTATTGCATGCACACAGTAGCTTGAGGACAGCTTTCTTATTCTATATAAAAACGGATCCTGTTTGCCTGAGTTATTTTGTTACTTGATCATAGAATCATAGAGTTGGAAGGGGCCGTACAGGCCATCTAGTCCAACCCCCTGCTTAATTCAGGATCAGCCTAGAGCATCCCTGACAAGTGTTTGACCAGCCTCTGCTTAAAGACTGCCAGTGAGGGGGAGCTCACCACCTCCCTGATTCCACCTTCGAACAACTCTTACTGTAAAAAAATGTTTTCCTAATATCCAGCTGGTACCTTTCCGCCCACAATTTAAACCCATTATTGCAAGTCCTATCCTTTGCTGCCAACAGGAACAGCTCCCTGCCCTCCTCTAAGTGACAGCCCTTCAAATACTTAAAGAGAGCAATCATGTTCCCCCTCAATCTCCTCTTCTCCAGACTAAAAATTCCCAGCTCCCTCAGCCTTTCCTTACAGGGCTTGGTCTCCAGGCCCCTGATGTTGCACACATGCTAGGCAGGCACAGAAAAACTATGCTTATACCCACTGAAAGCAAAGCAAGGATGGTTAGGGAAGGGGGCAGAGGTAAGGTTATTGGGTTTGTAAGAACAAAACAACCTCAGTAATTTCCTTGACCCTTCGCAGTCTGGGTTCCAACCCAATTATGGGACCTGAAATGGCCTTAGTGACTTTTGTGGATTATCTGGTTTTTGGAGGAGAATAGGAAAATATCTCACTGTTCCATTAAAACTGTAAGCAATTTTTGTCACTGTAGATCATATTGTTCTTAGATAGGTTTCAAGGTCTGGTCAGAGCATCTGCGGTCGTACCCAGATAATTTCTGTCTCACAGCATTAATTGGAGAAGCTTTTTCAGCATTAAGGACATTGACCTGCCCCTAAAAGTTTGGTAGTATTGGCTATGCGGTCAATCTATGAGAATGTCCTTGTCAAGATAATCAGTAACTATTATCATAATCAATATGCTAATAGCACCAGCATTATATGTCTTTATTTAAGCAAACAGCAGTGATTATCTTGGTCCTAAAGTGAAACAATCAGGTGATCCCTGTATCCAATGGGACATATGTCTACTGGATGGAGCGGTATTCACTTCTTCATAGCAAGATGAAAGCCTTGGAGTTGCCATGATCTGCTTTGGCCTTTTTTAAAAAGGAAGTGGCCACAACTGACTTTTCTCAGCTACACTCGCTGTTCCAGTTGCCACTCTTTTTAGAACAGAGGAGACTGACCACCAGTGTTCCTGATGCCATCAAGGCTGGGAAAAACCTCCTCCTGCAGATGGGTATAGTTTCTTTGATATGCTAATGCCTCACTATTGGCTGAGTAGGTTCTGTCAGGGAGTGAGGGTGGCCTGTCAGGTACTCGGGTGGAAGTAGAACTGTCATGGGGCAGCCTGCTGAGGCTTCCTCAGTCAAGGAGGACCTTGAAGCAGCAGGCAGGGGAAGGGAGGAACAACAGCAGGCTAAACAGTCACAGACAGATGTGCCTACAGCTTCCCAGAGCAGGGGACTCACCTGTGTCAGAGGGCCAGCCGCAGGCAATATCACCAGAGAGCCCCCAAGGTTCAGAGCACTCCTTCACAAGCGTAGGAATGCTAGACTGCAGGCCCAGCAAAGATCACTCCCTGCTGACAGTGATGAGGCTAATGAGCTTTATCCAGCAGGGAATGCTGAGTCAGAGAAACAAGCAACAGCTGGTTCACCCTAGGCCTATTCAAGCAGGTATTTGCATCCAGGCCAGCGTGGGAACAATGAGGTACTACCACTCTGTGCTCTCTTTGGACTCTTATACCACTGGATACTCTTGTGGCCTTGACCTTGGAACTGACTTTTGGAATTTGGACTTCGCTTCTGATACTGACTTTGGATCCAGACCTGAAACAGTCCGGTATTGACCCTCAAACCGCTATTCAACTATGCTACCCACCTCTGGCCCTCATGTCTGCCAGCATTCAGGACAATAACCATCCATACTGTTGTAACCTCACACACTGGTTACAGAATTACACTTGATTTTTAACTGCCCCTGAAGAGAATTCAGAAGCTGCAGCTGGTGTTTCTACACCCCAATAAGTATTGACAGGTGAGAATATATTCAGCCAGGTTTTTTTTGACAATGACAGTGACTGCTTGTGGTATTCCAGGCCTGAGTTAAAAATGCTGGTGCTTGTCTTTAAAGCCCTTCATCAACCTTCCTTATATGCTCTCTCTCTCCAGATGACTGTCCGCTCCAGTTAAGATACCTACATCAACCCCTACTCAGTTTACCTTTATTATGTGAGTTAAAAATTATCAAAAACAAACTGTGGGGCTTTTACTGCTAGTACTACGCAGAGCTGTCATGGACCAATGGGCTGCCCTCACATTACCCAGGCTCAACCTAAACATATGAAAACCAATCATATATACGGTTGCCAGGTGGCTTGGAATGGTGGGCAATTACCCGGCAATCCATTGGCCGGCTCACAGCAAGGATCCCACGTGCAGGCGGCCGCGAGCGACACGATCCCATCACTTCCAGTTTACTTCCGGAAGCGCCACAGTGCGAAGGGATGATGTACCACTCAAATGGGGGTTTGCAGCCACACACATGTGATCCCCACCCCAAAAATCTTCCACTGTAGGAGAGGGGAGACCTGGCAACTCTAGTCACATAGCTTGCCTGGTTCAGTGGTTGCCAAGTGTGACTGGGCCCTGCCATAATTTTGCATCCATAGTCCCTCCACCCTGGTGTCCCAAAGTCCTGACATAGAGCTTGAGAGAGATCAGGATTAACTCCTTGCTGATGGTCTTGTGAAGGATTATTTTGTGGATGATTTGATGGAGGAGAGGCTAGTCTGAATAAGTACCAATTTGGCTGCTAAATTTGATTCGGTTGCAGCTTTTAAATTTATATTTAATATTTATATAAACCACTTTAAGCTAGGGAAAGATGCCTTTGAATTTGTAGTTGAGACATCCTAGTTAATTTAGACAAAATCTAATCAAAAGCACCCTGCAACAAAATACACAGATGGCAAACCAATATATTTAGATTCAAATGTACCAGATTGATTGTTAATTAAAGCTAAACAAATCTTTAAAATCTTTAAATCTATATGAAGGCAGAATGCTCCAATTTGGCATTTCTAACATCAGCACATAGCAAAATACTTTTTATATGGAAAAACATCAAATATTTATATTGATCTAATTTTCTGCCCTGTCCTGGATGGCCCAGGTTATCCTGATCTTGTCAAATCTTGGAAGCTAAGCAGGGTCAGCCCTGGTTAGTATTTGGATGGGAGACCACCAAGAAAGTCCAGGGTTGCTATACAGAGGAAGGCACTGGCAAACCACCTCTGTTAGTCTCTTGCCTTGAAAACCTTATGGGGTTGTTATAAATCAGCTGTGACTTGACCGCACTTTACACACACACACACACACACTTAATTTTCTAGTCTGGAGAATTACAGAGTTACAGTGGTTTGGAACCAAACATTCTTTCAATGGATCAGGGCGGCAATTACAGCTGATTATTCTCCTCCCAAAGCAGACAATCACCTCCTACCTCCCATTGATCTTTGGGGTCCTCTGACCACCCGGAGGCAAATTTTGGGGCTCCAGAAGGAGAAGAGGAGGCAGAAATGTTTCATTTCTGTCAGTGAGCTCCGCTCATACAGTTTGTTGGATCCAACCAGACTCACATAAGGGGACTAGTTCCTTTCCACTATAAAAACCCTGGACTGGTCCCCATGCTATTCCCACTGGTGCCCTTCAGAAGAAACTTTCCTAGGGATGCAGGAGGCTGTAGTATGAAAGAGAAAGTTGCAAACATCATACCACAAGTGGTGGGTTTGCTTTGGGTCCGCCCTGATGGGATTTTAATTGTGCATTAAATTGAACTACATCACAGGACTTATCACAGAGATAACTTCACCATATGCCTGCTCATTTCAGTAGGTTAATAATCTGTAATTGATTATAAAACTACCTAGTGCACAGGAGAGTATGCAAATCCTTAATAAACCTCTAAAGTCTAATTCTCATTTGATTAGTTGAGAGAGAAAAGTGTTGAGAATTTTGACAAATCACCCACAATTAATTGGTAAAGAAATTCCACAAACAACTATAATTTCAAGGTGCTGTTGTACTGTATAATATTCAGCATAATCAGGGAATAATTTTTCAGATAGGAATGCCATAGCAAAAAAACAAAAAAAACAAACAACTTTAAATGTGAAGTGTGTGATATACTCATACAACTTTCTGGCTACTGAATTAAAACATAACTTGTTAAATAAACAGTTCAATTTAGCACTGTTGGTGTTGGCTTAAACAAAGCACTGTCAAAAATAATTAAGAAGATTAATTGGAAATTACACAAGATCTATATTCAACATAAAGCAAAGGTTAGGCACACTGTTCAAGTACCATTTATCTTAATATCCATGCAAGCTGTATTGATTAATAAATCTGGACTATGACCCTTTGATAAAAAAATCCCCACCAGATGTAATATCTGAACATTTTAAACAAAAATACATGGATGAAATGTTACAGGCAAATTGTGGCAGGAAGGACAAGTGGGACAAAAGATAGGAATCATGGGGTCAAATCAACTTTCAGTCCTGTCGAACCTAGCATAGTTCTCAGTCTGCAGATTTTGTTTTCTTTTCTGAAACGGTAAAGACTAAAAACACAACTCTGAGAAATTCTTGGGAATCTAATTTCTGAGCTAGGCTTAAGATCCAGTCGTAGCTCTGTCTAGCAGGTACTCAGTACCAGGCAGGATGTAGCACCAAACAGGGAATTCACCCGAGACTTTTTTGTATATTTCTTTTCATTTGAACTGACTGTAGATCTCTACAGGCAAGACCATAACACATTTAATGCTGATGGCAAGCTGCTCATCCTTTTTTTCGGGGGGGGGGGGGGAGAGGCGGTGTCTTTCCAAATGGTTAAAGGCAGTCAGGGGGCATCAAAGAATGTGGGGGGAAAGGGAGCTCTTCCTAGGATAAACAAAGATAGTGGTCAATTCCAGAGGCTCAGCAGGCTCCATAACTTTACCAGGGATTGTGTGGAATTACTGTGGGCTCAGAGCAAAGATGCCACTTGCATTATCCAGAGCCTCCTGGTCAGTGGAGGATGAGCACAATTTGTTCAACCACACAAGCATTTTTCAAGCTGCCTATGTTGTGCAAATCATGGTAACCTTGTGGGATCCTAGCTGGCTGGTGACAGTCCTGTAGTGTCCCACAGGCAATTGTTTATTGGATACTGAGAGGATAGATGGAGTAACAGTTGGAGACAGATAAAATGCTGCTCTGTGTGGCACTGCACAGCATACTGTGGCAGCATTTTCTCTTTGTTCGTTCTGGTCTTACCTCATCCTACCACCATCGGTCCTAGGCCTGGATCAATCTAGATGTTAGGCTGTGCTGGCCCAATAAAGACATAATTGTAAAGCATCTGCAATTTTGTTATGCAATACAAAATCATTTCACTTTCTAGTATCATAAATAAGGCTGTGTTAGGCTTAAAGTTCTCCAACAACCAAAGGGATGAATTCTGGATAAATCAGAACTTTCTGATAATCGCACAATTTTATTCAACTAGATTAACACTCGGTTTGACATCTTTAAAAAAAGAATATTTTACATGATAGAGAAATAATTCTACTATTGCAATATAGTATTGCTATAGGATATAGTATAGTATACATGTCTATATTTTTCAGCTGCAATAAATTATATAGAATATGTAGAGTCTATTTCAGATTAAATTCACATAGATGATAAATCTGTTAGAAATATAAACGAGGATAAATTTATATGGGATGTATAATGCTTGGTCTTTGCTTTGTCAAAAGAAGGGTTATTTATGATCCCAAGTGTCCAATCACTTGTATTTTTAAAAAAATGTAACTAGCTTTGTATTTACTTGCAAGGCATTTTGCTGATTCTTGAAGCAGCATACTAGAATCTGGATAGAAACACTTCCAGGAAATAAAAGTGCTACCATCAAATTATTATGAAATGGTCAACATGTAAGCAATGCTTAACATGGCTGCAGTGAAGCAGTGGTACACTTGAGCAGGGCTTTCCCATTGCAAATGGCAAAAGGGGGGTTATTTATGCCCTTGCAAAGTCCACTTTCTAAGACAGCCAGCCTCATGTGAACAGATCCAGCCTCTCATTCTGGTCCAGATAGGGGCCATATCCTTAGCTAGATGAGGAACTGCACCTGCAGATGGGTGAGGCACACGTAGTTCCCTCACTGATCCTGTCAAAACAACTGTGAATACAGGGCTGATTTTTTTTTTAAAGGGCAGAGCTAATGAGGTGTTCTGAAAAGGGAATGGAGCAGCTGGATTCAGTCCCCTGTTGAACAGCTTGTGCAGTTTCAGATTTTCTTTACCGCAAACGTGTTGCCGTTGGATTTTGGCTTGTTTTAAACATGTGCGTCCACATTTTCTCATGAAAAGATATCATATGAAAAACAGACTTCACAACCGGTCAGATTATATCAAACTTGTAGTGTATTTGTGGAAGTATCTAATATCAATGGTCATCAGTACCAACATGAGTTAGCCTCATGTTTGTTATATCTGAAATAAGTGCCTCCTCTTAGTCACTGTTTTATAGGACACAATTTTTTACAAATCGGGACTGTCGTAAACAGAGACCAACTGCTAACAATTGTCAACAAGTTTAGAAACGGTCTGATACCCTTTGCACAGATCTCTGACCTTCGTTAAGGACAGGTTGGATAGAAGACTGATCTTAATATGTTCCTCTTAAACTGTTAGCTACTTCTAAAAATAAGATTTGTTTATTGTTTCAGATACACCAGACACCACCCTTATTGTTCATAGAATTCTATTTTTTAGCCTATTTAGTTGTACTCGGTACAAAGCAAACTGTGGTGAAATAATAATCTAACTAGGTAACTTAATATTTAGCTAATGACTGTTGGGAAATCATACAAAGTAAAATTAGTAACAGAATTCTATAGCTTGTTAGCTCTGCTCTTTGAAGTTACCCAGGAATTCCGGCTGCAAGTTTTCCCCTTGTTCATAGCATAACTATAAGCTAGATATTGAATTACTGTTCAAGTGGTGAAGACTTTTCTGTTTTTCTTTGCTAGCACTAAACTTCAATAGTCTCTTAACTTTGATTCCATAACTGAAGCCATTAGCATTGAAGTCTGAGTGCAAGATGGCTACAACTGAAAAAGGATGTTGAAGAGTGAAATGGGGTTTACAAAAGTCCATCATGCAAAAAAGTCTAACATACTAGGAGCCAATAATATCAAAGAAGCCATGTCACAATATAACGACAGAGATGAATTACATCATTAATATACAATAAATTAGTACCAAGGCAAAGGATAAAACTACACCAAGCACATATGGCATATGACTAAATATGACAAGTTATACATTCAAGTGGAGAGTGAACTTGCTCAGAAATACTTATTCTACATCGATGGAGTTTTGAGCAACTTTACACCCATATGAAATTGTAGACCTTGACATAGTCAACCAATATTCTTGGATATTTGTAGTTTCAGTGTTTTATATTTTGTTTTTGCATCCTCCCTCAGTGTACATCAATGAGATTTGTTTTTCAAATATAACACAGACCATTGCTATGGTCATTATTACAGTTATTGGCTCCCTAATACATATTTTGAAGGTGAATGTCTTGTACTTGCGTGTGTACGGAAATATCCCACAATTCAAGGGTATTGAGCCAATCCTGAATCTGAACCCCAAAACTGGTTGGGGAAGAGCCCCCCCAGAACACCTGCATGGTTTACATGCAATCTTCAAACAACAAATGTACAGCCTTCAACTCAAATCTTCATTGCCCTTCTGCTGCTCACTGCTGTGCTTTAGGTGGGCTACTCTTCACACACATTAATAGAATGTTTACTTGTTGGCACATGATTTTTTTTTAAAGTCTGTTTTAGGGAGAAAAGTACACATGAAGCTGACTTATACTGAATCAGACCCTTGGTCCATCAAAGTCAGTATTGTCTACTCAGACCGGCAGTGGCTCTCCAGGGTCTCAGGCAGAAGTGTTTCACATCACCTACTTGCCTAGTCCCTTTAACTGGAGATGCCGGGGATTGAACCTGGGACCTTCTGCAGGTCAAGCAGATGCTCTACCACTGAGCCACAGACCCTCCCTGTGTCACATGTGCCAAACCAATCAGCACTATGCACAGCTGATTCTTCAGGAAACTAGTAGAACTAGCTTTTGTTGAGCTTGATGCTGCCAAGAAACTGTTATGCATGAACAAAATGGGTGAGTATGGACCCACAATGGCTTGACCATTCTAATTATGGAAGTCTGTGTGTAGCCTGATAGTGAAGAGAACTGCCACTTTTTCCTGGTCTTCAATCTGTGCCTTTAACAGCAGCTTAGACATGATGTACATATGACTGCCGCCAAAAATGGCAACTCTGTGTCTAGTCCCTTTCCCCCTGTAACATCCACTGAAACTTGCTCTGCCAAGGACTGTTGTGCGACCAAGTTCATGTCCATGCTAGAAAAAGGTTCATGACCTTAATTTCTGGCTGCTAGGCTGCTGTTAAAGGCATAGAGGGCTCACACTACCAAAAATTTACATCCTTAGATGGTAATTTGGGTTCTGTGAACACTCAGGGGTTTACCTAAAAACACCTTTTAAAAGTAGGCAAACGATTTTAGATTGGGTCTTTCTATCTTGCCTTCAGACTGCCAGATTAGTAGGTAGCCAACAAAACAAAAGAATGTTTACCTCTGGCACCTGTATGCAATCTCAGGGAACTCCTAGAGGCTAATTTTCCATCAGGTAGGATTGGAAGGGGTCTGAGCAGGTTTAAACAAAGAACTCTACTTTTTGTTATAAATGATTTTGGGGAGAGTTTTTTTCTTTAGGGAGAAAAGAGAAGTTGAGTGTACATGAAGATGACTTCAATGAAAGAGACCAGAAATGGCTGGTTGTGGAGGCTAAACATGGCCTGAAACAGAAATCTTAATAACTACAATTAAATCATTAAGTTTATTCTGCCTACTTCTTAATTAACCATCAATAGGGGATCTAGGGAAAGAGGTTGTGTTTATTGCTCATTTTATTTTCCTTTTGTCAGTAGTAGTTAAGACATTGTTGCTCCCCTATATCCTCCCCCCTTTTGTTAAAACCCATGAAATTTTCTGAAGGTTGTCTGCACCCATCAAAAGCCTAACTTGGCCCATGCTTACCAAGGTACAAAGGAGGGAGTCTTCTACCTTGACCTGAATTCACCTTTAAAAAAAAGGTAAAGGTCCCCTGTGGAAGCACCAGGTCATTCCTGACCCATGGGGCGACATCACATCCCAAGGTTTACTAGGCAGACCTTGTTTACGGGGTGGTTTGCCAGTGCCTTCCCCAGTCATCTTCCCTTTACCCCCAGCAAGCTAACAAGTTAATTACCCTAACAAGTGATATTATCCAGGCTTTTTTACATCCATGTGATTTGAAGTAGGTGTCCAGTTCTTAATCAGAGCAGTCTTTTATAATACAAAAGTGGAGAGTCTAACTCTAGTCATATCTCTAAATCTTGCGGTGGCAGTAAAAAGGACACACCTCTGTGCATGTAAGAGGTAGAATAAAACTGGAGAGGTAAAGTCCTCAGCCAGCATGTTCCTATATAACATGAACAATTTTATATGTACCCCCCCCAAAAAAATCCAAGGTGAACTAAACTAAGGGAACTTAGATACAAATTCATTAGAAATCTGCATGTCAAATGTATATAATACAGGGTTGATGTTATTTTATCTCTAAATTAAGTCGCTCCCTCAAGGGGATTACAGAATTGCACTTTCCAAAATTTCAGTTTAGTACTAAATACTACTAAATACTGAGCACACTGCATCAGAGTGTGTTGTGGTGTGAGCTTTCATTTTGCCTACAGGTACTCTTTACCAAATCCTGTTAAAATTCAGATACTCTAACAATTTAATTTTAGGCTCAGTTTAAATAATGTTGCAGTTATATAGCGTGATTTTCAGGAAACTTTCAATGTTAAATCTCCAAAAACCAAAGTACACAAGAATATTTCTCCGTTTTAATGACACACATTTGATTGCAGTTAAACTACTGGTACCAACAGTTTTGTTTTAATGTTTCATTCCAATTAAATAAAAAGAGCTTATCTTAATTACCGTATTTTTCGCTCTATAACACGCACCTGTCCATAAGACGCACCAAGTTTTTAGAGGAGGAAAAAGAAGAAAAAATATATTTTTCTTCTTTTTCCTCCTCTTTCCTCACCGCCCCCCTTCCCGGGACTCCCGGGAAGAGGGGCGGCGGGTGTTTAAACTCTGCTCTGCCTGGGCAGGCAGCGCAGAGCAAATTCAAGACCCACAGCCCCCCTTCTCGGGAGTCCCAGGAAGGGGGGCAGTGGGTCTTTAATTTGCTCTGCGCTGCGCGGCTGGGAGGGGCCTTCCGCCCCCAGCTGGCTGGTGGAGTCCCAGCCGGCTCCCAGGGTGGCCCGGCTCCGCGCCCTGCTGCCGTTGCATTCGCTCTATAACACGCACTGACATTTCCCCTCCCTTTTGAGGAGGAAAAAAGTGCGTGTTATAGAGCAAAAAATACGGTACCTTTCAGAGCCCTGATAGAGATCTCATTCTATTCTGTCATTTTGTCACAATGCTGACTTTCTCTGTGTTTTGCTGTTAAAGAATGGTGAGTTTGAAATTATTTGCACATTTAGTATCATTGTCTCTTCAACTAGCCAAGTGTTTCATAGTGCAGAAAGTAATACTATGCAGTGTGCTTTTCTGCATATATAAAGACATTGTAAACTTTAAGGAATAAAAAATTATGAGGAATGTGTACACAGGCCACTATTGTACAGGAAATAATACTCAGGTGAAGCCTGTTTTCAAGGTTTTTCTTCTTTAAACATGGTTTAAGTCATGCTACCAATGGTCTATCTGCCTATATATTTTCCATGGTCTTTATACCAGCATTTCTATATCTCATTGAGTAGGAGGGATCCTTTCCTGAAATAAATATGTACCCCCACACACACACAGAGTCATGGAAAATTTCCTGCAGCCTGACTCGCAACTAGCCATGGCTACTAGTCAAAATGAATACTAGTCATGATGCATACCTATTCTCTCCAGGATCAAAGGAGCATGCCTATTATATTAGGTGCTGTGGAACACAGGCAGGATGGTGCTGCTGCTGTCGTCCTGTTTGTGGGCTTCTTAGAGGCACCTGGTTGGCTACTGTGTGAACAGACTGCTGGACTTGATGGACCTTGGTCTGATCCAGCAGGGCTTTTCTTATGTTCTAACTCCATTAGACTCCATCTGAATCCAAGTTATCTGCCAAATCTTAAACACCGCTGTGCACCATGACAGCTTAAATGGCATCTTCCTGGTAATAAGGCAATGCCCCAAGCTTGTTTATTAGTGAGGAAGGCAGTACAGAGTTATGGTGGAGCTCCAGCAACAATGAAGGCCACATTAAAGAATGGTCCACTTCCTGGACTGGTTAAGTATTTTGCATGGTACACAGAAAAAGGGAGAAGAGCACAGAAGATGCACTGGCTCTTTGGCTAGGACTGGTCCCAAAGAAAGACTGTTTTTCATTTAGAAATGCAAGAGCCTGAGTTACACAAACTTCTGGGTCACTGCCTCTGGGTAGCAAAAAAGGGGAAATGCTGCTGTTTTCATTTCTCTCTCTCAACCCAGTTCGGGATCAGACTTTATGCCTATTTTCCATGAAATTAAGAGAGAGTTTAAACAAAAGAATTGTTTAGTAGTATGGAGTCTCAGCAGGAAACGCATGCACTGGGTTTTTACTTTATAACGTATTGTGGTAGTCCTAGCTTATGCAAAACAAATGTAGCAAGAGTATTCTGAGAAGCGTGGCGTCTCCTTTGAGGAAAGAACAGTGTTTAATTAAAGCAAAAAGACTGCAAAGATGGGAGTGGCTTCCTTGGTTGGTTCCTTTACAGCCATCTGTGGCAATCCCAACAAATTCTTCATTCTACGTTTCTGTACTTCGTGAACAGATTGTACAGCACTCTCAAGGTTGACTTCAAATCACAATTGACAATGTCTAAGGGAGAAAAAGAAGAAGAAAGAATAGTCAGCTCTTAGAATAATACCCAACGAGCAAACAAAGGACCAAACTTTGGAGGAAGCATCAGTATACCTTTACTTAAAATGGAAGTGGTTTAAGTGCATTTGACTTAAGTGGGATCTTAACAGCCTTGGTTCAGGACTATTGCCAATTAGGTACCAGGAAAAGAAAAGGCACACACAACTTTCAATCCACCAAACCAAACATAGCCAGCCGTCCAGATATTATCTAATGACAAGTCCATAAGCTACTCAAATTCCTGACAAAGGTGGCAAAAACATGGAGTTGTCAGAGCTTGGTAGGCCATGGTTGTGAGTCCTAAATGACAGCTTGGTAGATTATTGGCAGAAACATTCTCTCTTCTCTCTCCCCTTCCATTCTAAGAGCATGCCAGTTATTTCTTGGTTCTCAGAAAACCATAGTTTGTCATTATATCTGCACCAGCAAACTATGGTTTCTGTTTGTCCTGCAAACCAAATTATGGAATACAAGCCAGTTTTGATATAACAGCGATCTTTGGTTTGCTGAAGACAAAGAAATAACTAATTGGTTTCCAGTACATGAGGGAAGGAGGAAGGAAGGGAGCATGACATAGCCCAATCTCGTCAGATCTTGGAAGCTAAGCAGGGTCAGTACTTAGATGGGACAATACCAAGGAGGACTCTGCAATGGCAAACCATCTCTGCTTCTCACTTGCCCTGAAAGTACTTTGTTGGAGTTGTATTAGTCAGTTGCAACTGGATGGCAGATACGTAAGTACATGAAGGAAGAAGAAAGGGGGGGTTTTCTGAGACCAAGGATCCTGACAGTGCAATTCTGTGACCTTTTTCCTGAGAGTAAGTTCCATTGACGAGACCTGAGTAGGATTCTGAGTAGACCTGAGTAGGATTGCTCTCTGTGTTGCTGTTATGCTTATCAAGAGCAAGAGACTTAAGTGTTACTGCCTAGGAAGAAAACTCACTGGCTGATTGCAACTGGGCAGCACTGAAAAGGTCTTGACACAATGCTGGACCTGGGCCTGAAACAGTCTACAACCACAGGAAAATTGAACACATCAATCACTACAGTTTTATGTATATGACAATCATGAGCATAAGAATATAGGAAAGTCATTAGATAGCTTCCAGCTCAGTGGCCCTTCTCCCTCAATTTGAAACCCAGTAACAGTAACCTGCAATGTGAGTCCCAGTTTTAGGTTTTTCGCTCTAAACAATCATTTTTCTGCTTCTCTCTACCCCAGGGGTGGGGAACGTCAGGCCCTGGGGCTGTATAAGGCCCGCAAAATCATTTGGTCTGGCCCTTCATGGGTCCTGGCAGATCTCTAGCTCAGGATGCTGCCCTGCCTGAATCTCTTGGGCCCAGCTGGGGACAGCAGAGCTCAAAAGTGAGTCACTCTGTGTGGCAGACATTCGGAGCCGTCTCTGGCCGTGCCTCTTGGCTAAATGTTTGACCAAATATAGTAGGCTAATTTTTGATAATTTTGTATGGCCCGTGAATGATGTTATAAATATCCAAATGGCCCTTGGCAGAAAAAAGATTCCCCACCCCTGCTCTACCCCTTCACCTTTTTTTCTCTCTCTGATCACCTTTTTCTCTCTCTCTGATCTCCCTCCTTCGCCCTTCATCTTTAAAAAAATCCTAAACATACAAAATAAGGGCACTGGTATGACCCACAGCTAAAGACCACTTTTCTATAAGCCACAGTGGCCCTTTTTTCTTAGATTTTATGGTGGCACGGTATACAAACTCGAGCCCGGGAAAGGGAACGTTTTTGGAAACTGCCATTTCGAGAGAAATATAGATGTTCTGCTTAGCATTTTCATTGCTCAATACTATTCTGTGACTAGATAATCATTTTAAAAATTCATTCATCAAAACTCTGGTCAAGGCAAGCAAGGAATTTGAAAGCTATTTTGCAAGTCATGTTTATATTATTAAGGGCCCTTTTAGTCTCTCGTGCCTGGTGGAAGTTTTAACTGTGGGCATTCTGCCTGATGTAAGAACATAGAAAACAGATGTGTTTTTCCATTCACGGCGAACAGGAAGTTTCACATTAAGCTTTTCAATAATTGCACATGAAATGTCTTATACACACACAAACACATAAATGAATGCTGAAATGTCTGTGTGATTTATGATTCATGCTGGGAAAAAACCCCAGCCATCTCTTTGAGTAATAAATACCTGAAAAACTAAAATGACATAATGACATTAACTATCCACAAGGGATGTGAGATCACAGCAACTCTCCATTTTCGTTATGGTTCTATTTTTCCTTTTCTATCTCCACTCACTTTGTCTGAGGCCATGTACTAATCTACCTGGGCAGCATAATATAGAGCAGTTCCTTCCAACAGCATCATCAGTATGTGCTTCTAATATAATCTCACCACACCCACAATATTTTCAGTTTTATTTATTTAAATAAAAGAATCCCATCACATCTGCCCTTGAAAATGTCTATCTGTCAACAGTTGTGTGCTTCTAGAAAAGTGTATATAATGCTCAAATATTCCTGCTTATTCAATCATTGCTTTAAATTCTAATTTTAAACAGTTTGTTGTTGGCTCTTATCACAGGAAAGATGCATTGCAAGAAGTTCAACAAGATACCTTCTGGCCTTGGTTTTGGTTTTTCCAGCCCTCCATCTTGCATTAGCTCAAATGCAAAGGACACATTAAGAACCTGGCGATTTAAATAAGAGAAATTGATCACTGACATTTTTACACTACTGTATAGAACAGTTAGTGAGGCTCTTTATTAGCCAAGAATATTTTTTACAGAAATATCTAATTTGTATAAACAGGAAAAAAGAAAGCCACAAATATATATGCCTATAGAACATTCAACTAGATCGCATAAATTAACAAGTAATGATATTAACCATCATATTTATCCAATAGACAAGTGAGTTTTCTCCCTTATCAATGGAGTTACAGTAAGAAAATTTAAGATAACTGCTAGTCCTAAAATTGTGTCTTATGCAAATAAACTTACAGAAGTATAGGATTCTCCATATAGAATCCAGAGATATTTTAGCTGGAATTTATCATAACTGGATTCTTTGCAGTTATGGATAGTTTCCACAACAGGTAAACAAGCAAAATAGCTTTCTTTATCACCCACCCTTTAGTCACGAGTTAGATTAGTAATACTCAAATTTCAATACCTTTATTGACATACCATCAAGCAGTCAATCAAATAAAACCAACCCTCTAAACATCATTTAACCTCCGCCTCTTAACAATTATATCAAAAAATTAATTAATAATACTACAGTTTTAGATACTAGGATCTCAGTCCGACAGGTAGTGACTTACCATAAGCACGAAGTAAATAATATCTGAGAACGAGGTTGTAAACGCTGATGATCCAAAGTGCTGACAGCGTACTACACTCTCTATCTGCGAGGAATGACACTTGCCCTAACCTTCCCACACTGCCACACTTTCTTACACAACTCAGTGCTTTAATTATGGACATAGTTTAAGCTTCTAAAACTATGAAATATGAAATAAAACTAAAAGAAATTTCTGTTGAGGTTTTTTTTTTGGGGGGGGACTTCAGAACAACATATTATTCTCATATATAAGTATTATACACACAAGAACACAAGATTTCAAAATAGGACTAGCTGTATCTACCATTTAGAATTCTACAAACCTCAAAGAAATCCAGGGTTTGCCAAAAAATTCAGTATGTTCAACAAATTATTTGGAGGGGAAGAACTCTAATAAGTTAAAAGTGAGGTCTGTGTATTCTCAGACCCTGGGGGCAGTGGAAGGGGGGAGAGTTGGATGGCATTTTTGGTTGTTGTAGCAAACCAAATTGACATTGAAATAGTGGTGCCACCAAACAGCACCATGAGAAGTAAAATGAAAGGGGGGCATATTAAGGAGGAGAAAGAAAGGTAGTAGACAGAAGGGAAGGGAAATGGAGCAAGCAAAAGCAGGGAGATGGGAGAGGAGAAACAGAGCTAGAGGGGAAGCAGGGCCAGTGGAGTGGTGGAATTTTCCGTTCCTAACAGTACAATCCTAAGAAGAGTTACTCCAGTCTAAGCCCATCCATTTCAAAGGTCTTAGACTGGAGTAACTCTGCACAGGATTGCACTGTCAGTGTCCTTATAGCTTGTTATATACAGTGCTTTCTGTATATAACAGTGCATCTGCTGCATGCATTAAGCAATATAAATTCCAACTACAGAATTACCTTTTGTTCGAAACTATCAGGAGTCAAGAAAAAGCTGTGTAGAGGCACAAAATAACCTTCAAGAAGACCCATCAGGAGCACCAGGTACACTCCATCTGCAAACTTTAACACAAGATAATTGCCTCAGCATAGTCTCTCAAATGACATCTCACTGTTCTGTGCTGAAATCAAATTTTGAATGAGCAAACAAACAATACTATGGCTGTGGCATACATGTAGAGAGCTAATGTGGTATAGTGGTTAGAGTGCGGGGCTAGGATCTGCGAGACCCAGCTTCGAATCCCCATTCTGCCATGGAAGCTTGCTGGATGACCTCAGGCCAGTCACACACACTCAGCCTCAGCTACCTCACAGGGTTGTTGTGAGTACAAAATGGTTAGTGTGGTTCCTCAGAGAAGATACCAATGTTATGAGGCCAAAGTGATACATCAATGGTTTTTTGCTTCCTGCTGAAGATCTTAGTCATAAGCTGATATCAACATCATTCTTAATTTATCTTAAAATCCTAGAAGTCCTTACTATGGATCTCATCTAACACCCTTTCAGCATTGACATTAAATGTATAATTATTGAGGAGGTAAATTATTGAGGTAGTGAAATGTGAAGCAGGAAATAAAGAGCTAGCAGCAATCGTTCCATTCTCACACAGAAGATTTGCCCTTTTCAAGGAGAATTTTGAAACTGTATTTGTTTTTGTCTTGCAGGGATAATAAAATTTCCAACAACACACATACACAAATGAATGTTCCTGCCTTATATTGAGTCACAACACTGGTCAGATATAAGCAGTGTCTACTTTGACAGTCAGCAGCTCTCCAGCAGGGATGGGCACTTTCTGGAAAAGGTTAAATGAGAAAATTTTCCAGAAGTCCTTGATACAGCATGATCTGATTTAGCATGTTTATTTTGACTTACATTTAGCAAACTAAAATTAAAAAGAATTGAATGTTAATTTTGTCCCAACGGTAACAGATGCTTGAACTGAAACATTTTAGTACAAAAAAGAATAAATCAAGGGTGGTTTAAATGTCATAGTCACATAAATTCAAAGCTTTTGCTAGAAATTATTTTGCTAGAAAGCTTTTGCTAGAAATTATGCCTTTGTCTCTGACATAATGCCTTTTTTATTAAGTGACAGGGATCCCAAGGCTACATTGTCAGTGGCAAGATTTATTTCAGTCCTTATATCCCTCAAACATTAGATTTACGCTGCTCAAGATCAAAGGATCAAGGAGCTTCTAAGGCAGGGGTGGGGAACCTTTTTCCCCCCAAGGATATTTATAACATCATTCACGGGCCATACAAAATTATCAATTTAAAAATTAGCCGACCAAGCCCCAAGCAGGCAGCTGCCCCAGATTACCCCCCCCCCCGGCACAGGCAAGCAGGCAGGCATCCAACCGGTGGCACACTCGCCCACCTGGTGGCACAGGATGGTCTGTTGAACCAGCCGGGTGTAGCTGTCCAGCCACACACTGGAGTTGCATGGTCAGGGCCGGATTCTACAGCCGGCTCCTGCTACCTCTGCCTGCAGGGGTGAAATGAGGACACACTGGCTAACAACTCGCCCCCCTCAAGCATTCTGGCCCTGCCCCCTTTAACCCCTCCATTGTTGCCACTTTCACCCCAGCCCAAAGCCTTTCACCAAAGCCGGAGACAGACTGAAGCAACGGTCGGTAACTGCCGGACATGCGCAGTGGGGGAGGGGGCCGAGCCAAGCCTCCCCTGCCTGGCAACAGCCTCCCGGCCCCGCCCGATTGGTCGGGAGCAATCGGCTCCCTGGCCCAATCAGATGCGCCCCCGTGAAGGGGGGGGAAGCAACTCTGCCGCTCTCCGCCCCCGCCCCAGACACCAAAGCTGGCTCCAGGTGAGTCTGGAACCTTTGCTTCTCAGCAAAACAAACTCACATCCGCCTTGAATAGAGGCTATTCTGGGCCATGGGAGGGGGCAGACCACCAGTCTTAGATCCTTCTGAGCTAGAGATCTGCCAGGACTCACGAAGGACCAGACCAAATGATTTTGAGGGCCTTAAACGGCCCCCCGGGCCTGACATTCCCCACCCCTGTTCTAAGGGATAAAGGCAAGGAAAGAAATTATTTTTACTAGCATAATACTTGTAAACATTAAAGGACAATACAGAAAGTGCTTGCCTTATATTGCTTAAATTTAAGCAAAAAAACTAAGGTGACTGAAAACTGTTGGATACATTAATTTTGGCACACACAAAGAACTGTGTGCAATAAGCAGTGGACATGAGTTTCAACTCACTTATTTCAGTGGAATGTAATTCTTTTCAATGGAGATCAATCATACAGTTCATGTACAGCATACACCTGTGTTTTTTTCACAGGTGCATTAAGTAATTGTCATGTTACATTTAGTACTGGTACAGCTATTTATCCAGGTTCTGGTCCCCAGTTTCCTTTGTAAAGTGAATGCTCATTGGCTCTTTCTTACGAACAAATATACTTGCGTTACTTGTTATTTTCATATCGGACTGGCAATTATATTAATTCCTTCCATTATGTTAGAGGAGACATAAATAAGCTTTGGGTTTGATTTGACCTGCATTTTCAACTGCAAATTCACAACATGATTTCTGATTTGGATTATTATTAGTATGTGTAGTTTTACCCTCACCCCTGGCTACCAATTAATAAAACATATATGTACTCTTTCACACAATTCTTAGGAATAATCACCTGGAAAACATTATTATTATTACAACTTTGAAACTGCCTAACATGCTAACTTTGAATTGGTAACCAATTCACTGTTACTAATTTTTTAATGAAATCAATGACTATTTAAAAATGGAATGTTTTATGTGGAAGAATAAAGCACTGGAAAACTTTCTGCCCCCACACCTCTGCTCTTTTTGACAGAAGTCTTTCCCAGCCTTGCCAAGTGAGATCTTTTAAGTTGAGATCTTATGCAAGTGAAGCTTGTGCTCCCTTCCCAAAGGCAAATCTTCTCAGTACAGCAAGGAGGCCTTGGGAGTACAGTGAATTTGAGGAGGAAGAGGGATATTCCCCAGCCTTGTTCAGCCAGGACTGTTCAGCAACCAGTATCACCAGTACATTCTGGTCCCTGCAGCAGAAGGGAGCTGGACCAATTTAGCTGAAGAAAACTCTGTGCTCTCACTTCTGACAAAAAGGTCACAGGAAATGAGCAACATCTTACCCCCACATACGGCTTCAGTTTGCTTTGGCTCAGTGGGTAATGGCAAACACACCAAACATTTCTTGACATTTTCATATAGAAAATTTAATTGAAATAAAGATACCTGTAGACTGGGCCTGTCCAGGAACATTATTCATTATTATTTATTTACTTCATTTATATCATGCCTTTCTCCCCAATGGGAACTTAAAAGCATCTTAAATTGTTCTCCTCCATTTTATCCCCACAACAACCCTGTGATGTAAGTTAGGCTGAGAGTGTGCGATTGGCCCAAGGTCACCCCACAAGCTTCCATGGCAGAGTGGGGATTTGAACCTGGGGCCCCCAGACCCTAATCTGATACTCTCACCACTACACCACACTGGCTCTCATGCAAATGATATTCCTGTGGCACATTCACAATCATCTGAACCATGATTTAGAATACTGTAATGTTACAATAAAGGTAAAGGTCCCCTGTGCAAGCACCGGGTCATTCCTGATCCATGGGGTGACGTCACATCCCAACCTTTACTAGGCAGACTTTGTTTATGGGGTGGTTTGCCAGTGCCTTCCCCAATCATCTTCCCTTTACCCCCAGCATGCTGGATGCTCATTTTACCGACCTCGGAAGGATGGAAGGCTGAGTCGACCTTGAGCCGGCTACCTGAAACCAACCTCCGTCGGGATCAAACTCAGGTCATGAGCAGAGCTTGGACTGCAGTACTGCAGCTTACCACTCTGCGCCACGGGGCTCCTTAATGTTACAATCCAAGGACTCATCAATAACTGAAACGGAGGTACATCGGACATGGCTGACCAGTGCCTACAGCTGCCTAATGTAATAACCTGTTCCATACATATGCAGAAGAAAGTTAAGTGAACAGAGAATAATTATTCAATCATCCAGAGAACAGGTTTCTGAAAGGATGCCATTTAATCATGATTGATTTAGCTTTCTTAGACGAGTATGCAAGAAACTGTGACAAAGCCTAACTGAATTACGAAGGTAAACAACTTATTCTTAAAATTAATCTGGCACAATCCAGATCAAAATCTTTCACTTCGTACATTATCGAAAAGCATGGGTCTATTTCATTTGCTGCCTTCCAATGCAACACCAGCAGAAAGTAACCAGGCTGTTCAGAAGACAAATAACGTTAGCTCATTGTCACATGAACAACGGCAGTTCTCAAGCAAAGCATAGCAACAGCCGGACAAAATGACTCTCATGTTGTTCAGGAAATGCATGAGCTTGCATGTACATGCAGAGTTCAGGGGATAAAACAGAGGTTTTTCCCCCCGTCCTGTTCCCAGCATATCGACTCACTGCCTGAAACAGCTCCAGGTAGCCTGCATTCTGCACTTGGACAGCACAGTCTTCTGGTTCATCAAACATACAAAGCCAATGAAACAGAGCCCATTCTGCTCAGTTATCCAAACACTATAAGGATATTATTTAATAGCTAGTGGCACAGTGACTAGGGACGAGCCAGGAAGTTTCCTGTTCAAATTCTGTTTTAGCCATAAACTCATTAATACTGGTCTACCTTATGTGGGTGTGGTAGGGATTACCAAGATAATGTACACAACATGCTTTGAATACTCTAAAGTACTATGTTTACTACTACTACTACAACTACTACTATGTGACTTCCTCAAAGCCAACCAAGGTTGCTTGAACTCATGAATAGACTGGAAAAGATAGAAGATGATAGGACATTGCTCTCCTCTAGAAAACAACACTACATAGTCCTACCTGGGTTTCCAGCTCCGTAACTTCCAAATTAAGCTTGTTCAGGTGCTTATTCACAAAAGTTATGAGAGTCTGAAAATCAAGAACATATACAGCTTTTTAAACCAAAGCATTTTAACTTTAAAAAAATACGACATTATGAAAAGTGCAAACACGAACCATATTTCAGCATCTTTAAATGTGTAACTAGCCTATTTGTTGCCTTACGAGAGAGGAAAATCCTGTCAAATATATTACAAACATTAAACAAATAATACACTGCCATGAAATAGATACTACTGTAAAGACAAATCATTGCTGCTATAGCAATATAATTAATAAAACAGAGTAGCAAAAACAATGATGTAGATGTAAAGTAGAATAGGCTGATTGGTATCTGATCGAGGCCATATTGCAAAAATAAATAAATAAAATTATCCTGTGTGCCTAGGGCTGAAGAGATAATGCTGAAGAAAACAACAGAAAATCCACATTGTCGAGAGTTGTCCTTGCAAAGAGATGGAAACAAACGACTTTACCAGAAGTTGACGAATGGAAAGAAAAGATGTTAGAATATGCAAACATGGCTAAAATGACTTACTTGATGAATTCAGACGACAAGCAAAATGTCGAGCAATTTAATGAGAAATGGTTACCATGGAACATTCATATGTCCTTAACTACTTAGATTTACCTCAATTCCTTTTTTTATGTGAGTAGATGTTTTCTTCATGTATAAATTCATTTGGTTTACCTTAATAATGATCAACTTTTAGAGAAATTGAAACTATGGTATATTTATAACACTATCATAATAATGATTAACCTTTGGAAAAATTGAAACTATGGCATATCTATAACGCGATTTTATTTTTATTCTTTTTTCCTATGCTAGTGGCTGTCTAACAATTTTAAGAATATATTTGATTACTTCTTAATTAAGTAACAGGATAGAAACCAATATACTGAATCAATTGTAGCAAGCATAATTTTTATTTTATGCATGTATATTATGATTGAGATAATACTGTCTATTGCAAACGGATGCAAAACTTCTCTCCCTCCCTTCTTTTCCTTCTGTACCCCATAAAAACGTAATAAAAACTTATCAAAAAAAGAAAAAAGAAAATCCACATTGCTAAAGATGAAAGATTTTATAATTTATAATCTGATTTAAAAACCGAAGCCCCAACAGTCAGAGCGACAGGTACTCCTTCTCTCTTTTAGTTGTAATGATACATCTCCTCCTTTCTCCCCTAAAGGTAGGGTTGCCAACCTCCAGGTGGTGGCTGGAGATCTCCCACTATTACAACTGATCTCTAGGCAGCAGAGATCAGTTCCCTGGGAGAAAATGACTGCTTTGGGAAGTGGACTCTATGGCATTCTACCCCATTGAAGTCCCTCCCCTCCCCTCCCCAAACCCCACCCTCCTCAGGCTCCACTCACAAAACCTCCAGGTATTTCCCAACCCTACCTAAAGATTCTAGTTCACTGAAGGGAAGGTTTGCTGCTGCTGCTGCTAATTACAAAACGCGTGCAAGGCAGATGTATGTTCCCAGACCGTACACTGCTCTAACAACTGCTTTGAGGAGGGAACATTCTTGCACTACGTGCCCTGCATATGCAATGCATTTACGACATCCTGTTGTGTGAATCTAGCAACTTCCCCAGCTCCTAACCCTCCCCTCATGTTTTATTACTGCATGGATTATTCAAAAAATACAGAGTTCTAATTTTAGTTACTCAGACGTTATCGATAAACCTACAAGGCTCCTGGGTTGCTGTTCTGACTACTCCCTTAGTTCTCTGACCTGGTGCTGCACTTCCAGTCCCTCGTACAAATTATAACATCTGGCTCCTGTGGTGACCAGCTGGTTGGTGTGGGTTTTTTCCCTCAGTATCAATATTAGGTATGTGACACAAACCACTGAAATTAAGATAACTTGATCTGTTTCCATCCTAGGTTTTAAAGTCAATTTATACGAGTCAACAATAAATAAACATCAGGCAAGACCATGAACACCAGCATTGATCCAAGTGAAATGCCTTTGCTACTCCAAAGTTTTTGTTTTAGCTATTTTTTTTAAGTTTTATTGTTAGAAAGTGCAAAAACAACAACAACACAGGAACATCAGAAATTAAGGGAAAAAACACTGCATAGATACAAAGACCGAAATAAAAAAAAACGGTCACAAAAATTACATAGACCAAAAAGACCATTCTTGAACTTCATTTGCAAACCCCAATGAGAGCAACAATACATTCTACTAATTCTCTGCTCATTAAGACATAAAATATTGGTTTACCTAATTAAATTACTTACATTACAGTCAAAGGTTTTCCGAAATAAAGTAACAAATTACCCCACACCTTATTAAATTCTTCCCCCACCTTATATCCTTGAATTACTCTGGTATTAAAAGTATTTTTTTCCAAAATCATGAACATTTTTATTTTCTGTCGCCAGCTGTCCAACGTAATATTTTCTGCCATTTTCCAATTCGTGGCGATTACCGTATATACTCGCGTATAAGCCGAGTTTTTCAGCCCAAAAAAAGGGCTGAAAAAGCTGGCCTCGGCTTATACGCGGGTCAATACGGTAGAGGGGGGAAGGAGGAGGGAGGAGGGAGGGGGGAACTTACCACCCCCATCTTTTCCAGGCCGGGAGCGGCCTCCAGAGCCCCCCTGCGGCCGCGGGGAGGGCGCTCCGCCGCCCCCGCCGCCTTCTCCCGGCCGGGAGCGGCCTTCAGAGGCCCGCTGCGGCCGCGGGGAGGGCGCTCCGCCGCCCCCGCCGCCTTCTCTCGGCCGGGAGCGGCCTACAAAGGCCCGCTTCGGCCGCGGGGAGGGCGCTCCGCCACCCCCGCCGCCTTCTCCCGGCCGAGAGCGGCCTTCAGAGGCCCGCTGCAGCCGCGGGGAGGGCGCTCCGCCACCCCCGCCGCCTTCTCCCGGCCGGGAGCGGCCTTCAGAGGCCCGCTGCGGCCGCGGGGAGGGCGCTCCGCCACCCCCGCCGCCTTCTCCCGGCCGGGAGCGGCCTTCAGAGGCCCGCTGCGGCCGCGGGGAGGGCGCTCCGCCGCCCCCGCCGCCTTCTCCCGGCCGGGAGCGGCCTACAGAGGCCCGCTGCGGCCGCGGGGAGGGCGCTCCGCCGCCCCCGCCGCCTTCTCCCGGCCGGGAGCGGCCTTCAGAGGCCCGCTGCGGCCGCGGGGAGGGCGCTCCGCCACCCCCGCCGCCTTCTCCCGGCCGGGAGCGGCCTTCAGAGGCCCGCTGCGGCCGCGGGGAGGGCGCTCCGCCGCCCCCGCCGCCTTCTCCCGGCCGGGAGCGGCCTACAGAGGCCCGCTGCGGCCGCGGGGAGGGCGCTCCGCCGCCCCCGCCGCCTTCTCCCGGCCGGGAGCGGCCTACAGAGGCCCGCCACGGGGAGGGCGCTCCGCCGCCCCCGCCGCCTTCTCCCGGCCGGGAGCGGCCTTCAGAGGCCCGCCACGGGGAGGGCGCTCCGCCGCCCCCGCCGCCTTCTCCCGGCCGGGAGCGGCATACAGAGGGCGCTCCGCCGCCCCCGCTGGATCCGCCGCTTCCCGCCGCCAGGAGCCCAGAAGGTAAGTCTTGGGGGGGAGGGGTTATAAGCCGACCCTCGGCTTATACGCGGGTGCCTAATTTTTCCCCATTTTTGGGGAGAAATTAGGCACCTCGGCTTATACGCGGGTCGGCTTATACACGGGTATATACGGTACCAACCTCACTGCTATATTCAAAAAACTTACTAATGTTTTCTGTGTACAATTCCCGTTTTTGTTCAAAAATAGATTCCGGAGAACTATCTTCACTGGGGGTTCTATTTTTTCTTTGGTAATTGCCTCAATTTTCTTAAAAATTTCCTTCCAAGCTTTTTGTATAACTGGACAGTCCCACCACATGTGAATAAATGTACCAATTTGCCCACATCCTCTCCAACAATGCCTATCTACTACCTTATGTATAAGATGTAATTTTTGTGGGGTAAAGTACATTACTGCAATACTTTTATACCATGTTCCTGAATTTTCATGGATATCAATTTGAATGGGGGTCTTTTAAAGATTTCCTTCCACTCCTCCTCACTCAAATTCATTTTTAACTCCCCTTCCCATATCCTCTTTAATGATGTTGCAGTTTTATATTCCTGATCAATTAATATCTTGTATATTCTTGAAATCAATTCCTTTCAAAATATTGTCGAAGGCTTTCACGGTCAGAGTTCATTGGTTCTTGTAGGTTATCTGGGCTGTGTGACCGTGGTCTTGGTATTTTCTTTCCTGACGTTTCGCCAGCAGCTGTGGCAGGCATCTTCAGAGGAGTAACACTGAAGGACAGTGTCTGTGGGAAGATGCCTGCCACAGCTGCTGGCGAAACATCAGGAAAGAAAATACCAAGACCACGGTCACACTGCCCGGATAACCTACAAGAACCAATCAATTCCTTTCCTTTACATCAATCTTGTTAACTAATTCCTCAAAGTCATTCAAAGGCTTTTTCATTTGTTCTTGGATTTCCTTCTTACTCAAAAAAGAAGTTATTTGATTTTTCCATAGCCAATGACTTTGTTTAGGGAGGAAAGCCTCAAAGCCCATTAATTCCTCCTCCTCTTCTATCGTTTTCTTAACATTCTTTAAAAACACCCTTTTATCAAGAATCCTTTCAAATTCTATTCCATAACCTCTTAACCTCTTAACACCTCAAAATTTGGACAAAAGGTATTAATGGGGAATAAGCCGGGTATAATTCTTTTTCCATTTGTTCCAACACATAATCGGGCTATATAATGTAGACCAAGGAGTTGCATTTAAATTCTTTCCTCTCTTATTTTGAAACAATGCTTGAAAGCCACCTACTTTCTCTAAGTAATACAGGTCCATATTTAACTTCTTTCTTTGGATAAAGACACCAGTGGTAGTATTTTCACATGCATTACATGGGTTAAAATGTTTATCATCCCAAAGATATCATATTTAAATATGTGCTGCCAAAAACAAATAGATCAGTATATTTTTCAGGCTAAAAATCCAAGATCTGCCAAGTTTATGAGATACAGCGCACCTGGTAAAGGGGGTTGGGGTACCAAATATTACATTATATTATACAGCATATCAATTAAGACATATTGTTTTAGCTATTTTTAGTGTCATTTTATGCTACTTAAATGTAGTATATCAAAAACAAAAAATTAGTCTAACCTTTTTCACAACATTGAGTTTGTCTGGAGCATGATCAAATAGGGTGTCAAATGCATCCCGTTCTGAAACAAAGGGGATAAAAATCTGTTAGGTAACATAAGTACTAAGAGCAGTCCTATAATACTGATTCATTGCACTTTAAAAAAAAAACATTCAAAAAACTTTTATGCCGCCCTCCAGGAACCTGCCCAAGGCAACTCACAATATAAAAAAGATAGAAACAAAACATTAAATTAATTAAAATCTAGCCTTAGGGAGAAAAAACTCAGTCCAGTATAAAAACATACACCATAAAAACAGATCAGAGACAGCTTAAAATAAGTTTCCATACTGAAATAGTGTTAAAAAAACCATCCTCTTAATTAAAAGCCTGAATGAACAGAAACATATTTGGCCTGGCACCTAAAAGAAAGAACACAGGTGCCAGGTGAAACCTCAAGGGGAAAGGCACTCCACATCTTAGGTGCCACTACTGAAAAGCCCTTGTCTTGGTTGCCACTCACCTCACCTCTGAAGGTAGGGGCAAAGAGAGCCTGGCTTGTGAGAGAGATCGTAACTATCAAGCTGGACAATATGAGAGGAGATGATCCTTCAATTACCCTGGCCCCAAGCCATTTATGGCTTTAAAGGTAACAACCAGAACCAGAACCAGATGGGCAACCAGTGCAGAACTTACAGCACCGGGGTGATACAATCCCTGTATTCTGTCCCTGACAACAGCCTGGCATTTTAGATAAGCTGAAGTTTCCAGATCATATTCCAAGGTAACTTTATGTAAAGTGCATTACAGTAATTTAACCTCCTGTACGGCTCTCACAGTATAATTGTATTTTGTGCGCCATCTTGTTGTTCTAGTTGTTTGGGTTTTTTAAGGTATTTTATTGTTGATTTCACTGTACCAGTTATTGCTGAATTATTTTAAATGATGTTACCCGCCCTGAGCCAGCTTGCTGGGGAGGGAGGGTTACAAATTTGGAAAACAAACAAACAAACAAACAAACAAATAACACAAACACGGATGGGATGGATAGATTTTTCTTTGGACCATAGACTACAGCACTAAGGTTTACATGTTTACACCATGATGGCGATGAATCTGAATTAAGTTCATCTTGAAAAAACA
Source organism: Euleptes europaea (assembly GCF_029931775.1). Classification (NCBI taxonomy): domain Eukaryota; kingdom Metazoa; phylum Chordata; class Lepidosauria; order Squamata; family Sphaerodactylidae; genus Euleptes; species Euleptes europaea. The sequence goes on from NC_079317.1 coordinate 82,060,937, forward strand.
GGAGCTGCAACAGAATAAACCAAAGTACACTTTGGAGACCTCTGGAAAACGCTCAGAATCAAATGAGACTTACCATGCCGTCCTGACAACGCCCTGCAGAAAAAAAGAAATAATGAAATTTCATGTATATACACTTACACAGTAATTTAATATATTTTTCATGTATGGAAACAAAACTGTATACATAACGGGCGTAAGCATGCACATAGTCATCATGTAAGGCTTTCTGTTCATACCAACTGAGGATGACCCGTACATATAATTCAGTTAAACTAACTGCACCTGTACAATGAAAACTTCCCTCAACCAAGTCCAATGAAGAAGGGGAAAAAGTAAGGATTTGAGCATTCTTGCTTTCATCGTTTTTTTATAACTAAAAATAGGTGGAGAGTAAGCAACACATTTCTCATATTCTTGTGGCTGAGATCATTGTTCAAACTGAAATTTACTAAAATGAGGCATTTGAGTTAAGCAAAAACTGCCCTAAACTGTATAAAAACCAAAATGAATTTTTTTGAATATAACACCCTTTACCCACTGGGGGTTCATATAACTTTTAGTGAAGTATATTTGGAACCCTTTTATCAGCTAAGCTATGGACAGCTCTTAGTACACCAAATAATGAAGATTTAATGCTGGCAAACAGTCGAATTTTGAAGATGTAACAGTGATGCTGACCACATACTCAGTGTTACCAGTAATTTCCTCTTGTATTTGTCGGGACTGGAGGATTCCATCGCGTTTCTGGAAAAGAGATATTTATTTATTTTTCAAGTTCCACTTTTTAAGCTGATTTATGGGCTGCTTCTAGCCTGAAGGAGTGCTTTATAAATACTATTTTAGGCTGTCAGTGTTTGTTGCATGCTATGTTTATTACCCTGGCTTGTTTTTAATGGCTTGTTTGGTTTTGTTGTTATATTTTACCTGCCTCCAGCCAGTCGCTGCAGAGGAGGCATATAAATTTTCTAAATAAATAAATTATATATTTCAAATTGTAAAAATTAACTGCAAATGTAACTACATAAGAAACATGATCATACAAATTGTTCTTGACTGAATTATAGTGTCTCTACTTCTGGATTGTCCACAAGGCTTTGGCTAGACATAGGGTTGCCAGCTCCAGGTTGGGAAATACCTGGAGAGTTTGGGATTGGAGCATGAGGAGGGCAGGGTTTGGAGAGGGGAGGGACTTCAATGTCATAGAGTCCAATTGCCAAAGTGGCCATTTTCTCCAGGGGAACTGATCTTGGTTGCCTGGAGATCATTTGTAATTGCAGGAGATCTCCAGCCAACACCTGGAAGTTGGCAACCCTAGCTAGACACTTTCCAGTGTAATGAGACTGGAGCCAATTAAGGTGGCAGATAGATATTGCAATAGAGCGTGGGGGGAAAGAGAAGAAGAAGAGTTGGCTTTTATATCCCACTTTTCTCTATCGACAGGAATCTCAAATCACCTTCCCCCTACCCCACAACAGGCACCTTGTGAAGTAGGTGGGGCTGATAAGAGTTCTGAGAGAGCTGTGACTAGCCCAAGGTCACCCAGCAGGTTGCATGTGGAGGAGTGGGGAATCTAATCTGGTTCTCCAGATTAGAGTCTGCTGCTCTTAACCACTACACCACTTTGGCTCTCAAGAGAAGATAGAACAAGGAAAGAGATGAATTAGGACATCTTCAATTTGGTTCTGAATGTGGAACAATCTGGAGGCCATTGAGCCATGAATTAGGGCTACAACCATCTTCTATGTGTTTCTAGTGTTGTTCGAACTAAGTAGTTCTGCTGGTAGTTCAATCTCATATTTGGTGACTAAAAAGGACAAGCAAATCCAGTTCCACAGAAGTGTTGTTTGAACGTGGAATGCACAACTGGAATTCTAAGTGGTTACAAATGGACACTTTTCCTTAGTACTTGAGTGCCACATTCTTATGTTGCATTTTTGTTAGCACTCATAATTAGAGATAAGCTTGTACTTCTCATATATTTATAGCACTGATGTGAGAAATGCAAACTGTTTGGCTTATGGTACTTTTTCTCTGAAGTCAGTGCAGAACCATTCTAGATTTTTAACGGAATCTTAATAGCCTGGAAGTTAAATATTTGACTTCAACCACATCTACCCAAAGTTCCCTGGCCTTTATATCTTAGTAACATATTTCTGCTCATGCACAATTCAAAGAAGCTGAACAAAGCTGTATTTAAGTTAGGCAGTATAGCACAGGGCCAGCTAAGTTACTTGGCTAAATCAACGAAGGGCTCAAAAACATAGGCAGGAGGAGGAGAAGAAGGGGAAGGAGAAGTAGTAGTAGTAAAATGGACATGAACAATACAAAACTCAGCAAGAATCAACATGAGCAAAGTCCAGATTTATTAAAAAAAGAAAAACAAGAATAAAGGTTTACGGAACAAGCCTCACCAGTGTAGAGAGACTGGCAACATTTCCCAAACTTATGGAAGAGTGTAAATTTGTGATTAGATTATAATGTAAACCTGTTTATTAAACTTGTGTTCAATGAACAATAATTGTTTACTCAGGACAAAGCACCATCTGAATATTTAAAATTGGAAAGGGTGCACCAGAAGTATGTACAACATTACCTTTACATTTATCTTCCAAGCTAAAATAGCATTTGATATTGTGTTAATATCACCATCCAGAACACTATGACATCAGGAAGTCATGGTTCACTGGACTTATTGAAGAGATGTCAGACAGAACACACATGTTGATTAACTCGATAGCTTTTTCACCTAAGTGGAGGTTCAGAGAGCACCCCTATATTGCTAGCTGTTGGGAAAGAGTTGTCACAAGGAAGGCAGCTGCACCTCTCAGCTGAGTCCATTGCAAGCAATAGTCTGCTTATGGGTAAAAGCCTTCTCAAAAGTGAGGCAAAGGAGAAAGGAACACAGCATAGCTGGAGACCATACATTAATAGGCAGGAGAAAAACAGCTTTCCATGGAGAGGGGGAGAGAAAGAGACAGCACATGCCCTAAGAAATTTGGCAGAAGAGGGGACAGAATGGGAATAACCCGGTTCCCTCTGTGGTGGTGGTAGAAAGTGCTGTCAAGTTGCAGCCAATTTATGCTATGTAGAGATAGGCAACCCTGTAGGGTTCTCAAGGCAAGAGATACTCAGAGGTGGATTGCCATTGCCTGTCTTTGCATAGCTACCCTGGACTTCCTTGGTGGTTTCCCATCCAAGTACTAACCAGGTTTGACCCTGCTTAGCTTCAGAGATCTAATGAGATTAGGATAGTCTGGGCCATCCAGGGCTGAGGTCAAATGGGCCCAAACCTCCCCCCCCCCCCGCACACACACATCCCTTTCTGACACACGGCTTTTCTATTTTTTTTTAAAATGCAAAGAAATTTCAGAGTTATGGATTTTATCTTTCATACCTGGACCACAACAACTTGAATGGACACATGATCCGGCAGTCTGATTGGGGCACGAAAATATTGTGATAATGCAACCAAAAGATGCAGTATCGCAACTAGACTTTTAGCATGGACAGCTGAAACAAATTGAGAACTCCAGTTACATAATTAAAACAAGTACTTAGGTTTGCATGCAGTGTCCCCCTCCCTGACAGTGTAGGATATTTTATTCTCTGATGTCTGTGCACACTAGAGATTGCTGAAAGACTGTGCATGTTCCTTTTAAGTGTTTTTCCTTTCTGCCATAAATCAACTGGTGCTATGAAAACAATTAAATGAACAATATTCCTCAGGTTAGGTTTTACTGCTCGCTTGTATCCCATTGGCTTGAAAGATGGAAATTTAAGCTTGAATCAAAAGGCAGATTTTATTATGCAGTAGTATTAAGTGCTGTCTATTCATACTCTGTGCCATTTTGTTATCCTCACTATTCTAGTGTCGATTTATGAACTATCAGAAGGATATTTTTGTATTCATAACATGCACTTAATTCATTTTTAAGTGTCATGATGTCTGCAGGAAGACGAATGAGCCCATTTAGCCTGTACCCTTGAGCAATAACTTACTAAGCTGAGTGACTCAAACATTCCTCATGAACTTGTTAAGTGTTCTTGTTGTTGTAAGCTTATTCACAGCAGGTTTCCAATGCTTATTTAACACTAACACGACTGCAAAGTATCAAAAGAGTTACTGTAGGAAATCTTTAATCCAATATCAAGCTTCTAGCTTCAAAGGAAATAATTTGCATCTGGCTTTCTTCTTATTTTAATTATTTTAGTGCCTGTGTGACCAATGAATCTATAAAAATTTTGGGGGGGTGGAGACATCTGGGAGGTCACTTCCTATTTTGGAACAGGAAGTGACATCATGATCTTCTAGGAATTTTAAAAAATCTCTACCACATAAATTGGAAAATCCCTAGAGTGTCATGACAGCACTTCCTGTTCTGAAACAGGAAGTGGAGCCCAGGTGTTGACTGACACTATTTCTCCCCACCAGTTTCTCCCACCCCATCACTCCGCTGAGGAAGGACAGGGGACAGGAAAGATTGCCCTTGCAGCAACCAGGTAAGTGGCAACCTTAACAAAGCGGCTAAAGAACCAACTGTAATAATGTTTTTATGCAAAGGTCTCTCTGCAACCACACTAAGTATTCTAAATTACAAATCTGCAACAATGTTGCTTTTAAAAAAAGATTACATATGATACCTATTTGCATAAATAAAAAGTCCACATTCTCAGGACTTTACACATGTAATCCAGCAGGCTTCAGTCTCATTAACTTCAAATTCGTTTCAACTGAATGGGGCCTCAGTGTTCCTTAAGAGCCAGTACAATACAGTGGGCTAGAGGGTTACACTTGGACCAAAGAACCCTGAGCTTCAATCCCCCACTCAGCCAAGAAGTTACCTGGGAGGAACTGGGCAAATCGCAATCTCTCAACCTAACCCCCCCCCCCCATCTTCTAATAGTGCAATCCTAAACATTCTCTTCAATGGGCTCAAAAGGGTGCAACTCTGTTTAGCATGGGACTGTATATCATTTTGCAGCATTATTGTAGAAACATAAAAACACAGCCCTGAGCTCTCCAGAGAAAGAATGGGAAATATACGACTTATTTATCACACCAACACATGCCTATAGTTTTCATACCCATAGTTCCTCAAAGTCTCAGAGGGAGAAGCAGCAGAAACACATCACCCATATTTGAAGGGAAAATTCTCAGAATGTGCACCCAGACATCTGTGCAATACTGTACTTACAACAGAAATTTAAACATTCAGCTTTTAAAAAATCCAATATATTATTGTGTACATAGGCAGCAGCAGTAACTGCTTAGCTGCCACATTTATCCAATTATCTATATTTTGGCACACACAACGTTATAATTCTAGTTGTACACAGGACCACACACCTGAGCAAAACATGAAGAGGCATTTGCTGAATCTTCTTCAACTAATTTATATTCAATATTTTACATAACATCATAGATTTTACAAACCACAATAAGGTAACTTTTCATATTATTCGTAAGTGAGAATTCCACTGTAAAATACACAACTCACAGTCAACATTCCACTTGATGCTCCTTGGAGGGAGTTTAAGGGTTTCATTGATCTTTTCAAGTACTGTCTGCAGCTTCTGTTTCTGAGCTATTTCTGACTGCGTTACTTCAGCAACGTTGAGTTTCTCACTCTCAAGCTTCTCTGAAGTGATAATGGGAGAGAGAAAAAGCAGTGTCTACACCTCGACTCCATGTACCAAGTGCAATGTGCGGACTTTCTGTTCCATATACCACAATGGGTTTCCTATAGATAACTAGTCTGAAGTTTCAGAGTAACTACTGAAAATTCTTCAGCTTGCCTAGGTACAGCCATTTATTTTTCCAAGACAAACCTCTATTTTCTTAGGGAAGTACAAAGGTATCAAATAAGCTCTTCTATTTAGTTTGCCTAAAGTAATGCAAAGTATGATAAAATCACAACAACGTTACATGTTATACCACCTGGAGCATTTCAGTTATTTAAAGAGTTATTATCAATTATCGAAAGTGTGTTGCTTCCAGAATGAGAATCTTAAATCCAGATAAACTCAGTGATAACTACCGACCCATCAGCTTGACGTTCTAAAACCTTTCCAGGTGTGGACAAATAATCAAACAGTCAATCCTTGAGTATTTAGAAAAGACGGCTGTGATTACTAAGAACCAGCATGGGTTCCTCAAGAGGTCATGTCAGATTAAACTTATCTCCTTTTTTGAGAGAATCACTAGTTTTTGAATCAGAGGAATGCTGTGGGCACAATTAATCTTGATTTCAGGAAGCCTTTTGATAAAGTTCCACATGATATTCTTGCTGACAAGTTGGTAAAATGTGGTTTGGATCCTACCACTGTTAGGTAGATTCATAACTGGTTGACAGATCACACCCAAAGAGTTCTTGTTAATAGTTCCTCATCCTTTTGGAAAGGAGTGACGTGCCTCAGGGATCTGTATTAGGTCCTGTGTTGTCCAACATCTTTATAAATGATTTGGATGAAGGAATAGAGGGGATACTCATGAAATTTGCAGATGGCACTAAATTTGGAGGGGAAGCACATACAACAAAAGACAGAATCAAGATTCAGGATGATCTTGACAGGCTGGAAAACTGGGCTAAAATTAACAACATGAATTTCAACAGAGATAAATGTAAAGTTTTGTATTTAGGCAGGAAAAATGCATAATTATAGGATGGGGGAAACTTGTCTTGGCAGTAATACATGGGAAAGGATCTAGGGGTCTAAGTAGATAATACACTGAACATGAAACAGCAGTGTGATGTGGTAGCCAAAAAGGCAAATGAAATTTGGGCTGCATCAACGGAAGTATAGTGTCCAGATCATGCAAAGTGATAGTATCACTTTACTCTGCTCTGGTTAGGCCTCACTTGGAATATTGTGTTCAGTTTTGGGCATCACAGTTTTAAAAGGATGTTAATAAGCTGGAATGTGTCCAGAGGAGGACAACAAAGATGGTGAGGGATCTGGAGACCAGTTTCTATGATGAAATATTGAAGGAGCTGGGTATGTTTAGCCTAGAGAGGAGACAACTGAGAGGTGATATGATAGCTATCTTCACATATTTGAAGGGCTCTCATATAGAGGATGGAGTAGAGTGGCCTTCTGTTGCCCCAGAAGGGCAGACCAGAACCAACGGGCTGAAATTAAATCAAATCAAATTAAATCTGGCTAAACATTAGGAAGAACTTTCTGACAGAGAGGTTACTTAGTGGAACAGGAGGTGGTAGGCGCTAATTCTTTGGAGGTTTTTAAGCAGAGGCTAGATATCCAGCTTACAGCCATGCTGATTCTATGACTCACTATTAATTTAGGCAGATCATGAGAGGGAGGGCAGAAATGGATGAGCCAGTGCTCAGCTCTTGTGGCCCTTTCTTATATGCCCCGGGTAATGCTGATCACCACTTTGGGGTCAGGAAGGAATTTTCCTCCAGGCCAGATTGACCCAGGGATCCTGGAGGGTTTTTGTGTTCCTCTGGGCATTCAGCAGGGGTCACTGGTGGAGGCGGGGGGAGGTAGCTGTGAATTTCCTGCATTGTGTGTGTGGGGGGTTGGACTTGATGACCCTTGGGGTTCCTTTACAGATCTGTGTTTCTACAATGCATCATAATACAAAATAGTCAGCTTCAGAAACCTTTTAAGGTCTTAGTGTGCATAAATAGGAGTGCAATACAAACATAGGAAAAGCTGTTGCAAGAATTTTTGTGAAAACAAGGAGTCTGCAAGCATATTGTTAAAAGTGGAGTAGGCATTGATATTAAATGGATGGGTAAGACCAGATGTTTTATGTTACTGCCATACCATGAAGTTGAAATGGGCTACAATACTACTGAGGGCTGTCCAATGGATAAAAGAGAAGGAACAACAAAGAAAACAACAGGTTCAAAGTATGGGATGAACAGACAATATTCTTAGCCTGATCACAACACCACTAGCATCATATGTAATAAACAGGAAAGATTTGTCTAGCTAGGAGTAATATGAAATGGCAAGTAATATAAACTAATAACCCTTAATGTCTTAAAGGCAAACAAGTGTCCCCCCCGTCTCTAACTATGTGTGTGTGTATTTCCTTACCAAAGAGTTTTTGCAGTACTTGGCCATCATACAGGTCCTCAGCCAAGTCTTTCACAATGATGCGTTCTCCTACCAACACATCATTAATCCAGTCAATTAACACCTGCGCAAGAGATAAAAAATTAGCAATATTGCACATGTGCATGAGCACACAGGCTATTGGAAACAAGAGTAAATATTCAGAAAACAGATCACCAAAGAAGCAATGAATAACAAGTTGTAGATACAACATTAGAATAAAAATTAGAGAAAATATACAAACCACAGGGATTAACATGTAAGAATGAGGCCTTGTATGCATATTACAAAAAAGGAAATTAGTTTTACCTCAAGGTAGTTGCTATTCATCCCCACATTATACTAGAGGTAGGTTGCAATTACTCTCTTGCTTACATAATGACTGTAACTTGCTATTGCTTTAAGAAAGGTTTGCAGCTACCTAGGAGACATACCAGTTACCTGCAGAGATAAAGGACTAAAACGTAATGACTGTAATCCAGATCACAGCTAAAAGCACTTAAATCTCATTGCACTCAGTAGGAGAAGCACAGTTAATTGTGAGATGAATCAAAAGCTTAATTGATACTATACAGAGGTGCTTTGTAATGTCCACTATATATGACCTCCGTGAGTACTAACTTTTTGAAGGACACACATTTCTACAAACATACTGGAAATGATCCCTGGGTGGTGACTTGTCCAGTTGTGCGGGGTAACGTTCAACTTGTTCAGTCTGAGGACAGGATTTTTGGAAGTTTGAGACCAACTCCTAAAGAAACCTACTCTGGACCCAGGACAGCTGAATAACTACCCACAAGTCTCAAATGTACCATTCTTAAATTAAGTGACTGAATGCATACTGGCAGGATAACTTCAAGGATTTCTCAATGAAGCAGATTCTTTGGATTAATTCTAGTGTGGTTTCAGGCCTGATTATGGGACTGACATGGCCTCGGTCACCCTGGTGGATGACCTGAGCTGGCAGATGGACAGGGGGAGTGCGACCCTGTCAATTCTCCTAGATCTCTCATTGGCTTTTGATACCATCAGTCATGATATCCTTCTAAATCATCTGTCGGAGCTGGGACTGAAAGCACTGTTTTGCAGTGGTTTCAGTCCTACCTTGAAAGTAGGTCTCAGAGTGTGACGTTGGGGCGCTGCTGCTCAGCCTCGTGGCTTCTGGGGTCCTGCAAGGTTCCATCCTTTCCCCCTTGCCTTTTAACATCTATGTGAAGCTACTGAAAGAGGTCATTTGGCGATTATGGCTGAGTTACTGCCAAAACGCAGATGACGCTCAGCTCCATCTTGCCCTTCCAGCGCATTCCAGTGAGGCTGTGGAAACTGCAAAAAGGTGCCTGGAGGCAGTTTTGGGATGGATGAGGATTAACAAGCTAAAATGGAGGTACTACTTGTGGGAGGAAGGCCAGATCCAGGAACAGGAATATATCCTGCACTGGAAGGGATGGCACTCCCCCTAAAACAGCAGGTTTGTAGCTTGGAGTGCTACTGGACCTAAACAGGTAGAAGCTGTGGAAGGAGTACCTTTCACCAGCTTTGACTGGTGAGGCAGCTGTAGTTGTTCTTGGGCAGAAAAGATCTTGCCAATGTGGTGCATGACCTGGTAACATCTGGATTAGACTACTGCAATGTGTTCTATTGCTATAGTAATTATGCTGTAGCTTCCTAGAGGCACCTGGTTGGCCACTGTGTGAACAGACTGCTGGACTTGATGGACCTTGGTCTGATCCAGCATGGCCTTTCTTATGTTCTTATGCCAACAACTTCATTAGTTATGACTTAGCAGATGACTATCTTATATAGATATAGCCAAAACAAAATGTCACAACACAAACGCTGAAGTGTCTCTTAACCATGTGAGGAAATGGAATAGGTAAGATACTCCCTCTCACAAATACTGAAGAACTCAGCTGGGAATGCAGATGGGTGGGAAATTAGGCAAGGCTCACTCAAAACTAGAGCTGTAATCTTCAAATCCTCTCAAATGAGCCAATGATCATTTGGTTAAAAGGTTATCAAAGAGATGAGCATTCGGGGCGGGGGGGAGCCTTTGAGGGCTTTGAAAAGGAGTCTGTATCCTGTCCATTGGCCTTATATTGCTTACCTTGGTCCCTAAAGTTCAAATCTGAAGTGGCAGAATGAAAAATTACATTTACTATATTTTGTTACAAAAGAGTTTGCAAGTCCTTTCACAATTACCTTCATCAGCTCCTGTAGTTTTGGATCGTTTCTCGAATTGGGATCAATCATTGTTCGGACTTCATTTTCCTCTTTAGTAAATGGAAGAAAACAAGAGAAACGCATGTTACAAAAAATTCACCTAGTGTTCTGATTTACTTCAGAAATTTAGGTTGAGGGTAAAAAAACTTATTTCAGGTTACCTAGCATAGTATCTTCAGGATCTAGTTCAAAAGGAATTGGGCTGAGCGGTAAGTTAATAGCATTTATTCCTTCTTCTTGTAACTCAGACACTAGGAGGGGAAAAAAGAAAAATTAGTGGCATGTCTTCAGTCAGCAATGAGAACGTGAATGTAAAGCTTTATTTCCACATTAATCTCAGCTGCATAATAATATAATCGATTGTAAAAAACACAAGCCTGGAAAAGGAGGGAGTGGCCTTCTACTCCTGAGCAAATATAAATTGCAATGCATGCAGAATGCCACTCTGGATCTCCTTGGTTAGCATAGCCCTTGAATCTTGCGCTTATCTCTCTGTAAGCTGATCTTTTACAATTTTGTTGTCACTGGCAAAAAACCCCAAACAGGTAATTTCTGCCAGTTCTACTGTCCCAGTTTGTGAACTCTTCAGGCCTCAGTTTACGAGGCCTTTGTAGAAGGCCTTTGAAACAAAATCCCACAAATTCAGAAAACCCTCAGCTCTCAGAAAGATGGCCCATGAAACAGACTTTCAAATCCATTTTCTCTGCCACAGGTGGAACAAACAGTGCAACGCATTACAGCAGGAGTCCCCAACTTTTTTGAGCCTGAGGAAACCTTTGGGATTTTGAGAAGCTGTCACAGGAGTCAGAGCCCAACCGAGGGTTCTGGTACATCCCCACCCTCTCGGGTTTGCCTTCCCATCTAGTGGTTATTTATTATTTATTTTTTTCCAATATTTTTAAGCCGCCTTTGCACTCAGTCAGGGTCCACAAGGTGGTGAAGATAACAAATATTAAACCATTTAATGTTAGGCGCTGCATGAAACAGGATGCTGGACAAAATGGACAATTGGTCTGATCTAGCAGAACTGCTCTTACAGTCTTACCTACTACAATTTCTTTTGGAAAGCAAATACAAATCTCTCAAGTTTTCCAAGAATAAAAAGAATTCATATCAAGAATTCACATTTCCCCTTGTCCAGCACAGCTGCCACCCATTGCCTTATTCTAAGTAACAGATTAGCCCTTATTTTACTAATATTGTTAGTTATATTCTTAACACACATTTTACCCCATTTTGAATTATGGTTATCTGGTTGAAAAGTTTCATCCTGCATTTCATACCATGTCATTTTTGTCTGAGTTAATTATCTACTATAATTATTTTCCTACTTTTCCCCCTTTCCCCTTTTTCCTTTCTGTACCCTGAAAAAATTCAATAGAACTATTAAATAAAAAAAGAATTCACATTTTTCTAAATTTGAGCACTGAGAAAACAGGAAATGAATGTTTTAGTTTATTTTTAAAAAACATTTATTAGCTACCTTTCTTCCATATAGAGCTCAAGGCAGTTTACAATATTGATAAAATCTATTAAAAATTAAAAATTGCAGTTTAGGACTGCTACTAAATTATCAAAGGCAGTCCTAAATAAAACTGTCTTCAACTGCCTCTTAAAGTTTGAAAATGAGGGGGCAAGGCACGCCTCCCTGAGATTGTTCCATCATTGTGGGGCTGCCACTGAGAATGCAGGAACAGATCCATGTCCAGGTACACATTCACCACCTAACAGTAGTTACATTTGTAAGACATTTCCATTCACGGTAAAGGTTCACAAAGCAACTTAACATAGTTAACAAAACAGAACATAAATGAATGAGATCAGTAGCTTGGCTTTTATGTAGCCTATTTACTTGTCTTGTCTACATAAATATAAGCCTTTAGTTCAGACTGGTATTAAAAGGCGAAAGATTTATACAATCTGAAGAGAAACCAGAGTATTGGTATTGTGAAACCAGACTGGTATTGTGAAACGTCTAAGTCTAAATTTGTGCGCCCACTTAAGAAATTCTAAACCAGTGGCTCTCAACCTTTTTTGCTCCATCCCCCCCCTTTCACCATTGTTCAGAATACAATTTCTCCCCTTCCCAAGATAGTCATAAACTTCATTGAATGTAGCAGAGTCAATTAAAAACAAACTACAATTTTACAGATTGTACATAATCTACAGGACATCACACTTTCCCCCTGGAACCCTAAAATTCCCCCCTGGGGGGAATTCCCTCCCTTGTCGAGAGCCCATGTTCTAAACAAAGAATTTTGTGCAGAAAGCTCTACTTCCTTAAAAGAACCTGAAACCATCATGCAAGACATATGGTAAAATATACTTAGTAGTCTTTCTGGGGCTTCTCTTGGGGCAAAGGGTAGTGCCCTCTACTTAGGGTGTAGATTTTACAATTATGTGTCCAAAGCACAGATCATATCCAAACCATACATGGGCCAGGGGGCATGTCCAAGAACTACTATTCTGCTTGGACTTAGCACGTTCCATGCCCGAGAGGGTGCTACCCTTGAGTCTAAAAAGCGACAGTAGTTGACAACTACTACAACTGATGTCCTCCTTAAAGAGTTACCAGGTACCATCACTCTTAGAAGGGATATCTGGACACAGCCTAAACAGAGTACTGGGAAGGGGACAGTGCATGTTTCAGTGTGAATCTACCTGTATTGTAATCTATTTATTTATTTGAATTTCTATTCTATGTGGATTACATGGTATATTAAAAGCTATCATAAGAGAAGAGAAAACAGCCTTACATCAAAGGGTAACATTCTCCCTAATCCATTGCATAATTAAATTAATCATGCAAAAATTATCTCTAGTGAATCAATTCTATTTGATACTGCTGACTCAAAGGCAGCAAAACACAAAATTATATACATGTATGCTTGCTAGAACATTTATTTTTAGCCTGGATAAAGCCTTTAATGAGATGATCCAGGAACACAAGGTCACAAATCTACACTGTGGAATCTAACAAGTACTTTAATAACAATACCTACAACTACTCGAAGTCGGTATTAACTGATGATTCAATCTAAAGGCACAAATACAAATGCCCACAATATTTATATTGGCTTAATTCCTTTAATATACACAAACCTTAGTTTCATGCTATGATTTCTAGACTTTTTCCATTTGTCATTATATGTATTTATTTTTCCCTAGATCAGTATTTTCAAACTTTTTTTTTACCTTGGAGGAACCAATAGGTCTGGTCATGTAGCCCCAACACATCTGTAAGCAAAGTTCCAGATATGTTTGTAGGGTTGCCAGCTCCGGGTTGGGAAATACCTGGAGATTTTGGGGTAGGGCCTGAGGAGGGTGGGGTTTGGGAGGGGAGGGACTTCAATGCCACTGAGTCCAGTTGCCAAAGCGGCCATTTTCTCCAGGTGAATTGATCTATATCGGCTGGAAATCAGTTATAATAACAGGAGCTTTCCAGCTAGTACCTGCAGGTTGGCAACCCTATATGCTTGAGTTAATCGTAATATCAGGACTATTTCATGCCACAGTCAGCTGCTGACCTCCCCCACAAAAAAGATACTAGTAAAGAAAAGAAGTTTATTTGAAGCCTGAAACTAGCAGATAAAGTAATTTAATTTTACTCCATGAATTATCACAGAACACACCCTACCAAAAGGCAGGAAATTGGGTATAGAATGTCTGGGATTTAATTTGTTTTATTTTTATTTATTTCAAATGTTTCTATGCCACCCTTCCGCCCAATGCTGGGTTTCCCAAGGTGGCAAACATTAAAATCTTCCAGCCATTTAAAAGCATACACACACTATAATCACATAAACATATAAAAACACACACAGAAAGGTCAGATTTTTCCATTTCCCGCAAGTAAGGAGACAAAATACACGCTTCAGGACTGGTAGCTACAATACAACTTCTCTCTTATTCTTAATCTCTCCCTCTTGCTCTCACTATAGCCCAGTGGTTCCCAACCTTTTTTTGACCAGGGACCACTAGGACTTTTTTGTTCGGTGCAGGGACCCCAAGGTTCAAAATAAAAATTCAGGGAATTTGAAAATAAACTTTAATCATAACTGTTAGTTAAACATTAAACTTAGAATTATATTTGAATATATATATATATATATATATATATATATATATATATATATATATATATATATTATAATAGAGAACTTTTAATTGAAAATATTAATTTATTATGGGTTTATAACTTTGTTTCGCGGACCTTAATTTAGTTCTCGCGGACCCCTGGGGGTCCATGGACCCCTGGTTGGGAACCAGTGCTATAGCCCATAGTCCCCACACTCTTCCTCCCACTGGGGGCACAGAGGCAGCAGCAGAGGCCAGAGGAGGCACAACCTACTGGGCCAAAGGCAGCAGCTGCTCCAGGACAGGGTGGGGTACTGCCAGGGATGGCAGTAGCAGCACGATGGCCCCATCCAGAGTGGAGGGGGTGTCATCTGCAAGACAGTCTCCCCCACCAAGCAACTACTGAGCACAGCAGCAGGGGCCAGGAGGTTTGCCAGACCAAGGCGTTGGCTGGGGGCACAGCTGGCAGCAAGGAACATTCCAACCCAGCTGGGGTGGGGCAAGGAAATGATCTTTTTTAACAGGATACCTTTTAAAACAAACATATTGTGACTAGCCCAAGGTAACCCAGCTGGCTTCATGTGTAGGAGTGGGGAAACAAATCCAGTTCACCAGATTAGCCTCCACCGTTCAGCTTTAAATCTTTGCACTGGTTATCTGTTTGTTTCCAAGTTATTGTATCTCATAGTGGTGTAGTGGTTCCAAGTTATTGTATCTCGTGTGGTGTAGTGGTTAAGAACAGTGGTGGACTCTAATCTGGTGAACCGGGTTTGATTCCCCACTCCTCCACATGAGCGGTGGACGCTAATCTGGTGAACCGGGTTGGTTTCCCCACACCTACACAAGAAGCCAGCTGGGTGATCTTGGGCTAGTCACAGCTCTCTAAGTCACTGCTCAGCCCCACCTACCTCACAGGATGTCTATTGTGGGGAGGGGGAGGTGATTGTAAGCCAGGATGATTTTTCCTTAAGTGGTAGAGAATGTCAGCATATAAAAACCTCCTGCTCTTCCTCCTACTGAAGGTGCTGTTGACTATTAGGGCTGAGAGAGTTCAGAAAGATCTGTGACAAACCCAAGGTCTCCCAGCAGGCTTCATGTGTAGGAGTGGGGAATTAGAGTTGGGAATTAGAGATTAGAGTCTGCCACTCAAGTGGAGGAGTGGGGAATCAAACCGGTTCCCCAGATTAGAGTCCACTGCTCTTAACCAATATACCACACTGGCTCTGTTGGATCTGCTGTCTTAATTTTTACCATATGCCACTTTGGGTCCTGACATGAGCGTATCCAATAAGCAATTTAAATAAATGAATATTGGATATAAGAAAGCATGAGAAGCCAATGAAACTGCTGTACACCAGTTGCATTTATTTTTAAAGCAGCAGTTCCTTGCCTACTTTGAAAGTAGCTGATCTCCCCTACATAGGAAAAGTCAGGTGTTGCTGAAGGACACCAGATGCATTCCCTAAATCACGTAAATGTGTTATGCATTGTTTATTGTGTTGCAATGTATCTGACATCTATTTAGAAGTTCTATATAGATGTGACCATGGACTTCAGTCTATGCTTACAGTCACAAGAATGAAGTGGACCTTTTTAATGAGTGAAAAATAGAAAGAGAAGCAGGTAATACAAGTAGGAAATGGAAGTTTCACTTTTGAGAAGAATCACCTTCAAATATCAGAAATGCTCAAAGATAGAGTCTAATCCTTGAGCATTTCTGATATCTGAATCCATTCTTCGGGAGTCAACATTTATAACTAGATTGTCAGAACCTGTTGATGGTTACATTGAGCCCATGTCATCCAAATAAATTGAATGTGCTACTTATCAGTATTTAAAAAATTCATTAAAATGTACCATCTATACTCAGTGATAAAGAGCAATCCAGAATTACCGGTACATAATGAGAAAAACTTTTGTTTCAAAAAGCTTGATTGATATTAGTATAATTGCTTTCTCAGATACAATGCACCACAATATTTTATTAGCATTTTCAGACATCTATGTACATTACATTCAGATTTCTACAACAACAAAATAATAGATTGTGCATGCTGGACTCCAATACAACTAAAAAGTACATGTATGCTGAATTCTGACATACTGTAGTGTTGCAGTATTTCAGTAATGCCTACTTTATGAATCATCCAGCTGATATGCCATTTTGGCACAATTTATTTAGATATTCCAATTTCATTTTGTGTGTTGTTCCTTTTCTTTTATGCATGAAATACTCATAGATTTTTCCAGTTTGCAAATGACCATAAGAGCAGCAGCTGCGGCTGAATCATGAATTTCTAGTGGCCTAAAGGCTTATATTGAGAAAATGGAAAACTACAATTCCCCCAGACGCTCAGATACAGATTTAGTGAATGCCTGAATTAGCCTCATGAGGAATGCCTTCTGCAAGAGTAGCAGCGCAGCTCTTTGACACCAGTTGGGAATACTTTATGGAATGCTTAGCACAGATGTGATTACTAAACTGTCAGTATCCAAAGGTAGCTTCTGAATTGTTAGGAGGTAATTCCTGTTTATTATAAGAAAGAAAGGAAGGAAGAAGGTGAAGAGTTGGTTTTTATATGCCGACTTTCTCTACCACTTAAGGAAGAATCAAACCGGCTTACAAAGACCTTTCCTTCCCTTCCCCACAACAGACACCCTGTGAGGTATGTGAGGCTGAGAGAGTTCTGAGAGAAACCATGACTAGCCCAAGCTAGTCACCCAGCTGGCTTCATGTGTAGGAGTGGGGAAACCAAACTGGTTCACTAGATTAGTCTGCCGCTCAAGTGGAAGAGCGGGGGATCAAACCCGGTTCTCCAGATTAGAGCCCACCACTCCAAACCACCACTCTTAACCACTATACCACTCTTAACCACCACTCTTAACCACTATGTTTTACTTGTCTATTTGGTACTGGTTGAACACAGAATATATAACGGTATAGAAAATAATATGTAAACGTCATGGCTTATATTTACAGTGACCTCGCACAGGCAACTGGCATTTCCACTTGTACACATGTCTCTGTGTTTCTGAATTCCACCAATTTCCCCCTCCTGTGTCGCATTGCAGTGTTACAGAGCATACCCCAACACTCAATGGGGGCTTTGGGGATACTGAGAAAGCTATAGTGGAAAGAAGAGCAAGAAAGGTCTGCTGTACGAGCTGAACGTAGCACATGTTTCCTTTGATCTAAACCCTAATACTAACATATAAACTGAGTTATGTACTGTTGAGAGCTCACGTGCTGTAGTGGTTAGGGTGTCAGACTAGAACCTGGGAAACTCAGGTTCGAATCCCTGTTCATGCCATGGAAGCTTACTGGGTGACCTTGGGCCAGTCACACACTTTCAGCCCTGACCCTGGCTAGTATTTGAATGGGAGACCTCCAAGGAATACCAGGGTCATGACACAGAGACAGGCAATGGCAAATCCCCTCCCTGTGTCTCTTGCCTAGAAAACCCTACGGCAGGCTTGTCCAAACTGTGCCCCCTGGGCCACATGTGGCCCAGGACGGCTATGAATGCGGCCCAACACAAAATCGTAAACTTACTTAAAACATTATGAATCAGCTATTGTTAGTGTTAGTGTATTTTATGTGCGACCCAAGTTAGTGTTCGTGTGTTATATGTGTGGCCCAAGACAATTCTTCTTCTTCCAATGTGGCCCAGGGAAGCCAAAAAATTGGGACACCCCTGCCCTATGAGGTTGCCATAAGTAAGCCGTGACTTGACGGCAACCCCCCCCCCATACTGTTATTTTAAAAAGGAAGATTGGATAAAGAAGTCTAAAGAACAAAATAATAATAATAACAATAACCAGTAACTTGCATATAGAAGGTGCTTTTAATTTCTAAAATGCCATTTCTTTTCAGGAGGCTCATACTAAGGAATACTATGGACTAATGCAAAATGAAATGCAAATCAAAATAAGCAGAATCCTCATGCACACACTAAGTCTCGCTTTACTTATTACAGTTGCATTACAAAGGCTAATATCCCATCTAAATGCTTGATAGCAGCAGCAAAACAACAGGCTCATACGCTGACGAGACACAAGTCTACATTTTGAGTCAAGTAATGAAGTGATACAGCTAACAGTTAAATGTTTAAAATGTGTGATTTGATATTAAATATTGACTTCACAAAACCTCATAAACATAGTTGCAATGGAGCAGATGGCTTTTTATGGGGGCGGAATCAGTGGAAGCAGTTATCTCCAAAACATAAACCTTACATTGTTAAGTGATAACTCTCCGTTTGTTCTCAGAGACCTCATAAATGCAGAATAATATAAAATAAAATTGAACAAGGATATGTTTACAATTTAAAATGTTTTTTCAGGAAACCATCTGTAGCAGATCACCATCCCTCATCCATTAACTGCTGACTCCAAGCCAATCACTTGTAAAACAGAGTATGCAAACATGCACCACTCTGATGAGGATGCATTAGTATACATTCTCCAGAAAGCACCCATTTTCTTTGGCAGACTCATTTCTCTGTTAAATAAAACATAACTAGAAATAGGAAAAAAGAAGGGTGAAAATCACAATCTAATTGCCTTGTGTGTAATACAAATTAAAGGCCTAATATTTTAAACGTCTCAACTGTCCAAAGTTGTTCAGTAAAGCTTATTTATTGGCATCTGGCTAATCATCACCTTTCCCCACTTTTTGTTAAATAGGGCCAATACATATTACGTCATTGATTTAAAAAAAGGACAAGGACCAAATAATATATACACTATTCACTCATTCTGTGGCTTGCAAACATTTTTAAAATATACAAATGAGCTTGTGGGGGGGTGATTAGCAACTTAAATAGTTCTTCTTCTCTTCCCCCAAGGAATCCCCCAAGAGAATTGTTGTGATGGTATGAGATTAGCATATGAAGATATTTTGAGTAACAGAAGTACCTTACTTAGTTGAAAGAGCCTAAAATTCTTAATGCCTCACTGACTTTTGTACAAAAGGGGATGCAAACAAGCATTTCCATATGAGGGAGATATTAATATTACTTATAGGAAGTCCACCTAGTCCAAGAAATTAATTCACAACTTTCTAAAGACGTTGGTCCAGAGTTTCATTTGTCTACGATCTCTGGTAGAATTCCACAGCAGATGGCTATACAAGAGAAATAGGAGCTGTTTTTGTTTGTTCGTTGCAAATGGCAGCTAATCGCTTTTTGGAAAAGGAGAACAACACGGAAACAGAGTCCGGAACCTTTTTCTCCTTCGCTCTTTTTCTTGCTGAAAAAAGCCGCGTGTACTCTGGAGAAAACAAACACAGGTTCCTATAGTTTTTCTCCAGTGGATGTAAAGGCAGCTACAAGTGAAATTTTCACAAAGGAAAACGAAAGGGAAAGAAAGTCCCCCCCCCCCCAGGCACTCTCTCTCAGCCACAGAGTTCTTATCATTGGGAGGAAAGGCTTTTACAATTAGCATTGAAGGAAATACACCATTCCCTTTTCCACATGGATTATATACCCTGGATTTGGGGCTTTTGGGAATTTTTCTTTTTGTTTTGCTCCCCATTCCACTGAGTGCATTTGTGCACCTCTTGGGTTTACCTTGTCTTTTCTCCGATCTTACCCAAACTTGCTTTGCTGCAAAGTTTTGAGAAGGATTGCAGCAAATCCTGGATGGCTGCCACATGGCTGAGAAAGTTTGGATTTCCCCCCATCTCAGTCACTTGGCAGCCATTTCCCTGGTCCCAGTGCCCATGGCAACCATTTTGCCCCACTACGGCCCCTCTTATTGCAGAGCTATGCCGTTCCCCTTACACCACGGCAAGGAAAGAGGCTAGGGACTTTTTTGAAAAAAAGAAAGCTGGGAATTCAGAGAATCAGAGTCACCTGTTTAATAAGTGAGTTTAAAAGAGAATGAAAAAGCCATGGTGGTGTGTGGGACAGCCACTGATGGAAGACTGGGGCAGCAAAAATGCGGGGGAAACTGTCATGTGGAAGCCCCGTTGCCACTACACTGTATCAGCCATTGCAGCAGCAAAGGGGAAAACCAGTTCCCATGTGGAAAACAACCATGATTCTCTGAAGAACATAGTTTACTTCACTGGGATGAATTTCTTCTGTCCTTGTTCTCTGAATTATTTACCAACAATAATATTTTTACAGCATTTTTTTCAGAAAAAAACTAAAAATTGGTACTCAAAACTATTCTAAATCACCAAGTGTGAGTTTCTCTTCTAGATCATAGAATCATAGAGTGGGAAGGGACCACCAGGGTCATCTATTACAACTCCCTGCGCAATGCAGGAAATTCACAACAACCTCCCCCACACACATACACACCTTCAATGACCCCTACTCCACGGCCAGAAGATGGCCAAAAAAAAAAAAAAAAAAACCAGGTTCTCTGGCCAATCTGGCCTGGAGGAAAACTGCTTACTGAGCCCAAAATGGCGATTGGCACTACCCTGGGCTTGCAAGAAAGGGCCACGAGAGCCAAACATTGATGCAAACCTTCCTGCCCTCCCTCTTATGACCTGCCTAAGGTCATAGAATCAGCATTGCTGACAGATGGCCATCTAGACTCTGCTTAAAAACCTCCAGGGAAGGAGAGCCCATCACCTCCCAAGGAAGCCTGGTTCCACTGAGGAACTGCTCTGTTAAAAATGAAAAACTCCCAACTGCATTGAGGTATTCTACTATGGATAAGCAAGAATTAGTCTGAGGAAGAAAAGTTCGAAATGGGGAGAGAGCCGGCAGCCCATCTTTGATCTGTTTACCATGAAGGAGGATTACAGATTAAATTGGTCATTGTTAAAAATTAATCTTTGAGAAAGATTACAGAACGGAGAAGGACTTTTGATTCTTGAACACATGAACACATGAAGCTGCCTTCTACTGAATCAGACCCTTGGTCCATCAAAGTCAGTATTGTCTACTCAGACTGACAGCGGCTCTCCAGGGTCTCAGGCTGAGGTCTTTCACATTACCTATTTGCCTAGTCCCTTTAACTGGAGATGCTGGGGACTGAACCTGGGACCTTCTGCGTGCAAAGTAGCCCCTCTTGCCAAGAGTTTATCTGTGAAAGTGATGTTCACCTCAAAGAAGGATTACAGAATAGAGGAGGACTTTTGACTTCTGTGAGACCAGTAATATATACATCTTTGGTTATTTACCAACTTGTAGATGGGTGTTAACTTGTTCCAATAACTTATTAAGATGATGTAATTAGTTTTTGCCCTACAGCCAGGTACTTTATACTTTGTTTACACTTTTGGTGTGGCTTAGCTACTGTATTTTTTGTCATAACCTTTTTAATGTCAGAAAAATCAATCCCAGTGATCCCAGAACTTCTCATCCAGCACTACTACATAACCCAGTTTGCCCTTGATTTTGTTCTACTTAAAGTTACAAGGGTAAGCTGAAATAGATTTCGTACTGATTTACTTGCTAAAGAATTATCATGACATGAACTTTTTTGTGAACTAGAGCCCACTTTATCAGATGTGAGAAGTGTATCCTGTATCGGTAGACACATCCAAGCGTGTGTAAACATAAAATTACAAAATTGGACACATGGCTGTAGAGAGTAATATTGAGAGGCACAGCTTGTATGGAAAAAAGGAAGAAAACTGCTCCTGCTTCTTTTACACAATTATGACAGCTTCTATAGACCTGATCCCTGTGCTCATAATATACCACTTGCCAAAAGGGTTGCAGCATTACTTGAGGAAGCGACAGCAACAACTATCATCTTTGTGTGTGTGTGTGAATTGTAGGCAAAATTGTAGGCATTTTGTACTGTGCAACCCTATTACCTGCTCAGAAAAGCCCTTTTGAATAGTTCAGTTGTGCATAGTTTGTGGAAAGTCAGGTGAGTGGGAGCTTTCCTTATCTCCTTGGGCAAACTGTTCCACAAGGCGGGAGCCACAATGGAGAATGCACATGTATGGGCAACTGCTGATTTTGCCCATTTCAGGTATCAGTAAAACTGTCTTATATTTTTAAAACCATTGGGCAAAGAATAAAGAAAATAATACTCTAAAAAAAACCAGTGTTGAACACATGAACACATGAAGCTGCCTTCTACCGAATCAAACCCTTGGTCCATCAAAATCAGTATTGCCTACTCAGACTGGCAGCGGCTCTCCAGGGTCTCAGACAGAGATCTTTCACATCATCTAATTGCCTAGTCCCTTTAACTGGAGATGCTGGGGATTGAACCTGGGACCTTCTGCATGCCAAGCAGATGCTCTACCACTGAGCCACAGCCATCACAAATGTTTTCCACCTTGTATAACATAGGGACAATTACTGTAATTTATTATGACATCCAAAACTAAAGGTATCTTAAGAAGTAGGTAGGATAAATAGTTTAGGGAGCTTAAAATCATTACCACACCACAGAGAGCTCATGCTTTTGCAAGACTGAAAAAGACTTGTGGTCAAAGATCTGACTATTTGAAAATCAATTCAATATTTGAAGTTCAGCCAGTTGCTCTTCCTCCCTGGAATGTGTTCAACCATGAGCTTCCCAATTCTTCTCCATTTGTTCTCAGACCCCACGTGAAGTTTTCCAAGCTCTGCTTTATTTCTACTAATTCTCAGCCTTGTCCACTCCCACTTCCCCCCAACCTCCTGCCACCTACATGACATCTAGAGACTATTCAGAAGAGGGACATTGCTTGCTCTGTTATGATTTCTTCACCTATTCTAATCTCTGGACTTTTTGACCCTTAGATCCTCCGCTTCTTGGGTTTGGTTTCCACTTTCCCCAAATACCTCTCTCTTCCCTTTCCTCTTTCTTGGGATAGGAGCTCCTCCTTATGCCTGGGACCCAATTGGCACAGTCTAATTTACTATCCAGTCCTTCTGAAGCAACTGAACTGACTGTCAAAATTCCATCAGCCGTTCCAAATTCATAAATTGACAGAAATTTAGGAAAATGCATAGGCAGAGTTCACAGGGGAAAGCCTGTAACTTAACAGAAACACCCTCAATCCTAACTAACTCCTAGGGTATAATACTGCCCCCACTTGTGTACCAGTCAACTCTGCTAGTTTTAGTGGAATTTAAGCTCATGTAATTACAACCATAGCACTTTAAGAGCCAGCATGGTGTAGTGGTTAAGAGCAGTGGTTTGGAGCGGTGGACTCTAATCTGGAGAACCGGGTTTGATTCCCCACTCCTCCACATGAGCGGCAGAGGCTAATCTGGTGAACTAGATTCCCCCCCCCACTCCTACACCTGAAGCCAGCTGGGTGACCTGGGGGGTAGTCACACACTCTCAGCCTCACCTACCTCACAGGGTGTCTGTTGTGGGGAGGGGAAGGAAAGGTGATTGTAAGCCAGTTTGATTCTTCCTTAAGTGGTAGAAAAAGTCTGCATATAAAAACCAACTCCTCCTCCTTCTCCTTCTAATGTGTATGCTGGTTTAAGTACTTTTACTTTTCAATATCCACAATATTGTTACTACTAAATAAGTCAGATATAAGTGCTTTCCATGCCATTGCACAGCAATAATCTATAACAAAAAAACTTCAAATAAATAATTTCCAACTGGGGAGTGCCATTTGAACAAGCATCACACCTTAATTCCATAAATACCAATCTTTGCATGCAATCATTTATAGTAAAGGCTCTTGAACACAATTAAATACTTTCCCCAGCACTCATATTTGGAAAACTAGTCCTTATAGTATTATCGAGGAAGATTATTTCAAGTCACTGTTAAAGTAAAGAAGATCCAAATTTAATGTTACTCAAGTTAGAGAGGCCGTGCTGCAATACCAATTTAAAAGAGTTTTGAATAAAGACTTTTGGATAGGTTGTGGAAATACAGACCCTATCATTTGTGCTGTTTTTCAGTTCAATTATTGCTGAGCTGAACTCACTAAAATTCATATCCAGTGAAAAAAGAATCAAGCCTTTAGCACATTAGCTGAAGTTATTGACCTCAGCATTACCCGATCACCACAATGCAACAGATAACAAATAAAATTTAAAAAACTTCATTAATCATTTGAGAAACTAAAACTGTAGCAAACAAATAGGAGCATCACTACTGAAACACCTGAATGCTAAAGACAGATCATCAGGCAATTAACCCAAATCACAGTTTAGCAAGGGCTGCAACATTCCTTACCTTTGGGGCACAATACTCCACATCCCATTGTATGCTGTCCAAGCCCTCATTTTACCAGCACGAGGAGAACTGGCTAAAACATCCCAATTTTGAAACAGTGCTTTCTGCTGCTGACCTGTGCAGCAGTGCTAAGCATTCAAGTCTGTTTCTCAACAGAATGCTCAAATGCGTATTGCAACTCTTAGCTCAATGTATCATAGTACAACTGCCTGCCTATATAATTTAATATGATGCCACAGGAGACTCATAGACCATCTGCAAAACAAACTAAGTTTGCCATTCCCCATCTAGGCAAATTTCATTCTGGAAAGCCTAATGCTTCTGAGACACACAAAGCAACACTGTTTGTCCCGTCAGCTTATAGAATTAATGTTTTATGATGGTCCAAAATAGTTGTTGCCACAAGAATGGTGATGGGCCCAGATCCCTTGTAACGCAGATGCTAAGGAAGTTGTGAGCAGTACTGGAACAAATTCCCCTTTACCTCAAACCACATTTTCACTGACTGATCAATATCTGACAAGAGTTTGGGACTACTACGCTGCAGATGTTATATACTTCACTACTTGATCGCCTGCCTCTTCCTAAGTCCATTCTTTTCCTCAGCCCCGTTTCCTTTCTCTGACTCTTACTGCTTCACCCTCGCTCTGCTAATGTGGCCCCACATTTTAACATATATTTGATACCCTGAAAGCAACATGCAGCAAATGGGCACTCAAGCTATACCCATCACACTTCTGCCTGTCGGTGAAGGCTGGCTGGTGGTGAAAGGCTCAGCTGTTTAGGTATCCTCAGGGGAAAGGAAGACAGAAAGAATTGGGCTTGTTAATGGGTCTATGCAGGGCTGGAGGCAAAATTTAAGGGGTGTTGCCTACAAAGAGCCCTATAGGATTGGTTACAGCTTCTGTGCTGTTCGAAGGTGGTGAGGCAACACTAGGCACTGATTTGCACCAACATTACTCTGTCTTCAGATTACATCCCTCTAGACAACCCCTCTTCTTCCAGTCCCAAAAGCACATTTGAAGTAGCTTCCTGACATGACACAAGAACAGTGAGTGGGAAAGGAGTGGGAGAGTCTATTTCTCTATGTTTCTCCACCTTCCCCTTGCTCCTTCGGTGCAGGCAACAGATCTCAGATCTGTATAAGCCAGGGGTGTTTGTTTGTTCTGCCAAATATGTGCTGTATAGACAAAGTCATAGCTATCTAAAGCAGAAGGGTGACTGTTGTCCACTTATGCTGTCCTGACTACATCTGAATGGGGAAAGACCAGACGGCAGTTTCTCCCCATACTAACTCTTATAGGGAACGTAACCTTATACATTAAAGCAAACAGATAAAAGGGAGTATTTCTTCACACAACGCATAGTTAAATTGTGGAACTCCCTGCCCCAGGATGTGGTGATGGCTGCCAATTTGGAGGGCTTTAAGAGGGGAGTGGACATGTTCAGGGAGGAGAGGGATATTCCTGGCTACTAGTAAAAATGGATATTAGTCATGAGGTATACCCATTCTCTCCATGATCAGAGGAGAATGCCTAATATATTAGGTGCTGTGGAACATAGGCAGGATAATGCTGTAGCAGTCGTCTTGTTTGTGGGCTTCCTAGAGGCACCTGGTTGGCCACTGTGTGAACAGACTGCTGGATTTGGTCTGATCCAGCATGGCTTTTCTTAAGTTCTTATGTTCTAAGTAATGTAAGAATTGAGTTATGTTCAGAGCAGGAAACATGTGCTATTGCAACCTTTAGCTGGTGCATGAGACTTTAGGGGGCTGTGTAGCTCTGTTAATCGGATGCAGAACAAAAATACCCACTCCCACATGTTCTAGGAAGATGAGGGTAAGGTACACAGGAACACCTTAACAATCAGAAATGTTATGGTTTTTTATAAAACATAACGGCTTCAAGATACTAGTGAGGGAAAAGGGAGAAAATCAGCTCAGAAGTCTGAAGTCATAAGAAAACTGAACAAAACAAATTGGGAATTTGATTAACTTTATGTATTTATTTAGATTTATAGACTGCATCTCTGGAACCTGCACTGCAGCTAGTAACAGAAAACTCCCAGCAATTAAAAAAATGCAGATTTAAAGCAATATTTAAATACATACATATATTAAGTGTTACTACAGGGCCGCTGCTTGGTAGGCTGCATCAATGTGGGAAACCGGCTGTCTTCAATTATGCTATCTTACTGTGCCCCAACTTATTTTCAAACCGAAGTTACTTAATTCTGAAATACGGGTGTAAAAATTTCCACTTCCCTGCTTGTGTTTCGAAAATGAAGGGCAATTTAAGCATTGGGTCCGTTGTCGAAAACAGAAACACTCTTTTCATCTAAAGTTCAGCTATAATTCTGCTACAATATTCACCGAAGGCTATTATACTGCATTTTTACTTCAATATAAAAACACATGAGCTATGATGTGTGCTCTGTGGTGCTAAAGAAATGAGCTTTGGCTCCCCACTGAACTATTCATAGGGCCAAGCAGATGGGCATTAAGGGGGAAAAGCTACAGCAACGTGACTATCACATTCCTAATAGTGGCTCCCACCTCCAGTGTAGATTTCAGCACAATGTTAAGGATCTCTGCCAAAGGGAAAAACCATCTAGGCTTTCCCCCCAAATTAACAGAAACAATTAATCCCTCCTTCCTCTCAAAAACCTCAAAATTGGGCCATGGTCAGCACATGCATGGAAGGTCCTTCTCTCACCTCCACCCTCACCCCTGCTATGTGGCACGGTCAGGTATTTGCCAGGGGCCTGTTACGAAGTAGATATGGTGCTTCCCTGGTTCCCTGGTATACAGAAACCACGTCTCATCCACTTCTGTACTGGAGGTTTAGCACTGTGAAGGAATGCTTCGCTAAAGCAGAACTGCATTCAGATCAATAAGCTATGAGACAGCTGCGGTGTTCCAACGAAGCAGAAGACCACCAAATCAAGAGACAGTTCTAATTGCTCTACTGAAGCATCTGATGAAAAAGGAACTTCACTTGAGCTAGACAGCATCCTTCATCATCAAACAGCTGCATCCCAATTACAAAGCATCTGTGCTTGTTCTACCACCAATCTGTCTGCTTCAGTTTCCTCACACCTTGTGTATAGAAACTCTACTGATCCCTTTCCCAGCAATATGCCAGCACATTAGAGTCTATGAGATCTTCTCCCACATATTTTTTTTGGCTTCTTTCACCCAGCAATATAGGGGTATCTGTGCACATTACAAACTATTCTTGAGGTGCTGGCCTTTTGTTGTTGTAAATCTCAGTTCTTCAAATTAAGTCACAATAATATGGGGAGGGGATTCACTAGATACCTGGGGCAAATGCATCCCAAATTCTACAGGTTCCCTTTCATAACCAGCACATTAACTCATGCTCCTCCTGCATCTTAGAAGAGCTTTAGACTACCACATCCAGGATGATGATGATGATGATGGTGAAGATGAAGAGTTGGTTTTTATACCCCACTTTTCTCAACCTTTAAGGAGTCTCAAACTGGCTTACAATCTCTTTCCCTTCCTCTTTCCACAACAGACACCTTGTGAGGTAGGTGGGTCTGAGAGAGTTCTGAGAGAACTGTGACTAGCCCAAGGTCACCCAGAAGGCTTCATGTGGAGGAGTGGAGAATCTAATCTGGTTCTCCAGATTAGAGTCCACCGCTCATGTGGAGGAGTGGGAATCAAACCCAGTTTTTATATTAGTGCCAGCCGCTCTAAAACACTATACCATGGCGGCTCTTATGGATTGGCTCCCTTCAAGCACATACCAATTATATAAAGTTCCCTATCCAATTTAACAGCACGGTTATCATATTAGGGTCTACTAACCTGTGTTGGTCTTAATCAAATGCATATAAAAGCATGCTTATTTATTGCCTGTGTTTCTAAGGAAAGTGTATGAAAGCACATAAGCAAGAAACAAATACCTCGTGAGAAAGATCTAACCTAAAATTAACATACTAAATGGGGCAATAACTGCAGAGGAAAGAAAAGGAAAGCATATTCACCTTGCTGTGACCCCCCCACACACCAATAGGTCCCAATCAGTCAGCCACTCAGATAAGGATTCTTTGCCCTTCAAGGGGTACCTAGTTTGGGAACCAAAACCTTAAATTTATTCAGGGATTTGCTATTCTCAAGTATTCTACAAAAGTACTTGCACATTTGCCAGTGGCAAAGATGAATCTCATCCTTGTTTTTTAAGGCAAAGACATTTGCTGCCTTAATGAGCTTCAAAGCACTATCAGCCGAGTCTCTTCTGTACCTCAAAAACACTTGTTTAAATGCTGCAATTGACTTTGTGAGACCCTCCCCCCAAATTATCTCTTCCGCCATAAAGACAGAGGATGGAGAGAGAGAACAAAAGGACAAAGCACTATGATTAAAACAACCCATTTAATTAATTAATTTAGAATATTTGTAAGCCGCTCTTCTCCCATAACACAGGACCTGAAGCAGCTTATACATTTTGTCACAAACAATCTTAAAACAGTGTGATGATCTGAAGTCCCAGAACATCAAGACATTAATTACCGATGCCACTATTATTACAGAAATTCAACCAACATCACTCACACATCAAAAACTTGTTTCATCAATTACAAATTAGCCTCTAGAGAAGCAACTGATATTGGGGGAAGATACCCCATCACCAAAATACACTTACTGAAAGTAATTCGAAAAAGTGGCACTCTCCAGGCCAAGGTGGTAGCAGCCTCTCTCTTCCCAGTCTCTAGCAAGTAATTATATCAGCTCTAAGCATGGTATGGAGCTCTACAAGTGGGGTTGTGTGTGTGTAAAGTGCCGTCAAGTCGCAGCCGACTTATGGCGACCCCTTTTTGGGGTTTTCATGGCAAGAGACTAACAGAGGTGGTTTGCCAGTACCTTCCTCTGCACAGCAACCCTGGTATTCCTTGGTGGTCTCCCATCCAAATACTAACCAGGGAAGACCCTGCTTAGCTTCTGAGATCTGACGAGATCAGGCTAGCCTGGGCCATCCAGGTCAGGGCACAAATGGGGTTGGGAGCAGGTAATCTACAAACCAAGGTAGCAGCCTCTGCTAGTATTACAGGACAGGGAGAAAAAGATTTCTCTATCCACTTTCTCCATCACATGCATACTTCTATACATCTCTATCATGTCCCTGCCATCTTTTTCCCCCCTACATTGAACAGCCCCAGACTCTTCAGCCTTCCCTCACAGGAAAGATGCTCCAACTCCTTAACCATTTGGGTGGCCATCTTCTGTGCTTTTTCCAGCTCGGCAATAATCCTTTTTGAGATACAATTGCCAGAACGGTATACAGTATTCCAAATATACGCTGCACCTTAGATCTATACAGGGCATTACAAGTGTGGCCCATTTGTGTTCAGTTCCTTTCCTGTTAATCCCCAGCATGGAATTTGTCCTTTTCACTGCTGCCATACACTGCCAACATTTTCATCGAGCTCCCCGCTACAACCTCAATTTCTCTTTCCTTGTCAATCTCTGCTGGATCAGACTGTATCTAAAGTAGTGGTGGTAAGTGCTATCAAGTCGCAGCTGACTGATGGTGACCCAGTAGGGTTTTCCATTAGGACTTGGCAAAACTGACTAGAATGTGCTGCTTCAATGGCAACTCCCATTCTCTTTTCACACAAGAGCACCCAAGGTCATAATCAAGGTGAGAAAAAGTGTGTCTCCTACCTCTTTCAGGTATCCTCAGTCCAAGTCCATTTTTTATGCACTGTGTAGTATGCTCACTACATTGAATATAGTAGCATAAACAGTACTACTGCAACATGGGTTAGGAGAGCTATGTACAAATAGCTATGAACAAATAGGCTAGGAATGTCAGATTTCACTATCTTATTCTGGTCTACAACATGTGGGAGAATGAGGGGGAAACGATTCTGGAATGCAATGTACTATTTCAAAATGCAGTTTGGTGATTCCAATTTTAATTATCCTGCCATGTAAAACAAAAATTCTGCCTGAAAAAAAAAGCAGGCAGAAGAGGCCTGGCAATTTGGCTGCTATATTTGTTTTCTATTTGCAATGAGTTTAAAATAAAAAAGTGTTCAAACTGTGTTCCTCCATTTGCAGTCAGAAGTGGTACACTGTACTTTATTGTCTCATTCTACTGGATGCGTAGGCTAAAACAAACACTATGGAACAGAGTGGAATATTCTGTAAATATATCCAAACTTGTCAATGCAGCCTTGCTTGTCAAATAATATTTTGGAAGATAACAGCCTTTCTCCTGATGTGTAATAGACATTTCTATGATCATTTTCAGAATAAAATTTATCATGCTACCTTTCTCCTAGGCAAGAAAAACTCCACAATATTACTTAATGTTTTCATGTGTCACTAAGGGTTACTTTACTTTCTTGCCCAGCAATTTTCAGTTTAGCAAAAACAGAAAGTTTTGCAAGAAATGGTAGGAATTCTCTCTTTGGTTGTTTTGTCCATCAGTTCAAGAAATAATTTACAGGCAACATAATACTAACAGTTTAATTTGTGAAAATGGATAAATACCATATCTGCCTCATAACACATTTACACTGCCATCCTAAGCAGAGTTAAATCCTTCTAAGTCCACCGATTTCAAATGACTTAGAATGGTGCAAGTCTTTTTAGGATTTCATTGTTAGGCACATAACAAATAAATACAGAAATAGCACTGGAATGGTTGGCTAAAAGGTTTTCATTCACAGATGAGGAAATTTAATTAGACTATGTAATGCCAATTACTGTCATTTCTAATCATATTATGGCTTCCTAGAAATAATGCAGATGCAAAATTCTAAAGTTACCTGCATGTTTGATGTTAATAGGATAAAATTATCTAGGCCCTGAGAAAATCCAGACAATAGTAGGGGGAAACGTGGGTTGTTGTTTTTTGTTTGTTTTTTGTGAAACCTTGCTTTGTGTATTACCAATTCAATTACTAATAAATCTTCTTCAAAGTGCTCATTACAAGAGAAATAACATGCTTCCAATTTTATGTATCATCATAACTTTATTTTTCAAATGAGCAAGATTATTTTTGAAGCATGTGAACAAATTTGGTCTTCATGGAAACCACCAACGACTATCTACTTCACAGTGTTACTACTAGCTTGGCTTCAGTAGGAAAAAGCAACTCAAGGGAAACCTTCCCCACCTCTATCACTTTGTTTTTATCTTACTGTCACAGGCTGAAAAAGTATTGCTGAAGAAAGCAAATTACATGTACACAGTAAACTAAGAGTATGACGATACCGCTACTGTAAAACCTGTTCTGGAGATAAGCTTATTTCTATTAGACTAAACAGGTCCCCTCTAGAACTGAGCCTTTGGCTGCTTTTTCTATTTAGCTAACACTAAGCATTCATTTAATAAGGGGGAAATTCTAAACAAGTCTTCTCAGAAGTAAGTCTCATTTTATTCAATGGGGCTTATTCCCAGGAAGACGGTCTTATGGACTGCAGTGTACGTGTGCTGAAAGCTCTCTACAAGCCCTGATTTCTGAAGTTTTGGTACCCAAGTAATATGAGCGATTTTTTTTTTTAAAGAGACAACAATGTTTGACTAGGGAGCAAGGTGTTAAGTGTAATTTGACTGGAACTTAACTGTGCCCAATAGATGATTATAATGGATGAGGAAAAAGCAGATTTTACAATGTGGTTTTAAAGAGGGACAGACAGACACAAGTGAGTTGGCTAAACAGACAGAAAGGAAGATGGGACACAAAATAAGGTATATCCTCTCCAGGTACATTTTCATGATCCAACTGTCTTATCAATATATCTAATTGTCAATATGGACTCATCTGTGGATACTTAAATCCAAAAACTGGGATGAAAAACAGACAAGCCAGATCTTTCTACAAACCTGAGAAAAGGCAAGGTGTAAATGATTTAAATAATAAATAAGGTTGAAGACTAGAGGGCAGGGAAGGTTAGTTGGTGGGAGAGAAGGAAGCAGGGAAAGGTGAAGATATAGGGGATGCCGGAAAGAGGAAATAGCATGGTGAGGGGGTTAAGGGGGAAATCAGCTACAAACTTGTAGTCATATACTATCTCACAGAAAGCAACAAGACAGAAAGAGCAATGCCATTCCACAGATGATTAAATTAAAACCTGTGAGGCATTTTCACCTGGCAAATGGTAGAATAATAATTGGATTTCTGTCTGCTAAGCCTTAAGGCCATATTTACATACCCTTCCAGATATTTAAGGCTAGATAAAATACTGTTCATCTAATTCCAGCATTTGGTGATGACAGAACACAAGAAACTTTACATCTTGCATTTATAAAAATTGTTAGAAGGTTTTCAAAAGCGTCCTTAGAAGTTTCATCTTTACAGAATGTTACATTTCATATTGCACACATTGTTTACATTATGAAATATCCTGAAAAAGCTGGTTAAGAAATGGTTTGATTTTGTTCTATCATAGAATGTTTCACGGAGTTAGGGAAACAATGAGCAGGTATCAATCCAATAATGTAAAAACAAATATGAATCAGATGAATTTAATGGACAAAAAAGATTGTATCATGCACAGAGCACTGGTCTATCGCCATCTGTTAACTACAATAACTAAATGGGATCCCCATGCCTAGAGGCAGTGTGTTTCTGTATAACAGATGGGGACAAACATGGAAGGTTGTCATCTTCAGTGATAGTGAGCTCCCAGAAGCATCTGGCCAGCTGTTGAGGGAACAGAATGTGAATTAGAGAATCTTTCAACTTTATCTTGCACAACTCTAGCTGATGTTCTAACTCTTTTCCTGTTTCAGTCTTTGAAGCTTAGCATGTAAGAACCGCCTTTTGGAAGGGACCAATGACACTATCAGGATGCCTTCAGGAAGCTCACGATCAGGACATGGACAGAAGTTTGTTCTCTGCATCTGGTAATCCATGACACACTGGACAGCCAGCGTGGTGTAGTGGGTAAGAGCAGTGGACTCTAATCTGGAGAGCCAGGTTTGAGTCCTCATTCCTCCACATGAGTAGCAGACTCTAATCTGGTGAACTGGGTTGGTTTTTGCACTCCTACACATGAAGACAGCTGAGAGACCTTGGGCTAGTCACAATTCTCTTAGAACTCTCTCAGCCTCACCTACCTCACAAGGTGTCTGTTGTGGGGAGAGGGAGGGAAGGAGATTGTAAAGTGGTCTGATTCTCCTTAAAAGGTAGAGAAAATAAGTATATAAAAACCAACTTTTCTTCTTCTTTCTGAACAGAAAGATTTTATATCCAGCTATCACAGATAATAGATTTGCTCCTGTCTATGCTTCAAACAGGACATTTCCATTATGAGATGCAATGACTGGCAAATGAATTTCCTGTGCAGGATTTTGTAGTCTTTGTGGCTCCCATGGGCCTTTCACAAGTCGTGATGGGCCCAACACCTGAGAAAGGTCACACCTTGGACTTAATCTTCTACATTGAGCCTTTGAGGTTGGAGGTCCAACCTGTACCATGATCTGATCCCCTATCTATTAACAGCAAGGGTGAATGAAGCCTTGGCTACGTACTGTAGGGGCTCATTCTCTTCCGAGGCGAAGGGCATCCTGAGCAATGGGTTGTTTTCCTCTCCTTCCGGGTAGGCAGGACCTAAACTTAAAACTTCCTGTCTCCCTTGGCGGGAAAACAGCCTACAGGAAGCCAGTTGCCGGCTAGCCTAGCTATGTTGACAGGAACAAGTATGAACTCGCGGAAAAATGCTTGCAGAAGAACCTAACGGCTTGTGCTCCTAAGGTGAGCATAGTGGCAGTAACAATTAATACCTTAACATCTAAATAGCATTGTCATTTCTAAAAGAGCCCGGGTGGGCAGGATGCCCTTCGCCTCGGAAGAGAATGAGCCCCTATGGTAAGTAGCCAAAGCTTCATTCTCCCCCAAGGCAAGGGCATCCTGAGCAATGGGACCTTATCGAGCTCCCCATTGGGTGGGTGTCGCTCTAATCAACAAAGTTTTGCAATACCCTACAGCCAAATGCCACCTGGGCAGAAGACCAGGAGTTAATCCTGTAGTGCTTAACGAATGTTGAGACCGATGACCAGGTGGCGACCCGACAAATCTCATCAACAGGTGCCTGTTTGTCGAATGCAGCCATGGCGGCCGCGCTTCGAAGGGAGTGAGCCATGATGCCACCTGGCACCGCAATACCGGTCTTCTGCATTGCCTCAAGGTGTAGCCGATAGCTGCCGCTTACATTCTTTCCCCCTTGTTAGGGTTGGAAATCCCTATAAACATAAAGTCAGATTGTCTAAACTCGGCTGTCCTATCTATGAAAATGCGGATAGCCCTCCTTAAGTCCAGTGAATGCCACTGGGCTTCCTTGGGTCCTGATGACTTAGGGCAGAAGGATGGAAGGTTAATCTCCTGTGTCCGGTGGAATCTAGAATTGATCTTAGGCAGGAATGTGGGGTCGGGTGTTAGCACGACCTTATCTTTATGAAACACACAAAGGCCTTTCCTAATGGATAGGGCTCTTAATTCTGAAACTCTCCTAGCGGAGGTAATTGCCATCAGGAAGAGGACCTTCATGCGAAGGTATCTCATGGGTACTGTCGTGGTACCGGCGAGGAGCGAGGGCTGTAAGCGTAGTCTGGAGAACAGTCCAAGGTCATTCACAGTGAAGGCAGAGTCCAAGATATCAATACAGGCAAGGGAAGTCCAAAGCGTTAGTCAGAGCCAGTCCAAGAAGTCAGGATACCAGGAATCCAATGGATAGCAGGGAAACAAGGCAGGTACTCAAGGAGGTTGGTGACAAGTTGCTTGCACAACAGCCAAGCCTAACTGATGGCTTAAATCCCTTCCCCTGCTGCTGTAGCAGCCAGCTGATGCTGATGAGGCTGAGTTCACAGGTGGTGCTTCAGCCCTGCTCTTCCTCATCACTGCTACTGGGGAGGTTCCTCTGTAAAGCCTTCAGCCTAGCACTCTGCCGTCTCTGCTGCATTGCCAGACGGACCTGTTTTCTTCTCTGCTCCAGTGGCCCTGGCGAGGCCTCTGGAGACACTGCATGTTGCAAGGTGTCAGGTCCAACTGGAGTCCTTGAGTTGGCAGGCTGCAGACATGGTGAGTCATCTCCTGACTTTGGCTGATCCTCTATTCTGGCCTCTACCTCCTCTTCATCAGAGGAGGTCTCTGCAGGCTGACTCTCTGCAGGCTGACTCATGACAGGTACTGACCTGAGTGGCTCGAAGGGAGGAGAGGCCAAGCTCTCAGCCATAATGCTCTCCTAATGGAGGTGACCGATGACATGGAACGCGATACAAATGACATAGTGTCAAGTGATGCGTCCGCCATAATGGTGGCAGCATTGAGTACCCTTTCCAGCCCCCCGATGACTCTAAGTTTGTCCTCTGGAACTAGTTGCATAATCTTTTTAATCCAAAGGTAAGATGCTCTAGCGAATATAGAGGTTGTGGAGCTAGCTTGGATGGCCATAGCTGAGGCCTCGTGGGCCTTTCTAGCCAAATAGTCAGATTTTCTGTCCAACTGATCCTGCAGGGATCCTACTCCGTCTTCTGGGACTAACCTCGGTGACTGGAGGTCCAGTACTGGAGCGTCCACCAGGGGAACCTTTAGCATGGCCATTGCATGTGGTGCTAAGGAGTACAACCTCTTTATATTGGGTGGTACCTGTTGGTTGGCCGATGGGTTATCCCATTCCTCCCGGACTGCCCTGATAAAGAGCTCAGGGAATGGTACCAGATTGGATTGTGTCCGGGGTCTGGGGAAGCATTCCTTGATCCCCTGCTTCATCTTAGACTGAGGTTCCTCAGAGGGATTACTGTCCTCATTTAAATCCAGGGGCAAAATGGCTTTAGCCAGTAGACCCTGATAATCCTCGCCTGAAAATAGTCTAGAGTGTTGATCAGCAGTTTGGGGGATTTCCTCTTCCTCGGAATCGAATCCCCCCTTTTCTCTTTCCTCCCCCTCGTACTCAGTAGAGGACAACTGGGATTTTGAGGTTTCTGTGAGCATCTCCCCTTGATCCACCAGTGGCGCTTTCATGGCCGCCTTTGTGGGTCAGGCAGCATTCCTAACAATCCCAGATGTACCGGGTTCTGTTGCCTCCTTTACCGTGTGCTGTGTTGGGGTTGAGAATACCCCGCCTGATCACGGCCAGTTGGGAGGGGGGCAAGCGGGTTTGAAACGCCTGGAAGATTTGTTACTGCCACTGAAGAGCACAATTAATTAGCTTATCAGCACTTTCCCATGACAGGAAATGGCCCCCCGCCACTATCTGAGGGAAAAATGGAGGGTTGCCAACTCCCGCCGGGAGAAATGGGGGGTTCCCAACTCCCACCGGGAGAAACCCCGTCGCCGTCACGTTACTGGTTCCCATGGGGAAAGGAATTGCCGCTGATGCCGCCGAGGGACCCGTCTGGGCGCTGGTGGCTATAACCGGGGCGTTGGGGGAAGAGTCGGGCGTACTCCGCCCGGCTTTCTGTGCGGCGCCCGGTCTGCCGCCTCTTCTTTTCCTTTTGCCGCCCTGGTGTGGCTGCACAGTTTTACATGCCTTTTTGCTCTTCGGCTGCGTTGGGGCTGGCTTGCTAATTGCAGCCTCAGTCTCCTCCATTTGCGGCTGGGTCCCTAATGGTCCGCACTCGCGGCTGTTTGGAGAGCCGGAGGGTTTCGGGGTGGATTGGACTAACCCTCTACGGTAGTCCTGCCTGGTCCTCTAAGGGGACGGGGAAGACGGGGGAAGAACACACTAGGGAGGGAAGGTTCAGAAAGGAATTGGCTTAGAACCGATAGGGAAAGGGACGGACAAACTCATGTTTAATGACTGATGAACGAACAAACGAAATCTCTCCTATCTAGTCCTATATCTAGGAAAGGGCACGGAGCTGCGCGATGGTGCCTGCTCTACCCAGATAGGCAGGATGAAATCTGGCTTCCTGTAGGCTGTTTTCCCACCAAGGGAAAACAAGGAAGTTTTAAGTTTAGGTCCTGCCTACCCGGATGGAGAGGAAAACAACCCATTGCTCAGGATGCCTCGGGGGAGAATATGGCTCCACCATTGCACAGGAGAGAGGAGCTGGTTAAAATGGTCCACCTGTAGAGACTCACAGATCCTATTGGATTCCACAATATTCTTGGAGATTTTACAATTCCAAATGAACACCCTGTTGAGGCTGCAGTGAGAGTTTGGAACATGAAGCTTCTAGAAGTCATCAACAAAGTTGCCCTTGTCAACCTTTCCCACCCCTAGGGAGGAACATGGCTCTGTGGTTTACCATGGAGCTGGGTGACAAGGTCCAGGAGATGTCTACGGTGACACTAGCAGAAAACGTATACTGAATCTGACAGCATGCTATAGAGCTCACTGGGAGACCTATGAAGCAGCAGTGACAACAGCAAAGAAGCGTTACTTCACAGCTATCATCACTGAATCAGCCAGCTCATGACCTTCCCAATAGTTTAAGGTATCTTAGTATTTACTGAGTCCTAAATCTGAGCCTTTATTGTCTCAAGAACAGGAAATTAGTTGTGATGCTTCTGCAATATGTTTTGCTGATAAAGTCTATCAAATATGTTCTGAGTTGGATGCCAATTGTCACATGGACAGAATAGAAGAAATACCTAATCCACTGTCTTTATGGGCCATTTTGACCCAGTTATTGCAATGGAGGTTGACAGGAGGCTGTGTTCTCTGAAAGCTACCACTTGCACTCTGGACCCTTGTCCATTTTGGTTGCTGAAATCATGTAAGGGCCACATTAGTGAGTCATTATTTTCCATCATAAATCAGTCCCTGATTCAGGGCACTTTCCCTCTCCCACTCAAAGAAGCAGTTATCCAGCTTCTATTTTTTTAAAAACACCCCTACAGATAAATGACTTTTGATGGGGTTCAGCTGACCCTTGCTGACTTCATTAAGAACCTAGGAGTTTTACTGGACACAGCATTACTGCTGCAGAAACAAGTTTCCGATCTCTGTCTGATCTCTGAAGATGGGGGCACAGAGAACAGGGATTGAGATGCAAATTTTAACTGGTGGCATGGATAGTATGGGAGGAGATGGTCCCACTGTTACTGTATGTATTATTTTGCTCTCAGTGTATTGTATTCTTACTCATGTAATACAATTTGTCCATATCATGTATAATACTTGTGCAACTTGCCTTCAGTGTCAGAAAGGTGGATTTTAAGTAATGCAAACGAACAGAGAAAGTTTATCCATATTATGTCTCCTTAAAGCAACTATTCCCCAAAATTCTGAAGTAACTCCATGCTATGTTTCCATCTTCAACTCAAAACATAGTAATATCAATTCAATTATCAAAGAACAAGATTATTTTTCATGATCAGTATTAATAAACATATAGCATTACTGAACAATGGCTATTTCACACAATATGCGGAAGCAAACCCGAATTTGCTATCTAGCGTTCCAAGGTTCCTCTCCCAGCTAAACCTCCTCCCTCTCTTGGTCCTAAGGACCTTCTTGCAAGAGAGTCAAGACCCACAGTTTAAGAACCACTGCCTAAAGATACAATTTCTCTGCATCAAGGAGGTTAATTTGCAAATATTCCATTTAAAGTGTAGCAACATTTCAATGAATACCATTGCTTCATAGAAGAAAAACCAAAAAGAGAAATGACACACAGCTCCATCTGTTTTCTGCAATATTTAAACAACTATCCAAGTACAAACTAGAGTTTAAATTCCCTGGAGATACATTTCCCAATCTAAAAACCTATTCACCCTCCTCAAAAAGTTACAATAGCTGACTGTTTACAGGGATGTTGGTAAAGTATTTTAATAAGAAAAGGCTTAGGAGGCAGTAAAACAATGTCCCTTTTTTATTTAATCACTTCCCAGAGGTATATTTCTCTGGGAATATATTGCTATGGCTTTGGGTAGTTATACTTGTTAGGATCCAGCCTGATAGATTTTGCTTCATCCTATCTATAAACAGACCTAGACCACCAAGTGTTAGTTATACACTGATACTACAAATGTTTCCCTGATCTCTTTTTGGTTGCCAACCCTGGCCCAGGAAATTCCTGGAGAATTGGTGCCTGTGGAGGGGGCAATTTGGGGAGGGAATCTGCCTCCTGAAGTCCCATTTTCTCCAGGGTAACTGATCTCTGCAGTCTGGAGATCAGTTGTAATTCTGAGAGAACTTCATGCTAGACCTGCAAGTTGGCAAGTTCCAGTCCAGGAAGTTCAAAGCTTTACAAAAGCTGATGCGACATGGCTTTTCTTTCTATACTCACACAATTGCCTTAACAACACAACCACAAACTGCACTGCACATTAACCCGAATATTTCATCTTAGTAACAATATTGGTCCAATTATACAATGTATTCCTGAAACACTCTTTGAGAGCTACTGTCATCATATCTCAGTTATGGAAATTATCTGTGCTCTGATCATTCTGAACTCAGTGCATGTGGCGGGTAATGGTGAGGGGGAGGTCATATTCTAATTTCAAGGAATAGCTTTATGGAATAACTTTTAAAAAATAGTCCTTATGGTTTTTTTCAAAAATCTAAACA
Organism: Euleptes europaea; assembly: GCF_029931775.1. Taxonomy (NCBI): domain Eukaryota; kingdom Metazoa; phylum Chordata; class Lepidosauria; order Squamata; family Sphaerodactylidae; genus Euleptes; species Euleptes europaea. Next base: position 82,100,927 of record NC_079317.1, read on the forward strand.
AACTTCTGAACTGTTGAAAAATTTTAAGGATACAGCACAATATCAATCTACAAATATCAGTGTGTGAAAGCTTGTGCAATTCATGAGGCAATTCTTTAACCTGTTTTCGTGTTAATTTTATGGAGGTGATCCTAAACGGTTTTTTTATGTTTATCTAGACGCTATTGTTTGTATAACTAATACCAATAAAGGCTTCCTATTCACAACCTACAAATATCAAGCAAAATAATAAGTGTACTTGAACTTTGTACAGCTGGAGCCACTTGCTGTTTTGTGATCTCAGTTACAAAACAATAACCTGACAATGGAAATGAAAGGGATATAGTTAGCATTGCCAGGCCCCTACCAGGGTTGGGGAATATCCATAACCAGGCCACACCCCCTGCCGTCGATCAGCTGGCTGGTGGGGGGTCTTACCAGCAGTGGGGAAGGCCTAGGCCGGCATCTCAGTGACATTTGCCAGTGACGTTATTTCCAGCATACAGTGGAAGTGACGTCATTGCATCACGGGCAATGAGGGACTCGCTGTTAGTTGGGCAAAAATGCTGTGGTAAAAATGGCTTCAACTTCAGAGTTTTTGCCCTAATATCTGAGTGTCTCCATGTCACCAGCAACACAGTGATATAACTTCTGGCACATGCCGGAAATCACTGTGTTGCTGGTGATGTTACTGAGATGCTTGGCTAGGCCTCCTCACTGCTGGTAAGTCCTCACTGCTGCCAGTTGCTTGGGGGTACCTGGAAACCCTGAGTATGATCCAGGGGGAAAATGAATAACAGGAAGAAAAAAACAGGAGGGGAAGCTGCCCCCCCCCCCGGATTTCTTTCAATTTTTCTATGGAGAAAAATGGAAATTTTTGAGGTGCACTAAAAACTTCTCTGAAATATATTTTCTTTTTGAATGAGTGAATTGTGCTCAGATAGCATCAGGCAGCAGTCTGAATCTCTCTTGCTTTAGTATTGGGTGTATTTGCAGTTTTGCTTGTAAAACACCAAGGAATTAAAATATGCCATAAATATGCCAATTAATACAATTTTATATGTTAAGTAAGTTATAAATTATTCATTCATGTTGTTAAAGCAGGAAAATGGGGTTTGATTTAAAAAGTAAGTATTTCACATATTTCAATTAATATATTCTAATATACCAGAAATCTGTTTCTAGTATGAAAGCAAGGGTACATTCCATTTCTAGTGCTATTTTAAAGGAGGGGGATAGAGAAAGCTTATCTGCTAATCTGATACATTGAATTTTTTATTTTAAAAGCCTGCTTTCCTGGTAAACCATTAATCTCCCATTTGTACAGCACAGCAGACTGTTTAATCTCATGTTTATGATTGTTAGATTTTTTTAGTTAAATTAAATTTGTTACGTTTCTACTAAGTGCTTTATAATATAAGATGCAAAAATTTTTTTAAGCCAGTACAATATAATAAAATAATCAGATCATTGATAATCTCTTAAAAACGTGATATAATGAGAGCCCTGCTAACCACAATAAAACTTCAGAAGTTACCTTCCACCAACCCACTATATATGTCAATACATGAAGGAGATTTTCCAATAAAGGAATGTCTTTGAGTGCTGGTGGAAACTGGCAAAGGAAGTGCCTAGAAGAGTGTGCCTTACAGGTTACTTCCACAAAGTGTGTGGCATAACAAAGGCTGCCTGCTCCTTACTCAAAGACTGAAAAATGGCAGAGTGGGGCCTCTCCAATAGAAGAAGAAGAGTTGGTTTTTATATGCCGACTTTCTCTGTCTTTCTAAGGACAATCAAACCAGTTTGCAATCTCCTTCCCTTCCTCTCCCCACAACAGACACCTTGTGAGGTAGGTGGGACTGAGAGAGTTCGGAGAGAACTGTGACTAGCTCAAGGTCACCCAGCTGGCTTCATGTGGAGGAGTGGGGAAGCCAAACCGGTTCTCCAGATTAGAGTCCACCGCTCCTAACCACTACACCACACTGGCTCTCAATAGACCTGAAAGGATATATAGGCAAAGGCAGTGGCTGACTAGCCAGGGGGCAAAGGGGCCCTGTGGTCCCCTGATCAAGTGGTCTCCCTTAAACATTATTATTTATTTATTTCTTATAAAAATTAAATGGTAGCCTTATAGCTGTGTGTCTCCTGGCAATCAATAATGTTAGATCCAGTCCGCCACTGGGCAAAGGTGTTTCTTTAAGTATGAAACACCATTTAGGACTTCGTAAAGAAAAACTGTGACCCTCTGAGTTGAACTCTGAAACTTTGTGGCATTCAGCATTATTAAGCTAAAACTGATACAATATACTTAGCACAGCTTTGTCTTTTGCTCCCACTAGGAAAAAAGCAGCAAGAACAGCAGTAGTCCAAGGAAGGTTACCAGTGAATGAACAGTTATTATTGCAAGCCCATCTGAGTAGTTGGTTTGCAGCCAGCTCTTCTGGAAGCAAAGTTAGAAAAAAGAACTTCTTTGATAGAACTATCATTGAAAGGGTCAAGGAGGAAGACTGAACTGGTATGAATAGGGTTGCCAGGTCCCTCTTCACCACCAGTGGGAGATTTTTGGGTTGGAGCCTGAGGAGGGTGGGGTTTGGGGAGGGGTGCGACTTCAGTGCCATAGAGGCCAATTGCCAAAGCAGCCATTTTCTCCAGGTGAACTGATCTATATCGGCTGGAGATCAGTTGTAATAACAGGAGATCTCCAGCTACTAACTGGAGGTTGGCAACCCTAGGTATGAAGGCAAAGTGTTGTCCAGGAGGAGACAGCTTGGTTTGGATTTATTCAAGTATTCTTAGAATGGCAACGCCGTAATAAAAATCTGTTGTCGTTATTTGGATTTATTAGCCTAGATTCAAGATCTTCTTGGGCAATTGAGGAAAATGTCTTTTTTCAGCCCTGGCTGTCCAGCCCCAAAATGAAAATAGTTACCTACTTCATAGCAGCATTGTAAAAGGCATAACAATTGCAAAGTGCTATGTAAAACCGTACGACAGTGTTAATATGTAACATAATACTATGGAATGCCTGCAGACATGTTTGGTTTATCACTGTCTCGTTTTCTTCCCAAGGAAGTGGTTTTACCAAAAACAAAAATTCGGCATCTGAATTTCGACCTATAGCCTATGGTTTATGTATCATCAAAGTAGCTACCGTGTAAACAAGCATGTTCAGGTGTGTGGGAAGTCCACCAGACTGTGTATTTTCAGCAGCTGAGGAAACACCAGCCAAGGCTTTCAATGTATTAAAACCAACTCAGGTTCTTCACCTTTGGTAGTTTCAGACACTGAATGGATTTATGGTTTTGGCCTTCTCCACTCGTGTGGTTTATGCAGGTTGGAACAGCTGTGCTCGGCCACAGGAGTACCTGAACGCAAATGCAGCCATGTCAGCAATGAAACTCGAAAAGAGAAGGAGTTGCCAGAAGTAAATGCCGTTTGACATCAACTACTACTAGGAGGAAGGAAATGAGGGACTGAAGGAAGAGTCATAGGAAATAAAAATGCTGTAAAGAACAAAACGTGTAGCTTTTCACTTGCAGTTTGCCTTTGCCATGTTAAAAACTGTGTGTTCACAATCAAGATATGACCCAACCCACAAAACAACACATTTTTACTTAAACATGCCTTTGAAGATACGGCCCAAACTCAGTAACGCATGACTAAAAGCAAGCAACGTTCTAGCCATAATTAATTTGAAACACACACATGAAACACATGATGCTGCCTTATACTGAATCAGACTCTTGGTCCATCAAACTCAGTATTGTCTGCTCAGACCGGCAGCAGCTCTCCAGGGTTTCAGGCAGAGGGTCTTTCACATCACCTACTCACCTAGTAGTCCTTTTAACTGGAGATGCCGGGGATTGAACCTGGGACCTTCTGCATGCCAAGCAGATGCTCTACCACTGAGCCACGGCCCCTCCCCATTCTAGCACCATTCTAGCTTCCAATAGTAATCAAAACAATATTCAGAGTGAGTTTGTGTTCTCGTAACATATCACAATTGTCTAAAATATAATGAATAGAAATAATTTATTTCAAAATACTTAAGTTTCTTTTTCTACCAGTTTTAAAAGCAAGGGAATGGAAATCCTTTCCTTTTATCCCTTAGAAGCTCCTTGATCAATTGATCTTGAGCAGCATATATCTAGTGTTGGAGGGATATAAGGACTGAAACAAATCTTGCCACTGACAATGTAGCCTTGGGGTCCCTATCGCTTAGTAAAAAAGGCATTATGTCAGTCACAGAGGCATTGGATTTGTATATTAAAAGGGGGGAAATATAGTGCGATCGAAGTTCCTCGTCAAAGCGGCATTCCCAAAGGGCATGGGCTAGTGAGTCAATAGAGCCAGAAGAGCAAGGGCAGATCCTGTCTGAGTATGGTATATTCAGAATTCTGCCCTGCATTACCCCAGAAGGGTTAGCATTCAATCTAGCCAAGCAAAAAGCTCTACAGAGACGAGGAGTTGTCAGATAATATGTATAGGCAGGCAGACCATGTGGAGGGGGTATTCCGAAGAACTGGGATGAACAGACGTGATGAGCACGAAAAGTAGTGCTGTTATAATCAAGCTCTTTAATGTGCTTTTTAATTTTGGTAAAAGCTTCAGTTTTCCCAAGATCTAATAACATATCCTGCGAGAAGCCCAACAACGACAGTTTCTCATCTAAGATTTTTTGCCATGAGGATTTAAAAGGGTCATGCTTCAGAGAAGCTAGGAACCCCTCAAGGGAATGGAAATCAGTATTTTAAAGAAATTACAAGCTGCTTAGTACTTGATTGTATGTGTGTGTTAATGCCACTTAAATGTAGTGAAATGAAATAAAAAGTAGGGCAACATTTGGTTGAAGAAAATCAGAGCTTTAGTCACTCAGAGATTTCAAAGTAAACAGGTAACACTAGAGATTTCTCAGGCTGTCTCCTCACATTTCTGCATTTGTTTTTATCTGTGGGATCAAGTGCGTAAGGGAGGCCTGGTAAGGGTTGCCTCAGCCATCATTCCTGGCTACGTACATCTGCGGTCAATTTTCCACACTTTCTTCCATAAAAGGTAAACGAGGCACTGTACTTGCAATGGGATAATCTAAACAATATGAACAACGTTACTGTTAAAGACCATCTGGCTCATCAAGAACAGCCCTGTATTCTTAACTCTTTGTGGTGAAATATGAAAATCAGGCAGCAGGCTTTTTGCTACCTGAAATCTACTTTAAAACGGAAGGGCTCAGAGCACACAAGGAAGGCCATTTCTCAACTATTTTTATGTCCCTTATGTTGTGCTTATAGCTATCAGAACTGGGGTTATCATTAACCTACAGCATTTTCTGAAAATGGTCTCCAGTCTCCTTTATGGAAGCCTCTGTCACTTGTGGTCTCCCACAGTTAGGTCATTGTGAATTTTAAAAATGTTTTGTACTGGCTTCTAAATCTGTGTCTCAGATACACTCCCCTTGTGTTGGTGAGCGAAGGCACTTCCACATATGGTCAAGCTCACCAATTCAATCCCAATTGCATCCTTTGTGCGTCAAAAAATCACTCCAGAGGCTCCTCCAGCATAGGGGTTGCCAGGTCCCTTTTCGCAACTGGTGGGAGGTTTTTGGGGTGGAGCCTGAAGAGGGTGGGGTTTGGGGAGGGGAGGGACTTCAATGCCAAAGAGTCCAATTGCCAAAGCAGCCATTTTCTCCAGGGGAACTGATCTCTTATCGGCTGCAGATCAGTTGTAATAGCAGGAGATCTCCAGCTAGTGCCTGGAGGTTGGCAACCCTACTCCAGCATTTGTGAGAGGCTTTTTTCAAGAGGCTGCCACTAGAAAGAGCAGAATAGCCCCTTGTTCACGCATAAGAAAGAAAGCTGCTTTCTATCCAAGCCTATAACAATAATTTTATAGAGAAAGATTCTTAGATAACATACAAAGATTCTAAGATAACATACAGGAGTAAGTGCTGATTTGTACATGGATCATTTGACATATCAGAACCCATAAGCATAAACCGGATGCAAGGAACATGGGTGGTGTCTAGCCACACCATGCTGCTTTCAATGGATGCACATTCTGGGATAGTTGTTCATGCATAAATACGTTTGGTTAGACATGGAGGTCACACATTACTTAAAAAATTTCATGTTGGAATATACTTATTAGCAAGCTTAACAGACTAGCGGACAGTGAAACAACCTCTAAATCTGCAGTTCCCTAACATGGTGTCTGTCAAATGCTTTTAGAAAGGGCCAGGCAGGGCCAGGTGGGGCTTTTCCCAACAAGGCTTCTGATTAGCCATTGGAGATTTGATTGGCTTTGCAGCAGCTGCCACCACAACACAAGGATCTTCACTGTGTGACTAAAGATAAGCTGTGGCAGCCATTTTGTGATTGACTCCACCTCCTGCAGCAGCCATTTTGTGGCTGTGCCCACCACGCTGTGTCAGAATTCCAAGGGTGCCCGCAGGCTCAAAAACGTTGGGGGCCCTGCATTAAACACTTTTTAATTCCATTTGTATAATTATCTCTTTTCCAATTAATAATATGAGGCTTGCAGCTAGGGTTGCCAGCTCTAGGTTGGGAAATACCAGGAGATTTTGGGGGAGGAGCCTGAGGAAGGCAGGGTTTGGAGCGAGGAGGGACTTCAATGCCATAGAGTCCAATTGTCAAAGCAGCCATTTTCTCCAGGTGAACTGATCTCTATCGGCTGGAGTGAGAGATCTCCAGCCACCACCTGGAGGTTGGCAACCCTACTTGCAGCCTAACTTAACTTTTTTACTTAGAAGAAAATCCTACTGAATTCAGAAGAACTTGCTTCCTAGTAAGTGTAGTCTTAAGACTGTAGTCTTAAAGTTCTTTACATCTTACTTTATTGACTACATTTTTATCCCACCCTTTCTCCAACGAGTTCAGGGCAGCATACATCAGTCTCCCTAACTCTATTTTACCCTTACAACAACTCTGTGAGGGAGGCTAGGCTGAGTGAATGTGACTCACCCAAGATCACCCATCAGGCTTCAAGGTAGAGTGGGGATTCAAACCTGGTGTCAGCGAGGGTGGGCCTCCAGATCCTAGCCCAACACTTCAACCACTGCACTGAGCTTCTGGGGCGGAATATGAAAATATAGTGAAACAAACAAACAAACAAACCTACTTGTGGGAAAACATCTTTTAGCTCCTGTCCAAACATTGAAAGAAGAAAGGACATCATAACTGACACCCCCTAACATAGGGTTGCCAACCTCCAGGTACTGTGGAAAGAGACAGCACGAGGCTCAAAGACTTAACCAAATAATAGAAGACAAATCTATAATAAAAATAACCATTTACTAGTTCAAAAGGGAGCAACATAAAAGCAACAAGAATTACAACATTCATTCAGGTGCCTCGCAGGGCTTAATGCGAAAAAAAATTTTTGTGTGAGAATACCACGTCAAAATGCCTCGCAGGGCTTGAACAGAAACTTATCAAAGAAAACCTATAAGAAAACCTATAGTAGCCTGCTAAGGCTTATATGTACACAAATGCTTCACAGGGCTTTGAGCAAAAAATATCAACAACTAAGATAGCCAACTAGAGCTTAAACAGTTAAGCCCAACTAGGGCTTAAACCCTTGCCCTCCTCAGGCTCCGCCCCAAAAACCTCCCGCCAGTGGTGAAGAGGGACCTGGCACCCCTGCCCTAACAACTCGCTAAATAAAGGGAAAGTCTGGGTGTCTTTAAGAAGCTTATTTGTTGGGGTCGACTTTGAGGGCAGACAGAACTGTATCAATTAAAAAAGGTAATATTTTAGTACCAGGCTGGTTTTTTGTCCTCGGTTATATGGCCTTGCAAGGACATTTTAATCTTAACATGGTCTAATTTGAATAGGACCTTTTGAGTGGATCCAACGGAACCCCCGTGCAACTGGAAGGCACCTGATTGCACGGGGAGTAGTTGCTACATTTCTGCAGAATTTACCACTTAATCTGCAGGTCCCCACATCTTATGTTGTTCCAAAGGGACCATCGTTCTTTTGGGATAGATGTCAAGGTGGGCTGCAGAAGACGACTGAGAAAAGATCTCTTCCACAAGTGGTGTTTTTGAAGCCAGCCTGTAACATTAATTTTGAAAGTATTGTCACAAAGTGCAAGCCTTTGAGGAGGAGCTTGACTAAACAGCTGGCCTGGATGGTTGCTATCTACTGTTTCCTGCATGCTATTTTTATTGCTTTGATGCTGTTTTTCGGTTTTAATTGTTTGTTTGGTGTGCTGGCCAATGGCCGTAACAATAAACGTAATGTAATCATTTGTTTGGTGGTATTATTCTGTCCTTGGAAAAGCATCATATAAATCTATAATATAAATACCAAACAAAATTTTAATGCAGCACTTTCACAGAAATGTAAAAGAAGAGAAAAGAAATAGAAAGGTGAATCATTAAGAAAGGTGGTCACATAAGCCGATGTACTTTCAAAACATGCCGCAGCAACTACTGTTTGAGAGAGGCGGAAGGCCCTTCCTTTTAAAAACAGACATTCACTATCTTCAAGGAATACACTAAACTTACTATTGTAAGGAAAGTGTTAATGTTATCTTCACAGTTGCAGCTGTGCAAACCTTAGCTGGCCCGCTTGACAAAACAGCAGAATTATGCTCCAAAGGGTGCCCCCTCCATGCAAAAATGGTAATTACTTTGTTAAATAAAATAATGAATCCTACTTCAACAGCTTCAGAGACTTTTGTTTGCCTTTATTTCCAAAAGTAATTTTTCAGATGGAAACGAAACAGTTAAACAGGAGTTTGCATGATTTTTTTAAGCATAAGCAACAACAGCGCTGGGGTGGGTGGGGGGAGGTTCATATTCATTGGGTCGCTAACTGTAGTTCCCTATTGCCATATTAAACAGAAACATTGCTGGATCTGATTTCCAGGGTAGGATGCATGTTACCATATCCTCAACCAGCTCCATCATGTTTTTCTGTCTTTCTAGAAATCTGTAGTGGCAAACTTCTGATATACTCTCCCATTTTAAAGGTTACAATAAAAGTATTTTATTTCCATTGAAATAATTCTGTAAAAAGGTTACCTAAATATGTATTGCTACAAATACACTACATTCTGTTCTTTCCCAGAAAAAAATTGTTACAGACACACATGCAGCATTTCTTTCAACAGTTCCATTTAGCACCTGTCAGAGTTATCAATAGGAGGAAAAGTATTAATTATTAATGCCAGATAAGATTAGTAGAGACCAGAAAGTTAGTATTTGCATTTTGAAACTTAGGCCATTGCAGTACCAACTCAAGGATAAGCATTTAAATTAAGGACCTACACTATAATTAAGATTTTGAAAAACATCTTCAGTTTATGTTGCCCAGAAATTAGAATTTCATCTGGGAAGTGATAAACAATGAAACTTTACAGCTAACAGAAAGTAGTGTGGTTGCACAATGTTTTACTAACACAGGCCACTTAATATGCAACAATTTCATTTACAGATATCCCTTTAATGTAGGGCTGCCAAACTCCTGATGGGGCCTGGAATTAGGGTTGCCAACCACCACACCTCCTGCTATTACAACTGATCTCCAGCCGATAGAGATCAGTTCCCCTGGAGAAAATGGCTGCTTTGGCAATTGGACTCTATGGCATTGAAGTTCCTCCCCAAACCCTGCCTTCCTCAGGTTCCACCCCCAAAATTTCCAGGTATTTCCCAACCCGAAGCTGGCAACCCCTATCTGGAATTCTGTTGGCCCCACAACTGATCTCTGGACTGTAGAGATCAGTTCCTCTGGAGAAAATGATAGCTTTGGAGAGCAGACTCTATACTATCACATCTAGGCTGAACTTCTTTCTCTTCCCAAACTCTAGCCTCCACAGACCATTCCTAAATCCCCAGGAATGTTCCAAGCCAGAGCTGGCAGCCCTTCTTGATTGTAAGCCAACCATATGTAGGCCTACTCACATAAAGCATAATGAGATCCAGTGTGGTGTAGTGGTTATAGTGTCAAACTAGGATCTGGGCTACCCAGTTTCAAAGGAGTGGTAATGGCATTGAGCGATGCAATTACAGGGCGTGTAGACGTCAGCCCCGCACGCCTCTACCTCCCTTGTTGCTGCTTTCACAGGAAGGGTGGTTTTTCCCATATCTGTAACCAGCCTACGTCCATTTCCTTTGGATTTCCCCTAGGGTTGCCAACCTCCAGGTACTAGCTGGAGATCTCCTGCGATTACAACTGATCTCCAGCCGATAGAGATGATGGAGAAAATGGCCGTTTTGGCAATTGGCCTCTATGACATTGAAGTCCTTCCCCTCCCCAAACTCCACCCTCCTCAGGCTCCGACCCAAAAGCCTCCCACCGATGGCAAAGAGGGACCTGGCAACCCTAATTTCCCCCTTTTTGTTTTATTACAATCTTTGGATTAAGGCCTACACACTCTCATACGATATCCCAAAATCAAATCAAACTAAACAAGTCACTGTATTTCTCCATGAATGGGATTACTAACAAACAATGTGGACATTTCAGCTATTTCTATTTCCTAGGAGCTCACAGTGGAAGGTCTACCACGCCTTTGTTCTCGTAGGACCACTTCCCTATCGTCTACCAGTCATGTTCCATACATTCATAAAAGAACAACCATGGAGGTTTCTATTTTCCAAACACAGTAGAAAAATCACAAAAATCTAATAAAAACTAGAGGCAGACCCTAGTTTAAACCTAAACGAAGTTTATAAGCAAACCAGATTTAATCAATTGCCTAAGCAACATAACACTTCTAAAAACATAAAATTAATACAACTACCAGGGTAATAAAAACAGGCTTCCCTCTTCCCCTTCCCTGGAGATAAGTTTTTATCAATGTACCCCCTAAGGTTGCCAACCTTCAGGTGGTGGCTGGAGACCTCCCACTATTACAATTGATCTCTAGGTGACAGAGATCAGTTTCCCTTGAGAAAAGGAAGCCTTGGTACCTACCGTGAAGGCTCTTTCTCTTCCGAGGCGAAGGGCATCTTATTGTTGGGTGTTTTCCCGCTGCTCCCAGGAGGCAGGACCAAAAACGAACTTCCTGTCTCCTTGGCGGGAAGACCGCCCACCATCCTCAGTTACTGGCTTGCCTAGCTCCTAGAGTAGTGCTAAACAAAAAAACTGAGAACGGTACACATGAAAGGTAGGAAACAGGGTAGTTAACAAACGTTGAACAGTGAACCTAGATAAACCCAGAGGGTTAACTGGCAAGTGTACCTCACCATGAGCGGTAACTTGAAAAACTGAATGATACCAACAGGGTATTGGCAAACTAGTTATTAAAGGATTGAACGTCATCAATATTTAGGTAATTTTGCCCATTGGGGCAAGATTCGTCCTAGTCTGTAGATAGGAAGAACTGTTAATCGGGTGGGTCAGATGCCCTTCGCCTCGGAAGAGAAAGAGCCTTCACGGTAGGTACCAAGGCTTCCTTCTCCTCCGAGGCAAGGGCATCTTATTGTTGGGACCTTCTAGAGCTCCCAGAATTGGGTGGGTCAGTTCTCTTCCAGCACATGCTGAAGGACCCTGCGTCCAAAGGCCGCCTGAGCAGATGACCAGGTGTTAATTCTGTAGTGTTTGATGAAGGTGTTGATAGTAGACCAGGTAGCCGCACGGCAGATTTCATCAACTGGAGCCTGTCGGTTGAACGCTGCTGAGGTCGCTGAGCTGCGAAGGGAGTGAGCGGTGATGCCCTCTGGAGGGATGACCTTAGCGGCCTTGTAAGCCTCTAGAATGCACCGGCGCAGGGTGTAGCTTATGGAGGCGGAAGACATTCTGAGCCCCCTGTTGGGTTTGGAAATGTTGATGAACATAGCATCAGATTTCCTGAATTCCTCAGTTCTATCGATGTAAATTCGAAGGGCTCTGCGTAGATCTAGGGTATGCCACGATTTTTCCGTCTGGCAGGCCGGTTTCGGACAGAACGATGGTAGACAAATGTCCTGGGATCTATGAAAGGAGGAGTTCACTTTAGGCAGGAAGGCTGGATCCAATCTCAAGACGACTTTATCTTTGTGGAAGGTACAGAGGCCCTTGTGGATTGAAAGGGCTCTGAGCTCCGAAACTCTGCGGGCCGATGTAATAGCAGTTAAAAACAAAACCTTCATCCGAAGGAATTGTAGGGGTATCTTCCGTAGCGGTTCAAAGGGAGCCGAGGTGAGTGCCTTCAAGACTAGGTTCAGCTTCCATGTGGGAAAGCGGTGGATGGTCGGAGGACGAATGTGTGTGACTCCTTTTAGAAACGCAGAGATGTCTCTGTGTTGAGAGGTAGGGACGCCTTCTATTGAGGGAATATCAGTGGAAATGGCTGCAATCTGTCGTTTGAGGGTGGAGGCCGATAGCTTCAGTCTTACGCCCTCCTGTAGGAATTCCAATATTTTATTGACTCCTGGGTTTAGGGGGTCGACTTTCTTTCTCTGTCCTCACCTGACGAAGGCCTTCCAGGATGCTGTGTAGATCCGCCGTGTAGAAGGCTTACGGGCTTCTAGAATGGTAGTCACCACATCTTGAGAATAACCGCATGCTAAGAGTCTTGAGCGCTCAAGAGCCATGCGGTCAAGCAGAACCACTGGGGCTTTGGGTGGTTCAAGGGGCCCTGCTGAAGCATAGTCGGTGTGGCCGGGATCTTCCATGGTTCTTGAATGGAGAGCCTGCGGAGGGTTGCAAACCAGGGTCTCCGTGGCCAAAAGGGAGCTACCAGGAGAACCGTGGCTCTCTCCTGCTGGATTTTGCGTAGAACTCTGGGAAGGAGTGGAATGGGCGGGAAGGCGAATAATAGCTCCTGAGGCCAGGGGAGGAGAAGTGCGTCTGTTCCCTCTGCTCTCGGATGGTAGTATCTGGAGAAGAACCGAAGGGTCTTGTGGTTGGTGGCAGAAGCGAAGAGATCTATTGTGGGTAGACCGAACCTGTCTGTGATGGCTTGGAATGTCATCTGGTTTAGGGACCACTCGCCCTCCTGTACTGTCTGGCGGCTTAGCCAGTCCGCTTCCGTGTTCAGGACTCCTCTGATGTATTCTGCTTTTAACGATTGGACGTTGGACTGTGCCCATTCGAAAATCAGAGAAGTTTTCTGGTGGAGGGTCGATGACCTCGTGCCTCCCTGTTTGTTGATATATGCCTTCGTGGCCATGTTGTCTGATCGTATGAGGACGTGGTGGTGTTGAAGGTCGGCGGAAAAGGTCAGCAACGCTAGCCGTACTGCCCGAAGCTCTAGGAGGTTGATGTGGAGTTTCTTCTCCTTCGGAGACCAACGCCCCTGTGCTACCTTGGAGTTGAGGGTAGCTCCCCATCCCTCCAGACTTGCGTCCGTGAAGAGCTGCAGTGGGTCGTCGTGGAGATACTGCTGACCCTTGCGTAGATTGGATGGGTTGGTCCATAAGCGAAGGCTGTTCTTTACTGAGACTGATACTTGGATGAGTTTGTGTGTTTTGCGGGTGATATCCCTTTGGAAGGGGCGGAGCATCCACTGAAGGGGACGAAGGTGGAATCTTGCCCATGGTACGATGTTTATGGATGAGACCATGTGCCCCATGAGCTTCGCTAGAGCCTTTAAGCTGGATCTTTTGTTCAGAATCACGGCCTTGGCCAAGGTGACTATTTTGTGGATTCTTGGCTGAGGAAGGGAAAGGACATTTGTGATTGAATTTATGTGGACTCCGAGATGGATGACCTTCTGGGAGGGTTCCAATGAGCTCTTTGCAAGGTTTAGGACATATCCGTGTTCTTGCAGAACCTGAGCTACTCTCCTGGTGTCTAGTAGGGACCGGTGACGAGATTGAGCACATATCAGGATGTCGTCTAAGTAAGGGTGGACTTGAATCGACTCCTGCCTGAGGAATGCCATGATGGTGATAAGGATCTTGGAGAAGACCCGGGGCGCTGAGGAAAGTCCAAAGGGGAGTGCCCTGAACTGGTAGTGTTCCTGGGCGTAGGCAAAGCGGAGGAATCGTCTGTGGATAGGGTGGATGGGGACATGAAGGTAAGCTTCTTTGAGGTCCAGCGCAGTCATGAAGGTTCCAGGGAGGAGGGATTCCACAATGGAACGCAATGTTTCCATACGAAAACGCTTCTTTTGGATCCTGCGGTTCACAAACTTCAAGTCCAAAATTGCCCTCCAGTCCCCATTTGACTTGGGGACCGTGAAAAAGATGGAGTATACTCCCTGAAACCTCTCCCGGGCTGGGACCGGCTCTATGGCTGCCAATTGCTGTAGATGGAGAATGGCCTGAAGTGTTCTTAGCTGTTTTTTTTTCTTTGTTGGCCATGGGGAAAGGATAAAGCGATCCGGAGGCGGAGTGGAAAATTCCAGGAGGTAGCCCCTGGAGATAATAGGCATAACCCAATTGTCGGGGTTTGATAGTTCCCACCTGTTTGCGAACGCCTGTAACCTTCCCCCGATGGGGAGAGAAGTGGAGTCATTGGGAGTTTGGTTTAGAGAACTTGTCAGGTTTATCTGAACGCTACTGTTGACCCTGTCTAAGGAATCTGCCGCCCTTGCGAAATGGCCGGAGGCTATTGTGGTTGCCCCAGGATCCTTTTCTGGATTCAGACCTGTACCTGAAGGGGGGTCTGGGGGTACGAAAGGACTGATATCCGGATGGGCGGTTGTCGTCCTTCAGTTGTTTCGGCATCACGTGTCTTTTATCTCTAGTTTCCACTAGGATTTTATCCAACTTTTCTCCGAATAGTCTTCCCTCTTGAATGGGGTAGGCCATCAATGAAGTCTTGGCTTTAAAATCAGCAGGCCAAGTTCTGAGCCATAGGGTTCTTCTTACGGAGGTGACCGATGCCATGGACTTAGCTGAGAAAGAAATTGCATCTAAGGATGCATCTGCCATCAGGGAGGTTGCCTTAAGGACCCTTTCCAATCCAGCCGACACCCGGTGGTTCTCCTCAGGGACCAGCTGTATAAGTTTCTTTAACCAGAGATAGGATGCTCTGGCAAAGATAGAGGTGGTTGCATTTGCTTGGATGGCCATAGCCGCAGCCTCGTGGGCCTTCCTGGTTAAAGATTCTGCCTTCCTGTCTAATTGATCCCTGATGGAGCCAACGCCGTCCTCAGGGACTAGGCCAGGGTTTTGTAAATCAATAACAGGTGCCTCCACTAGAGGGACCTTAAGAAGGCTCATGGCATGAGGTGCCAGGGTGTAATTCTTTTTGACTCCAGCAGGGATTTGTTTACCTGAAGTGGGGTTATCCCATTCGTCTTTGACCGCCTGCAGAAAAAATTCTGGAAAAGGTACCGTGTTAGTCTGGGTCTTCTTTCTAGGGAAGCACTCCTGCACCCCTCGTTTGCGCTTTGGGGAAGGGTCCTCTAAGGCTTCCTGATCCTCATTGAGGTCCAGTGCCAGTAGGGCCTTAGCTAAAAGATTCTGAAAATCGTCCCCAGAAAACAGTCTTGGCTGTTGCTCATCTGAAGGCAAGATGTCTTCGTCTGAGTCATATTCCCCATCTTCGCGTTCGTCTGGGTCTGAGGACTGATCCTCTTCCGAGGAAAGGGCCTCATCCTGAACCACTGTGGCCTGCATTGAGGCCTTCTTGGCCGCCTTGGTAGGCCACCTAGAGGTAGAAGGCCCAGGTTCTGGTTCATCTCTATCTGTGCTAACTGGGTAGGAAGAAGAAGAATGTGGGGAGGCTTGTTGCACCACCCAGGGGAAGGGGGGGGAAAGCCTCATCTGGAAAGCTTGGAAGGCTTGCCATTGCCTCTGCAGGGCCAAGTTAACCAAATCGTTAGCCTCATCAGTGGAATACATTCTCCCTTCACCCACAGAGCTCGAAGGGGGGGGGGATGCCACCTCCCGCCTGGAGCCCTCCTACCGGTAACCCGATGAAGTTCAAAGGCTGCACCAAGGTCGCAGGCTGAACTGGAGCCGTCTTTTTTGCGGTCGAATTGACTGCGGGCCTGGAGGAACCGGTCTTTGGTTTGTTGGAGCGCGTCTTTCTTTTTTGCGCGCCCGAGAGCGGCGCGACCTTCGGCGCTGATTTTCGCACCTTTTTTCTTTGTGGCACGGGCTCTCCCTCTTCCCCTGAATGCGTTTCCGCGGCTCTCTCCCGTTCCAAAGGGCCGCCGGGGCGGTCATTGGAGGGGTTCTGGGCGGAATGGACCAGCCCGCCCGCTTGGTAATCCTCCACGGAGAGGAGGTCATCCTCCCTCCCCGAAGCTGCGTCGGCCATTTTGGTTGGCTGGCCGGTGCCTTAAGCCCTGCTCTGACCAGCGCTAGCGGGGAGAGGGGAACGAAGAAAAAAGGGGGGGCGGAGACGAACAAAACAGCAGGAAGACAAACAAGGAAGACTCATGGTACAGACGAAATTGAATAGGGAAAGGAGGTTTTGGAATCTAGGTCGAGCTGGAGCTAATGAAGGTCGCTGCTCTCCGGAACAAGGCAGGACAAAGAACTGAGGATGGTGGGCGGTCTTCCCGCCAAGGAGACAGGAAGTTCGTTTTTGGTCCTGCCTCCTGGGAGCAGCGGGAAAACACCCAACAATAAGATGCCCTTGCCTCGGAGGAGAATGGCTGCTTTGGAAGATGGACTCTAGGACATTATACCCCATTTAAGTCCCTCCCTTCTCCAAACCCCACCTTTCTCAGGCTCCACTCACAAAAGTTCCAGGTATTTCCCAACCATGAGCTGGCAACCCTAGTACTCTCCCCCCGACTACTTCACAAGTCAGTGCAAAGGCAACTTTTAACTTCTGTCCTGTTTGTATTGACAAAGAACATTGTTAATAAAGTGCCCTAACATAAAACCAGGTCCCCAACGCTGTAACTAAATCTGGACTGCTTGCACAAGTGGTACACTCTTAATTTTTTTTCTTGCGAAGTTGATGCTCTGCACTTGTGCTATTTCTGATACTGTGCATTTTAAAAATGTTAAGAAGTTCTTCCTAACATGAAATAAATATGCTAGAAGAAGGAAGTGTGAATGTTTAATATTATTTTAGCGATCAGATTAGTTAAATTAATCCTTTTCTTCAGTGGAGTAAAGTTCAAAAAAGGAGAGCTGGCTTTGTAAAAAATGAAGTCCCCAAAAGTGAAAATTACACATTTTAACTTACTCTCGGTACCTGGCACAGAAATGATACATAGGATGCTTCCCTTTCAAAACCATGCCGTCATATGATTTTCACACACCTAATATCCAATGACGTAAATGAAAAGACCCTTAAGTAAAGAATGAGTGGGGGGAAATGTTGCAGAGAAAACACTGCATCCAACTGGCTGCCTCTAGAGTTTGGCATTTATTATTTAAGTCCAATGCATATTATCTAACCTTGAAGTGCACTACTGACTCATCCTCTTTAATTTTCAATTTCCTGTAAAGGGATCCATTAGTTTTTGGCAAGATTCAAGCCACATCATACTGCATCAAACAGGCAATACTTAAACTTGATTTTGCAATTATTCCTGTGGCACAACTTTAATCAGGACAATATTTGTAGACAGAGCTTATGTTCTTGGCTACCTATACACATTGAAGTTATACAACATACAAGAGCTAAAGGAAGAATTTGTCTCAGCACTTCCTTGAATATTCTTTTTGATTTATACAAATCCACAAGAACTGCAGGTGTGCAATTGTCCATGGTGGTCCTTGAAACAGAGCCATTAATTTTCCAATTTTGCAAATATTGCTCATTAGCCAATTTAAAAAACCACCTCATTATACAGAAGCCAAATAAAGGTAAATACAGACTTCACCGTGACAATGGGTGGATTCCCTCCCCCCTTGTTTTTTTCTTGTTTACTAGATCAAATGATGTATAAAACATAGCTGTTTCCATTGTGTTTTTACTGGAATCCCCATAAAATGTGTCAAAATGCAAAAGCCACATACACGTTATCAGATCTATAAACTGAAGATACTAGGAATGCCCAGTCTCCAGCTCCTTCACACTCTTGAGAAATTTATGTGCGAAGTATTATTTGATGATGATCCTTCATTGGAACAAACTCAACCAGCCCTCATTGCAATGGCACTTATGTATGGCAGGTTCATACACATTCAACTGTGGTTTGAATTACTTTTCTAAAGTGGTGTTGAGACTCCAACATGAGATGTCTTTAAATATCATCTAGTCCACTAAAAAAAAATTACCCCTGACAATGTTTCTGCGGTTTGAAAACAAACAAGTTGCATGTTTAGTGTTCTTATTCTGGCTGAAGTAAATTACAGGGGTTTTACGATATGCACGGTATATTAAGAACTTGCTTAAATATTCAGGAACAGGTTAAAACAGGGGTGTCCAACACAATTGTTACGAGGGCCAGATATGTCATTAATGTCACTTGGTTGGGCTGGGCCATGCCTCACCAGGCCATATCGAGAGAGGGGAGGTTGGCTGCCTCGGCTGGCTTGCAGGCCGGATAAGAGCTCTTAAGGGGCCGGATCCGGCCTCCGGGCCTTATGTTTGACACCCCTGGGTTAAAAGATTCATAGAATACTTCCAGCAGCATATGAACAAGGACAAAAGTTTTAACTGTTAGGCCCACTAGTCCTACAGTTTCCAGTTCTTCCTCAAAATTGTCCATACAGTTTCTATCAGAAAGACTCAGTACAACTTGGTATCTATGGCATATCATCAATGTATAGGTGCACAGCAAGTTAAATTTCTGTTGTGTACAAAAATATCTATTTCAATCCCAGCCTAACTCACATGGTAGTGCTTAGTAGTTTCCAGTGCTTTCATAGTTTTAGGCTGTACACTGACCTAGGACTGGGTAGAGGAACTTCATCCATTGTTCTCTGATGGAGAACAAACGGGTTAGATCTGTTGGAGAATTTCCAAGGATGGAAGAAGATTGTGATTTTAGCTGATTTCCCCCCTCCTGTGGCAAACCTTTGACTCCCTCCTCATGCTATTCCTGAGAATCTTCTGGGACAGGGCATTTCAGGCTGCGGCAGGAGAGGAGAGGCAAGAAATTCACACTCCACTAACAGAAATCTCTCCTAACAGTGGAAATTTCTGGTGGATTCAAGCCAATATTCAGTCACACCTACAGAGATTGGAGCAATTTATCTTGATAAAATCAACTTTAGCCTTCATTTTAGTCAAGTATGGGTTAGCCTAATTTGCCAGTGCCCTTGCTGTGTCTTGCTCTCAGATGCTACGTACCTACACTTTATATTCTGAAAAGCAAACCAACCTTTCATCTGTGATATTAGTTCCTATGACAAAATGGCAGATTGTCTTTTTTTTCCCTTGCAAGCCTCCATACAAAGCTGAGCCCCTCCAGATGGAAGCTGGCTAATTAAAATTAAGTTAACAATATGTGCCAAATCCAATCCAGTTTCTGTTCAGTACTATTCAGATCTACTGTTTGGCCAAATGCCAACCCATTTTTACTACTTTTATTTTCTTCATTAGTTGATGAAAACAGCAACATGTTTTTGAAGTCAGATTTTAATGTTTTCCCTACAACAAAATGCTAGCAAATCCTGAGACGACAGACAAGATCCATATTTGGCAAATTCATACCACAACCAGCAGTTGCGGAGAGATCATAAGAGTTGTGTGCTGTAATGGCACACAAATTAGTTTTCCTATTCATAATAAATTGAGCAAGTTACTGTACAGTTTTCAAATCTAACCTCATACACAGCATGCAAACTAAGGAAGGAGATTAAACCCATGGCTTGACAAATCCCAGGCACCAGATCACCAAAGGGCCTAGAAATTTCATTGTGAAACCTAGTATTTTCAGCAATGAGTTTATTGTACTGTCTTTCAGCGATTCACGGGAGAAGTACAAACTTATCTTTTCACATGAGATTATGTTTTGCTGTATGACATGTAAATACATGTACAGGAAGTTCTTGTCATTGCTTGTTTAGATGTTAACTTTACACCACTCAGTGGTGGTACATGAATTCATTCCTTAACCAGCTGATTTCTAGACTGGCTCCAATATTCAACTAAACAGAACTATTAAAAGCAATAATAAAGTTATGAGAAGTTAGGTGAGATGTTATCTTTTTGTTACTGTGATATACGCTATATTTATTAATATACCACAACAATTTTGTCACAGATTTAATGAAATTATGAGAAACTGTGAAGAGTTTAGGATAAGGTTTTGTGGTAGCAACAATGAAATAATATTGTAATTAAACGTCAGAAAATGAGTCTGCCTCCTACATTTTTGGGCTGGTTCATAGAGCCAAAGAAAATTTGTCAAGGCTTGCCTTAACCTATACTTCACATACTTCATGAATCATAAATGAACTTCCCCTTAAATCAAATGGTTTTTGATTGTAGAATTATATGCTGTAGACTGTATAATACCTTCTAAATTAATATTAAGTTACTTAACTGAAAGAGGATTTTGTATGAACACATGTAAGGCTCAGATGCCTTCTTATGACTTATCTCTTCTTCTTTATAATTAACTTTTAAAAATGGACAAAACATTGTAATGTAACTGATACATAGGGAATTACAGAAACATATCTATAACACAAGAGAATAATCTACATTTGTTTTCATCAAGCTATGATAGATGTCCCAAGAATCCCAAATGAAAAAGTATAACAATTTTTATGTTATTCTCTATTACGATTCTGCTGGTCAGTTCCTATGAAGTCTGTTCTGCCTCCAATTTACCCAACTACCATTATGTGCTGGTTACTAGAGCCACCTTGTGCTCTATGGAGCACCTGCAGGTTGTAAATTTTGAACTAGAAAATCCACCCCAAAACAGAACATGTCAGCAGACAAGTTTGCAAACAGAACTCACACCTTCCTATGCCCAATATTAGCTTATAGAACTAGCACAGCACAGCCAATATATTCAACAATATCTTTGTATGCAGCATATACACACATACACAAAACCACCAGGGTTAACCCTTCACCAATGAACTATGACTCTACTTAATCATTAAAAACAATCTTATTCATAACCTAGCATACAACTTATTCTATAGTTGCACATATAGTATTGATGCCTATAAAAGCCTACATATTGCACTGATGGCTCACAAAGCCTATATGTAGTTCTACTGCAATCCCAAAGGTTTGCACAAGCCAGTCCAGTGCTGGAAGTCCATATGATGTAGATAACAAGATGGATATTCTCCAGAGGCTCATCAAACCATTTCGTATAGACAACTTCTTTAGTTGATTTATTAGTTTCTTGACTTGCAATTTCCAGGTGCATGTATTCCTATGCCAGACATTATAAATGTAAATGTAGCTTGCTGCTTACAAGTCTTTATGTTCCCAGGCTAGATACAAAAAAAAAAGAAAAAGACATTGAATAGAAAATTTCCATGGGATATAAAACTGGGGGAAACTGCAAGCACAATGGGTAAGTCAAAAACAGTAGCTTAATCAATTAGGTGGAATGACTTGAAAGTGGGACGACTGGAGAAGATGTGGAAAATTCCATAGGTTCAACCCTGGCCTTTTTCTACCGGGGGAACGGGCTCCAGCTCAACAGATGCAACATGAGTTGTGGAGCTCCTGGAGGACAGTGCCACTGGCTTGTCCACGGTAGTTTTCCTGGGCATCTCATTGGGGAAGTATTTAGAGCTACTTTCTCCACACTGCTGCTGTCTTTGTCATGGTCCTAGTACACATTTTAATCTCAACTAGTAGTGTACTCCTACTTTCTTTCCCATTCTGCACATAACCATTCACAAGCTAGATTCTATTTCCTTTACATTTAGAACACTATATTATAAAATTGTGTTGTGTATTATTGGCATGACTAGCATGACTTCAGCATATCATTGTCACAAATCTGCTGGTTGTAAAAGAAATTGTAGTCAGGACTAGACTTGCAGAAGATACAGACTGCTCCACCACCCCCAGTGAAAAGTTTTCATCGATGGATTTTCATCGTTGAAGTGTTTTCCCTGCATATGCTGAGTACCTGTGTAGCGCAAACTGGAAACCAGTTTCAGATCTCATCTCACACAAGAATATAATTACGTTACCTTAGGTAATCCACTACATTTATTTAAAATATACCCTACTAGCAAACACAGGTATCTTACATTCTCTCTGGGATACCGGAGCTTGCCATCCTTAAGAGAGTTTACAATACGAAGCTTTGGAGGGTCACTGCAACATTTTAACTTAACTTTTATAAATTATATTAATTTAAGCAGACAGAGTATTTCTTCTGCTCAGTATTGAAAGCCAGCATGATGTCATGGTTAGTGTTGGACTAGGATCTGGCAGACCTAGGTTCAAATCATCACAACGCCATGGAGGCTTGTTGGATGATCTTGGGCCAGTAACATTCTCAGATTAACCTACAACAACCTACCTCATAGGGGTTTTGTGAGAATCAAGTGGAGGTCACAAGAATGATAATGTAAGCCATTTGCTTTGGGTCCCCACTGGGGATAAAGACAGGGTAGAAATATTCAAAATAAATATCTCCTTCAGTATGTGCTTCACCTTTCTACTGTGTTTTAAAAAATCAATATTATATGTTTAAATCCACATGGCAAAATAATTTCTCTATTAAACATGAAAGAGCATATTTTTTACATCAGACAGTTGGCCCATTTAATCCATGACTAATATAAGCTCAATTCCAAGGAAAGTTTACCGATTAATCTTCAAGCCTGTTATGCAGATTTTTTAAAAGAAAAAAATATGAACAGAATGCTTAGAGCAACAATCTTCCACCAAAAAAAAAAAAAGCCTTATTGAGACCTCAAGAGGGATTAAACACGGCCTCATTCAAAAACAGATCAGCCTATGCAAAAGACTGGGAATCAAAAGCTGGGCAAAACAAAGAAAAATACATGCCGCAATTTTACTGTCTGTAAAGGCAGCTGACGCATCTCCCAAGCATCTTAATCTTGAACGGACTCTATTTGTGTGTGTCAAATTCAATAAGCCTGCCCTTCAAAACAAACCTATACCTGTGCCCTGTAACTATCACTCAGCAGCCAGCGCTGGCAAGAAAGGCAAAGAGGACAAAGGCATATTTCTCAGGAGAGCTCTTTAGGGCAGTCAGGAAAAAAAGAGGTGGATTTACATAGCCATTTTTCTCCAACGGACACATCAACTGTGTTTATTACCTGTTGTGAGAATTTCATGGAAGTAGAGCTTTTGACAGATCCAACATTCATCAAACGCTCCCCATGCACAGAGGCTATGGGGCCCCATACATACTGGAACCCTTCACAGAATATCTTTCCACAATGAACAAATCAAGGATGAAGGGAATTAAGCAGCAATCCATCACAAGTACAGTCTACAGATATACCAGCTTCATCAAGGGACTCTTGGAGCCAAGTGCATAACACTGGGCAACAAACCAGTAGTTAAGGAATGATTATGTTTTCTTGAAGCAACAGACTTCCTTTTATAGCAGCAGGGGAGGGGACAGTCAAGGACTTCCAGTTAGCATCTCATTTCCCCCTCCCTCAGTATTTTCTCTTGCTTTTTCTGAAAGCTCTCATAGCCGCTCCCCTTTCCTGCCTCCTTCTGTCCTTCCCACCACCAGCCAACCTAACCTTCAAGTGTAGCAGTGTTTTAAACTCACATTTGCTTTGGTTTAGTGTCAGATTGTTCAACAGAAGCAACATGCATGTCATGCTTTTCAGATGTGGTACCAAACACCAAAATATCACCTGCATTCAGAATCCCTGGAAGTCCAGCCAAAACTTCACGGGTGGCATTCTGAATTATCGCTGCAGAGATGCCAAAACTGAGGCGCTTGTAGCGGTGAAGTCCCACATGTGTTGAAAATGTTGTGATACTCCTGGACTCAGGATGAGCTTCAGTTGATGGTAACCCGCACTGAGGTAAAGTTTTGAGAAGAATTGCGCACCACTGAGATTGGCAATAATGTCAGCAACATTATTCTCATTCGATAGCCTGGTTAGATAGGCATATCCACACAATTCATATTTTCCCTGGTTGTTTAAGTTTTGGGAGACCCAAGGAGTGGGGTCTTCTACACACTCAATGATGTCAAGTTTTTCCAGATGCAATAGTTCTTCTTCAACTAGTTTCTGGTATCGAAGGGAATACATCTATGAGGAAGAGCAACTAGGCAAACAGTATCATCAATGGGGGATTTTTACTTGTTTTGACATGAAGCTTGCTAATTCCTTGAAACAGGGCTTCATGAACTTGGAAACTTTAAGACAGTCCATCAGAGTATACAGCTCTGATCATTTTGATTAGTCCTAAGGGATTTGCCAAATCATAATCAATCAGTGTATCAGTGCCACTGGCTACTACATATTCTGGGTGTATAACAGGTGTATCCTTAAAGGCAAATTGAGCTTGGAACATGACAGATGTTGATAATGGCTGTGAAGTTCCATAGGCATATATCTTTACATTTGTGCTTTGCAGAGGCGGCTTCTGAGGGATTTCATCGTAGGCGTTCTGAGACATCATGTTGAATGATGCACCAGTGTAAATTAGAACTTTGAATTCTGTGCCCTTGTATTAAGATATGACCATTTTGCGCAGAAGCAGTGACCTGTGTGGAAAACACTATATAAACATATGAGTTGCCTATTATTTGGAGGGTCAGCCTGAACAGCATTTGCTTGGTTTGTGCCATGTTGGTGCATGTTTGAGGCATACTGTGGAGAGCTGCAGATCCTTGCATAGTGATTTCATTTTCTGCAGTTGTAACAAACAGCACCTTTTGGATGGCAAGTGCCCCTGTATGGATAGGATTGCATGGGAAACTACATGCACGCTTAGTTTTATGTGCTGTAAAGTCACCTTGAGTGAAAATTGGAAGGGTGTGTCAGAGTTTTTAGATAAATGAATAAACAAATGGTTAAGAGCAGGGTTGTGCATTTCTTTTTTTTGCTGTCAAGTCGCAGCTGACTTATGGTGACCACGTAGGGCAGGGATGGGGAACCTCAGGCCCGGGGGCCATATGCGGCCCCCGAGGACATTTTTTGTGGCCCTCGGGAGCTCTGGGGCCCTGCCGCGGAGGCGGGGCGCAGGGCGGCCCTCTCCAAGGGTGATCCTAGGTCTGCGACTTACAGGGGTGCTGTGGTGCCCTTTGGACCTCCTCTTGCCTACTGTTGGCTGTTGGTCAGCGAGAGGGGAGGGGGAGGGACGCTTCCCCCAAGGCTGCCTCCTACAGCTGCTGTCGGCTGTTGAGCAGCGAGAGGGAGGGGGGGAATAGGCCGTCGGCTCCCGTTGACAGGGCATGCATGTTGGAGCCTATTGGGCTTTGGGGGGCCTTTTGTGGACTCTGGGGGGGAGGGCATGGAGACTGGGGCCCGGTCACGCAGGGCTCCGTGCGCTGCCGGGTGTGGGCGGGGGAGGCGGGGAGGCTGGGGCCTGGTCGTGCGGGGCCAGTGTGCGCGGGTGTGTGTTGGGGGGGGAGGAAGGCTTTTCTCTGTTTTCTTCCTCTTTTTCTGTCACTCTTTCTCCCTCTTTTTCTGTCTCTTTCTTTGTCTCCCTCTGTCCTTTTCTTTCTTTCCCTCCCTCTCTCCATTTTTTTCTCCCCTTCTCTCTCTTTCTCCCTCCCTCCCTTTTCCTCTTTCTCTGTTTTCCTTCCTCCCTTGCCGATTAACTGTTTGCTCAGGCCTACCGCTGGCTGCCCTCCTGCCTGGGAGGGGGAGCGGGGGCGCCCTGCAGGCCTTCTGTGTGGCCTCCCCTGGGGTTGCCAACCTCCAGGTGGTGGCTGGAGACCTGGCAACCCTAGCCTCTCCTCCCCACCGGGTGATCTTCACCTGGTATGGCCCCTGAATGATGTCATAAATGTGCAAATGGCCCTTGGCAGGAAAAAGGTTCCCCACCCCTGATGTAGGGTTTTCATGGCAGGAGACGTTCAGAGATAGTTTCCCATAGCCTGTCCCCACGTTACAATTCTAGTATTCCTTGGAGGTCTCCCATCCAAATACTAACCAGGGCCAACCCTGCTTAGCTTCTGAGATCTGATGAGATCAAGCTAACCTGGGCTATCCAGGCCAGGGCTTTGCGCACTCTCTACCCAGAGCAATTACTTCTTTTATCTTCACAGCAGTTAAGGAATACAATGACGCCAATGATCGCTAACTAGACCCCTTGTCAACCATTGTTTCTTAAATTTCAAACCTAGTTTCACATCCTGGTTAAGCAAGCAAAATGTTTATCCTTAAGAACAGGTAATACTCATAGCACTGCATCTCTTAATCATAATGGGCCCGGCATGTTGCAGCAAGGAAGGTCATGCTCCCAAAGCTAGCTCCTGATCTTCTACTACTGCTGATGTCTAAATCATGATTTCAGTCGTGTAAACAAACAACCATAACATGGAAAGTCTTCACTGTTCAGAAAGATGAGCTCTTTGTGCACATTCAGCCTGTAGCATTGATCCCAAAAATGTGTAGATATAAACCACCATTTTCTTTTTTTACTGGATCAAGTTAGCAAAGTGCCATGCTGAATTGTTTGATGCTTATCTATACTTCATAAAACTTCCCCTAGGAATAGTAAACCTTCCTTTGATTTGTGTAGTTGAATGCATGCCAAATACTACCCATAAAATCCTAATATTAAATGAAAATAACAAGGTGGTGTATACAGAGAAGTAACTACAGAGAATTGGTGGAGGAGCACTGTACATAAATATACAGAGTATCTTTTCCTTGTAGTTCAGACATCCCATAGATCTTCCCCAACTAGTTGTTCTGAACTATTCCCTGTTACAAGCCAGCAGCTGTGATTTTAAAAAATCCAACATTATCAACAGTGTAATATGTTCCAATTCTGATTACATTTACTGTGAAGAAAATCCTATTAATTTCAATTTAATTTCGTTCCAAGTAAGCATGCATGTCGCTGTAGCATGCACCAGGTCAGCCTCCAAATGATGGAAAACATTGAACACAAAGTTTTATGTCTTATTTCTGACAAATGTGGAACACAGCCAACTTCTAACACCTCCATTTACATTCACAATAAAAAATTATAAATAATGAACAGCACTTAAATAGTTTGAGCTACATGTTGCTAATAATGGATTAGCTTGACCAAGTGCATGCATAGTATTATAAGAGACAGTGTGGCGCAGTGGTTATTGGACTGGAATCCAAGAGACCCCAATCCAAATATCCATTCTTGCCATGGAAGCTTACTGGTGTGACCTTGGGCCTGAGAACCTATTTATTTGGCCTTATGATTATCTAATATTTTTACAAGCCACAGGCCATTCAAGCCACATATTATTTAGCAACACTAGGTTCATGGCTTGCTCAAGCTTTCTCCAACGACAGTGACAAGATAATGGCAAGACTTTAAAAAATAAGAAAAGAAAAACCTGAGTCACAAAAGCTAGAGCAAGATTTGTTCTTCTTGCACCATCAAAACTAAATAAGCCAAGAAGAAGAGTGGGCAAATTACTTAAATTGAAGTCATATCAACTGGGAAACCGACCGAGACATACACGGTACCATAATTGCACTCCATCAAATTCATGGGTCCAAATTGTCTGTTTTCTATCTGCTCCTACACCAATTTAAGCAATTTTGAACTTTGCTCTCCCTTGGTGAGTGTTTCAGAGATTTATTAGAATGTCAGGGTCCAATTGTTAAGATTCTCTAAGACAGGTTATTACAAGGTGTGGATTTTTACTGTCCATCACTGAATCCCAGGAACACTGAATGAGCACAATCACTGGGGCTTTACTCACCCTGGAAACCCATAATATAAGATAATGAGATACTTCAGTAAGAGGAAGAAGGGGCAGCAGGGTTTGTTCTCATTTCCCACTGCTTAAAAATACTACACAGAAAATGGTTCTGTTCACTATGCTTTTAAAACACTAACTACCCAGAAGTCACCACTATTAATATCACAGGTTTTATATCCATGTGTCACAGAGGCTGAATCTGTGCTAACCCCACATGATGAATGAGACACAAAACCTTTTCATACTTCTCACTCCATTCACACTCACACTGTTGTCTCAGAAGAATGTTCATATAAAAATATTCCAAAGATGATCGGTGGGCCTTGGAGCTGGTTTAATTATTTACTGCTGTTTTAAACAAATGAGCATTGATAAGATACGTCATTCTTACGTCTAGTAGAACATAACAGCTTTTGAAAAATGTTCAGCTCAGACACACAAATGTGCTTTGCAGAGAGCTACCCTTGGTACCAACTGTGGAACCAGAAGTAGTACATTGGCAGCCACAGCATCTACCATTTTAGCATAAAGCACAGCCCAAATCAAACGGTTTCTGGTACCACCCAAATTAAGTGCTAATCAAAACGCACGTATAAATGTCGTCCCCCCCCCCCAATGAGGGACTGTGGCTCAGTGTTAGAGCCTCTGCTTGGCATGCAGAAGGTCCCAGGTTCAATCCCTGGCATCTCCAGTTAAAGGGAATAGGCAGGTAGGTGGTGTGAGAGCCTGGAGAGCCGCTGCCAGTCTGAGTAGACAATACTGACTTTGATGGACCAAGGGTCTGATTCAGTATAAGGCAGCTTCATTTGCTCATCTGACTGTGGGAGTAATCCTAAACAGGTCTAGTCAGAAGCAATTCCCATTTTATTCAATGGGGCTTATTCCCAGAAAAATAGGGTTGCAAGCTGTGTGGCACTCAGTGGCAGCTGGCACAGCACCTTTCATGTGCTCTCAATTTTTCAACATTCATATATTTGTCTCACACCTGCAAATGAAAACATTAAGAGTGTATCCAAGACATTCAAAAGATACACTAATTGCAACATTCAGAATTGTTAGTAACTTTAATATTTTATAAGGATCAAAAATACTTGATGTGTTATGCTGCCTAGGGAAAACCATTCGACAAAATTACATTTTTCTTGCAGTTTGCAAGAACTGTCCACTTGCCTGGAGACAATTTTTACTCCTTGTGGGTGACTGACTTTTCACAAGCAGTGGTAAAATGCACAGAATATCAGAACGAGACTAACAAAGACGTGTTACTGAAAGGCAACAAAGTGAGTCATAAATGATGAAGTTCTACAACTGGACTCTTTTTTTATCATCTAGATGTAATTAAAAAAACAATAAATAGAATATAAATCTCTCTCTCTCTCTCTCTCTCTCTATCTATCTATCTATTGGCAAGTGCTGTGGCAATTTACAGCAACTTTATAGGGGTTTCAAGGCAAGAGAAGTTCAAAGATAATTTGCCCCTGCCTGTATCTGCATAACGACCCTGGACTTCCTTAGTGGTCTCCCATCCAAATACTAACCAGGGTTGACCTTGCTTAGCTTCCGAGATCTAGCCTGGGCACATATGTGTCTCTGTGTGTGTGTGTGGGGGGGGGTGTATGTATGTGTATATATATATAAATTAAAAATTAGCAATTCTGACCATCTACTGCAGTCTGCCATTGTCCGACTTTCTTAACCCTAACATTCTGTCATTTTCTCTTCAGGTTATTTTGTAGTCCTATATATCAATCTGGCCTTGTAAATCTGTTTTTTCTCTTCCTTTAGTGGGCATGTCTGAAGAACGCAGGTGTAAATCCTTCACATGTAAGCCTATCTGGGGAACTGGAACAAATATGGTTGTAACAGTAAATTTGAGTATAAACAATGGTTTATGTGATGGTATACTCTGACTTCCATTAAACAGACTGCTTAACACAGGTGGCAATGAAAATTAACTTCAAGTCTGGACTACTGTAATGCACTCTACATGGGGCACCACTTGAAAGCTATCCAGAAGCTGCAGGTGGTATGGAATATAGCTGTTCTTTTACCGACTACAGACCAGACATGTGATCATGTTACTCTGATTTTAGGACTCCTCTACTGTTTATCTATATGCTTCCAGATCCAATTCTAATTTAAAAACCTTCTATAATCTGGGATCCACATACCTAAAGAACCATTTTGCTATGTATGAACCTGAGATTCTTGCAGTTCTCCCTCCCGTTTCCTTCTCACTCAGGTTTATTAGACCTACCACAGCCCAACAGTAATTTTTGGCAGTAACTTAAGCCAATTGGAATGATCTTCCCAAAGATGCAACAATATTTTCAAAAATGTTTGTCAATAGATTTTTCTTTCACTCTGTATGCATTTGTTTAGTTCATCTAGATACATCTGCATTATAGCTACAGTACACACAGGCAAAAAGTACATTTCACAGACATCATCAGAAAGGCCAAGTCCTGCAAGAAATTTATATGTTCTAACTGTGCAGACACCGATCCTATTGTTTGGTGCATGGATGACAAGATGCTTTGCAGTTTTCCAATCCAAAAAAGGCAGTTATGATATAAGCAAGTGTTTTGAGTGTTGAAGCAATTTCACAGAAAGTCTCAGCATTTCTTAACAGCCTTTATAGTAGATCAATATTAGCCTTTTGAAATAGCTTCCAACTTTACAAGAAAAAGCCGCTTTCCTAGCATCCCAACCAGCAAGTTTACTCAAGGCGCAGTAGCCTTTTAAAAATGGTGTGACAAACGTCTTCCGAGAAACAAACTAGTTCCACCACAGAAAAAAACAGTTACTTCCCCTATGCATCTTCTTCCTTACTAGTTGCTAAAAGATATTTAAAAAGGTCACCGAAGTCTGACACTAGGCTGGCTCCAGCAATCGCCATACATAAACATAGATTCTTCCCAAGAGAATGCTGTACTCTGGCCAAGAGCACTCCCCCATCCCTCTTCTCCTCCCTCGTTTTAAAAAACACACTGAAATGCTTCAATGCTGGGTTTCCATTCTGGGAAACACACTCCTTCCCAGAAGGCCATGCACCAGAGACACCCCCCCCTTACAAGAAGGCCCCAGAGCAAGAAGGATACTTGGAGCCTTGCCAGCCGGCCCCAACCCTGGAGGGGCTGCAAAACAGTGTGTGTGTTAAGCGCTGTCAAGTCGCTTCCGACTCATGGCGACCCTATGAATAAATGTCCTGTCTTTAACAGCCTTGCTCAGATCTTGCAAACTGAGGGCTGTGGCTTCCTTTATTGAGTCAATCCATCTCTTGTTGGGTCTTCTTCTTTTCCTGCTGCCCTCCACTTTTCCTAGCATGACTGTCTTTTCTAGTGACTCCTGTCTTCTCATAATGTGACCAAAAGCTTCGGTTTAGTCATTTTAGCTTCCAGGGCAGGGGTGGGGAACGTCAGGCCCGGGGGCAGTTTAAGGCCCATGAAATCATTTGGTCTGGCCCTTCGTGGGTCCTGGCAGATCTCTAGCTCAGAAGGATCTAAGACTGGTGATCCGCCCCCTCCCGCGGACAGGAATAGCCTCTATTCAAGGCGGATGTGAGTTTGTTTTGCTGAGAAAAGTAACCTTTCCCTCCTCTTTCAGAAGAGTCATTAGCTATGGAGCTTCTAGGACTGGGGTGTGTGTTGTGCCCAGCTGGTGCAACTGACCATCCTGTGCCACCAGGTGGGTGAGTGCACCACCGGTTGGATGCCTGCCTGCTTGCCCGTGCCCCGGGGGGGGGTCATCTGAGCAGCTGCCTGCTTAAGGCTTGGTCAGCTAATTTGTAAGTTGATAGTTTTGTATGGCCCGCAAATGATGTTATAAATATCCAAATGTCCCTTGGCGGAAAAAAGGTTCCCCACCCCTGTTCTACCCTGACCTGGATGGCCCAGGCTTGCCTGATCTGTCAGATCTCAGAAGCTAACCAGGGTCAGCCCTGGTTAGTATTTGGATGGGAGACCACCAGGGAATACCAGAGTTGAGTGCAGAGGAAGGCACTGGCAAACCACCTCTGTTAGTCTCTTGCCATGAAAACCCCAAAAAGGGGTCACCATAAGTTGGCTGCGACTTGACTGCACTTTACACACACCCACCCGTTCTAGGGTTAGTTCAGGCTTGATTTGATCTATGGCTGTTACCACACTAGGTATTCCCAGCGATGTATTAAGAGTTTGAAAATGTTATGAAAAATACTGTTTGCACTCTATGTATTCCCAGCGATGTATTAAGAGTTTGAAAACGTTATAAAAAATACTGTTTGCACTTTGTTTGGCCCCTTTAGCTGCGAAGACATCTTCCAACCATTTATAAGCCGTGGTATTCAAAACTCTTTTAAAGTGATGTTTTTTTATAACATTTTCAAACTCTTAATACATTGCTGGGAATACAAAGTGCAGTAACCCCCTATAACCCACTGATTTGTTGGAGAAGTGTGTTGTTTTGGCAGTCCACAGGATCCTCAACACTCTCCTCCAACACCACATTTCAGTGGGATCTACATAGTAGGGAATACGACGGCATGAATTAACTTGGCGACACATCCTTGCAGACAAAGACTAAAAACGGCCTTGCAAACAGGGCTGGTGCGAAGGGCCGCTTCCTGGTACAGACACGGCCAGCTGAAAAAAAAAGAGCCCAGCCCAACTCGGAGTGCGCTCCAGGCCACATTTTTCGACAGTGACGCGCTCCTCCCCGCAGAGGCCGCCTGCCAGCCGGGATGCACCCAAACCCCAAAAGGGCCTGGCAGGCTGGACAGTGAAGAAAGCTGATAGGAAGAAAATAGATTCCTTTGAAATGTGGTGTTGGAGGAGAGTGTTACGGATGCCGTGGACTGCCAAAAAAACAAATCAGTGGGTTATAGATCAGATCAAGCCTGAACTGACCCTAGAAGCTAAAACGACTAAATTGAGGCTGTAGTACTTTGGACATATTATGAGACGACAAGAGTCACTGAAAAGACAGTCATGCTAGGAAAAGTGGAGGGCAGCAGGAAAAGAGGAAGACCCAACAAGGGATGGACGGACTCCATAAAGGAAGCCACAGCCTTCAATTTGCAAGATCTGAACAAGGCTGTCAAAGACAGGACATTTTGGAGGACTTCATTCATAGGGTCGCCATGAGTCGGAAGCGACTTGACGGCACTTAACACACACACACACACTCCTCCAGCCGCCTCTCGCCCCGGGCTCGAGGCCCGCGCAGGGCACCTCCGGCTCCCCCCTCCCTCTCACGCCCCTCCCCCTGCCTTTTAAAGGCGCCGCGCAACAAAACAAAACCAGGCTGGCCCAAACCACGGCCTTTGGCCATTGACGCGCGGGAGGGCTGCGCCTTGGGGTTGGCCGCTCTGCAGACGCCCATTTTTCCCCATCCGAAAACTCAACAAGAAGCCCCCCCACCCCCATGCAGAGCTTTGAGAATCGGGACGGGGCGTCTACAGAGCGGCCAACCCCAAGGCGCAACCCTCCCGCGCGTCAATGGCCTCTCCCTCGCCCCCCCCCCGTTTTTTGTTTTTGTTTTTTTTACCTTCTTTGGCTTTTTTCCGCCGCGCCAGCGTGCCTCCGAGCTTGCCCAAGAAGGAGTCGTCCTTCTTGCGGGAAGGGGGCGACTTGGGGGTGGGCGACTTGGGGGCGGAGGGCGACTTCTGGGGAGAGGTGGCCATGGCGGAGCTTCGGCGAGGAGAGAGGGAGAGAGTGTGCGCGTCAGGAGCCCCCCGCTCGCCGTCTCCCCCCCACAGGCAGGCTGCCGGCCTCTGCTGCTCCCCACGGAAGCGGAATCCTTCCAAGCCTTCGAGGCTGGCCTCTCGCTCTCTCTCTCTCTTCCCCCCCCCCCGGCTTCCTCCCTCCTTTCCTCCCTCCTTTCCCTCCCTCTCCCGCGCGCACCCACAGAAGGGCTTTCTCTCGCGCGCGCGCGCTTCAAGACGTCCAGTAGTAAGAGCAGCGCTCAGGCTGCTGCTGCTGCTGCTGCTGCTGCGCGCTTCCCCTTTCCGCCCTCGCCGCCACCCCCGTCCCGAAATAGGAACTCCGGTTGCAACAATGTGTTCGGTGCCGCCAAGTCGCCTCCGACTCGTGACATGGAAGGTTTTGCCTTGGAGTTGCCGCTCTCTAGATGCACGTTTCCCTCCCATCCGAAGTCTCAGAACTCTGCAGAGGGGCTTGTCTCGCTGATGGTTGAGTTTTGAGAATATGAATGGGGGGAAAGTGCATCTAAAGAGTGGAAACTCCCAAGGCAAGACCTTCCATGAATAAATGGCCATATAGAGAGTGGCAACTCCAAGGCAAAACCTCCCATGAATAAATGGCCATATATGAACGAAAGTCCTTTGCCTTGGGTTTGCCCCTCTCTAGATGCACATTTCCCCCCATCCAAATTCTCAAAACTCTGCAGGGGGGCTGATTGTTGAGTTTTGAGAATATGAATGGGGGGAAAGTGCATCTAAAGAGTGTCAACTCCAAGGCAAGACCTTCCATGAATAAATGGCCATATATAGAGTGGCAACTCCAAGGCAAAACCTTCCATGAATAAATGGCCGTATATGAATGAAAGTCCTTTGCCTTGGGTTTGCCACTCTCTAGATGCACATTTTCCCCCATCTGAATTCTCAAAACTCTGCAGGGGGGCTGATTGTTGAGTTTTGAGAATATGAATGGGGGGAAAGTGCATCTAAAGAGTGGCAACTCCAAGGCAAGACCTTCCATGAATAAATGGCCATATATGAATGAAAGTCCTTTGCCTTGGGTTTGCCGCTCTAGATGCACATTTTCCCCCATCCAAATTCTCAAAACTCTGCAGGGGGGCTGATTGTTGAGTTTTGAGAATATGAATGGGGGGAAAGTGCATCTAAAGAGTGTCAACTCCAAGGCAAAACCTTCCATGAATAAATGGCCATATATAGAGTGGCAACTCCAAGGCAAAACCTCCCATGAATAAATGGCCATATATGAATGAAAGTCCTTTGCCTTGGGTTTGCCCCTCTCTAGATGCACATTTCCCCCCATCCGAATTCTCAGAACTCTGCAGGGGGGCTTGTCTCGCTGATGGTTGAGTTTTGAGAATATGAATGGGGGGAAAGTGCATCTAAAGAGTGGAAACTCCCAAGGCAAGACCTTCCATGAATAAATGGCCATATAGAGAGTGGCAACTCCAAGGCAAAACCTCCCATGAATAAATGGCCATATATGAACGAAAGTCCTTTGCCTTGGGTTTGCCCCTCTCTAGATGCACATTTCCCCCCATCCAAATTCTCAAAACTCTGCAGGGGGGCTGATTGTTGAGTTTTGAGAATATGAATGGGGGGAAAGTGCATCTAAAGAGTGTCAACTCCAAGGCAAGACCTTCCATGAATAAATGGCCATATATAGAGTGGCAACTCCAAGGCAAAACCTTCCATGAATAAATGGCCGTATATGAATGAAAGTCCTTTGCCTTGGGTTTGCCACTCTCTAGATGCACATTTCCCCCCATCTGAATTCTCAAAACTCTGCAGGGGGGCTGATTGTTGAGTTTTGAGAATATGAATGGGGGGAAAGTGCATCTAAAGAGTGGCAACTCCAAGGCAAGACCTTCCATGAATAAATGGCCATATATGAATGAAAGTCCTTTGCCTTGGGTTTGCCGCTCTAGATGCACATTTTCCCCCATCCAAATTCTCAAAACTCTGCAGGGGGGCTGATTGTTGAGTTTTGAGAATATGAATGGGGGGAAAGTGCATCTAAAGAGTGTCAACTCCAAGGCAAAACCTTCCATGAATAAATGGCCATATATAGAGTGGCAACTCCAAGGCAAAACCTCCCATGAATAAATGGCCATATATGAATGAAAGTCCTTTGCCTTGGGTTTGCCCCTCTCTAGATGCACATTTCCCCCCATCCGAATTCTCAAAACTCTGCATGGGGGCTGATTGTTGAGTTTTGAGAATATGAATGGGGGAAAAGTGCATCTAAAGAGTGGCAACTCCAAGGCAAGACCTTCCATGAATAAATGGCCATATATGAATGAAAGTCCTCCAAAATGTCCTCTCCTTGACAGCCTGGCTCAGATCTCGCAAATGGAAGGCTGTGGCTTCAATTTCAAAAAACACGTTGCAAAAATATGGAACCGTAAAGACTGCAGCGCAGCCTCAGCCGAGGGGCCCTTTATGCGCGAGAGGCTTTTGCCTTGGATTTGCCGCTCTCCAGATGCATGTTTTCCCCCATCCAAATCCTCCAAACTCTGCATTGGGGTGGCTTCTGGTTTAGTTTTGAGAATTGGGATGGGGGGATATGTGCATCTAAACTTTAGATGTGCATCTAAGCTTATCGGCAGTGCCGGGTTTACATATAAGCGAAACAAGCTATACCTTAGGGCCCCACTCTCTTGGCCCCCCCCCCAAAAAATTTTTAAAGGGAAAAAAAACTGGATGTACATTTCCAATATATAAGATAAAAAAACAAAATAAAACCTACATACAGCAAATGGCTTTAGATACCTATTAGGTCCATAAATTACCATATAGCATATATTCAACACAAAAAACAGCAACAATTTGTTGTTGACAAAGGACAGCTGGACGTATAAAGGGCCCCATTACCTTCAATAGCTTAGGGCCTCATCAAGCCTAAATCCAGCCCTGATCTAAAGAGTGGCAAATCCAAGGCAAAACCTCCTGTGCATAAAGGGCCCTAGAGTAATAATTCATCGATCTATATTAATCCTTAGGACTCCCACACCACCTTCAGTGGTCGTTTCTCCTGCCTCCTCTTGTATTATTCTTCCTTAATGCATCTATTCAGCTTCCCTGGGGGGGGGGGGGAAGCTGTGCAGAAAGCAGGATTTCATTTGAAAAGACGCTCACTGGAACACAACCCTAAATGTGTTTCCACAGCTAGTGTGGAGTCGGAAGGGACTCGAGGAGGCTACTTTCACACGGCCCAAATAATGTGCTCACAATCCACTGTCGATGCAC
Organism: Euleptes europaea; assembly: GCF_029931775.1. Lineage (NCBI taxonomy): Eukaryota > Metazoa > Chordata > Lepidosauria > Squamata > Sphaerodactylidae > Euleptes > Euleptes europaea. The sequence continues at coordinate 82,137,456 of NC_079317.1, forward strand.
TTTGAAGGTGGATTTTACTGTGGCCGTTTTTGAGCGGTCAATTGTGATGCTCGCTCAAAGCTCTTTTTAAAAATGCGACTTGAAAAATGCCTTTTCATGGTCCCGATGCAAAAGGAGAAGTTCCACTCCCCCCCCCACTCACCTGCTCCTTTGTTCCTGTTTGCATAGCCATTAGCATGTGCATAGCTAACACGCCTCTGTTGTTTTGCATTGTTCCTTGAGGGGGATTCTTCATGACAAACACCAAAGGTCGCCTTAAATGGGCTCTTTTGTAATGTGAAGCAGGTCTGCCCTGGCTTCGCAGTCACTTCCGGAATGACGATCCAGCGTGCAAAATTAAAGAAACTCTGCGGGGCAATTCAGCCTGGAACACGCTGCTAATTACCATGCAAAAATGGCATGTGTGAACTGGCAAAATCCACTTGCAAACGATTTTAAGGTGCATTGAAAGTGCATTATTTGGGCTGTGTGAAAGTAAGTGTGCTTGCTTAGTCTACTCGAAAGGAAAGCCCCTTGAACCCCGTCAGAGTTACTTTGGAGTAAATATTCATGACATTTTATGGTAGGGGGACGCAACAAAAAGACGTCTGTGGTGTTTTTAGAATTCAGTAAAAGGTTCCAGGCTAAAAACAAATAAGAAGGGAAAATACAAGTCTATTTTAAAAATGCTGCCGTAGAATGTATGTAAACCCAATACTTATCCTTCATCCTACACACTCATAAGCAATACAAAATGAAAGAGAACACAAGGAACAATGTTGAGAGCGATTCAAGTTCATAAAGTAGCTCTCATATGAAGAGATATCTATATCTCTGTTTGTCTTTAAAAAGAGGTATATAAGAGGAGCCACTGGAAATTCTATAAGAAGGCATATATAAAAGGATTTCTTTATGGCTGAAAGACGTGGATTTTCAGTGAAACTAAAAAAGGAACACTGAAAACAGTGCATGATATAAATTTAACAAAACAAAGGTAGTATTTGAAATATAAATTTTCAGCCCGTTCCTGAAGGGGAAGCTCCTTAGGAGCTGGCATGAATGCGCCGGCGTAGGTGCTGGAATAAGGTGGCACCTACACCGGCATGGAGGCAAACACACCGATATCCGGGAGCAGCCAGCTCCCGCCACCAGCACTGCCAAGCTGGCAGGGATTTCCCAGAAGGGAAAGCCCATGTCGGTGGGAGGGACATTCCCGGGGGCAGCACAGCCTTTGAGCAGCTTCCTAACCCTGTTTGCCCTGGGATCTCTCCCTTGAGCTGCAGCATGGCTGCTCCACCTTTTTTGGTGGCACAGCCTCGTTTTGTGCATTAGGACATTTCCCCCTTATTATTTTTAAAACTTCTTTTTTTGTCTCCGCAGCAGCCAGGAAGCCTCTGAGGAGGTGGACTGTTTCCACCTCTCCCAGCTGCCACAGATCTAACCCCCCTTCAGGATTGGGCTCATAGCTATAGATGTGTAGGTTTTGCACTTACTTCTGTGTGAAATACAAGATATTGGATCGTTCTGCTCTAATTATGAAATCCAGTTTATGTGACATTATATGCTCTTGTCTAGTCCATTATTCTTTAATCTGTGTAATCCACATTTATTATGCATTGTCCGTTTATATACTATACTCTTTTGCATTGTCTTTTATAACTACCGGTATAATCCACCATGAGTCGGTATGAGAAAAGGGGACAAGAAATGAAGTCAAATAAATATATTCTAGTGTTTTGGAAACAATATAGGACTTCTTGCAGAAGTTTCATTTCTTTCCTTTAAAAGAAATTTTAGCCATGCCATGCCATGCCATGCCATGCCTAAACTCATTTGATATCACTGGCTTGGATCCAGAGATTTGCACAACCCAGTTCCACAAACCCAATGGAATATTATTTCTCAGAAAGCTGCCCCTTTGTCTGTATATCTAATACCGGTAAGTTTTGAAACTGTGGGAAGTGTCAAAAGCAGTTTCCAGTATGGCTAGAGTACTGACATTAAAAGGAGGCTGAAAAGGAGACCTGGAGTGTACCTAAGTAGCTTGCGGGACCTGGCCATTGGGGTTTAAGTTACTGCTTTGAACTATTTCATCCCATTGATTTCAGTAGGACTTGGCCACAACTAACCTTCTGTGGACTGTTGCCAGTTGACGTTGTAATTTCCTTAGGCCAAGTATGAGGACTCTAGGTTTTTAAGTAGAAATGTCTCTATGTTAAAACTTCCTAGTCCTCTACGACCCCAAAATTCTCAAGGTACCTTGGAAAGAAGTCACAATAATTAAACTGGATTAATTGTACATCTAGATATATTAGGACGATGATGTTCTTTTCCCTGTGTGTTTGGTGTGGGGTGACTTGACATGGGAATGTTTAGAAAATGATTAGAGCTTTAGGAGTGAACTACTGTTTATTCTTCAAAAATAATACTTCACATATGGTTGATTTCAAAATAGCAAAGATACAAGGATTATATTCTACAGCATTGTTTTATTGCATAATAATAGCACCAACTGGAGGAAAAAACTGTCATGAAGGCAAGGTCATTCACAGACTGGTACATGGATAGCATCCAACACTCACAACTGAACATAGTTGTGTGTGTTAACATATGAGAATTTCTAAATATGTACATGAGATATAACTCATTTCTAATAATATGCTTAGGTATTTATTCAAATTACATCCCCTCTAAAATGATTCTGAAAACTTAGCACAGTGGTGATATTATATTAGGCCAGGTCTGTGCAATGTCAGCAATGGAAGCATTACTGTTTGGGCTCTCTGCCCCCATCTCACCCCCACTGTATAGTAAAATCCAAACATCAAGAAAAAAATTAGTTCCCTTTAGGAGATGTATTGTAGAATGTTACCAGTTCCCATGGACTCAATGTGACACAATGTGCAATTCAGTCCTGACTTCTTTTTTAATAAAAAGTTTGGAACAATGCATTTGGAGGAGAAAGATTAAGTAACTTTTCCCATTCCCCTGAGGCCACATCTCTTAGGGTTCCAAATGCTTATGTGCTCCATAACAGGAAAAGCAGAGGCAGGGGAGTGGGGGTGGAATATTAGAAACAGCAAGTGGGAAACTGATTACCGTAAGCACTCCAACATTTCTCAACTCCAAAGTCCACCTGCATCTCCTTCAGAAACTGCTTTGGTCTCTGTTACACACATTTGTTTGTAACGTGTAAAGCCCATTAAATATTTCCAAAATAAGTTTTGGTTTTTAATCCTAGAAGGTATGGCATTCATACAGAAACTCAAGAGTGCATATGGGGCATGTGCAAGGAATGCTTTGGAAGCCCCCTAAAACAAAACCCACCCACCCCCAAAAAAACCCCAAACATTGAGTGGAGAGGAATTGCTGTACACACAGAGCTTTGATGTGCATTAGATACCTGGGGAATTTTGGTTTATGGCCACAGAACCTATTGGGCCAGTTAATCTAACCTTCTTTATCTGGCATGCTGGAGGCACAGAAACCACCGTCTGTGGGCAGAAATAAGATTCCATGACCACCGAAAACAATGCAATGCAATTTCAACAGACTACATTTAGGAAAATGAAACACAAATTAATTCTTAGCAGTAAATTTATGCAGTCTCAGATCCCTTCCCTATGGGTTATGCTGACTACTTCAACCCCCCCCCCCCAACACATGTTGAAGTAGGAAAGTAACAGAGGAAATCCCTTTTTATCTTTGAGTGGAAATAGGTCAATACTTTGAGTGGTAAAGGCTGATGCAACTGGAATTTTTTTGCAGCCTCTTGTCCTTTCAGTGCTCACATCATGGAGGAAATGGGACCAAAGTCTTTCAGAGCAGCGTTTCTCAACCTGTGGGGTCACAAAGCCTCTAAAAGGGGGTCACAGGCCAGTCCTCCCTAATGGCTGCCCTCGCCCTTTCTATTGCTCTTTCTTTCCTCTTCCTCCTTGTTAGCTTCTCACATTCTTGCTTCCCCTTCCCCTTGCAACAATAATGAAAGGGAAAAGCTGCCCAGCAACTAGTGAATGTACAGTGGGAGCTGAAGGGGGGGGGGAAAGGCTGAGAGGGTGACAGCTGTTCAACAGGACATGGAAAACCGGAGGAGAGAAAGAGACACGTGGGTGCATGATAGGGTTGCCCTCCTCCAGGTAGTAGCTGGAGATCTCCTGCTCTTACAACTGATCTCCAGCCGAGAGAGATCAGTTCACCTGGAGAAAATTTGGCAATTGGCTTTGGCAATTGGACTCTATGGCATTGAAGTCCCTCCCCTCCCCAAACCCCACCCTCCTCAGGCTCCACCCCAAAAATCTCCAGGTATTTCCCAACCCGGAGCTGGCAACCCTAGTGCATGGGCTCTGTCTTGGTGGTGCTGTTCCTTCAGCAGCCCATTGCAGCACCTCACTGCCATCAACCTGCAGAGGGAGATGTCCTGCACCACAACCCTTTCTGCCAACCCTTTCACTGTCATCTGCCATCTTCCCACATCTCCTTAACCTGGCACCCCCGGAGCATGCCTCATCCAACTCTGGTTCTTGCCCACCTGGCAGAGGAGGAGAGGATGGTAGAGGGAGGCCCCCAGTCTCAGAGACTTGACCTCTGGGAGAGCATTGTGAACTCTCCACTCGGAAGAGAACCCTTTCTCCCCACATGTGACATGGTTTATGGATGGATTTTGTTGCTGTAATGGAGACCTCTTAATTTCCCTATTCAGACAATTGGCAATGTGTAGGTTAAGACTTTCCTCTTATCACAATGCATGCACTCAAGTCTACACTTCAACCATTGTGAAGGTGGCTGAAGGTACTCAGAGTTAAGCAGATTTGAGCAAACAGCTATTGAGTAGCATCTGCCCTCTCATGCATGGTGGTTCTTATACAGTGGGGTAAAAGGTCTGTCTTCTATGCTTAGATGGAAACCAGGAGTGCTTTCACAGCTTGTACCTCGCTAAACTAATTGTGCTGTACTGAGGTTGAAAACTAGGCCATTTTAATATTTACCTACATTGGTATTTCTGCTTCGTAGAGAAAAGAGCATGTACTGTCATATGAGATGAATAAAACCAATGGTGCTTTCACAGTAAGCAAAACATGACATTTGATCACAGATCATAGGTATCCGCACTTCCCTATGTAGAATAATATCTCTATAGGAAAAACATCATGTGTGAAATGGCTCCTAAAAGAAATAACCTCAGTGCGTAATTTGAGGCCAGGATTTGACCTGTATTTTGAAACTGACCCTAGAAACAGTACTGTCCATACATTAGTTAGTATTCTTTCTTCGCTACATATTGATTTAGTGAAGAATCAAGTAAAATGTGAACTGACAGTTAGTACAGCAAGTTTCTTAGAATATTAGAGGAGATCAGCGGGAGTAACAGAGAAGAAGGCAGTGAAAGGCTGTTTACTTCATAATGCCAGTTGTTTGGGGTTCATATTGAGGGCAGATGTGCCCTTTCTACAATGTTGGTTGGTTGGTTTCTCAAAAACATCTGGTTGTCCCTGTAGAAAATGGAATGGTAGACTATGACCAAAGTCATAGTTTGCCTAGGGTGTCCAAAAATAATAATAATAATAATCTTGGGCCAGCCCTGTATGGGGGTCACCATATCTAGTACATTCAGACTTGTGGGTCACCATACTGGAAAAGGTTAGGAACCATTTAACAAACCTACAGGCATTTCAGAGTGCTATTTCTTTCTCCCAAAATAATACAAATAATTTTTTTCAGGCTTTTTGACCCACAATACACACAGACAAAAACACATCTGTAAATACAAATAAAGAACTCATGTACTGTACATCTCAGTTCTAGTGTAATTTCTAATGTAATTACATTTTATATGCTAAAGACGTTTTCGGTAAACTATAGATCTTCAATTAATAACCAAAACAGAAAAGCATATTAAAAGGAAAATATATGCATATAAGTTACATTTCTATGTAAACAACACACAATACTACAAAGAAAAACTCTGCAGAATAGAACACAACATTTTCCCTCTACCCTTTTCAGAAGCACCATGGCAGCAGAAATTAACCAGGACTACAAATACTGGCTCTTAAATAGACATACCATTAGTATTAGCTCGATTTCACAAAGATTCATTATGCATTATTTGTAACTGTTTCCTGCTTTTCCTCCTGCTCCTTTCAGTGGGGCATTGGGGCATTTAACAAGTAGCAACAGCATTTAAGCACCACTCACAAAGTTAAGAAATTATTAAACCTCTCAATTAAACAGAAATAATTCCTCTTTTTTGAGTCCCTCACCATGAATTTTAATCCAAGTGTTAAAAATCACCTACAAGAATCAATGCTGTATCGAAGGCTATACAAAGTTAATTCATACATGCAATGTGGGGATTATTTCTTGCATTGCTGAGTTGCAACCCTGCAAGTCCTTGTCATTTCAGTGGGATGTTAGTGCATGTTAGCTGAGCTCAGGAGTGAAGCCCTGGTATAGTTGTGTCAAGTATTCATCTGGAACATATTTGTGCATTTTTTTCCTATAACAGTAGCATAAATATGGTTATGTCTTGCTAGGAAATACTGGCATCATATAAAAATGTGGCCAATTATCCTGTTGTCATGTGCCACAGTTCTGGTTCATACACACAACTGATAGTTACATGGTATGTGATCTGAGACTATCTCTTAAACAGATGCTGCATTAGTACATACTTTTTTCATTAGTACATACTTTTGCCTTTGGTTACAGCTGCAGCAGGTTCACTTGATCCTTTTTGTTAAGGATAATCCCTTTAATATTACATTACAGTACCACAAGTTGCAAATATTTACCACTTCATTACATTTTCAATTAATATGCATAACGTCCTCAACCTTGTAAATACACCCGGTAAATTATTTCTGCTTAACACTGCACTGACACATCTTCTGCAGTTTATTTACAAATGGATACAAAATCCAGTCACAAAACCCCTTTTCTCCACTGTGAGAAGTAGTGTCAAAAGTTAACCCTCTGCCTTACTTGAAGATGCTTATTGTAAAAATCTGAACACATAGGCTTGTGACCATCTTTTAAAAATAGCTAATATACACGGCATATTCATAAACACAGAAAGATAGATAGAAAGTGCTATGGTATCAAGAAAAACTAAAGCATGTCGTTCCTTTGAGAACTCTCAGAATTAAAATTCCAGGAAGTAGGAAACAATGAACATTTCCAGTGTAATTTCCATAGTAAAAAAATACAGTACATAAAGCCTTCCTCTACAATAAGATTCTAACAATCTTCCATTGGATGTGTTCACAATGTTGAAAGAGCAAGGACTTGTCTAGAATTGCTTCATGTCCAGCTGAATTGGTATTCTCTGGACAACCCAGCGCTGGTCTTCAGCTTCTTCCACTATCCTCTGCTCCTCCAAGGAAGATATAAGCTTATCTCTTTCTTCAACCACTTTCATCATCTCATCAAAAGTTTCATACTTATCACTCAGATCCTTTTCAATATCCGAATGGTCTGTTGCACATTTAAAAGAAAAACTATGAAAGTTAGTTTCCTAATCTCAGTTAAGTGACGATGGCATAGATAGTACAAGAAGTCAAATTTTTTTTAAAGCAGAAATAAAAGCGGGTAGTTAGCGATAACCCCCACCCTCTTACGATGGTATTCCTCTCTGTAGCCTGTGGCCCCAAGCACTTATCTCCCAGGTGAACCACTTATGGTTCTGATCTTGGGACAGTTCCAGGGGAGAAAGACTGCAGGAAGGTAACCCATGGGTGAGTAGAAGGCTTAGTCCTTCCCACCCATGAACCCTGTGTGCTCTCTAAATAAGACACCCAACCCTCCTTTACTTTGAAAAGATCTCATTAAAACACACAAGCATCTGCTGCCGCTTCTGCTTCAGCCCTCTGCCAAAGAAAAGCTGGGATCAAGCACACCGAAAAGCTTTGATATTTGCAGGGAAATATACCCCCTGTGCCAAATAACAAACTCCCTCACTGTACCAAACTCCTGTACATAATTCCATTTTGGTTTTCAAGTGTGAGAGCAGGAACGGGAATCGGGAAAGATGCATGTAGGAAGCTGGGCCACCAGTCCTAATAGCAGTATGCGAAGAATGTATATCACAGCCAATCATTTGATGAGGAAATTAATCACCTGTCATTCACCTCATGCTTGTTTCATATTCAGACATCACATGGGCATTATGTTTGCCTCAATAGCATTAACCTCTACATTATTACATGAACATTAGTCTAGTTAAGAAGAAATTTGGGGTATATTCATATCCATTTATTTCATTTCTTTTTAATAGATAAAACAGCACGAGCTAGTCCCAAAAGCTCCATCTTCTGGCTATTCAGCAGAAATTAACACTGGCAGTTGCAGATTTTGAGTTTGAAACTATTTTCTAGTTTAAGCCTCTGGCTATAATCCAGGGGTGAATGCACCACCCAATCCTCCAGTGGAATGATTTATTTTGGTACCTTTCCATCAGCTCCTCCCTCCAACTCAGATTCCCAAACTGCTTTTAAATACACACAAATATATAAAAGACAATGATTCAGTACAACGGCTGCACACGCATTGCTTCTATTCTTTTTATCTGTGTCTGTTTTCTTTATTGTTAGTATGATACTTGTTTGGATTATTTTTCAGTTCTATGTTTCCCTTGGTGTTAATGAAAAGACATATTTCTGCCAGTAACTGGGATGAAATTCTCAGGGACCGTTCCCTCCCTGCCAAGTTTTAGGCAGATAGGGGAATGTCTGCTTTTGCATGGAATTAATGTTCTTGCTTGCGTAACAGGCACAGAGAAGCATGTATTGGGATGATTGGATTTTTCTTCTTTTGCTGGCATCCTCAGAGGTGGGGGTGGGGATAAGAATGGAGCACATAAAAAGGGTAAATGGAATATTTTCTCCCTTGCCTTCCTTCCCACTGATCAGACAACCAAACCCAGGCAACAATGTGCCAGAATAACATTCAGATTTGAACATTTCCATCGTAGGAAAAATGGTTGCAGTAGGATTATTTATTTATTTAAAACATTGATTAGCCACCTTTCTTCCTTATGGAGCTTAAGGAGGCTTACAACATAAATAAAATATGTAAAATAAAATACATTAAAAACATAAAAGCCAAAATTTAAAATCACAACTCAGGAGTGCTAGTGAACTTAACCAAATGCAGTGCTAAATAAAACCATCTAGCAACTAAATCAACTATCTCAATAAATGAATATGATTCAGGTCAGAACTTGATTAATTTATCTGAATGCACATTCCTGCTTTTTTTGGTCAGTTCCCCTTTCAGCAGCTCTTTCACTAAGCTTTCATCAGCTGCTTTGCAACCCAACAGGAATATATTAAAAAAAAAACACATACACTAGGAGCTGTATCCTAACACTGCTCTGCAAAGTTTGAAGCTTCCCTCCCTCCTAAGGATCTTTCCTCCCATTTAAGTGGCTCTTCCACTGGAGGAAGCAGGAGATCTCCAGCTATTACCTGGTGGTTGGCAACCCTAAATGGTAGGCCAGTATTGGAATCTCATCAAAGAACTCCAGTGGCCATGGAATTACACATGGTGTGATTCTGGATGATTCAGTAGTCTCTTGTATTTCTTAAATCCAACTGACTTGCATACACAAGTACACCTGGCATCGCAACCTATAACTCAATTAATTCAGTAGTTTGCTTACCAGTAGTGGCCATTTTGTCTCTCAGTTTCTGCTCCAGTCGGCTTTGATGATCCTCTAATTCCAGGTCTTTGGCTCTGGGCACAAGGACAATAAAGGCTATGACAACCAATCCTCAATAGCTCTACTAAAAATATAGAAGCGGTGAGCTTAAGACCCTTGCCCTTTTCCAAAGTTATTAATAGGTAGGCAAACTAAGGCCAAATGTTTATGCAATAAAAAGAGACCAATACTTAATTTCTTGTAGGACTTCAGAAAAGGTAATGGTATGCACAAAGAACCACTTATGACTGGGAAGAGAAGAGATGCTCTGCATGTTTTGTGTTGACATAACTGATGAAGTATGGTATGTGCAGCGCTCAACTCAGACAAAGATCAGTCTGTGAAACATATTAGGTGGCTGGTCACCATTTCTCAGCCTATCCTATCTCATAGGTTTGTTGTGAAGATAAAAACAGAGAAATAAAAACTGAGAGAAAAAAACAGAGATATAAAAACATATGCTACACTTTGAAAACAAATATAAAGCAAACACAAAGCTGTATACAGCATGTACACACAACAGGGAACCACCAGCCTTGACGCATCTCTGAAAACATGAACATACTGTGTTTTTAATATAAGAAGAAGAAGAGCTGGTTTTTATACCCCACTTTTCTCTACCGTTAGGAATCTCAAAGTGGCTTACAATCACCTTCCCTTCCCCTCCCCACAACAGGCACTTTGTGGATTGACTCAATAAAGGAAGTCACGGCCTTTGGTTTGCTAGACCTGAGCAAGGCTGTTAAATTATAGGACGTTTTGGAGGTCATTAATTTAAAGGGCTGCCAAACATCAGATGCAACTTGAAGGCACATAACACACACATACACCGTGCATTCCTGAGGGGAACGCCTGCACCAGGCTTAGGAGGTAACGCAGCAGCACCAGGCGCCAAAAATCTGTGCGACCCTATGAGGGTTGCATGGGAGATACGCCACAGGTGGCGTAGCTCAGCCTAAAAAAAGGGGGCGTTCCCAAGCCGTAATGGCTTAGGAGGCCGCCTAACGACGGCCCCACCCCCTGGCCGGCGCCTTGACGCCTCAAGAATGCCTCCCGGGATGCCACGGCAGCCTTTGCTGGTGGAAGGCCCCGTTGTTGGCCCAGCCCGGTGCTGCCATGGTAAGCCTCCCAGACGCCGGTTCTGTGGGCCCTTGCACTGGCGCAGGTCTTTGCCGGCCTCCAGAAGACTTTCGTCCTGGCCGCTGGCATGGCTCAGGAATGCGCAGACAGATATCAAATGCAGAATGTGTTGGCTGCTGTTAGGGATCTGAGGTATATCTCCTCGACTGCTTTGCTTTAAACAAAAGCATAACCTGCCCACTCACTCCGGTCATCTTCAGAGACCCTCCTTTGGTTGCTACTGCCATCTGTGGTTAGACAGGTGGCAACCTAAGAAAGGGCTTTCTGGGTCATGGCACCAAAACTTTGGAATTCCCTCTACAGGGAGATTTGCCTTACTCCTTCTATTGGTGTCTTCCACTGTAGGGTGAAGACTTTTTTGTTTCCTCTGGCATACCCCCCCCCAATAATGGTTATTGTTTGTTATCTGTTCTTATGGAATTATTTTATAATTGTAAATGTTGTTTTTAATTGTTCAAATGTTTTAATTTTTTTTATATGCACCGCCTAGGGGATCCTAATCAGGTGGAAAGATGGGATAAAAATGTTTTAAATCAATCAATTAAATAAATAACTTCCAGAGGAGCACTTGTATTGTTTGTTTTTTACATTAATTTTCTGTTCTTCCTCCAAGATACTGAAAGTGACACAGAGAAGGTTATCTGGTTACCCATTCAAGCGTTCATGATCTCATTGCAAGTGAGATGTTCTCCATGCCAGTTCAAAGGCTGTAGAACCAGTTTTTTAAAGACTGCACACTGAAGTTGAAGTAAGCATGTTTACAGAACAGTCCACGTACTTCCACCATTCAAAATAATACATTTGTACATATCCTTATTTTTTCATTTTGAAACAAAGTCCAAATGGTATGTTTGGATATGTGTGTGTGCGTGTCTTAAGTGCCGTCAAGTCGTTTCCGACTCATGGCGACCGTATGAATCAATGTCCTCCAAAGTGTCCTATCCTTAACAGCCTTGCTCAGATCTTGCAAATTGAGGGCCATGGCTATTTTTATAGAGTCAATCCATCTCTTGTTGGGTCTGCCTCTTTTCCTGCTGCCTTCAACTTTTCCTAGCATGACTGTCTTTTCCAGTGACTCTTGTCTTCTCATAATATGTCCAAAGTACGACAGCCTCAGTTTAGTCATTTTAGCTTCTAGGGTCAGTTCAGGCTTGATTTGTTCCAAAACCCACTGATTTGATTTTTTTGGCGGTCTAGGGTATCCATAACACTCTCCTCCAACACCACATTTCAAAGGAATATACTTTCTTCCTATCAGCTTTCTTCATTGTCCAGCTCTCATACCCATTATAGGGAATACAATGTTTGGATATACATGTATGGAAGTTCTGTTTTTTATAAGATGCTCATCTGGCACTGTGGGTTTTGCCTTCCTGTGGACTAAGTGCCTAAAGATTTATTAGGATTCATCACAAGAGAATATATTCACTATACAAATTACAGTACCTGTAATAACCTTCGCTCACTGAAACTATATATTCAAAACAGATCACTGCTTTGGGGTGCATTTATTGTAAAATACCTTCCAGCTACAAATGACAATAAGATAAGAAAAAAGCATCTCTTGCGCTGCCTGTGCTAATGGTGATATCCAATTCAAGGCATAATGCAGCAATTTAGTTCAATAATGACATCTGCATGCATCAGAGAGAAAATCCTCCGCATGGATCAGGAGAATATTCTTCCCACCTCTAAAAATTTTCATCGCTAATGGCAAACGGTGAGTTCTTACTTACCTGATCAAGAGTTCAAATTCATAGCGCATTAATTTATTCTTCTCCGACACCAGCTCAAACCATTCGTGCAGCAGCTGAGTTTCATCTTGTGTGCCTGAATCTGTTTAAGGTATCAACAGTAAATTTACAAGATTGGGTTTTCAGGATAGCACTGCCATATTTACAAGTTGTATCATATAGAGACTGAAAGAGTGTTTTTGTTTTGTAGCTAGCAAACTCTAAAACTAAAGTAGCTGGATTGTAGTGATCAACTATACATCAACTACTCACACACATACAGTGTGTGTATGTGTATGTGTGTGTGTGCGAGAGAGAGAGAGAGAGAAAGAGAGAGAGAGAGAGAGAGAGAGAGACTAAAAAATTAAGATCTGTGTTTCAAACTCAGCCAATATTAGTTACTCTTGGTTGTTGTTTTTTTACAGGATATAGAGCATTGGACCAGTAACCTCTATCCTACGGTAATTTCAAAGATTCCCAGGCACTTTTCTTGGCCAGCACCTTAAAACTAGAGATGCTTAAGATCAGATCTAGGAAATTCTATGTGCATGAATTCCATGCACATCATACATTTTCCTCCTAAAAGCAAGAAGGAATGCAGAAGAAGTTGAACACAATGCTGTGATATGTTCACTTAGTGGGTGCTTGTGGCTGTTTAGTGCTCATAAGGATATCACAGTGCATTCCCAAGGAGAGTTACTCCAGTCTAAGCCCATTCATTTCAGCAGGCTTAGACTGGAGTAACTCTCCTTAGGAATGCACTGTCAGAGTGCAAGAGAGACAATGTTAATCAATCCTTGGGTTAATCCTTCTGCTGCAGCAAGCAACAAGCTAAGTCTATTCTTTCCATGGTGGGAAAATTAACACTGCTTCCCACCAGCTTTGTCCTTGGATCACTTAGTCATCTCTTTATTAGCCTGTGGGTCAAGTTTTGACTTCCTTATGAGTCCAATGCCTAGTAACCTTACAGTATAAGAAAGTCAGAGCTGTGGCCCACAACAGGTAACTTTCCATAAGAAAAGAAAACCAGGTCTCATCTGTTTCAGCATCTTTTTTCCAAAAACGCCTCTACGAAGCCCAAAAGCAGGATATGAAGGCAACAGCTTCCCCACACACACACACCGGTTGTCCTCAGTAGCTGGTACTCAGAGGTCTACTGCCTCTAACCTCAGAGAATCCTTTAAATGCATGCAGACAGTAATAGCATTTTATTTGTTACACGCATAAACACACAACTGTACCAGCTTGCCCGTTGGGTGCAGTTGCTAATTGTTCTAGAGATGAAGAAGTTGCTAATTGTTAGAAGAGATGAAGAAACACACTGGCCATTTATGCACGGCTGTTTCCTTGCAGTCACTCTACCAACTACTTCGGGGTTTTGCTTTGATTATGCATGCATTTTCTGACTGTCAGAGGTCGACTTGCTCTCCCAGCGCATTTCGGTGTGTTTTCCCTGCGTTTTCTGGATGTTGGCTAAATCCACAAAATGCGGGGAAAATATGTGGAAACATGCGGGGAGAGTGAGGTGACATCTGAATGTTGGAAAATGCATGCATAGTCAATGCAAAGCTGGGGTGATTGTGAGAAACAGCCATGCATAAATGGCCACTATGAGAGGAACTGTGACACATTCTTTGGAACAGTTGCTCTGTTAGGAACATACAGACTGAGAAATACTACAAGGGTGAGGAACCTACAGATTGAGAAATACTACAAGGGACCAGAAAATGATCTGGGAACATGTAATATTAAAGGGGGCAATGGGTGTGGGCCTAATCAGTGTCCAGACAGAAGGCGACTGGAACCCCATCTAATCTGCTCAGAACATACAAGAAATTAAATAGCTGGACAGGAGTACAGCACAAAACAAACACCCCCTAAACAAAAGATTAAATACCTAGCCACAAATCACACTCAACCTGGTCTGCTCTCTAATAATAGCCACCATTATTCACAGGACTGAGATTATTTCTGATTCATCTAATGCATAAATTGTTGTTGTTCCACTTGCAAGATCATCAAAGTCTCATTTGCTCGTCAGCCTTTGTAGCACTTTGTTTCACCCCTACACATGTTCTCTTCGTATTCATTAGCTACTGGACTGAATAGCTCCCACTAACAAAAGGCCCTTTCATTCTGTAGTCACGCAATTATTAGAGGGGAGCTGCGTTAATGTCACTGAAGGCTAGCGCTTGCAGGCCTGCCTCTAAATTTGGTTATTCACAACCTCTGCAGCTCGATATTATTGCTTAACTGTGATGTTTTTCTAATTACCTTAATAATACCTATTAAATCACTTGAACTCCATAAGCACAACCCTACTTAAATACAGCTTAGCCTAATGAGAAATGGTCGTTCATTAAGTAATAATGCACATTATTTTGTGAAAAGGGTGAATGAATGGAATGGAATCAGCTGGAATTGTACATTAACAACATGAACGTTGTTATAAGCAAACCCCAAAATTAATAGTTTTCATGAGCGGTTTGCAGAGCTGGAAAAAGATTTTGCATGTAACACTTATGGTGGAGGAGAAATCACCGTGCCCTCCAGAACACCTGCATCTAGCTTGCCACCTATCAATCAAAAGACAGGAAAAATGTAACCTTAATAAAATAAATTACGTTACTAAGGATGGTAACGAGGAAAGGAGCCTCTGTTCTTCAAGATGCAGCAAGCAGGTAAATGGATACCAATTTGGTAGGGCATATTTGATATTTGTACCAGGTATTCTGTTGACAAAACCGACTACTTTGGATCCCAATAACTGCAAGTAAATCTCTACCCATGCCACTGATATTTCTCAGCTCCCGCTTTCTTCTACAGCCTCCTGTGTTTTCTGGAAAACTACTCCTGAGAATCAGGCAACATCCAATAATTGTGCAAATGTTGTATGGGGTGGTGCAGTTCAAGGAAGAAATCCATGAAAATCATGGATCCTGCCCCACAGAAGTGTCTTCATGCATGAAAGGAGGGGAGACTGAATCCAATCTTGTAATTTTTTAAAGTCTCCAGGATTTTATGTTGCTTAAGGCTGATTTAACCATACCACATTAAACAAGCAGCACCTCCAACTTTCACCCTTGTTGGCCCTCCATGTGGCAAGCATATTATCCCAGCGCTCCAACCCTATCCATAGGAAACAACTGGCAGTCTTTTAGGAGCTCACTTTCTGGAGCCAGCAGGTTGGAATACAACCATCGTAACATGGTGTTCTCATGCAATGAGAAGTCAAGGAGAATCAACAGGATCATTGTTTCTGGGGTTGTTGTTTTTCTCACCCCAGCATAAATAATCCATCAGAACAACAAAATAATTTCAATTCCAAAGCCCGGCAAGCCACCAGATCTAAGTGTATCCAGATAATCTCTGTTTCATCCACAAATAGCTAGAGTTGGGCTGTCACTACCCACTTGAGCATGTTCCCCAAGAAGGGGAGATTTGTGAACATCTGATACTGGGGAAAGCATTTGAGGATGTTTTAAGGAGAAAGCTCGTTACTGTTTTGCATATGGTTCATAGCTTGTTTTATGTACATCTTACATCATTGTTTTTTTTCTTTTTTT
Source organism: Euleptes europaea (assembly GCF_029931775.1). NCBI lineage: Eukaryota > Metazoa > Chordata > Lepidosauria > Squamata > Sphaerodactylidae > Euleptes > Euleptes europaea. Next base: position 82,153,571 of record NC_079317.1, read on the forward strand.
CTTTTTAAGTATGGCTAAGAGCCTCAAAAGCTGGAAATAGCCCAGGCTTTTCTGGACCCCTGAGAGGACCTGATACCATGCAAGCAAAAAAATGAGAAAGTAAAGATTCTGTTGTCAGTAGGGAATAAAAATTAATCTGCTGTTAAAGAACTTTATGGTGAGAGGGCCAATTCACAAAAGAAAATCCATGCTGACTGTAAGGTCAATGTAAAGGCAGAATAATAACTTAAGGATCTGTGTATGTGTTGACCAGGCAACTTTTCAATGCATGATAATTATGGCATTTTAAAAAATGGTACCTACTTACCTTCTGAAAGTTAGTTTGGCCAGTCTGAAGTAATTAAACATCACATTTGCTATGCTACAACTCAGGAGTTTGTGAACGTCAGCACTACAGTTTCTAGAAAAATAATTCCCCCCACTTTACTACCCATCATATTTCACATATATTGTCGAAGGCTTTCACGGTCAGAGTTCATAGGTTCTTGTGGGTTATCCAAGCTGTGTGACCGTGGTCTTGGTATTTTCTTTCCTGACGTTTCGCCAGCAGCTGTGGCAGGCATCTTCAGAGGAGTAACACTGAAGGAGGGTCCTTCAGTGTTACTCCTCTGAAGATGCCTGCCACAGCTGCTGGCGAAACGTCTGGAAAGAAAATACCAAGACCACGGTCACACAGCCCGGATACCCCACAAGAACCGATATACTTCACATATGTTTATAATAAATTCAGTTCTGTGGAATTTCTTCAACTAAATGAAGAATTTTCCTAATTTCTAGTTTCTTCAGGAACACAGAAATCTTCATATGAAGAAATTCAAATAATTTCCTATCTCCTGTTTACCTGATTCTCCTCGCAGTTCTCTCTCTAGCTGAACACCAAATATCTCCAGGGTTCTTTGCTTCTCCTCTACTTCCTCCAGTTGCCGCTGGATAGCCTGACAAATAAATACAGAGATACTTTAAATTTTCCCATGCAAAAAGGAGAACGTATCAATATGTGGAGCTGCCCATACTGAAACAGACCATTGAACATATGAACATATGAAGAACACATGAAGCTCCCTTGTATTGAATCAGACCCTTGGTCTATCAAAAGCAGTATTGTCTACTCAGACCGGCAGCAGCTCTCCAGGGTCTCAGGTCCACCTAAGTACTGTCTGCTTTGACTGCAGCAGCTCTAAGACCTGCTACCTGAAATATTTTTAACTTGGGATTTAGGTCAGTGATAAATCACATCCTTAGCATGTACTAAGACCATGATCACCTAGAAAACATCATGGAGAAGCATGGATTTGAACGAGGGAGTCTCAGATCTTGGTCCAGCACTAACCAGTACACCACACCAACTCTCATGGCTGTTTTAGTTCCATGGAAACATAGAACTTCTACTAGTCACAAAATTATCATCTGAAAATGTCCTGAGTGGCATAGACTGAAAATTAAAATATGATTGTATAAAGGCTCATGAAGAGAGATCAGGACAGAGTATTGGGGTTTTGTATAGACTCTAGGTAGCAATCTCTCCTCTTCCTACAGGAGCATATATTTGACAAAGTTGTCTGTTTCGTAAGAAAAATCACTCGAGTACCTGTGCTTTATGGAGCCTTTTCAGCTGTTCTTGTTTAAGCAGTTGCTTTGTTTCCTTTTCCAACTTTCTATTTCTTTTTAGTGGTTTTTTTGCCTATTAACAACAAAGACAAAGCACAAAAGGTAATCAATACTTTGTACTTAGCCACAGATGTTCATGGACTTTTCTTTTAATGTGGATGTTAAGTAGTTTTATGACTGAGTTGGTAAGACACATTCTAAGCCATTTGCCCTCATCAATAGGGACCTTGCTAGGCATTAGCACTTTGTCAATGAAAGCAACAACAAATGTCCAATCAATGAGGATGAAACTGCACATCTATAATCCCAACGCAAATTATCTTGGTGAATAAAAAAGTACACATTAGGGAGTATAAGATTGTCACTCATGTCTTGACCTACTTATTGAATCTGCCGAAATGCTAAACTTCTGTCCCTTGGGGTTGAATAGATATGTATTTTGATGAGAAATGACACTACAGTTGGAATTTTTCATTTTGAACTAGAGCTACTGGAGACATACTACCATGCAGGGAACATTTCATCCAGAAGGAGATATAGACATGCCCAGAAGAAACAGTGATGGTTACAGAGAAAAGAGGAGCTAGAACATGAACATTTGAATAAGTACTTCATAATTCCTGTTTTGAAATTACTAAGAATTGTGAAGAAAGGAATGAAAACAAGCGTGATGAAGCATTAAGGTCTTCTGAAATGGGAGTCAAAGTCTATCCATCCTGGAAAAGCTAGATTCCTTGACACTTTATTGTGTTTCCCAAACCAGGGGGACCTCTTTAAACCTTTTCCATACAGAGAGGCACAATATCATGCCTTATCTTCTATACTTCAGGAGATGGATTTCCATATAAATAAGAAGAATATAAGGGAAAGATTCATCAAGGCCTTCATGAATATCAAGTTGTTGGAACTCTTCACAGGGATATTTAGGAACAGTGCTACTCTTTGCAGAGAAATGGTCCCCAGCCTTCTTCAGCTTCAAGGCACTTAAGGAATTTTGAGAAATGGGTCCCACCGCAAAATGGCTGCTATGTGATGCTCTTCATTATTTGTATTTCGGTGGGGTTGTGAATAATTTATCATTGAAGTAGGTTTGAGTTTATTTTGGTAGCAAGACGAGCGTTGAATTTTTCTCAATTTCCTCCCCCTGTACATATTTTAAAAAACAAAGTTCAATTAAATGAAATTGAGGAGGGGGATAAAATATATCAGTTTTTGAATGAGGCCATGAAAACTTTCAGGTAATAGTGTACTTGCCTAAGCTTACTAATAAACATGTGTTGGGTGCCCTTAGTTATTACCTACTTTGCAGGTCAGGGAACTATGATAGGGGAATCCAGGTGAAGGCAACAGAAGTGCGTAAGTCTGAGCACAATTAATTTTACTAATAGAGAAGGGGAAAGGAAAGCAGAGAGAATATTCTAGATATGGCAAATGCTGGAAAGATGAGGTGTCTCTAGTTAAAACTGGGGGAATGTAAATCTTCCATTTTCCTCCTCCTCCTCTTTCCTCCTCTTTTCCAGCTCCTCTCATATTTAATTTCACGCCTTGTAGTAAACCTCTGAATACCATTGCCAGGAGGCAACATTAGGGAACTGCCTTGGTCTCTACACCCTGTTGCCCCTCCAGAGTAACTGGTTGGCCACTATGTGAGACAGGATGCTGGACTAGATGGACCGCTGGTCTGATCCAGCAGGGCTCTTCTTAACCTGGATCTATGCAATAGACATTACAATACTGGGTGTTTTGTTCCCAAACCTACAGTAAGCTATAGTACAGAACCTGCATTTTTTTATTGCTGCCATACACCAAGTCAACATTTTCTGTCATGACCCCATGATCTTTTTCCTGGTCAGTCACTGCCACACACACACACACACACACACACACACACACACACACATTTTTCACCCTAATGTGCATCACTATCCAGTTACATTGGATCTCACTTGCAACCTCCGCCCAATATTCTGAATAATTTGATGTCATCTGCAAATCCAGCCACTTCTCTGCTCACCCCCTTTATTTAGATGTATGTTTAGAATTCAGTTGCCTGTAAGGGATGGGATGTTCATTGTAATGCAAGAAACAATGTGGGCACTGGTGGTTCCTAGATGCCAACATATTTTCACGGAAGCCCTTGGTCATTTAGTATACTGATAGCTAGTGTTTCAAAATGTGTTTCCCACCCCCACACTGTTATTTTCCCTCCTAGCCTTCCAGACGTGTGTTTATACTCACAAACACAATCTGCAAGACTAAAATTGGCAGAAAAACAGCACTTCGGGAGAAGGATTAATCATACCTCCCTCTACTAGCAACTGAAAATGTCCCCTCCCCAAGCAGCTTTTCTTTATCAAATAAGCTGGGCTTTAATACATGTGTATGCTTATAGTAGTTAATCCACCAGTGTATTGTGTGTAGTAATGAAATTGTATTGCAAACTCCTTAATGGAATAAATCCTTAAACACATTCAAAAGTGTAATTGTAGTGAACTGGACCATCTTTCCCCCAATACTATACTGAACTATATCAGGCATAGTTAATAAGACACCTTTTTGGATAGACCCAAAACAAAACTGGCAAGGAGAGGGGGGAAATCAGTATTTCCCAAACAAATAATTTTGTTTTCTTATTAGTTTTGTCAGTGGGAGATAGATGGCAATATCTGGGAACTGGCAGACATTAGTCACAGATAAAGGCTTGAATGCAGCCTGCTGAGGCAAATGCACTCATTACTGAACACAAACATTTTAGACTTCCCCTTCATTCATGTAACATCCATGTGCATATTACGTTAAGTGTACCATTTCCCAAAATTCATTAAAATTGGAATCAGTTGGGAACTATTGGTCAGGAAGTGCCATGCCTACACATTTTGGCTCCTGCTCTGTGCACAGAAAGATTTCAACATTCATCAGATTGTCTAAAATGCAGCAAGATTGTTTTAACCATAATATTTGTGTCCCAATCCTAAACACACTTATAAGCTATGCTGCTTTGTGACTGGAGGTAGATAGGACCTATTCTCTAGTTTTACTCATAAAAAAGTAAAGGTCCCCTGTGAAAGCACCGGGTCATTCCTGACCCATGGGGTGATGTCACATCCCGACGTTTCCTAGACAGACTTTGTTTACGGGGTGGTTTGCCAGTGGCTCCCCCAGCCATCTTCCCTTTACTGGGGACTCATTTTCCAAACCTCGGAAGGATGGAAGGCTGAGTCAACCTTGAGCCGGCTACCTGAAACCGACTTCTGTTGGGATTGAACTCAGGTCGTGAGCTCATAGGTGGGAATTTATTCATAAGGTTTTTCATAAATATATGCCATGATTCTGTGGAATGGTTGGCCTTGGTAGCTTAGGGTTGTCAACCTCCAGGTGGTGGATGGAGCTCTCCTGCTGTTACAACTGATCTTCAGCCAATAGAGATCAGTTCACCTGGAGAAAATGGCAGCTTTGGCAATTGGACTCTATGGCATTGAAGTCCCTCCCCTCCCCAAACCCCACCCTCCTCAGGCTCTGCCCCAAAAACCTCCCACCAGTGGTGAAGATCACCTCCCCAAGACTCTCAGCTTTCTTTCTTTCTTGCTCTTTCTTTCTTTCTTTCTTTCTTTCTTTCTTTCTTTCTTTCTTTCTTTCTTTCTTTCTTTCTTTCTTTCTTTCTTTCTTTCTTTCCATTCAGGCATTGCCAGCTGTGGACTGGTTTGCCCTGGCCCATTCATCCCTCTGGGCAGGGATGGAATTGTTCCAGCCAAGAGGCAAGAGCGGCAGGGTAGCGACTTGAACAGGATAGACCCCTCACAAGCAGGCATTTGCTGTGTGCTGCTAGGATGGTGCTGAGTGGCACAGGGGAGGGGGATGAGGCTGGGCACTTCTTGGCACATTGTATGTGCAGGTTGGGATAAACAAGGCCTGAGGGACCGCCGGGTGGATCTGCAGCTCATCTTAAAATATGTTCGCATATTTTAATAAGTTATAACAGAGACTATCCATTTAAATAAATTCGTTCAACCCACACTGTTGTCTCATGTCCTTATTTGGTGGGTGCCTGGGCATGCAACTTTCTATCTAGTCTTTATCATGATGATAGGGTTGCCAGCTCCGGGTTGGGAAATACCTGGAAATTTTGGGACGAAGCCTGAGGAAGGCAGGGTTTGGAAAGGGGAGGGACTTCAATGCCAAAGAATCCGATAGCCAAAGTGGCCATTTTCTCCAGGTGAACTGATCTCTGTCACCTGGAGAGCAGTTGTAATAGCAGGAGATCTTCAGCCACCACCTGGGGGAGGCAACCCAACATGATGAAGATATCCTTGAAAAGGGGACAGGCAGTGCTTTGTGAAATCTCAGAAGCCATCGTGGTGGTGGAAAAATATTTGGCTCAGGACTCCAGTGGCCTTCTAAAAACAAGAAATTACACAAGATAGCAACCATTGGCAAACTGGAATAGGTCATGGGCGACAACTGGGTGGAAGACTGGAGGTGGGTGTTAAAAGCATAAAGTGCAGCCAGCCTTGCTAATTCCCATACTGTGTGTACTGCAGATACAGAAAGCATAGAGCAGAAATGTCCTGTGACAAGGTGGAACAACCTCTAAAAGGCTTGCCCTCCTTTTCCTGCTAGGACGTCAGCTGATGCAGAGCTGCCTAAAAGTTAAAAGTTGATATACATTAACAAAGTGCTTATATGAATTTCCTAGTTGATGCTGCAGAGATGGTGTATTTAGGGTTGTTGTGCCCATTATCTAGGGTTGCCAGGTCCCTCTTCGCCACCAGCAGGAGGTTTTTGGGGCAGAGACTGAGGAGGGTGGGGTTTAGGGAGGGGAGGGACTTCAATGTCATAGAGTCCAATTGCCAAAGCTGCCATTTTCTCCAGGTGAACTGATCTCCGTCGGCTGGAGATCAGTTGTAATAGCAGGAGATCTCCAGCCAGTACCTGAAGGTTGAACTCAAGCAAAATTAGCACAGGCACAAAGGCCAAAATGTCTGGCACATAAACTTCACACTTGGAAGTATGCTGAATTAAAAAAAAAAAAGCAGTACCTGAAAGTTGGAAACCCTACCCACATCCCTAAAACTGGGGCGCATAATTTGCATACTTGTTATGCTTATACTTATTATGCAAGTCAAGCATCTTAATTTGGGAATACCGCTAGCACATTCCACAATAAAGTGGGGCAGTATCAGAATACTGTACTTAAAGCTTACTAACAGATTGCAGGAAATTATATCTGCTAGCTGAAGACCAAAATTCCAAACTTTTGGAAGCAGTCAAATCAAATTTCAAATTCATCAAATTTATTAGTACAGTCAATCAGACCAGTAAAAGCTAGTGGATGGAGTGGGAAAAAGTGCAATAAGTGCCAATGAAAACATTCTAGCAGAAATTTTTGAAAGCAGACTAAATCCAAAAGCATTTAAGGAATGAAGATATTAAAAAGGTTACCTTGAATGGTAATGAAGGCTCATGTTCTAATTCATCATCAGAGGAAGAAGAACAATAATAGCCAGTGACTTGTTTTCTGACAGGTAGATGTTCAGAGCCTAAAACAGAAACAAAAAGCTCAATGAGGCAGAGCTTATTTGCCCTGCCACTTTGATCTTCCCCATAGGCCTTCATGCTGCACCTGCCCTTGGCTTTCCAAGACTAACACCTAACAACTGGCTGATCGCGTTAATTAAACTCTTGGACTTCAAGGGTTTAATTCAAGGCCTTCGCCAAGTGGCAATTCCCTGATCACCCCCACCTTGCAAATATACCATTTTAAGTACAAATCAGTCGATTCCCATTTCCCAGGCGCGATGCCTCAAGCCTGCAATCCAAACTCAGATCTGTTATTCAGATTCATATCTAAAGTTTGCTGTGTTATCTCAATGGTTATCTAAGGCTCACCATGCAATGTAATTGAATCGAATGCTTCAAGTCTGAGCCAGCTCTTAAACAAATTACCCTTGTGTGGCTTGTAGCATCTGGCACCCATTTTTACATTGTGACATCTGCTCAGTGTAAAATAGGTGGCGTCAGAATGTCTGGTCATATATATATATAAATCACAGAAGTAATCAGAAGCAAATGGACTATGCGGAGGAGTTTTTTTTATCGCGCGGTCTCATGCAACATAAATATTTCATTAATTAGGTCTAAACAAACTTCACATATTTTGCTCTCTCTCAAGATTATCCCACCATGCAAGTGTGTGTGCGTGCATGCGTGTGTGTATTGAAGTATTCAGTCTCTGATGCACACAATGCATTCTTCCACTAAGTCCCTCTGAGATTTAAGCAAAGTCTATGGGAGAAACTGTAAGCAAGAGACTTGTCACATCCCAAAAGCGAACAACATTTTATTCAAGCATAAGCTTTCATGGACTAAAGCCATGAGGGGCTTTGAGGGGCTGTGGCTCAGTGGTAGAAGGTCCCAGGTTCAATCCGTGGCATCTCCAGTTAAAGGGACCAGGCAAGTAGGTGATGTGAAAGATCTCTACCTAAGATCCCCCTGGAGAGCTGCTGCCGGTCTGAGTAGACAAAACTGACTTTGATGGGCCACGGGTCTGATTCGGTATAAGGCAGCTTCATGTGTTCACTTCTTCAGATGCACTGAGTGGATCCAAGGTCTTTAAAGCACCACAAAACGCTTATTTTTGGTGCATTGGGCTAATGGATATCCCTCTGGGAGAAACTGTCCTTCAAAAATTCAAATTGAATTGTTTTTATGTTTAGAATTTTTTGTGTGTGCAGTCTGTCAAATGTATGTTTTGAAAGGCACAACATTTATGCTTGTTTTCCTGAATTTATTTGCTTAATTCATGTTCTCTCTCAGATGACAGAATAGGATCAGAGGACATCTGCTGAGATACTTAACTTGCTGCAGGATTGATGATTAACAGCCAGATTGGACTCAGTTCAGGCAGTGAGTGGCATGCATGTGCTGCTTAAAATGGTCAAGGATTTTGTGCTTCAGGAGCTGGGTTCTGTTGGTTTGCCATCATCATTGTGTGAATACAACATTTGATTGGGGTCAGGCATAACATCATATCCAACAAGTGCATTTCTCTCCCTAGAACCCCCAAACATTTATATTTTTATATACTTTAGGACACACAGACCAGATGATGATACTGGTTAATATCAGTTTATGTTACCAGCAGCATTTATACCAAGGGGAGATTAAAAAGCTGTTGTACAGTATACTTGGTATTTACAGATGAACATAAGACATGAAGACATAAGAAAAGCCATGCTGGATCAGACCAAGGCCCATCAAGTCCAGCAGTCTGTTCACACAGTGGCCAATAAGGTGCCTCTAGGAAACCCACAAACAAGAAGACTGCAGCAGCGTTACCCTGCCTGTGTTCCAAAGCACCTAATATTATAGGCATGCTCCTCTGATCCTGTTGATAATAGGTATGCATCATGACTAGTATGCATGTATGCTTTCTGTTTGTAATATTTGTCTATGCCATTAAAGGTTTATGGAATGGAATGGAATGGACTAGTATTCATTTTGACTAGTATTGGATTGTAATCTAGCTATTCCCATATCTGACTGTCAACGTTTTAGACCTCAGTTAGACATTAGAAGTGGCATTGCACATCTAAACTTGGCAGAAATGTGGACCACACGTTATAGCTGTGATGGAAACGTCACTGTAAATGGCTTCCTGATGAGTGATTCTTAGTTGTAATACCCAAAGCTGCATGAACCTTTGCCATTGTATAAAACTATTTTTCCACCAGGAATATCAAGCAGTCATCTTGTGCAGAAACACTGTCAGGGCTGTCTCTGCAGCAGGTTTAGTATGTGCTCTTAACTGTAATTCTAGGTTATCATCTCGTGGTTACCACTTGCCTCGTTTATTTCTTAAGAAAAAATTTACGCTGCCTCTTCAGATCCCTTACGTCTGACTATCTCTGAATGAATTCTTAGGACTCTGCTTTGTCTCTGGATAAAGTGTATGTATAAGCCCTTTTAAGGAGCGAGGGGATATGTTCTCCCTAAACATCTACATGCCAGGAGAAATGCAACAGGCATGTCTTTACCCTGCAGACAAGCTTGATGTTAGTTTACAGCGTCACCTCTTTAATTAATTCCTACCATGCCATTGTTACAGATACAAAAACTTAAAGGCCATTTATGGAGGGTCGATTCTGCTCCTCGCTCAATGCAGTTTTTTTAAAATCTGACCTTTAAAGTGACTATTCACGGTCCCGATGCAAGAGGAGAAAGTCAAACAAATTCCACCCCCCCCACACACACACAGGCCTGCTCCTTCGTTCCTTTGTTTGCATAGCCATAAGCAATAGTCGTTCGCATAGCTAAACCAGCTGGGATTCTGCATGCTTCCTTCAGTGAATGCTTCGATGTGGGGGCGGAGCAAATACAAAAGGTCACATTAAAAGGGGTCTTAAGAAATGCGAAGCAGGTATGTGCCTCTGGAACGACAGTTCAGCTGTGAAGAAATTTTAAAAAAAATATGCGGGGCACTTCAGCCTGAAACTGGCTGCTAATTACCAAGCATAAACAGCAAAAGGAACCTAATGCCATTTCAAGATGCAACAATTCTCACTGCCTAGCTATATCTATGCATATTATAAGGGCTATACAATCATACCAAGCTTCTATAAATAATCTCTGAAATTTTAATCTTAGAACAATTCCTTTAGAAGAAAAAGATTCTTTGAACAATTGAGCCATTTCTTTTATTTTGTTTTTCTCCCTATTGTTATCCAAAAAAAGGACTGGGGGTGTGAGGGGGAGGGAAGTACCTCAAGAAAACAACCAATAAACCATATTAACAGCTAAACTGAGATGCGCTAACAAGGAAAAATCCCACATTGCTCTTCACTTTCCCTCTCAAATCTTTTTACTACCCATGCTTAAATCCTCAAGGGAAAACACTCTCAAATGATCAGCTGTTACAATGGCTCCAGATGATTAAAGAAATTAATCCTAAGAGAGACGTGAGACAGTACAAGACCTGAGTCAAAACAGATTTCTTGATTTTAAAAAAATGAAACCGACAGTCCTAGAAACCTAATCATTAAATGAAATGCGCTGCAAACAGAAAAACAACAGGTTTAGAAGGAGATGTCTTTCCTTTGATTTACAGTCATACTGCACTGTGGATAAAATAGTAAAACACGTCTTACTATACTGCTATATCTATCTTTGCAACTCAGTTGTATATGAACAGGAGGGGATAATGTATTTTTCAGAATGAGTTCAGATAAACAAGCAAGAGCTCTGCCTGTGGTATTGTATTCTTCCTAAGAAATGCAATGCCATGGCTGAGCCAGCATTACTACCTCTGAGCTTATTTTTTATTTAGAAACAATCTTCTGGTATTTTACATTTAATTCTGCACAATGGAAGGAATTTTAAAATTTATTGATATTTTGCTGTTTGGGATTTTATTCCTATTTTCATATCCTATTTTATTCCTATTTTCATGGGGTTCTTGCAAATTGAGCAAAGATTTTCAGTAAACCTCTGCCTGAAATTTAGATATCGTCCAGGACATTTTTCCAGAGCCAGCGTGGGGTAGAGAGCCAGCATAGTGTAGTGGTTAACAGCGGTGGTTTGGAGTGGTAGACTCTGATCTGGGGAACCAGGTTTGATTCCCCATTCCTCCACATGAGCGGCGGAGGCTAATCTGGTGAACTGGATTTGTTTCCCCACTCCTACACATGAAGCCAGCTGGGTGACCTTGGGCTGGTCACATTCTCTCAGCCCCACCTACCTCACAGGGTGTCTGTTGTGGGGAGCGAAAGGGAAGGTGATTGTAAGCCGGTTTGAGTCTCCCTTAAGTGGTAGAGAAAGTCGGCATATAAAAACCAACTCTTCTTCTTCTTCCAATCCTCAGTACTACTGCCTGTGAGTCAGAAGTTGTACCATTAGGACTCCTCGTAATTTCACTGGGCACGCTAGGTCTTAGGCAGGGGCAGGTTGGCCATTTAATTTAATCAGGAATTTCCTGATGGGTAGTTGATGGCCAAGGACAAGCCAAGCCAAGCCCCCTCCTGTGGTGATGCATGCACGAAGCTGCTCAGCTCAAACTTGACCAATTACAACATGCACTGGCTCATCCATTCCCTCCTCCTCTGCCACCACGGCTGGCTGGTCAGAGCCCAGAGACCCCTACAGGACTGCTTCCACCATGAGGACTTCTTGGATCAGCTTACTCCTGGCCAAGTTTAATCTTCCAGTCTGCACCGAGCTCACATCACACCTTGTAGTGCCAACCTAAGATAGGAAAGTGATATCCTAGTGCCCTCTGCAAAGGACCCTGGCAGAAGTGGGGAATGTACCTCTTGGATTATGTACTATGCCCACTTCTCTTGGTCACCTTATATGAAATGTAACTGCTTGGCAGGCCATGTCAATCAGGACTGATTTAAACGTGATTCTTGAGAGAAAGAAGATCTTCACTGGGTGCGTGATCTTGCTTGGTTGGCCACTGTGTGAACAGACTGCTGGACTTGATGGAACTTGGTCTGATCCAGCATGGCCTTTCTTATGTTCTTATGCTTGTTTCCTGCCTGGCTAATGGGCCTGTGGTGTGCTAAAGTTGCTCATAAAATGGATTAATTGCTGCTGAGTGCATGAACAACCACATGGGTATGACCTTCATCATCACATTTCAGGCATGCCATAATCACTTTGTAGAAGACAGGATGTATGTAATAGTTTGGAAGTAACAGCCACCTTAAGTGGCTACTTAAAATGATTGTAGATTTGGGCCAAGCCAGCTAAATTCTAAGGAAAGAAATGCCAAAGCACATAGCAATACATTGCAAGATATCCAGACAAAGAGAAGGTGATTTTCATCAGTTCTTCCCCTCCCACAGGAGGCTTAAGATTCTTCCCACGCTGTTCCTGGGGGAGTGGGAGAGTCCCCTATCCCCCAGAAGCAGTATTTTCAATTGACATTTTAATAGCAGAAAGGGGGGGCAAGAAATCCCTTCTTACAGAAGTCCTCCATGGGACCCAACACACAGTTCAGCTTCCAAACGTCCATAGCAAGTTTAAATGGAGAAAAGTCAATACATTTTAAAATGGTACTACATTATCTTTTAAAATGAGCATTTTGCTTACCCACAAATTCTCTATTGTGAGGACAATTGATTACTTCCTCAGCAGCAAGGATGGTACTGGCGGGCACAGGGGACGTTGAAGAAGGGTTTTTATCTTCATCGCCCCTCATTTTACCGAACAGGTTCCTGAGATTGTTCCTCTGTACAGCACTCTCTAAAACAGCATCAGAACTTTTGTTCTTGAGTCTTAGAGATGAATAAAGGATGTTCTTTTGGTTACAGTTACTGAAGTCGTCCCTGGTAGACTTCCAGAGATTCTCTTTAAGAGTAAATCTCTCTAGAAGCATTGGCACATCATCTACATCAGTATGGGAAGGATATTCAAATGCACCTAGACTCTCGGATGGGCTGGTATGCATACTGTAAACCGGAAAACATGCATCGTCATACGAATATTCTTCTCGTGGACTGTTGGAAAAACTAGAACTATCTGAACTACCAGTTTCGAGGCCTTTTCCCGGAGTGCTCAACTCATCGGGCTCTTGCATCTGTGTGTCATGCTTCCCATGATTCTTGCTGTTTCTTAAATTGACTGTATAAGGGAAATTGAAAATGGTGTTCTCCGGATGATGTCTGGCATTTGTTTCTTGGCTCTTTTTCCAGCCTTCAGGGGGAGATCTAAGCGGTTCTATGATGGATTTCTTTATGGCACTGGCAATGAGCCTCAGTGGTGATTTAGATTGGCCAGCGATTTGTCCTTTGGGACAATTATCAGCATTCTTAGGAGATTTGTATTCTGGCGACATAACTGGCGAACAGTTCCCTGAGAATTTTGGATGTCTGAAACAACTGGATTGTTTTGGATTCGGTTCTAGGATTCCTTGCCCTTGCTGTTCCATTCTTGTTCCATTTAGCTTACCATCATTCAGAGCGTGTAGTCTGGACTGTTGTTCCATTGAAAATGAGAGCTTCCTCATTATCTTGTTTTTAGCTTTGTTTATATGTTGGTCTTTTGACGATCCTGAAGCCGCCTTATCTTCCTTTTCAGAATTTACAGAAGTATCTGAGCATTTCGCAAGCAATCCTGAGCCCTTGCCTTCTCTGCACACTGTTTGGTTTTTCAAATGCTGGTCTTCAGGATCGTAGCCCTCAGCTTCATGATTCTTAACAGTGGGAACTGAAGTCACATGCCCATGATGAAAAGATTTACTACGTACCAAAGGGCTGCTGTCTGTGGGGATGTGAACCGAATGATGAGACACATAGAAAGGGATTCCTTCAGGTACCTCTGTGGCTCTTCCTTTTCTTTGAAATGCCCGGCTGTGGAGTTTGAAATGTCCTGGTGTGATTTCTGGAGTTTTGTTGGGAGACATCGGCTATAAAGGAATGCAGATATGATTATTTTGGGAGAAAAATGTAGCCAGTCATAATACTCTTATGTAGAGAACATTGTCAAAGCAACAAAAGAGAAAATATACTTTCCCACGTAAGTGTCAAGATAGTTGTGGACTTTGAGAAAGAGTCCGATAAAAATGTAGAAACTAACAACTGTGGCTTCCTGAAGTTATGCAAAGGCTCCTGGGGGACAGCCAAGATATTTGGATATTCAGATACCTGTGGGAGTTCACGCTGCAAAGCATTACATGGTCTTGGCAGATACACAGCAGGACGTTCCACATCAAATCTTAAATAATGATGTTCTATAGCCCAGCTCCATTGGAAACACTATTTGCATTCTGTTTTCAGAGATTTCTTTATATTATATTTTGTACTTTGCTACAGATAGCCTCTTGTTGCTTTGCTTTTTACAATTATATGACTAATTGCCTGTTCTGCTGTGTGCATTCTTTACAACCAATGTGCTATGGCTTCAGTCCAAATGTGCAAGTGGGAAGCTACAGATGATCAGTGGGTACAAGCCTATACCAGACCTCTGCTCTTTCTTCTGAACAGCAGACTGTATCCCTGGTTAACTTGAAGAGCTACACACATGCAGCCATACAGCTATAGGAGGGAAGGAACTGCATGCACAGCACACAAAGGTACATGTGACTCTTCGTCCAGGTAAAGATGCACTCCTGTCTCTGAAGGGGCACAAGGTTATGTCGTATTAAGGTGGCCAACCTCCAGGTACTAGCTGGAGATCTCTTGCTATCACAACTGATCTCTGGCTGATAGAGATCAGTTCACCTGGAGAAAATGGCCACTTTGGCAATTGGACTTTATGGCATTGAAGTTCCTCCCCTCTCCAAACCCCACCCTCCTCAAGCTCTGCTCCAAAAACCTCCTGCCTGTGGCAAAGAGGGACCTGGCAACCTTATGTTGTATGCATATACATTCATGTTCAATGTTTGCAATCATGTCAATATCTGAATGCACATTCATCCCAATTTTGTATCATGGGACTAGTACCCTGAAAAAATCCAGGATCCAGATAGCATGTACACACATTGAATTAACATGCAGATGGTTGTGATAATGTCTCAATATGCAAAACAGATCATGCAAATACAGGAAACATGAACTGAGTGCATGTATGCTGAAGGTATGAAAAGGGCTTTTGGCTTCCAGTAATGCCTAATTGAAGCAGAGATGTGACATGATCAAGTTCAGTGGTTTTCTGGCCCCCACGCCATTTCATTGACTGCGGCCTCAGAGGGGTGGGAAATGCTGAATGTGATGACATGTCACAGATCAACTTCAACTAGATGTTATCGGGAGATGCATGGAAGAGAGGGGGATTAATGGTAGGCTGCTGCACATTGAACCTCAATCTCAATAGACTGAACATTTCATGTACAGAGAGAGCATATAAGTAGTGCCCTAGTTATAAGGACCTTTTTCCTGAGAAGTGTTGATTATACACATTGAGCGACAACCAAATGGCCATAATTAGACATTTTTGAGTATGTGGTTAACTTTCAAAGGCAAATTTAGCAATTTGCACTAAAAAGCCAATAAAGGCCCTAGTTCTAACGAACAGTAAGAAATAATGAAGTATTTCTTGTATCCAGAGTAACCAGTGGCGGACCTACATTTTTGGGGCCCTGAAGCTTGAATGGTTATGGGGCCCCCTTCGCAACCAGCAACAATAGGGCAACATCCAACAAGGTCCAAAGGGCCTTGCTGCCCTTGGAAGGACCTCGAGGCTAGGGTTGCCAACCTCCAGGTAGTACCTGGAGATCTCCTGCTATTACAACTGATCTCCAGTCGATAGAGATCAGTTCACCTGGACTCTATGGCATTGAAGTCCCTCCCCAAACCCTGCCCTTCTCAGGCTCCACCCCAAAAACCTCCCACCAGTGCTGAACAGGGACCTGGCAACCCTACTTGAGGCCCAAATGGTGGAGAACAGGGTGGTGGGGTGGAGTCCTTGAAAATGGGCCATACAGTGATGAAATAAAACTATAGAACTATTAAGCTGTGCACCAACAAAGCATTTGAAGATCCAGCTGCCAAAATGTAGGCTATGAATAGATTTGGGCGAGCTCAGAGAGCCCTTACAGCTGGGGGTTCGGGCGCTGCAAGCCCCCAATAAAATTTGGAAATTTGACCAATTACAGGGATATTTTGAGGCCATATGAAATGGGTCTTAGAGCATATTCTGAAGTCAATATTAAGTACTTCAACCCATTGGCTTATGATTCTATCACTAAAAAAACTCCATCGATTTTGTTGAGAAATTCACTCATTAAAAAAAAGTTGCTTCAGAGGGCCCCTCTAGGATTAGGGGCCCTGAAGCTTAAACTTTGTTAGTTTCACAGTAGATCTGCCTCTGAGAGTAACCGTGAGAATTATTGACACACTTTCCCACCATTAATGACACTCATTGAATCATATTTTCAGTGCACTGAAAGAAACAAGTTAATTGAACTATGAACTCTCATTTTGTGAATCTTCCAGCACCTGCCAGCATGTGCAACAATCCTGTTTGAGAGCAGTTTTCTCATGGGACTTTATTCTGAACTGGGTAAAGGTATTGATATGTGATGTCTGCACTCTCCTCTTGCAGCTCTTTTATCTAAAGCCACAGAGCAATTTAAAATGGCTCTTCTTACCCTACACATACTTATAGTATGCTCTGGAACCCTAACGTAAAGGATATTCACTGCAATCATATCCTTTCTACAGAATCCATGTGGTAGACTGCTGGACAAAAGAGACAGCCAGAGGAAGGAAGGAGATTTGGTTTTTATATGCCAACTTTCTCTACCACTTAAGGGAGACTCAAACCGGCTTACAATCACCTTCCCTTTCCCTCCCCACAACAGATACCCTGTGAGGCAGGTGGGGCTGAGTGTAACTTGCCCAAGGTCACCCAGCTGGCTTCATGTGTAGGAGTGGGGAAACAAATCCAGTTCACCAGATTAGCCTCAGCTGCTCATGTGGAGGAGTGGGGAATCAAACCCGGTTCTCCAGGTCAGACTCCACCGCTCCAAACCACCGCTCTTAACCACTACACCATGCCGGCTCTCAAACTGACTTACAATCACCTTCCCTTCATCTCCCCACAACACCCTGTGAGGTAGGTGGGGCTGGGAGAGCTCTAAGAGAGCTGTGACTAGCCCAAGGTCACCCAGCAGGCTTCGTGTGTAGGAGTGGGGAAACAAATCCAGTTCACCAGATTAGCCTCCGCTGTTCATGTGGAGGATTGGGGAATCAAACCCGGCTCTCCAGATCAGACTCTACCGCTCCAAACCACCTCTTTTAACCACTACAGCACACTGTGAACAGGAGGTAGTCTAGGCACTGATAAGCATGGAGGAGATTGGGTCTTCCAGAATGCCAAAGCTATCACATTAATTCTCTGTGTAGACTGAGGTGCATGAGATGTGCAGTCCTTCCGACAGAGGAACAGATCCACTGGAAACCTGTTCCATTTTCCAATAGAGGGATCAGTTGCTTAAATAGAAAAGCAGCACAGTTCATTAAGAAACATATGGAAACAGGCCCAAAAAAGTACATTGGTCAAAATGGGTCGCTTCTTACTTCTGTGGGGAAGAGATCATCAAAATTGCTTTTAATTCTGGCAGGGGTGTCCTTTGAAGATGGGCCATTTTTCTTCGAGTACAACAGAGGAAAATCTATCAAAAGAAAAGTATATTAAAATAACATTGTCATCAAAACTAATTTTTTTAAATCTGAAAATCTTACAAATGTTATTTTGCTGCCCATATTAGCAGCATATGCAAATGGCCCCAAAACCACAAACCAAAATGCTCTAAAGCAGCTGGTGACTCCCTTAAAGAAACCAAATTTCCAGAGATCTTGGTGTTAAAAATAAAGCCCCCAAGCTGAGATGTTTAGAAGGGGAAACAAATAGTATCCCACAAATAGTATAATGTGCCAAGTTGAAGTATGGAAAGAGTTACCAGCCCCAGATTAAACTATAACAATAATAGTTTCCAGTATCCAAATCTGGTAAGAGTAAGGGGGGATAGGAGGAGAGCCAAGACACACATACGAATCAACTCAGTTTAACCAGCTCAATACCAACCTCAAGCTAGAAAGAAGGACCAAATTACTTGTTACAGGGGCCACTGAATAGAACATTAGTATTGATGAAGAAATCATTTTCTCTGCTTCCTTTTCCCAATCTGAATAATGACATACTCAAGCTGTCCCTTGCTCAGTTGGGGAGGGGCACACACAGAGGTGCCCCAATCTTTACCTTGAAGAGGGGAAGGATGTAATTTATATTTTCCCCACTAGTGGAACAAAGTAGTAGTTATGGAGGAGGTGTGATCTAGAAAACAGGAAAGGGAAAGGCTTAAACATGCCTCCCCCTAGCCCCTTTGTGATAAACACAGAATTGCACCTCCCCTCAAAGCTGCCTGAAAAAATTAAAAAAAAAAACACTGAGATATCTGACACTAGATCTCCCACCAAATGTTGCAGTTCTGGGGAAGGTAAAGGTCCCCTGTGCAAGCACCGGATCATTTTCTAGGCAGATTTTGTTTATGGGGTGGTTTGCCAGTGCCTTCCCCAGTCATCTTCCCTTTACCCCCAGCAAGCTGGGTCCTCATTTTACCGACCTCGGAAGGTTGGAAGACTGAGTCAACCTTGAGCCGGCTACCTGAAACCGACTTCATCATGATCGAACTCAGGTTGTGAGAAGAGCTTGGGACTGCAGTACTGCAGCTTACCACTCTGCGCCACAGGGCTCCCTAGTTCTGCAGAAGGGCAGAAGCTTAATGGCAGAATGCCTGCATTGAATGCAAAATACAGAACAAAAGCCATTTTGTGGGCAGCTCAAAGCAGTATTATTGAGCTCTACAAGTTGACCAAAACTTCACTGCCACCTTTGGACTACAATCTTCTCATGGAGATGGACCTCCTCCTAATGCTGAGGGAAGTCAGTCAAGAAGCACACAATATTGACTGACCCCAATGAACAGAGGCAGGCTGATCATTAGTTATCTGGTTTTCTAACCAAGCCTTCAGCATTTTCACGGCTCTGTTCTTTCTCCCCATCCTCTGCACAACGGAATCCCAGGCCATCTTCTTCTCTGCATTGACTGAATGGCTGAGCTCGGCTCCTGGTGCTGCCAATTAAGCTCAGCAGGAGAGAAGAGCAGCCGCCATCAATGACCTTTTTATTTCACACATAACAGAGGAAATGCTTTTGTTCGCCGCAACCCAGGAGACAATGTTTATTTCAATATGGATTCTCAGATCACATAGCTTAATATCGAACGTGTGTTTTTGTCAACAGAAGTCAGCGCTAGAAATATTTGTACAGTTTAGGACAAAACACATTTAGTGATATACACACAATTACAGTCCAGTGCAACACAAAGCAAGAAAAGTTGCTCTAACTGGATGTCCGTGTCTCTAACAAACACAATGCAGCCTGAATCCTTGACTGGGGAAGGGAACTATTCCCAACTGTACGATTATACACTAACTCTGCCATTGGTGCTTATCGAAGCAACCATTTCCCCCTACATTTAATGCAGCAGAAGGGCCGCACTTCATGTTCAAAGTACTTTGTAGGTCTGCAGAACTATGAGACCCCTGAAATGAAAACGGAATTTTTCCTGCTAAAAATTCTTTTAGTGGAAGTGGGGGGAAGCAACTCAGAGTTATACAACTTGCAAGGAACTGGAATTCTTGGGGTACCTATAACTGGGGGTGGTTATTGAAGGTTCGCACGTAAAAGCAGCCTTCAAAAACAACTACCCACTTTTCAGGATTTCACCAGTCTTGATGCATATCCCCTCAGCACACCGCAGGTACTGCATTCCATAATTGGATTAAATATGTCTGGGAGGCCAAACTATTTCCAGGGAGCTGAAAAGGCTCGGAGTTGAACAAGGTGAGCTTGCGTAAATCCTGGGAGCAATGCTACTGTTTTGTTTGGTCATTACACCATTGGCAGCTCATCCTGAGATTTATTTTCCTACTACCGTATTATTAGTTTAATCTTAGAAGCCCAGAATCCTATGGTTGGAAGGAATAAACAAGTTCCTTCCCAATCATATGAGATCTTCTTCACCTCCACATGAATCTATGCCATCCCAATGAAAAGAGGTCAAAAGCAGGAGGCAGATTTGATAAGAGCGTATTAGTATCTGGTTAATTTTCGCTGCTGGCTCATCCGGGAAAGAGCGCTGAATGTGTGTGGGGGAGGAAGTACCAGAACTGGATAGCAAGGGGAAGAACAGGAATTTACTACG
This sequence comes from Euleptes europaea, assembly GCF_029931775.1. Lineage (NCBI taxonomy): Eukaryota > Metazoa > Chordata > Lepidosauria > Squamata > Sphaerodactylidae > Euleptes > Euleptes europaea. The sequence goes on from NC_079317.1 coordinate 82,173,885, forward strand.
AACAAAAGCTGGCACTGTGGAAGAGGTGAATAAATTTGTTTGACAGGAACACCTGAACCACTGGAACTCAAGTGTTATGTCGCTGTACTTGACACAGATTCCGACAGAGATCGGAGATCCCCTTATTTCTACAGTGACATCAAGAAATGCATTCATGTAAAGCAAGGAAGTTGAATTAAACATTTTTTTCTTGTGACAGGAATTGGTGTTAGAGATTCCACTGAACAAAGATATGCTGCATTTCATACTGATAGGTTAAAACAGAAAGGATACAGTTATAAATATTTGGAGGTGAGGTAGGATGAGATGGTGGATCGAGAGCGCTTTGCAGTTCATTTCACTCAGCATACCGGTCTTGGCCTGCTGATAATACCACCCTGCCTCCTTCCCATAGGCATGTAGCTCCCTCTGGAGACTCCCCAAGAGACAGACATGGATATCACATTGTAAAGGCCTATGGCCATGCACAATAAACACGACTGACTGACTGACATGGATATTATAATAAAATGAAACAAAAATCAACCACAAAGCATTTCATTAAGCAGGAAATACACTTCCCCCGAAAAAAGCTTAACATGAGACAGCATTCAAACTGCTACCTTTCCATTTCCCCCAGGGAAGGGTTGGGGAGGCTGGACTGCAAAGTCAGCTGATGGGTTTTAGATAGTCCCATATTTTGCTTTCCTAATATTTCTCGAAAAAGAGTCCTAACTGACCTGAACATAACAGATGAGCTGGCTCAAGAGCGACATGCTCTGCTCTTCTGGGGAAAGTATGAACCATTACTGACAGTAACATGCAATACCATATGTGGCAGCAACTAGTTGAAATAGCTTCCATTTGGCAAGTTTCTCAGCAGTGCAAGTCAAGCATAGCTTGTCTTGCAACACAATTCATGGGGAGTCTCCCCACACCATGATTATGAAATGTTGGAGTGAAATGGAAACCCTCCACACAATGCACACAATCCACACTGCAGGGCCATATTTGTTTATTGAGAAAACCATTCCAACTTTTTGGTTAAAAATAATATCCAAAGTGGCACACAAAAATTCTAAGAACAAATTCAATAAAGCCAATGTGTAAATACTAATGTAAAATCAAGTTTGAAAAATTTAAAATAATAATAGTCTAATTTTAAAAAGACAAAAAGTCAAAAAGTTAAAAGCAGCTGTCCCGAGACAGCCCCCAGCCCCAGCTGCCCGGGACCACCCAGGCTCATAGGGAACACAAGCGACGCGGCGGAACCAGGAAACAAACCTGGGCAAGATGCAGCGATGCCCGCAGACGGAGGAGAGGAGCCGGAAAGACGCACCCTTGTGGGGAGTGTCGGGGCGCCGGCAGAGCAGCAGCGCGGCAGCGGGGGGCTCCCTCAGAGGCCCCCACCCCTACAGCAGCACTGTCAGTCCCTCAATTGAAAAGTTACTTGTATAGAAACTGGAGATGCTGAGGCCAGAAACTAAAATTTAACTTGAAAAACCAAGTGTTTGGCAGGGACAGCAGAGAAATGAATATAGGACAACTTACTTGATTGAATTCTTTTCTTCCAGCTTTGGGACTTTTTGTATGCTGAAGTGTCCCGAAGGCTATTAGCTCTTCGCAGAACTAAAGAGAGAAGGAGGTGACAATTCAAAGCAGTCATATGATTACAAAAGATGGTCAACTAGAAAAAAATATGTCTGGTCTTTCAATAGACGTCTTATAGTTTTTCACTAAAGGGAACTGATCACTGTCTGTCCCTTTTGCTTGAAGTCCATCTTTCCATCCCATCCTCTAGCCTGGAACTGAAATTCCATGGACAGTACACATTCTTGGCAGCTAGGCAACCCCCCCACACACACACACAAAGATTGTGTAACACACTAGTGAGAGCCAACCCATGATCTTGCGTCACCAAACAGTTGAATCCTCACATAACCCTAGAGGTACCACCTGTAATGCTAAAACAGGTCTGCGTTGCCTAGATTGTACAACTGAGTTAAAAAATTCCCATCTTTCATTATAGGCATTCATGTAAAGAGGATGCTAGATGTTCAAAAGCACGTTTAGTGTCATGTGAAAATGCCTTCCCTCTGAGAAACAGGCCCAGACATGGATGGAACCAGGCTAGCCCAATCTCGCCAGATCTCGGAAGTTAAGAAGGGTCGGCCTTGATTAGTTCTTGAATGGGAGGCCACCAAGGAAGTCCAGGTTGCTATGCAGAGACAGGCAATGGCAAACTACCTCTGAACGCCTCTTGCCTTGAAAACCCTACTGGGTCCTTGTAAGTCAGCTGTGACTCGACACCACTTCCCACCATCACCATCACCACCAAGAGACAGAGTACACATTCACAACGTCGCCGTAGCACCATGGCCTTAGAACTGACAATTTAAGATTTTCCATGAGGCGTGCATGCAGATTCCTGTTTAAATATTCATTTACCACTAGAGGGCAACGTTCATCAACTGGTACTGTCACAGATCTTCTATCAGCTACTTAAAAGATTTCTATTTCGATTTAGCAGAATCTTACATCACAAGAGCTCATTTGTGCTCCACCATTTCTATAGCTCTTATTGTTTTCTTCTGCAAGTGGGTTTTCACACACATGCAAAAAGAAGAAAATTAGCATTTGCCTCCCCCCCCCCATTTTTTTTGGAAGGTTATTTATCACCCCAAGCATTCCCTTGGGAAACACACAGAATACAATAAATGTAATTCTCACAAGTAGTTTCAAGAAAAAGCCAAGTCACCTTGCTCGGCCTCATAAACAACACGGCCGTAGGGGTAGGCAGGCTCAGTTATAAGTCAATTAAGTAGGGCAAGCACAGCCGAAAAGGGTGTAGAAAGCACATGAGCGATCATGTGACGTGTTGAGAAGAAAGAAGAGTTTCAAGATAAGAGAACTGGAAGCTGATGGGAGCAGCCTTTGCAATCAGGTCATGTTCTTGGGAAGAAAGTTAAGTCTCACAGGGTTGCATTCATGGTAGCAGAGCAGTGAGGTGGCCTTTACATAAGAAGAGCTGTGTCACATACTACTGGGCCCTAGTTACATGATGCCTTAGTAGGGTTGCCCAGTCTCCCTCCTGCCAGCAACTCCTGCTGTCCACTGCTGCTTTGTCGGCTGGCAGGAGAAAAATGAAGAAAAAAAATTACCACCCTCCTGACGGCATTATGTCACTTCCAGGTAGGGTTGCCAACCTCCAGGTGGTGGCTGCAGATCTCCTGGCAACGGATCTCCAGGCAATAGAGATCAGTTCCCTGGAGGAAATGGCAGCTTTGTGTGTGTGTGTGGGGTATATATGCAATTATATGGAATTATATTTCCCCCCCCCCAAGCTCCATCCCCAGGCTTCACCCCCAAATCTCCAAGAATTTCCCAAGCCTATTTCTTGGAAAGAAAGTTAAGTTTGCCCCAGCAAAGGTTTGGACACAACGAGTTGGGAGGGTGGGGACCAACTACTGTTATTTCAAATGGGCTTCTTCAACTGGAAATTCCTTTGGGTTCATTGGGACATTTGAACTAGACGCTCAAAGGCACTTTTAGGGGCGCGTGTGAAAATGCCCCCACTGTCGCTGTGCGAATTAGACTGCACATTTACAATTTCTCTTGGGGAAAAGAGCCTTCTTGTGGAACTCCAGCTGGCTAAAGCGGAAACAGACATCTTGAAGTGAAACAGTGAAATCTGTTTTGAATTTCAGCAACATTAGAATGTATTTTTTCTCCATATCTGTTCAAATCTGTATGCAGAACATATCATAAGGAAAGCTGGATTTAAAGGAAGGAAAACTGGTGGAAGGAACATTAACAATTTCAGATATGCAGATGATACCACATTCCTGGCAGAAAATAGTAATGACTTGAAATGTCTCCTGATGGAGGTTAAAGCAGGAAGTGCCAAAGCAGGATTACAGTTGAACAGCAAGAAAACAAAAGTTATGACTACAGGGGAATTGCACAACTTTGAGGTTGGCAATGAAGAAATTGAAATTGTTGAAGATTTGCTGTTCCTTGGCGCCATCATCAGCCAAAGGGGGGACTGCAACCAAGAAATCAGGAGACTGAAACTGGGAAGGGCAGCCAGGAGCTAGAAAAGATTCCTATGTGTAAGGGAGTGTTGCTGGTGACCAGGATCAAGGTAATTCATGCCATAGGATTCCCCATTATTGTGTATGGGTGTAAAAGTTGGACAGTGAAGAAAGCTGACAGGAAGAAAGCTGATTCCTTTGAAATGTGATGTTGGAGAATTTTACGGATACCAGGGACTGCCCAAAAAAACAAATCAGTGGGTTTTAGAGCAAATCAAGCCTGAACTTTCCCTACAAACTAAAATGACTGAACTGAGGCTGTCATACTTTAGTCACGTTATGAGAAGGCAAGAGGCACTTGAAAAGATAATAATGCTAGGAAAAGTTGAAGGCAGCAGGAAAAGAGGACAACCCAACATGAGATGGATTGATTAAATCAAGGAAGCAACGACCCTCAGTCTGCAAGACCTGGGCCCCTGTTAACAATAGGATATTTAAGAGGACATTAATTCATATGGTCACCATAGGTCAGAAGTGACACACACACACAATATGTAGGTTCTGTCATAATTGTTGTAAGGTATACTCTGTGATTCTGTTATGCATTACAAACCCCTCCTCCTCAAGGAACCCTCCAATAATTTCTCAGGGCTTCTTCATGCATCAGAGCCTAAAGTGAGTGATATACTGAAGTCCCCATATCCCTGCAGCGGTAGCCAGTGGGAGACTAGCACACAGAGAAGGCACTATCCCAAGAAACCATGCTCATTTCTACGCTTTCAGTCCACAGCAGCACAGCCATGGGTGGTAAGAGGTCTCCTTGCTATTCCTAAGAAGACCAGACATGCTCCCTGCCTCTAAAGTAACCAGCTGGCCACTTTAGTTGGTACTCTTAATGCCTGCGGGTGAGATGATATCACATGTTTTGTATGCTTTTACTGAGTTATTTGCTGTTGCTAGTGTAACTGTGCTATTGTGCTTAATAAACTGTTTGTGTGTGGATGGTCTTGCTCTCCTTAGAGTTCTAAAGAATTGAGCTAAGTGCAACAGGACAGATCGAATGCTTAGCATCTTTGAATACCAACAGAAACACAACATTTGCTATTTAAATCCTCTTACCATTTGCAGGTTTGGACTTTTCATGGCATTCGTCTTTTCGGACCAAACTCTTGTTGTTCAAGGACAGAAGGCTCGGTGAAGATGGGCTGTAGCTTCTGGTCTCAGGTGACGGAAGCAGCTCTTTGTTAAACTCAGAACTGGATGAATCACCGTAAAAATCAGATTCTAGTTCTGAGCTACAAATCAAAGAATGAAAAACTCACTACAGGAATTAAGCAAGGCCAGCAAATGGCACAAAACAGCTAATAATATTTCCTGCTGCATTTGTTTGGGCTGATACACAAGAACACCTTGCGTGAGCAGTTGCTGGCTTGCAACTTAAATATTCCTCATAGTTTAATAATACCAGTTATTATTACACTGAATTCTTCTTGGGAGCCCGGGATGTCTGGATTTTGTACCAAAATCTGATCTGTTTTTTAAAATAAAACTTATCTTCAGTGATAGTTCCACTAGAAGGGGTTTTCCACCAGCATGCTTTCCCCACCTTTTTGAGCTAGTGCATTATTGTTATGCCAATGCTGCACAAAACGTTTTGCATCAACTATATCTGGGGCAAGGCATAAAAGGTCTTGCTGAAAGCAACAACTGCTGCTTTCATGTCTTTCCCTCCCTCCTTCTAGGATGAATGTACAAAGAGTGGTTATAGAACTGCATTCCTGAAGCCTGCGCATGCAAGTTTCACATGGCTTCAGAGACCATCCTTAAAATCTGTCATTATTAAAAATGTTGACTCTGCTTAGCTGTTGGCACACTTTGGCCCATTTTAACTGGTAGCTAATCCTTTCTTTTGAGAGCCAGTGAGGTTTAATGGTTAAGATATCCGACTAGGGCCCAGGAAACTCAGATTCAAATCCCCACTTGCGCCATGGAAGATTGCTGGGTGACCTTGGGCCAGTCACACACTCTCAGCCCTGACCCTGGCTAGTATTTGGATGGGAGACCTCCAAGGAACATCAGGGCTGTGATGCAGAGGCAGGCAATGGCAAACCACCTCCGAATGTCTCTTGCCTTGAAAACCCTAAGGGGTCGCCATAAGTCAGCTCTGACTTGACCGCAAAATCTTTGTCACAACTTCACTACCTCTCTCCCTTTTGAAGTGTGACTTAATTTATGAATGGTTTCTCAAAATAAAAAGGTACTATAAGTGGAATGGGAAAGGTGACACAAAATCTCTTGCTACCCAATGCAAAAATGCAAGGAATATCCTGTACAGTCAACATTTATAATTGTGAAGCTTACAATAGGCAATGTGATTTTTAATTCAAAGAATTCCAACAGTTCTTACTTAAATACTGCAGATTTTACAAGAATATATTTTTTATTTTGTAGCCAAACTTGGTTCAGTTAATTTTTTTTTTTACCTGTCTGATTCATTGTTTGGGATGTAAAGATTTTCTGCAAGTGAGTCATATGTACTTGGACCATCATCCTTTCTTCCTCTGTAGGGTTGCTAACCACCAGGTCCTACCTGGAGATCTCCTGCTATTACAACTGATCTCCAGCCGATAGAAATCAGATCACCTGGAGAAAATGGCCGCTTTGGCAATTGGACTCTATGGCCATAAAGTCCCTCCCATCTCCAAACCCCACCCTCCTCAGGCTCCAACCCAAAAACCTCTAGCCGGAGGCGAAGAGGGACCTGGAAACCCTATTCCTCCATACTATCTCTTGCGTTTAGTTTATGGAGTGAAAGGTAGGGTACACTGAGGAGATGCAAACATGCTGGCTATCTTCAGTTACCAGTAGGGATGCCAGGTCCCTCTTCGCCACCGGTGGGAGGTTTTGGGGGCAGAGCCTGAGGAGGGTGGGGTTTGGGGAGGGGAGGGACTTCAATGCCATAGAGTCCAATTGCCAAAGTGGTCATTTTCTCCATGTGAACTGATCTCGGTCGGCTGGAGATCAGTTGTAATAGCAGGAGATCTCCAGCTAGTACCATGAGGCTGGCAACCCTAGTTACCAAACTACAAGAATTCCAAAATACCTGCTTCCATCACTGGTCACCATAACCCGGACAGCCAGAAGGTTGTGTTCAGTCATCTCTTCTTCTGGGATAATTTTCACAGAGGCCCACTCTGAAGAGACAGAGGAGCCTTTGCCCCTAAAGTCAATTTCAGGGACATTCTTGCCCTTCTTTGGAGAAGCTGGTTCACCTGTTGGATGACAGCAGCAGTCTAGAGAAAGGAAACAAAAAGAAGACTCTCTGTATCATAGTATAATAATGTCATGTAATTTATTCAGGGATGCTTCAAGCATTGCACAGAAACTGGGGGAAAGGAAATGTGAGCTGTTTGGACTTCCTTTTTCTGTACTTCCTGTATTACCTGACTATCAGTATTAGTCTTCCTCTTCAGAACACAAAAAGTAGTTTTCCATGTGATACGGGTGCCAAATGTCTTCAAAGATGAGTTTAAAAACTAGTAAGTAGCTTGAATCACTTGCCCTGCTAGCACTGCTCAAGAAAGCCTGTGGAGTGCAGATTTGGCAACACGAGAACTCTGAACTGTAACCTGGGTTCATAAAGCCTGATACTAATCTAGTCTAGGAAATGTGAAGAATGTCAGTTATGTATTTGGTGCAATGTTTCCAATCGTGTGCTTTTCTTTCATAAACATCTATTTAAAATGCAAAGCCGGTTTGTAAAGGGAGGTATGCTTGTGCTACTTACTCTCACAAGGCTGCCTGAGACTTTTAGGACACTGGTTTTAGCTTACAGAAAGTTCTATTCCATGTCAGTATTTTTCCTGAAGGTGCAGGCTTTCCACACCCCACAAAACACTGTCCCACATTCACAAGGCCAAAGCAAAATTCTGAGAAGAATGCTGAGATTACTATGCGCTCAGGCGTAACTGCTGACCATTCAAAATGCCAAATGTGAACCTGGTAACCGTAAACTCATGCACTTAAAGTGGCAAGACCACTGCAGCCATTCTGCATTGTATTTATCGTTAAAGGACTTTTATGTGTTAGTCCTCAGAAAGCTGCAACACCTCTCTTGTTTGTTTACTCAAAGATTTTTGAAAATTGGATTGTAACAGGATGTGGCTGGAAACAATTTGATTGTACGTTGATGGATTTCCAAAACCAACTGAACATGTCCGAATCTGGTGAAAACAGCAAGTGTGTTAAAAGGTAGCCAGGAGGACAAACCACTAGGTACAGTTTAATGCCTTCAGCTCACGGCAGAGGTTCATATTGGAGCTTGTGGTATTAATTACTTATGTGTGTGTCTTAAGTGCTGTCAAGTCGCTTCCGACTCATGGTGACCCTATGAATCAGTGTCCTCCAAAATGTCCTATCTTTGACAGCCTTGCTCAGATCTTGCAATTTGAGGGCTTTATTGAGTCAATCTATCTCTTGTTGGGTCTTCCTCTTTTCCTGCTGCCCTCAGCTTTTCCTAGCATGACTGTCTTTTCCAGTGACTCTTGCCTTCTCATAATGTGTCCAAAATACGATAGCCTCAGTTTAGTCATTTTAGCTTCTAAGGTCAGTTCAGGCCTGATTTGATCTATAACCCACTGATTTGTTCTTTTAGCAGTCCAGGGTATCCGTAACACTCTCCTCCAACACCAAATTTCAAAGGAATCTATTTTCTTCCTATCAGCTTTCTTCAGTGTCTAGCTTTCACACCCATACATAGTAATAGGGAATATGATGGCTTGAATTAACCTAATCTTGGTGGCCAGTGACACATTCTTACACTTCAGCATCTTTTCTAGCTCCTTCATGGCTGCCCTTCCCAGTCTCAATCTCCTTCTGGTTTCATGGCTGCAGTCTCCCTTTTGGTTGATGGTGGAACCAAGGAATAGAAAGTCTTCAACAATTTCAATTTCCTCATTGTCAGCCTTAAAGTTGTGTAATTCTCATGTAGTCATTACTTTTTAAATTACTTATGCAGTTGTTATATAGAAGATAAAAAACAAACAAACCAAAGAGCAGGAAACAAAGTGTAACAGGCAGAGAGCTGCACACCAGAGATTATGACGCAGCTTGAATGCTTGCCTGTGGGATAGTTTTGAGCAGCTGTTCCATGCCTATAATTATCACAGCTTTCCCTTGCATTCTCAAACTGCCATCCTATGCATCTTTTGGCCTGTACACAAAAGGCTGGCTCGGAAAAAGCTCTCCAGCTGGCAATGGAAACACAACTCAGGGCCACGTATGTAGTCATCATCTAGGTCTAAACTGGAACTCTGACAATGGTTTATCCTTCAGTCGTTCTTTCTGCCTCTTGCTACCGGTTTTCATTAAACGATGGGGTATGATCAGAACAAGCTGTGGTACGGTTACCCTGTCCTTAATTCCACTGACCTCACACAGCCTCTTTGTTACAAACACAGAAAATCTCAGCAGGTCACAGGCAAAAAGAAGAAGAAGAAGAAACACACCTCAGAGGATTCTGATGCCTTGTCCCCTCCCCCTTCCCCCCAAAAAACAGAAGAAAGGGTTCAATGTGTTCACTTTTCAAAAATAGGTTACAACTGAAAGAAGACAAAAATCAATTCTCAGTGGCAGAAGTAATTTTCAAGAAAACTATAATCTTTTGTTACAACCCAATTAAGCAGCCTCCCTCACAGGCACAGAGCAATAAGGAAAGAGAGTTTGGTCCAGAAACGGCAGGGTGCTTTGTAATCGATGGGATTCAAGGGTCACCTGGGCATCCCCATTGATTTCAGCCAACCTTAGGTACAGTACTCTCTTAGGCCTGTGTGAATAGGCCATAAACACTACAGGATTATGCCTCCGATCCCCATTGCTAGTACTAGCAAAGAATGACAGATCCATGGAGACATCTGGATTTGAAAACACATGTACCAAGCACTTCTTAAGGCAACATCAAAACCTTTCTTTAACGTTAATGTTAAAATAAATAGGCGGAGAATCTCTATTGTACAACTAAGGTAACTGAAGTGTGGACCCCTGAATCGATGAACAACCAATTACTGTGACTTAAGAGACTTCTTATGATTTATTTGGCTATACGCAATATAGAAAAGAACAGAACGGTTTCATTTTCTCAAAGAAGACTCGCAGGTCCATTGCTATCAGCAATTCATAGTCAATATGGTGGTGTGGGAAGGAGACATGTTAGAGATATGTCAATTGCAATGGGCTGGACCAAATGAATCCATTCTGCTAAGTGAAGAATCTTCGTTTGGACTCAGAGGGAAGTCATTGGGTGCCCTTGAGGCAGTTTTTCTGCACCTTCGCATAGGCTCTGAGCTGGTTCCCTGACACCGTTAGGCACATTCAGACGTTGAGCGACACTGGCACAGTGGGAGACAATTAGAGAGAGAAGACTGTCAGCTAGTGCTGACACGGTAGCAAGAATCAGCAGGAGGATTTGCTCCAAAGCTTCTGAGCTGACTCGCAGCGGAGTAGAAAATAGCAATCTGGAAATTTCAAGAGCAATACCTGTGAAACGACACTATCGTTTTTGACAAAATACCACATTTTATCATCATTCCTCACATGGTTCATTCAGTCTAGGGGTAACACACACCCCACACACACACACAAGAAACAATATGAATGGCTTTGCTGAACTTGTGCAGTCTTGGAGAACATGAGACAACCATTTTGGAGCCAACCATAAAAATAAAAATTCCCAGATACAGCACTATTTGTGACCACAAACTTGAAACTTTTATTGCCTGTGCCACAAAGGGACTTAGAACCATGATAAAAACTATAAATGAATTATAGATGAGATCTCACTGTAGAGATGGAATCCACACAGCCATAAACACCTTGTTCGCAGCAAGACAGAAGTCAGGTTTCTAAGAAGCTCTTGTTAATTTCTTTACAAAGGACAGTGAGATTGCAAAGAATAGAGTAAATTACATATAAAGCTCCTGCTGACAGATGGCCATCTAGCCTCTGCTTAAAAACCTCCAGGGAAGGAGAGCTTACCACCTCCCAAGGAAACCTGTTCCACTGAGGAACCGCTGTAACTGTTAAAAAAATCTTCCTAATGTCTAGATGGAAATCCAACCATAACCAAAATTTATATGTAAGAGTCCTCAAGCCTTTATTTAAAAGAAAAGACCCGCCTACAGGCATACCCTTGCTTAAAGCAGCATGTGCTGATGATAAGAATACAGAGATGTGGCAGGATGCAGCTGGGAATGTGGTGTGCAGGGAACGGGATGCTGAGGAAACCAAGCAGCTGAATGGGGGAAGCCTTACAGAAGAGAAGGGATTCCGCATTTGTAGCCGGGGAAGCCAGCCGCATGTCTAAGAAAAGGTTTCAAGGAGCACCACTCAGCCCCATTACTGCTCTTCTGTCTTTCTACACTTTGCAAGAAAGCCTTTTGCTTCTTGAACACGTCCCCTTGACAAGTACATCCCTTCCAGGCAAGGGAGGAATGAAGAAAACATCATCTGGTCACAGCCTGGAGAAGGTGGCATTATCAGCCTCACAGCGCAACCCCGGGGAGGGGGAGTAATTTCACCGTGACAGGGGACAGTGCAGTTTGCTCCTGAGCAGTTTCCTGTGCTGAGGCGAGAAGCCGCACAGGAAAATACCCTGAAGACCTGGGGAACTGCTGTATGCAGTTCCACGGGGCTACACCACCACTTTTGCTGGCAAAAGTTCACCCTGGCAAAAATGAAAACACCCAAGCTAGAAGATGCCCTCCTGCCTCAGAGAGAGAATGGGGGTTTCCCAAGGTGAAAGGGCCTAGGGAGCTGACTAAAGTCAGCCCCGCCCCTGGGAATGCCCCCTCTGGCGCTGGCATGAGTCCCTGCACTGGAGGAATGCTGCTGCTGACACTGCGCTAGCGCCTGTGCCTTGCGCTGCTGCGCCACTCCTCCGCGCCGTCCCCCCCTTAGGATTTCACTCTTAACTAGTCTTTTCCATGGACATGTAGATTTTAAAATCACTAATGATATAATGCGTATGTGCTGTTAATACTGGTGCTTCCATGTGTACAAAAATATGCTTCAGGATCAGAAACAATTTTACTTTACTGTTGGGACAAAACATCACTTCTGTACACTTTGGGTACATTGATAACCAACACAAAGTATTTCTAAGGCTTGTTAGAGTCTCAATTTCTTTCATGTTGCTAATACACAAATTTTGTTTGCTCACTTAACAGACTGAAAGAAGCAGTAGTACATCCACTAATAATTAATCACAGGGAAAGGTGCCCATGTCTGGATAGAGTCAAAGAAGAACAGGCGGAAATATATGCTGTGTTTTGTTACAAGGCTAGATAAGGAAATATTTTCCTTTGCTGGAACACGCTTAAATTGGGTGAATTGACCCTAAAACAGGCATCCTCACAGGGGTACAAAAATGTACTCCTGCCATGGCAGCAGCCGCAAACAGCATGGAAATGGGGACGGGATGGCATCCATACCCACGCCATTTCTGAACTATGCACTGCCACTTTTCCTGCCCTCCCCTTTCTTGGTCATGGCATGCAAAAATGCTGACAGCCATGACAGTGATTTCACCAGCATTCCCAAAGCCTGGAAACCTCCCCTTTCCTTCCAAGCCACGCTATGATGCTACAGCCTAGGACTGCCAGGTCCCTCTTCACTACCGGCAGGAGGGATTTTGGGGTGGAGCCTGAGGAGGGCAGGGTTTGGGGAGGGGAGGGACTTCAATGCCATAGAGTCCAATGGCCAAAGCTGCCATTTTCTCCAGGTGAACTGATCTCTGTCGACTGGAGATCAGTTGTAATAGCAGGAGATCTCTAGCTACTACCTGGAGATTGGTAACTCTACTACAGCCTGGCTTGGTAGGGAAAGGGAAAAAGCTTTGGTCTATGTGTGTGTGCCCTTTTGAAAATGTTTAGCTCCGCCCCCTTCCCATGGTTGTCACTGAGGAAGCATCCACACAGACTATCCCTCCTCATCCATTACACAGATTCTCCTTTCAGCAAGATTAGAACAGGTTTATTTTTAGTCTGGTTTAAAGGGGAAAGTGCTGGGAATGCCAGAAATCATGTTCAGAATCAGCACAACGTCATGCGGACGTTCCCATTTAATGTGGGGCTCCTCGCTTACTATGTGGGGGGAAATCCCCATGTGGAAGTCACCCAGGCCACTTTAGAAGTACTGCAGAATGCTGCCTTTGAACACTTTCGATAGAATCACCACTAAAATGAAGAAAAGATGCATAACCTTAAGGGTCTGAACCTTTATTTAGGGCCTGGGCCATTTAGGTCTGGGTATCACAGTGATTGGTGGATTATCCTTGTTAATATCAAATAGCAGGGCAATTTTTAAAACGTGATTACTGAAGTGTGTCAGGAAGTCATGCTTCTTTGGGTCAATGTGACAGAGTAACCTTATTTTTGTTCATATGCTTGACCTGGTCATATATAAATCAGGAAGGTGGGTGCGTGTTTTAGACCAGGAGAAGTATGTGAGCCAAAGGGTCTACAGCAGTGGTTCCCAACCTTTTTTTGACCAGGGACCACTAGGACTTTTTTGTTCGGTGCAGGGACCCCAAGGTTCAAAATAAAAATTCTGAGAATTTGAAAATAAACTTTAATCATAACTGTTAGTTAAACATTAAACTTAGAATAATATTTGAATATATATTTTTATAATAGAGAACTTTTAATTGAAAATATTAATTTATTATGGGTTTATAACTTTGTTTTGCGGACCTTAATTTAGTTCTCGCGGACCCCTAGGGGTCCATGGACCCCTGGATGGGAACCAGTGGTCTACAGTCTGTCTCCTTCACATTTGAACTCCCCTTTCTCCATCATCACAGATCAAATACATAAAAACAACTTGATTTGCCTTTAATTCTGTTATTCTTTTACCTTCTGGAGCCCCCAACACAATCCAAACTGATTTTGCCACCTGCCAGGAAAAGGAGAGCACCAAAGTGACACAGCCCATAGACAGGAAGCCTTGCCCTTCGCATGAATTCTCCAGCCGTCCCTGAAAAGCAATCTTACCTCGAGTTTTGGCTTTGCCCTAAAGCATGGAGCTGTGATTTGCCACTCTCCAGTGAAAATATACCTAAGATGAAAGAGCAACTACTTAAAAATCAAGAAAAAAAGGGTGTGCTGTCTTTGTTATTGCTCCACATGTTTTTGGCTGTGACCAAGATGGCGAAAGAGGAAATGCAACCTTTCTTTTGCTGAAGAGAAAAGCTCGCTTTTTGCCAGAGCCTTACACTGATTTCACGCCTCTCTCAATGGATGAACAGGGGAATATCTATTTCAGCAGATTTCACTATGTAAGTACATCTGCTGTCCAGGGTGCATGTGGAGGGGGACAAGGAGTCAACTGCTTGGGAATTCAGGAAATGATAGGATTGCTTAGAACATGGGTGTCAGACATAAGGCCCGTGGGCCGGATTCGGCCCCTTGAGAACTCTTATCCGGCCTGCGAGCCCGCCGAGGCAGCCACCCTCCCTCCCTCTCAATCTGCGCTGGCAAGGCATGGCGCGGCCCGACCATGTGACATTTATGTCACCTCCGGCCCTTGTAACAATTGAGCTTGACATCCCCTGTTTAGCTTGACATCCCTCTTCACTACCGGCAGGGACAGTCTACACATTGCAACATACACGTGTCTTTGTTGAGGATCCAATGCGAGTTCCATTTCTGTCAGGACAGTTAAAGGGTTAACTTGTTTACATCAACAGTTTAGATAGTCTCAAGGTGATGATGAAATGACAGGCGTAACTATTCGATTGGCTAGGGAATAGCCATTGCAAACGTGCAGAAAGGCACGGAGTCAGAATTGTTTATTACCCTGTTCCTTTGTTAAAGGTGTGAAACTTTGGGGCAGGATGTGACTGTTGCTTTTCAAACTCACAGATGCAAGATGCCTGTTCTTAGCTCTCCTGAGCTGGGACACCGAACATGGTTCTGTTAAAACAGCTAGTACCTGGAGGTTGGCAACCCTAATTATTATGAAGACAGGATGGGATAAAATGAAAGTCAGTGTGGTGTAGTAATTACAGAGTCCGACTAGAACTGGGGGAACCTGGGTTCTAATTCCCACTCTGCAAAGAAACTCACTGTGCAACCATGGGCCAGTCGCCCTCTCTCAGTCTAGCTGACCATGCAGGGCTGTTGTGAGGATAAAATGGAGGAGAGATTCTTGCATACTGCTCTGAGCATTTTGAAAGAAGGGTGTAATAAAAAAATATAATTTCGAAATAGATAATTTTAGATATTTATAGGCCACTTTTCTTCCCAGTGGAGACACAAAGCAGCTTACCCCCTCTTTATTTGATCCTCACAACAACCCTGTGAAGTATGCTAGGCTGGAGTGTATGACAGGGCCAAGGTCACCCTGCAAGCTTCCAGATCCTTCTCTGGTACAGTAACCACACACTGTGCTGGCTACTAGTGCCACCTTGAGCAACTTGGAGGACGGGCAACTGTGAAAAATAAATTAAGGACTTAAACATTTTCCACACTGATTTTGGCAGAAATAGAGACAAAACTTTATTATGTATTAAAAAAAGGGTTAAGGTCCCCTGTGCAAGCACTGGGTCATTCCTGACCCATGGGGTGACGTCACATCCCGACGTTTACTAGGCAGACTTTGTTTATGGGGTGGTTTGCCACTACCTTCCCCAGTCATTTTCCCTTTACCCCCAGCATGGGTACCCATTTTACTGACCTCGGAAGTATGGAAGGCTGAGTCAACCTCGAGCCGGCTACCTGAAACTGACTTCCGTCGGGATCGAACTCAGGTCGTGATCAGAGCTTGGACTGCAGTACTGCAGCTTACCACTCTGCACCACTGGGCTCTTTTTATTATGTATACTGAAGCATTTTCATTCAAATAATTGGTTGGGACTGACACAATGGATCTGTCTGCCAGCATCAACTGACAATAGACCTAGCACAATAAAAACGAAAGCTTGTCTCTGTTGAGTATGGTTACTTTTACAACATTATGTGTCCACTGAGGAACTCATTCACATGCAGCAAAGGTGATTAAGAATTCCCTTTTATTTTCTGGTTCCTCGGGCTCAAGAACATTACAGGATGGATAAGGCTTCATAGTAAACTCTTGCCAGAAATGTTGTTTAATTTACCCTGGAGGATGCAGGCACGCTGTGAAGTCAGAAGGCGCTAATCCTTGACTGGCACTTCACAAGCCAAAAGCTGCCGTTTAATCATGGTCAGTGCGTTTGCCAATTTGCCAGATGGCTTATTCCAAAAATATCCACTCTTCCGAGCAGCAGCCATTTGGAACTAACATTCCAAATGTACTAGTCCGGTAATACTATACCTTATTTTCACAATAGCTTTGTGAAAGGAACTAATCAATTTGCTCAATAGTCCTTCTAACCATTTAACATTTTCAGTTGTACTGGAAACCAAGAAAGTTGGTCATTAAAGCAAAACATGAGATACATAGTAGAAGGTCAAGAGTCTAATAATACACATTCTACCAGTGACCCCCCCATCCCTACTCATTGGTAGCTTATAAGAGTGTAGATGTTCAACCGTAAGTTGTTAAGTACTGTTGAACAGACGGCAAATCATTTTACTAACCCATTGGCCACCCTTGCTTTCCTCTAGTTTCTGTTCTTCTGGAAAGCTTGTAATGGTAATCTAATCTAAGCAATAACCCAGAAAACATCTGTCCATGCCTAAAACAGTACCACCTTGCCTGGGAAAGAAATCATCAACTATACTATGCAAAGAGGAGCAACAGCTGGAGCATTATAGCTAATTGAAAAGAACCACTACAAACCAGATGGTACACTTCGCAACTGAACTTTTAATGGAACTGTAGTTTTCGCTTCAAACAAGGAAGAGCGTCTCTGGAGCAAAACCCATTTGAGACACTCTTGGGGTTTTAAAAACGTCTTATTCTACGGATTCTGCAAAGCAGAGCTTGGAAATTTTATAAAGTGTACGGATCTGAAGATACCACCAGCGTTGTTCTTGGGCATTTTAAAGAGATGGCCTTCCATAAGTATTTGTGCACAGTTTCTTGATAAGACTTTGATGACATCAGAAAGAGCTAGCTACAGCCAAGCACGAGTCAGACCCCTTTCCTTTAGAACAACATCTGACAGCAATAGACCAATGTGCAGAATTGGGCTAACAGCCAAATCTCTACGATGGGGAGAATTTGAAGCAGAGCGTAGGAGGAGGGAGAAAGGAAGGTGAGAATATCGCGAGTTCTGCCTATGTTTTTGCCTTCCTAAAGTGACTTTTAGGTCTTTTCTTTTGTGTGTGTGTGTGTGGGGGGGTTTGAAATGTATTATTGATTTAGAAAAGAGTTCTATATTCAAGGTAGCTCACCAAATTAAAATAACACATTAAAACGACAAAAAGCAACAACATACGAATTATCTGTATCTGCAAGTCATGAAACAAACCGTAAAAGCAAGTCATAAAAACTTGCTGGGGTGTAAACATAGCACAGAGCGACATTCGACAACCTAGCACTGTACGCATAAAACAGCCTTCAAATGAGAAGCAGACCATAAGAAGAACTTTAAAAGATGGAACTCAGCTAGGAGAACAAGTTTTTAAATGCTGCTCCAGCCACCCCATTCAACAGAGGCTGAGGGGAGCAAGGTTTGCCGGCTGATGGGAGGCACGCATGTGTCCAGCGTCAGCCGGCTGGACAGGGAAGGGCTGTTAACACTGCCTCCCTTTCGATTAGCTGGAAGAAAGTGTTTTTAAAAGGTGTTCAGCTCCCACCTACTGATAAGCGATTTCTATTGCGTTCACTCCTTGGCTTGTGTTAGCAAGACCTGGGTTAAGTCCTGCTAGCACCACACCTAGTTGCCCTTTTCATATATGAAGCTGCTCCCAGCTAGTTAGAGGGAGAAGCATCCAATTTCCTTACTGTGATTCAGAAGGAGCCCTGGCGGTTTGTAATTTTAGAGATGTTTACGCAGGTGCATATGTGGAAAATTGGTAAGGAGATACTCTCAAATCTGGCTCCTCCGCACAATTAGTTCATTCAAAGCCTAATCTATAAAAATTGCCAAGGGAGAGGTAGCATTATCTGCAGCTTTTTTTTTTATTTTTTAAATGGCATCATGAAATCCGGCAGCTGGAACACTTTAAATCTTGAGGCTAAGCCATGTTTGTGATGGAGCATAGTCAAATCTCTCATGCAATGGACACTTAGGTGTTTGTTTCTAAAAAGTCCCAGCTGAAATCATTTCAGGTAATCCAAAGGTCAAAATAAATGTTACACTTTCCTTTCTTTTACACACCAGGATGTTCTTCCTCTGCAATTCAAGGGATTTTGACAGAGCTAGGAATGGTGGTTAGTTCCACAATTGACATCATCTACTGACAGAAGCTTCTGCCAGCGTGATGTGTTCCCAGAATCTGTTGCACACCTCAGTATCTAGTTAGTATAAGTGCTGAAAGGTGCAAACTTCACAGTACCATTGGGCTATCCCAAATGGCCACGTTTTGTTGAATGGGCAGGGTATGGATCTTTAAACAAAATCATGATATCACATGATATCAGTCCAGTATGGAACAAGAGTTAGGGCAGCTTGCTTTAAATCCTCACCAAGCAATGAAGTTCACTGTATGGAGTTTGGGCCAGTCACATGCTACAAACCAAAACTGTTAATTCAGCCCCCTTATGTACTGCAGGAAGCCTTTATTCCTTAATCCGTAATACTTTGGAGTCCACGTCTCCCTAATGGAAGTCATGTACCCAGCAGGGTCATAAGAACCCAAAGGAATAGAGGTCTCCTGCTTAAGGGGACAGAATTAACATCCTCATAGGGTTAGTAGGGTTATTCCATTCCCAATGAAAATTCACACAAAGCCAGCCATTCCAGGTCAAATACCTTCAAGACTTGAAACAATATGCCCATATATACATGACCAGAACTCTTTCCTTACTAAAATATTATCTACTTGACGTGGGGGGGGGGGGGAAGGGAACCAGAATTCCGTCCAAAGAACACAGCCACAAAGCAGTTTTGATTCTCCCAAAGCAGATGAGGGGTTAAAGAAGGAAACTAAAATAGTGCTAACAGCAGCAATTTGTTAAACTGTTATTAGAAGCAGGGGCGAAGAGGACAGGAACTGCATATTTAATATACTGCTGCTTTCAGTGAAAGACAGCCATTACATAGATGCATTGGAGCAATCTGTGTTGGTCTGGAACATTAATACCTGTAGTCACAACATAATCACTGTGGAGCTGTAATGTTCAAGGCCATTACATTCAATGCTTACTAAAGAAGCAAATGAAGAGCTACAATAAATGATTACTGTACTAAGAAAAGTCAGCTCCACCACAGGATAGCAAGGTTAGATACAGCAAGTAACTAAAATGCCAGGAATCTTGAACTGGGGTCTCTGGCAGTGGCGTCCTGCTGATAATACAACTGTGCCTTCAACACACAATTTTTCATACAGAACATTGTCATACAGCTTCAACTAAATTGAGTGTTTACCATATTACCAATTGAGTTCAGCACTCCTGTAATAGAGAGATGCATACCATCCCTCTATTACAGGGGTGTCAAATAGGGTTGCCAGGTCCTTCTTCGCTACCAGTGGAAGGTTTTTGGGGCAGACCCTGAGGAGGGCGGGGTTTGGGGAGGGGAGGGACTTCAATGCCATAGAGTCCAATTGCCAAAGCGGCCATTTTCTCCAGGGGAACTGATCTTTATTGGCTGGAGATCAGTGGTAATAGCAGGAGATCTCCAGCTAGTACCTGGCAGTTGGCAACCCTAGTGTCAAACTCAATTGTTACGAGGGCCGTATATGACATAAATGTCACTTGGTTGGGCCGGCCTATGCCTTGCCAGCCCAGATTGAGAGTGGAGTGGGGGGTGGCTGCCTCGGCTGGCTTGTGGGCTAGATAAAAGCTCTTGTGGCTGGATCCAGCCTGCGGACCTTATGTTTGACACCCCTGCTCTATTAGTTCCACAGCCTCAGGCATGAGGAATTCCTGGTGAAAACACTACTCCGAACAATGTGCTATGACATCATAGTGAGCAGGTTCAGCCTTGATGCCACATCGGGACCACTTGCATTTCAAATGCCATTCTGTCCTCGTTCACTGCACCACTTGTACTTTCATCCTTAAGAGCTTTGCCTTCTAATATTATTAGAAGTAGATCCAGCATAAAAAGCTATAGCCTTCGTAATTCACAGTTATAGTTTGATGCTGGTGTTCCCTGCAAGGAAAGCATACAACACAAAAGGGAGGTGCATCTCTTCATACTCAAGGACACGTATGGTGGACACAGCGGGGAACTATGGTTGCCCATACCTCTCTGGCACATGCTTACTTTGCATCTGGACGCATGCATCTCCACAGGCTTCCGGTGTAACCACAGCAATCGAATTCTCCTCTGCAAAATTTGAGCAGGTGCATTTATAGAAATGTACGCTTGTGGATTTTATACACTTCCAGCATTTTCTGTTGGATCAATAAAAATTTCTACCTGCCAAAATCAACTAATGCTGAGCAGCCTTTTCTTTTGCAGGATTTTCTATAAACCATTAAAAAAAAAAGGTGTCTTTATGGTAATCTTATCTCAAAAACAGTATCACGGTTCTGGAAAATGTGTAGAAAAGAACCACCTAAGAAACTAAGGGTTAGAGGAACATTCTACACACAGCAAGGCTAAAGTGTTTGGGCTTTTAAAAGATGGCTAGGATGGTTAAGAGGTTTTTAAAGTTATGCATGGAGCAGACAGGGGATAGAGCAAACTTTCCTGCACTCTACTGTAATATCGAAACTCACAGGCACCTCAAAACACTTATGTACCGCAGAAAAATCAGGTAGTTCTTATACAATTTTCCTGCCCACCAACCAGCATTGGCAGGTAAGAGTGGTGCCTACAATGGGAGACATTGGGCATGCACTCTTTGTGAAACTTCTGGAGAAGAAGAAGAAGGGTTGGTTTTTATACCGCAATTTTCTCTACCGAAAGGAGTCTCAAACCGGCTTACAATTGCTTTCCCTTCCCCTCCACACAATAGACACCTTGCTAGGTAAGTGGGGCTGAGAGAGTTCGGAGAGAACTGTGACTTGCCCAAGGTCACCCAGCAGGCTTCATGTGTAGGAGTGGGGAAACCAACCTGGTACACAAGATTAGAGTCTGCCACTCATGTGTAGGAGTGGGGAATCAAACCCGGTTCTCCAGATTGGAGTCCGCTGTTCTTAACCACTACCACCACGCCACTCTTAACCACTACACCACACTGCAACACTGAATATTGCAATGTTGTATTTGTGTCCTTATTTATCTAGCAGATTTATATACTCTCTTGAGACCTGCTCAAGAGTTTACAAAGTAAAAACAATACAATTAAATCATAAAAAACAACAACATAAGAATGATCAATAATAATCCAAACCTGAAAAACAAGCCATAATTTAAAAATGGCTAAAATAACTCAGGAGAAAAGAGGACCAGAATCTTTATAATGACTCAGTCTTTGCCCCACCCCACCCCGACTTATTTTAGCCACTTTTTTTATTATACTGAAATCTGATTCCAGCTGTTGGGAAAAGGGAATGTTTTTCAGTTGCTGCTACTGAGCATCTCCAGAGGACTGGAGGATGCTCAGTAGCATTTAGCAACAAAACTTGACAAGTGTATGCTTCTGCTGATAAATAGCAATATAGCATGCCTCATTATCTGGAACTGGACACAGGTTATACTCTGTACCCACAGGAATATGTGACCGCTGATCAAAGTTACCTCAATCTTAAGTATTTTATGGCACTATATGAACAATCTATCTTAATGACTACAATTATTGTACTCTATCACATGTTGAGTAGTTGTATTAAATAAAAAACAAAAACGCTTGTAGCCTGGTAAATAGACGTCATTAAACAGAGATCTCAAGGGAAGGCCCAGATGGCATGTCCGCCTCTGTGTTCTACTACTCTTTTCCTGTCTCTACTGCAAATGCCACATCTAATTTAAAAAGGCTTTTAAAAACAATCGTTTGTTTTAAAACACTGAACACTTAAAGGCAAGATGGTTATTGCAATTAGAAGTCAAGTTTTAAATAATCAAGAACACTACTTTGACCCAAGAGAGAGCCTAGGAGGACATAGTTCGAATCCTACGTGCATAATAAAATCAAAGGAGAGTCTTTGGCAAGCCTTCATTCCTTTCGAGGGCAATAGAAAAAGCAACCCATTTTCACATAGGAGTTTGCCACTGCCTCTACGCAGTGTGTGTATTCCCCTCAGGCATGATTGCCAGCACCAATGTCCACTGGCTCTCTTCCATGGGCTGCCAGCAAATACTCCCCCCCAAAAAAAATTCCTCAAAAAAAATTGCAAGGAAGGGAATTAAGTCACATTCACATGGTAGTTTGTTTTGAGAAGAGATTGCTATATACTGTAAAATAATTTGGACATTAATTTGTATCTTTAATAGAATCATGTAAAATAATCTGTATCGTTCATAGAATCATAGACAGAAAGGACCATACAGGCCATCTAGTTCAATCCTCTGCTCAATGCAGGATCAGCCTAAAGCATCCCTGACAAATGTTCGTCCAGTCGCTGCTTGAAGACTGCCAGTGAGGGGAGCTCATCACCCCCCTAAGCAACTGATTTCGCTGCTGAACTACTCTCGCTGTAAAATAATTTTTCCTAATGTCCAGCTGGTACCTTTCTGCTTATAACATAAACTCTTTATTTTGAGTCCTATCCTCTGCTGCCAACAGGAACAGTTCCCTGCCCTTCTCTACGAGTCAGCCTTTCAAATACTTAAAGAGAGCAATCATGTCCCCCCTCAGTCTCCTCTTTTCCGGACTGAACATCTCCAATTCCCTCAGCCTTTGCCGTAGGACTTGGTCTCCGGGCCCCTGCTCATCCTCGTCGCTCTCCTCTGTACCCACACTATTCTGTCCACATTCAAGGGGGTGAAGTCACTTTGGTGTGTTTCTGAAAGCAAAGGTTTAGAGTGGAGATTCAAAGTTTGCCAGAGACAAGGGAGAGGTGGGGAAGAGAACAGTTATGGAAAGGAGTCCAAGGCAAACAACAGATATCTTCTCTTCTACCGTGTGGTCTAGTCATACAAGCACCATGACCTCTAAGACGTAATTTATGAATTATGTTTCATTAAAGTTATCCAGATGTTGAGAAACTACACCTTGTTCCAGCATAGTTGATTCCAATGTGAGAAGTTTGGATTTGGTTTATGGAGCTTTGCTGACAGTCAGCAGCAGTTATGAGAGAACATCAGTTACAGAAGCCATTAGTACACCGGTGTCAAACAAACATAACGCCTGGGGGCTGGATCCAGCCCCTTGAGAGCTCTTATCTGGCCCGTGAGTCAGCCATAGCAGCCACCACCACCCGCTCTCAATCTGGGCTGGGTATTCCACTGAGGAAGCCACCCACCTCAGGCCCGATTTGGGCTGGCGAGCCCGCTGCAATCTCACCACCTGAGGGAGCCAACTCCCCCTCCCCTGCTCCTAATCTGGGCAGGCAAGGCATGGCCCAGCCTGACAAAGTTATATTTATGTCATATCTGACCCTCGTAAAAAATGAATTCAATACCCCTGCATTAGTAAAACAGCTGGGAATCACTGCTTTAGCAGCATAAATGATAAAGAATAGCCATGGGAAGGACAAGGGGCACGAGACTAGATCAGAGCCCAACATACTAAGTACTTCCTCTAAACACAATCCCAGACCTCTCTTCCTGGATCACTTTAAAGATAAAGGGACACTCACCCATTCACTTCCTTCTCTGTCCAAGAGATTATCAGATTAACTCAGGGAAAGCATACCATAGGTACCATCTCTTTGAGGCCATGGGAGCCACTAAAATCATTAATTAGTGAGATTGTATCTGATGTATCTGTAATACAATCTTGCTGGTCTTCAAGAAGAAGAGTTGGGTTTTATACGCCGACTTTCTCTAGCATTTAAGGAAGAATCAAACCCGCTTACATTCACCTTCCCCTCCCCACAACAGACACCCTATGAGGTAGGTGGGGCTGAGAGAGCTCTAAGAGAGCTGTGACTAGCCCAGGGTCACCCAGCTGGCTTCATGTGCAGGAGTGGGGAAACAAACCTGGTTCACCAGATTAGCAACCACCACACATGTGGAGGAGTGGGGAATCAAACCCGGTTCTCCAGATTAGAGTTCACCGACCCAAACCCCGGCTCTTAACCACTACACCATGCTGGCTCTTCAAGGATCTACTGGACTCAAAAAGGACATTGCAGAACTGGAAACAGTATAAAGAAAGGGCACCAAGATGATTAAGGGGTTGGAGCACCTTTACTATGAGGAAAGGCTGGAAGGATTGGGCCTTTTCAGCTTACTGTGGAATTCACTGCCAGTAAAGTGATGACCACAAACCCAGATAGCTTTAAAATGGGGTTAGGCAGATTCATGGAGGAGTGGTCAAGCAATGGCTGCTAGCCATGGTGACTGAAAGACACCTCCATATCCAGGGGCAGCAAACTTCTGAATATCAGTGCTGGGAAGCAGCAGTGGGGAAGCACCTCGTCATCTATGCCTTGTTTCCCTCCAGGGTACTTGGTTGGCCACTGTATGAGACAGGATGCTGGACTAGATGGATCACTAGTCAGATCCGCCAGGCTCTATTTATATTTCTATGACCAAGGTTACATTTTCAGGCCAAGTCTGACTTTCTTCCTCTTAGACCTTGTACCCAAATATTCTCCAAAGGAAGGCTGAAGAGAGGGAAGCCACCATTCCTTTTCCTGTGCCAGTAAAAACCTTGTAAGAAAAAGAGGAAGGGCAGAAGCTGGAGAAATGGGACCTTCATATATATCTTGGATGGGGTGTTGACCATGATTAGACATTCAAGATATGAACTAATATTTCTACAAGACTTCTGGTTCAGCACATTTTCACTGACATCTGCATCCCTGGGATGGTGCACACAACAGTCGTTTGCTGGACTATGATTAACAAATATGCAGTAAACTGTGTCACTGTTTCTCCATTATGGAGTGCAAAGTTCCTTCATGCTTAAGCATTATAGTTGTACCTATTGTTAAGAATAACCAGGTTGTCTCAAGCCAGGATCTGAAATCAAGTTTGTATTCTGTATCAATTAAAATGACACCCGTTTTTAACTCTGGTTTCATGGTCTGTGGTAAATTCCTAACCAGTTGCTTTTTTTTGGCAGAATGCACAGAAGGGGTTCTGAAACCTGTTCATCTTAAAACATTGTCACCCACAAGTTAGTAAATAATACCTCAAAGATACAGGCGCTTACAGTTTTCTTTCCATACACAGAAAAGTCCCTGCATGTCAGTTGTGGGGGGGACTCCTGTACTGACCAGAGGTGAAGAGTGGGCCAGCTGGACAATGGCCTGCATACAACAGAATTTGGGCCCACCCCTGTCAGTCAACATGGTAGGCAGTCTACCCTCCAGGCGGTAAGCCCATTTGAAGCTGGGCCTCTCAAGAGCCACTGGCACCCTCAACCAAGCAGGGTTTGGCAAGGGAAGAAAGGGCCACTGTGTGAGATGGCCCTGAGCCTTAATAGACAAGCACCAGCTGGCTGGGTAGAGGCAGGGTAGCCATTTAAAGGAGATGGAGGGCGAGGCTGAAGCCTGGCCTGGCCCAGTCACGCCCAGTTGGCAAAAGCTGCTGTCCCTCAACTCAGGGTGGTGGGGCAATGCTCAGGAAGGGGGCACACACCAGAAAGTCTCCCTCATGAAGGGCAGGGACTCAGGCCTGGAAGGACTAGCTAACTGACTACAGGGGAGGGCAGTAGAAAGAGAGGAGGAAGACTTGGGAAGCTTTTAATCCCCTTCCCCTCTCTAGTCTGAGGTCTCCAAAAGAGAGGGTGTGTCAACCCTGCTCAATATTGGCAGTGTGGAAGAAGACGAAGACGAAGAAGAGTTGGTTTTATATGCTGACTTTCTCTACCACTTAAGGGACTCAAACTGGCTTACAATCACCTTCCCTTCCCCTCCCCCACAACAGACACCCTGTGAAGTAGGTGGGGCTGAGAGAGCTCTAACAGAGCTGTAACTTGCCCAAGGTCACCCAGCTGCCTTTGTGTGTAGGAGCAGGGAAACAAATCCAGTTCACCAGATTAGCCTCCACCACTCATGTGGAGGAGTGGGGAATCAAACCCAGTTCTCCAGATTAGACTCCACTGCTCCAACCACTGCTCTTAACCACTACATCACACAATGATAGACAAATTGTGGTACAAAACCCCAGAAATATGATTTCAACTTTTGTGTTTGGGGTAAAAACAATTCCCCATTAGGTCTCCCCCAGAAAACAATGCCCTGATACAGCCTCTTCGATTAATCTGGAAAACATCTACCTCACCACAGAAAGAGATGTTCTTGGGGAAGAAAAATTCTCCATACCAACAACATAATTTACAACTTTTTCTATTGATAAAACTATTTTTGTTTCATTTGAAAGTCTGTTTCACGATATCTAAACACCAGGAATATGCAATGTCTTCTGCTAATACACACATACACAAATCATTGTGGGTCCTTTTTTACCCCACAATATATTGGAATTTGGTTTGGGATAGAAATATATATGTTATGCCAACGTTCTACTTGGGAAAGACTACGTCCGACTCTGACAACTTTGTCAGCAATGTTCTAAAATGTTACTATGAAGCAACATTTTAAAATGAATGAGTCATGGGGTAAGAAAAAGTGAATATAATTAATGTGTCATGAGAAACCAACTGATAGAAAAGTTTGGAACTGTGTTTTTTTAGAACAGTTTCTGGCTTAAAAGGAAGAGAGGATGCATTGTTGACAGAGAACTACATTTATTCGTTTACAGCCAAATGAGAAAGTTAAACATCACGGTGTTCAAAATACAAATTTCCATGTGACATTCTTAAATTCTTTTTTAAAAAACTAACAAAAATTCTCAAGTTTAAGAAGCAAACATCAAAATTGAAATGACTTAGGAGAGAGGGACAGAATCCTTGCTGGCATTGAAATGAAGAATCTGCAACAGAAATGAATATAGTATAGCAGAGGTCACTGCTGCAAAAATGCAATCCTGATCAAACATGCAGAGTGTTTAGTCCCTCACAGCAAACACGAACACCACTCTGTTAGAAAAATGAACGTCCTTCCTAACCTTTCTTTTATTACTCCAGGTTTGACTAACGTTTTAGAATGTAATTAACGTTGCTACAGATTGCTTTCTTGAATGGGATCTTCAGTGCTCCCGATAGTTTGATAATCTGTGGCACATTTAACAACATGAACTCCAAAGTGATGCATAAAGCAAGTGCGAGGGGTTGGGAGGGAATGGCACAACTCATCAATTTCTCTGAACAGCCGGCTTCTTTTAAGCCTATGGTCAAACAAGGCCTGTTCTTGCAACAGTGGGTTGTGATTGTTGAGCAAGGGATCATTTTATAGCAGTACAACAAACTATTCTGCTTTTTATATATATAAAAAGAAGACCGACCCACTGCTGATGTGCCTTCCAGTGTGGAAGGTGAAGAAAGCTACTAGAAGAGTGTAGAGGCACCTGGCTGGCCACTGTGTGAACAGACTGCTGGACATGATAGGCCTTGGTCTGATCCAGCAGGGCCTTTATGTTCTTATGTGGCTATACATTTGGCCTCTCTCAACCTCTGGGACAACACCAGACATAAGAGGAATGGTGAATACATGGCTCATCAATGGTGATTATCACTATAATGGACTGGCACATGCTTGTGCC
Organism: Euleptes europaea; assembly: GCF_029931775.1. NCBI lineage: Eukaryota > Metazoa > Chordata > Lepidosauria > Squamata > Sphaerodactylidae > Euleptes > Euleptes europaea. The sequence continues at coordinate 82,201,650 of NC_079317.1, forward strand.
AACAACACAACAATGGGCCACATTAGAATCCAGCACCACTGAAGTTGGGGGAGGCTAGCTTGGCACTTTGAGGTGCAGCTAAAAGATGAGACTGCTACTGTTTGTGGCACGGCAATCACTGTCAAACTAATTGTATCTCTGCGACACAACTAGGACAGTTGTGCATCGACTGTACGAGCCCTAGACGTGAATACTACATCTGCTGCAAAAAGATTTTAATGACCTATTGCCCAAAGGAATAAGATTAATTCATTTTCATAGCAGAAGTGTTTTGAGGATCACAATCTTATGTCTTGTTTCTATGGGTGAGCATGGCATTTTATAAGACTGGGTGTCGAAATTAGCCTGGGACCAGAGCAGGGCTAGGGAGACATGCTTGGTAGACTCTGTCCATTTGCCAAGCCTTTTATGCTATTTCTGGCTAATAGTAAGCAATTACGGGGGGGGGGGGGGGAGAGAGAGAGCACAGACTTCCTGATCAACCGAAGTAAGTGGAATTTCTTGCTTCTTTTGAATCCTCATCACAACATTTATGGCACTAGCACGTATGTGCTTAGGACTGAATGTTTCTACAGCCACACTAACATAACACTGTAGGATATTATGCCGATATTACAGTAAAATACCAGCATCCGAAGCAAGTACACCAAAACTTATTAAAGGATCACTATGCACATTTTCAATGGAGCAAAGTTTGTTCATTACCTTAAAACTACCCAACACTTGCAGTTTAACTTTAATCTTAGAAAACAAGTAATCACATCTTTTATCAGAAAGATTTTATTTTTTTCTTTTAAAAGTCACCTTTGTCCAGTGAACATGTGCGTATAATCCTGATGTATTTATCATCCAGAGATCTTTAACTGTCAAAATAGAAAAATCACTGCATTCTTTTAATATTTACTTCCTGATCCATAGTTTTGTATGATCCAGATGGACTATGACACTCTTGGCCCATCAAACCATTGCAAACAGAAAAGGGTTTTAAAAAAAAGATTTAGCGAACGTCTCTTTATATGATCTAAGGTTATAAATAACTTGAAACGCATGCAGGGGGATAACAGAAATCATGATTCCTTTTCTGAGAAATAAGACAAATCTAGTTGTAAACTTCAAGACAGGTTAAGATCATGCAAACTGTTATCTTTTTAGCATCCCAGGCACACACACACACACACACAGAGAGAGAGAGCTCAAAATGATCTTTAAAGTAATTATGTGTAACACTGGCAGAGAGATTAGGTGCAATGCTCAGAAAATGGTAGTGAACCAAGCAATCATCTTACAGCAGGAAAGTTTCAGCCAATGAAAGGGCGTAGCACTGGAATGTTGAAATGAACTAAAGGCAACATAAAAGATTGGAAGAAGATTACAGAAAGAAAGGGCTTAAGAGACACAAAATAACATTAAAGTAAGATGAAATAAAGCAACCTTCCTTCACTGGTGAACATGGACATTCACCACATCTGCTAAGTTCAAGTCAAATTTCAGTAACAAATATGCAACAGTTACAGTAAAACTTACATTATTTGAAACTCAATTATCCAAACAATATGCATTTTAACAGTCAAGTTGCTATGGGTCAAAGTAAACAATATTTTCATTTATTTCAGGATACCTTTACACATGTATCAACATCAGGCAGAATCCAGATTTTTGTTCGGACAAATGTGTCTCAAAAGCTTGTGCTGTTGGTATCATGTCTAAATTTTGTGTGCTGCTGAAAAAACAACCCAACTGATGTGCAGTTCCAAAAATTAATAAAAGTTCACAATTGTGTATACATTCTAGAAAGCATCGTGTTAAAAAGTGGCTTCCTAAAGAACTGAAATTCTGATTATCCTGAGGTGGATGCATTTTCTCTTCTACCTCACATTTGAATAAATAAGTATAATAGCCATTCCAAGAATAGAGACACATTCTAAACGGCAGTAAAAATTACCAGTCTAATCAATGACAGCCTTTATACTGTGCACATCTGCCAAAAGTTATCTGGTACAAGCATGCGAGGCAGCTGTTTATATTATGTTGTTCCTTTCTTCACTTTTCAACCACTTATTACTATGAAGATCGTGGCATACAGTTTCCTACTATCTAGTTAACCATGGCTGTGTACTACTGTGAATAATGTGTGTGATTTTTCTACAGTTATTTCTGTAACTGGCAAGCCTGTTTTTTGGGGAAAAACTCATAAGTTAGCAGCTTGTTTATAGCCAGTTGATAAACAAGCTTATATAAACTCGGGCCGAGTATAAAATGTAGACCAAATAAAATTTTGATCCCATGTTGTAACTTTGAAAGAAGAATGGCCCTGTTCCTTTATTTTAATTTGGATGAGGCTTGGACATTTTAAATCTAAGGTAAACAGGATGTGCAAGGTGCTAGTGCTTCCTGTGGCTTCCACATTTGAAACCTCTAAAACGTCTAACAGGGTGGGTCACATGAACATTCTGTTTGCAGTAGCCAATTCAAAATTCTGTCTCCCCCCCCCCACGACCAGTGATTTTATGTGCAAAAAACTGAATGCAGTATATAAACAGAATATGCCAAGTGGACTGTGAAATGGATCATGTAGAAGTTTAACTTACAAAATGAAGAAATAGATGATGTTAAATAAAAACAATATTGAATATAGCCTGTTGTCCCTTAGCATACCAGGTCTGTAAAACATTCTTACATGTAAACAAGTCCTTAATAATGATACAATACTTTAGGAGACCCACTACAACTGTTCATTTAAAAAGAACTTACTTTCAAGTAAGTGTGCTGAGCTAGTATCAGACCTTCAAGTGCGAAAGAAATGTACGGGGGCCTCATTCCAAATAAGTGTGCTTAACATTAAAGTGCAAGATGGAATGACATCTCATACTTAATAATTCAATGTATCAAAGGATGGCTGAGGACAACCCTTCTAAAGTATAAACTGCAGGGGGTACATGCTTCTTCTTGGCCATCGTCACTGGCCTTTTATTTACCAAGGCATATATATTCTGTTCAATGGAAAGCAAGTGCCCAAGGTTTTTGTTTTTGCTTTTTCACAATGCAACTGAAAATCCAGAGGCAAACTCCACTGAACCATGTGCCAACACTTATTTTTTTCATCAACCAAAGGCAAAATAGTTTCACAAAAGTTAACTGTTGTGACACTTTAGGAACCTCTTAAAGTGTGTCCAACCGCTTGCAAACAGACTGAGGGATTTTTCATAGGCTCTCCCACAGCAGCTCTCCTGCATCACATGCTTCTGAAAGTTATGAGCTACAATAACAGCTTGTCAAGTGGGGCAAGAGGGCTGCTCATCAGAACACCCCGCTGTGTGCATTTTCACCATGCTACCCTGTGCATGAAGGCATACTACAGTGCTGCAATGTGTATAGACTACCCCTTATTTCTTTCTTTATTATCTTTTTAAAATTACTGAAATGAGAGATCACACTTGTATAGAATGAAATTCTGGTTCTGAAAGACATCAAATTATCAAGGATTCTACTTTATACTGGCTAAAAAAAATCACTCCTGAATGCCAAGTACTGTTTAGGAATATCCCATATGTGTCCTGAAAATCTTTACCAGGCTCCAAAAAGGAAAAAAAACACCTAAATACTATGCTTTAAAGTCAAATATGGCTTTTAAAAACACCATGTACAATATTACCATTTCTGCAGAAAATTCCAAGCATGTGCCAATACCCAGTATTAGTTATTACCTGTCAGGGTCACAACCCAAATTTTACAATTTTACCAGTGCCCAAACTTATTTTGTAAGTAAGCTACCAAGTCAGTTGCAAAATCTCTGTTTACATATCTCTCTCTCTGAATTAATTTAATATATTAATTATTTCAGTATAAAATTTATAAAAGGGGATGATCTGGGCGAGGGTTAATCATAGGATTTTTACAAAGTTACCATGGAAGTAGGTGTCATCAACAGGTGTAAGCAGTCTACTGATATAACTGATGTAATTGCTGGGTGATTTGGGAAAAAAAATAAATATAGGCTATTTATTAAACATTTATTTAATCTACCTACTTTAAGTAACTGTCAACTCAACTAAGATTTGCTCTTTGATTTTATTCATAAATATGACAATGTAGGCCCCTTTGTTTACAAAGGATATCTCAAAGAGGAATTAAAAAAGTTATTACTAGAAGTACTTTTCTTTAAAAAAAAAAACTATTGCAAGTAAACATATTTTGTAGCCCCATAGCATAGGTAAAGCAAAAGAGGAAAGGAAAAATAAAGAATGTGCCATATTCAGGTTTCAAAAACCAGTCTTTCTGCTGACTCAGAAATGTATGAAAGAGTTGTCTTTCACAGTCTAGTACAGAATTGTAAACAAACAAATATAAAAATCTCACTATAATAGGAAATACAAATAGGAAAAACTATAAAACGCATCCTTCATGTAGCCTCCATAGTCTAGAAATGTATCTGGACACTGACCTTCATCATATAACAAAAGTCTGAAATGATCTAAAGACTATATCATATTTATCAAATGGAACTTTTGACTAATCTAAAAACACCTACTGAACTGTAATGTGCAAGTATAATCAGAAGGCTGCTTGTTTTGGAAATCTGAAAGGCACAACGAAGCTTCAGGAAAAAATTTCAAATCCTAATGAATTTTTTCACCAATTCAAGGACATTTTCACATGATAGCTCCACATCTCGGTAAATATGGGCAAGCAATTCTTGAAGCGCACACAGGAATGGCACACTGAAGCTCAGGAGTTCATACAAGTAGGTATAGTTGTATGCATTGTCCCTGAAATGAAGACCGGTAGAGTGCAGAAAACCATGCATCCAGTTAGAGAGGCGTCTTGGAAGGTCAAGCAGATCCCGTGTCACCTTAAGAGGCCAGCTTAGAGTTTTCCTAAAGAATGAAGTCAGGATACCTGGTGGTTGGGCCTCTGGGTTGCTTTTGGCAGCAAAAGTACATTCTGCAGTGGTTTCCGCAGACATGGGCTCCTCTTCCCTCCACAATTCCACTTCCGCCTTTAAAGGGAAATATTTAAACATCATACATAGCACCGTAATTTCAAATCTAAGGACAGGCACATGCTGTTTTCTGTCACTTTAATTCAATACTATCAGGCTTTATTGCCTAAAGAGGTGGCAGGGCAGAGTGTGTGTATGTGTTAAGTGCCATCAAGTCGCTTCCAACTCATGGCGACCCTATGGATCAATGTCCTCCAAAATGTCCTATCTTTGACAGCCTTGCTCAGATCTTGCAAATTGAGGGCTGTGGCTTCCTTTATTGAGTCAATCCATCTCTTGTTGGGACTTCCCCTTTTCCTGCTGCCCTCAACTTTTCCTAGCATGACTGTCTTTTCCAGTGACTCGTCTTCTCATAATGTGACCCTCACACACTCTTTCTCCACCCCATTCCCCCATGCAGGGCACCCTTTATTGGGCTGTCTGGCTTCTTCTTTTCACTGGCTGGGGAAATTCCTGCCGCCATCTCCCCCCCACACACACACTTCAGCCTAGGGAGGAGGCTCTGGAATAGCACTATACCATTTTATGCTTGTTATGGTGTTTTTACGCTGTTGGTGTTGGTTTTAGTTGCATATATTCAACCACTTGTTCGGAAGATGGAAGGACAATTCTGTCTTAGGAAGGGAGTGGGCAATTTTTGCTGATTTCCCCCTCCTGCTGCAAATCCCAGCTTTGCCTCCTATGATGCTCACAAAGGTCCACTGATCCCAAGAAACAATATTTCAGGGTGAGGACTGGGATGTAGGGAGAGGAAAAGGGAAAGTCATCTCTACCAGGTTCGTTCGGCAAGCAGATCTTGTTGGACACAAGCCACTGTGCATTGTGTACGGCACCGGCAAATTTTGGAAAGTGCAATAGATATATATTTTTTAAAATAACAAAAACAAACAATTTGTTTATTTTCACATCTTTGTTTCACTCACATATAAGATTGGTTGACAATTAAGATATCCACCTTTGAGGTGAGGAGCCATTAAGGATAAGACATTTCCCCGTTTTGTCTTATTAATGCAATATTCGCTATGTAACGAAATCTGTTGAACTTTCAGCACCAAGCTAAACATTCACTTTTTGCATATAAATGGAATTTAAATATTTTGTAATACCATACATACCTTTTCATGAGTCTTTAACATAGCTCTCCTCTTTCTGTGCCTGTTATTTGTTTTATATTGTGCAAAGTGAGCCTTGCAGTAAAATTTATCTGAAAAACAACAGCAAACACACTCTTCACTTTTTTTCAGAAGGTAATCAAATTATAACTGCTTGGGGAAAAATCTTGAAAATACAGTGGTGGAATCCAAAAGGTACCATGCACACCAATGCCAACAAATGCATTCTTCAGTAATACATTTTAAGTGTACTTTGCTATCCTTCCTTCCGTCTTCTTGTGTTGCCACTAACAGCCTAACTGGATGCAGAATGTACAAGATTAGGGTCTTCACTGGCTTTTAAAAAATATTAAAGCAGCTGCACTAGGGCCAAATTCAGCTGAGACTATGTTGCAGAAGAGGGTTTATTTCTCTCCCTGCAACATTTTTTAAAGTTATCCCTACCTATCAAGTTATTTCACTTCATAAGAAAGAAATACAGGTTTCCAAAGAAATACAGGTACCTGAATGTTTCCTCCATGAGGCTAACAACTGTCTTAGGGGCAGAGCATTAATTAAATCAGGAAATTTATTAAACACCAACTCCCACTGTGCCATTTTTGGGACCCAGTTTGCTTGGCTCTCTCTCACAGTTCCCAGAGCCACCAGTTTGCATGGTGAAATAGTGTGATGACCTGGTTAATGCGATTGTCTCCCCCCACCTATACACTTTTTGGGATGTCTGAGGGGAAGAAACATGCAAACCAGACCCAAATGGCTGGACAGCTGCTGGGGGTGTGGGGGAGGATATGCTTCACAATGTATATTTTCTGCTTCAATGAAGGAAAGTAGTTCACAGCAATTCTCCACCACGTGAACCAAGCAGTGTCTAGGTGAAGTGTGAACATATGTATGTATATATATAGAATTAAAACAATTAAGCATAGAATTAAAACAATTAAGCAATGAGTTTGAGCATTTATTTTTGAAAGTCTGTAATTTAAATCAACTTGAATTTGTACTTTTCCTACTTGACTTCAGTGGAACTATTCTGGAGGGAATAGTCTTGTACCCAAATCCTATTATTTTTAAAATGCTGGATGTTTTGGTCCTCTCTCAATTTCAAGACAGAACTGCTATTACATTTTTTAATTAGAATGATGCACAGATGGGAACGAATTCTACACTACAATGAGTTCTACCTATTTAAATGATCAAAACACGCTGTCCCATACTGGAAGCCATAAAAAATTTCTAAGTGTAACTTCCAATTTCTTCATTACCTTCTTCTGCATCAAAGGCATACATCGCTAGGCGAAGAGTAGAAGAACATGTGGCACACTTGAAACATTCCCTGTGGAAAAAGCGGCCTTCTGCACTCAGCCGCTCCATGACGTACACCCTTTTCTTGCAGAAACAGCAGATGTCACTCCCACCCATTGACTGGGGAAATTCTTTCTTCAGAGAACTCTGTAAATAAAATTTACATGCTTGGGATATTTATTCTTAAGCTACAGCATATGCAACTGCTTGAGTAAACACCCCGCTATTTTTTAAAAAAGTAATATACTTACAAGGTGGCCATGCCAGCACCAGTCGACAGCACCAGTCATTGCAATAGTAGGGTTACAGAACATATCAACACAGTACTTCACTGTGCTGCATTCTAACATAATACAGGCCTTCACAAACAAGCTAAGAGCTGCTCACCAGGGATGTGACACCCTTCTTTCAGTGCTTGCTTGGAACTGCAAGAGGAAGGGCACAAAGCAGTGTATCCGGATACAATGTATCTCTATGGAGGAGCGGGGCGAACTTTCCCACTGTTTAAAGCCTGGCTCCTCCATTGAGATACATAGCGAAGATCGCACTAAAGAATCTCACTACAGCCACTTTGCCAATGCTTTTCAATTGAGGAGGATGGGGGGTGACCCCTTTCAGACCCCATAACTCCAGACCCCCAGACCCAATATTTACCAAACTTGGGGGTTCTTGCAAGGAGAGTCCCTTCTAGCTACCCTGAAAATTTGGGACCTCTACCTGCAAAAATGCCCACCCCCAGGAGCCGCAGAAAGTCCCAGAAGCTTTATTGGACCCAGATTTTTTGGGAAACCCGGAAAAAAGCCGAATCCCCATACTTACTTGTATGGGAAATTCGGATTTTCAGGTTTTCCCGGAAAAAAAATCGGGACCAATAAACCCAAACCCGAATTTTGATGATTATTTTTTTTTGCACAGCCCTATCTGGCATGCCTTGATACATGGCAAGCAGGCTACATTTGATGGCTTAAAAGATGCATAGGCCTGCAACACCATGAGTAATGTAGTAGGTTTTGATGCTGGCCGTCTAGAAAGCTCAGGCCTCTGAAAAAACATTTTCTCTCAGCCTAGCCAACTTCACAGGGATGTGAACACACACACAAAAAAAAGCCCTTAACATCCATAGAAAATCAGCACTAACACAGCAGACACAACTGATGGAATTGCTTTTTGAAGCATTCCGCTTTATGAATCATAAATAAATGAAAGATAAGCCACTGCAGTGCGTTCCCTGATTATGCTCACTCTTTTACTGTAAGCTGCTCTACACGAGGGAAGGCCCTTGAATGTTTAGAAGATGGTCCAGAATGTAGAAGCTGTGCTGGTTTCTGGAATTACCCTGTAAAACCACTTTGTTTTTAGGCTGAATCTTATATGTAAAGCCCTTTACAGTTTGGGTCTAAGATACTTGGCTTCTTTCATAAGTACCTTCTCACCCTACGATTTAGATAATCTTCTGATAGCTACATTTTTGCTCAGGTCAGTAGCTACTACAGAGAGCATTTTCTTGGTATATACTCAATATGGAACCAACCAGATTTGGAACCTTTCAACATCTACTTAAACTTTTGTTTTTTACTGTTATCTTAGGAAAAGATCCTACTGGTTTTAAGAGGGCTGAAATTTATCCAAAGTGAGAAGTGCCCCTTACACTGTGGTTTTACAGTGTGATTTCATATAAACAATGCCGTTTACCTTCCAATATTTAATCACACATTAAGATCTCTGCCAATCTCACCACAAGCTCACCCATTCAAGCTTATTTATGCCCATACAAGTAAAAGACATTTTCAGTAACTACAAACATGTACACTTTAAAAAGCATAAAGACAATGCACGTTTACTTTTCACTAATACAGTAGCATCTGTGATCTATTACAGTACAACCTAAGCAAACAGAGAAAAAATATGAAAGTGAAAGAAACATTTCTCCAAGACATGCAATGACAGAATGTAGTGAAATTATATCCAAGAAGGAGCTGTCCAAAGCAGCAATAAGGGTTTTATCAGTATTGATTTTTATTCCACAAATCATACTTTTAGGTCATTTTTTTCTAACGTTATGATTAAAAGTACATGCTAAATTCCATACATATAAAATGTAAGTGGACACAAATCAAGCCAATTAAAGAATTGATGGGCTGTTAAAACTCCAGAGAATGCAACGGGATCTGGAACGTAGAGCATCTAGCAAATATTTTAAAGAAGGAGAAGAAGAAGAGTTGGCTTTTATATGCCGATTTTCTCTACCTTTTAAGGAGAATCAAACTGGTTTACAATCACTTTTCCTTCCCCTCCCCACAACAGACACCCTGTGAGGTAGGTGAGGCTGAGAGAGCTCTAAGAGAGCTGTGACTAGCCCAAGGTCACCCAGCTGGCTTCATGTGGTAGTGGGGAAACCAACCCAGTTCACCAGATTAGCGTCTGCCGCTCATGTGGAGGAGTGGGGAATCAAACCCGGTTCTCCAGATCAGAGTCCACCACTCCAAACCACCGCTCTTAACCACTACACCACACTGGCTCTCCTTCTGCTGCCCTGCACGATTTGGCCCCATGACCGCTGTTCTTAAAGTGAGTCCTGGGTCAGACGTGAAATGAGAGTCAACTCACATTTGACATATTGTGTACAGAGACCCATAATAGATTGCCATTTTTATGTAATTCTGTAATACACAATATTTTCCGTAACTGGTCTGTTTACTGTAACAGAGTGCACACTATTTAGCGATTCCTATCAAGAACTCAGAACAAAATGCCTTCCCCTGGTGATCAGAGACCACCCCAGCATCTTTCTGCTTGTGTTTTAATACCTGACAGCTCTGAGCAATGGAAGGAAAAACTTGAGAAGTAGAAGAAGAATCAGGAAAAGAAGTAGCAGCAGCAACAGCAGCTTCATCCGCCGGTTGGTTCTGAAGTCAACACAACGTTAACAGTATTAAAAGACTTAATTCCAATGAAATGTTCAACAAATTTGCACAGCTGTGTCTTAGAATAAACTACCACTGAAAAGTATATGCATACGGGCTAGTATTCAGGAACGTCCTTGACACGTTGTGTGAAGGGCTTAAGCAAGCTTAAGGCAGCTTATTCCTTTTTGTTCTGCACAGTAGTCACCGTTTACCCAGCAGAACAAGCTGATTTTTAAAAATACATGTATCTTTACAAGTATTCTAAACACAACCTAAATCATGCAGAGAGTTAAAAACTGAAGATTCAAACTCTTAAAAACCACCAGCTACAACAGAATTCCTCAAAAGGCTGCTCTTAAATTTAGTCCGCTTATTCCATTAATTGTGGATTAAGCCTTACCATTTGTAAACAGACACACAGAGGTTTGGGTCTGTGATCGTTCATGTACAGATTAACAAGAACTTCTGCCACAGCACCTATTCCACGCGAAACCTTCCCCACAGTCATCTGACCAGCAAAGAAAGAGCAAGAGAGAAAGGGTTTGGGGAAAGGAGTACATAATGGAAAGAATGAGAACATGATTGAAGAAAAAGAAACAAGACAAGACAGTCATCTGAACACACCATGTGATAAAGCAGTGGTAAGTCAGAAAGACACAAACATATCTAGAAGAGCAGTGTGCTATTTCATGCACTGAAAAGCCCAAGTTGCCATGCTTCTACCAATCCCTTTTTTTGCTCTGAAGCCTAACTGTTTTAAAACTGAAGACATAGTACAGTCCCTTATATCCCTGTCTCAAACACACTTGCAAAAATACACGAAAGCTTGAATAAATACAGATATGAGCAGGAAGGGAGTGAGAAAAATTAATTATTCACAGTCTTTTCTACTCCCACAGCTGTTCCACAGTCACTATTCTTCGCCCTAACAATCACCTCTAAAATAAACAGCATGTTGCTGTCAGAGTTTGGTATTAGCACAAAAGACAATAGTGCGCTAATTACTTCTAAATTGGCCTATTCCAGAGAATCATTTGGACCTGTTACTTGAATTCATTCACAGTTCTGCTGGCACCCTTTTTTGGAGATTAAGCATCTGGCTACCATGGTATCTTGCACTGCGTTCCCTTGGGATAATAACTCACTCAGTGGCTCAAAGAGCCACATGAAGCTATTTGACTGTGGCTCTTCTGAGCACTGTTCTCCAATATGGCGCTGGCCCCACGTTTCACAAAAGTAGGCGAGACCCTTGCCTGGTGGGGGCTTGTGGTTGGCAGTTCATTCCCACTCTGGAAAAGGCACCACCAGAAAAACAGGTAAGCTGCGAGGCTCCTTGAGATGCAGGCCTCACAGCTGGGATTGGGGTTGCCAACCTCCAGGTACTAAGGCAAAAAGGGGGCTCAGTGCTGTAGTGGGGCAGGCAGAAAAAACAGCACTCAAATGACAATATTAAATATATGCACATGTAATTACAAAATACTAAATATATACAATACCAGCAAGACACTCAAGAAACAAACAATGTGAAGTACAAACACCTACCCGTTGTATTTGTTTCCCCATTGTATTTGTTGTAGGTGTGTTTGTTTCTTGAGTGTCTTGCTGGTATTGTATATATTTAGTATTTTGTAATTAAATGTGCATATATTTAATATTGTCATTTGAGTGCTGTTTTTTCTGCCAACCTCCAGGTACTAGCTGGAGATCTCCTGTTATTACAACTGATCTCCAGCCGATAGAGATCAGTTTACCCGAAGAAAATGGCCGCTTTGGCAACTGGACTCTATGGCATTGAAGTCCCTCCCCAAACCCTGCCCCCTCAGGCTCTGCCCCAAAAACCTCCCACTGGTGGTGAAGAGGGACCTGGCAACCCTAGCAGGGATGGAGGTTAATGTTTCTCTTTTGGTTGATGGCAGTTTCGATGGTATTTTGCTTCTGCAATGTGGATATACACACCATAGAGCTACAGTTCTTTGTGTCGTTGCTTACAGAGATGTTTGGACCATGAACAACAATCTGAAAAAATGATTTTGACGGTCCTAATTTATTCCAATAATGAAGTGGGACTTATCCAGTTAATGAACTGGCCCTACTTCTTGTGTGTATGTTAAGATTAGGTCAGAAATGTTGTATTTTGAATTATTTTACTTTATGCTATGTATTTTCATAATTTGTACCACTGAAGGAAGGCCTAGTGACAGAAGCGTGTTTGGTTTTAATAGAATTTATTATTATTATTATTTACAATTGATTGAAGCTTTGTTAATTTAACATTTCTTAACCCATTAGTATTTATGCCGTGATTAGGTTTTTTGTCAACTTTCTTGGTTACCTGGTTTTTCTGGGTTGAAGTTTTTTTTCTTCCCAGGGCCCAAGCCAGCTGGAGGGCCCTTGAAGCCAACATCACTATTACAGATGTCAAAGCTCATATTGTCTTGTGTGAAGTAGCCTTAATACTACCGTGGCTTCATATAGTTGTAGCCATCTTTCTTAAGTTTGTTAGTCACAATAGTTCCTTCCCGGAATTTATGTTCAAGGCCAATGCAGTATAGTTTTCAAATGAAAGCCGAGCCAGAACATCCATTATAGCTCCAATAGAAGTTGTTCAAGAAATGAGCTAGGCTTTTAATAATTTGGCACACATTTTCTCCCTAACAAAACTTCTTCAACTCTGCAGTGAATGATGAATTCACAAAATGGCATGATCCTTCAGCTCAATACGCTTAAGTAAACATTTAAACACAAAGACATGCATGACTAGGTAAACAAAGGATGGGCAACCCACTACTCTAGCCAAATTCTAACCTTTGAAGTCAATGAGCATTTGGCATGCTGCCCCACCCACCAGAACAATCAGTTTCAACTTTTAATCAATCATAATGGCAGCTGGTGGAGCAGCATACCTGTGCTTATTATTGTTATTATTATTTGTTTTAAGGAAAGCAAGATCAGGTTAAGAACAAGTTAACTCAATCAAAAAGTGGGACAAACTTTAAGTGTCATATTTCTGGTTGCATTTTATGTGATAAACCAAGAATTCTACTTTATCTACAGAGGAAGGAGATTTTGTTAAAACATTGTCCAATGGAGTGCCAAGTTATATGTTCAAAAAATGTAACAAGTTGGGAGCACTCCACATGCTGCTCTGTGGCAGGATAAATAATTCTTCCTGGGCCATGTCAAATAGGAAAAATGGTGCAGGGGGAAAGCATAACCCCCAACCCCATACTACAATCCTGAGCTGAATCAGGCCCCTGAGGGTTTTGTTTTTTTAAAAAAAAAACAGTTCCTGAGAACAGCAGAACCCAGACTCAACTCATTAAAAATGTAATATAGAGTTCTGAAGTGAAATTATGCATTCGTTCAGAATATAAGATCTACTTACATGTATATCTCCTCTGCAGGGAAAAAATATATACTGAGGGGGCAGAGCAGACAAATAATTAAGACAGAAGAATGGACCATTGGCTTAAGAGTCATGCAACGTAAAATACATATAAATCCTACTACCTGAAGGCACAGCTTCTGGTTTTTATAAAATGAAACTGCATTAGGACCTTTTAGCAGTCCTGTTATCTGACTCTTCCACTATCAGCTGGGAGCAAAAATATAACTATGAGAAATTTTCAAACCATGTTGTACAAGTTACCATTATTAAAATAAAGATATTCTGTGGCATACTAACAGGTCTTCACACAAACACACAGAACTCTCCCTTTGATTTTCATCCACTATGGGCAATACTAGCATCTTATTACTCTTCTCTCCCTATAAAATAAGCTACTGCCAAATCCTGGCACTATTTCTTTCCTCAGAATTTCTAAGACTCATCGTCTGCTGCTAAACGTCTTGTCCATGCTCTGGCAATGTCATCTATACCACTGTAAATATCCCATTGCCACCTCTCCTCTCTTCAAACATTTCAGAACATCTCTGAACACAAAATCACTCTTATCTATACGTTACTTTCCTCCTTCATTCCATGCTCCAGTTCTCTGTCATTTTTGGCAATAATACCACAGTGGTTTCATGACCCATTGAACTGCTGCTCAAACAGTATAAAAGGCAACAAATAATATACTCCCAATGTAAAGTATATTCTAACAACAAAATGAATGAGTATTATCAAGTTCCCAATGCAATACAGTATCAACAATACAGTTGCACATAAAAATGTGCCAGCAATCACAATAAATACAGTGTGAATAATCTTCCCTGCTTTTTATTTAACAGCAGACATAAAGGAGTCTTATTATCCTTGAAGAGGAAGAAGGAATCACAGGTGAGTCTTTATATCCTTAGGTAGAAGAGGAAGAACGGAAGCCGTATCTGTTCTTCATCAGTTCTTCCCCATACTTATAAATATATGTCTTTATCTCTGACTTGCATGTCTACTGAATAATTCTTATTCTTATTGTGCACCTTCCAAATTCCATTCTCAAGGCTTGTATCCGTGTCCATCTGACTACGGCATGTCAGTTCCCCGTAGGGATACTCATTCTTCCTCTTCTAACTAAGGATATAAAGACTCATCTGTGATTCTTTCTTCCTCTTCCACTTAAGGATAATAAGACTCCTATATGTCTTCTGTTGAATAGAAAGAAGGAAAGATTATTCACCTTGTATTTATTGTGTTTGCTGGCACATTTTTGTGTGCAACTGTATTGTTGATACTGTATTGCATTGGAAACTTGTTTATACTCATTCATTTTCTTGTTAGAATATACTGTACATTGGGAGTATATTACTTGTTGCCTTTCTGTGTGCTTTTGGGTTTGACTTACATTTACACAGAAGTATCTGTATGTTGTCACAAACAGTATAAAACGCAGACAGAAAAGGGGGGAAATAACTGAATGCATGCAGCAACAGGAAAGGTAGGCTTTAGGAGGAATGCATGATTTTGACGGTTACTCTTCAGCAGAAAGTCTTACTCTTGTTGCTTTGGTTCTGTCTCTGAGCTTTGATGCCTTCTTGAAATCGTTTCACAACTAAAGGGTTCCTTGCTCTCTAATGGCTATTCTCTCTTCTTCTTCTTTTAATAATTTTTTTATTGTCGAAGGCCTTCACAGTCAGAGTTCATTGGTTCTTGTGGGTTATCCGGGCTGTGTAACCGTAGTCTTGGTATTTTCTTTCCTGACGTTTCGCCAGCAGCTGTGGCAGGCATCTTCAGAGGAGTAACACTGCCTTCAGTGTTACTCCTCTGAAGATGCCTGCCACAGCTGCTGGCGAAATGTCAGGAAAGAAAATACCAAGACCACGGTTACACAGCCCGGATAACCCACAAGAACCAATTTTTTTATTATTTTCACAATTTTTTACTGGTAGGTAACTTTTCAGCAACACATTCGTTTCAAATATAAGATAAAGAAAAATTTAACAGTGTTGTTGAAAAGCATTTCATCCATTAATAAAAAGATATTAAAATAAAAGACTTCCCCCTCAACTTCCTCCACCTTGCTATAAATTTATCTACTCTTTTGTATTGAGATTCTAATCCAAGAATATACATCAAACTTAGTTACTAAATTAACTCTGAATTGTCTAATTCATTACAGTTGTTACATATTAATTGTTAATTTAATATATAGTAAAAAAATTCAAAAATATTCCTTAAACAAAGGGATTAGATCAGTAGTAACAAAATTCACTAGTTATCATTTAATTTCTTATTTAACCCTCCGTATCTCTCTGTCACCCATGAACTGCATGCTTCCTTTTAACTTTATTCTTGTTATGAGCTTTGGTTTTCCCAACACTTCCGTTGTTATTAGGATCCAGTCTTTTTTATTCGTGTGTCAAGGCCAACTTCTTTCCCTCCTCTTATTGTTCTTGTTGTTGGTCAGGGTTAAGACCAACTAGATCTTTTTCATGGTTTTCCAAAATTTTTTTCACATCCTCCTGTGAAATGATAGTAAATTCGACCTCTTTGTAGGTAAAAATGAGTCCCTGTGGAAAGATCCAACAAAATCTTATTCAATTCTTCTTCAATGTCCCAGTAAAGTCTTTGTAGATATTTCTCTTCATCACCAAATGTTGCGGAATGTCCTTGAGGATTATAAGTGGGGTTCCTTTCACGGACAAAGGGTTGTCATAGAAAGTTTGCATAATATAATCCTTCATCCTAATGTCAAAAAAGGAAATCATAATGTCCCTGGCCTTTGTCTTCTCTAATCTAGTAGGTAAAGGAATTCTGTATATTTTATTTATTGCATAGTCCAGATCGTGTTCATTTATATGAATCAGGTCAGCCAATGACTTTATAATGGTGGTTCTGGAACCTCCCAATTCTTCTGGAAAATTACGAAGGCGAACATTTGATTGTCTTAGTTTCATCTCCATCATAGCCAGGTGATCTGTAACAATTTCAGGGATAACTTGGGAATGGATAACTTGGATTTGTTTATCTTGAATTATCTGTTTATTTTTGATATCTTTGTTCTTTAGCTGCCTTTTTAATTGATATGTCCATTTTTCCCATCTCGGTTTTTATTGTAGAAAGTTGAGATTTCATATTTTTAACATCACTAGTCAGGATGTCCAATTTCTGACTGGACTGATTAGTGGTTTGAGTCAAGCTAGTCGATATGATGGTTAACTGAGCCAGTTGCTGAGATACTTTCTCATATTGTTTGGTAAAGATATCAGTGTGTTTTACTAGCATTTCCTGTATATCCTTGTCGATCTTCTCCATATTTATTTCTGAGATTAATTCCAAACAATCCAGTATCAAAGGTGTATTGTAAGTGTGCTGGCAGGAGCCAAGACCTGTGACAGTTTTCAATTCATCAGTTTTATGGTTTCCCCGGGGTTAAATGATTGCAGATTCTTCTCTTCGTTGTAAAACAATTAGTTTGGTTTTAAAGAGTCATCAAGTTTTATGGCACTCTAGCTTGGCTGTAAAAGGGGGAATGAGGATAATGATGTTATTTTCGCGGACCTTCCTTCGTCTCCTCTGGATAGATTCCAAGTAGTAGGAATGCTTTAATTGATGCACAAGGGAGGCACAAGTCTGATCCTACGAATTCCTGTAAGTCTTTCCCCTTAATCTCGATGGTTATGCTTGGTAGAGCAGTGAGAGTATTTCCTTGCTGTCTTCCATTTCTCAAGACAAATCTTTCAAGTAGAAACATGGCAGGAAGATCGTCTTAGATCGGAAAGACGTCAGCTCCAAAGGAATTTATCCCGTTCACTCCCACCCCTTTTAACACCTCGGCGTCTAATTGGTAGCTAGAGTGTCTTTCAAACGTCCCGTTGGTTTTGTCTAAGTAAAGATCAGATAGATAAGGCTCCTGCCGTTTAACTATAGTCTTTTTAAAACTTCAAAGTCACTTGTATTCTGGGCGGAGAGGTGCGGATTGCAGTGATGATTATATCAATCTTTCAAATCATCGGAATCAAGGTAAAACCAAAAGAGTTCTTGTGACTTACTCAGGTTTTGGATGTTGAGGGTTTCATTGCAATAAAGTTGTTCCTTAAGTGTTGATAGATAAAGGAGATTGAAGCCTCAGGCCAAGAAGCCGTTCATGGCGATGTTAATCCTCTCAAATGCCCTTGGGACAGCGTCCATATCTCCGGGAGGCTTATAAGCACTCTCAGAGAGTATGGGAGTCAAACCACCCTTCGTGGCTGCAGAGGAAATCCAGCTCCCCAGTTCCCTAATTAGAGCTGGGGTGGGGGGTTGATTTTCACCCCTATTCGAACATTTCTTGGGGTCTCTCAGGGAGGGAAATCCTGAGAGACATCTTACTTCAACCAGCGCTGTACTGGAAGTCCTCTAATGGCTATTCTCAAAGACATTTCCACATTGCCATCCTAAACCAGCAGAAGAGATTGCAAGGGCATTAAGATAAGCCCTCTGAAACAGGTTCTACACTATATTATATTTATTCACTGTGTTAGAAGACACAAGCCTTTCTACCACCGACAGAAGCTGCCCAAAACTATGTTACAGCACTGGATGGATTTGCCCTTTCCTTTTCATATCTGATAAAAGAGAAGGAAGCCACTTTGGCAGTTTTCCACAAGGATTTATATATTTACAAAAAGCATGTAACAAGCCTATACAAATTATACAGACATAGCCTGCAAGCCTAAAGGCACTGTACTTTTACTTCAGATAACCAAGGATTTATCTGAGGCTCTGAAGCTAATGATCTCATATGCCAGAGCCCCTAGTTAATGCATATTTCCAGTCTTTTCAAGTATGCTTTTAAGAAGGAGCAAATACATAAAAGGATTTACATGGATTCTTATCATACAAACTAAAGTTCAATTCAAGTAGGACAGACTAGGTTACATCCCTGGAATATGAGAGGAAGAGTCAGTACCTCTGAGTACATACCCTTCTAACATCATAGATTAGACAGCAAGCCTTGCAGCAACTGTTTTATAAAGTTAACTGGTATGCAAAATCTTGGTCTTAATTTAACTCTTTATGTTTTTTAATTGGGTGTGAAGTAAACCATGTGTTCACTGCCCTAGCTAAGTAGAGAGGTACAACAAGGTTTGCTTGGAAAGTTAAAATAATTCTAGAGATGGCCTTGAAGTCAGAGGAAGGTGGAATCAAGGGACAGGGCTTTGAATATATAGGCATTTGAATGTATAGGCATCAGAACTTACACTCCTGTATTCAACAGGCCACTTAGACAGCAAAAGATACCCCTCACCCCACCCTTGTGTGAACAGACTGGTGGACTTGATGGACCTTTGTCTGATCTAGCATGGCTTTTCTTACATTCTTATAATTCTACAGTTTACCTTAACTTCTCTCAATATTTTACATAGTGAGAGAAGTTATCAGCTTCTTTAATGTGGTATGTGATTTATAAAAATGGAAACAGTGATAGTTCTGATGGGACTTCAGAAAAAGGAAATGGTAATAACTCCGTGTTGCTCACAATTTACTTTCACTTCTTTTATTTTGGCTAGCATGCAAATTAACAAGTTCACTTTTTCAAGGCACATGCAGCATAAACCCACATGAATTTTCCATGCAGCGTTAAGCCTTAAGAATCAAAGCCAACCTGGTGCAGTTAGGTTGGGTGTTGATTTTTTTTAGTGACAATCAGAATTTGACATGGAATCTGTTAACAGAATACCTTTTTAGAATGAACAGCAGGGGAAGCTGAGTCAATAGATGATGAAGAGGAAGCAGCTGAGTCATAAGATGAAAGGCAAGAGGGAGGTGGGGGCTGAGAATAGGAGAGACCTTTAGTAGGAAGTTTATTCTGTACAGAGCAGAAAGAGGAAAGTTATCCCAGATGATTTTCAGATTAATGAGTGTTAAAGCAATGGCTCTGCACAGTCATGCACTCAATTCCTGAAGAAATTATAAAGGCCACAATCCAGAGATCTAAAGTGGACTTCAGCCCACTGATTTCAGTAGACTTCAGCCTGGATAACTCTTATGCTAGATCGTGGCCTCATCTTCCAATTACCTCCTCAATTTTCTATTCAGATATTAATGAAATATTTATTAGTCATGAACAAGCACTTTTATTATTTGAGATGAAAATGGATACCAGCATTTCCCCCTATTTATTTTTCTGCATCTGCAAAGCAAACACAGCATTCACCTTGGGGATGTCGACATATCCAAACATCGATGCAAGATGAGCTGCTTTTTCTTTAATATTCTTTTTATGAAACTCTCTATTTGCTATGGACTGAGCTCTTTTCTGCAGCAACAGGTAAAAGAAAGGACACAGAATAAAGATGTCAGTTATTGAAGAAAGGTAGACACAGTTCAATCCAGAAATTCAGTATTGAGAAGAGTTCCTTAATTAGTGAACAGAAAATTGGCACGGGAAACAAACCAGTGGTAGGGAATAGTATGAGTTGGTAGCTGTCCTACATGAGAATTCTGTAAATGTATGGGTGAAGCCAGATGTAATATTTTAATTAGAAGTCACAGCAGGGTCTTCACTTGCAGCATGCAGAATACATGACATTCTATGACATTCTATGAAGTCAATACTGGATTGGCCAACAGGCTTATCCCCTTCCCGTAGTTAAATTGTGGAACTCCCTGCCCCTGGATGTGGTGATAGCTGCCAACTTGGAAGGCTTTAAGGGGAAAGTGGTCATGTTCACGGAGGAGAGAGCCATTCAGGGCTACAAATACAAATGGATACTAGTCATGATGCATACCTATACTCTCCAGGATTAGAGGAGCATGCCTATTATATTAGGTGCTGTGGAACACAGGCAGGATAATGCTGCTGCCTGTGGGCTTCCTGGAGGCACCTGGTTGGCCACTGTCTGAACAGACTGCCGGACTTGATGGACCTTGGTCTGATCCAGAATGGCCTTTCTTATGTTCTTACGTTTCAGACAGGCTATCCACAATATGGTTTTTATTTCTAAAGTATTGCAGCTATATATGTTTCTGTGTTCATCCTTCACTCATGCAAACATTTAAAAACTCCTTGCTTTGCTATTGCTTTGCCATCCTCTGCTGGCCTTCCTATCCCCCCCCCCTTGTTCTATGTTACTCTCATGTGGGGGGAACCTACTGCCTATTCCGGGCACTATGGGCCAAATTAAGCGCCATCTGGAGTTTTTAATGGTTTTTAATTGGGTTTTATTGTTTGATTTTTAGAATTATTACTTTTACTGTTAATATTATATGTGTGATGTTCCCCGCCCTGAGCCTGGTCTTGGCTGGGGAGGGCGGGTTATAAATTGAATAAATAAAAATAAATAAATAAACTAACAAAACAGCTCTGAGGATTGGGCATATTTGTCTCAATGCATCAGATGCATTTCTATAATAATTTTACAGCTTTAAAAATATTGCGGTTTCTTTAAAGGGAGGAAGACATACAATGGATACATCTAGTTGTGGCATTCTAAAAACAATCAGTAATTTTCACAACTAGTTTTCGATGAAAGCTTTTTATTAGCTATTTTTTTTCTACCTGGAACTAAACCCTGCAGATCGTCTGAACAGTGAGAAATCTTCCAAACCAGCCTTACTATTCTACACATATCACACCGGACTTCACCCTACATAAAATGTGTACATTTTCGTGGCCCAAAGTGTACAAGTAGATGGCAAAATAGGAAAGTATATGTGACCGCCAAAATGTACACCTTGCCATATAGTGGACAGGCCCACTTTGGGATAGTTCTAGCAATATGAACGTGCCCTTAAAACAGAGAGATCAAGAGAAAAAGGAAATAGAGGAAGAGATTGTCACCTGATTAAATTTTTCCTCCACGTGTTGAAGGCGTTGAAGCACACCAGAGAGGGCAAAGGCAGCAGGACAGGAAGAGGCAAGGGACTCAGAAAGGCTGGACTCCAGAACAGTCCGTTCTATACATCTCGAATGCCTAGGCACTGGCTCAGCTCCAGGCAAAGATTGTGTGGGATTCCTGACCGTATGTTCAGCCCTAGCTACTGCCTGAAACTGGGAAACACTGAACATGAGAAAAAAATGCTCCCTATCCCATCAAAGCACATGCTATATTGAAGCAGGCTGGAATGTGCCATTATCACAGTGCCCCTGTATAGAGTGGCACCTCATGCGCAGGGAATGCTCCTCTTTAACGGATTTAAAAAACATAATTGGCAGTACTGTATATAGCTCATGTAGATAGTGGAGCTTATAAAATAACAGCATGCAAGTATTCACGACTTGGGAGTTCAGCTGCCCTTATCACAGCTAATGAGCTATGAATCAGTAAACCACTGATTAAAATCTCACCACAACCATTACCATACCTTGTAGCCTTAAGGAAGCCCCTCAATTCAACCTTTTCCTCCCCTCCTCCCCCATCAACAATGCAGATGTTCTAATACAGATCTACCTCAGGGCTGCAGAAAGGATTGCTGAGCCACATGCCAGCATGCTAACATGAGTGTATGAACCAGACCTATGGTATTTTAATCATCATTTTAACATCTTCTGAAATAAAGAGTTTATCAGGTGTAGCAGCTATCATGCTTCGCAGTAATAAAGACCACGATGCACTTTGTCTATAAGGGTATATTCTCTTATGAATTCATACCTGCCTTTTTGGTGGAGATGGAAGGCTACAGGTTGTATCCCTTGGCTTAGCAAAGCGAGGATTTACAGGAGGATCAGAAGCCGGTTTATCAAATAACCCCTTAAGCGGAAAAATAGTTTGAGGAGTCCAAAGTAGAAGAAGGGATATTTTATGAAGAGCAGGAACAAGATCATTATTTGTCAGAAAAAGGAACATTTTCAAAAGGCAACTGTGGTGTTTTGCCAGTGCTTCTACATGACTGATCTGGAGTTTACAAATCAATTGCATTTTGTACATTTCAGCTAATAAACGCAAACATTTTGAATAATGTATAAATTAAGCAGCAACTTAATCTTCTGCATTTTTAATACAACTATTGTTATTATTTACATTTATAGTCCACTTTTCTCACCCGGACTCAAAGCGGATTACGTGTGATTAAAAAAAGACTTTTCAGTAAACATATGATAACTATTATCAGTCATCCAGTAAGAAAATTCCAAGATATAATAAAATTTGAATATAACAGCAAAGACTCCAAGTAAAACAAAATAATGCAGTTGGGCTAGGATTGCAGAACAAGGGAAAAACACAAGAACAATGCAAGCGAGCAAGGTAGCAAGACTGTCAATATAGGAAAAACGTGATCCCTCACAAAAGTCAGCTGGTGAGTTTATAAATTACATTGCAGCTTTCCTCCCTCTACAAGAATACACTCCTGAACAATTCTCTTTTACACATGTTGTGAAACTCTAAAGGCATGGGAGCTTCATGATATCTTCAGGCAGACCATTCCGTAATGTAGGAGCCACCACTGATAATGCATGTGAAGGGGCAGTTGCTGATTCTACCCGTTTGCAGGGTGGCACCTTCAGAAAACCTTGCTCAGATGAGCGAAGGAGTCACAGCAGAAGAGCCAGTGCTGCAGGTATGGGGGGGGGGGTCAGATGCCTAAAGGGCTATGTACATGACCGCCAGAATCATCATCATCCAAACCTTTATTGGCATAGAGACAATATTAACAATCACAAGCAAGGATTCATAGTTACAAAAGACACATAAAATCAGATAAATACCACTAGGAAAGTATATAAACTGCTAGAATCTTGAATTGAACCTAGTATCTGATCAATAACCAATGGAGTGTCTACAGAAAGGGAGCAATATAAAGATTCTGCTTAGCGCCCAAGAGTAGATGGACTGTGATGCTCTGTACCAACTGGAGTTCCCAAGCTGCCTCTGAAGGCTGACCCATATAAAGGGCATTACAGTAGTCTAGCCAAGTCAGCTAAGTCAAGGTAGGGAGCCATTTTCTGATTCACTAGAATCAACAGCAGTGCATACAACCACAGTACTATTCCAAATCTAGCTGCCAGGATTTAAAAATAAATAAATCTGAAATATTTAAGGAGTCTGAAAAAGATTGCCAAGTTTTGAGTAGAGCTGGCTTGTTGAGTTCTCACTAGCTTGGTTATCTGCAGCAAGCATGAATAATCACCGTACAACCAGGAAGAGGTTTTGGTACTTACGTAATATACATGTATATTACTTACATCAAATACATGCATAGGTGGGCTACTAAATATTTTTACAGGCTAGAAAGGCTTTATTTGTGGGACAAGTTTAAATCCACTGGAAATAACCGGATAATAAATATTACTAGCCTAGACTTTACATAGCAGTGTTCCATAAAGCGAGCAAGGGCTTAAACAGATGCAGAATGTAGACTGCTGAATGGGCAATAAGACTCTGGGCCAAATCTAATGCTGAGGCTTCTACACTGATCCTGCTTCCTCAGGGACCTGTAATGTTTAAAAGCTGCTTACTGTGTAAGATTGAGCTCACTACATGCCAAGAATGAGTGCAGCTTACACATTATAGGCCCTGCGTGGCAGTAGGGCTATATGAGAGCAATAACAGCAGTTTACACATACTGACAACATCTAGTATATTTCTGTTGCTTGAAGCCACTCTTAATTTATTTTACGTTCAGTGCAAGATCTCCAAAATTCTACAAAGAACTTCTAGTGCAAATCATAATGCTAAAGATATTTATTAAGACTGACCTGATGGTGTTCCTTCTCTCAGGTCATCATAGAATGTTTCTCATGATACATGTCAGTTTTGGAGAACAGATACGATAACTATGCCAGAGCTTTTAAAAACATTACCCCTGCTTGTACAGGAGTTTTCTTGAATCACAACCAGAAATATACACATTGTCATGACACTTAAAGACTCTATAGTTTTCTCTTCTTGGGCTCACGTACAGAGCAACACACAAACACACACACTTTGAAAAACAATACAAGAAACAGTCCTAAGATCTTTCAACCATAATTTGATACTAAATAAACCTGATAGCCACGGCTTCCCCAAAAAATTATGGATGCTGTTGTTGTAATAAACTAATTTGTCAGTTGGTTTCAGTTAAATCAAAGCATTTTCAAATTTTATTTTTCTCATGAGTGGTATTTCTTAATTTTTTTTTAAAAAGGTGATGTTTCATAAGCAATATTTCTCCCACACAGAGATCTGACATTGTTCAATACACGGAAATGTCAATGAGCATACTCTAATGACTACTCTAAGGATTTGCAAGGGGACAATCCAGAGGGCTCATTGTGGTATTTCCAGACAATTTTCAACTGCCCAGCAGTCTTGGATTTTTTATTAAATAGCAGCACCAATGCTGCATTGCAACCTCCTTTTGATATTATCTTGATACTCAAAAGCAGCTTACTATGAATTCCAGGGACCGTGCTCAATGATCCCAAGAAGGTCAAAGGCACTTCACATTGTGGAATCAGATATACAATTTTCAGGATTCTGCCCATGGAGGGATACAAAAATTATTTGAAGAAGAAGAAGAAGAGTTGGTTTTTATACACTGATTTTCTCCTCCTTTAAGGAGTCCCAAACCAGGTTACAACTGCCTTCCGTTACTCTCCCCCCACACCCTGTGGCATAGGTGGGGCTGAGAGAGTTTGGAAAAAACTGTGATTGGAACCAAAGTCATCCAGTAGGCTTCATGTGTAGGAATGGGGAATCAAACCCGGTTCTCCAGATTAGAGTCCACCACTCTTAACCACTACACCATGCTGGCTCTATATATGATACTCATATAGATAAAAATGTTATATTAATGTATGTTACAAGTTGTCTTGTAATTGACTGCACTAGAAAATAAAACTATAATTATAAAATCCCACAAACAGGATGCTATCAGCAGCTGGATCCTACCTTTAAAAGATTCATATAAGTCCTAAATTTGTTGTATTTGTCACATACATTCACTTTTTTTTGCCGTCAAGTCACAGCTGACTTATGGTGACCCTGTAGGGTTTTCAAGGCAAGAGATTTTCAGAGGTGGTTTGCCATCGCCCGCCTCCACATCACAACCCTGGTTTTCCTTGGAGGTCTCCCACCCAAATACTAGCCAGGAACAGGGCTGAGAATATGTGACTGGCCCAAGGTTACCTAGCAGGTTTCCATGGCAGACTGGTCTGACACCTTAACCACTACACTACACTGTCTCTCCATGTATTTATTATGCAGGATTAAACCCTAAATAATTTATGAGAAGTGACAGCCCTGGACCCACCTGCGACTGCTTTTGTGGCCAGGGGCTTGGGAGTGAAAGGGAGAGGAGGGGGACTACCCTGCTGGCCCCTCTGATGGCAGCTTGTGGGGGCAGTAGGAGAACCTGGCTCTGAATTGATGACCTATCAGCAGCTGGGTCATTTGTGAGGGGCGGGGTTTTCACTTAGGTCTGCTCCCAGGAGCCTTAAGGGGCAGCCACCAGACAACAGGCCTCTCAGTTTGTGCTAGATGAAGAAAGTTATATTGCACATGTACTGAAATTGCCTAGAAAAAGCTTATTGTGAGGAGCCATGAAATCACATAGCAGAACTCTTATTGACTCATAATGATTGTAATTTGCCACTGTAGCCAGTATGCTAGTAACAAACCACTATAAAATTATGCTACTAAACCATGTCAGATACAAAGCCAGATACAACAACTTATCAGACAGTGCAAATGTTTCTAGCAACATGGAAGGGAGCATAAACATCTCACACTTTGTAGTATTTTGAGAGGGAATACATTTCACTTTGGGGAATCTTCCTTGGAGTTAAATATTACAGAGTAAGTACAATAGATATCATAAGCCATTTGTACTTCCTCTCACCTGCAAGTTGTAATAACCACAGCCTTCTGGCCCCAATCCAGCAATTTGCTATGCACATGGTAACTCTCACAGAATGCCCTTGCCACAAGAGCTATTCTATGTATGACTCAATACTACTGCTGACTGGGAGCACATGTGCATTTGGAGCATCTAAAAGCCATGTCGATATAACATATGCAAAGTATTCCAAGAAACTCCGCTAGCAGTTTTCAATGGAAATATTTTAGGCATTGGGTTCCCAGACGTCCTGATTTACATGGCAATCCAAAGGTAGATTTTATAGGGGTTTTTTTCTTTGTGCTTACCTGCCTCCGTAGTGATACGCTAGGAGCATTCTCCTCAAACTTGGCTAAGAGCTGAGATGCCATGGACTTCACTTTGTTTCGATTAACGACTTCTTTTGCATCCCCCAGCTGGTTCCCCGGATTTATTCCCTGGTTCAAAAAACTTGAAGACTTCAATCCACCGAGGGAAACAAAAGTGACAAGTGTTTATATTCTAAGCAACACGCAGGGCTTGGGACAGTTTATCAGGGCATCCTGACTAGTAAATCAATACCAGCTATTTGTATATTTTAAAGCCAGAGAACCAACATGAAGCATAAAGACTATGCCGATACTTCCAGGGAATCACCTCTTATTCCCACTGCCTATTTTAGTTATTGTTCAATATGAACCTGAGCCGTTCCTAGAGACAGAAAGGCCATTGAATCTATGATAGTAAAAACCAAATTATAAACGTAAATAGGATTTTAGGTCTTTGAAACTGAATGATCTATGCTTTTGAAATTAAACATAAGTACGTGTGGGGCCTCAAGCATTTTCAGAGAGGAATACTAAAAGAGGAATACAAAACACAAGAAAGATGCACAATTCCCAGGCACAATCTATCAAGAATGCAATAAATAAAAATTTAAAGACAGTTTCTGTTTACATACAGAATTCATAATTCATATTTCATTAATGTATTGGTCTCCATTCAGAGAGAGTAAGAACCAATGTGACTTTGAGCAACAGTGGTAAATTGGCTATGAATGGTCAAAAATAGAAACAGCAAACAACCAGAGGAGTTGCTAGAAGTGAGGGCTGTTTTAGTTTTTTTGAAAAGTAGTCTTGAACCAAAAGAAAAAGTTACCCCACTTAAAGTTTTCCTTTTCAATTAAATATAAATTGATTGTTACGCAAGGAAGAAGACTATATGCATAAGAGCACAGGAATGTCTGCACAGTTGATTGGTTAAGAGTCTCAACGTGGATTCTCATACTTATCCCTCCCTCTTTTATGCTGGCTGGGAGGGGGGAGGAGAAACCCCACAATAATAAATTCAGTACCAACCTCTTCAAAATTTATGAGACTTTTACGCCTTTTTTTGTTCATTTCATTTTCTTCTGCATTTCTTTCAGCCTAGAAACAATGGAATCAAGTAAATCCATAAAATCACAGAATTATATGCACATATTCCATCCACAATTGCATATACATCCAACATTCTGTACATATTAAGAGAACAGCTAAAATGAAGACATGCTATCCTGCCTTAGCCAACTTACTTTTCAGTTTAAGGAAGGACAGGAACTGAGATTCTTTTTAGACTGGATTATGGTAAAGCTGGTACTTGAATTACATAACTAACCAACCCTATAAACATTTCCCACTGCAAGGCCTCAGTAGAACTGCAGAACACTTTCAGTCATTGTTAAAATTAATTGTACCTATTTTGCTAAAATTTGCTACTTTTAGCAGACTGCTACACCCAAAGTTATGATGTCTGCCTCATCCATGTATAAAAATGGGACGTTGGATGTCTGATTATCATATCAAAAGGAGGATGTAGATAAAGGCAGCCAAACTTTTGCTGAATTTTACCTTTCAGCTTCTTCTGCAGGTTTTACTTGTTTTTAGAATTGTTGTTTTATATTGTTTTTACTGTCCAGGAGAAAGCTGGGCTTATACATTTTTTATTTGATAAACAAACCTTGGACCAAGGCTATGGTACTGGGGCAGTGAATTAGCCCTTCCGCAACGCCACCTTTCTGCTTTCCCTAGCAGTTTCAGTAGAGCTGATTTCTTTTGAGAAAACAGCACAGGGAAAAGGAAAGGTCTGTTGTAAAATAAATCTAAAAATCAATCTATAAAGAAAGCATTGAGTTAATTATTCCACAAGATGACTTGTACATGTTTAAAGACATGTAGAATGATTACAAGACCCAGTTCAGCCAGGAAATTTGTACACAAGCTTAACAATATATCAGAAACCCATGATTCAGGTTTCCTCTATTGGACATATCATCGTTCTACTTCTGTGATGCCCGAGACTGCTTCCTGTTTAAGTAATGCAGTTGCTGTCAGCCCAGAGTAGTCGCTCCATATTCTAGTGAACTTAAGACCAAACGATAGGTCCTATTTTGAAGACAAGAGGAAAGAAAGCTGAGAAAAACCAACTGTCCAAGGCCACTCTGAGGATTCAAGACTGAGTAAGGATCATTATGAAATCATTAACACTTTCAAAATAATTAATAATTAATGCTTCGGGAAATCTCGGATCTTCAGCTTTCTAAAGTTATGACAGCTAGGAAAGTGTTGCCTTAGATCCTTGATTCCATAAAGTACTGAGGCATACAAATCTTTAAGCACAGATTATTTCAAGCGTAGTCATTTAGTTCAGAAGACCAAACTACAGAATAATTTAGGGCCAACATGAATCAACAATGCCAGCTGTAGTCGTCCTGTTTGTGGCTTCCTAGAGGCACCTGGTTGGCCACTGTGTGAACAGACTGCTGGACTAAATGGACCTTGGTCTGATCCAGCAGGGCCTTTCTTATGTTCTTATGTTAACAGGTTCAAATTAATGAGAAGGGAATATGAGAAATTATCTGATCTATCAATTAGTGATTTAAACATTAGAGCAGCCATTAAAAACTCACTCTGGGCTCTGATTCAGTTTACCATAACGGCAAAGCATACTTTAAAGAAAGATATTAATTATAATATTTCACCCCTTTTCCACCCTGGAAGATACCAACTTGTGTATTTCTTCCATTTAGCTGTCAAGATCAGCAACAGGGTACAGCTCTGCAATCTGCAGTGCCATCAGTAAAAAAAAAGAGAGACCAAGAACAAAGAAACTGGCTTCCTTTTTATATTTCCACTGCTTATAATAACTCATCACAGAGGGAACAGCAGTTACCCAACCCTAACGTCTGGTCTGATCTCAAAAGAAACAGATGACAGTATGTTAAATGTTGAGTCTTCCAAGCACCAGCTCTCACTAACATAATATCACGTCCTGTATAAGCATTACTCTGCCTAGCAAGACTAAACACTGTGGTGGCACAATATGTTCTGCTGGAGTTTGGACATTTCCTGCTCACAGGACAACAGAACGCAACAATCCAAAAATCGTACACAATGGTAATCTCGGGCAAATAAATGTTTTTCCCTGTCCAAACACAAAGGCACCAACCACAATATATTGTATTCGAATTCTGAGCATGAAAAGTATTTTCATTATAAAAGACGCTCTAAACCCACTTAATCGGCCCTGCAGGAAGCCTCTGTTCCTTACTGACATTAAGAAAAACATTCAGGACATTGTTAGCAACAGGTTGTATTGGGCTGTATAAACTAATCACAAGCAGAGGCAGCAACACTTCCCCACCCTATTTTCAATTATTAACTTCACATTATGAATAGCAGCCTAGGTAACTACCCTTATTTTACTTATCTGGGCACACAGGAGGTTTTGTGGAGTAATTGAGAAAATGGTGGGAGGGGGATAAGATTAACCCCCCTCCCACAATATCAGGGTGTCAATCAAGGTTCCATATATAGCAGCTTTTATATTTTAAAAAATAGTGAGATCCAAACATGTTCTTAAGAAAACATAATTATGTTTAAATATTCTAAGAGAGCCAGTGTGGTGTGACCTGCTGGGTGACCTTGGGCCAGTCACAGTTCTCTTAGAACTCTCTCAGCCCACGTGGAGGCAGGCAATGGCGAACCACCTCTGGACGTCTCTTGCCTTGAAGACCCTACAGGGTCGCCCCATAAATCAGCTGTGACTTGACGGCACTTTCCATGACCACCATTCCACACCTAAGGTGATAAACAACGGCTCTGACAACTATAATGGTCCCAAGGATTAAACACTAAGGTTTTTCATTTTCCTTGGCTCATTCTTGATCAAAATAATCATGAATACTTAAATTGTAAACTTCTGGGCAGGCTTTTGCTTATTTTCAGTATTTGATGTGTGTCTGGTCTCGTTCTGTCTGGTGCCTGAACCAATAAATACTGCACTACTATTAGCAGTTGGAACCCTTTACATTACTATTAGTATTAGCATTTTGCTTATCCAACCTGGGATGAGAAAACCTGGGATGAGAGGGGTCGTGGCTCAGTGGTAGAGCCTCTGCTTGGCATGCAGAAGGTCCCAGGTTCAATCCCCAACATATCCAGTTAAAGGGACTAGGTAAGTAGGTGATGTGAAGGACCTCTACCTGAGACCTTGGATGTGTTTTGTTTGGGTTTATCTTTTTTTTATATAAAAAAAGACACATTATATATGTTTTTCATCTTTTTGCCATCTTGGTGGCAAACAGGTTAGATGAGGTTAGAATGGCAGGATATAAATTTTATAAATAAATAGAACTGAGGGACAATGTAAATGAGGGAACTGAGGGACAAATGAAGGAGGAAGCAAGTTCAAGATGCTATCTGAATTAAAGTGTAGCACGCAACACTAAACACAAAGTGTTCTGATTTATGAGGCACTCAGCAGTGTAACATTTTTTTCAAGACCTAATAAGAGCATCTGAGAGCTGATATTCATACCATGAATAAAAGTTACAAGTCTCTCATATTTTTAACAATCTACTTTGCCAGAAGATTGCTTTAGGAAGGATTAAAGGGTTTTTTTGGGGGGGGGGGTTCAGTTTGATTTTTGACAGCCTGACTTCTGTTGAATACGTGTGCCAGCTCTGTTTTGTTTGCGTTGCTCAGTGAAGAAATGTTTCCTAAAAAGGGCATCCGATTAATGGTTGGTAGCTGAGCATTCATATGATTTGAAGACGTTATTTATAGAATGGGCAACATAGGAATGTGTAGTGATCTTATACTTTGTGTTAGGAGGGGTTTGCTCAAACCTTTGCTACAGTCATGAGTTTGAAAAGACATGGTGCTAAAATATTATTTCACAGCTTTTATATCCTCGCTCCCAGTGATGGCCAAACACATTTTTCATCTTTGCAGCTTGCCAGTGACCTACTTAACATATACTTGTTCTACCATAGTTTTGATTTTATGATTCAGTTAATCTGGAACTACCTTCTGGAATATTTTATTACACAGTAAGTAATAAAATCTAAACACTGATTAAAACTAACTAAAGTGTAAAATTATTTTCAACCCAAATAGATACTTTCCCCAACAAATGAAAACACAATTACAGATACTCCGCCCCTGTCTACAAAGGTATCTTCAGGAAGTTTCAAAGTTAACCTAGAAAAATGGTTACATTGTGGTTACATTGTGGTGTCTGGTAAGTATAAATAGGGGTTAAATTAGGTTGTCTGCATCCTGGAGAGCTAGAACCAGCTGTTTAGGAATGGTTAAAACACATGTCAGTTATATTAAAACAGCCACAGGGGCCACTACTGGAGTTAAAAAAGGAAACATGTACGTAAAGTGAAAATTGGGTCAGAAGCTAAAACTATTTTGCACCATTAATACTAAAACTAAGTTGACCAAAGTATGTTTTGTGAGTTTAGGAAAGAGTGGAACCCTAAAAAGGTAAAACAAAACTCTAAGTTAGGGACTGCATATAAACATTAAAACAGTGTCTTGTACAACTGTAAATTTCCTTGTAGATAAAAGGATTATTAGGATCCTACTAAACTATTAGTTTCAATAATTTGGTGGTGGGTTCACATGTGATAGGTTAACTTTCTCAACCCCACACTTGATGGCCTCCCTGATCTAATAGAATGGATGTTGTCCAAATCTACTGACCCTCATTTTTATTTAGCTCTATGTATACATGCATGCACACATGCATTCTCTGATTTCTTGCTATATCTGTTATCCAAACCCAGCAATGTATTGTTTAAATATCTCCCACTGCAGAAAGTATTAGAGGAGATTTAGTTGAAAGTTCCTCTCTCTCACGTGACTTTGAATAGTGTTACCACTAGTCACTGAACAAGCAAGACATTTTTGTAAATACCAGCACAAATACCCGTCGTGGCTTGATATACTTCTACACTGGCCATCAAAGCCTCAAGACAGTTAATAGCAAGGCATGATGAAGACAACCACCTCTGTTCATCATCAGTATCTTATAAACTAAGACATAATGCCTCCATTTTTAGCTATCATAGATAATAGCTAATAAAAGACCTAGCCTCCATTAATTTGCATAGTGATTTTGTAACCTGTTGCCAATAGCCATATATTTTGGTAATGAATTTGGTATAATAATTATACATGCATGAAGCCCTCTTTTAATTTTTAAAAACCTACTGTACTGGATCCAACAAACCATGTATGGATTTTTCTTAGCTTCCCTGAAAAGCTTCTTCTGAGGTCAAGGATCCTTGAGAACAACATGGATCATGGCATGGGAAATTGTAGTGAGATGGATAAATCCACATATTCCTTTACGTGTGCCTTCTTTAGATTCAAGCCACTATCAAATTTGATTATGGACACTAGGTCTCAGTGTCTCAAGAAATAATTTAAATGGTCATATATTGCGTCTGAGATTTAAAACATTACTATAGTACAAAAACAATGGTTTTGCGCCCTTACAATTCCACCCCCCCTAAACTTTGTTAAACAATAAGCAAGATTCTTACTTTAGGTACTCTCTTCCTTGGAAATGTTAAGTTGTTGTAATTATTAGAGATGAACGTTGATGATTTTGCTGAACAAAGGCCACTTTTTTCTCCATTTTGCTTGTCAGTAGCATCTGTTCAAATGCACAATAAATCATTGCAAATAAATGTGTTACCCAGCACTTGTAAAACTCATATTAAGCTAGCAAAAGTACTCCTTTTTAAA
This sequence comes from Euleptes europaea, assembly GCF_029931775.1. Taxonomy (NCBI): domain Eukaryota; kingdom Metazoa; phylum Chordata; class Lepidosauria; order Squamata; family Sphaerodactylidae; genus Euleptes; species Euleptes europaea. Next base: position 82,235,213 of record NC_079317.1, read on the forward strand.
AGTAGCAGTAGCACTGTAATCAACCTTTACGGTAAAACAAGTCTCCTTTTGCTTTTCCCTACGATGCAAAACCCAATGTTTACATACATTGTCCTGCCATGTTCAACATAGTTTATTATCAGGTCACTGTGAATAAGATTTCAGCCAGAAACCTAGAAGGCTTATTTTATTTACTGTATTTGTAGTGCTCTTTTTCACTGAAACTCAAAGTGGATTGCACAGTGTAAACTGATGTATAAACAGTGTAAACAGTCTATATGAAGAGACATCTGATAAAAACTGTGAAGGCTGATACAGTCAATATGATGCACATCAAGTGAACAATGTACTAGGGGATTACCAAATTCTGAATGAGCATAGCATATTAGACATGATTCAGAGTGTGGATATAGTGAAGTAAAATGGTAGTACAACAGTAGAAAACAATGAAACGACAATGGAGTAATATGTGCAGCAAACTGATAATGTGTCATTTATGCAGTGGTATAACCTGAAGTCCCTGTCCCTACATAAATCACATCCCTGAACTATTCTAAGAACATAAGAAAGACCATGCTGGATCAGAGCAAGGTCCATCAAGTCCTGCAGTCTGTTCACACAGTGGCAAACCAGGTGCTTCTAGGAAACCCACAAACAAGACGACTGCAGCAGCATTGTCCTGCCTGTGTTCCAAAGCACCTAATATAATAGGCATGCTCATCTTATCTGGGAGAGAATAGGTAACCATCATGATTAGTAGCCATTTTTACTAATAGCCATGAATAACTCTCTCCTCCATGAACATGTCCACTCCCCTCTTAAAGCCTTAAAGTTGGCAGCCTTCACTAGGGCTGTCGATTCGGTTCCATCCAAACCGCAAAATGGCGGTAAACCACGGTCCTGAACTCGGCAAGTTCGGGGGACTGCGGAAAAAATTTGGCAGGTTCGAGATCCCCCAACCTGCCTTTTCCCGCCTTTAAAGAGCTCTCTGGAAGGCAAGCAAGCTTGTCTTCCAGAGAGCTCAACCCGGCAGGGGACAGGATCGCCTTCCCTTTCCCCCCCAATCTCCCGGGCGATCCTGGCCTTTGGATTGCCTTCCCTCCCCCCAATCTCAGCGGAGCAGTTTAAAGCCCCCCTGCTCGCCTTCCCGGGTCTCCTGGGAAAGCGGGCGGGGGGCTCTTTGAACTGCTCCGCACTGCCAAGACCCGCCCGCCTTCTCGGGGCTCCAAGGAAAGCGGGCGGGTGGCTCTTTAAACTGATCCGTGCTGCCATGGCTGCCAGGGTGGATCACTTTAAAGAGCCACCCGCCCGCTTTCCTGGGAGCCCTGAGAAGGCGGGCGGGTGGGTCTTTGCAGTGTGGATCTGTTTAAAGAGCCACCCGCCCGCCTTCTCCGGGCTCCCAAGAAGGCGGGCGGATGGCTCTTTAAACTGATCCCCACTGCCAGCTTTATTCGGCCGAATTTATTCAGGAACGCGGAATTCCAAGCCAAATTCCACGAATTCGAATAGGGGGAGTTCGGTGTTTGGCGTTTCCCGAATAAAAACGGGACGAATTTTGCCAAATCTGAATTTCCCCCCAAAAAAATGTTCAACAGCCCTAGCTATCATCACATCCTGGGGCAGGGAGTTCTCCAGGATGTCTTCTGTTATAGTATAGTCTTATTATCTTTACAGAAAAGCTCTTCTGAAGCCCATTTTACAAAATGTGCACCTCAGGCAGGCCATTCCCTGAGGAGGAAGCCACAATGCACATGTAGGGCCAGTTGTTGCTCTTTGCAGGGCTGCACCTGCAGAAGGCCCTGAACAGATGAGTGGGGCTGTCCTGGTGGAACATAGGAGGACAGGCAATCCTGCGGATATGAGGATCCAAAGCCATGCAGGGCTTTGTATGTGACCTTGAATTGGACCCATTAGCTGACAGGCAGCCAATGTAGTGACTGCACAATGTGTGCAATGTGCATGTCTCATTTAGCTCCTGATAACTGGAGATACAGTTATCAGGAGTCTCAGGTAAAGTGACACACATAGTGTGAATTACGATAGCCTGATCTTGATGTTACTGTGGCATGGATCCAGGTGGCTAGATCAGCTGAGTCAAGGCAGGGAGCCATCTTCCAGACTAGACAAAGTTGGAAGAAAGCATTTTTGAAGCTGCATTAACTTGCTTCTTTAACAGTAATGCTAGATCCAGTATAATCTCTAGGCTCTTAACGAAGTCAGAGAGGTCAGGTGAACTCCATCAAAGGTAGGAAGTGCAATGTCCTTCAAGGCCTCAGCCTGGCCAACTAGCATTGCTTCCATCTTATCAGGATGCAGTTCCAATTTTTTTTCCCTTAGGCATTTAACTGCAGCAGTCAGGCAGTGATTCAAGTCCTCTAAAGCAATGATTCTCAACCTTTTTCTGACCGTGGCCCCCTTCCAACCTTGTTTCCTTTCTGTGGCTCCCTGTCCTACCAGTAGAAAGGTAGCTATTTAAATGTTTTGTTTGTAAATAGCCAAGGAACAAAGAAGCATAAACAGCCACACAAAATGCACACAGCAATTTTCACCGGTGCCCCCCTTAGAATATTCTGGGGCCCCCCCGGGGGGGGCCATATGGCCCCAGGTTGAGAACCACTGGTTCTAAAGCATCACTAAGGTATTTGGATCAAAAGATACAGAGCTGGGTGCTGTCAGCATATGACATGTAATTCAAAAGCTACATATGGTTTTACCTAAAACCTCTAAACAGAGGTTGAATAGTGAGGTGGGTAAGACCTGTGGCACCTGGTAGGACAAGTCCCAAACTGATACCTGATCTCCAACAGCAATCCTTTGAGTCCATTCCACGAAAAACCGTTTAAACCAATCCAAAGTACATTCTCTCATACCTAATTCTGTCTCTAAATATTTCAACAAGATAGTGTGATCTTCTGTATCAAAGGCAGCAGATAAACCCAGCAGGAACAACAAAGAAGCACGGCCTTCGTCTGCCTTCAGATGGAAATCATTAGCTAAGGCTTTCCATCCCATAGCCTGGCCTGAAATAAGACTGAAAACTATCCAGAGCAGATGAGATATCAAAAAAGACCTGGAGTTGGTCTGCCGCTGTTCTCTCAATAACCCTGACCAAAGGCAAACCCGTTAGATAACTAACCTGTGCATCTTAGGCTGCAATTCTATATGCATATGAACTTGGGAGTAAGCCCCACTAAACGTTGAGATTTACTCCTGAGCAGACATGCAGAGGATTACACTTCTATAACAACAACAGGCCACCGGTTATTCTTGACAGCTGCTCCACAAATATGAAGTTCCATTTTTGGTTGTTGTTTTTTTGCCAAACTCTTAAGACTGAGCACCTTTGGAAGCATATGTATATATGTATAGATGTTGTCTACATAAGTTCCTTTTTGTGTCAGTTTGTATTTTCCTTTATGTTAACAGCAAGTACTTTTATAGAGGAGAGCTAAATGCAAAGTTAAATGCAAAGATACAAAATGATCAAGTGTCAAGTAGCCAATTTTATAATAGCAATTATATATTGTTTGTTTGTAGAAAACATAACCCATGAGCAACGTTAAGTATTTCCCCCATTTCCTTTTAAAGTAGCTACAGTGGTTCAGCATTCCAGAGATGTTATATTGGCACTGCAAGAAAAACTTTGGCTCAACTGCAGCAGCAAATCAAGAAAACTGTAAAAGAAAGTAATAACCCAACTTCTCCTACAAGCAAAAACAACCCAGTATGGCTTACCAACTGTTCTCAAAGGTGTTCCCCTAAATAGTTCATAGAATTTTGAGAGGTACATGACCATAGTAAGCTTATCAGGCTCTCCCGCAGACACCATCTCTTTCCCAGTAGTGATGGGAGGAATTCCAAACTCCCGCTCAGCAGTGTCAAATGCCAGCTGGTTGTTTTTGACAGCATCTTCTTCATTCAGAGAATCAAAGTCACTGGGAGATTAAGAGAAACAGAAACAAACCATGACGGGTAGCCCGTGTTAGTCTGTCACTAACAGTAGAAAAGAGCAAGAGTTCAGTAGCACCTTAAAGACTAACAAAATTTCTGCCAAGATATGAGCCACAGCTCACAAAAGCTCATACCCTGCCAGAAATTTTGTTATGAACAAACCATGTCAGTGAAGAAGAGCTCCTTTCTGGCACTTTGGGAAATTTCCCGCTCAATTTCTTTTCCTCCTTTTGAAACATAGTTTTAAATAAACCCCGGAAAGGCTGCTGCCATACTCCAGAAAATTTTGTTCAGGAAGAGTCAAAAAAGGAAAGGAAAAGGAAAAAAACACACCCTCAGACACACACACAGTCAGTTTATTTCACAATCTGTTTCAAATATCTTGGCAAATAAAGGTTAAGATTTACCCAAATGTAAATAAATGTTAAAACTTTAAAAAGCTGGCTAAATTGAATCTCAGCAGTCTAGTAATCAGTAGAGTGCTGTCCTTGGCCCTGAGTAAAAGTCCAGCCTTTTCCTTGAACTTACTGGGTGGCCTTGAGAAGATATGCAATTTCTTTTAAAACAAAATAATCTGGAATTGCCTTGGTTTACCAAGTAGATTTCTTAGTTAGATATGAGCAACAAAGGACAATTTCAGAACGAAAATGGATTTTGCATAAGAAGAAACATCATTCAGGATCGATACATTTTAATACATTAAATTTCCCTGGATTTTTTTGCACAGGATGTCTGAGTGTCCAAATGGGTTTCACCTGGTTGTTCCAACAAAACTTGGTACAAGGACTTCTAGGATTCCAAATTATCATCTGTATTTTTATCCCTCCCTTCCTCTAAGGAGTTCAGGATGCACGCCTGATTTGCCCATCCTACATTTTTATCAGCACAACAACTATGTGAGGCATGCTGGGTGGATAGATAGCCCAAGCACACGGCCCGAGGCCACGCAGGGAGCTTCATGGCTGAGCTTGCATCTGCCTGATCTTAACTGGATATTTTAAGGACTACACTACCCCAGATACAGAGAGATGTCATCCCAGATGTAACAATTTCTTCAAATATATAAAAGATACAAAGTGTTTCCACACAAAAAAAGATTATTAACAACTTCCAATGCTCCAAAGATTTGATGGTGAAATGTGCCCTGAAAAGGACTATAATTGATCATTAATAGCAGTGCAGGATTTATACCAAGAATCTCCAGGGGTCAGCTTTAGAGCCCATTTTTAGTGTCAGGACTGAACTTGGACAGCTGTACATTTTCCCCAAGTGGAAGCAGCAGTTGAGGAAAACAATTTTGGTAGGGGAAAAAAGCCAGTGAGAAAACATCCCCTTTCCTTACCACTGCTCTGTTCACTTGGGCAATGTCCCCTCAAGACATTCTCATCTCCCCTTTGTAATGTATTGCACGGCACCAAGACTGATGTATTTTCAGAACAGAATTACAGAATTCTACCTTTTGTGTGTATAGGATTTTTCTGTTTTAAGCTTCAAAATACCATAAATTGGTGGTAACAAACCTTGCCTCCGCATTGCTCGCATGGTTCATAGGGATAACCCCCTACATTTTAATTCAACAAACTCTAGATTAAAGTCTCCTTCTGGTATTTTCTGTTTTCTTTAACTTTTAATTTAATATTCATGGCAACCAGTATTATTCACATTCATTTTAATGGAAATGACTGGGAAAAGAATAGAACACTTTACAGGCAGAAAGATCGTTCCAAAACTCAGGGGTTTGGCTAGCAGATGAAGACTGTTCCCACCATGATGGCAGAAGTAATGCCTTTCTCCCCAGTTCTTTTGCATTTTGAAGGTGAAAACCGAGAAACCTTTCTTTTCTCTACTTTGGAAATCCAATACATAAATTTAAACATGTCTCTTTAAGTTGCATAACATTGGTTGAACACTGTGCATAAAAGACGCGACATATCAACTACATCTGAAAGACAGGGAGACACAAGTACAGTAGATTGCTTTGGTTGCAGTCTCCCAAAATGGGTATGCTTTTAAATACCAAATTGGCAAGATCGAACTCTAATTCCAGAAACTGCAATGCAAATATTCTGGAAGTTGTGTATTGATTGCTACAAATGCTCCTGGAAGAGAAATATTAGAGTATATTAGAATATAATAGTGTTTTCCTACAAACATGCTCTTCCCATGTATATTTTCAAGGCCTTATAGCAATTTCCTTCTCAAAAAAGAAAACTGCCAAACAACTTGGACTTCTACTAAAGTAAGCAAAAACCATACCGTTAAAATCTCAAATAGCCTTTGAAACTGTATACCTTACATTTTCAGCTCTGGGCCAAGGACATCTAAGGGGGAAAAACTGAGCAAAGAAATGCATATAGTTGCAAAACAGATGTTAAAAAGGGAAACAAAACCATCTTCTGTTTTGACTGGCCTTGCCCAAGTCTATACTTTTATGATCAACCTGGCAAAGCCTACAATTAGCAAGCATTACACACATATGAAAACTTACATGAGGTCAGGTTTGAAGCGATGCATAATTGCACACAAGGCAAGGCCGCTCCTCCATGAAGTAGTGAGATCTGTGACACTAACATTCCTGTATCCTTCTGTCTGTTTCTGACACCAAGTTAAAAGCTTGTTTGGCCTAATGTCAGATTCTGAAATTACAAGTTAAACAAAGTTTTAGCCACCAGTTCTAAACTCTCAGCTTCCACCCTGCTATAAAATGCAAAAATTACACCAAACAGGACATGTTTAATACCATGTCTGCAAAGACCGATTGATCTTCTGATGGAGCTCACTCTTTCAAGATGGCACTGCTGTAGCTCGTTTGTAATGTATAAGTGCTTCACCTAAAGAAAGAGGGACACAATGCAATAATAATCAGCCCAGTCCAACTACTTTCAGTATTCAAGCCTGAATTCTCAATCTCTAAATAATTAATACATTGCCCCTTGGCAATGCAGCATGAGAACTTACCCAAAACCACCCAAGATAGGGAGAGGAACTGCATATTTCTTAGTAGTCCAATGTATCTCTAATTCTCACTGGAGGGGTTGTGGCTCAGTGGTAGAGCATCTGCTTGGCATGCAGAAGGTCCCAGGTTCAATCCCCGGCATCTCCAGTTAAAGGGACTGGGCAAGTAGGTGATGTGAAACACCTCTGCCTGAGACCCTGACAAGCTGCTGCTGGTCTGACTTTGATGGACCAAGGGTCAGATTCAGTATAAGACAGCTTCATGTGTTCATGAACAGCAGCCAGAGAATCAACAGGCTGGGATTTTCCCTATGTACCATGTAGGGCTTTATTCTCTCAGCCATGCTCCTCAACATTTGTATATTGGATTTGTTGCAGGATGAGATTGTCCAGAGTTTTCGGGCTTAATGCCATCAAAATGCAGATGATGCTCAGCTCCATACTTCATTATTGAAGTTTCCAGAAATATCCATTTCAGGTCTGAAACAGCACTTTGAGACTAAGGCAGAACAAGCTGAAGCCAAATCCATACAAGAAAGAGGTAATGTTGGTTAGGAAGACAAATGTTCTAGAGGGGCTGGCCCCCACTTGTGGAAGGAATGAGTTGGCAGTTGAAGAACAGATTACGACCCAGCCTTGCTGGTTGAAAAACAGTTTGGTGTGTAGCAGGTCAAGAGTGCATTTGGTTCATCAACTCTCTCCTTTCTTAGCCATCCTGGCCATGCTATAATTCATGCTCTTGTAACGTCACAGCTGGATTGGTGTAAAACATTCTACATTGCCCTTGAAGACGACCCAGAAACTACAACTCATTCCAAATGAGGCAGCCTGATTATTGTAAAGGGCTAGCTGATAGGAACATCTCACCTAGTCCAAAACAGCTATATTAGCTGCTAGTTGGTTTCTGAGTTCAATTCACGGCACTGGTTATGACCTTCACGGTCTAGCACTTATGTATATGTCCCCATGTGCCAACTATGATCTTCAGCAACCCACCTGAAATCAATTAGAGCCCTTGCCTTTTCTATTAATAGCTTCCATTCTGTGGAAAGGGCTCCCTGAGGAGGTGACCTGGGGCCCCATTTCTAGAATTTTTTAGGAGATACTGCAAGCCCATTTTATTTGCCAGAGCTTTTAATGGGGAGTCTCCATATTTTAAGTTGTGATTTGTTAAGTCACCTTGAGCTATAACGAAAGACCAGTAATAGATATTTAGACACTTGTTTTATGGGAATTCAACACTGTAACTTAGATAAAGGAACTTCTATGACCCAGTACATCTTTTTGATATTGTTCATCAGTGTGTACTTCACAATTCCCATCTTCTCCCTCCTTACCTGATGAGGCCGAACACAGCTCGAATTCAAGTTTGGATAACGTGTTGCAGGATCAATGGTGTACTGGTCAAAGTTCTTAGTGAGATTCTCCGGTGTTGTCTGAGGTAAGAGTCTATAAAGGCTTTCTCTGAAAGGAAAAATGAGGGGTTGTTTTTAAGAGGCACAAAAGATTATTTAATTTATTTATTTTTACCATTTGTGCTCCTGGCTATATTTAGAAGTTGGGCAACTCTGAATATATTGTCTGAGCATGAGAAGTGTTTGGGTGGGGAAAACACAGACACAGGCATAAGTATTTCTTCCTGAGGCAGGAAAATAGCTAGGAAAAAATGAGGTTACCTCTTTGAAAAGCATCTGGCTTTGATTTTCCCTTCACACAAGAACGAACTCCTCCTCTAACCACAAGACAGCAGTGGACAGTTACCCAGCTGTCATTAGTCAGTTTGTCTTTCCATTTGCAACTATACTGTGTTTTTGTCATTCACAAACATGTGCTTTGTCAGCCCTTATGTGACCTTTTCGAAGCCCAGGCTTTCCTCACTACCATAGGTAATGTATGTGTGTGTAAAGTGCCGTCAAGTCGCAGCCGACTTCTGCCGACCCCTTATGGGGTTTTCAAGGCAAGAGACTAACAGAGGTGGTTTGCCAGTGCCTTCCTCTGTGTAGCGACCCTGGACTTCCTTGGTGGTATCCCATCCAAATACTAACCAGGGCTGACCCTGCTTAGCTTTTGAGATCTGACGAGATCAGGCTAGCCTGGGCCATCCAGGTCAGGGCACCATAGGCAATACTATCCCCAAATAAATCAATGTCTGTGTCCCTCTCCTTGGGATGGGGGGGGGAGAGGAAAAGGCAGGATTAAGACACACTGAGACCCTAAACTGTGAGAACTTTAAGAGGCCTCGCAGCTTTGCCAAAAATAATAATTTTATAATTTTAGTAAACAAAAAGTTTTTAGAGGTCCTTTAAAATCCAAGTCCCCGAATGCTATCTTACCTAGCTTTTATACAAATCTAGCCCTGGTCAAAGATTAAATAGGAACAGAAAAGAAAGGAACAAATCTGATGAAATTTAAAACACAGCTACAGAGGTATCCATATGGTATCCATATGGCGTATTGGAGTAGAATGAAGGAAGAGCAAAGCAGAGGTGATACTGGGCAGGACTTTCTTATCTTCTGGCCTTTGGCCATATGAAGACCTTTATCCATCATAAGCTAAAATGTAGGAATGATGTTGCCAGTGAAGACAAGCAAGCATCATCAACTCAACCCTCTAGGCACACTGAAGATTAGGAGGAGGCAGACAGAGAGAGATCATCAGTGACATCAAGTAAATAAGATTGCATAGAAGTCTGCTGTCCTAGTTTAGTCAAATAAAACAGCTACATCCTCATTCCAAGATAAACCACAACACACACAGTTAAAACAGCTTCCAAACACATGCAGCAGTCTCTGGGGTAGGTTGCCAACCTCCAAGTAGGTTACACTTAGATAAGGATTAGCCTGCTGTAATGGAAACTATAACAAAAAGACAGCAGAAAATGCTAATAACCACACAATGTTGCAAAGATGCTAATAGAAATATAATCTAGTATCCAAATATCCAAATTCTAAATCTACAATTATGTAACAGTCAGGTATAAACCCACAAAATCCCTATAAATACAGGGGAAACGGATGAGTCCAACACGATGCTTATGATATCCAGAGCTTGTCCAGTGCTGCTTTCAGTCTTGCCACAAAACAGTCAAGTTGTCAAGTAGAGAGTGGTAACAGTTCCACACTTCAAATATTGGCAGAGGAAAATTCAAGAACCCATCAAATCAAAGACAGGGATCCGGTATTCATCCTGTTTTGAAATACCTCTTCATCAGGGTTCAACACTGACTGCATAATAGCTAGTTCTGTGTTGAATGGAACAGCAATGTTATATAACCTCCAAGTAGGGCCTGGAGATTTCCCAGAATTACAACTAATCTCCAGGCCATAGAGGAAAATGGCTGCTTTGGAGGGTGAACTCTATGGCATCATACCTTGCTGAGCTCTCTCCCCCTCCTTAAATCCCACCCTCCCCAGGCTCCACGTTCAAAATCTCCAGGAATTTCCCATCCCAGAGTTAGCAACCCTACTTTGGGGCCATGTTAAAAATTAGACATATTTGTTAGCAGAAAACAGGATCGGGCCCTGGTGCAGTTGAGCCAATAACCACACCAAGGGGGTGAAAGGAAAAAGTTTATTACTGTGATCACAAAAATAGGTGCTCACTCACAGTCCAAGAGGTTGTACATGGAGAAGCACACTGTCACTCATAACCACAAACAATTTAAAGCATCACATTTCCTCCTTCCATTATACATATTTGGAAGTACACTGATTCTCGCTTACTGATTAGCACATCTACCCATCACAATTGGAGCATGCCTAAAGCTTACTATATTATATAACCAAACTTTCACTGCACTTGTGTCCCCATCCTCAGAGGAGGACCACTTTCTGACAAGAGGTATATTTTGCCAGTTTCCACATCACTAAGCAACTTTAGTTCATTCTTCTGCAGGGTCAACTAGACAGTGTTGTGGTTTTCCATGGTGTTTGTGCAATTCCAGATGTTCTCTTATTCCTCTTATCTAACCACTTCCCATCAAAGCTGTGAACACTAGACACATCTAAATATGACTTCAGCTAAGTTAGACTTTAGCTAAGCACATCTGATCATGATTAAACCTTCAATCATTATGAGGGTCTTGTTCTCCTTGACCCAGGGTCCCATTTTGATGATAATATACAAATGTATTTTCACCAGAGACTCATGTAGCTAAGGGGAAGGCACAGAAACCTTTGAAATAAATAATAAAAGGCCATTTAGCAGGAATGTGCTGTGAAGGCGGGGAAGGGTGAATCAAGTCAAGATACAGCTCAGAGACATTAACCAATGCATCATCCAGATTTGTTATAGATGTGAACTTTACTTCTGTCTCTAAGTGGAGATTTCTGTGGCCCTAACTAATACTGTTCTTTATTTTAACTGACGAGAGCCAACATATTTTGGGCTGCTGTATTCTCATTAAAGGGCACAAGCATTGAAAAAATACTCTGGAGGGGAGGGAGAGGAAGGGCAAGAGTAGCATTTGCTGCCAAGTACATGGAATCAAACGCGTACATGGAATCACTGCCAGTGGTAGCGTTGGCTACTACAAGAAGTACCTCATCCCCAGCCTGCAGAACTGCCTATTTGCCAGGGTGTTCAAGCAAAACCTTGGCCCCTGTACCTAGCAGATGCAGCACCAGAGAACAGAACGGCTTGGGCAAACAGAAGTTATTGCTTATAAAGAAGCAAAGCCTTCCCCAATCCAGTGAGCCTGCACAGAATGAGGAAAATACTTCAGGAAAACGGAGGAGGAGGACGAGGAGAAGGAGAAGAAGAGTTGGTTTTTATATGCCGACTTTACCACTTAAGGCAGACTCAAACCGGCTTACAATCACCTTCCCTCCCTCTCCCCACAACAGACACCCTGTGAGCTGGGTGAGGCTGAGAAAGCATGACTTGCCCAAGGTCACCCAGCTGGCTTTGTGTGTAGAAGTGGGGAAACAAATCCAGCTCACCAGATTAGTGTCCGCTGCATATGTGGAGGAATGGGGAATCAAACCCTGTTTTCCAGATCGGACTCCACTGCTCCAAACCACTGCCCTTAACCACTACACCATGCTGGCTCTCATACAAATCAGTACAATCCTGTTTGATGGCAACTTTGTTCATTGATTATTATATCCACCAATTACTTATCTACTGCCTTACTCTCTCCCCTTCTCTCTAACATCCAGAAACTCTGAAGTTTGAGAACAAGTTAGTCAGGCAGCAATGTAGCACAGTATGTACCCAAAAGGAACACAACTCTGAATGCAAGATGACCCCCCCACACAAAATGTTAGACACAAAAGGTTTTTTATACATACTTGCAACACTATTACAACTTGTACATACTTGCAATTTGTAAGTCAATGTAAGATGACCCCTTCTTTTTCAAGTGGGACACCCAGAAATATACTCAGTATACATACACAAACTCAGCAGCAATTGCACAGAGTAAAAATAAACTACATGGAGTTATCATCAGATGCAACAGAGTACAGTAGCACTTCAAAATGGCACTCATTGGCACCATAGTGCTCATGTCCTTCTTCCCCAAAGCTAATCCTCGATGGAAAAGGACACGCTTCAGAAGATCCCAGGAGGAATCACTATTCTGTCTGCAGGGGACCCCTAGATCCTGTACTCCCCATGGCAGCCCATTACCTGTTCTCAAAACTTCAGTAATTTCACACAGTCTCAGCAAGGACAGGAATCCCTGGATTACAGGAAAGAGTCACATTCTATACTACATAGAAGTGTGAAAAATTTATAGCTTGAAGTGGTTTTAAGACAAACATCAAGATAAAATTCTATCTTTCCAGGAATCCCACCTGTACCACTTACCACTAGACATTTTCACCATATGCAGTTCTTAAATTTGTGATAAGAAACTCTTCTGGATACTTTGGGGACATCTAATCATTCTCTGTAGTCATTAAGCAATCACAGGTACTCTGACGTGCTCTGGACTTGCTAAGACCATGTTGCATAGTTAAGATGGCGGCCAAAACAGATTTTGGATCAAGAAGAGTACGGTTTGAGAAATTGTTGTTTGAAGACAAGAAGGGATAGGGGAGATGCCTACCTTTCTGCAAGGATGTCAAGAGGGAGCTTTCCCTGTGCCCAACTTCTCACCATCCACGCCGTGTCGAACGCAGCCAGGAACCCTCTTGCGCAGCCAGTACCCATTGGCCAGAATGGCTGTTTAAGTAATATTCACATTTTAAACATTTAGAACATAAGAAGAAAAAAAAGGCCCTGCTGGATGTGACTAAGGCCCATCACGTCCAGCAGTCTGTTCACACAGTGGCCAACCAAGTGTCTCTAGGAAGCCACAAACAAGATGACTGCAGCAGCACCATCCTGCCTGTGTCCCACAGCCCCTAAGATAATAGGCATGCTCCTCTGATCCTGGAGAGAATAGATATGCAGCATGACTAGTATCCATTTTAACTAATAGCCATGAATACCCCTTTCCTCCATGAATATGTCCACTACCCTTTTAAAGCCTTCCAAGTTGGCAGCCATCACCACATCCTGGGGCAGGGAGTTCCACAATTTAACTATGCGTTGTGTGAAAAAATTCTACCTTTTATTTGTTTTGAATCTGTCACCCCCCAGCTTCAACAGATGACCTCATGATCTAGTATTATGGGAGAGGGAGAAAAACGTCTCCCTGCCCACTCTCTCCAAACCATGCATAATTTTATAGACCTCTATAATGTCTCCCCTTAGCCTCCTTCTTTCCATTACCATTACCATTCTTTCCATTACCATTACCATTCCCAAACGAAAGAAGTCTGCTCCTTTCTTTCACAACTGCATATACCTTGCTTATATACTAGATATTACATACTATGTTTTTAATTTTGTTGGTTATATGAATCATACAGCTGTTTTTAGTCAGGTCATGTTCAACATCCAGCACTCTTTTGCACTGTCCAGCAACTTCAGATAGTAACGGTCCTAACTTGGAATTAAACAGCAACTTTCCAGCCCTCATGGTTGCAGAGATTAGCTTTGAATATATGGTGGTTAAAAATCCTTAAATTGCTCATCTATGTTATAGCAAATACATATGCGCACACTACCTCTAGTAAACTGTCTCCAACAAGAGCAACCAGCAGCTGATGTCTTTGCCTCTCTCGTATTAATGCAGCATTTTCAGAGGCATACATGGAAGTGAAATCAAACATTGCCACATCTGGTTGTCCGTAGTGATTAATTGCAAAATCCAAGGCAGGCAACTGGTAATCAGTGGCAAAATCAGCAGCTTCTCTTGCATAGGATAGTAGACTATCTTGGTTTACATTTCCCCCGCAGAGGAGCATTTCAGTATCAATGTAATCCTAAATGGGAAAGCAGAATGTGTTATAAAAAGGTCAAAAAGAGTCCAGCAACTTCACACATTATAGGAGTATACCAATACTATTGTTATGGACTCTCCCCTTCCCCAAGCATCAAGAAGTTCCAGAAGTAATGTTCATCTGGGTTTGTTCCCTTTGGAGCTGAAAGCACACTGGAGAGTTTTGGAGTTCTAGTACAAGTGGGAACCCGTAAGGACTTGCGGGAGGCATCTCATTTTCCCCTTCCCCCACCCACCATTTCCTCTTTCCTGACCTGGAGATCTCCTGTAATCACAACAGATCTCTCAACTACATAGATCAGTCACCCCTTAGGGTTGCCATCTCCAGGTTGTAAAATTTCTGGAGATTGGGGTGTGTGTGTAAAGGGTGAGGTTAGGAGACCGAAGCAACCTCAGCAGGGAATAATGCCATAGAGTCCACCCTCCAAAGCATCCATTTTCTCCAGGGGAACTGATCTGTCATCTGGAGAGCAACTGTAATTGCAAGAAGAAGTGAGCTGTGACTCACGAAAGCTCATACCCTGCCAGAAAATATTTTTGTTAGTCTTTAAGGTGCTACTAGACTCTTGCTCTTTTCTACTACTGTAATTGCAAGTGATCTCTAGCATTCACCTGGAGATTGGTTACCCTAGTTCTCATGGAGGAAATTGCTGCTTTGGAGGGTGGAATCTATTGCATTATACCTCTCTGATGTCCTTCCCTTCCTCCAACCCCACCCTCCTCAGGCTCTATCCCCTAAATCTCCAGGTGTTTTGTAACCTGGAGTTGGCAAACCCGTCTCTTTCCCACCCAACAGTCAACTCGCAAACCTAGTCAGTTCTGGCCCCAAGGTGCCCTCCTTCAAAGGCCAATATAGGCCTGGAAAGACCCTTCCCCTTCCTTTTGCTGATAGAACCAAGCCTTGAAACTCTATGGTTTCCTAGGACAGCCACTGAGGGAACCCACTGCTTAAAGCTACAGGCACACCTTTTATCATTTTCAGGTTTTTTAAAAAAACAAAGTATTTTTTTTAAGATTTCACATTTTCCTGCAAATCTGGGACCCTTTTCAAGTATGTAGAAAGATCTGTCTTGCCCATTCACAGCTCCAGTCATCGAATTTAAGTGTCCAAAGATTTGGCTGACCTCGCTATCAGAATATAAGATTTGTTTTATTTACAAATGTTCAAGCAGAGCACAGGTGGAGGCAAAGAAGCACTCTTACAAGGCAGCAGATCCAGCACTCTGTATCAGATCCTGAGAGAGATCCTGCACTCAGGGTTGCTTCAACTGAATGGAACAGTAGGATACAAACCACTGGAACAACGAGTGATGTGCTAATGTCTTCTTTTTCCTGTGCTATATTTGTAAATTACATTTCCAGAATTTAAAAGTGTTTTTTTTTTGTCAGCAACTCTGAAGATCTTCATTACACATATAGAAAGTGTTCATTTTGTAAACAATGAAATTGTCAGGACAGACACCGTTGGGTGCCGATAAACTTTCCTGATATATGCAAGGGGCACTTGGCCAGCTTTGGGGATGATTAGAAATGTTTCATTCATTTTCTTATACGTAAGTCACAGATGCTGTTTATACAATACATGGCTCTTTCAAGCCAATAAAGGCTGTACGAAAGAAATATGACACCAAAATAACTTTTTATATACAGCAGTTAAATATTTCATTGCCTTTACACATTCTGAAAAAGACAGATAACGCTTTATCCCAAGTTTAGGTACATACATGAATAATCACTCCCTTTTCAAGGAGACTCTGTTTTTTTGCAGTCATCACAAAATAGTGAGTGCTATCCTTATAATACACAATATTCTCCAGATCGATTCCTAGGGAAGAAACAAAGACATGTGGGGGAGGTGTGGCACACAGAAACACTCATCAATGTAAATAACTTTCTTATCTGTTTGACTAATGTCCTGTACTGTTCCTGTTATGAAATTCGAGCGTCAGTGTGCCAAAGCACATGGGCGAATTTTTTTAAAAACTCCCAAATTATTTTAAAAAATCAATCCCCGTTTATAGATGATACCTACAAGCTCCTAATTTTAAGAGCAGAAAAAATAAATGAAAATCATGCAAGCAGACAGGAAACTTTGCAACAAAACGTGTAATAAAACAAGCTATTTGAGTAAAATAGAAAGCACAACTAAAGAAAAAATGAGTTAATGATTCAATCAATCAATAGCGAAACCATTATTGGCATAAACAACATCTGCAGAGAATGTAATCATACAATTTCTCTCAACAGAGTTTACAGTAACATTTACCAATACACATTGCTTGCTGCAAAAACTTGCCAATTGTGGCCACATCCTTAGTAGACATAAGACAAGCTACCTTGCACTCAACCGGGTGCCACTCCCTACTAGCGAACAATGGGTTGATAAATTTAAGGTGGATTCTCCGATAAAGGGGGCAGAGTTCATGATTCAATGTCTGATCTCCTGCATAGAAAAAAATCTATAGACTAGAGGGACTCCAGCACAATGGCCCATGCTTTCCGAATGTCCTATACACTTTGCTCAAATTTGTAGTCTTATTTTGGAGACACAGAATAGTTGTAACAAGGGTAGTTCATTTCAGAGCTCCAATGAAACAATTTCCTCATGTTAACACCCAACCATACTGCACAATAGAACCTATGTAGCTCATTTTCTAGTTACATACTATCTTAGCTTTTATACTTTATTTAATTTATTAGCCCTCTTTTCATAACATGTTTTAAGTGTCTGCAAAAATGATTTACGTTTCCACAAAGCTCCCCATTTACTAGCATAACATCAATTTTCATAGGCATACTCCCACTATGTATTTGATACATGATGCCAAATATTAATAAATATACATAACTGTGATATTTATGGTCTTAATCAAGACTTGTTAGTTAGCCTCCCTTCCTTTCAGAGACCTGAACTGCACTTTTATATGAAGGTAGGTTTGGGAAGCTTCTGCATGCTGAATTAAAGCCAAAAGCAGCCCAAACAGGCCAATCTCATGGCGCAAGGAGCGCTGGGTTTTGCTTCATCTGCCTCTCCCAAAGTAGCTCCTTATGAGCCTGGGAAAGTTGACTCCTGGGGTTGCAGGGTCCGTGTGGACCAATAGCCATAAGATTAAAATATTTACTGGTACTGTAGAAATTCTACTTGGTGAGCATTGCTTGCATAGGGTTGTCAACCTCCAGGTACTAGCTGGAGATCTCCTGCTATTACAACGGATCTCCAGCTGATAGAGATCAGTTCACCTGGAGAAAATGGCCACTTTGGCAATTGGACTCTATGGCATTGACGCCCCTCCCCGAACCCCACCCTCTGCCCCAAAAACCTCCCACCGGTAGTGAAGAGGGATCTGGCAACCCTATCATTGCAATGTAAACATATACCAACAGACTTGAGGGGGATTTTTTGCATTCAAAGTGGTTCAGTCCATTCATTTGAAACAGATTTTACTATAACAGCAGGAAGCATTCTCGATATTTATGCTTCACGTTAAGGGCAGATTAGACATATCTGCTTTCCTTTAATTTAATGGATACAAGGAGAAATCATTTTTAAAAATATTGTTTCCCCCTCTAATTTATACTTTCAAATACTGACTGTATGTGTGTCTTGTTTTTCTTAACATTTTGTATTTATGGCAATTTTTAAAAACCCTATTACCATAGCATGGTGTAAACCTTGGCTTGAAATCAATAGCACAGATAAAAAGTCATTAACATTGAACTAGCTTGGTTTAAAACAATGCAGTGTGTACTGTTTCCATTGTTTGATTGGCAGCAGGATAAAGCAAACTGATAAAAGATAACTGTAGGAGCCAAAAAAGAAAATCTGACTATCTAAAATATGTTTGCAAGTTTAAACAATAACTCGCAGTACAAACATCCGTACTAAAGGCACAGCCGAAGGAGATTAAATCTACTTGTCTGAAATCAGCAGTGTCATCACTTAATTGGTACCTCATGAATAGCTATTACAGGGTTAAGTTCAGGGATTTATGCTGTGCTTTGCCATGCTTAAAAGGAGAACAGGTGACCCACCTGTTTCTTCTTTCAGATCTTGGAAGAATTTTTGATTGAAGATGAAAGCAACCCCACTGATCTCTTCCACCTTAGCTTCTGCAGTTGTATTTCTGTTTATAAAGTTGGCAGTAATAGCAATAGCCAGTTTCCCACGAAATTCTTTCCTCCTAAAGCCTTGCACAGAAGGAAAAAAAGCACACCAGGATGGTCTGACAATCACCACAAAAGCGTTAAAGATTATAAACGAAATCACCATCCGTCATTGATTCAACACTGATTACTCATTTTGGTTGATTTTTTAGCTGGAAGCTTAAGGCAATATTTGTTTAAAAGGTTTCCAGTCATAGCCTACGGCAACTGGCTTTCCTCCCCAGTCTTAGATCACCAAACCCTACCGTGCCCCTAAAAGAGAAAACTAGAATTTATTGTAAATCCAATTTTAAGCCATGTGGAGATGCCTATTGCACCTGTGCAAAGAAAAGGAGGAATAAAGGAGAATATGAGGTGGTTGCGCCCTGTGCACTCTCTCCTATGCCGTTGCCCACAAGTTCACCCCTTTGGCTTACTTTATGGCTTTGGGGTGAACATGAAGGTGAAGACATACTGACAGACCAGAGTGGAAAGCCCTGCTCTGTGTTCCACAGTGGGACACTGAAAAGGGGTAAGGATACCACAGATTTTGCAACAAACCTGTTCAGCAGTCAAACATGCCTTCTTTGACACTCGCAATCAGACCATGAGCTGAGCCAAGATATGTTCACCTTGCGTTGAGCAACTCAAACAGCTGCCAAACAAGTTTGTAGCAGCTGTTCAGAAGCTGACTTAGAGATGCTCGAGGGATCAAATATAAGTTCGATTCTGATCTCCCAGCACTCCCTGCATGCTAGCCTTGTTGTGCTGGAGCACAGGAAAAGGTTGGGGAGAGGACCAAAAGCCATCTCACAGCTGATGGGGATCAGCTACTAAGGGGCTTCTGATCCATCCCTCCCCCTTCAGAAAAACTGCTGCACAGTGAAGTTGGAGAAGAGAAGGTGCTGGCTTCTGAGCTCCCCATTGCAAGAGGGAGGAAGGAAGAAGGAGTTAATTTTCTTTTAGCTGGTTCCCAAGCTGACAGCTTGGAATGGGGAGCAGGGAATGAAAATCAGCTGGGCAGCTGATCACACCCTCCCCTGGTAAATTTGTGGCATCTCAGCCAATCTGGGCCACAACATTATTTCCAGGATAGAAGATTAGAAGAACATGATTTCCAACTGGTCCCCATGATCAGCTGGGAGTTAGCTCCTGACACCGACCCCACCCCCAAAAAACCTTTGCTTGGTACAGAAGCAAATTTCCACAGCAGAAGATCCCAAGACAGCTCCCAGCTGATCCCTGTTCTGCTGGACCTGGCTTCTGATGGATGAGTTGGCTTTCTCTCTCCTGCTGGGATCTTTGTCTGCTGGCTCATCACACCATTAAGCAGGGCACTTATCCCACGTTGCTTGGGTGTGACTGTTGCCACTTCTACACCCAGTTAGCCCACAGCCTCTGAGGCCTCAGCAACGGAGCCTTGAGTGGAAATTGCCTCCGATGGGCAAGCAGTGGCAAACTGTTGCCATTCAGAGATTTGGAGGCCATGTCTACAACTCATTAACCATAGTGGCCTTTTAAAATTTAAAGGGACATTAGTTTCAAAGACCAGGGTGGCAGCCATTCTAGCTGCGGACTCTCTCCCTTCCTCGCCATTATTGTTGCCAGGGTGCCACTGAAAATAATACCCTTTTAATCCTACATTTCTGTCCTTACAGTAGCCACCAGGGTGGCTAACAATTTAAAACATGCATTTTAAAACCATTAAACAGTGAAAGTCTTCCCGACCAAATTCTGAGTATTTCCAATATTTACAGGGAGAAAAATATCAGGACAGACTTTTATGGTATCTGATCTATTATTTCTTTATTATTTCCATTTGTTACCTCGCTCTTCCCAGCCAAAGCCAGGCTCAGAGCAGCTAGATCTAGGAAATACCAGACCTTCTATCAGCAATATCTGACTGCATACTGAGAGCCAGTGTGGTGTAGTGGTTAAGAGCGGTGGTTTGGAGTGGTGGAGTCTGATCTGGAGAACCGGGTTTGATTCCCCACTCCTCCACATGACCGGAGGAGGCTAATCTGGTGAACTGGGTTGGTTTTCCCACTCCTACACACGAAGCCAGCTGGGTAACCTTGGGCTAGTCACAGCTCTCTTGGCCCCACCTATCTCACAGGGTGTCTCTTGTGGTGAGGGGAAGGGAAGGTGATTGTAAGCCAGTTTGATTTTTCCGTAAGTGGGAGAGAAAGTCGGCATATAACAACCAACTCTTCTTCTTCTTCTTCTACACCCAGAATGGAGCGCTCAGTCCTGCCCTCCCACCTTTTAACTAGCTGACCAAGGGCGCAAGGGAAGGAGGCTTTAAGCCTCCACCCCTTGTTTTCCCAAGTTTATATCTGTAGTCCCACAGCTTTGTTTTGGGTCAGGAAAATGGCAAAAAGAAGAGGCTTAGACTGGAGCCCTGCATGCTGGCTACTGCAATAGAAAAACAACAATACTGGGAGCTCCATACAACAACTAACACGTGCAGCTTGATTTGGTCTTAAGAGCTACTTCAGCAGCAGTTTGGGTGCACTGATGTTTCTTTATTGTCTTCTGCAACATGAAAAGCGTTGAGAAGGGAAACTCATAGTCTCTACATATCCTTGAGGACAAGAGATGAACATACACCAGGGAGCCACCTCCCTCCACAGGTCCTGGGCATGTGTCCTTGTAACCAAACTTCTCCTACATTCTTTACTGTAGCAATTGACAGCAAAAACACCAGTATCTATCTTTTATCTCATCTCTCCTGGCCAGTTTAAGTATCTATGAAATGTGATTGATTCATTTGTGTGGGTGTACTTCTGCAATACCCAAGCAAATGGCTGTATCCTTCCCGATAGTTTTAAATGCTAACGGGTAATTTAGTATTCTTTGACAGAGCTGAATTCAAAAAGGTACCCAATTAAAATCAATGGAAAAAATATAATTAGCAGCAAGTCTGCTCATGTGATACGAAGAAAGCTGCTTAGCTAGTGTCTCACTGAAAACAGCTGAGGAGGGAGTTAGACATTTGTTTAATTATTATTTTGCAGATGCTACAAGATCTTCCTCTCCCTCAGTTTTTATTCACTCATCTATTTGCTGAACATGTACTTTTGACATCAATTCACTCTTCCTAAAGCAATCCATCAGAGATCTTTGTGTGCATATCGGATCTCTAGATGATCCCTATTTTGAATTCATAAAGGTAAACCATGACCGAGAAAGTGCTTTATTACTAATGGACTTTCTCCTTTCATTATAAATCTTTATGTGAAAGTATTATTTTATGTTAAACAGTATCTACACATGCTTAGCACACTGACCTGGGTGGGCTAGGCTAGCCCAATCTTGTCAGATATCGGCTGCTTAGCAGGGTCAGCCCTGGTTAGTACTTGGATGGGAGACCACCAAGGAAGCCCAGAGTTGCTATGCGGAGGCAGGCAATGGCAAACCACCTCTGAACATCTCTTGCCTTGAAAACCCTATGAGGTTGCCATACGTCGGCTGTGACTTAACAGCACTTTCCACCACCACTCATGCTTTTAAAATCAGCAGTGAAATAACTTTAGAAGATCTAAATTAACATTTTTCTTCATGAAAGACTGTAATTTAAAGAGACTATAATTTAAAAAGCATTCATTATTCAATCTGACAGTTATTACAATTTAAGAAAGAAACCTTTGATATCAGGGGTCCTGCCAAATTAGTTTTAGCATTGCATATAACATACCTTCCAAAGTATTTCTGCGGCCATCAGCACCAATAATGACATCAAATTCATATTCTGACAAAGCATGATCCATTGGGAGAAATTCTGCCCGCCAGCCTATTTCTGAAACGAATAAGTCTGTCAGCCAACATACAACTTAACAGTAAGTAAGCATTAGAGTTTGGATTAAACATAACTCCAATTTGTAGAAATTAGGCCTGAGCAACACATTAAGGAAGCTCATGGGAAGTTTTTGTTTAAAGGTTGCAATGGGTCCAGAAACTGCTCTTTGTAGCTAACACATTTGCCACACTCAAGATCACAATCAATACTGTGGTGAATAAGATTAACAGTCAAGAACAGGCCTAACCAGGCTATTCTCATGCTGAAGTTTTAACTACTCAACTTCCCTTTTTGTTAAATAATGAAATAACAGGCTTTCAGAATTCACAACTAGAATTTTAGCTGGTAAAACTATGCACACTATTCTTTAGAAGCCTGTTCCACCGAGGAACCGCTCTAACTGTCAGAAAGTTCTTCCTAATGTTTAGCTGAAAACTCTTTTGATTTAATTTCACCCCGTTGGTTCTGGTCCAACCTTCTGGGGCAACAGAAAACAACTTCGCACCATCCTCTATATGACAGCCCTTCAAGTACTTGAAGATGGTTATCATATCACCTCTCAGTTGTCTCCTGTCCAGGCTAAACATACTGAGAACCATCAACCTTTCTTCATAGGACTTGGTCTCCAGAACCCTCACCATCTTTGTAGCCCTCCTCTGGACATGTTCCAGCTTGTCTACATCCTTCTTGAATTGTAGTGCCGAAAACTGAACACAATACTCTAGGCGAGGTCTAACCAGAGCAGAGCAGTTTGTGTGATCTGGACACTATATTTCTGTTGATAAAGCCCAAAATCACATTTGCCTTTTTAGCTACTGCATCACACTGCTGATTCATGTTCAGTGTCTGGACTACTAAAACCCCTAGATCCTTTTGCACATACTACTGCCAAGCAAGTCTCCCCCATCCTATAGTTAAGGATTTGATTTTTTTCTACCTAAATGCAGAAGAACTTTACATTGATCTCAGCTGAAATTCATTTTATTAGATTTAGCCCAGTTTTCCAGCCTGTCAAGATCATCCTGTATCCTGGCTCTGTCTTCAACCACATTTCCTACCACTCCCAATTTAGTATCATCTGCAACTTTAATAAGCATCCCCTCTATTCCTCCATCCAAATCATGTATAAAGATGTTCCAGCATCCCTCCTTTTTCTTGTCATTTGTCTACTTCTAATATATAATTTCGTTTCATTTTATTAGTTTCAGTTTAGTTTATTAGTTTTGGCTATAACAATTAAATA
Organism: Euleptes europaea; assembly: GCF_029931775.1. NCBI lineage: Eukaryota > Metazoa > Chordata > Lepidosauria > Squamata > Sphaerodactylidae > Euleptes > Euleptes europaea. The sequence continues at coordinate 82,258,617 of NC_079317.1, forward strand.
ACAAACAACATAACAAATAAAACAATGCTTGTAACAGTAAATCACTAAACATATGCTGCAAGAACCAAAAATACATGTAACAATGTTTTAGATCATGTGAAAATTTTGTTTTACGGCAAAAATACAAGCTGTAATTTGCAACATGAAAGTCAAAATAATGGTGTCATCACTTTGCAGATGCTGGAAGAGTCATGATTCAGGTGATAATTGTGTTCTCACTAAAAATATATTTTCTGGAAATATGACTAATGCTGACAATTTTTCAGTAACTCAAAATCTGTTTTGTGTATTCTCAATTTTTTGTACTTTTATTTTGTTTTTGTTTTTTGTTTGTTTGTACTTTTATTGAAGTGGTTATATGCTACCTTTCCTACAAACCATGGCAACTCAAGGTGGGTTACAAAAAAAAGGGATCTGCAGGTAACAGCCCAAAAACATTCCATGCTGGCCATAATTAAACAAGGAATCGAGAATAAATCTGCTGCCATCATACTGCCCTTATACAAATCTATGGTGAGACCACACTTGGAATATAGTTCTGGTCACCACACCTAAAAAAAGGATATTGCAGAGCTTGAGAAGGTGCAGGAAAGAGCAATCAATATGATCAGGGGGCTAGAGCAACTGCCCTATGAGGAGTGGTTAAAACGCTTAGGGCTGTTTAGCTTAGAAAAAAGGCAGGTAAGGGGAGACATGATAGAGGTCTACAAAATTATGCATGGTGTGGAGAGAGTGGAGAGGGAGAAGCTTTTTTCGCTCTCTCATAATACTAGAATGCAGGGTCATCTCTGAAGCTGAGGGTGAGAGATTCAAAAGAGACATAATGTTCTTAAGAAAAAAAGCTATACAATTTCCCCTAAAGATAACACCCACATTATAAAGTTAACTGAAAAATGCCTACCTGAGCCCGGCCTTGGCTGGGGAGGGCAGGGTAGAAGATTGATAAAATAAATAAATACCTAACACAAACAGCCTTACATTTCTTATGAAAGATGGATGGTACAGAGACCTTATAGATCTTCTATAACATTGGAGCCACCAAACATATCGGACCCATTCTACGGCCAAATGGACAGTTCTGGGGGATCTAAGGTTAGCCACAGGCTCATAATAGGAGAGACAGTCCTTCAGCACCTAGCAATGGCCCCAGAAGCATACTGGTAATCTACACAGCTGCTCCAAAATGGTAGTTACATGATTCTTCCTGCAAACTCTGATCAATAGGTGAGTCACCTTATTCTGCACCAATTGTAGCTCCCAGAGTCTTCAAGAACAGCTTTACATAGAGCATGTTTCAATAGTCTAGCCTTGAATTGAGATTACAGAAGTAAATTGTATTTCCTCACCAATAATAGAATAGAATATAAAAAGGATTTTTGTACTGCCTCTCTAAGATCAAAGGATCATTTTTGGAAATCTCAGGGAAGTCAAAGGACCATCTTAGAGGAAACTTTGGCAGGTTATGTTATGTAATTTTCCAGTCAATTATGAAATATTTGTGGGGGTTTAATATTTTATTAAGGATACATTTATTTGAGCAAAAATATCCCTAAGGAACTTTTAAATTCCAGCTTTGCAGCCCGTAACTGCTTTCCACTGAAATAGCTCTTAGAAATACCATATAATTTAGTCAAATAATTATAACAAGCCAGGTATTTCCTTCTTTAGAAAAAAAATGAAGTAAATTCTAGTAATATTTAAGCTTAACTTTTGACATTTGTCTTAAATTAAGACAAATATTGAATAGAAGTACACTCTTCCACTGAAAGGATTACGGTTCTCACCTTCATGAGGTAGTTCTTTATTACATTGTTCTGCTAAAAAAAATGAAACTTAATCTACCTGGGAAGAGCCCTCATATTTCAATGTTTATAGAGTTTATATATGTATCACTAATTCTATGATTTTCAAACCTGAAGCAACTTGGCTATCCCAATGAATGTTCCGAAATGTCTATATGTCAAACTTTAGCTTAATTTGCTGTGTTGCTCATGGTGGAAAATAGTAATCCCAACAAGCAATAAACTTCAGTCCTACCAAAATTAAACCGAACAGATACATCACGTATATTTGGCAGCTTTATAGCCAATCAAAACCACTTTGGACTTTTCAATGCTTATGGTTAAAGGATTATATGGCAAAAATGGCCCAAGGCAGTCAGCACATGAGCATAGGATAGAAGTTAACTTTTTCAGACCCTGCCTACTCCTCAACGGTTAACTGAAATGTCAGCAAGATGATGCCTAATCATTGTACCCAACAGGTTAGAACTTTCTAGATATAGGAAAAAATACTGTGTTTTATTTAAATAAAATTAACTTGCTGGGCTTCTTAAAAATAAATTGCATAAATAAATGAGGTTTGTCGTACTTTGATTTTCTTGATCTTCAGGAGGCTCCAAAACTTTCACAAATTCTAAATTCACATGAATTTCCACTCCCAACATCAGTGCAACTTTGAAAAGAATAAGCTGAAGCTGTCTAATACCTATAAAACAGAAATAATATGGCTGTTATTTTAGGATACACATGACTAAACATTATTCTATCACAGCAATTGGAATGGGGAGGAATACATTTTTAAATTAACGAACAATAGGGAAACCTCCAGAAGTGCAATATGTACAAACTAGAAGAAACCAATCAACTGAACAACAGTTAACAATTAAAAAAATTAATTTGGTGGTATTGTTTGTACTTTAAGAACCTGCATTGATCACACTATCACATTAAGACATGACCACTCCCTGTCTTCAATATTTAATGTCTTTTTGGGTTAAACCCATGATAGAGGGAGGGGACTTACAGTCCTCTTTGGGATCCTCTGAACCCCAGGGGCAACGTTTTAAGGATGCCATGGGTTGAAGCAGGAGGTGGGAGTAGGAAGGTGTCATTCCACAAGCAGAACTCTTCTTGTGATTTGTTAGAAGTAGCTGTGTAAAATAGTCTTCATACTACCAGTAGAGCCAAAATAAATGTTTAGGGAGGAAAAGATCCCTTCAAAATATGAAGTCTATTATTTACAAGTAAATACATGGCAATAGCAAGCCTAACAGTCTGAAAGTCTTCTTATGGATAAAAATAAAAGGTAAAGAAGAGCTCTCTCAACCTTGGTGAAAGTTTGAAAGAATATTTCAGCATCAAACTTGCATAATAATTATACAAAAAAATGCTCACAGGAGAAACAGACACTACAAGGTGAATGAGATGCAGAAGCTCAATGAATGATCTAATTCCTTGTTCTTGCAAAAGTACTAGGCACGGACTGCTATGTGTTTGTTGTCTGATACAGCTGTGATATACTGGCACACCGTATCAGGTAAACCGGGGCAATCCTGAACAAGCTCAACTGGATTAGCCAGAATTTATTTGCGCATAACTTGGCAATTAATTGCACCATCTATATCTGACAGGAAGAGAGAAAAATATTTAGCATGAGTCTGTGCAGAATGTGCATATTTTATCAAACACAGCAAACCCGCTCTCATTTCTCATGGTCAGTATACTTACTAATATGATCTATGGATCCTGCGCAGAACTTCCCATAAAACTTTTTGGCTCCCAGACTTCGAAGGTCATGAATAGTAAAAGGCCAAAGGTGAAGAACATTGTTTCTTGAAAAAGTGTCCCGCTTCTCCACAACAACAACTTTGACTCCCAGGAAGGCAAGTTCTATGGCAGTCCGCAAACCACAGGGGCCACCTCCAACAATCAAGCACTGAGGAGAGAGGGAAAAAGAAAGCAATCATAATAGGAAATAGGCTTTGGAAATAGGCTTTAAAATGGATGACAAAGATCTCATAATATTTTCATAATAAACCTTTAATGGCATATAAATTGTTACAATTGGTACAAACAATGGTCATAAATCTTAAAACAGGTGAAATAAAATCATAGCCAGTAACATCAGATATCAGAGGTTGTAAGTTTTTGGACATTTATCACTTCTACTAAAAAATTGGCGACATCCACAGTAACCTCTGGAGCTGAATCATTCATTAGAAATTGACATTTAACTTTAATAGACAGGTAAAACTTGGGATGTAACCAGTTTTTTAACCATTTTCTATGAGGTGTTTCGTATAGAGAGCAATCACATAAAATATGTTCAATTGTATCCAAGGAATTTGAATTACAGGAGCAAATCCGTTCTTGGATTGGGATTTGATGGAACCTTCCATACAGTATCCTAGATGGGAAGGCATTGATCCTGGCAAGAGAAAAAGCTCTACGGAGAGTAGGGATATCCAAATTATAAAAATAATGGGGAATGACAAAGATCTTCTGAACCATTCAGTGAAACTTTTCTCAGTCTACTTTCTTTTTGCTATTTATGAAAGCCAGGATTATATTATAGGATGATTTAATTGAACTTAACTTGTAAATTATCCCACCAGGTCCAGACATTAAGGAAGTCAATAGAGGTGTAATCTCAGGTAGAATCAGGTAATTCCACCAGCAGAATGCTATCTGGCTTCATACCTATTGGTTCTGGCCTCATTCACCAGTTGGAGCAACCTTGCCTTTCCATTACAGACTGATACACACCCTAACCTTTCCATATAGGGCAGGCCACAATGCTGGAATGAATAAATTAAATGAAGTATATATGTACAAGAGACCTGCTTGTTTTGTTTTTGTAAGTGATAGAAACACACTATTCAAAATCTTATTCAGACAGAACTTGTGTAGAAAAGCAACTGTGATCTTAGATGGGGGAAAAAGAGTACAACTGGAATGAGGAAGGGCAAGAAGAGTCTAGCTTTCCATTGTGTTTGTGAATCTCTGGACTGGAGCAACATTACAGGCAGGAGACCATGCTCCAGATGTGAGTAAATTCCCTCATCATCATGCCCAACGCAGCTGATGGGACAATTCATGTGGACCAATTCATTTCCAGCCACAAACAAGTGTTTTAAGTCCAAGGATTGTCCAGGGGGAGAAATATCTGATGGCCGCAGCAGCTCGAACATGCAACAAAAGCACCACTCATCCACTAATCATTTCCTAGGGTTGGTTTCGTTCTAACAAATTCTAGATGTATTGTCGAAGGCTTTCACTGTCAGAGTTCATTGGTTCTTGTAGGTTATCCGGGCTGTGTAACCGTGGTCTTGGAATTTTATTTCCTGACGTTTTGCCAGCAGCTGTGGCAGGCATCTTCAGAGTAGTAACACTGAAGGACAGTGTCTCTCAGTGTCAAGTGTGTAGGAAGAGTCAGAGAGGGGTTGGGTTTGAGCTGAGTACTGTCCTGCAGACGTAATGTGCTAATCATTGTCCTGTAAGTATCAAGATAATGTACTAATGAGAGTGTGGTATGTTAATATGGAAGCATTGTATCCTGAAATGATCTGGTAATGTGTGAAATCCAAAGCTAATCTGCATGGCTATTGTTGACTGTAGCCTTTGTTAGTCTGGAGGTTTTTCAGGGCAGGAAGCCAAGCCTTATTCATTCTTAAACTCTCTTCCTTTCTGTTAAAGTTGTGCTGATGTTTATGAATTTCAATGGCTTCTCTGTGCAATCTGACAAAATAGTTGGTAGAATTGTCCAGTCTTTCAGTGTCTTGGAATAAGACCCTGTGTCCTGTTTGTGTCAGTCCATGTTCAGCCACTGCTGATTTCTCAGGAGTATATCGTATACCTTGCAGCTGTGGAGAAGTTTACATCGGGACCACAAAGCGCAGCATACAAACAAGGATAAAAGAACGTGAAAGATACTGCAGACTTGGCCAACCTGAGAAATCAGCAGTGGCTGAACATGGACTGACCCCTCTCTGACTCTTCCTACACACTTGACACTGAGAGACACTGTCCTTCAGTGTTACTACTCTGAAGATGCCTGCCACAGCTGCTGGCGAAACGTCAGGAAAGAAAATTTCAAGACCACGGTTACACAGCCAGGATAACCTACAAGAACCAAATTCTAGATGCTTTACTGTGAAATTAAGTGACAGATGCTATAGTAAATGTACTAATAGCATGAACCAATTGATCCAAGTATACGGATCAGAAAAATCTGGCCCAGATGCTATCAAGAACTGAGAATCAGAATGGTTGATATGGGCTTGGGAAGTCTGTCTCAGGACACACTTCTTGTGATTTACATGACAACTCAGAGTTCTGCAATGCGATTTATTGCTGCTTTTCTTAGCAGTCAATCTGCTAGTATAGGACCAGTGGCACCCTAACCTGGCACTATCATACTTCCTGTTTTACTCAAGGGCCCACAGGGAAGCATAAATAGCCCCAGAACAAGCCAATCTGAGAGATCCCTGTGATACTACAATTCAGCACTGCACGACCACTCAGCTCAGCAGTACCACCAACGGTACAATTGAAATTACCCGTTAACTTAAAGGGCTGGTCCTCCCCTGGTTTTACTCTAGTGAGACCAATGCACCTTAGTTAATGACCAGACATTCCTCCCACGGAACTGTTTTCCTAAGAAAGCAACTTTGAAGAATACAATTGATTTATTGCAATCACTCTATGAATTCAATTCCTGTAAATATTGTCTTAAAATCTTGTGCAATAAATACAGACGTATGCAATCTGAACAACGATATAAGAACAGACTTCCATGTATGACTTCCCACATGACATCCTCTGCCGTTTCCAAACAAAATACACAATGAAATGTTTTCAGGTGTTACATATAAAAAGTATTCCAAAGTATTCATACACTGAAGACACAGGCCACTATTTCTGACCATATCTCACATGCATATTACTGAGAGGTTGCTGATCAATGACCATTTCAGAACCCTACTCTACAGACAGAAAGGCTGATTCTGCATGGGGTTTCCCTTTCATCCTTGCTGTGAGCCCAAAGGCATTCACAGTAGCAATGGAGTTTCCACATGCGGTTCCATCCCATGTTTTCCCCTTCTACCTGCTATCCCATCCTCCTCAACCACTGGCTGGCTTTTTTGCCATTTAATTTTTTTTAAAAAAAATCAGTAGTTGTAAACTCTTTAGCAATATTACAAGAGAGAATGGTTTTTTAAAAAAAACAAAAAAACAGCAAAAACGTGCTGGAGGTGGAGAGGAAGAGGTACCAGATGCGGGTAGGCTTCATCCATACTTTCCCCAGACTCAGTTAAGGAAAAATCACAGTGGAGTCAGGGGAACCTAGGAAGACAAGGAAGCACAGCAATGTCATGTGGAAGCCACAATAAAAACCAATGTGAGCGGGTGGGTTGGTACGTGGCAAGGTGGATCAAAACTCTGTAGAGAAGCAGCCTGAGAGACAGAAATACTTTGATTTGTTGCTTTCAATCATCCAGAGCCTGTGGTCTTAGATCCATTATGTCTTTTTTAGAAGTGCTTAGTATACAGACTTGGACTTGTGATTCTAAATGGTTCACAGTTTCGAGAAGATTCTTAGGGAGTGCCTGAAGTTCACATTAATGTGCTACTGCATATGGTCTGAGGGGAGCCCTAAGGAGTCTCTCAAGTTAATAGTGTAAGCCTATATAAAACTAGGTAAATAAATAGCTATTTCCTTATGCACAGCATGAAGCAAAAAACTAAGTCTGCTCCTCAGTAACCTCTTTCCCCACTATATCACTGGTACAAAACCTTTTGTTTATCCACCTTGAAAGTTCAACAGGCTTGGTCACTGACATTACATTAATTATGATGCATTTTAAGCGCGCAATTAGCAGAAGTCCTTATTTTTGAAAAAAATTGCAATTTAACCTTGGATATATTGAGAACATGCCTTTTAACAGAATTTCAAACAGAATTTCAATAGATATTAATGAGTTTTGTATTTGTTTGGACTGGATATATTTGAAGTGGGGGAATCGGTTGTAAACCACCCTGAGCCTGACTTGGTCAGGAAAGGGTGGGTTAGAAATTGAATGAATACATACAAAAATAAACCTTGATAAGAATATTTGTCAACTCACCTCTCATCCCTAAAATCTGAAGTAGCTAGCAACTATTCTAAATCTCCAATTCCACCAGTCAAAGTGACCAATGCAAGAAGCACAGGCTAATATTATACATTGTTCATTTGTTTTGTTTTTACTCAGAACACTTTTACAAACCTTGGCTGTGAAGGGGGGGGAATCCAATTTTTGTTCACAGGTCATTAAATTTGTCATTAAGTCATTTCAAATGTCACTTTGAGAGCAAAGTAATTTTTATTCAGTTTAAACTAAAAGATTGTCTATGCTAATCTAACAGACTACTTCCATTATATGCCTTATGTAAATATTAATATGGTAAACTTACACATCTTCTCTAAATTGAAGATAGTTTAGCTTTTACTTGAACAGATATTATGTTTCCATAGCATCTCTGGAAAATAACTTCTGTTTCTATGCAAGGTGATTTTTCCCACGCAAGTACTGACCCCCCTGTTCCATCAGTTTAACTCAAGCAAAAAAAAAGAGGGGGGACGGACAGTCAGAGTTTCCTGGATTTCAGTTGAACTTAATTCAAATGAAGTGCAAGGGATACATTTTTGCTGATTCTCTCTTGAACATGCAGCCCCACAGTGTTTTCAAAGGTCACTTCAATTCTTAAGACTGGTTTTTTGATGTGGGAGAACCAGGGTTGCCAACATCCAGGTAATAGCTGGAGATCTCCTGCTACAACAACTGATCTCTCTTCTATGCCATTAAAAGTTTTTGTATTTGACAACTGATCTCCAGCCAATAGAGATCAGTTCACCTGGAGAAAATGGCTGCTTTGGCAATTGGACTCTATGGTGTTGAAGTGCCTCCCCGCCCCAAAAACCTCCCACCAGTGGTGAAGAGGGACCTGGCAACCCTAGGGAGAACATGAACTGGAATGTGCAGGTGGTAAAAATCTAATGGAAAATTCAGTGCACTCACAGTTTAGTATGATCCTCCCCAATCGTTTGGCTTTTGAGTTAATATGTAATATGTTCAGACAATATCCCAGCAAAAGTTATATGTTCTCAGTAAAATAAATAAAAAGGATTTAGTACACTTTTAGTGGCTCATTCTCAGCTGATGCTTCTCCTTCAGTCATAAACAAATTGTTAATTGTGTGTTGTGGTTTTTCTTTACCGTTAAAAATAAAGTGGTTGACTGAAATGTGGAGAATCCAGTTTTTAACTTTTAAATATTTTTAATCATAGTAAAAAAAAAATGTTTTTTCTTAAAATACCATAAAACCCAAACAAATCCATTCTAGACAGATTAACTGATAAGTGTTACAGACTTCATTACAGAAGTGAACAACAAAGCACTTAAATACATAATCCCTTTCCAAATCAGTGACATTATTCATGCCATTTCAGCTCTTTGCTAGATTAGGAATTGTGTGTGGACCTTAAACTCTTTGGATTTACAATTGCGTTGGAGAGAAGGGGGGGAACGCCTGAATTCAACGTCTCTGGCACCTGAATGCTTCAGCGCCTGACCCCGGCCTCACAGGACACAGGACTACCATAGCTTTTAAGGATACATTATACCATTAAACTACCATGCAAAAGGAGCCATTTTATGGGACAAGTGGTCTGACATATAAAGGGACAACTGATGATGCCCCAACACTATCAGAAATGACACTACCATGTTACAGTAGGCACTGCCCAGTGGACACCCCACCTGTAAGAGCAGAACTTCAAGTGCGGCACATATTTACTGCACAGCCAATTCACAGTATAAGCATCAAAAATATTAATGCAGTGAATTAAATCTGCACCAAGTGGAAACTAACTGGGCAAATAGTAGTATCTGTGTTACAGCATGAGTCTTACTGAGCTGGGTTTCCTCAGCAGCTTCTACACCAGAAGTTTCATTCAGGTTTTTTTCCAACTTCCAGATGGGTAGGAGAAAGACTTCCCTTTCCAGGTTAGCTGGGGAGGGGAAAAATGCTACAAACAGCAACACATTTCTGGGCAGTGAGTAAGACGTGGAAAACAGCATTTGCCTGCAACTCTCTTTTTCATATGAGCAAGCAGACATGAAGCTAAAGCAGGTTCATATCTTTTACTGCATGGACCTTCCACAAAGTTTTACTGAATAGAACAAACTTTTGGGAACTAAGATTTCCTTCTTCCTAAAAAGGTCTATGTAGCCTCCCCTGCTGCTCAGCCAAACATTTTCTAGAAGGAAAAACAACAACAACAACCCAATATGAGACCTGGAACCCACTGAAATGCAAAAACACATAACCTGACTACCACATAACAGGAAGAGAGGGAGCAGGAGTTATTACCTCACTGGTATCAAGGCCAAAACCACAGGCAGGAGAACTAGCAAGCCAGGGACAAGAATCACAAGCCAAACAACAAAAGGTGTAGTAGAATGAGGAATAAGCCAAAGGTCAGAGCCATGGAGAAATCATTCCACCACTAAGTAGGGTTGCCAACTCCAGGTACTAGCTGGAGATCTCCTGCTATTACAACTGATCTCCAGCTGACAGAGATTTCAATGCCATAGAGTCCAATTGCCAAAGTGGCCATTTTCTCCAGGTGAAGTCCCTCCCCTCACCAAACCCCACCCTCCCCAGGCTCCGCCCCCAAAATCCCCAGGTGTTTCCCAACCCGGAGCTGGCAACCCTACCACTGAGTGCCCTCAACTGAAGATCTCAGCTTATGCTCCTCCCAGTATGCATACCAAGAGGAAGGATGATGACACTCTTTGCATCAAAACTAGAAGCAGGTCCTTCCAAAAGGCAGTAAAAAAAGGTTGCCCTAGACCTCACGATCCAACAGATGGGACCCTGATCCACCTGGAAGTCCCAGCACCAGGTGGTCCCAACTTGTGAGTTTAGACAAGTGTCCTAATACCTCAGTATTTTGTTTTTGTTTTGTTGTTTAAATTTGTAATTGTCAGGAACAAATCTGCATCGCAATTGGTTTGTCCAAAGGGATATTTAAAATATATTTGGAAGTAAACACTGAAACTCTTACATCAGACAAGGATGCAGAAGCAAGAGTGTTTTGTGAAAAGTAGCATTTCAAATGCAGATCAGACAGGTTTTAATCAGAGAAGTCTGACACTCCCACTAATGGCCCATTCTTTGACTCCAGTTAAAGATATTCAATTACCTCCTACCTAAGAAGTCACTTCCTAACTTTTTAATTAAACCAGCCAGGATAGTCAATTTATTCTTCACATTAGCATGATTTGGAATATGAAGATGACAACTAACTAGTATGATACATAAAGGAAAAATGTGAACAAGAAAGGCCAGAGAGATTTATGATTATGCTAGTGAATAAATCCCCATGTACTTGAGAGATCTTTAATTCTACTGACCATGTTGGTTGTTTGTGTTAACTCTTTTGAGGCACATTCAAACCAGAAATCACAGCTGTACTCTATTGGGATCCTGTTTTATTTTTCCTATTATCCTCTGTACTCAGGGTCTGATCTCCAGTCCCCAACCACAAATCTCTAAGGGTTTTTTTTAAAAAAAATATATATTTTCTCCATCAGTATGTACATTCATTGAAAGAAGACCTCTGTCAAATAAAAGATTAGGAATAGACAAGAGGGCCCCCACGAAATTCACAGGGGGGATCTCATCTCCCCCTTCCCCCCTCACCTTTCAGTCTGGCTGCAGCCAGACGGGCCTGCCAGCGACTCCCGGGTGCCACCGCCACAGCCGAGCTGCTTTTCCCTCTCTCCCCATGCCTTTCCCTTTCTCTCTCTCTCTCAGCAGGTGAGTGTGCTGGCTAGCTGCCAATGCTCAGGCCTCCACTTGCAGTGTCTCTGAGATACTGCTCCAGGCGGCTGGCAACAGCAGGGAGAGGGTAAAGCAGAGTCCAAAGAACAAGTCCATTTGTCAAAGCCAGAAATCAGAGTCCAGTACTTGCCAAATCAGAGTTACAGTTTGTAGTCCAGGTAGCCAGTCCAAGGTTGAGGGTCACGGAGAGTCAGAGGTCCAAACAGCCAGTCCAAGGTCTAAAGACACTGAGAGTTGTTCAGGCGGGGGAGGCAGCAGGTTGCTCAGGTATGCACTGCATTGCTTCCTCAACCCTGGGCTATTCAGCTATGGCTTCTCTGTCAGTCCTCCTCCTGCGAGGACTCACAGTTCTGCTGCTGTTCCAGCACATGCCGGTAGGCTTCCTGCCAGGCACTACGTCTTTTAGCCACCAGTGCCTTTCTCTGCTGCTGCCTCCACCTGTCAGCCTTTGCTGCCTTAGTAGCTTGAGGGCTCACAGCTGGGCCACTGGGTCCAGGCTCTGAGCAGGACAGGGTTGGTTCTGCCATGACTTCTGACTGCAAGTCTTGTGCCTGCTCTGGAGAGTCACCAGCTGTCAGCCTCCTCGCCAGGCTGTGCTGAATCAGGCCCCACTTCAGGCTGCGAGGTCAGAGGCAGCTCCATTGGGGCTGAATTCTCCTGGTAGAGTTCCTCCCCTGAGGAAGACCCATTCTCCAGGGACTGCCCCATGGCAGTGAGCATGCCAAGAGCTGTGCCCCCCTCCCCTCTTTCTCTCCCTCTTAATGAGTGGCCGCTCCAAGGCCTCTGCGGGGAGGTGCCTCTCTCTTTCTCCTTCTTTCACCACAGAGGTTCAGGGTTGCTATGCAGAGGCAGGCTGTACCAAACCACCTCTGTTTATCTCTTGCCATGAAAATGCTATTGGGGTCCGCCGTGTTGGCTGTGACTTGATGGCCCTTTCCACCACCAATAATTACTTGTGAAATTGAACAAAACTAGCAGCTTTGTGTTCCTTTTTAAAAAAAAACAAGGATAGGAGAGCAATCATTGACTGAACCAAAATATACTTGCACGTTACAAAACACATTTTTTCTGATACAAAGTTCTGCCTGCCAAGAAGAAATGCTGATGCACCTTCAGAAAAGACTTGCACCTCCAGAAAAGGCAATTTGTGTTCAACAATGGCAAGAGAGGCAAACTATCGCAACTGAAGACTGGCAATTGTTTTTATGTTTGCGCAATACTCTTCAAAGCAAATCTGCCCGAGAAAATGTCAGAAAAAAATGGTGTGCACAGAGTAAGGGAACTATTCTCTCCAACTGGTGGGAATAAAGGTTAATAGACACTAGACCTATATTTCTAGATATTCCTATGCAAAAAAAGTAAAGGTGTTGGAGAATTTGGACACTACTTGGAATTACTTCTCAAAATATGATTCGATATGTTCTGGTATTGCAATGTTATGGTTAATTTTCTTTAAGGGGGAGAAGAAATACATCATCTTAGTTCTGAACTCTGTACTCTCCCCTTTTTAAAAACTGGACACATGACTGCCTGCCAGAGAGGCCTGACCATTGGGAACATTAGGATAACAGGATTTACAAGAACAGCTAAACTGCCAACCCTAGAGAGCTGAAAATCCAAATCCACACCCTCTTTTTACATTTGAACATATGAATGATCTTGCATCAAAATTCACTCTGTCCCAATCCCCCCCTCCTTAACAGACCTATTTTGGATGTTCTTTAAAGAGGATAGAGGTATATGAAAAAACAGATCCCATGTTAAGCATTAGTGGGGCAACACATTATTGTGTTGGACAGACTTTAAGGAATATGGCTCCAAGGTTCAAATGAAGTAGAAGGACACTTTAACTGGTTATGCGGAAAGTTCCTCAGGCAATTGAAGTTCTTTGTTCTTGAACCATAACAGCACAGCACCAAAAATTAAATGGAAACAGACAGTTCCTTTAAGTATATTCAGGGCAGTAACATGCAAGGTGGAGAAAAGGTAGAACCCTACTATCTAGACTTTTTCAGGGCAAACAACAAGCCTTCGGCCTATTGGTATATACAAGTCATTTCTTTGCTTCCAGCATTCCAATTCTCTTCTCAGCTTCCTTTGAAAATGTTACCCACTCTGACTACTAGATCATCCCTTATGGAGATCCCCAACAAACCTCTCAAGGACATACCTAATTGCCCCCTTTTAACCCTCATGCTTCTTGGCATGTGACATGACTCCTCATCCTCTCAACACCTTTATTATCTTAGGCTTCCCACCTTGATTTCATCTTGGAATTCCAGTCAGAAGCTAACTCATCTATATCCTAAGCTGTCCTGCAGTTCAACTGTTCCCTTCTCAATCATCCTCTGAGGTCATCACCTTCTTCTGTGCAACATCTGACTAAACAGAGATGTAACATGTGTAGTCCTTTTCAGAAACAATTCTGATTCAAAGGGCTATTGCCAAGGGTAAAATATGTAATACAATTATGCATTGCTGATCATTTCCTATATGGGCTGATTGAAAGGCTTAGTATACTCAAGCGAAATTATATAACCATAACAAGTAAATATTGTAATTCAGGTATCCTGCAAGAAGGTATGAGAGTATACTTAGATCCCCCCTCCTTTTAAGACTTGTTTATATTTTAGAATTACAAATAATTTGCTAAAATAGTAGAAGGTATAGACTTATATATAATCGCTCTAAATAATAGCTGACTAAGAGCCCCGTTGTGCAGAGTGGTAAGCTGCATTACTGCAGTCAAAAACTCTACTCACGACCTGAGTTCGATCCCAACGGAAGTCGGTTTCAGGTAGCCGGCTCAAGGTTGACTCAGCCTTCCATCCTTCTGATGTCAGTAAAATGAGTACCCAGTTTGCTGGTAAGCTGCAGTACTGCAGTCAAAAACTCTACTCACGACCTGAGTTCAATCCCAACGGAAGTCAGTTTCAGGTAGCAGGCTCAAGGTTGACTCAGCCTTCCATCCTTCTGATTTCAGTAAAATGAGTACCCAGTTTGCTGGGGGTAAAGTGTAAACGACTGAAGAAGGCAATGGCAAACCACCCCGTAAACATAGTCTGCCTAGTAAACGTAAGGATGTGACATCACCCCATGGGTCAGGAATGACCCAGTGCTTGCACAGTGGACTACCTTTAATGTCTTGTCTTGGATATGTTAAATGTGTATATGTTGTGTGTTTTGTTTGATGTTGTTCTGAAAATAAAAATTCACTTTAAAAAAAGAAGCAATTCTGATTTTGGAAAATCCTGTAAAAGTTAGCTGACCTGTCTGACTTGCAATGGCTTATTGCAAGGCTATGAACAAATATGCTTACAAAGTATCTTTTCTATGCATGACCTACACTGAAGTCATTACTCAACAACCCATTGCCAATGGGCTGATATAATTTAGCCTAATTTAAGGTCTAGATACAAAATGTTCCAAGGGTCAAATAGTTTGTTTTCTTTTCAGATAATTGTGTCCTTTATATCATCATCAAGTCTTGCTAAAACAATAGCCTAAAAACTCTGAAACATAAAAGCCAAATCACACAAGCCAATCTAAACGCAGAATGTTTGCAGTAACTACTGCAAACATTTTTGCTTAATGGCCCTTCTATCCACCAACAGCCAACAGGAAACAAAGACGGAGAACAAAGGAAACACCTGGATAATGTCAGTACCCCTACTACAAGTTTTGAAACCCAATGCTATCAAAATCTCCCCCACAAATCTAGTTTCCTGTTAGGTACGATACCAAACAGCTATCCTGACAAATGTGCCATTGAAACTTAGTGGGGAAAGTGGCTATAAGGTGCCTCATCTATCATGACAATGGGCACAATGGTGCAAACTATTAAAAAAATACAACACTAAGGGGTATTCTTCACAGAGATTTGCTGCTGTTTCGATGCTGATTTGTGTCGGAGGCAAATTTTGGTTATTCACTGCAGATCCGTGTTTTCCGCCACTGAGCAAAATAAGCCGGGTTAAAAGAGAGGCAATCCAAACCACTTCTGAGCCGTACTTTCCAGTAGAAGAGCGTTTTGTTGCTCGGATACCCATGAAAATTTTTTTGCTTCGCTCCCCGGGACGTCTCCTTTCTCCTCCCCCAAGAACGGTGATTGGCTGGGGGAGTTGCCACTCTAACAGCATCGCACCGGCAGGAGGGAGACCCAGAGCAGACTGGCTGCCCCTCTTCAGAAGGGTGATGGGAGTTTTGGCTTGGATTTGCCGCTCTCAGGATGCCCCCCCCAACACATACACACAGGATCATGGGAAGAGTGGGCGGGATTAGGCGGATTTGGAGCGGTGAGTCGTGAGTGGCAGCAGACGTAAGCAGCGCAGAGAAGTGCGCTGTTTCTCCCGTGAAAAATTGAAAATGCCTCGGGATGGGGGTAGAATCTGCGCTGCCATGAAAAAGCTATTTAAATCAGTTCATTGTTTGCTCCGATTCGAAACCGAAGCAAAATCCACCGTGAAAAATACCCGTAACACTTCCATAAAGTTTCAGGAACAATGAAGTCTGTAATTCCAGACTAATTCTGCTTTGTTATGGTGAAGGCTTTGTACAGTATAGCTGTCAGCCAATTGTGCACAGATGGAAAGCAAATCTGCCTGGCTAGAAGAAGCCATATTCACATAGCTAATCCTAACAGAAGAATAACTTTTTTCTTGTGCGCTAGCTACCAGGTCTTCTATTATATTTATATCACATCTTTCCCGGGTGAACTGGTTTCTGAGGCCTTTTATACACATGTTGTTTCCATGGCAATCACCCCCCACAACTACTTCAGGACTTTGTTTTAATAATGCCCTTCCTTTCCCTCCTTTAGAAGTCACTTTACTCGCTCCCCGCATTTTCTGGATACTGCCAGGAACAGCATCCATAAAACGCAGAGAGAGAGAGAGAGCAAAGTGACTTCTAAATGTTGGAAAAGACGTGCATAGTGAAAACAAAGCCCTGAAGTAATTGGAGGGTGATCGTGAGTGAAACAGGCCTAAGACTGTGTCTGACAAAGGGAGCTCTGACTCTCAAAAGCTTACACCCTGAAACTCTTTTTGGTCTCTAAGGTGCTACTAGGCTCAAATCTAAAGATTTCTAAGAGGTCTACCATCTCAGCAGTGGCCAGACTCAGACCTTCTTAGCTTTAGCAAGGTTGCTTTGTCTCTTGTCTTACACCATACCCTGGGACCAATGATTCAAGTACATATTCACATGTCCAAATGATTCAAGTACATATTCACATCTTTATTTGACAGTTCTTTGGTGGTGAGCAACAGTGGCTGAACTTGCACATCTCCTGGCAATACAGCAATCACCAAACTATTTTACTATCAGCAAAACACACTGAAGCCTGGAGACATTCAGCTCCTATTTCCTTCAGTCTAGCTTGATCATACATAGAGTCAAGAAGTTCTCAGCCAGTTTATCCCCGAGCTAGCTAGGGAATGGTCTCTGCTATATCGTTTTAGTCCAGAGCAGCCATTTGTTTTCCAGAAAGAGTTGCTGCCCAGTGCTTTATCTTGGCTGCTCTATAGCTACTGTATTCTGCTTCAGTGTAGCAAACTCTCTTCCATTAGCTGGATACCTAGAAAGAGAGGCATGCTGACATAAATCCCCAGATAGATACTGACATCAGAAGACTTAAAAGCAGGAGGTAAAACAAGGAAAACCACAAGGAGCAAGCAATAATATAGGACTAGTTTAATGTCATCAGCTTTCAAGAAAAACAGCCAGCTAGTATCGTTTTTACTCTCAGAACATCTAGCTCGGCTTCATCATCCAAATGCTCAACGTTGTTTTAGACAAGCTGAGTTGACATTACAAAGCCTGCTAGTCAGATGTTATCAGAAGCCAATTTAACAGGAAATGTAGAGACAGTTAAGCCACTGCTTTGTCCTACTCACTCTCTTAGAAATGAAGTGTCACCTCTAATGCAGAGACAAATAATGAGAATGTCCTGGTATCAAATGGCAGAAGTCAGCAACAACTTCACCACTTCTAGATGCCATTAAACACATTGCCATGCCTTTCATCCACCTTGATGAAAAATATATATCCATGTTGATTCATTACGGGGGAAAACATAACACAACAATACATTTAACATCATCCAATCACCACACATTAAAAGAGCCCCAGTATATGTGAATGCTTATTCCTGGGGTCACCAAACTGTTTGAGTCTGCAGGCATTCTGATTCAGTGTGGTGGGCACAGCCACAAAATGGCTGCCAATGAAGGTAGAGCCAACCATGAAGGCCCTTGAGCTGTGGTGGCAGCTACTGCCAAACCAATGTTTGTTTGTTTTTTTTTTTAATCTGCATAGCCAGATTTGTCCTGTGGCCAATGAGAGTCCTTGCTGGGCAAAAGCCCAAACTGGCCCAGCCACTTTCTAAAAAAAACCCACTTATTGGGTGCTATGGCCACCAAAGGCACCATATTGGGGACCCAGGGTTACTCACTACTTGGTACACTTCAGCTGGTCCAAAAAAACACAAAAACATTACCCTACTGTTCCTCATTTTGTCTTGGTGAGGCATTCAGTGAACTCATTAAGCTTGCTAGCACTGGTGCTAAGAAAAAGCTCATTACTAACACTTCCTCAGCATGTCCAACCACCCCTAACCTGCTGACTGAGCAAAATATAATGTTCGCATATCAAGACAGACCAGAACAAGAAGAGGAGTTGGTTTTTATATGCTGACTTTCCCTGCCACTTAAGGGAGAATCAAACCGGCTTACAATCACCTTCCCTTCCCCTCCCCACAACAGACACCCTGTGAGGTAGGTGAGGCTGAGAGAGAATGACTTGCCCAAGGTCACCCAGCTGGCTTTGTGTGGAGGAGTGGGGAAACAAATCCAGTTCACCAGATTAGCCTCCACCGCTCATGTGGAGGAGTGGGGAATCAAACCCAGTTCTCCAGATTAGACTCCACCGCTCCAAACCACCGTTCTTAACCACTACACCACACTGGCTCCCCATCAGAAGTGACTAGCACTTCTTCATTAAGAGGCTCATTCACTCCCATCCCCAAACATCTAGTAAAGCATACAAAAACCTGGTCACTACATGCCGCTGCATGCCAACCCAAACCACAAAAAAACCTCTCATTGTGTTTTAGAGATTTTGGCTCAACCATTTCTTACATATTATATTAATTGTATGAAGACATTAATTCTTTAGCATTAAGTACAATGAAATAACATAGGACAATGTAATTATTTCTCTCTAGAGCAACACTTTGTACAGTGCCACAAACAAGAGAGCAATGCTTGACAAAAAAAGTTATGAGATCAGCACAGATTTAAGTACTGTACTCAGCAGACATCTAAGTTTCACACTTTGCTTGCCACCTAGTTTGCATACTTTTACAACATGGCACATGGAAGCTACTCACAGAGCAGTGTGGGAGACACAAAATTATTGCCGGTTCCCAGTGTCCAGGATATGAATCACTCAAAAGAGCCTGATCTTGTAAAAACCATGAGAATAAAAGCTAACTCGGAGACAGAAATCCATGATCAAATATCTCAACATTTTCCCCTTTAAAATCTTATCTGCTGAGGCTTGATAGATCAGGTCAAGGTGCAGGGGGTGGGGGGGATTTTACTCCTTCCCATATGCCTTTTAATCAAATTTAAGTCCTCCCCACCAACTATTTCCTCTGCTGGTACTAATCAGATCCATCTCATCTAGTTTTTGCTCCAACTGCCCATTCAAGAAAAGACTTAAAACAAAAACAAAACCCTGAGCAGTCTCGAATCATCCGTCCACAAAAAAGGTAAAGCCACATTATTAGAGTAAGCATAAGCACAATCAAAACCACACCAATTACAAGGCTTCAAACGATCATCTCCAACCATCAGACAAACATCTTAAAAGGCAGAAACCGAAAAAAGTTGAAAGTTAGCAACTTTGTGCCTAGTGATGAGCTCAGGGGATAGAACTCCATAAACTTATATACAAAGATTACAAGTGCAGGAATTACGAGTATGTCAATTTATGTAGTTTTGTTTATTATATTTATATCACTATTCTTGAAGAAGTCAGTTTTTAGCTTCACAGCAGCTTTAATCTAATTTTCAGTGGCTAAATATTTTCTACACCAAAGAACACATTAACCTGAGTTACGTTTAATGCCCTAACGGTGTCATCTCATCCAATTTTAATCTTTCAAAGATGACTGAAACATATTTTACTTGGCAATAAAAGGCAGGAAATGTGAATAAGGACACCAGAGAGGTTAAATTAATATAACAACCTGACTAAGATCACCCACTAAGCTTCATGGCTGCTCAAGGGTTTGGATGTGGCTTTCCCACAGTCACTGGCTCTCACATTTCCTAAAGGTGCCCCTTCCAACTGCACCCTAAAGCATAGGCTTTCTGGGATAGGAACGCAGGAGCTTGAAATCATCCCGTCAAAAGTTTTCTTCCTTTTGTTTATGGGAGCCCAGCAGCTTTCCTGCACTGGCTATATGCTATACATATATCCCCGTGGAACTACTAGGGTGTTAGGTAAGAATCTGGTATGTTCTGCCTCCTAGGACCAGCGTGACCTCAAAGTAGAGACTGCTCTCGTCTAGATGTGCTTCCTATCACCCATATGCCATAATTATATTTTTACAGCAGACAACAAACCATAAGTAAGGAATCCTTCAAAGATAGCCACAGTAAGGGTCAATGTTTTCATTTGCATTGTCCAGACTAAGTATTTTCTCACAGAAAGACTGCTTATACCAACAGCAGTAAAACCAACTTTGGTCCTTTATAAGATATTTAAAAGAAGTGACAAATCAAATAAATCATAAACCCTGGTTTTTAATGATGAAGAGATGGGAGGGAATGGAATAATCCTACATACACTGTCATGAATTTCTGAGGTACACAATGCAATAACGACATTAGGAACATAAGAAAGGCCCTGCTGGATCAGACCAAGGCCCATCAAGTCCAGCAGTCTGTTCACACAGTGGCCAACCAGGTGCCTCTAGGAAGCCACTAACAAGACGAGTACAGCAGCACCATCCTGCCTGTGTTCCACCGCACCCAAAATAATAGGCATACTCCTCTGATACTAGAGAGAATAGGTGTGCAGCATGACTAGTATCCATTCTAACTAACAGCCATGAATACCCCTCTCCTCCATGAATATGTCCACTCCCCTCTTAAAGCCCTCCCCTTTTAAAGTCCACTCCCCTCTTAAAGCCCTTTGTAATTATATAAAGGATGTTGCTTGAAATGGTCTGGAGAGAAAATATTTTTTGAAGCCTGAGATATATCCCATATTTTAATTTGTTATTAGGACAGTTTGAAACATACATACATCAGTAATACTGTGATCACATGAAAAAATCAAGTCATTTTCCCCCTCCTACAAGCCTTCTGACAAGACATGTCCCTTCCTTTTAGGCACCAATCATTTCCTGTCAATTTCCTGTTCAGTCTGACCATGGGAAATGCATAGCTGCTCTGCCTTCTGACCAATCAGAAACATGTTTTCACGATCATTCCTTTCCTGCCTTTGATTCATTGTAATGATGCTAAATAAAATATTGAAAAGCTTTACAAAAAAGGGGTGAAACAACTAGCACATTGACACATCCATTGTATTGCATGAAATTTAACATTTCAAAATCTCATGGTTACAGCTTTCTCCAATACCGTAAACACTCCAATACTTGAGAACATACAAAAATACAAAGGTAACTTTCTGATCATGGAAGATTGAGTAACGCAACATTCATTATTAAAGAATGTGGATTATTGTTTGAGTAAATACTCAAAAGCACTAAGTAGATTTCTGATAAGCTGTACACAAGGAGGGTAGAAGAGTACACCATGAAGAATTAGAAAACCAGGAGTTCTTTCAGTAGGAAAGGGAATTAAGCAAGAATGGCTGCCAGCTTGAGACATCTAAACAGGGCAAGATTCCCCCCCCCTGCAAGTATTTATAATCTAGGCATGAGTCAAAGGTAGGGTTGCCAACCTCCAGGTACTAGATGGAGATCTCCTGCTATTACAACTGATCTCCAGCCGATAGAGATCTGTTCACCTGGAGAAAATGGCCACTTTGGCAGTTGGACTCTATGGCATTGAAGTCCCTCCCCTCCCCAAACCCCGCCCTTCTCAGGCTCCATCCCAAAAATCTCCAATGGAGCTGGCAGCCCTATTCAAAGGGCAAGAGTTTACAGATTACAGGAGAAGTCCCCCATGTGGCTAATGTGTTTTTAGAAAGCAGGCAGGGCCAGGTGGGGCTTTTGTCTAGCAGGGTTTCTGACTGGGCATGCAGATATTTTAGCAGCAGCTGCCAACAAAACACAAGGATCTTTGCTGTATGACTGAGGACAAGCTGAAAATATTTTTTTCAGCCAGAAAATATGTTTAAACAACAGGTTTATTTTAAAGAGCATCCTGTTAAGCAGGTTGCGCATAACCTCCTATGGTGGCAATTTTGTGGTTTCGCTAACAACCCTGTGTCAGAATTCCAAAGGTGACCGCAGACTCAGAAAGGTTAGGGACCCCTTGATTAAAGCTTATGGCCTTGGCCAAGGAATCCTAGTGGAAATCAACACAGGATGTCTTGTTCATTTTTTGTCTTTTTCTTTTCTTTTTCATATAAAATTGGTGTAGAAGTCTTTTTTGCAAGCTGCTTTGGATCCCCACTGGGGAGAAAAGCAGGAGAAAAATAATAAATAAAGGTTGGTTTTTATACCCCGCTTTTCTCTACCATAAGGCTTACAATTGCCTTCCCTTCCTCCCCAACCCCTTACAACAGGCACCTTGTGAGGTAGGTGGGGCTGAGAGAGTTCTGAGAGAACTGTGACTAGCCCAAGGTCACCAGGCAGGCTTCATGTGGAGGAGTGGGGAAACCAACCCGGTTCACCAGACTGGAGTCTGCCATTCTTAACCACTACACCACGCTGGCTCTCATAGAACAGGTCGACAACCCATTATACCATAAGTAGTATGGTAACAATGTGTAACAGCTAATTTGTTCAAGTAGCCAAGTTCACTGAATGCTGCATTTACTTCCTTATCACCAATTGTAGTTCATCCTTAATCTCTGGAAATGTAAAATTGGGTGATTCCTAATTTTGTTGGCCTTGGTTGCAAACATCTACTCTGTATGGTCAGTTTCTGTTTTACCTGTTTTATCTGGCATACTAGTCGCAAATAAAATTTATTTATTTATAACTGATCTCTAGCCACCAATTGTAGTTATCTGTCACACAAGAAGGCAACTCGTACAGGTTATTTCAGAAAAGAAGCAAGGATCTAAATTTCGAAGTAATGCATCAGAATCCTTTTGCCTTACCTTAGTGCCTATACAAGATTTTCCACGCTTATATTCCTTATGATTTGCTCTTTTATCTATTTTGTTCCATAAAGCTTTGGCCTTCCAACTGGTCACCTTTGATTTAAGTTTTGTATAAAAGTTCCTGTTGTCCAAAAGGTCTAGCTCAAGTTGACGAATAAGGATATTAAAGGCCTGTATGGTGCCTTTGCAGGTTGAGGCTTGCACAAAGTTTTCAAATAACTGGCCAGCTTGACTACATTTGTCATCATTCTTTTCTCCCATCTTCCAAGAATAGAGAGTGGAATATTCTAATGGCATACTCTTAGATGGTGGTTCATTTGAAAGATGCTATCACGTTTTCTTAAGCATGTTGCATCTAGAAGAAAACAAATAAGTCAAGTTAGTGCCACGTCAGAACAATAAAATTCAAAATCACACAGACTACACATTAAAAAGCCAGTTGGATGCAAACCACATAGCAGGAGTAACCTCTGGAACTTGAGGTGAAGCCACATGAATACAGGATGCAACATGCTTGAAGCACTCAGGTGTACATTATGCAACACCCACTGAAGAAACTGAAGTTACACAAGGTCGTGGGGGCTGGAGTATCAGTTTGCCAAATAGTATTCTATAAAACAGGATTTTCAAAAAGTGCTTTGCCTCTCCATAACACAGCTAACGTTGCAAGACTACCATGGAGGGTATAAAACTTTCCCAGTCCTAATACTGTTTTACTCTTACACAGAATGTGGATTTTAACATGCAGAGGAGCCAAATTATTGATATTTTTAACACTGTATTAGTTGCCTTGTAGATCTCTACTTGATCCAAAAGGAAGGAATAAAAATATTTTGGTAAAATGTTGATTTTTAAAAAATCTGCTTGCTTTAGCATCACAGTTCCCAATATTTTTCTCCTCGCAAGGGTTTTATCAGCATGCCAGCTTTAAATAATTACAGTTGGGTCTCATGGAAGAAAATAATGCCCCAATTTGCTGACTGATAAGAGGCATCTGAAGAGAAGACAATGACTTGGAAAGCACGGCAATTCTCTTCAGTGTTTTCCATGTTGATCCGCTGCAGCCTGTTACCCATAGTACCCACAGATTCATCTGCAGCCAGGATTCCTTTGCCTGTGGCCAATATCCTCTGCGCTATGTCAGAGAGGGCCTTTTTCTGCTCTGAAGAGAGGGCTGGAAACTGGTTGGTCATGATGGCGCTTGGGGATTATCTGGGCTTGTTCCAGAAGTTCCTGTTGGTTATGCAGCTGCAGCTGGGATTGTCAAGATTATATCGTGTCCCCCCCCCCCCAAAAAAAACCGGGTTCCACAGAAGATATGCCAAGTGTCCCAGAATTTGGGGCCAGTATCAGTATCCCTCAAGGTGAGGCAACTGCTGAGGTCCAGGCAGGCCCCACCACCAGCCCTCCTGTTACCCATATTCCCGGCTACACACACTCCCCAGTGCCTCTGGGGGAAGGGCAGACTGCTAGTACATGGAGATAGGGCTCCCGGCTGCACACAGGCAGCATGTGGGTAAGGTTGCATGGGTGGAGAATGGGCTGGGGCATTATGAGTGGGAAACCTAGCCACACTGTCCAGAGCTCTTCAAAACTTGCAAATGGCCACACCAGCATTAGATCCTTACATCAGCCACCACCAACTAGGGTTTAAATTATGCCTGATGCGAACTTGTGCCATTATTTCTCCCAATAACTCAATTCTGTTTTAGGTATAAGGTGGCTTTAGATGCTTCAGGTCAAAGGCAAAAAACCAGTAGAGTAAGAGAGTACGTTTTCCCTTCCTGCTGATAGTCTCTTTCCCCCCCCACACACACACACTGATGTCCCAGAAATCCTAAAGATCATCTGATTTTCAAAGAACCTCAGTTGCTGCCACCAACATAGATGTCATCAAGAAACATCACATAAACACAAACTTTATATCACCTATCACGAGGCAGTAATTACAATCATATTGCTGCTTCTTTTTCCCTCCAATCCAATGAGTGCCGTATGAAAGCTCAGCACTTACTCAGTGTAATAACTTAAAATATTGCTCAAATAAGGGCAAAGTAAAGTTTGAGTCATACCAGACAGGCATTTACTCACAGCTTATGTATTTGCTGTGTATCAAAGGTCAACCACTTAAGCTTCACAAAGTCTGCTATTTAACATCAAGTTTACAAATGACATGCTACTATAGATCAGGCTGACAGCAGCCCAGGGACTTTTTTTGGCACACAGACAGGAAAGGTTCCTTAGAATGGTACTTTGAGGATATTGCTATTAAGTTTGTCTCAAGCACCACCTATTTAAAATAGATTTTTAAGTGTCTCCTGTGGCACGTACATTTCTGCAGAATACTTTTTTTTATTGAAGTAACTCTCAGCACTTCAAAATACATAAGCAAACATGAGTAGAGCCTAAAGCCAGGTACACATCTCTGTGAGTGGGGTTTTTTTAAATGAAATTGATATTTTGTTGATGAATGACTTGACCTGAAATATGACCTGATCTGAAATACCACTCGTTACGATAGAATGGTAGGTCCAACATTGTGAACTTCTTATTTTAGAACAGCCTGACAGTACAGCAGAAGTCTTCTGGAAAATTAACGAGACAGTGGTTAAAGGAGACAAGTATTCTAGTGATGTGAATAAATGAACAAATTATGTTCTACATCATTTGTACCCCCACCTTACTCCCCAGTTGGGACCTTACATGTTCTGCTCTCCTCCGTTTTATCCTCATAACAACCCTGCAAGGTAGGTTAGGCTGAGTGTGTGTGATTGGCCCAAGGTCACCTAGCAAGCTTCCATGGCAGAATGAACCTGGGTCTCTAACCTGCAAAAGGGGGTGTTCCCAGGGCGAAAGGACTTAGGGAGTTGACTAAACCAGAGGCTAGATGGCCATCTGTCAGCAATGCTCATTCTATGACCTTAGGCAGATTGTGAAAGGGAGGGCATCTTGGCCATCTTCTGGGCATGGAGTAGGGGTCACTGGGGATATGGGGGGAGGTAGCTGTGAATTTTCTGCATTGTGCAGGGGGTTGGACTAGATGACCCTGGTGGCCCCTTACAACTCTATGATTCTAAAGTCAGCCCCACCCTTTGGCGCCGGTGTGAACCCTTGGACCAGAAAAACGCTGTAATGGATGCTCCTGTTCCCAAGCATGGTGCTGCTGCGCCGCTCCCTGGTGCCGGCATAAGTGATCCGCCGCCGGCGTAGATGCCCATTTTCACACCACAAGTGGCATCTACGCCAGCGCTGGGGTTACGCTGCCTCTAGAAACCTTTCGGGGGGCCCTTCAGGATTGCTCTGCCAGGCAAGCATTCAAGCCTACAGAACTGCAAATGAAACTGACATACCAATGAGATTCTCAGTTTTCTGTTCTCTTTCACAAGTAAGTTCCTATGGCTTGTTTGTTTGTTTTTCTTGTATATCATGTCTATCACCACATAGTATGACTTTTCAGTAAGGAAACACAATCATGTGTCTGGCTCAAAAGGCTACAAACAAAACAAGAGGGCACCAATGTGTCTTGTGAGAGAAGCAAGCACACAATTCACACTCCAAACCCATAGAAACGGAGTTTCCATTTTCTTGCTTTATCGCTACTGAAAATCTCTCATGTTGCATACTTTGGAATACATTATTAAAAGTATTTTCAAACTTATTTCCACAAACCCTAAACAGTGATTAACATTCATATTTCCATATAAAGTAAACTTGGCTTTCCCCCCTTATATTCTTTCTTCTAAAGAAAAAACCAGATTAAGCATGCTTCTACAAAACAGTTTTTGTGGCTAGGGATGGAATTCACAATATTTTCTACAATGTATATAAATGTAGAAGGTTATTGCTTGTTTTGCAGAAAGAATGAAACATTTTAAACACAGACCTACTAATGTGATGTTTTAGCAAGTTAAACAGCTACATCTGGAATCGCCCCACTGATAAAATGAAGAACTGTGTATTAGATGCAAGGTCACACCATTACTGTAGAATATTTAAATAACTCTGTGGGAATCTATCAGCAAAGGTTTAGATTTTGTTTTCCAAGAGACCACAGGAGCTTTTATAATGTGTGTGAAAAGAAAGAAGTGAGGTGCACTTCAACATGAAATTTCCCTTTTTCAGTTAGAAAACTTCCTTCAAGAGAACTCTTAAAATCAGACAAACATAACTTTCCTTGCAAGTACAAAAGAGAAGCTGTGTCTCCTTGCATAAGTATTTTAAACTTCACAATTGTTGTCTTTGCCATTCTTTCTCGCCTTGTTTGGTGCACCCCTCCCTTTCCACAATATTATGTGAAAGGTGCTTTCATCATTTCTAATACATACAAGTTAGAGGAACTCTAGTGGAATTCTCTAAGTTTCCAAACCTGGAGGAAGGGCTGTTCTCACACTGGCCCATAATGACATTTAGTTCCTATTGTATTCAGGAAAGCTGCAGTCAACTGCCTTCTCAATAATGCTTTCCCTTCTCTTGTAATGTTTGCAACTTAAGGATCAGGAGGATTCAGCTTCTCCAAGGAGGAACATCAGCCCTGTTCTAGCTGTAAATCCTGTGACTACAGTAAACAGCAGGTGATTATTATTCAGAAGGATGTGGGGGTGGAAAGTCCTGTCAAGTCACAGCTGGCTCATGGCAACCCCATGGGGTTTTCAAGGCAAGAGACATTTGGAGGTGGTTTGCCATTGCCTGCCTCCACATGGGCTGAGAGAGTTCTGAGACAATTGTAACTGGCCCTAGATCACCCAGCAGGCTTCATGTGGAGGAGTGGGGAATCGAACCCGGTTCTCCAGATTACAGTCCGCAGCTCTTAATCACTACACCGTGCTGGCTCTCACAATTCAGACGAACGGGAGTATGAAATACCAAGAATATGTGCCACACAATGGGAAAAAATACAGGGGAAAGCATGCTGCATCATAGGTCACACCATCCTCATGCAGAACCAATTATGTCTTGCCTTGACTGGGAAAAGGACTGAGAACACACCTGCTGTGCAGACTGGAAAACCCAAAACTGAAGAGGAGGCAGCGGAAGTCCCATCTCGTTGCTCCGTTCCCCAGTTAGTAGTGTAAGTACAGTGATGTCCACACACTTTTGAAGTTATTGGCAATAGATAGCGCCAACCAACAGCTGAAACCTGAAGTGGCTGCATGTGCAAACTGCACTTGTGAAACAATCCCATCAAGGCAGTACAGGCAATGGGGCTCTGCAAGCGAAGCCACAAGCGTCATAGCAAGCCTCAAGATTTAAATAATTATGGAGTGTTGAAAGTCAGGTTTGGGCTTTTGGGGAGACTTGATCCAAGATTGGCAGGTCTCTTTGATATGCAGAAATTGCTTCCCATGCTCCGTTAAGTCACTTGAAGGAGAAAGGTACTGCAGTGACTCCTGTCTGCTAGATATGGCTTTCCCCTCTCCAGTCAGTGCATGTACATGTGAGACACACACAAACCCCTCCTCTGGTTGGGTTCTGTGAGTCTAGTCTTGGATAAACGCAGCTAAAGTCACCTGGTCCATGTATCAATGTTGTTTAAACATCTCCTAAAGCAGAAAGTCCAAAATAGATGCTGAGCTGTGTTAAAAGGTAAAGGTCCCCTGTGCAAGCACTGGGTCATTCCTGACCCATGGGGTGACGTCACATCCCGACTTTTACTAGGTAGACTTTGTTTACGGGGTGGTTTGCCAGTGCCTTCCCCAGTCGTCTTCCCTTTACCCCCAGCAAGCTGGGTATCATTTCACTGACCTCAGAAGGATGGAAGGCTGAGTCAACCTTGAGCCGGCTACATGAAACTGTTTTAGTGTGCTACAAAAGGAGCTGAATCATAATTGTTTTCCTTGAATTTTTCCTCTGCTGTTTCATTTCCCTCACAAGGGGAACATCCTGTACAACACTAATCTTCTCTCAGCAACATTATCCTGAGAAAGCGACTAAAGATGCTGGTATTTCTTAACATAACCAGAACATGTAAAATTTCAGAAATTTTGAAGTCTCAGGATTTTTTTCCCCCAAAAATGGAAATGTTGGGGAAAATCAAAACATATGCAATACTTCCCTATCAAATATGAACTACTTCTACTAATTGAGCATCATAAAATGCATCATTTATAACTTAATCAGCATACTCAAGTACACCCAATACTTGACAAAGTTGCAAACTGCTGCACCCTGTGCTACTTTAGCCAATGTAGCTTAATTTTTGCCATCTGAGAGGTAGAACAAAATAAAAGTTGATGGTACAAAACGGATTCTGTAGTAAAAAAGAAGAAGATGGCTTCCGGCCAACTGAAGCATTCTCTCATACAATCACAATAGGTAGGACTACTAGCATGTTTGGATAGCAAACTAAACTTTATAACTTTGAAAACACTAAACTCTTTAATGTTTCTCCATCGAACACATTACAGCATATTAATTGTTGCTAAAATTATTTGCATAAAATCCCTGAAAATGTTGTATGTGTCCATAGCATACATTGGTGTGTGTGTGTGTGTGTAAGTGCTTTCAAGTCACTTCTTACTTATGACAACCCTATTAATTAATGACCTCCAAAACATCCTATTGTTAACTGCCTGAGATTGCCTTAAATAAAAATTTTCATGCTACACATTTTGAGTAGAACCTTGTCTTTCATTTCACTTATTCCAAGGGAGGGGGAAATCATAGGAGTTTTTGTCCACTGTTCACTCAAATTTCCCAATTTTTCCTTGAAAAAAAATGGGGAAAGTGTGAAATATTGTGAGTTTGAAAAACTATGCTTTAAGAAGCATTTCACTCTTTGTAAAAGAGAACGTATTTCAAAAGAGGGGTTTTCCCCAATGCTCCCCCCAAATTTCTACTGGAAAAAGTGAGGGGGGGAGGTCCATGGAAAATAAATGGGGAAAACTTCCTTTTTTCCTGTATTTTTCCCCTGGGCCTTCACATTTCTAAACCTAGCCAGCAGGCTGAAGAGGGAACATTGCCCAGAAAGTACGGCTCCATCCCTGAACCTTAACTCAGCTATACTATATTTATAGGGAGGATAACTGCCCAGTGATGTGAGAGTTGGTACATGTCTATTTTAAAAAATAAATTGTGTCTATAGAGGGGGGGAAATTGCCCTAGATCAGAAATTTGAGATACACTGCCTTAAAGCATTTAGTTAAACACCATATATTCCAATAGTTAAGCCTATAATATTCTGTACTAAACAGAACTTCCAGGTTACTGCATATTTTTATCACCATTCTGATTCATTTACAGTAATCCAAACTTCTAATTGAATTCTGGACATAACACTTTTTCCATGTTATATTTTTGGGATGGAGCAGAGGTGAAGCAAGTCCCTGTGTAGGGCTCTGGTTTCTTTTTATTACAGAAGCTAAGAGCTCACTCTGACTTTATTTCCTGTCTTTGCTTTATGTCTTATCCAAAACACACAGTAGAGCCACTAAAGTTACATTCAGAGCGACAGTAATCTTTTAAAAAAGATTTAAAATAACTTCCTTAAAATCCTGAATGATATTGAACTAAATTTGTCTGATGTTATAGTTCATGTGGCAAGCTCTTCTGAGATTCATATTAACTG
Source organism: Euleptes europaea (assembly GCF_029931775.1). Taxonomy (NCBI): domain Eukaryota; kingdom Metazoa; phylum Chordata; class Lepidosauria; order Squamata; family Sphaerodactylidae; genus Euleptes; species Euleptes europaea. The sequence goes on from NC_079317.1 coordinate 82,289,163, forward strand.
ATTACATGGTGGTGGTGGTGGTAAGTGCCGTTAAGTTGCAGCCAACTTTTGGCGACCCGATAGGCAGGAGACGTTCAGTGGTTCTCTAATCTGGAGAACCAGGCTTGATTCCCCACTCTTCCACATGACCTGTGGACTCTAACCTGGTGAACCGGGTTTGTCTCCCCATGCCTAAACATGAAGCCTGATGGGTGACCTTGGGCTAATCACAGTTATCTCAGAACTCTCTCAGCCCCACATATCTCACAAGGTGCCTGTTGTATGTGTGGGGGGAGAAGGTGATTGTAACCCGCTTTGAGACACCTTATGGTAGAGAAAAGCAGGGTATAAAAACTAGCTCTTCTTCCCTGGTGGTCTCCCATCCATATACTAACCAGGGCCAACCCTATCTAGCTTCCAAGATCTGACCACATTGGGCTAGTGTGGGCTATCCAGGTCAGGGCAACCAATTTTGTATTTCACTCTAAAAATCTTCAAATTAGTAACAACAACAAGTCCAACAGTGTTGGGACATTAGAAGGCAGAGAGTTGGATCCTGTTTTCTTCTCCACGTGCAAGTAGCTCTTTCACTCTGCAAATTACTGTCAGTTTCCCCTACCACAGTAGATCTCCTGCAAACACACACCCCGTTTCCAAAGTTTGACCAACCTGCAAAACAAAGATGCTGGCAATCACAGTCAGCTGCTGTGAAATGGGAGAGGTGGTAAAGTTTCCATTACAAGAATTCTGTTTAGGATCCACCCCAAAACATAGAATAGCTACAAAGCTTCTCTTGAAGGTGCACTAATAATAGTTCTCATTCGACTGCGAGGCCAGAGAAAGAGACAATCCTGGCACAAACTAACTAAATTACCAACTAATGCAGTTGTCAGTTTCTTCCCTGCAGGCATCATACTATTGTTCCATTCATGTGAAGCAGGAGCCACACATCTGGAGAACACAATATGCATAATTGCAGTTATTCGTGTGAATTTGGCAACATGTGGATTTTCCATGTAGGTACAGCTTTCATTCCAATGATTGGTAGTTTCGATTGAAATGACAGGCTAATAAATAAAACCAATGACTAGATAGCTATACATCTTTATGAAACGTGATTTACAAAATGGGGGGAAATGAACACATGCAGCTTAAAGTGCATAGCAGTTGCCAGTTATAAGCTGCACAGTGATGGCTATGCTAATCAGTAAAAGCAGACTGAGTTTGCTCCTAAAAGGCAAGTCAGTGTGGTGTAGAGGTTGGTGTGTCAAAAAAGATTCAGGAGACGGTTGCCAACCTCCCGGTGGTGAATATACATTACAGCCTCAGACTTCAATAATACAATAAATTCAAAGATTGCAAAAAGGCAAAGTTTACTTGATTGCCTATGCATGTGCTCGAATGGGAGACTTTCACATGAAATTTTGTATACATACTTGTAACCTTTGAGCTGTTATTATTTGTTTTAACCATACAACTTTGTGAAAATAACAAGCAAAGAATACTGTCTTGTGAAAACAACAAGCAAAGAAACTAGGTTTCTTTGCTTGTTGTTTTCACAAGACAGTATTCTTTGCTTGTTATTTTCACAAAGTAGTATGGTTACAACAAATAATAACAGCTCAAAGGTTACAAGTATGTATACAATATTTCATGTGAAAGTCTCCCATTCGAGCACATGCACAGGCAATCAAGTAAACTTTGCCTTTTTGCAATCTTTGAATTTATTGTATTATTGAAGCCTTAGGCTGTAATTTTTATTCACAATAATACTACAGCTTTATGTTTGTTTACATTGATTAACCTCCAGGTGGTGGCAGAAGATCTCCTGCTATTTCAACTTATCTCCAGCTGATAGAGATCAGTTCACCTGGAGAAAATGGCTGCTTTGGCAATTGGACTCCATGGCACTGAAGTCCCTCCCCTCCCCAAACCCCGCCCTCTTCAGGCTCCACCCCAAAAACCTCCCACGGGTGGCGAAGAGGGACCTGGCAACCCTACACACAGGTGAGTTCAATGCTTTTGGGAAGTGTTCTTTTTTCTGTTCCCCCACAGCATTGTGGTACATTCATACACCGGGGGGACCAGGCTTTTCCCTGATCTTTCTCAAATCTGCTTTGCTCCAGTGGGAAGACTGCAGTAAAGCATGTATGGCAGCCATGTGGGTAGGAAAATCTGGATTTTCCAGCTTATATGGCACTCATTTTCCTTGACCCTGTCCCCATGGCACCCATTTCCTCGCCCTGCAATTTAAAAAAAAAAAATCAGCACTAGAATACTGTTATATCACCGTAACAATTGTATAGAAAGATCTAGGAATTATCAGCTTTCATTAAAAAAATTAAGTCTCTAGCCCCTTCCCCTGGAAAGATATAAGAAAAAAGGCATGGGAAAAGGCAGAGAAAAATAGCAGCACTGTTTGAAACGGCCAAAGCGCTTTAGAGATGGCTCATAGACGGATTGAAAATGTATGAAATGTCTGCCCCTGCATCGCTTCGCTTGGATTTGGGCCAACAACAGATGACATCTGATTTAGAACGGTAATCTAAAGGGGGTCTAATACATGAGTTCTTTCTACACAACAAATACTTTAAGAAGGCTTCTTGGGCAGTTCAAAAAAACCTGAAAAGTTTGCATCCATGAAACTACGTTTCATTTTTTTTAATGAGTGATTTGCATTCACCTAACTAAGCAATTATTGGCTCTCAGATTATGCCTGCACATCTTGCTCTCTTCTTGCTTTAAGCAGAAGTCTTTTATACCACTTAATTTCTATTCTTCTTTGAGATAGATTGCCTATCAGAAAGTCTTTGAAGTTTCAGTTATATTTTGTTATTCCAATACTTTGCAGTTTCTCCACCAGCCAGGTTCCTCCTTACATTACAGAAGCAACATAAAGTGGATAATGTTAAGAATAAAGGTGATATCTTAGCTTTTTTGTACAAGCATCAAAAAGAAAATTACAAATCCCCCACACCATAGGAAAAGGGGAGGAAGAAAGGGTAACAGATCTTCCCCACAGATAGACATCTGGGCTCCATATGAAATGATGCCCACCGAATCTCCGACTTCATGCTCTTCAGAGGAAAGAGGAAACGTGACTTATTTGCACTTCCTGTTTCACTGCTTCTTATAACGTCTAAAGCATTTCCCCCAGCTGCTATTTCAGTAAGGATCAAACTCCTACTTTAAAACCACAATTAGAAGCTGTCCATTTCAACATTTATTCACTTCATATCCACCCTCCCATCAGCACGTGAGGGCAGTGCATCCACAGATACTTTTCAATATGATAATGATCAAAAGTTATGCCCTGACAGCAACCTTGCTCTGAACATACTGGTTATGTTACAACAATTACTGTAATGAAACAGTTCTAATTGCAGACAGCAAAGTTTAAGAGGTCAAAAGAAAACAGTAATTTTTGTGGGACTGTGAAAGGAAGGAAATACATTTAAACAGGTGCAGGTCATGTGTGTGCGTGTGTGTGTGTTAAGTGCCGTCAAGTCGCTTCCAACTCATGGCGACCCTATGAATCAACGTCCTTCAAAATGTCCTATCTTTGACAGTCTTGCTCAGGTCTTGCAAATTGAGGGCTGTGGCTTCACCCAAACACACACAAAAGAGCTGGTTTTAGACAAGCTTTTTTGAATCCACAGGAAGTTAATGTGCCCAAGGGCAGATAAAAAGAACATAAACCTCTTTCCCCATTCTTTCCAGCATGTTTCTGTGTACAGCATAGTAAATTTCTCACCGTTTAGAATACAGAATAGGATAACTCCCAGGTAGATGAGGAGAATAAATCCTGTAAACAGCATGTAAGGCTTCGGAATAACGCCTACAGAATGTTCTAATGTTGTTCACCTTTGTCTATGCTGACCTAGCCTTCATTGCTGCATGCCAAACACTAGTCATGGCAGGTTAAAAGGTTGAATCTGATGGACTAGCAAATGCATTAATGAGAATGCCTCAGAGGCAAGGCTGCAAGCTAAACCAGGTCATTGTCTAATTACAACTTGAATAGTGGCTAAGCCTCTTTTTTTTAAGAGCTGTTTTGACAACCCATCAAGGAAGTTCAGTGTGTCAACATCTTCACCCTTTGGAAATAGAGTAGATTAGTACAACCATTGAGCATACAACTGGACAACATGTGTCAGATAATGAATGGCTGTGTGAGGGCAACATGCCAAGCAATCATAATGGAACGAACATCAAGCCCAAATGGACACTTGGACTGCTAGCATTATTGTATTGCATCAAAATACCAGTTTTGTACAGGACAATCTCAACTTCCCCCGTTTTATCCCTCAGTGCATTCTAGATTTGCCAAACTGCCAAATGAGAGTTGGTGCTCATAATCACGCATAGCTAGTATTCTCACTCACAGAATTTAATCTGTTGTTTCTGAGATTTAGAAGAGTTATAAGAGACTATGTCCGACGGAAAGAGAATGCACACAAGGAACGTCAGCTCTGGGCTAGAAAATATCTGGAGGTTTTGGGGGTGGAGCCTGGGAGGGTGGGAACTGGGGAGGGGAGGGACCTCAGCAGGGTACAATGCCACAGAACCCACCCTCCAAAGAAGCAATTTCTCCAGGGGAACTGAACTCTGTAATCTGGAGATTGGGTGTAATACTGAGAAATCTCCAGGCCCCACCTGGGGGCTGGCAAACCTAAACAGGTAGCAATAGCTTCTTTTACAGAATAGACTTGCTCAAATTTTTCTAAATAAAGACTGTATACAAAGGCTATAAAATGCTGCTGCAATTTAGTAAAAATGTTGCCTAGACCAACCCTTGGACACTATGCAACGTATTCAGGTTTTCCTTGCATTTACCTTGCTAACATTAGGTTTTATCACTCTCATTAAATACAAATGTACAGTGTTGCAAGAAAAATATTTAGCAGAAGACAGGCTGAAAACAGGAAAAGCATGTTTCCAGATTATGGGAGGTAGGAAACCTGGCAACTCATGAGCTAGGGACCTGCATCCTGGTATGTCTCACATACATGAATGTTGAGTATAGAATACTTAATATAGTCTACCACCTATACTTTACATACTTGTAGGTTTACATTACACTGCTGAATACACACATACAGCGAGATGTGCACGAATTCCACTGGCACAAATGCTGTCTTTCAAAAATGCCACTCTAATTATATGGCTAAGCAAAAGTAGACTCCCCCTTCTGGAAGTGATTTCAACAGGTTCACTCCATCTGGAATATCATTCTCACTAAAAGCTTCACTGACTGTTTCTATTGCTGTGATTACAGAATGCTCCCTTGGAATTCTGACCATGCCATTAAAGGAGAGAAATCTGTACCTAGCTTTAAAATAAATCAGGATTCCATGGGATGCTGCAAACTAACAGAATAGCAACACAGGCTGGCATTAAAAAGAGGATGGTCTATTAAGAAAGATGTTTTATACTGCTATTATATCAATGCTTCTGACCCTTTAGCAACTGCATCAGCTGCTCCTTATATAAGGGTGTATTTAAAAAGATAAAGGTCCCCTGTGCAAGCACCGGGTCATTCCTGACCCATGGGGTGACGTCACATCCCGACGTTTACTAGGCAGACTTTGTTTACGGGGTGGTTTGCCAGTGCCTTCCCCAGTCATCTTCCCTTTACCCCCAGCAAGCTGGGTACTCATTTTACCAACCTCGGAAGGATGGAAGGCTGAATTGACCTTGAGCCGGCTACCTGAAACCAACTTCTGTTGGGATCGAACTCAGGTAGTGAGCAGAGCTTGGACTGCAGTAGTGCAGCTTACCACTCTGCACCACGGGGATCCTTAAGGGTGTATTATATACTGTATATTTAGAAGAAGAAGAGTTGGTTTTTTATATGCCGACTTTCCCTACCACTTAAGGCAGAATCAAACCGGCTTACAATCGCCTTCCCTTCCCCTCCCCACAACAGACACCCTGTGAGGTGGGTGAGGCTGACTTGCCCAAAGATTATTATTTATTTATAAATAATCCTGATAGATTAGGAAGTGTCAACTTACTTTTTTCTGTTTTAGTACACAATCCACTGCACAAGCTTGCACCATGTTACTGTGGAAGTTAATCTGCAACAACATTTCTATTGTCGAAGGCTTTCACGGTCAGAGTTCATTGGTTCTTGTAGGTTATCCGGGCTGTGTAACCGTGGTCTTGGAATTTTCTTTCCTGATGTTTCGCCAGCAGCTATGGCAGGCATCTTCAGAGTAGTAACACTGAAGGACAGTGTCTCTCAGTGTCAAGTGTGTAGGAAGAGTCAGAGAGGGGTTGGGTTTGAGCTGAGTACTGTCCTGCAGACGTAATGTGCTAATCATTGTCCTGTAAGTATCAAGATAATGTACTAATGAGAGTGTGGTATGTTAATATGGAAGCATTGTATCCTGAAATGATCTGGTAATGTGTGAAATCCAAAGCTAATCTGCATGGCTATTGTTGACTGTAGCCTTTGTTAGTCTGGAGGTTTTTCAGGGCAGGAAGCCAAGCCTTATTCATTCTTAAACTCTCTTCCTTTCTGTTAAAGTTGTGCTGATGTTTATGAATTTCAATGGCTTCTCTGTGCAATCTGACAAAATAGTTGGTAGAATTGTCCAGTCTTTCAGTGTCTTGGAATAAGACCCTGTGTCCTGTTTGTGTCAGTCCATGTTCAGCCACTGCTGATTTCTCAGGAGTATATCGTATACCTTGCAGCTGTGGAGAAGTTTACATCGGGACCACAAAGCGCAGCTTACAAACAAGGATAAAAGAACATGAAAGATACTGCAGACTTGGCCAACCTGAGAAATCAGCAGTGGCTGAACATGGACTGACACAAACAGGACACAGGGTCTTATTCCAAGACACTGAAAGACTGGACAATTCTACCAACTATTTTGTCAGATTGCACAGAGAAGCCATTGAAATTCATAAACATCAGCACAACTTTAACAGAAAAGAAGAGAGTTTAAGAATGAATAAGGCTCGGCTTCCTGCCCTGAAAAACCTCCAGACTAACAAAGGCTACAGTCAACAATAGCCATGCAGATTAGCTTTGGATTTCACACATTACCAGATCATTTCAGGATACAATGCTTCCATATTAACATACCACATTCTCATTAGTACATTATCTTGATACTTACAGGACAATGATTAGCACATTACAATGATTAGCACATTACGTCTGCAGGACAGTACTCAGCTCAAACCCAACCCCTCTCTGACTCTTCCTACACACTTGACACTGAGAGACACTGTCCTTCAGTGTTACTACTCTGAAGATGCCTGCCACAGCTGCTGGCGAAACATCAGGAAAGAAAATTCCAAGACCACGGTTACACAGCCCGGATAACCTACAAGAACCAACATCTCTATTGTTCAGAATATCAAGTGTACTTCATCAAAACTGAGTGCTGGATTAAAAATTGGCTGTCAGAACAGATTTATGCGTTTTATTCTATCCTCTGTTATATCTGGAAATAGAGGAGGAAATATTGAGATGCCAAGGGGACAACTCCACATTGCTGCTGTCACTTGAAAACACTTTTTTTACACAACGCATAGTTAAACTGTGGAACTCCCTGCCCCAGGATGGGGTGATGGCTGCCAGCTTGGAGGGCTTTAAGAGGGGAGTGGACATATTCATGGAGGAAAAGGTTATTCATGGCTATTAGCTAGAATGGATACTAGTCATGCTGCATACTTATTCTCTCTAGTATCCGAAGAGCATGCCTATTATATTGGGTGTGGTGGAACACAGGCAGGATGGTGCTGCTGCGGTTGTCTTGTTTGTGGCTTCCTAGAGGCACCTGGTTGGCCACTGTGTGAACAGACTGCTGGACTTGATGGGCCTTGGTCAGATCCAGCAGGGCCTTTCTTATGATCTTATGTTCTTAAGAGCAAATACTGCAGAGTTCGCTTCTTGAAATCACGTCTTGCTTGCAGCGACACCCGGTTTAAATTCTAGCCCAGAATTTCTACTTTCCATACTAATGCTCCATACCTGGTCTGTCCTAACTATACTGCTCATGTGAATAGGCTGTTGTAGATAACTGGACTAAAAAGGTGCCATAAGACTACAACCCACCTCTTTCAATCAACATCTCTCACCCCCACCCCAAACTCACAAACACTTGGGTTCAGTATGGATCATACCTATCCAGTTTACTTTAAAATTGGCCAAGTTATAGTGAAAGTTGTACAATGAAGAAAGCTGATGGGAAGAAATTAGATTCCTTTGAAATGTGGTGTTGGAGCATACCATGGTCCGACAAAAAGACAAGTAAGTGGGTTCTAGATCAATCAAGCCTGAACTGTCCCTAGAAGCTAAAGTGACCATACTGGGGTTACTGTACTTTGGTCACATTATGAGAAGACAAGAGTCACTGGAAAAAACAATAATGCTAGGAAAAGTTGAAGGTAGCAGGAAAAAATGAAGACCTGAGATGGACTGATTCTATAAAAGAAGCCACGGCCCTCATTTTGCAAGACATGACCAAGGCTGTCAACCATAGGACAGTTTGGAGGACACTGATTCATAGGATCGCCATAAGTCGGAAGCAACTTGATGACACTTAACACACACACATAGTCTAATGACAAGGGCTCTAGCCAGTTGAACTCTCTCCTGTTTGAGATAATTCTACCTTCTGGCAACTGAAAAACCATAGGTATTATCACCCAGGGAGATCTTCCCCTCCCCGTTATATTCATCTTCCATGTAGTTTCATAATGATTAAGGAGTGTATCCAGGCCAATTTTAACTTAATCTTGGAAGGTGCTAGCGGTTGCTTCTTGCTTTCTAGACGAATCTTCCCCAAGTAGAGCATATCTGACTAAGTAGGGTTTTTATATGCTTTTATATTGAATGTACTATTCAGTGTATACAAAGTTTAGACTTTCAAATGAGTGAACTTCTATAGATTTGATCAGTAACTTTAGATAATTGCATGCCTATCACACAGAGCCTTTCACTGGCTACATATTGAGAAAGGAAGTGATAGCAAGTTTCTCTAACCACAGCTGGGTGGTTTCTGCAACTGGCAGCATTGCGAATTTTTATAAATAACAAGTGGGGGACCTGCAAGGGGACATCTCCACCTCTCTCTCTCTATTTCCCTTCCCTGGCAACCCCCATAGCCTCTCCCCATTCCCTACTTTCCTTCCTTCCCTTCCCCAGCACCCTCTGCCCAGGAATACTATAGGCCAGGTGCACAGTGGGGAACCCACAAGGACTTGCAGGGGGTACCTTACTTTCCCCTGCATCCCACTCCCAACACTATTTCTCTTTACCTCACCTGGCAACCCCCAAATTGTCACCTTTCCCTGTTTCCTTCTCTCCTTCCAACCCACCAACCAATATTCCTTTCATCTGCTCCACATCTTTGGATACACTATTTATTTATTTCATTTATATCCAAAGTAGCTTACATTATTCTCCTCTCCTCCATTTTATCCTGACAATAACTCTGTGTGGTAGGTTAGGCTGTGTGCATGTTTATAGCCCAAAGTCACCCAGTGAGCTTCAATGGCAGAGTGGAAATTCAATCCTGGCTCTCCCAGAACCTATTAAACTATAACCACTACACCACTGGTTTTCACTGGGTGGCTGCTTTTGAACAGCAGCAAGCAACTAGACCTGGGCTAGTCATGCAAGTCTAGTGGTAGCAATTCATCTGGTGGTTGCTGGCAGAACTGGCCCTTTTACTGATAGAAACCAAGGCTTGAAGGCTGGCAATACTGTTGCAACTGCAACAGCCAGCAGGCATTCATTTCTTAAAGCTATTCATTTCTTAAAGCTACCTCTGTTCTCAAGTTTTAAGCTAAATGTACAAAATAGAAATTTGCTACTCTCAGCAAGTTATACAATTATTTTAATCTTATTTATCCAGTTTGAATATGTACATAAATTTAAGAGTCCATTACAACGAAGCACAAAAATAGGCTGTCCAAACAGAGAGCCACAAATTTTTATGTTATTTCATATCATGCTGTGCTTTGAAATGATAATGAATTTTGAATAAACATTTCTGCCACTCTTGAAATAGCTGAGCTATCCTTGCTGCTCCACTTAAGAAGCTGGTTTACATCAAGAATACACTGAATACTTTGAAGATCAAACTAGAAAATATAATCATCCTTAAGTGTGGGTGGACTAAAATAGTGCCTTAACAAGTCCAATAGTAATATTAGATCAACACAAATTATTTGCAGCACAATTGGTGAGGGACTGATGGTTATGATAAGATACCGTACTTCATTATCTTCCAAGAGACCACAGGTTATAGAGCACAGTATATTTATGGCAATTTTCTTCTAATACATCTCTTTGGAGAAACACACTCTGACTTTCAGTAACAGCAAGCTTTTCATTGTGTTGGTCTCAGTGTAATACTGCCTGTCCCATCTCCAACAATACAAGTCTTTAAGCCATGGGTGAAGGCAGGTTATTTCTGACCCACAAAACAATTGCATCCAGTCCCAGCAGTTACTAAAGGAGCTTTTAAAAGGTAACCTTGGTTTCTCTCATAAGAAAAAGAAAAGTGTTTAAGAAATATTAATATTCCAAATGATAGCTACTTAATGATTTTATAATACAGCCTGACCTATTCGAATGCAATGGCCTCTGGGAACTTAGGAGCTGTCCCATTTTGTTCGAACATATTTAATAGATGTCAAGGAAAGTTGCTGGGATACAGAATAACCAGCTGCTTAGCCCCTCAATCCTACCTAGCCTACTAAGACCTCTTACGGTTCAGCCAAGCTCACTAGGGAGTAGCCCTGACATAATGTTTCCTCAAAACACATTCTATGGAGCTCTACAAGCCCAGAAAAGGTTTCAACACTAACCCTGAATCCATCAAAGCACACATTTTTTGCACAGTTGCACCCTTTAAAAAGCATAAACCCAGGAAGGCAGTTGAAACAACTCCATAAAAAATATCCCTAAGGTCATCTAGCAAAGGATTCCCCTTTCCCACTAGCCCAAGTAACCAGTGTGACTTAGGAAGAAGAATTTAAGGCAAGTAGTTTTAACTTACCGTATTTGGAATGTCAGCAGCTAATCCTTGACACCCACTGTACATGCACCCACACTGTACATGTATGCCCACATGGCTTGAGTTTTCCCTGGTCCACGTCTCAGATAATAGCTAATGCAAGCGAAACTTGCAACATAAAAATCCCATTTTCCTACTACAATCAAGAGAGAAAATACAAGTGAATTAGAGCAGAATTTTCCCACCTGCCTTTAGAGCACCTTGACGATCATTGTGCTCTTTACATTCATTTGCAGAGCCTGTCAAGCGAGCTTTATGGTACATCTTGGTATAACATGAGCTTCACTGGCTCCTCGGTAAGGTCACAATGCCTCAATGCTCACGGAACCAGCAACTGATCAGTTCCCAAATGATAAAGACAGTATGAAAACGGTGCCTGTTTTTCTGTCCAGCCCGCCCTTCCCAGGAAGCCAATCACAGAGAAAGGAAATGTAGCCATCTCTTATCCTGTCCCTTCTTAAAGTGCTAAAACCAGTCCCTTGCCTAGCTACCCCACCCATACAACATTAAATTATTTCCTCGCTTCCCCCCACACACACACCCTTCATATTAAAGAGGATAACAAATTGAACCCTGCTTATTACACTGTGCATTTTTAGTACAGAAGGTTCCTAGCCCCCATGCCTTCTTTAGTATCTCTTGCAACACCCATTTATAAAATTATTAAGGCAATTAATCTTATGAGACAGGCAGCCCAACACTTAAAACGCTGTTTCAGGACAAATTCAATGAAGTGAACAATGCTTTAGGCACTGCAGCAGAAATAGGATCGGTGCAGGGTTGCCAGGTTCCCCCTCTCCTCCAGCGGGAGGTTTTTGGGACAGAGCTGAGGCAGGAATCACACCTGCACGGTCCCAAATGACATGATTATGGCACTCCCGGTTTACACCCGGAAGCGCCCCATCGTGACAGGCATCTTTACCACTCAAACCCCCACGTTTTGAGGTTTGGGTGGTAAAGGAGCCCACCGCGATGCGGCACTTCTGGGTGTAAACTGGAAGTTACACAATCACATCACGCACAATCCCTGTTCCTGAGCTGACTGATGGATTGGCGGGCAATTGCCCACCAATCCAAACGACCTGGCAACACTAGATAGGTGGAACATAGGGTTGCTAATAGGCCTGGAGAAAAATGACCTGACTCTTTAATAGAGGCTTAATGTGTGGAAATTGGCAGGTGAAACTTTTCATGGCATGGAAATAAATAATGTCCTCTTAAGCCTCTAGGGACAATACTTTTGTTTTTCTCTTGGCAGTTGACAATCCTAGCAGCACAAAGGCAGACAAAGCGCTGAAATAACTGGGAAAACTACATTTAGTACATAAAATTATATGTCCATACTGTGAAATTTTGTTCACAGGAGATAAAATAAATCAGTATTAGAAATTCTACTAAATCAGGTGTTCTCACAACAAACGGGGCAAAGAAGAACCGTCATAGCCATGTTTGGATAAATTTAAGAAGACTACCTTGTGACTCTTTAATGACCCCCAGGGTTCTCATTTCATTTTCTCAGAAAATGCAAGATAATGGATAGTAGTTATTTTTGGAAAGATGGTTTTCCTTAAACATCTGCTTCCCTACCCACTAGAGAACCTTTTTTTTGTTCATTTAGCTTTTAAAAAGGTAACGGTCCCCTGTGCAAGCACTGGGTCATTCCTGACCCATGGGGTTACGTCACATCCCGACGTTTACTAGGCAGACTTTGTTTGTGGGGTGGTTTGCCAGTGCCGTCTCCAGTCATCTTCCCTTTACCCCCCGCAAGCTGGGTACTCATTTTACCGACCTCGGAAGGATGGAAGGTTGAGTCAACCTTGAGCCGGCTACCTGAAACCAACTTCAGTTGGGATCAAACTCAGGTAGTGAGCAGAGCTTGGACTGCAGTAGTGCAGCTTACCACTCTGAGCCACGGGGTTCTTATTTTATTTTAGCATTTAAAACCCCTAAAAACTCTTAGAAAAGTTAAACAGAACTTAGAAAAGTTAACTATGACTATAACTAAAGGTTCTCATATTGAGAGCAGAATTATATAAGCCCACAGTTGTTTTCACACACTCCTCCACATGAAGCCTGCTGGGTGACCTTGGGCCAGTCACAGTTCTCTCAGAACTCTCTCAGCCCACGTGCAGGCAGGCAATGGCGCACCACCTCTGAACGTCTCCAGCCTTGAAAACCCTACAGGATTGCCATACGTCAGCTGTGACTTGACGGCACTTTCCACCACCACCACCACCACCACAATTGTTTTACTTTTTATTTAACACAGTTTGAAAGGAAAATCTGACACAAAGAAGAAGGTTTATTTAACCTTCTACCAACAATCCATTTTCCCATGGAAAACCAGCAGCCAAAGTTGTTTTTACTCTTGCTGAAAAAACTCAGATAGGCCCTTTCCCCCTTCACTTGGTCTGTAGCCTACTCCAAAGCACAGTTCCAATACATATATTTTTTTACAAAAAGAAAAAAATGTAAAAAGGAATCACAGCCTCAAGAGTCTACGATCTTCAGACTACTGAACTGGCTTACCCACTTAAGTTTACACACAGTACACAGCACTTCAAAATAAGAAAGAAAAAAACACACAACCATTTCTCTCTCCTTTGAAACAGCTCCCAGTCCCGTCTGTACTTTGCCCCCAAACAAGGCTTACAGATACACCTAGTGCTGATTGTTTGTACGAACTCAGTCCGCAGCATTAGCAAAGATAAGCAGAAATTCCTGGCAAAGAACAACTGGGAACGCTTCTTTGCTTCCTTCCACGCATCTTACCCTGTAGATCTATGGATCTCAAGGATACTTAAGAGACTATTGCAGGATAAAGATTAAGGGGATGACTTCATCAGCCAATCAAGACTGTTTAGTCATCTGTCACTGTTCTTTCATCCCTATCCTCACACATCTGTTCTGCCTTATGTACATGCACGGTGGGGACAGTCATGTTGGTGCTGAGGGAACACATTGCTCTCCTAACAGATGGACCTGCTCAGACATTAAACAGGATTATAAAGGTATCTCAATTGGTTATATGCAAATGAAGAGTTTCATCAGACTTATTTAGATATTTCCAAGGGAACAACTGAAGTGTTCTCCATCGCCTGCTTTTACACTGTTCCAATTTAACAGTTGTCAACGGCTTATTTCAAAATTCTATGTTTGACTGCTTTAACCATCACGACTAAACATTTTCCAAAGCTGAGCGAGGGGTAGGAGTTTGTAGACCATCAGTGCAATCCTATGCATTGAACTGCATGGGCTTAGACTGGAGTAACTCTGCATAGGACTGCAATGAATATGTATGCTTTGATTAAGAACATCTAGACTTGAATGGATTATCAAATAATAAGTTGAGAGTCCCTCCAACAACCAGTTTCAGAAGAGGCTCATAAACATCCTCTTTTTCATAAATGCACATATTAGATACTCAACAAACAAGGTTGCACCCCCAAAATCCAAGTATTTCCCAACCTGGAACTGGCAACCCTATTCAGCATACAATGTTAAGTTCACCAATGCAATGGTCCAAATTTAACATTATTAACATTAACAGAGTTAACATTTTCAGTTGTAAGATAAAGTTGCACATCTGTATTCATGTACAAATTCTACTATCAGAAAAGCAAGATAAAATGAAGTTAAACGCTACAAAAAAGCTAGTCTCAGCTGCAATACACAAAACGTTTTCCCTGCAGAAATGCCATTTTCTATATAAGAGTGGGTGTTCACTATGATTTGTGAAGCACACAAATGTGACAAAACATACACAACACACTTGCATTTTCCCTACACAGTGGTAACAGTCACATGGGGAAAATGCATGATGCAGACTTAAGTGTTCATATCACGAGTTGCAAAAATATTCTTAAAATTAAGAACCCATCCTTCACAAGAGCAGAACTTCCAAAATCAGTCTCTAATGGAAAGTACAGGGAACACCTTAAAAGATGGGACCAGGCTCCTTAGAAATTTTAAAAGGTGAAAACCATTACTTTATCCTTACTGTGCCTTAGGAACAAACTGAGAGCCAGTAAACTTGCATGAAAAATCAGTGTTATCCTCCAAACACTTCACTCCATGTAACAGCCTGGTATTGGTAACCAGTTGTATTTTCTGAGCTTTCTTCAAAAGCAGTCCCATACAGTACAGCTAATCTGGATGTCAATAAAGTATGGATTACCATGGCTCAGTTACTCTGCTCCAGAAAAAGGTAAAACAAAGTTTGTTATGGTTACTCACTTGTAAGGAAAAGGCACCCTTCATACACTGCCTAGGAATTCACTAATTC
Organism: Euleptes europaea; assembly: GCF_029931775.1. Taxonomy (NCBI): domain Eukaryota; kingdom Metazoa; phylum Chordata; class Lepidosauria; order Squamata; family Sphaerodactylidae; genus Euleptes; species Euleptes europaea. The sequence continues at coordinate 82,304,472 of NC_079317.1, forward strand.
CCTTCTTAAACAGGAAGCAATGAGCCATCCTACATTTTGTATCTGAATAGGTTGCCAGTGAATAATACTAAGAAAAACTGACTGTTTTCCCAAAGATAGCTGCTACTAAATACCCAATGCAATCTGACAGCTAATACTAGAGAGAAGACATTAGCATGCATCATTTTCCTTTAGAGTGAGTGGAGATCATACAAGAACATCCATCCAGAATTGAGTTAGCTGTCTACAATGCTGGGGAGCTAAGCATGCCTGATTCACAATGCCCGTTAATGTTAGTGGTCATTCATTACCCACAAGTTCCATAGACCTTTTGCAACAAGAGATGTGAAAGACACAAGAGCCAGCATGGTGCAGTGGTCAGAGGGTTGGGAAAACTAGGTTCAACTACCCACTCTACCAGGGAAGCTAGCTGGGTGACCTTGCACCAGTCACATACACACACAGCCTAACCTACTAGACAGGGTTATTTTGAGGATAAAATGGAGAAGAAGGACAAAGTGAGCTGCCTTGGGTTCCCACAGGGTGAAAAGTGAGGCATAAATGAAGTAAATAAATAGAACCAAATAACTGAACAACCTACAAGGCAAGCCAGATGGGCAGCCCATTCCTGAAGCAGGGGGTAGTTGGTTGATAGCCAGGGACAGCGCAGCCATGCTACCTCCAGAGAGGCTTCCTGGCCCAAAAATAAAAATAAAAAATGATTAAAAAAACAAACAAACCATGAAACTCCCCCATTGAGTTTCACCAAGCTATGCCAGCTATTTTGCAGACGTAACTTGACACTTGCAAAATGGCGCATTCCTGGAGCAAAAGGGCTTTGGAAGCTGCCTAAAATTAGCTCCGCCCCCAGGAATACGCCCCTTGATGCTGGCACAAGGAGTCACACTGGAAAAACACCGCTGGGGAGGCAGCTCCAGCACATGAGGCTCATGCTGCTGCCATGAGACTACTTAAATAAAGCTCCCAGCTTTACTCCACTGAATAAAGATATACAGAAAAGCCAGAATACAGCAGCAATAATGAAAGCCATTGAGTACAGTTCATAAGACAGCTCGTAGCTACAGAAAGTCAAACATTTTAAAAAGGCATTAACATTCAATTTTTAAAAAATGCAAAGTTTTACAGTTTTCTTCCACAAACATGGGCATAAGTGAATCTCCTTTCGTGAAGACTTCCGTACTATCAGGGCTGCCACTGAAAAGATTCTGTATTGTATTACACTGCCTGCCAATCTATCATCCCATATCAAGAGAACCCTAAGTGGGACACCATATAGAGTTCTTAATGACAGATGGGCTTGCTTTGTTTCCCTCTGCTTTTTATCCCACCTCAGCAGGAGGTTTAGCACAGCTAACCACATCAACCATAAAAAAAGATAAATCAATTAAAATAACAGCTTGAGACAATCACCAACATAAGCAATCATCTAGCAGGATTTTTTTTAAAAAAACCAAGTTAATTCATGAGTAAGGATAGAGGCCAGAAACAAACAAAAACAAAATCAAACAAATGCACACACACACAAATCAATCAAATTCCTGGGTGAATTAGAATGTTTTAACCAGGCACCTAAAGCTAAGGAAGCTAGGTGCCAGGCAGATATTTGTAGGAAAGGAGTTCTGTGGCTGAGGTCCCATGACAGAAAAGACCCTGTCTCAAATAACCAGCTACTTCACATCTGAGGGTAAAGGCTAAGCAGAGTGTCAGTGAACAACGTTAATTGATCAATACATTCCCATATGAGTAAGTAGTCCTTTAATAACACCTGTACTAGTCCTTACAGTTATATAACAACCAGCATTTGAATTGTGTCTGGAAGTGAATCAACAGCCAGTGCAGTCTTTTAAGACTGGAGAGCCATGTGGCAGCTGGCACCCACTGGCAATACTGCCTCTGTGTTTTGGGACCATTTTCTGAAACTTCAAGAACTGTTTTCAGGTCAATTCCATATGGAGTTCACTGCGGTAGCACAATTTGGACTAGATGAAAACCAGAATAACTGTGGCCAGATCCTGCATATCCAGGAAGAGGTACATCTGTTACACTGAACAAAGTTGGGTAAAGGCTAGGGTTGTCAACCTCTAGGTACTTGCTAGAGATCTCCTGCTATTACAACTGATCTCCAGCAGATAGAGATCAGTTCACCTGGAGAAAATGGCCGCTTTGGCAATTGGACCCTATGGCATTAAAGTCCCTCCCCTCCCCAAACCCTCCCCTTTTCAGGCTCCGCCCCAAAGTCCTCCCACCAGTGGCAAAGAGGGACCTGGCAACCCTAGTAAAGGCACTGTGTGTAGAAGTGAGGATCTCAGCTTCTATTTGCAAGCACACATCTAAACAGTAGCCTCAAGTTGTAAATCTGCTCTTTCAAGTGGAGTGCAACCCCATTCAACACAAGTCAACTCCTCCATACTTGGTTAGCAATAGCACATTAGTCATTGATTGAGCTTCAATGAATCAACTCTCATCCACTTGGATATTATTCAGGATATCCTCTGTTTCACTTGACTCAGCTGAAAAGGAGAAGAGCCAAGTGTCATCTCACTCCATACCTATGATGACTTGCAGATGTTAAACAGAAGGGAGACCAGAAGGAACCTTATAAGACACCACAACAAAAATGGGGGGGGGTACTCTAATGCTACCATCAGCCACCCAAGACAGCAAGCACCAGAGCCCTATGCCACAGAATCTCATCTCAGTCAACTAAGTCAGAAGGATAATACTATGGTTAATAGTACCGAAACACATTGAGAGGCCAGAAGTATCAACAAGATCACACTCTTCTCCTGCGGCAAAGGTCAATTTAGAGGGTGATCAGGCACCTGCAGTCCCAAAACTCCTCTGAACTCTCTCAACCTCACAAGGTGTCTGTTGTGGAGAACAGAGGGGAAGGTGATTGTAAGCTGGTTTGAGACTCCTTAAAGGTGGAGAAAATCGGGATATAAAAACCAACTCTTCTTCTTAAGTGAACCCACTTGAACCTAAAATGATCCCTCCACATTTACAAATGTACATATGCAGGAACTACTGTGTTCTAAACTGAATATATCGAATTTCTAATTTTGTCGCCGCCAAATCCAGTTATTTATTCTTTAAAATAAATGGAAGAGTAGTTCCTAACCATAGAGAACAAATGTGTTTCAGGGCTTTGTGATGGGTGCCCATAGCTATGCTTTTATACATTTGAATAAATATTGCTCATAATTTGTTTCATACAAGATATCTTTTTCCCACAGCAATTACCAAGAGGTTCTGCCTCTAAGGGCAATAGGATACTTTTATAGTCTCTACCATCAAGATAACCATACTTTGCATTGTTAATTAGAGTTGAGCACTCCTGAGAAGCAAGCACTGCAAAGTTCTACTTTCCATATGTTTAAAAAAAGGAACCAAGTCAGACTAGTTAAGAAACTTGTGCAAGATCCACAGTAAACTGGGAGAAAATGGAGCAGAAATACTTCTGCCCGCCAAGATCCCCCTGTTTTACACCATGCTGCTTCTTTAAAAGGTAAAGGTCCCCTGTGCAAGCACCAGGTCATTCCTGACCCATGGGGCGACGTCACATCCGTATGGAATAAATACCAAATAGGAACAGGAAAGTTTCTGCTCCCATGAATATGTTTCAACTCTGACCTGGTGTGACCATCTCTAGTGGTGAGAACGTCATTCAGATTCCATGCTCAAATTGTTTCTTGGCTGTGATTATTAGTCTGGGTGCCAATTGTAAAGAGTTTACGTACTATCAGCTCAGGTCTCTAACTTGCTGTACCAGCATGTAAGTGTTTAGTATGTGGCTCATGAGCATAATGATAGCTGTAGCAGCAGTATGCAAAGAACAAAAAAAAAAATTCCAACGCACAATGTTTTTCAGGCATCACAAACAGACAATGCTGCCATGGACAACCAGATCAATAATATAATCCTAAACACAAATTTCAAGTACCAGTCCATCTTCCTGCCTAGTAACTGCATTTAGAAATGGAACACCATTATACACAATTGCCATTAAGCACATACACAGGAGCCCCGTGGCGCAGAGTGTTAAGCTGCAGTACTGCAGTCAAAAGCTCTTATCACGACCTGAGTTCGATCCTGACAGAAGTCAGTTTCAGGTAGCCGGCTCAAGGTTGACTCAGCCTTCCATCCTTCCGAGGTCGGTGAAATGAGTACCCAGCTTGCTGGGGGTATAGGAAGATGACTGGGGAAGGCACTGCCAAACCACCCCGTAAACAAAAGTCTGCCTAGAAAATGTTGCGATGTGACGTCACCCCATGGGTCAGGGTGCTTGCACAGGGGACCTTTACCTTTTACATACACAGAAGGGAACCCTAGCCAGTCATGGCTCACCAATTAAAGTAGTTGTATGAAGTTTATAGGGGAAAGGCTTCAGACATCTTTAGTTAATAGTTTTTTTGAATTAGAAAGCCATAATCCAGATATATTAGAGTTAAGGAAATATTCCTCTCTATTGAAAGCAAAGGGAGCCAAACCTACCCAGCTTCGACAGGATTGGGTCCATTATGGTAACACAGCCCTAACATTTCAGCTAGCTTTCCATAGGTCACCAGAAAGTCAAGAACCCTCACAGAAACTCAGTCCACAGCTTAATGAAACTCAAATGTTGGGGTCTTAAACAGATTCTACTATAAATGCCATCAAGAACAATGAACTTTGGCAGGCATTCTGGCAGAATTAGTACTTCTTGCTCAGTAAGTCTTTCTAACATTAGGGCTGATGAAGAAAGGTGAAGTACTAATGTGCTGTATACATATTTTAAAAAAATTGGGACCTATCAGAGACCATTTAAAGTAAATCAAGGCTTATTTTTAGAATTCACATTATTTTACTTCCCCCTCCCCCAAGAGGCCATAGAAGATGGTGGGTTTTCCTGTATGGAAAAGGGTCATCTACTCAAACACCTGCTGTTAACTTTATTCATTTGGAAAAAGACGGTCAACAGATCTTTTTAAAGTAACTAGGGTGTATAAGGGAAATACCAGCTGCTGCAACATTTTGTCTTAGAAGCTTAAAGTCCACTTCCTTTAAAGGTATAGATAAAGGGCAGGGCTGATGCATAAAGCCAGAGTGTATTCAAATTGCCTAGTACTGACATTTCTACGTGATGCAAGAGTATTACGGATGGTAAACAACAGATGATAGGTGGCAAAGGTCATTCATTTTAACCATGTGCCTGCTGACCACCACCATAACCCATTTTAAGTTGAATCAGCAGGGGAGGGCCCTGTACAACCTCCGAAGTCAGATAGCGGAAGCAGTGCCCAAAAAGCAGAATGTGGCCCAAAACAATTTTTGTGAACAGCTCCCATACAAAGCATATAAAGAGAAACTGACCACAAATTAGACTCCCTACGCTTCCAGTGACTGAGGACAGGAGTATCAGGAATTCAGATGGGCCTGAAGAACTCATCCAGTTCCCCCTCCCTCCATAAAACTAGCCAGGAACACACATCCCTTAAATAGACATACCAGTTCACACCATGCGGAGCACACTTGTGGCAAAGAGGTGTGTTGATAGAGAAGACTAGCAAAGAATACTTCGGCAAAGGCCGTAAGACATGGTGCTCATGTGTCACAGTGCAAGTGTTTCAAGCTCGTAGGCCACTATTTTTCTACCAGATAATCTTTACAAATTGTACATTGTGTGACGTGCTTGACGCAGAACAACAGTTAACCCACCTTGGCACAGACTTAATCGTTGGGACTTTCTGCTTCTCTGGTTTACAATGCAGTTCTAAGCAGACTTAAACCGTTCTAAAGCCATTGACTTCACATTGCCAGTATACTGTATAGTATCACCCATAATAAAGGGAACAGCATGCCCACAACTGCCTGTAAACAACCTGTGACTTCCCTTCCATGCCCAGATATCTTCTATCTGCATTCTTCATCTCCCACACCTCATTTTCCCTTTAAGTTTTACTAGTGACAACCTCTCTTTGCTATCAGCAGCAGTAGTAAAACTTTATGAGTATATTTATGTAAGTTTTGTAAAGAAAAATTCAGAAAGGGCAACATCACTCTCAGGCGACTAAAAAGCACACCGTCTGCACTTTAAGGAACCACTCCTTCATTCCTAGGATTAGCACAATGTCAGCCAACTTGAGGCTGCACAAAAGGATCGCAAGCCAAGGTAAACAACTCATGAGACAAAAATGACCAACATTTCTGTGTTTCTTGACTGAATTGTGGCTGAAGGTAACAGACTCCTGTATAAATGCAGGCTCCTGCCGGAATATCAGAATGAGAGACAGGATTGACCTGCCATTAGATTTTACATTACGGTCTTCTTGTCCCTTCTGCCCATAATCATCCACCTCCTAGATGTTTCTGTTTGGACTGGAAACTCCAGGGAGAGAATGATTATGATAGCGTAATTCACAATGATGTGTGGATCCTCACAGATATGCACGCACACACCACATTTTCCTAATAAAAAGCCAGAAAAACACAGGCTGCGGAAAGGACCACCTGGGAAATCCACCTGTTTTAACAAAGCCAATTGGGGGAAAGATTCAGTGAGGGAAAGGGAGAAACTGTTACAGAAGCGCTGACTTTTCTCTCCTACATATGAACAGCAAACACGCTCGCTCCCCCCCCCCTTTTCATTTCCGCCCCTGTTATGGATGTGGCTTTGGGTTAGCGGTCCTATCCTGTTGCTGTTCAAAAAATAAACCTCCAGCCCGGGCTTGCATTGCCAGGCAGCCTCAGGCAAAGTTCAGAGCCGCCCCAGGCAGAAACTCCAAGGAGCCCCCAACAGCGTGAGATGAGCAGGGCTGGGGCTACCATTAGGCGAACCAGGTGGTTGCCTAGGGTGCAGACCTCAGAGGGGTGCAGATAGCCTGAGAGGCACAGTTTTAAACAGATTAGTTTTTTTGGGGGGGACGCAACTGTCAATTTATATATATATATATTTAGTTTAAGATAAGTACCACAACAGTGCTATTGGATATAATTAATTATAATGTCTTTATATAAAAAGTTTTGTGCTTTTATTTTTTTCTGAAAATTGGTTAGCAAGGGGGGCTGGGTGGCACAAGTAGTTCGCCTTGCCTGCTGACAAGTCGCAGCCGGCGTATGGGGACCCCTTTTGGGGGGCTTTCAAGGCAAGAGACTAACAGAGGCGGTTTGCCAGCGCCTTCCTCTGCGCAGCAACCCTGGTCTTTCTGGGCGGTCTCCCATCCAACTACTAACCGGGCCTGACCCTGCTTAGCTTCCGAGATCTGACGAGACCAGGCTAGCCTGGGCCATCCTAGGTCGCAAAAAAAGAAAAGACTGGCACCAGAACAGCAAACACGCTCGCTCCCCCCCACTTTTCATTTCCGCCCCTGTCGTATGGATGTGGCTTCTGGTTAGCGGTCCTATCCTGTTGCTTTAAAAAAAAAAAAAACCTCCAGCCCGGGCGGGTGTCGCCAGGCCAAGTTCCTTTTTTAAAAAAAAAAAGTTTTTATTATTTTTCAAACTAATTCACATTCAATTGTATCATTCCATCCACAGCGTATAATATACACAATTTCCATCTCATCCCTAAAAAGATACCTCTAATGTTGCAGTAAAACAGGGGTTCAGCAAAAGACCTCGGGAGCGAGTCCAATAATTAATTAACTCCCCCTCTCCCCTCCTCTATCCATTGAATAGCCTTATTTCTCCCTTTGTATTTAGAGTCCAATTGATTACCCCAACCCACACTGACCATTACCTTGAAGTCGAGTCTTTCCCTTCGGGGTCTTAATGACTTCAGCCAGGCCAAGGGGACGCGCCGGTGTCCCCGGCGAGGACGCCGCCCTTGGGACCCAAGAGTCCCCAGGCGCCCTGCCCTCGGCCGGGGAGCCCCGCGACGCAGCGCAGCGCTCTCGGGCCGACGGGGACGGGGACGGGGCGGTCGGCTTGCAGGCGGCGGCTCGGGCGGCACGGACTGCCTGGCTCGCCGGCCGGAGCCCAGAGCTGGGCGGCGGGGCGGCGGGGCGGCGGGGCGGGGTCCGGCTCGGGCGCCGCCAGCCAATCAGGCCGCGGGCAGGAGGGAGCCCTGTCAGCGCCGCCTCGCACGTGGCAGCCCGGAGGAGCGCGCGGGCGGGGATCCCGCCGGCCGCCGGCTGGAAGCGGGGGGCGAGCTGGGCCTCGCCACAGCGCGCGGGAGGTCCGGCCTGGGGCTCGCCGCTCTTGGGGTGCAAGTTTTCCCCCCCCACCATCTGAAGTCTCAAAACTCTGCATGGGGGGTGGGGGGGGTTCATGGCGAGAGACTAACAGAGGGGGTTTGCCAGGGCCTGCCTAGGGCGCAGAAATGACTGGCACCGGCCCTGCGTGTCCCACACCCAATCAAATCCACTGATTACCAAAGGAAATAATTCACAGTGGGTCGCCGTGTTAGTCTGTCTGCAGTGGTAGAAAAGGGCAAGAGTCCAGGAGCACCTTAAAGACTAACAAGAATATTTTCTGGCAGGGTATGAGTTTTCGTGAGCCTTTAGTCTGTCTGCAGTAGTAGAAAAGAGAAAGAGTCCAGTTGCACCTTAAAGACTAACAAGAATATTTTCTGGCAGGGTATGATCTTTCATGAGTCTTTAGTCTGTCTGCAGGAGTAGAAAAGGGCAAGAGTCCAGTAGCACCTTAAAGACTAACAAGAATATTTTCTGGCAGGGTGTGAGCTTTCGTGAGCCTTTAGTCTGTCTGCAGTAGTAGAAAAGAGCAAGAGTCCAGTTGCACCCTAAAGACTAACAAGAATATTTTCTGGCAGGGTGTGAGCTTTCGTGAGCCTTTAGTCTGTCTGCAGTAGTAGAAAAGGAAAGAGTCCAGTAGCGCCTTAAAGACTAACAAGAATATTTTCTGGCAGGGTACGTATCTTCAGATACGTATCTGAAGAAGTGAGCTGTGGCTCACGAAAGCTCATACCCTACCAGAAAATATTCTTGTTAGTCTTTAAGGTGCAAAATGAAATAAGATGATCTATAGTTTCAATTGTACCTGAAGCACGACAGCAAAAATGATCCAAAAACGGGAGTTTTAGCAGTGTGGGCCCCCCAGTTCTGCAGTCAGCCTGGCGTTGGATCATTAAATGGGAATCAGTTATTTACCATGATGGTCAGAAGACACACGTTTAACTTCTGCATCACAAGCTGCCGCAAGCTATAACTGGTTTGCTCTAACTTGGCCCATCTAAAGTTAATTAAGGAAGGGCTTTGCAGGTTATACCATAAGCAATTCTGAAGATAGGGTTGCCAGCCTCCAGATACTATCTGGAGATCTCCTGCTGTTACAACTGATCTCCAGCCCGTAGAGATCAGTTCACCCTATCTAAAGATGTCCCATGAAAGCTGGTAGGAGTACATGAAAGTGCAGCATAGCCATTATTTATGTATAATTTCAGTTAAATTCATGCACATTTAAAATAGCAGATTGAATAACATTAGGCTGAGCTAATTAGTTCTATAACAACCAATCCTACAAGTAGATCTTATCATAACTAAACTACGGCATCATCAAATTTGTTGGGGTGCGTATGCCAGAGATTGAATCCAATAAAGTCTCATCAGTATTTTAATGCCTCATTTACCAAGAAAATTACACACATGAATCTCAGAATTTGTAATTTAAAATCCAGATTCTGAAATGTTTTCAACAGTGGTGAACGGGCCATTTCTTCTTGAGGGAACTTCTGCCTCCTGTCATATTCTTAGACGTCACTGCTGAAAAATAAAGTTTGGGTGTTCTGACCATCTAGAGCTGTGTTATCCCAAATCCTTTATTTTGATGTTATGTCTTCCTGTTTTCATTCTGTAACAACATGGCAAGACACTGTGTAGGCTGGACGTCCAAATGCATTCCTGAGTTTACAGGCCTCAGTAAACAGTATAGAGTTTTAAAAGTGCTATTTGCATGGATTAACATTAACAGTGCAATCCTAAAGGGGGAGGAGCTGCATGCAGTCAGGGAGCCAACTAATCCTTATGCCAGCCATTGTATCTCTGAGTTAAGACGGCATAAGGGCCAGTTATGCCATCACAGGCCCCCAGCCTTGCAGCAGCTGCCCATCGGTGCAACTGAGGAGGAGAAGAAAAAGAAGAAGAGTTGGTTTTTATATGCCGACTACCTCTCCCACTTAAGGAAAAATCAAACCGGCTTACAATCACCTTCCCTTCCTCTCCCCCACAACAGACACCCTGCGAGGTAGGTGGGGCTGAGAGATAGGGTTGCCAACCTCCAGGTACTGGAGGAGAAAAGAACCTATGCTGAAAGTAGTAAAGACTGTATGAAGAGGCAGCACGTGGCTCGAGAAAAATTAAATTATATTGAAAAATCAGAACCAAAGCTCTAACTTTAGTGACAATAGACAATAGACCGTCTTATCCAGCTGTCCATTCATAGCAGGAAGGTACACTCCTTTTCTTCATGAATGAATCCTTTGGCACACGGAAGGAGTAGAAGCTTGAAAAAATTCACTATGAAATGGGAATTTTACCCGAAGCCCATTGCGCAGTGTCCACTCTCCGTTGCTTAATTGTATTAATTTTCTTGTATGGACTTTTATGACTTTGAGCGCTTTGCCCCTGTTCTACTATAGTGTACACTTTGTGCATTTTTGTACTTTGTGTACATCAGACTGGTTGGTCTTTTTTCAACTGCGGTTGTCCTTTGTGAGGCTTTGCCTCCCAATATATTGTTCTTAACAGCAATATTGTATTTCATTAGCCTTATTTTGGGCTTGGTTTGTCTTGTGCTTTACCTCCTGGAAGTTGGCAACCCTATTGTGGATGGTTCTGGGGGCGTGGCCAGAGTTAGTTGGCTCCCTAAGCCCTTTCAGTCAGGTAATGACCTGTCAGAGGAGGAAAGCTGCACCAACAAAAAACATGGCGTAGCCCATAGGCACCAATTGTACTCAAAAATCCAGTGCCCCCTGTTATGTATGCAGCGGGAAGCTGGAAACATGTTGAGCTTGGAGCCTCTCTAGGCTCCTGCGCTTGTGTGTCCCTGTTGGCTGGAAGGGTTGCCGCTGCCCAATCACGGACTTGGGGGGCATGGCTCTGAGCGGGCATATAAGCGGGGGTTTGTTGCACTGTTCTCTAGTTCTTGTTCTGTTCACCTAATAAAGCAGTTGCTGTTGGAACTCCGTCTCTGGTCTCGTGCCTCACCCATAATACATAATAACCCCCACTGCCGTGGCCATGCCCCTAAAAGCCTGTGCAGCCTAGGATGCTGACAGTGGGCTCAACCAACTGCCTCCCTCCCCTGTGGCAACCAATCCCCCTCCCCAGCACCTAATCGGGGACCCCAGCCCAACAAAAAACCCAACTAGGATGCCCCACAACTCTGACTCTCAGCTGACTGAACGCTGACTCTCAGCTCACTGCCATGCAGACTTAGAGCGAACAGTGAGGCTCTTTGGTGGCTGGAAAAGCTAGAGAGGGCAATTAGCATTCTGGATGAGCACTTTGCACCAACACCCAAAGGGGAGAGCAAAGTGCATACTCTGTGGCTGACCTCTCTTATTTCAGAACCCTAACAGTTACTCCATCTCTGGAGGCTCAATCCAAAGGGGCTCCCATGCGTTAAAGGGTAAGCATGGGCCTGGGTCTCAGACCTCCTTTTCTATTCCCCTTGCTTGTGGCCAGGAGCTGCCGCAGCGATGTGACCTTCCACACACAAGCCCAGCAGCATTGCAGTCGAGTAGGGGTGCTAGGAGCCACAACCTCCTGTCAGCATGGTCCCTCAAGCAAAAGGGGGATTGACACATGGGGAGTGCTCTGGGAGAGCTTCCAGGAGAGGGGCCCCAGGTTTTCGGCTGCGCAATGTGCTATAAGCCCATTCCTTTGGCAGGCTTCCCCCAGACAGGGCACCTACCTAATACATGATAATTAGGGGTTGCCAGCTCTGGGTTGGGAAATACCTGGATATGTTGGGGCAGAGCCTGAGGAGGGTGGGTTTTGGGGAGGGGAGGGACTTCAATGCCACAGAGTCCAATTGCCAAAGCAGCCACTTTCTCCAGGTGTGCTGATCTCTGTCGGCTGGAGATCAGTTGTAATAGTAGATCTCCAGCTAGTACCTGGAGGTTGACAACTCTAATGATAATCATACCTACCTAAGAAATTTTGTATGCTGCCCTTCCTCCACAGAGCTCAGGATGGTATGCTTGGTCCTTCATTCCCCATTTTATGAGCACAGCAACCCTGTGAAATAGGTTAAACTGAGAGAGTGTAACTGGGCCAAGGTCATCCAGCAATGTTCATAGCAGAGTTAGGGTTGCCAGGTCCTTCTTCGCCACTGGCGGGAGGTTTTTGGGGAGGAGTCTGAGGAGGGCGGGGTTTGGGAGGGGAGGGACTTCAATGCCATTGAGTCCAATGGCCAAAGCGGCCATTTTCTCCAGGTGAACTGATCTCTATCAGCTGGAGATCAGTTGTAATAGTAGGAGATCTCCAGCTAGTACCTGGAGATTGGTAACCCTAGGCAGAGTGGAAATTTGAATCTCGGCCTCACAGATCCTAGTCTGGCTCTATGCCATGCTTGCTATGTCATCTTTAATACCAAAGGGGTGATATACAGAACATCGAAATCATATAGTCCTTGTATATTAGATGCACAGAAGATGGACAGATGAAATAAAGTCCTAACTAAACTTACATGCTTCTAAATCTATTTACTTCAGTGGATTTAAAAGGGTGTAACTCTGATTAGGATTGCGCTGTATGAGCGTGGGTAATATTTATGGGTCTATGTGCAAGACAGGAGGCATGCAAAGAGAGGGAGGGAGGAGAGAAAACATAATCAGAGGCAATCTATCTGCACTGCGACAAACATTACAAGGTGGCTTATCAGTATGACAAATCAGTATGAACTAATTGCCCCTTGGCACATGTTAAAAAACGCATTGTCTCCCTGTTCCTGATACTTACTAATCAATAAGCTGCAGCAGTCAAAAGGGGAAACAGAATTCCAGTCTATAATTTAACAGGATATTTTAAAGTATTAAAAATCCTATATCCTCATGCCTGCAAGGCCCACACATCATTTCCTCTATGCCCAGTACCTACCAGTTTGTAACACGGATCCTCCCTCCCTGATCCTTTCCATTACATATGATCTAATGAATCATGAAAGAAAATCCATCTATTTTATTCTTGAAATGCCGTAAATAGACCATATCACGGTAATAGGTTTGCAGTTCAGATCAGCCCCTCCCACACCGATCTCTGTAGCCCAGTAGAGTATATCCATGCCTCACCCCGCAGTTTTCAAGCCCTGCTTGTTCACATTGCTTTAGTGCTTTGCAAAACACAACCTTGCAAAGGGAGTACTTGAATGCCTGGGGAGAGACTGTCTCCAACAAGCTGTTACACCTGCTTCCCACTCATGCCCCCCTCTGTGAATTCGTCTGTGGGTGGCAGGTAGACTTGTTATTTGGTAACTTGCATTTATTTATTTATTTCTGGGATTTATAGGTTTTTTTTGGGGGGGGAGTGACATTGTAAGGTGTTTTCAGTCCATGTTGAACAGAGAAGAGTGAGTTAAAAGCACCCAAATAAACTATTAGCATCAGTCTTGGTAGAGATAACTGTTGTACCTGGCATTCTTAAATCTCCCTTCCTCAAGCTGTTCTAAAAATCTGTGCTAAATTTTTCAAGAGAAAAGTTCCTGATTCAGAATTCAGCATTAATCCATTTGTTTTCAGTCTTTGGGAGATCTAATTAAAGAAAATATACACAAATGTATAATACCATTGAAGAGGAATTTGGGCTGTTTTTCCTGGTCCAATGAAATGTATTTATGTGTACCGTGAGCTAGTTACAGTTGCATCTGATTTCTTCTTTATTTTGCTTTGGAGTGCTTGAGTTTTGTAAACGGCATGAAATCTAAGGATGTTGTTTCTTTTCAGTAACTTTAACCGAAACAAAGTTGTTTATTGTGACCATCTATATCTCGCTTTCATTGGAGACAGTGCTGAGAAACAGGTGATAAAATTACCCAAGCATCTGTGGAATGCTTCATATTATCTCTTCCTAGAAATAGATTAGACACATTTGTACTCTGGAACCCTTTCAGGCATTAATAACTATTTGTGTGCCCAAGAATCAAGGACACCTTTCTTAGCTTATTTACATATAACAAACAGCAGTCTCTAATATTCCTTTTATCCCCACCAATTTGCAAAGTAGCATTAAAAACAGTTTAAACATTCACACTTCCATGCTATTTAACTGCAATTAGAAAATCCACATGGCATCTACAATTAAGTCTGTAGTATATTGTAGAATCAAAAACCCTTCCATTTTAAGAGGAGATGGACAGCATAATCCAATCACTGAATGGTTTACAGTGCAATCCCAAACAGAGTTATACACTTCTAAGCCTGTTTAGGATTTTACTGTTAGGATGGCAACTAACTCTGATGCTGGCATTTACATTAGCCTATCTGGAGGTATGTTGGTGCAAAGGGGTGCTGGCACCACCAGTGCAACCTCTACACTGGCATAAAAATGGGCAGCATCGGGCATGTGCTGGGGAAGGAGTAGGGCATACAGCCTCAGCAAAATGTTATGTCAGCAACAACCCCAGTTAATTTTAAACACTCCCATAAAACTCACAGACAAAAGCAGTTGCCTTCTCCAGCTTCCCCGCCACAGTTTCAAGCCATAGCATAGCTTAGGATACTGACTATGCCTGCAGCTAAGCTTAGCTTTGCCAAGCGCTATACAAACACACACAAAGCTGCCTTATTCTGAATCAGACCATCGTTCCATCAATAGGGTCGCCAACCTCCAGCTACTAGCTGGAGATCTCATGCTATTACAACTGATCTCCAGCCAATAGAGATCAGTTCACCTGCAGAAAATGGCCACTTTGCCAATTGGACTCTATGGCATTGAAGTCCGTCCCCTCCCCAAACCCCGCCCTCCTCAGTCTCCACCCCCAAAAACCTCCTGCTGGTGGTGAAGAGGGACCTGACAACCCCATCCATCAAGGTCAGTACTGTCTACTCAAACTAGCAGAGGCTCTCCAGTGTCTCAGACAGAAGTCTTTCACTTCACCTACTGCCTGGTACCTTTAAGTGGATATGCCAGGAAATGAACCTGGCACCTTCTGCATGCAAAGCAGAGGCTCTTCCTCTGAGCCACAGCCCCACCCCAGCCAGATCGCCTCTATCTCAGGTGATAGGGGGTGTAGCATGAAGCTATCTCTCTCTGGTCCCATGTGGGAGACATTGATGACAGGGCAATTTGCTCTAACAGCCAAGGAAGGGAACAGACATTGTTATAGCATGTTTCCAACACTGCTCTGCTCAGAACCCTTACAGATAGTCCATCTGGAGGCACAAAGCAAAACTGAAGCCTTTATTCCTCCAACTAGGGATGCCAGGACTTGCTTTCAGTAGTCCTATTACTGTTCAGTAAACGTGGACATTGTTTCATTGTTCAGCTGTTTTATTGTGCTTTGGTAGATCAGTTCCCACCCTCATTCCTAAATGACCACAGCTGTCTGGAACACCTGCCTCACAGAGGGAAGGGGCTCCACATAGCTGTGCTGTCGAAAGAGGCGAAGGCTCCTATGTGTGAGTTTTAGCTCTGTGTCTTCCTTCTATTTTGCTGCTTGTTGGACTGCAGCCAGACAAAAGCTGAACTTTGCGTTCTTGCCAGCATGCAGACTTTTGCCCCCCGTTTGCTGCACAGGTGCGTTTTTTCTCAGTGAGCTACGGGGAAGATGACAGGGATACATTCTGTGAATGAGCAATCGTGCGCTGTCTTGTTGCTGCCTGGTGTCAGAATTCCCTTTGCCTGGCTGGTCGTTGGCATGGTGCTCCATGATTGGTAGGGTTGCCAGGTCCCTCTTCGCCACTGGTGGGAGGTTTGGGGGGCATAGCCTAAGGAGAGCGGGTTTGACTTTTGTTCCAAAAGAACCTCCACCTTCGACTGTAAAACTGTTGTAACTGTACGGTTATCATGTCTAGAAACAATAAGGCCTCTAATGAGACTCCAGAGATGCCTTCTGCCATGCACGCCCACAAAGTTATAAATAAAATATGTAACTAAAAAAAGACTCAGAAAATCTGCTTACATTGGATGTCTGCAGGCAACTGTTTACCACTTGTTATCTTCTAGGTTGTGTATATAAGTGGGGGTGCATACTGCCATGTGACAAGACAGTGGTCTTTGTACCTGGTTCCATGGTGAGGCAATGTTTACCACACCCCTGGAATTATGAATGAATGGTAAAAATGGCTTTAACATATGGGCATGTATTACAGTTGAGAAGATTCCTTCCTGCTTGCGTGTATCGAGAGGAAAAACTGCAAAGTTCCCATGCAACGTAGCTGCAGAAAATAATCTTCCTAATTTTTGCAGCTGAAAACTATAAGAACTCTCTTCAGGGGTGACAACGAAAAAAGCTGTCTGCAAGAATCAGCACCTTTAGAAAATGTCAACTGTTTGTCTACAGAGAGGCACACACAGAGAATATATAGATTGGAGGAACTTTTCATTTGCTTGAATGTGGAAGCTTATTGTTTCGAGTATGGACCTAGGGTTACCAGCCTCAACCTGGGAAATCCATGGAGATTTGGGAGGCAGTTTCTGGGGAGAGAATAGGTTTGGGAGGGAGCTCAGAGAGGGATATGTTGCCAAAGATCCCACCCTCTGAAGCTGCCATTTTCCCCAGGAAAACTGATCTCTCTAGTCTCAAGATCAGTTGGAACTCCAGGAGATTGCCAGGCCCCACCTTGAGGATGGTATGTAAACCTGCAGGCTGGGAATGCATTTAAAGCCTTATTCAAATGTGATGCTGGTGAGGCAAAAAAAACTTAAAAGAGCTAAGCATCTTGTTGAAACTATTGCAACCCATGCAAAGCAGCTACTTGGCTTAGTTTGCACACCAAGAGAACTGTAGCCCTTGCAGATCTTGTGCTGATGTGATAATTAAGCACATCTAGCTACTTTGCATGGTTGCAGCAAAATCTGAACAAAAGATGTTGTTCACCTTCCCAGAATCACACTTAAATTGGGCTAAAGTGTGCAAAGTGATGCAGCTGTTCCATGTAGGGTTGCCAAATCCTTCTTTGCTACAGGTGGGAGGTTTTTGGAATGGACCCTGAGGAGGGCGGGGGTTGGGGAGGAGAAGGACTTGAATGCCATAGAGTCCAGTTGCTAAAGCGGCCATTTTCTCCAGGGGATCTGATCTCTATTGGCTGGAGATCAGTTGTAATAGCATAAGATTTCCAGCTAGTACCTGGAGGTTGGCAACCCTAATTCCATGGTTTAGTAAGGCTTGATCGGAAACTGATAGACAGTTTGGTTACTGTTTGTATAAGCTCTTTGGAAGGTACCCACTTGCTGTGATGGGATGTGCCTATGAATTTGTTTTTGCTCACCCTGTAATCAGCTTATTAAAATGACAGCTTATGTTTCCAGTCCCCCTCTTCCCCAAAGGAAACTGGCTCTATAAAGGCTCCCCTGAATTCGCCACACTTGGAGGTCTATTATCACCTTTGAAGGACTGTTATCACCTTTGAAGGAAGTGGCATTAAAATCGGTGAACAGGATAAATTCAGTAGTGTCATGAAGGTTTGTTTCTCATTATGGAGGAAAAAACTGTAGCAATTTATCATTGCTACTCTTCATTACAATTTATGATTGATACAAATTTGTTTCTCCACATCTAAGTTTTTAAACTTCTGTAACTAGATAGTGTTGTGGCCCAATTATCTATAAAGTCCAATGAAGACAATAGGGGGAGGTTGGTATAAGATAGCAGCTCTTTATTTGGCCAAGCAGAGAACTGGGTGGACAGACCCCCGATAAAACAGAAACAGGAGGCTGCCACCCCGAACGAAGGAGAGATAGAACTTTTTATACTTCATGCAGAAGAAGGCGGATACACAACAGTAAATGTTACATTTGAAGAATCCAGTAACTAGTGTAGAGTCAGCACAGCATCTTAACGTTCTACGCAAGCATATCTAAGTACCCTGCCATGGTACTAGACACAAGAAAGAGCCCTTTGTATACTGGGCCGGGGAGGGGATGTCCTTGTCCTTGACTCAGAGGGGGACTGGCAGGGATGTACGAGTCGGAATGGCATCAGTGTGTGTGTGTGTCTAGGCACAACAATAGGATCGTTGGACAACAGTTATCAAATGTCCAGTTTTTAGCCACTAGTACAATTTAGGATTGTGTGCTTGGAAATTATTCAAAATTGGAACTGAACATCACCCATTTGTAACTATCATTAACACTTCAAATCAGAATGATTTCCAACATTAAAGAGCAGTTGGAAACCTACTGATTTGAACCTTGTTCTGGTGCCTTGCTGTCTGATTTTATTTTCCCAGGCAGCAGAAAGGATGAGGAGCATTGAATGGGGAGAGTGACTCAGCTGCTTTTTGCTTGACAACAACATGGTCCAACCAAAACAGTATCTAAACAAATAAGATTATCCTGTCTTCTGTTTCCATGCCCAGTCTTCTCACCTTCTGCCAGTCACTCACACTGTGGCAGGGCAGTGGAGAGAGGAAATAAAAGCTTGGCTTCAGGCTACATTCTCTCTTACAAACCCCAGTGCTACGACTCTCACCATCAGCAAGAGAAAGGGGCAAATATTACTTATATAACCTCTTTGAGTCAGCTTTGCAAATGAAAATTTTAACAGAGTATAGAACAAAGATGCTTTCTCCCATCTGCCTGAAATTTGGGCTGGAAGATATCTTTGATGAAAGACGCAGTTCCTAGTGGGGGAGAGATACCCCTCGACAATTTGAAATATGCATGCATTTAAAAACAATCTGCAAGTAAGGGAGGGTCAGGATTCTTTTCCCTCCAAGACTGGTGGCAGCGCTCCTTACAACAGGCTCTTAATTAACAGGGTTTTGGTTTTTTTTGCAAGCAAAATTACTGCAGTTTTAAGTATATCTCACATAAAGTGTTAATAGAAGAAGATAGGCAGACACTGGTCTTTTCAGAGTCTTGCGTTGCACTTGGCATCTGTAAACTTGTCAACAGAGTGACTGGCATATCTTTTTTCATTCTTGTGCTTGCTAAATTGCCATCTCAAGTTTCAGTAAGGAAGGACTGAGAATCCCATCCCCAGCAAAAGGGTACCCAAGCTACTTTGGACTGGCTAGGATGGTGCTCAGTGTGAGAAACCAAGAATGGGCTCAAGTGGGAGGATTCTATTATCAGCTGAAATTATGTTATCTAGCAACTGCCACATTACTACATTCCCAGAGGAAATCCTCTTGAGGAGGAACTTACAATATTTGTTTTCTGAATTATATCACTGTATTATTTACACTCCTGGAATCTACTAAACATGTCCTTCAGGGTTTATGTTATACTTAGCTATATTCTTGACCTGCTGAACTTTACACAGTTAATGACCTGAACTTGCTCCTTTACTCGTCTGCAGCTTAACCTACTTATACACATGGAATGTTTAACTTACATGGGGTTACTATGGCTAAGTTACAGCTGTAGGATTTCTAAATAATGTTCTTGAAATAATGTTATTAAGGTAGAAGTCCTAAGTATACTTAACTTGGACATAAGCTCCACGGACATCAACCCAAGAAAACATAGTTGTGCCTGGGCTATTAACTTTGCTTAAAAGAGCATAGATACATTTGCAGGAAAAGATTTCTGAAGCTGAGAAAGAGCTTTTAAAGATGATGACAGACACTATCCCAATGGCCAATCCAAATGCCTCTATTTTCTCCTCATCTGAGGAGGTCTCAGCAGGCTGACCCACGACACAACATAAATTTGCAATATTGTCTCTAGTGCCTCTTCCTTTTCTGAATACTGTTTGAACATCTGGAATTTTTTGTTCCATATATGGTAACAGTCTTTGTTGTAAGATTTTGAGCATAACTTTACTTGAATGTGAAATTAATGCAATAGTCCAATAGTTGCTGTAGTTTGCGATGTCTCCTTTTTCAGAACTGGAATGTAAATTGAGCGTTTCTAGTCTATGGGCCATTGTTTTCTTTTCCATATTTGTTGGCACGTTCATAAGATTTTGATGGACTCTGTTTCAGTGTCTTAGAATAGCTCTATTGATATTCCATCTACTCCTTGTGATATTATCTCTACTACATTGCCTAATATCTCCTCCTGTTATACCAGCTGTCTAAAATGTAGACAATAAAAACTAATATTGATAGTGGTTAAGGTGTTGGACTAGGACATGGGAAACCCAGGTTCAGATCCCCACTCATGCTATGGAAGCTTGCTGGGTGACATCGGTCCAGTCACTCTCTCAGCCCTGACCCTGGCTAGTATTTGGATGGTAGCCCTCCAAGGAATATCAAGGTCATGACGTGGAGGCAGGCAATGGCAAACCACCTCCAAACGTCTCTTAGCTTGAAACCCTAAGGGGTTGCCATAAGTCAGCTGTGACCTGACAGCAAAACAAAAATGTTATTAAAACTTTTATCTTAAAAATTCCTCTATTTTGTTAGTACTTCCTTATTTAATTATTTAATAAAGGTTGTGCTTTTTCTTCATGATTTTGCTGTCTGCTTGGTTTAGTTATGTCAGGGACTAACACTGGAATTTGTCCAACATACAGCAATAAATACTTCGAGCCAGTGTGTACTTTGGGAGATAATGTTTGTATAGATTAAGCTCAGCAACATGTCTTTTTAATTTATTTCAACTGTATGCACACAACATCAAAAATTTTCATCTAAACCACATGAATGTCTGTGTTATCAAGAACAAAAAGGTAGGCTTGTGTGTATTTCTGTGATTCTGTGAATATGCTTTGCAGGTAGAGAATTACACATTGAGCTCAAAATTCAACATTCTGAGATTATCAGCTTTTCATTTTTTCCAAGCCAGTTTCTTGCCCTTAAGATAAGCATGGGAAATCAAGTGGCGTAGTGAACAGAAGATCTTTCCTACATCCCCCTCTTTGTAGCAATTCATTCTGAGCCCATGAATGCAGACCTAGGGACTATATTGAAGAGGTGGAAGGGGATGAAATGGCTCTCTTGCACCAGTGGAGTTGGAGTTTGAAGAAGAAGGGAGGAGAGGGAGATCTCATCCCTTTCTCCACCCCACTGCAGCTCCCAGCCCACAGGGCTATTAATCTCATGGGTGTTGCAGCCCCAAGAGGCAACTTCCCATGGCCAGAAGGGACTGATGGAGAGGGTGGAGGTGGTGATGTAGGGATGTATTCCTGACCCGTGCAACCAGAGGTCAAGGGATCCAACTTTAGGTCTCCAGTCCAGTGCCTTTTCAGACATTGGCCTTTTTATGCAGGGAGGTTTCCCCGCGGTCACCCGCGCCGATTGCTTCAGGGCTTCCTTTTGATTATGCATGCCTTTTCTCCCTGTCAGAGGTCACCTCACTCTCCCCATGTGTTTTGCCTGCATTTTCCAGATTCTAGCTAAAACAGCATCTGGAAAACACCAGCAAAATGCACCGGGAGAGAGAGGCGACTTCTGATGGGCAGAAAAGGCATGCATACGGTAATCAAAAGGAAGCCCAGAAGCAGTCGGCGGGGGTGACTGCGGGGAAACGTCCCTGCATAAAAGGCCATAGTTGTTCATCCCTGGAACTTTTCACTGCTCCGGGAGATGGAAAAAAGATAACTAAATAATCTTTTTTTTCTAATTTTATTCAGGAAATGAATATTCTAAAAAAGCAACATTTCTGCACATAGAAATGCCTGCCTAGTTTAGCAGAAGACTGTGTGTGTGTGTGTTGGGGGTGTGTGTCACATTTCCTTTCAATGCTTATGCAATGTTATTTGTTTACAGCAATAACAAAACTGTCCTTTCCAGTCAAAGGATGCCCCATCTCAAAGTGTTAAATGCAATGTTAATATGTGACCGTGGTCTTGGTATTTTCTTTCCTGACGTTTCGCCAGCAGCTGTGGCAGGCATCTTCAGAGAAGTAACACTGAAAGACAGTGTCTCTGAGAGACAATGAGAGACACTGTCCTTCAGTGTTACTCCTCTGAAGATGCCTGCCACAGCTGCTGGCGAAACGTCAGGAAAGAAAATACCAAGACCATGGTCACACAAAGCGGATAACCTACAAGAACTGATGAACTCTGACCGTGAAAGCCTTCGACAATATTTGGCAATGTTAATAGTCTGAAAAACAGTTTTCAGGCTCTTTAGCATAGCTTACATGAGTTGGTCCCTTACAGACCAAGGCTTTAGCTGTTGCTTTTTTGTACCAGCCTGTCACCCCTTTCTTTTGAAGAGGGCAGGTGTTCAGAACAGGTGTCCAGGGAAAGTGTCCAGCATTTCGCCCAGCAACTGTCAATCAAAAATGGAAAGATCAGGATGGAGGAATCCAACTCTTCCATATTTTCCAAGCACAGAGACGTTCCAGGGACAATGATACCAGATTTGCAGTGCAATTCGAGTTGTAATATTGACCAGCCAGCTGTTTTCCTAGAATCTTGGCATGTTATCCAGGGTCCATTTGGCCCATAAACTGTCCTGGACTCTCAGCTTTCATTTATATATAAAAGCTGCCCATAAGCTGTCCTGGATTCTCAGCTTTCATTTATATATAAAAGCAAACAGACCAATTATATGCATGGTCATTTCTGCATGTCTGCTTAGAAGAAGTCCCACTACATTCAATGCGACTTACTCCCAGGTGCATAGAATTAAAGCCTAACTCTTCTAGTTCTGGAGATGGGGGTGGGGGGGAAGAGTCCAGAGAGTTTCCTGCCTATTTTTTGCAGTGAAACAGACCCGCTGCACTTTCTTCTAGCCAATGAGGAAATTACAGCTGTAATCAACAAATGTGTGGAGCAAGAAGTAATCCTTTGCATCCCTGTTGCCACAAGTTGGGGTTGGACTAGATGACCCTGGTGGTCCCTTTCAACTCTATGATTCTATATGTTGCTTATTCTGAGCCTGCCTTGTTCCAAGCCTGCACATTAAACCAGTTTCTCCCATCCCTGTATCTTCTTGCAAATAAATGGATGTTGTTTTGCCATCTTCCCACTGGGTGGGGGGGATCTCCTGCCCTCAGCTCCTGTTGCTCCCTGCTGTTCAGCTAGACATCAGGAGGAAATGCCCGGTGAACTGGGGGAGGGGGGCAAAGATGCATCTTCAGGGCAATGACATTGCTTCTAGCATGACCCAATGTCAAAGACGGGAGTTTCCAACCCACCATGTCCTTACCGGAATGATTTGATTCCCCTGTCCCCAAACCTTTGACCCTGAATAAATCTTGTTCTGGTAGTTTGACCGAGTCTGGGTTTGGACTCTTACACATGCAATATAACACACCAATAAAAGCAACAAGTTATTTTTGAAAAGATTAAAGAATAGGTTCAGGCTTAAACATAAGACAAGAATAAGCAGGTGCAATAAAAATAACAAAACTAGCTTCCTCACATATGCTTACAGACGTGCAGGCAGGCAGGTTACAACATCTTCAAAATCAGTTTAGTTCAAAATAAAATGTTCTAAAAACACAGATTCTGAACTGAGATATTTTTGGAAATTAATGGCTGCCAGATACAGTTCGAGACAATGTGGACTGTAGAGCCGTTGTAATTTTCTTGTTACATTTAATGCAATGGTGCTGTTAGAAAACAAAGGACAGTGTTTTAACAATACGGAAAAACTAGCTATCCCATCTGTCTTCTGTAAACTATATTATTTCTCTATGGAAATTAGTGGGAATGTGGCCATTGGGGTATGTTGTACATTTTCTTATTCCTTTGTGTCTTGTGAGACAAAGTCTTAGGGGAGCTTAGCATATTTTTTGGATGGAGTATGCCATTTACTGACTGCACCAGTTCCGTTATATTTGGTCTTACTGGAACAAGGTCATAGGGTGTCTAAAAATATTCTTTATTTAGATAGAGCTCTTGCCAACTCCATCCAAAGTTCTCTGAGCTGATTGCGTATTTTTAGAAATTTACATTCACAGAATGAATTGTCACAAGCTCTGTGTGTGTGTGTGTGTGTGTGTGTGTGTGCGCGCGCATGCAGGGGAGAATTTCTATTCCCACTAATTCCTATTCTTACAACTAGGAAAGGCCAACCTTATGTATATGTCTATGGTTTTAAAAGAAATTGATGGTTTTAAAAGAAATGGCTGTGCCACAACATTTGATTGTTTTGAGGCACAACCTGTACTCTGGACAAGAGGCTACTGTTAGGATAGAATATGGAGAAACAGAAAAGGTGCAAAACAAGGATGCATTTTATCTCCCTATCTGTTCAATCTGCATGCAAAAGATATCTTAGGAAAGCTTGATTAGACTTACATGAAGGCAGAGTGAAAATTGGTGGAAGGAACATTAAAATTTTGAGATTTGCAGATGACACCACATTACTGGCAGAAAATAGTGAAGACTACTGCTGAAGATTAAAGCAGGATTACAGCTGAACATCAAGAAGACAAAAGCAATGACAACTGAGGAATTACACAACTTTAAGGTGGACAATAAAGAAATTACCGTAAATTTGTTGAAGATTTTCTGTTCCTTGGTTCCATCATCAACCGAAAAGGAGACTGCAGCCAAGAAATCAGAAGGAGATTGAGACTAGGAAGGGCAGCCATGCAGGAGCTAGAAAAGATTCTTAAGTGTAAGACTGTGTTACTGGCAACCAAAATCAAGTTAATTCATGTCACAGTATTCCCCATTATTATGTATGGGTGGAGAATTGGCTAATGATGAAAGCTGACAGGAAGAAAGTTGATTCATTTGAATTGTGGGGTTAGAGGAGAGTTTTACAAATACCTTGGACCTCCAAAAAGGAAAAAAAAAGTGGGTTCTAGATCAAATCAAGCCTAAACTTTCCCTAGAAGCTAAAATTACTAAACTGAGGCTATCATATTTTGATTACACTATAAGAAGACAAGAGTCACTTGAAAAGACAATAATGCTAGGAAAAGCTGAAGGCAGCGGGAAAAGAGGAAGACCCAATATGAGATAGACTGACTCTATAAAGGAAGTCACGGCTTTTAGATGAGACTTCGCTTGTAACTTCTCAGCCACAGTACAGCTGGTTATTACTGTTCCTACTGGGAAAGAATGAGTGGTCACTATTTTTTTAAAATATGTATTCATATTTTTGTAGACAGTTTCAGTCCTCTGGTTTTTGTGTTCATTTTGCAACTTAGTTTGCATGGTGTGCATGTTGCATAGTTTTTGTGCACAATATATGTGGGTTTAAATTTAGACATGTACGCTTATAATCCCACCCCACGGGTCAGGAATGACCCGGTGCTTGCACAGGGGACCTTTACCTTTTAATCCCACTTTCTTCTACTAAACCTGCTGAATGTTGTTTGTGCTGTTTTTATGCCCCTGGATTATTTTCCAACTTGTTTTAATCTTGATCCTTCTTAATTGGGGCTGTTCTGTGACTGTAAGCAACCTCGGGCAGTTCTCCAGATAGGTGGCCGATACATTTTCTAAGTAAATAAATAATAAATAAACCCCAGTTGAGATCAGAAATTATGGGGCCTGGGTTAGTTAATGAAAGGAGAGAGAGTGAGGGGAGGAAATAGCAGTGCCTCCAGCCCATTGGCTTCCACATCTCAGGAACAGACCCTTTAGGTTAACATTTATACTTAAAATAGGGGAAAATGTTTATTTAATACAGAAGGGTGGAAAATCAAGATTAGAAAATACGTATAAAAGCTCTAATTTATGAATCACAATTAAAACTTAAACCAGAGAGATGATGCAATTTTCTCCCCCGCCCTTTTCTTGCTCACTGTTCTCTTCATGGCAAACAACTTTCTCCTTTCTCCTCTCTCCTTTTTCTCACAAATGTCTCTCCTTTCTTGTTCTTAGTTGCTTCTACAGCATTACCCCAGGGACTCAAAACACTAACACTTCCCATGATAAACTCCAGAAGGGAACCAAGCCCGTAGGGCTATACATAGTGGCATGTATCCAAACACAAGTTTCTTCAACAGAAATGTTTTTTCAAGAGTGTTTCAACAGAAATGGTTGTAGAAGTGGTGTAATAGTAATTTCTCCAACTGCAAATACCCCACTTTGCCCCTATGCTGTTCCTGAGGGTGTGCTGACCTCCAGGAACAAAGGTTTAAGCTAAATAAGCTTCAGCAGGGGATGCACAGATGATATTGGGGAAAAATGTATATTTATGAAAAAATTCCATTTGAGAAAATAGAAAATGGTGCAAATATAACGAGCTGCATCTGGTTAAATTTCCACATCCATTGACGGCATAGAATCTTGTCATGGTTTGTCACCCCATCAGGGGTAGGGTTGCCAGGTCCCTCTTTGCCACCAGTGGGAGGTTTTGGGGGAGGAGTCTGAGGAGGGCAGGGTTTGGGAGGGGAGGGACTTCAATGCCATAGAGTCCAATTGCCAAAGTGGCCATTTACTCCAGGTGAACTGATCTCTATCAGCTGGAGATCAGTTGTAATAGCAGGAGGTCTCCAGCTAGTACCTGGAGGCTGGCAACCCTAATCAGTGGTCAATTGGCAATCTTCATTTATATACATTTAGAAATTGTCACTGGCCAGATTTTACTGCCAGTCTATGTACACGGGAAGGAGGGAAAATAGCACATACGAGCCAAATAGTAATGGAATGCATACTGAATCAGGACTTTGGATATTGTGTAACAAAACAAGGAAGGGCTTCAAAAATATCTCCTGGAATCCAAAATGTAGGAGGGGAAATAGAGACAGATCAGCTGCCAGCATAATCAGTCTTAAAATCTAGCATTCATTACAGCGTTCCAGGAAGTTCATGGAATATCTTATTGAACTGAAAGGAAAGCCTCCCCCTCCCTCTCTTTCTCTCTCTTTTTCTCAAGAGAAATTCTGGTCTGTTTTTGCCAGTCATGACCTATTTTTTTCAAACAGTCCTTTCTGAATACTAGTAAAAAATTGTTTGTCTTGAAAGAAACTCATTATCAAATCATGTGCTATTTATAGCCTTCATTCCTTAAGCTTTTTGCAATATTTTTCCTGTTCAGACATATCACCAATACTCACAAAAGTATCTCAGCCAGTGAAACTAGTCACTTCCGGGTCTCTTTAAAAAGGAAGATGCCAAACCAATTATGCAGAGACATGGAGTCAGTAGGAATGAACTATATGGCCATATCCCATTGACTTTGGCAAAACAGGCCACCTAGCTCCTTATTCCACTCATTCCTGAGACTCTGCATATCAGATTTATTAATTGACATCCCATATTTATGAACAAATATTGTAGGTTTTGCTTTCTGCATCGATCCAGGAGCAAAGGGGACCCTGCGACACTTAACTCCACAGGGCATTATTTAGATACCAACAGATGCTGAAATTGTAAATATTGCCATTCAACAGTAAACTGAGTAAATTTACTTGAGGTAAACAGTGTCATGTTACCGAGGCCTTTTCTGGACATGGCACTTACTTTTGATTTTCCCTGCGGTGAATTCAAAAGCCGCAAACTCCTTTCTGTAGTGTCCCACCCCCAACTAAACAAACTCCTTTTTGCCATATTCCCCCCACCCAAGCAAACGCCTTTCTGCAGAAGAGTAGGGTTGCCAACCTGCAGGTACTAGCTGGAGATCTCTTGCTATTACAACTGATCTCCAGCCGATAGAGATCACTTCACCTGGAGAAAATGGCCACTTCAGCAATTGGACTCTATGGCATTGATGTCCCTTCCCTCACCAAACCCTGCCTTCCTCAGACTCCGCCCCAAAAATCTCCTGCCGGTGGCAAAGACCGGTCTGGGAACCGTAAGAAGAAGTGAGCTGTGGTATATGAAAAAGGGAGCCGTGACTCACGAAGCTCATACCCTGCCAGAAATTTTGTTAGTCTTTAAGGTGCTGCTGGGCTCTTGCCAATCTTCCTGTGGCCCAAGCTTTGCCTTCTGCACGGAGTTTTGAGCCAGGCTGAGCTCAGGGGAGAGGGAAGAGCCGGGTTAACGGAGGAAGGGAAAGACTGGGACATTGAGAGGGCTCGCAGTGAGGTCATTTCCAATGGATGGAAAACACATGCAGAACTCCAAGGAACAACTGAGTCAGACAGGGGGCGAACTTGAATTCAAGTACCCATGCATAAATGACCAAACTGAAGAGTGATTTTAAAATCTGCATGTAAGTTAAAGAAGGGAGATATATAATAGAGGACGATGCATGCCCTTCAAAAACAGTATCTGAGGTCTTCTCAGTTGTGAGAATAATACAGATGTCAGAGGTAGTTGAGAAACCGTTCCTGAAGAAGATATTCCCTGGACCAGAACTATTGGCCTGTGGCAAATATCCCCTTGTTTTGACAAGGTGCTGTGCGGCTGCAGGCTTTCTTAATCAACAGGGATTGTTAAATTCCATTTTGATATCCCTTTCCCAGATTTAACAGCCACTGGCTATCCATCAACCACTTCACACTTTAAAAAGGGGGGATGAAATTTAATTTTTCCTTGACACTATAAAGAGAAAAGTTGCCACATCTCTCACACAATTGACCGATCTATTTGACAGCAGATAATGCAGTATCCGCTTCTCAGAAAGCATCTGTAGCTGTTTTATCCAGAGAGTGATATATTTATTTAGTGCAATATTATTTTGTGGACAAGCTAAAACTATGTGGGCTATGGAATCTATTTGATCCAGACAAAATGGGCATTTTCATTCTTCTGCAATAATTTTATTATATTGCACTTGTGTCTTGGCTGAGTCTAGGGCATTACATCTTGCCAATAAGAAACCTTGTCTGAATTTATTAATTTCTAACCAGCGGAAATAGTCCGGCAAGGAGAAAGTTCTGTTGAAGGGTATCTGGAAGAAGCAAGGTCATTTTGATATGGTTTCTGTCTTGGTTTTATACTGAAACTTCCTTTGTTGCCTTGAATTAGGACCTTTCTAGGAGAGAGAGAGAAAGAATGTGACCCTGTTGATTAAAGGGGGGCTCTTGGCAGTTTTCAGTATAATTAAGCATGGTATCCTTCTGGACTATCTGATGTGGGCATTGGAGAATATTACTCTCCAGTGTCTCAGGC
The DNA here is from genome assembly GCF_029931775.1 of Euleptes europaea. NCBI lineage: Eukaryota > Metazoa > Chordata > Lepidosauria > Squamata > Sphaerodactylidae > Euleptes > Euleptes europaea. The sequence continues at coordinate 82,333,428 of NC_079317.1, forward strand.
ATAGGTCTTTCACAACACCTGCTTGCCTAGTCCCTTTGACTGGAGATGCCGGGGATTGAACGGGGGACCTTCTGCATGCCAAGCAGATGCTCTATCACTGAGTCACAGCCCCTCCCCTCCTTTTTGGTGTTTTTGTATTATTTATTTTATTTACAAATATGCACATAGAACTCAGGTAGACATAAAGAGACACTCCTATAGGGCATCAGACCCATTACCCCACATCAGATCCCTAGATATTCACAGAGCTATGAGTAAAATATTAGTGTTCATTGAGGAAACATCCACAGTTGTTAAAAGACATTACCATTTGTGGGGGTGATGAGTTTAGGCTAAGCTTTGGTTTAGGTCATACCCAATCATAATGATCAGATGGCAACAACATCATTTACATCTACATGCCACCTGTTTTCATATTTTATACATAGTGATGTGGATCCTACCACTATCCTACCATTCCGTTGAGCAAAGTTTGAAGCCTTCCTTCAACCTAAGGAGCCTTCCTGCAACGTAAAGCCAGGTAATTGGAGGAAGGTTCCTTAGGCTGGAGAAACTTCCTCTAGACTGGATCCAAGCTAGTCTACATTGGGTGGTTCAGCTCAACTGAATATTATGCTCTAATTTTCCAGCTATTTGTGTATAAGGTTGTTAGGTCAACTGTGTGTGAGACTATTCCAGTCTGGAGTTTTCTTCCAAAACAAAGGGTGTTACCGCACTTGTATTCCCAGCGATGTAATAAGAGTTTGAAAATGTTATAAAAAATACTGTTCGCACTTTGCTTGGCCCCTTTAGCTGTGAAGAAGTCTTCCAACCATTTATTAGCCGTGGTATCCAAAAACCCTTTTAAAGTGATGTTTTTTATAACATTTTCAAACTCTGTATTAAATTGATGTATTAAATCGCTGGGAATACAAAGTGCGGTAACCCCCAAAGTTTTGTAACTATTAATGTGTGAGTTTTATGACAAGATGTTTCAGCAACACTCCAACTGCATTATGTTAACGATACTGGACAAACAGTAACTATGCCCCAATAGTCCAAGACATTTTTATTTAAAATATCCTTTTATGTTAGGATTGGAGAACGGCCAAGTAATAAATGTCTCCAATCTGACTCTAGAAACAAGCAAACAAAAGAGAGAGGACTGGGGAAGACTGAACAGTGAAAAACCCTAATAATAAACACAAGGTAGAATAACTGAAAGAGCTTGACAGACCTTCCCTTATTTTTCCTGTGTAAGAATATAAGGATTTGGATAGGTATGTGAGCTAATCACATTGTAATTAAGCCATTCGACAATGTACCTTTTTGTTCAGCATGTAGGCTCAAAGCCAGGGTTTTGGGCTGGGAGGGGACAGACTGCACGGCAAAGGGGGAAACTGTGCGAAATGTAGAAGTTTGTGCACTTTGTTTTGGCTTTAAGGAACAGTTTTGTGGATTAGCACTCTAGAGCTGTGTTTCCAAACTGAACCCAAAAGTTGCAGTTTTATTAATGTTCTGGTGTTGTTGTTTTTAAGTGGGTCACCATACCAAGTAAATTTGGACTTTTTGGATTACCGTACCTAAAAGGCTAAGAAACAGTGATCTAAACAACATAGGAACTGGAGAAACTGGCCTAACACTGGAAATCTCAGTGCAGTCCTATTCAGAATTATGCCCTTCTAAACCAACTAAAGCCAATGGGCTTAAAAGGGTGTAACTCTGTTTAGGATTGCTCTGCCATTCTCTCTCACTAACTCATAGGATTGTCGGCCAGTGATGTTATGCCTCTCTAGCAACTGCTAGAAACCCCGTGGTACTATAAAGTTTCTGGCAGTTCCTAGAGAGGCATGGTATCATGTCTGGGTTTTCCCTGGAAGTGACATAATGCTGTTAGGATGGTGGTAATTTTTTTCTTCATTTTTCTCCTGCCAGCTGACAGAGCGGCAGTGGACAGCAGGGGTTGCTGGCAAGAGGGAGACTGGGCAACCCTACTAAGGCATCATGTAACCAGTAGTATGTGAGGCAGCTCTTCTTGCGTAAAGGCCATTGCACTGCTACCATTAATGCAACCCTGTGTGACTTTCCCCCATAGAATCTTAGAACACCCATACAAATATTTTCCATCCAGGCTGTGTAACCATGGTCTTGGTATTTTCTTTCCTGACATTTCGCCAGCAGCTGTGGCAGGCATCTTCAGAGGAGTAACACTGAAGGACAGTGTCTCTCAGTGTCAAGTGTGTAGGAAGAGTAATATATAGTCAGAAAGGGGTTGGGTTGAGCTGAATCATTGTCCTGCAAAAAGTATCAAAGGTAATGTGCTAATCATTGTCCTGTAAGTATCAAGATAATGTGCTAATGAAGGTGAGTTTCTTAATATGGAACCATTGTATCCTGAAGTGATCTGTTAATGTGTGAAATCCAAAGCTAATCTGCATGGCTATTGTTGACTGTAGCCTTTGTTAGTCTGGAGGTTTTTCAGGGCAGGAAGCCAAGCCTTATTCATTCTTAAACTCTCTTCTTTTCTGTTAAAGTTGTGCTGATGTTTATGAATTTCAATGGCTTCTCTGTGCAATCTGACAAAATAGTTGATAGAATTGTCCAGTCTTTCAGTGTCTTGGAATAAGACCCTGTGTCCTGTTTGTGTCAGTCCATGTTCAGCCACTGCTGATTTCTCAGGTTGGCCAAGTCTGCAGTATCTTTCATGTTCTTTTATCCTTGTTTGTATGCTGCATTTTGTTGTCCCGATGTAAACTTGTCCACAACTGCAAGGTATACGATATACTCCTGCATGAAAATGTGAAATCCAGCATTAGTCCACAAAAGGCAAAAAATGCTGCAAAGTTGAAATATGGCTCCCAAACAACAGACCAAAATAATGCCCTGGTTTTGAACAAGGCAGGACATAATTAACTGCAGCAGTATTCCAAATAAAGGAAGAATAAAATTCAGTATGAATGAATGATTTTATTATTACGGCAATAGCCAGAAAATAAAATTCATTAAATTTAGCTTGATTATATTTAACTGTTTTTAGTGAAGCCACTAACCGTTTTTAGTGAAGAATGAGATAATTGCTCATTATTTCCCATAATGAGCAATAGCCAAGACTCTTCTTTCCATAGAGACACATCTCCAAAACAGATTATTTGCTGCTAATAAGAAACCATCACAAAGAGCTTTTGTATAAAAGCATTTATTATTATGAAGGTTAACAGATTGTTTATATCAGGACATTAATTGGAAGGGATCCTAAAATGGATTTATCTACATGGCTGAAGTTATGTATTGCCAGTCCTGTGTTCTTCTAACCTTGGATGGTTCACTCTAATGATACAGATATTAACCAAGACAAACGAAAGGTGAAATGCTACCTTTACCTTTTTTTGAAAACAGATACAAGTTTTTGTTAGAACAAGTGAGTTGCAGAGTCTAGTGGGGTTAAGAGCAGTGGTTTGGAGCGGCGGAGTCTGACCTGGACAGCAGGGTTTGATTCCCCACTCCGCCACATGAGAGGCGGAGGCTAATGTGGTGAACTGGATTTGTTTCCCCACTCCTACACACGAAGTCAGCTGTGTGACCTTGGGCAAGTTACAGCTCTGTTAGAGCTCTCTCAGTCCCACCTACCTCACAGGGTGTCTGTTGTGGGGAGGGGAAGGGAAGGTGATTGTAAGACGGTTTGAGTCTCCCTTAAGTGGTAGAGAAAGTTGGCATATAAAAACCAACTCTTCTTTTTTTAATGCTGCCATATTGCTTGTTCCCAAGGAGTGGTGCTTCTCTGCTATTTTTCTCTTTCCTTGTGTGATATTATTATCTACTTCTGCTATTTTCCCCCTAAACTCTCACAGCTCCTTCTAGCTTAAAGTTATGCTACATCTCTGAAGTCTCAACTGTTGCTTTCCCTTCATCACATTGGACATCCAACAGTGCTCTACTACTTGTGGCTGTAGGGAAGGCGAGTCAAGACAAGTGACTATTAGTACATTCTACATGTGCTCCCAGGAGCAGTCTTATCTATGGAGCAGTCTGGGCAATCCCTGGGCCCTGTGCTGGGGGATCCCCAACAGCCAGGGGAAGTAAAAGAAAATGGGGGTGGAAAATAGAGTAAAATCAAAATACAAACTGCAGTGCATTTTGGAAGGAGCATACATTGTGAAAACTGGGTGCCTTGTTCTTGCTTAGAGTGGGTTAGGCGGGAATAAAGAGAATGGGGGGCCCATCCTTGCCAGGGCTCCAGAATCACTAAGACTGCTCCCTGTGTGCACCAGGCACATCTAAACACACTGCTGTGTTGGTAGACACTAGTCATAATAAGTTGGGGTCCCCATGAAGAATTGCCAAGGAATGAGGTGTTACAGTCCATTCTACCTCCTCAGCATTCTGTGTCCTCATTCATTCTGCCGCAGGTTGCCAGGTCCCTCTTCACCATCAGCTGGAGGTTTTTGGGGAGGACCATGAGAAGGCCAGAGTTTGGGGAGGGGAGGGACTTCAATGCCATAGAGTCCAATTGCCAAAGCAGCCATTTTCTCCCGATGAACTGATCTCTGTCGGCTGGAGATCAGTTGTAATAGTAGGAGATCTCCAGCTAGTACCTTTGGAGTGCTTGAATTTTGTAAACGGCATGAAATCTAAGGATGTTGTTTCTTTTCAGTAACTTCTACAGCTAGTACCTGGAGGTTGGCAACCCTAATGTAGACCCGATCTAAGACTGGCAGGACCTTTTCAGTGGTAGTGCACTCATTGTAGAACTCTCCTTCAAGAAAGGTGCACAAGTTCTGTGCTGTATCAATTTTTAGGAGATGAACTGAAAATTATTTTAATCTAACTTTTTGGGTAGAGAGCTTTGAGTTACATTATGGATCTCTTTTATGTTCTGTTTTAGTGATCTATTAGTTGGAGGAAGGAGGTGGGTTATTTTCAGTGATTATGTTATTTTTAATGAAGGTTTGATATTATTAGCTGCTCTCAGGGCTCTTTTGAGTGATATGGTTGAGGGTAAACATTTCAAAAATACATTAAAATTAATATTATTTACTGCATCCTAAAGGGAGAAAGGTTCTTTATTTTCTTTTTAGGTACTTTTATTTGCATTGAGGCATTTGGAATCATTTACATAAAACCAGAGAAGGCATATGAAAAAATGATTCAAAGAATCGGGCCTTTGGAAGATGTATAGACTCTGACAGGCAACATTTTCATTGCTTGTGTTATTCATGACAGGTGATTTAATCATAATATGTAAAGTTATTGAGTCAGTCAAATGGAGAAAACCACAAAGCCTTTGAGGAATACTGGCAACTATGACTAGGCTTTTACTCTGACAAAAAAAGATTAATGAAGACAAAGGAAAGGGGTTAGTGCAATTTTTGGTGTGTAATTTGCATAGCACAACTGATTTATGATATAAATAATCATGTAACTTCACTGGTCTACCTGATGTCAAATTACTCAGTCAGCCCTCGTGAGCAAATGCATCATGCCACTAGTGCTGCAGGCTAGAAATTTTACTTTGTTCTTTCTCTGCCACAAATCTGTGGTGGGTCTTTTAAGACTCATGAAGCCAAAAGATATTGGCCAGTTCATCTTTGAAAGAAGAAAACAATCTTCGCCCTTTCCACATGTATGGTTAAAATATCTTATAAGTAACTTTGAATCAATGTAGTGCAGTGGTTAAAGTGTTGGACTAGGATCTGGGAGAGTCAGGTTTGAATCCTCACTCTCATGACCTTAGGTGACCTTTGGCCAGTCACTACTCTAGGCCTACCCTACTTTGCCAGATTGTTGTGGTGAGGATAAAATGAAGGAGAGGAGAATGATTTTATAAGCCATAGTGGGTCCACACTGGGAGAAAAACAATAACTCTAGCTAGAAAAAAAATTTTAATCTCCATTTCCCCATAACTCTGCAGCTGCCATCTATGGGAAGAAGGCCTGAAATCTACTAACTGCTTCCACACAGAGGTGGAGGAGAAGGAGAAGAGTTGGTTTTTATATGCCAACCTTCCCTTCCCTTTCCCTCCCTACAACAGACACCTTGTGAGATAGGTTGGACTGAGAGAGCTCTAAGAGAGTTGTGACTAGCCCAAGGTCACCCAGCTTGCTTCAAGTGTAGGACTGAGGAAACCAACTTGGTTCACCAGATTAGCATCCACCGTTCATGTGGAGGTAGGGTTGTCAACCTCCAGGTACTAGCTGGAGATCTCCTGCTATTACAACTGATCTCCGGCCGATAGAGATCAGTTCCCCTGGAGGAAATGGCCACTTTGGCAATTGGACTCTATGGCATTGAAGTCCCTCCCCTCTCCAAACCCTGCCCTCCTCAGGCTCTTCCCCAAAAATCTCCAGGTATTTCCCAACCTGGAGCTGGCAACCCTACTGCACATGCATGTGCTCCCTCGCTTGGCACTGGATATGTGAAAAGGGTTCCAGTTCCCTATGATTGGGAGTAGTTCTATGTGCAGGGATAACTTGCAAGCATATTTCTGCATTTGTGTGTGTTTTTCTGTGGGCACAGGCACAAGGATGCGGATGTGGAATAAAAACTTGTGGGGAGCTGTTTTTAACAAGGATGCCTAATAATTCTGCTACTTACAACATAGACATTTGAAACAGATGACCATAAAACATTTACAAGGTCTTGCACTCGTATGTTTCTCTATTGCTAAAAATACATTATTAACACATGAACGCAGTAGAAGCTACTGGAGCCTTTATAGACCCTTCCAGTTATGCATGTGCAGATAACACAGGCTGTCTCACAAGACAGGGTACTCTGGATAAAGAGTCTATTTTAGTTTCTCATAAAACAGAAGCTTCCTTTGCTGATACAGGCTGATTCAATCACTCCTTCGCCTTAAAGATATAGCAGATCAAATGCTGATAGTCATTTAAGGATTGCCCTTGAAAACATGTATTCCACTTTTTAAAATCTCTGTTCAATGCTTTTGTTCTCATATCAAATGTGTCTGAAATCTGATAAGAGAGGAATTCTAAAAACATCAAACATATATTTTTTCTTATGAACAACCAAACTACCACTAAATAGTGAGTTATTGAGTTCTCCAGAATTCTTTATCAAGTTGGACGCTCAATATAAAAACAAAAAAGAGAAAAGCAATTTCAGTACATAATAGAGAAGCCTCCATGTTTGCTATTTGCATTGTCTTCAACTGGGATATAAAATGGGATGGAAACTTAATTGGATTAGGTGATGCTAGGTGATGATGAGTGTAAAACTGTCTCAGAGAAGCAGACTCTTCCTTTGAAAATATAAAAATCAGCTGTCTCACCAGCACTAAGTAGGGATCATATCACTCCAGACTTTTTCTATCTAGAGTGGCTCCCAATTGGTATCTGGGCACAATTCAAGGCGCTGATGCTGACATTTAAAGCCCAGTATGGTTTGGGACCAACATACCTGAAGGACCATCTACTCCTGTATAAACCTACCCAACCATCGCAGTCATCTTCAGAGGACCTGCTTCGGGTGTCCCTACCTTCTGAAATTGGGCAGCAGAGGGCCTTCTCAGTAGTGGCACCAAAACTCAGGAACTGTCTCCCATGGGAGATTCGCTTGTCCCCTTCTGCTGCCTTCTTCCACCAAGAGGTGAAGACTTTTTGGTTTCACTTGACATTCCCTCAGTGATTCCTCCTTCCTTCCCAATGTTTTAACTGTTGTTTTAATCTTTTGTACATATTTTAAGCTTTGTTTTTAACTTGTTTTAATGATGAATTTGTGTATTAGTGTTAATGCCTTTTAAGATTATTTTTTATTTTATTAAATTTATATCTCACCCTTTCCTTGCCAGAACAGGGCACAGGGTGGCTCACATCCAACAGCAAAATCACAGTATTAAATTTTCTAATATGCAATATAATAAATATTTAAAATTCGATATATGCAATCTAACAATAAAAAACAATTATATTTTAATTTGTATGTTTTAATTTGTTAATCACCTTGGTGGCCCTGTGGGGGCAGAAAAGCAGAGAAAGTCTTGTAAACAAACAAACAAATAAAATATATTAGAGATTTAAATGAAGTTTAAACTACAGGCATTTTCATGGGGAGGGGATAGTTGGGGCATTACTGCATTTTGTATGATTTCAGTTTTTGGAATTAGAATGTGGTTTGAGCCACAAAGGAAAGGTGAGGTATAAATATTTTATTATATGATTGAATACATAAGATATAGAACAGAAGAAAATGTGGCAGTCCTTATATTAAAGTAGGTGATTATTGTCATCCTAAACAAGTATACCTTTCTAAAATGATTGAAATCAGGGGGTTTAGAAATGTATAACTCTGTTTAGGATTGCACAGTGATCTAGGTAAAGAGTCAATAGAAGCCTAATTGTTTAGTATTACATACTGATTAGAGGGCAACCAATCCTCACAAATAAGGGTCCATTTGAAGATTATCTCCCTGCAGGTAGAGAATCTATCTCGACAGCTATATTCAATATTTCCCAAAATAAACATAAATTGTGTATTTCCCAAAAATGTATTTTTTAAAAGTGTAGATTTGTTTTCTGCATGAGGCCCAGTATTCACCTTCAGAGCAAGCTACCCACTGTACCCCTGCATGATTTACTGATCTGAAAAGGCTGAAGGTGAGAGGGAGCAGCCGTCTAAAACCCCAGCCGCTCTCCTCTGATTGGCTGTTGTGTTTTACCATAGCAAATGGATCCTTGCGCTTCATTTGAAGCAAGCTGGGGCAATCAACCCACAGTGTTATTTACTGTGAATCTCGCGTCCAACAATAAAAGGGACCCCTCCATGCACACATGGGCACTGAATCTCTGACAGGTTCCACTGAGGTTTTGTGGGGACTGGGTCCTTAGGACAAGGGTGGGGAGAGGTGGATTTACTGATCTAACATTGTCTGCTTTCAGACTGCCACAGCCAGGACTGGTTAATTCTGGGCTCCTGCAGCATTCAGTAGCTCCCAATGTAGAGATGCTGCAGAATTATTTGCACTCAAAGGCATACATTTTGAACAGTACCTCATACAGAAACATAGGCGGCGGGGGAAGCTTGCATAATTTGTATAGTCACTATTCATATTGTCACAGATTTAGATTGTCTCTGACGTCTGCGACAACTAATGGAAGGCATTTTCAAACATAACTTTACAGTCTGCTAATACAAATCGGCAGAGTTCGTAACACCTGTTGCCAAATAAATCTACTTATTTTATTGCTTTCACGCTCAAGCTGCCTCTGTCCAGGCCTTTTAACAACAAAACAACTTATATAATCCTAGTGATATGAAATGCAGATCTTGTGATTTTTTAACTGACAGATTATTCAACAACCTCCACTTGTTTCTCTGAAATGCTGGCAGAAGTACGAGACTGTAAATTAAGAGAAAATACCAGCGAGAAAGAGATCCTGGGCAGACCAAAATCTAATATAAATGCAAGTCAGCCTGACATTAAGCATAGGCTGAAATTTCTGATCAGATCAGCACCATGTTTGCAAAAACACCCATTTGTTTACAGCCACTCATCTGTGCTCTTGTGCAATTCTAATCAGTCAGTGATTTCTGCCACATTGTGTCCCCAGACCAAAATGCAGCGCTGAGATTTTACAGCAGTGGATGTGTCAGACCCATCTCATGCTGAGTTATCAGGACTCGGAAAAATGGGGCGCTGGCATGCGTCAGCAGCAAGCAGCTGAGTTTGTCTGTCTGTCAGAACAAAGAAGGAGGCACCTGGACGTTTTTACAAGAAACAGGCCTTGTCACATCAATTACTGTATCCCATGAAATGATAATGAAGCCCCTTTTGCTGGTGGAAAGGTACGCTTCTTTGGGTATAGCTAAGGGCCCATCTAAATAGGATGGGCATCCCTGAGTTTGCCCAAGGAAAGCACTGCCATTTTACAAAGTGTGTCTCCAGGCAGGAACTCCTTTAAACTTCACCACAGGAACCCAATTCTGATAGGGACAACCACAGGGTGGGGGAAGGAGGGGATCCTGCCTCCCTCCTGCACTTTCCCCCCTTTTATTATGTTTTTAAAAGCTCTCCAGTTTTGCCTGTAATTAAAACATTTTAAAAACTGGATCATGGGGGAGGGAGGGGTTGATATGTTACATCAAAAAGAATTATTTAAAAACATGGGTAAATCTAGTTGAGCCCCATGGCACAGAGTGGTAAGCTGCAGTACTGCAGTCCAAGCTCTGCTCACGACTTGAGTTCGATCCAGACAGAAGTCGGTTTCAGGTAGCCGGCTCAAGGTTGACTCAGCCTTCCGTCCTTCTGAGGTCGGTCAAATGAGTACCCAGCTTGCTGGGGGTAAAGGGAAGATGACTGGGGAAGGCACCGGCAAACCACCCTGTAAACAAAGTCTGCCTAGTAAGTGTCGGGATGTGATGTCACCCCATGGGTCAGGAATGACCTGGTGCTTGCACAGGGGACCTTTACCTTACTTAAATCTAGTTCTGTCACTTTTTAAGAAGTAAAATCCTGCTCCTCAGAACTAAAAAAAACCCCAAGAACTTGTGATCAGTAGTGAGGTTTTCTAACTCACATTGTACCTTTTACATTTACAAGCACAAGGACAGTACATAAGCTACTACACAATCTATTCCAGCAAAACTTAGAATAGACTAAAAGAAATAATCTGTAAACCAAAACCCATTTTCTGCATCTTATAGGACATAGGTCCTATAGGACCTAGGAATGTTCTAATGTATTTCCCCAAATTCTGTCAACTGCAAAGACGACTCATAAATGTTGCATAACAGTTTAAAAGCTTTTTTTCTAGGCAGCAAGTGATGTGGTGCATGTAAACCCGGGGTTGTGAAGTGTACACTATTTCACAGCAGCAAGTGCCTGCTGTTGGAAAGTCGCTTCAGCAGCAAATTCCCATCTAAAAACGTCGTCTGGATGTCTATATATTGATTTCAGTGCTGCTACATAAGCAAACTTCTTGCTCGTCACAGCGGATCCGTTTAAGACAAACTTGGCCTCAAGTTATTCCTTGTGGAAAAAAATTCCACTGGTACTGATAAACCAAGGCTAAGAGATATAGCAACAGGTGTAACAGAAAAAAAGTTTTACTATGAAGTTTGTATTGAACTCCTCTATCGTTAGGTTCTGTACAATTCACTTACTATACAAGTAAGAACAGCTGCTTAGGCAAATTTCTTAATGAAGTCACCATTTGCCAAGATATCAGTGAAAAAAACGCAGTCGCTATGCTTTTGGTTAACTAATGTGGCATAACCATATGTTATGCACATTTTTTAATGTGCACAAAGTCTTACAAGTAATATTTTATATTGATCAGCTTAAAATGCAGAGTGTATTAGACCTCATTTATACATGATGCTGAGTACGAACAGAAACATACCCGCTGGGGGTTATATACGGTCAGCACTCTGTTTAAATTGGTTCCTTCCAACTAATGCAATGTTAGCATAACAGACACCTAAGCTTGCTTTCATAGCATGCTGACTCCTCACATTTAGAGCTGGCAACCTGAGTGACATAACACACATCTAGTTATATTTTACATACTTTTTATTCAATTATTTTCAGAATAAAAGCTTTCAAGCTGGACACAAATGTAGAGAGCCTTGCAGCCAGCATGTTATCCAACCAGTTAAGAAACGCCATATTGTCCTAGGCAAGGTGCAAAGGATGACTTGTTACACAATTCTTTCAGTGTGCCGTCAACATTTGCCCAGGTGCCTAACAAGTCAAGCTAGCTGGTTTACCTGATGATTATTCACAACCAGCCTGCCTGCAATAACCTGTACTCTTAAGACCAAAATCACACCCCATTGTAATGCACAGGAAGGTAGAACTGCAATTGTGAATCAATCTTCTTTCATGGCCATCAATCATTTCAGAAACCCTGTATAAGCACACTTACAATACACACGTACACTGTTTTTCCAAATGTGCACACTAATGACAAAAGCAGGAAAGTGCCTTAACATGTACAACAATTTTATTGTGCCTTATTCAACTGGTCACTTAATCTTGAGGAACACTTAGGGTTCAAACTAAATACTCAAGTATTAAATTGTTTTTTTTTAATGTTTCGGGTTTTCATGTATATCTGAGGATACATTAACAAACTATTCTGTATTGTTCTCATCTATGTGGGAATGAATGCATTTTGGCCCAGTATATTCAAAACTTTATGGGGTTGCCCTTGATTCATGTTCAGAACTGTGGCAGGTAACAACACCTGTGGCAGGTGATTAAGAAGTGATTCACCAAGAAAGCATTACACATCTCTCTCAGTATCGGTGGCTGCAACCACAGTGGTGCCTCCGGCTCTGGGTGGAATGCAAGTTTATATAACTGTGCATAGAAGAAACTAAGCAAATAACAAATTAAGTGAATGTGAGCATCCATAAAAGGTGAGTGCAGATATTCCTTCTCCATGTGGGAACTTACCATGATCTGCATATTACCATTTGATAAACTTATTTGATAAATTTGTTTGTGGACCTAAGGGTAGAAGAGGAGGGCGAGAGCAGAATAGGGGGAACACAGAAGTACACAGAGAACTGTATGAAGTGAAACGAGCCACAGCTTTATTGATTCTTGGCACGGATCTAGCCATCGGGTGACCCACCTGTTGGCTGATGGAACCCTTCCCCAACCCATGTGGTGGGGGTAATCAGGAGTGGCAAGTCAGCGATCCCACATGGGAGGGGCTCAAGCCTCTGCGTGGTTCCCTTGCCACCTGAAAGGAGGAGGAGGAGGAGGAGAGTTGTTTTTTATATGCTAACTTTCTCTACCACTTAAGGAAGAACCAAACTGGCTTACAATCACCTTCCCTTCCCCTTCCCACAACAGACACCCTATGAGGTAGGTGGGCTGAGAGACTGTGACTAGTCCAAGGTCACCCAGCTGGCTTCATGTGTAGGAGTGGGGGAAACAAATCCAGTTCACCAGATTAGCCTCCGCCGCTCACGTGGAGGAGTGGGGAATCAAACCCGGTTCTCCAGATCAGAGTCCACCACTCCAAACCACCACTTTTAACCACTACACCACACTGGCTCTCAGAGTAGAGAGTAGAGCTAGGTAACCACCATGAGCCAGGCTTGCCACCCTGAGCAGAGCTTGATCCCCAAGACCCCTTAAGGGGGTACCCACCCAGGGGAGGTTGGCATGTAGAAACAGCCTCCCATTCTCAAATAGATCCAGCTCAATGTCTGTGCTAAACAGCATGTGAGGGAGGGAGGGGTGCCTTAAGCCAACTGAGTGGCTGGGCCTAGGCAGCAAAGCCTTAAAAGGAGGTGGAGTGGACCAGAAAGAAGCCTTCGTTTCTCAGGTCTGCTCCAGACCTGGCCTCCAAGGAGAGTTCCAGGCAGCCAGCAATTGGCTGGCACACCAAGAAGACTTCCAAGCCCCCTGCCCAGAAAGCCTCCCAGCTGCTGTGCCAGGGCTCTCATCCACTGCTAAGGCTAAAGGAGACACTTTTCCTTGTCTTGTTGCCTTGCCCTGCAACTGCAAAACAGTTGCCGGGCTAGTGCCTAATTGTGTTGGGTGCTCTGCCAAAATCTAAGCCCATAAAGAGTAAGGACCTGTGCCTGCCCCAGAAGTGTGACCCAAAGATGACATACTACCAGCTTGGGGGAATGGCACAACTTTATTGTTTGCAGCAGCAAGGCATTGGCATGGCATGGGAGCGTTATCCCACCATCGACCTGCCACCATTGCAGGCCGATGCGCAACACCCAGCCATGCTGGGACACGTTAGAGATGGCAGTTCCTGGGACACACAAGGACGGCAACCCGCTGTGTGGTCCCCTGCCACTTGGAAGGAGGCCCCTTTGACAGCACATGGCAAGGCCTGCCCCCTGACAGCCCCCACCGGGGTTGTTCCTGGCAGCCTTCCATCTTGGCCTGTCCCCTTCTGGCCTCCCCCAAAATCCCTTATTGGGATCCTCCCTGTTGGGGAAAAGGGCACGCAGGCCAGTTCCCCCCCAAAAAACTGGATCAGACCCCCATGCCAAACCGCCCCAAAAGTTGTGACGAAATGAACAAGTTACAAAAACATCAAACAGCATAAGTACAGCGGTGGGTGGGAGGGACAATCGGAAGCCACCTGAGGACTGCCCAGAGCGCACCTCTTTATATGCCAGGGAGCTGGACCTGAGTGAAAACCTCAGGTCCGGCTGCCCAGAGGCACCCCCCCCAGGAGCCTGAGCCTGATTGACTAGTTTAAACGGGCTCCTAGCCAATGTGAGCTTCGGGGCACGCAGCAGTACACGCGGCGTCGGGTCCGACGTCTCACTTCCCTGCCGCTGAGCCTGTACCGAGCAGAGGAGCCCATGCTGGCCAGAAGCCCTGGGCACCTCGTGCTATGCGGCTGGCCGCCCCCGAGCAGGGGAGGGGCCAACTTGCCCGCGCCCGCCACAGCCCAGCCCAGCAACCTTGGGCTCTTTGGGGTGAGTCGGTGCCCCGTTCATGGAAAAGTCTGTGGCTGCGATTTGTCCTACAAAATGGTGAATAGGATATCACCACTTTCCTGCTGTTCTAGATCTCTGAGCTGTACATAAGTATTGTAACATTTCTCTCACCGCTTGTTAGGATGATACACAAGACTTCCTTCCCAAATAGTTACACTACTACGTTTCCACTTGGCAAGTACTCATCCATGTTCACCCATAAATCATAACAATTTGTAGAGCAGTACTACTTTTGAGTGGTTTATTTGGTATTATTTTCTGAGCATTTCTTTTTCACGTTGCTGTTAAGCAGCACTGAAATAAAAAATGAAGTGGTCAATATACTGCTAGGGTGAGATAACAGCATGAAGAGAAGAAGGGAAGAAACCTGATCATGTGGTACTTTTATTGACAAAAAAATGACTCACTTGGTATCTTTAAAGTGATCTAAATAAGCATGCTTCATCAGCTATCAAGTATCCCTTAGCCAGTGAATGTTCCAGTACTCTCCCACCGATGCCTGGAAAAGAAACATGTCCATCTTTGGGAGGGTGAAGGGTATAGTAAGTCTTAAGTAAAGCAAGTAATGCAACTTCAAGGTCGATGATGAAGAAAGTGAAATTGTTAAATATTTTCGGTTCCTTGGCTCCATCATCAACCAAAAGGGAAACTGGAAACAAGAAATCAGAAGGAGATTGAGACTGGGAAGGGCAGCCATGAAGGAGCTTAAAAAGATTCTTAAGTGTAAGGATGTGTCACTGGCAACCAAGATCAGGTTAATTCATACCATAGTATTCCCCTTTACAACGTATGGGAGTAAAAGTAGAACAATGAAGAAAGATGACAGGAAGAAAGTTAGAAATGTGGTGTTGGAGGAGAGTTTTATGGATATCGTGGACCACCAAAAAGACAAAGATCACCTACCTCACAGGGTGTCTGTTGTGGGGAGTGGAAGGGAAGGTGATCGTAAGCCAGTTTGAATCTTCCTTAAGTGGTAGAGTAAGTCGGCATATAAAAACCAACTCTTCTTTTTCTTCCTGGTTAAACTCTCTGCTTACCAAAACTCTGATCAAAGTTGCTATTTTGACAAGCTCAATACCCTGTAATGCAGCATAATCCCTTTGATGGCCTTCTGTTTACAAGTCAGGTTCTTCTTGATATTTGCAAGTTGATATGGACAAGTTATGGCATACCCCGTCATGTCAGTGTCAGTCTTCGCATGCCAGTGTTAGTACAATCGTCGTTGCGGATCTCTCTCACTCACGCTGCAAAATCAAAAGAAATCACAACATATTTTGATGTTCCGCCCTAGACTCTTCATCTGGTTTACCTTTTTTGCTACACTGCAAACAGGTAGTCTGTCTGTTCCTTCTGACCTTTTTTAAAAAAAACATATTTTATTATGTATTTTGTAAAACAAACAAAACAATAACGAACATACATATTCACACTATCTTTTTTCACCCTTTTTGGGGTTCCGGTAAATAATAGCCTTTTCAAATATTTGCATTTTATATCATTAAAAAACAGGTAAAGTTAAACTGCCTTAATGTACTTAATGTATAATCATAGCCATTATATCTGCTATTGTTATACTTGCATTCCTAGCTATTCCCACTATTTCCCCTTCTTCACTTAAAAATTATACAATATTTATTATAGCTATTCTTGATTGCGTTTATCTCCCTTCTAGTTTTGCAGCACTCTCTATTTCTACTTTTTATTACATATAAATCAATTATCTAGTTGTTTCAACTTGAACCACTCAGGGTATATCTATTACTGTACATCTAAATACTTTTCTCTGCTAACTTATACTTTACTGTATTACACATTAAGTTTTGCATATTCATAATAAAATGCCCATTTTTTCTGGAATTCTTCCATTGCCTTCTGACCTGTTTTGATCATAGCAAAGGACAAGTGTTGCACAACTTTACAATGCGCTGTAATTATACTGTGGAAAACATGAAGTCAATGGTGGGCCGCTCACCAGGAGAAGGGACTGAAATGACCTTTATAAAATTATCGCACCTGTGATCATCACTGTAGTCTGCATTGGTCAGACCTCACTTGGAATACTGTGTCTAGTTTTGGGCTCCACAATTTAAGAAGGATGTTGACAAGTTGGAGCGTGTCCAGAGGAGGGCGACCAGAATGGTCAAAGGTCTGGAATCCATGCCCTATGAGGAGAGGCTTAGGGAGTTGGGTTTGTTTAGTTTGGAGAAGAGAAGGTTGAGGGGAGACATGATAGCCATGTTTAAATATTTGAAGGGATGTCATGTTGATGAGGGAACTAGCTTGTTCTCTGTTGCTCCAGAGACTAGGACACGGAGCAATGGATTTAAACTAATAGAAAAGTGATTCCACCCAAACATTAGGGAGAACTTTCTGATGGTGAGGGCTGTTCGTTGGTAAAATGCACTGCCTCGGAGGGTGGTGGAGTCCCCGTCTTTGGCGGTCTTTAAGCAGAGGCTGGATGGCCATCTGTCGGGAGTGCTTTGATTGTGGGATCCTGCATTGTGGGGTGAGGGTTGGAGTCACTGGGGATGTGGGGGGGTAGTTGTTAATTTCCTGCATTGTGCAAGGGGTTGGACTAGATGACCCTGGTGGTCCCTTCCAAATCTATGATTCTATGATCAAGCACCATTTGAAAGACAGAACACATTTATAGAGCCAAAGTTGATCTCCTGCAGAGACAGACAGCCCTTGACACCAGTTAGAACTCTCTACAAATAACTTTGCTGGAAGTGAGCAAGGGGGGAAGAGCAAAGGCTCCTTTGCTCAGATCTTTATAATCAAATATTAAAAGAGCTCTTAAATTTTTAGAAATCAAATACAGTCTGGCTGTAAGCAGTGAACTAATGCACTGGACATAGCATGCATTGAAGACTGGCTGGAGGATATGTAACACTGCATTTTTCTCTTTCTTCCTTTTTCCCCCTCGTTTGAAGGACAAACATATCTTCCCTCAAAATGAACAGCAGAACTTTGCAAAAATGAAACCTGCCAAGGGACTATTCACTAGCCCTAGTACATAGAGTCAAAGTCTCAGGTAGAACATTAGATTGCGGAGCACTGAATATAATTGCCAGATACAATCTAGTCAAGGAACATCCAAGAATGCAAAGTACGCATGTGCGTATTTTTGCAGTTCCTTGAAAACATGGCAAACAACAACAGTGTCTCAAGAACATAAGAAACTGTCTTGCTGGGTCAGATCTATAGTCTAGGAGGCAGCCAGACACCTCTGTGTGCTTTAGACATGAAAAAAACAGCCACCCCTAGTTATTCCTCACCAACATCTGGTATTTAAAACAGGGGTATCAAACTCATTTGTTATGAGCGCTGGATATGATGTAAATAGGGTTTTCAGGTCCCTTTTCACCACCGGCGGGAGGTTTTTGGGGTGGAGCCTGAAGAGGGCGGGGTTTGGGGAGGGCAGCCCATTTCTTTGGGAGCTAATAAGAAAATACAAAAAAGACAAAAGAAAAACTAAAAAGTTGAAGAACTGTGAGTTTCAACCTAAATATCCTCCCAGAAAGATTGCAAACTGGTGGGCTTAAACCTCATCGCTGAGGCTGATGAAGCCAAATATTGGTGAAAGCGCTAAGAATATCCGGGATAGCGTTCCCTCTGTCACCTGCTTTGGAACAGATTGAGGTGCTCCGTTTTTGAAGCCTGATACTTTATCATCCATTTTGGAACTGCATGAGGTGCTCCAAGATGTTGTTTCTGCAGTTTGACATTGTATTTCGTTGGAAGAGAGCCATTGTGCTTTGTTAAAAATTGCTGTCACATTGTGAATAGCTTTGTATATATTTGTCATTGTGATTTGTACCAGCACTGTTTTCTGTAATTTTGCGCTATTGAATATATGTTTTTGATACGATTGCCTGCACTGTTTTGTTCTTGCCATTACCTGGAGGTTGGCAGCCCTAGACGTAAATGTCACTTGGTTGGGCCGGGCCATGCCTCGCCAGCCCAGATCAGGAGCGGGGTGGGTGGTGGTGGCTGGCTGCATTGGCTGGTGAGCCCGCAGCAGGTTCGGCAGCCCAGATTGGGACTGGAGGGGTGGGCTGCCTCGGCTGGCTTGCAGGCCGGGTAAGAGCCCTCAAGGGGTCAGATCTGGCCCTAGGGCCTTATGTTTGACACCCCTGATTTAGAGGTTATGTCAGGCTGCACAGCTCATCGCCTTAGATATCCTAGCCTACAACTGTTAGCGGTCACATCTCATGGTAGTGGGTTCCATTAGTTAAGAATGTGTTGTGTGGATTCATTCCTTTTTCTAGCATTTATAGCCAATCGCCCTTCAACGAGGGCTTGCCAGTTCTAGTATAATACGAGAGAAAATATATCTCTTTTTACTCTACTCTTAAATGTATAAACCTCTTTCATGTTACTCTTCAGTAATCTTTTTTTTTTTAAGTTAAGAAGCCCCCAAAAGGCTCAGACTCAGTTGTATAAAACTGGAATAATCATATTCATCCAAGTTTGTTGAGAAGACAAGCCAGATCAATAGGGTTGCCAGGTCCCTCTTTGCTACCGGTGGGAGGTTTTTGGGGTGGAGCCTGAGGAGGGTGGGGTTTGGGGAGGGGAGGGACTTCAATGCCATGGAGTCCAATTGCCAAAGCGGCCATTTTCTCAAGGTGAACTGATCTCTGTCGGCTGGAGATCAGTTGTAATAGCAGGAGATCTCCAGCTATTACCTGGAGGTTGGCGACCATACAGATCAAAGTTGTACAGTACTTTAAAATAAAGCGTAAACAGTTATATGAGACAAAGGCAAGGCAAAATGTAAATTGCTACATCCATCAAGTAAAAATTGGTAAATTATTACAGTTTGGGGGGACCAGAATGCAAAGTCCACCTTTGTATCATTTTCAAAGGCACAAAAATGCCATTTTCCAGTTATTATTTGGCACCACCCACTGGATACTCTGAGAACTAATGTCTAGAATGTTGCTATTTAAAGCCTGGAATGTGAGCAAAGGGTCCATCTCATGTTTTACAGAGCAGTATGTTGGTATCCTATGGAGTTAGTGTTGAAGTGTCAGCTGTAAACACCAAGAAAGCACAAGTATAAAGTCGGATTACTTACCCACAGGCCATTCATTGTGCTGAATTCTATAGTTGACTGAAATCTTGGAAATTGTTGAGGGGATTATTACCTACATATGTTCCATGTGCCAGATGGGACATCAGGTTTCACTGTAAGCTCTAGTGCAGGGGTGTCAAACTCATTTGTTACGAGGGCCGGATATGACATAAATGTCACTTCATCAGGCAGGGCCATGCTTCACCAGCCCACATTGAGAGTGGTGGGGGATGGCTGCCTCGCGGGATGGATAAAAGCTCTCAAGGGGCTGGATCCAGCCCGCAGGCCTTATGTTTGACACCCCTGCTCTAGTGATACACAAAGTATTCCCCTTGTTGGCCATCTGATGTGTAAGTCAACATGCACAATGGCACCACAGCACAAATTGTTTTTCTCACTGAAAATTGTATGTGGCCTACAAAAATCTCAGTTTTTGTAGCTTCTATTTCTGCACTTTTTTCCTGCAAAAATAGTTTCTTCTTGCACATTTGCTGGTAGGAGAGCACACACACCACCTGCTGAAAGATATCCACTAATCTAGCCTTCCCAGTACGCAGCTTCATGACAGTTGTTACGGCATTGAAATGTGACTGGTATGGTTTCCATGATCAAAGTTATCTTACATTACTGCAACAGGTAGAGGTTTTCAGCATCGAAATAATCCACGGGACATATCTATCCATCACTAGTGGTGGTAACTCCTACATATATTGCTTTTGTATAGTGCTTTCATATGTTCAAAGGGCTTCACATCTTTTAACCTGTTGTGGTCCTTACAACACTACTATAAGTTGTGTGTGTGTGTAAAGGGCTGTCAAGTCGCAGCCAACTTATGGCAACCCCTTTTGGGGTTTTCATGGCAAGAGACTAACAGAGGGGGTTTGCCAGTGCCTTCCTCTGTATAGCAACCCTGGTCTTCCTTGGTGGTCTCCCATCCAAATACTAACCAGGGCTGACCCTGGTTAGCTTCTGAGATCTGACGGGATCAGGCTAGCCTGGGCCATCCAGTTAGGTCAGTATTATAACCTCTGCACAGGGTGAAGGGGAGGTGGCATGGTATAGCCCAATCTCATCAGCTCTTGGAAGCTAAGTAAGGTTGGTTCTTGGATGGGAGACCACAAAGTAAGACTCTGCAGAGGAAGGCCATGGCAAACCACCTCTACTTCTCACTTGCCTTGAAAGCTTCTTGCTAAAGTCACCATAAGTTGGTTGTGATTTGACGGCGCTTAAGTACATATTCATGGGGGCAGGGGCTGAGGTTTAAAGAAAAATGGCTTGTGAGTTTATGAGAGCAGTAAATCAGGCATTTTCTAGTTTATAATTCACTGTAGCCTCAATGCTATAAACCTCTTTAAAAGTTTCCCTAACTTTATCTTCCAGTTGTAAGGCTAGTCCTGATTCTGTCTGTAATATGATATTGGAATACAGGATTGAAGAGCCTGTGTTATAATATTAATTCCAAATTAATATAACACAGTGGGAGGTTGATAATTCAAAGCGGTTGTTTATTAGGCCTAATATACATACCGGATAAAACTGCCCAAAATGCAGGGACAGTCCTCACGCTCAAACAAAGGATTACAACAACTTTTATAACCTTGGATTAGGGATGTTACAATTTCGTCAATTCACTGCACATTGGCTGTCTAATTCATTTTAATTAGTATAGCGTGTACACATTGGCCGAAGCTGTTTCTAGGCAAGCACCAGGTCTTGTGACCACATTCCTAAGACATTGCTTTTCTCTACAGGTGCACTGCTGTGCCAGGCACGTGATGCAGTCTTTTGTTCTGGCAGCTCATAATGGTGTCTGCCAGACTTATGCTAACTTAAATGATTATACATTAGGGCATCTGTTTCAGGAATCAATACTTTACCACTTATACCTGGGGCTGCATGTCTATTACATATATGTGCTCTTCATATGGTACTGTGCCAGATGCTAAGTCTTATATTTTGGGCTTAGCATCTTTATAAGTGCAAGTATGCGAACTGGAGCATAAAAGCATACATTTCCAATACATTTACCATAGTATATAATGATTTCAGGCATTACAGGATCTCTTGACCAGAAACTACCTTGAGAGCTGGTATCTGAGAATCAGAGTGGCAGTTACCTGCCTAGTTTATCTATTATACTATAAAATGTACTGTACTAATAAAATGGGAAGCCAAAATAAACTGGGGATTACAACAAAGCTGGAATGTTTTCTGTTTGGGGGCTACTAGCAGCACCTCCCTTCAGAAGGGCAGAACATCACCATCTATGAACCTATGGCTGTTTGGCTCTTATTACAGATGTAATCACCAAGTCTTGATGCTCCCAAAAGGTAAATGATTGATGCTCCCAAAAGGTAAATAAAGCTCTCTTTAAGAGGGGCAGGGGTAGTGATATTGAACATCTGGCCAGCATATTCCATTAGTTGGCCAGCGATTCCAGAAGTAGGTTTAGCTGTTGACCTGTCCATGACATTGAGACTGTTCTGGGCCAAGACTGCAACCTATGCTTGAAGACAGATGGAAACAAATTTTACTGTTGATCTTATTACGTCCATCAGCTGCATTTGATACCCTTTGATTATGAGCTCTTCATGATATCACTTCAGGACCCAACAGGTGTTTGTGGAACTGTCCTTAGGAAAATATCACTCATATCTGGCAGGAAGCGTCCCCAAAATCAATAATGTTTGTGTGGCAGCTCATATATCTTAGAAATGTCATTTCTTGGCGCCTCTGGATTCTCTTTTATTACCCATTTTGCTATTCATCCATATCTGGATAAGAGCAAAAGGGGAATCAAGTATCATCCACAAAAAGTATATTTTCTTTACACCCAATCTCAGCATTTTGCTGCATTTGGGGATTCAGTTCACAAAATTAATTCACTGTTGTGTAAAACACTGTTTTCCCAAAAGGAAAACATTTCCAGCCACGAGAAATAGTTATTTCTACCACCTCTCTAAGTAATGGAAAGGACTGAAGTTTGGCTTTTTGCTGAATGCTAGCTTTGCTCAGTGAGGGAGGGGGGATGCTTTTCATTGGAAGCATTCACTCAAGCACTGGGAAGTGTGAGCCCAAGAAGGAGAAAGACAAGAAGAAAAATATAAAACATAACATACAAATCAGTAGGTCATTCAAAATGGCGGGGGTGATTGAAACACCATGTAGTGATGTCATGGGCATTGTCCAATAGATGCCTTGAGGCAAAACTAAAGAAATGCAAGTACTTTGGCTTGCAGAGGCTTTAAGGAAAAAAACTGGGCTGCAGACACAGCCAGAGGTCAATTGGAAACTAGAACAGCAACCTGTTCCTTCAGGCAGCTCTTCTGCAGGTAAATTTGGCCTGTGCATGACGGGGCCCAAAATAATTTAATTACCAAAAATTATTGGGGGGGGGGAGTCTTTGGATTGTGACTATCAAGGGTCAGCACAGTTTGGTTTTCCTGCTATATGCATCAAGGGATAGTGCAGCAAAGATATGGCACATCAAACATAGGAAGTTGCCTTGTATTAAGTCTGACCATCTTGTCCAGTACTATCTATTCCAGCAGGACTTTCTGTATGTACAGCATCTGCCCCGACCTACAGTCCTTCCCTATCTCTCAGTCTCGTAACTATCTTGCAGTCTGATTGAATCATAGAATCATAGAGTTGGAAGGAACCGCCAGGGTCATCTAGTCCAACCCCCTGCACAATGCAGGAAATTCACAACTACCTCCCTCCCACATACCCCGTGACCCCTTCATGCCCAGAGGATGGCCAAGATGCCCTCCCTCTCATCATCTGCCCAAGGTCATAGAATCAGCATTACTGACAGATGGCCATCTAATTGACACACATTCCACCTTTATTTTCATTCTTTAGAGTTCTCTCATTGATGATGGATAGTCCTACTCACTCAAGCTTACAAGGCCATTAAGGAGAAGTCAGAAAACTATCAAATGTAGAATGTCCACCAAAGTCAATGGGAAAAAACCTTCCTTTTGTGAATTTTCCCCACTGTAAACTGGAATGATTACAAGCATTTATGAGATTGTCGTTTTCCCACTGGACTGCCAAGATGGGCCAGAAAGATTGTGGTATGTACTTCTAAATGTTTTAACTGGAGGGAGAGATCATTTAACACAGAACAGGAATAATAAAGAATGTTGTATACTGAGATAATAGTTGTATACTGAAATAATGGCTATAATGCTGAGCAAAATTCATATATTACCAATGTGCTCTGTAGAAACCCCATGACTGGCCAATGTGGGGCCGGCAACAGCAATTTACAAAACACATTGCAATTTTATTTCATTAAATATGATATTTTTGGCATGTGTATGATTGTGTGCCAGGTATGATTATGCATTCTATCACTGCCTTGTTCAACATGTATTTGGATTATGGACTAATCCATACATGGAAATCCCTAAGAACCTTCATTTATCAAAAATATAACCAACAAAGGTAGACCTGAAATCTAAACACTATTTGAGCCATTATGATAAAAAGAATCTAGGTTGACGCAATAAAAATGGCCATATCAGTCCACCCATTTTATTGAATTCAAAATAAGTCTGAGTCCTATTTATACATATAAGCATGCTAATAATTTGGCATAATGGGGTATATATAGTGTTGGGCTGGACAGGAAAGCCCCATGTTCGAATAAAACTCACCAGGCCATGAGTTTGATCATAGGCAAATCACTCCCTCTCTCTGTTTTTTGAACAGCATCCAGATATTTCCTAGATGTGTCTACATAATGCTTGTTACTATTTTGTTGCATATCAACACACAGTTTTCAGATATGGGTTGGCTTTGCAGCAAGCTGCTGCTGAAAGTGCCATTCAAGTATGTATGTGTAAAGCACCGGCAGTTGTAGCTATTTCTGATCTGTTCGCAGCATCCTGGAGCACTGGAAGAAACACCATTTGAGACAGAAGGGGCCAAGGGGACAGCAGGTGAAGAGTGATGTGCTTTGGCAGAACTGGGGGAGACATTTGCGCAGCACCTGTCTCTGTCTGCTGAATGTGAATCTGCTGCTTTTGTATCTTGCAATTCACAAGAAAGATTCTCAAACAGCAACTTGGAGATGCTATGAGTAAAGCTTTGCTGCAGTGCCTTCCTTGCTCACTCATGCACTCACAAACACATGTAGCCAGTGCCGGATTTACCTATAGGCTTGGCAGGCTGAAGCCTAGGGCCTCAGTATCTAGGGGGCCTCTGGCCAAGGTGTACAATATTTTTTTTCCAATCACTACGATATTTAACAATAACATCTTAGTTTTATGGATATTTAGGATTTATGGCTGGTATTAATAGCTCAATTAAAATGGAGGTTGTATAATAGTATACATAAAGTAAAAGCTTTTACATTGGGCATTAACCAAATATGTACATGAAAATAGGGGCAAAGGATAATAACGGCCATTAAAATTAGTACAACAATAATAGAAACCTGTAGTAAACATTAGTTTTATATGAAATAGATGAAGTTTTATTTTGCTGTACAGTTAGTCCAAAGTTGAGATGATTTGAGAAGGAAGGGGTATGACAATGAAGACAACAAATAGCTCTTTGGGCACAGACATGTTGTAATGTTTTTTTGTTTGTTTGTTTCTTTCCCAATGTGTTTTTTCCCGTTTTTTTTTCTGTATCCCTGGGCATTATCGCACCATGTCTGGGAAACATGTGGAAAACACCTAAAGAGCGATGGTGCTCGAGGCGATTTGCTATTTCCCCCCTGCACTTCTGCCCGTTCTAACGTCTCTGAAACATTAGTCTTCTGAGCGCACCTCCAATGAAACAGCACTCCCAAGAGGTAAGGGGGCATGGAGGAGCACCACCTAATCGTGTCGTCGCTTGGGTTCCCCTCCATCCCCCCTCTCGTCATGTCAGTGCGCCTGCGCGGTATTGTCTGTGCATACGGACAATAGGGCAATGGGCTCACATTCCCCCCTACGGCAGGGAAACCCTAATCACAACCAATGCAGGCATCCCCCCCCCCCCAAATAAACCAAAATGAGCCGTTCATTGCACAGAGCTGATCACAGAGCTGCCGTCTTTGCGGGCGTTGGTGCAACGATGTTGCATTTTATCTCTGGGACGAGAGGGAGAAAGATAAAAAACAGGCAGGGAAAACTTTGTGCCGGCACTGGAGAGCCCTGACTTTTGTGTGTGTGCGTGTGTGCGTGCGCGCATGCGGGCGCTCTCTCTATTCCTCAGTCTCTCTCCCTTCCTCCTTGTGCTGCTTCCCCCTCCCCCCTCTGCCGCTCTCAGCAATTTTGCTACTTTCCCAGCCCTCGCCCTCCTCTGCACAAGCACTTATGGAGAAAGGGATTTAGTAGCAGTAAAGATTGGTGGATGCAAACGGGAGGGGAGGGGGGAGGTGGTGGGAGGAGAAAGGCTTTTCATTGGGTGTTGCAAAAAGGGGGGAGGAGAACAGAATAGCGTTTGTAATTGAACGCACCCCTTGGCTTGCCGGTTTTGAAACAGCATAAGGAAATACATCGTGGTATAGGTGTTTTCGGAAAAAAACAGATTTCTGGTGCTTCCAAAGCATTTCCAAGCTGAAACGGGAGGTCTGTGGTGCATGGGGGAAAGAATGTAACGTTTTTAAAGGGTTTGAGAGACGTTACCCAGACTGGGTGTGATAAGCCCCCCTATATATTAAAAACATTTTTTTTAAAAAAAATAACGTCTTATGTCCTTTAGAGGAGGAATTGTGAATTGCAATATTTTAAACACCCATCGTCATCATCGGCTTTACTGAACTTTGTTTAAAACACTCTTCCATCTTCCTCTAGCTGTTGAGAGTGGGGGGATTGGGAGGGGCCTCACAAGTGGAATAGCCTAGGGCCTCTCTTCATCTAAATCCGGCGCTGCATGTAGCTAATAAACTAACCATCTGCATTGACTGCGGGTGCTAGCCCTGGGCTGAGAGTATAAAGGGAAATATTGAACTCCAAGAGATGTCTCATTACGACAGTAGGGCTGTGTTGTATTCCTTAAAAACCTTAAATAATCAGGAAGGAAATTTAAATCTCAGGTCAATTTTAAAACCATTGATGAACTAGATGTTGCATTTAGGGGCCACAAATTATTGACTAAATAATGACTTAAAGCAGTTTTCAAAAACAAACAAACAAACAAAAACCTACTCACCAAACTGCACAGTAATAGTGCCTTCTTTCATACAGCCCATATCAAAGCAGTATATTTATGCTTTTTTTAAAAAGTCAATTTTTCTTTTGGGGAAAAATCTATTTCAAACTGATGCTGCACTTTACATGATGCTACTAAAAATAAAATAATAGTTTTAAAGAAAAAGCATGGCTCAGTGGTAGAGAGTCTGTTATATGCAGAAGGTTCCTGGTTCAATCCCCAGGTAGCGGTTAATGCGAAAGACCTCTACCAGAGACCATGGAAAGAAGAAGAGTTGGTTTTTATATGCCAATTTTCTCTACCTTTTAAGGAGAATCAAACTGGCTTACAATCTCCTTCCCTTCCTCTCCCCACAACAGATACCTTGTGAAGTAGGTGAGGATGAGAGAGTTCAGAGAGAACTGTGACTAGCCCAAGGTCACCCAGCAGGCTTCATGGGG
This sequence comes from Euleptes europaea, assembly GCF_029931775.1. Taxonomy (NCBI): domain Eukaryota; kingdom Metazoa; phylum Chordata; class Lepidosauria; order Squamata; family Sphaerodactylidae; genus Euleptes; species Euleptes europaea. The sequence continues at coordinate 82,360,515 of NC_079317.1, forward strand.
AGGAATGGGGAAACCCAACCTGATTCACCAGATTAGAGCCCACCGCTCCTAACCACTACACCATGCTGCTGCCTGACAGAGTAGACAATACTGGTCTGACTCCATAGAAGGTAGTTTCAAGTGTTCAATAGAAATAATTTTTTTTTTTTTTATGGTCACCAGCTTTGAAGAAACATTACGAACTGAGCATTAATGAAATCTGAAAATGTCTAGGAATTCCCACTACTTTTTCTCTAACAACCATTCATCTTTTAAATCATGCCTTCCCTTAAAATTAATAATACTATGCCACTGGTAAACAGCAAGTTAATGTTAAAGTTTGTGTGTGTGTGTTAAGTGCAGTCAAGTCGCTTCCAACTTATAGCTACACTATGAATTAGCGACCTCCAAATCGTCCTTCACTAACTAACTGGCTCAGGTCTTGCAAACAGAGGACCGTGGATTCCTTGACTGAGCCATCTCATGTTGGATCTTTCTCTTCTCCAGCTGCCTTCAACTTTTCCTAGCGTTATTGTCTTTTCCAGTGACTCTTGTCTTTTCATAATGTGACCAAAGTACAATAGCCTCAGTAGTCATTTTGAGTTCATGAGGCATTTAAACCTATTACATTCCTAGTCCACCAGATGGCACTGCAGATAGAATGCAGTCCTAAACTAAGACTAAACAGCCTATTTTATTTCATTACAGTATAAACTGGTATTTTCATGGTAGCATAGGTGGACATGTCTTAGAGAATATGTAAGAGACTGCAGTGACTATTCTTCTCTGGAAAAATTAATTTAATCTTTCTCAATATTTTCCCTTGCTGCCACAGAAGGAAAGTGAAAATTAACTTGTTCTCTCATTTTTGTCAATCTGAAAAATCTAAATATATTGTCTCCCCTGCAGCCTACCTAACTCATCTGGAAATTATGAAAATACTTTTGTACTTTGCCCCCTTTTTGGGATTTATGACCCATTTACATGCAAACACAGGTGTACTCATAGCCACCTGGATACTACAGGTAACAAGTACTACCAGAGACTACCAGTAACATTTTGCAGTGCACCAAAAACTGAAGGATTGTGTTACAAAAAGACAACTCCTAAAATGGAATAAGTACACAAGAAAAAATAATGGTCATTTCCTTTAACTACCTGTAAGGATTGCCCTATTAGGTCTTCATTTTGGAGATGTCTGTTCTGGACTACAGTGTAATCTGTAAACAATGTTCGTTTCTATTTTTGACTTCCAAGATACCGCAGAAAAGAAATGAGCTGCTTGGCATAGCCAACCTTCCACTGACTACAGTGAAAAGAGATTAACATAGCTGTTGTCAGACAAGCCTTGGCTGACCAAACGAATCGCTTTCTGACACTGATGTCAGTGACATTGATTGACGGACATATTTCTTACCTGTTTAGATGGTGGTAATCTATGGAAATTAAGGATGGATTTAGAAGTAGTGCTGCCATTCACATTCACATTCTTCCACAATGTACTAAAAGGAAACAAAGGCTTTGTGAGTATGTTTCTCCATCCAGTAGTTCAATTTATTTCCTTCTTTTTGGATCTGCTAACAAACTTACCAAATTGACAATAGCTATTTCTTAGCCACAGGGAAAATGGTTTATAAGGAAAATAAAATATTGGATCTATCATAACCTGAACCATTTTATGCATGTGGACAATTGTCCACTGACACATTGGGTGGGATTTTTTTGTTTAAATATATACCTTTTCATAATTCCATTGCTACCCATATAATTTTTGTATACTATCTATGTTTTGGGTTCCTGGCCAAATTAGGCAGGTGAAACAATATACTTCAGGTGACAGATTGGGGGGAGGAGCCATAAAGACTGTACATTAGAACATAAAAAAGCCATGTAGGATCACACAGTGGCCAACCAGGTGCCTCTAGGAAGCCCACAAACAAGAGCAAACTTGCATCTGCAACTTGGCTACCTCACTGTTCACCCCCAACTCCAGGTCATTGAAGAACAGGATGAAAAGCACAGATCCCTGAGGGAACCCACTGCTCACATCCTTCCATTGTGAGAACTGGCCATTTATTCCTACTCTCTGCTTCCTATTTTTCAGCCAGCTCTTAAAATCCTTTTATCCCATGACTATGAAGTTTGCTTAGCAGACTTTTGACAAAGCCAAAAGTCTTTTGGAAATCAAAATACACAATGTCCACAGGCTCATTCCTGTCCACATGCTTATTGACACTTTCAAAAAAAACTCTAAAAGATTACAGAAGCCATGCTGGGTTTTGCTGAGCAGGGCTTGCCCTTCTATATGTGTGACATTATTTAGGTTAGTCTTCTATTTTACCATTTCTTCCATGCTCTGAGTCAGGCACCCACAAATCTTCACCTGTCTCTGCTTAGGTTGTTCAGATATATATTGATTATTTGGGTTACAGTACAATGTGTACACAATTTCGTGTTATTAGTACCGACATCTGTTCAGTTCATGCAATCATAAATGCAAACTTGTTATTGGGGCTAGAGAAGCAACGGTTTCTTAATTTGGAACTTGATTCCCCTCTTGATCCACATGTGATGGCAACACATCATAAAAAAACCGGTTCTGAGTGCCAGTACCAACTGAGCTTTAAGCAGTATGCTTAAGCATATTTAGTTAGAACTACCAAGGCTCTCTTTGAACAAGTTGAAGCAGTGGTGTGGGAGTCACTTTCCCACTTAAAGTCCCATACAGTTGTATGGGAAAGATCAGCCACACCAAATCTATTCCCGTCGATCTCAAGCAGGAATTTTGCAGTTACATCAGCTACCAGGTCTTTAAATGTCACAGCACCGCAATGGAATGCATTCATGGAAAAGAGATTCCCATGCTAGTTTTTTAAAAAATGAGACCACCTAGTAAATGTACATGATTGTAGACGTAGACTAATGTAAGAGTTTCCAAGGGCTATGAAACACAGAGAACTGTTCTCAGTAGCAGCCAGCCAGATGCCTCTGGAATTTCATGAGCAGGCTAAGGTTGCCTCCTCAGTATGGTATAGTGGTTACAATGGTTAGACTTAAGTGACAAGAGAGGCCTGGGTTAACCCCCAGTGTAGAAATGAACTCTGATGGCTTATTTTTTTCTTTTACCCTAATTTCTCACTAATGGTAACCTCAGAGTGGTTGGATTTTTATGTTTCTCACTGTGACATTTACAGCTTAGTTCAAGGCCTGGCCTGCTGGTCCTTCACCAACTCTTATGCTCTCTAAGTACTGAAACTGAACGCCAAAAGAGACCCAACTGCAAGGAAAGTGGAGCATAGCAACTACACTGGAGTCCACAGAGATGATGAATGCACTCACCTATAACAGAGCAGCATCCCAGAAATGTCATGTCACATGGCAATGCCAAAACATGATGATGAGGATGAAGAGTTGGTTTATATATGTCGACTTTCTCTACCACTTAGGGAAGACTCAAACTGGCTTACAATCACCTTCCCTTCCCCTCCCCACAACAGACACCCTGTGAGGCAGGTGAGGCTGAGAGAGTGTGACTAGCCCAAGGTCACCCAGCTGGCTTCACGTGTAGGAGTGAGGGAACACATCCAGTTCACCAGATTAGCCTCTGCTGCTCATGCGGAGGAGTGGAGAATCAAACCCGGTTCTCCAGATCAGAGTCCACCGCTCCAAACCACCATTCTTAACCACTACACCACGCTGCCAGCATGCCTCCCTGATATCCCTTTCCAAACACACACAACACAGGAAGAGAAGGCACAAAGGAAACACAATATATACTGGCACAGGGAGGACTATGGAAAGCCCTATAACCAATACTACCCTGAGAGCTCTGTTATTGGGGCTTTCAATCCCACCCTGCAAACACCTCTCCTTTTGATAGGTGGGAAGAAAGCATGGAAACTCCAACCACATCACTCAGATACCTCAACTGGCAGAGCAGACTGCTAGGCAAGGGTTCGGGTCCCAGTAGAGAATGCATCAAGAAGAGCTTTTTGTAAGGCAAGGCAAAAACAGACACTTGCAGTGCAATCCTAAGAATCCTATGAATTGAAATAATAATTAAAAAAAGAATTCTTTCCTGGGAGTAAAAGCCACTAAAACAACCTGTCACACATTCTAGCTATATCTGAAGAAGTGAGCTTTGGCTCACGAAAGCTCATATCCAGCCGGAAATTTTGTTAGTCTTTAAGGTGCTACTGGACTCTTGCTCTTTTCTAAAAAGACCTGTGTCAGACTCTGAGTAGATATGCTTAGGGTTGCTCTGTAGAACAGCAACAAGAGAATGCACCATAGACAATTTACAGAAGGTCTGTCATCCCACCTGTAGATCACTGAAGGGGGGATCATGTGAGAAAGAGGGTGCTTGAATCCCACCAAGGAGAAAAGGCAATAAGACAAACTTCATCTTTTGAACAGCAGCAAAACAAACGGAGGCAGAAATAGAACCCGTCAAACGCTACTGACTATTCTTCTAACCAGCCAGCTTGGTGTAGTGGTTAAGAGCGGTGGTTTGGAGCGGTAGACTCTGATCTGGAGAACTGGGTTTGATTCCCCACTCCTCCACATGAGACGCAGACACTAATCTAGTGAACTGGATTTGTTTCCCCACTCCTACACATGAAGTCAGCTGGGCAAGTTACAGTTCTGTTGGAGCTCTCTCAGCCCCACCTACCTCACAGGGTGTCTGTTGTGGGGAGGGGAAGGGAAGGTGATTGTAAGCCAGTTTGAGTCTCCCTTAAGTGGTAGAGAAAGTTGGCATATAAAAACCAACTCTTCTTCTTCTTAACCACACACTTAAATGGACATATAGAAAGAATACACATCAGCCATAGTGTCAAAATTATCCACACATTTCATGCCAGGAAAGCTTGCAGATAAAAGCATACCTTCTGTGGAACTGTATAGGTGTAGCATGCATGAGTTCCCCTGGTCATGAAGATGAAGAAATAATTAATGTATAGTACTCTTTGCACCAAAATATGCCTCAGAGATTGATCATAATAATAATCAGTTGGAACGTCTTACTTACAGTTTAGTCTGCATGGGCTTTTTTTACACTAAAATGATACAATTAGTTAAAACTATAAAAATGGACTTTTATAACACTTTTGATGGCTGAAGACCAGCCAGTGCCAAATTTCTCCATACCCCAAATTTACATCTAGAGAGAAATGCTTTCTTATGTCTGAACTTGAAATGGCAGATTTCCATGGTCTGGCAGACAGAAAATGATTCAGGGGTTTAATATTTCCTTGCAGTTAGCTGCATAGTTCTTGCGGTACATAATAGGTGACTCACTACCCTGTCTCCACATTTGGCTTTTATGCCCACCAAAAACACACACCAAAATGCTGTTTTGTTTTTGTTTTTTTAAGTGCTAAGCCATGAAAGTTCAGGAAATCTTACAGAAAGCTATGGTTCTGTTAATAGTAAGAGAATGCAATTCTTCCAGTTCAACTTCAGGGGAAGGCCTCGGCCTCTTATGCTTTGTTGCTGGACCTCCAGGGGAACATGTTGGTCACCGCATGCGACAAAATGCTAGACTAGATGGACCACTGGTCTGATCCAGCTGGCCTCTTCTTATGTTCTTAACTGGAACATCAATTTTTCCGAGCACCTAACAGATGCTGGGAAGGGCAGCCATGAAGGAGCTAGAAAAGATTTTGACAATTGACAATGAGGAAATTGAAATTGTCCAAAACTTTCTATTCCTTGGCTCCACCATCAACCAAAAGGGAGACTGCAGCCAAGAAATCAGAAGGTGGTTGAGACTAGGAAGGGCAGCCATGAAGGAGCTAGAAAAGATTTTGAAGTGTAAGGATGTGTCACTGGCCACCAAGACTAGATTAATTCATGCCATCATATTCCCTATTACTATGTATGGGTGTGAAAGCTGGACAGTGAAGAAAGCTGATAGGAAGAAAATAGATTCCTTTGAAATGTGGTGTTGGAGGAGAGTGTTACGGATACCCTAGACCGCCCCCCAAAAACAAATCATTGGGTTATAGATCAAATCAAGCCTGAACTGACCCTAGAAGCTAAAATGACTAAACTGCAGCTATCGTATTTTGGTCACGCCATGAGACGACAAGAGTCACTGGAAAAGACGGTCATGCTAGGAAAAGTTGAGGGCAGCAGGAAAAGAGGAAGACCCAACAAGAAATGGATTGACTCAATAAAGGAAGCCACAGCCTTAAATTTGCAGGATCTGAGCAGGGCTGTCAAAGATAGGAATTTTGGAGGACTTTCATTCATAGGGTCACCATAAGTCGGAAGCGACTTGATGGCACTTAACACACACAACAGATGCTTTGTGCACATATTAGATGGGACATGGATATAGCTACATGGTATTTATGACACTTCATATCTTGTTCTTCAGTCACATTCCATGGTAACACCACTATGATTTGATATTATTTCATCTGAATTGGAAAAAGCTGTAAATGTCAGTAGTATGTAAAGAAAGATCTGATTCAGTTAGTGCAAAATATCTTCCAAATGGGCAAAAAATCCTCCCACAAAAAAGAATCTACCAATCTTAGGAATAAACCTAAATATAATTATTTGGAACTAAGACCCATTGAAATCAATAGATTTTGGCCAAGATGAGGAAGCAAGTCTGACTTTGGCTGTAATTCTATTCCATTTCTGCACATTTTTGGTCTGGCCCCATGCAAATACGTCCCTCTGTGTTCAATGGGGATTAATGTTTACTTAACAGGAATATTTGTCTATTCATAATGGTGACTCCAAAAAACACTTAACTGGACTAGAATTAGCCAGTCTTTGCTGTATAGATGCTAATTGGCAAGATGGATTTGTATGGTAAAATGTAATTAACTATGGAATTTTCCCTTCGAACAGTGCTGATTTCATTGTAGTCTGGCAAAAGGAACACAGCCTCCCTTATTTTTAGTAATTAATGTTTGGCTTGTACTGATATGTAGTCTCCTGAAGTTCTCTTGTCCATCTCTTAAACCAATGAGCAGTCTATTGTTCTTAAATAGTTTATCTGCTTGCGTGATGATTTATTCGTCTCCAAGTTCTCTAGCTCTCTTGAAAAATCTTTAAAATCCATTTGTGCATTTTTCAGCCTTAAAAGATACATTTTAAAAATTAACTCAGCATATTACTTTTTCTATGCATATATGCAAAATATTTTACAGGTACCCCTAAAATGTATGCATGCAAGTGGTTGTTTTTGACCATGTGTGAAGATGCACAGGAGTCAGCTGAAAAGCAGCAATCAGGCCAGAACTGTGAAAGAGCTGGATTGGCAGTGGGCCTCTGCCACATGTATAGCTGTGGCAAATACATTTGCTGCAGTCTAATGTGTGAAGCACACTTCCAGGGTGTAAGCCAGTCTGCATTACATTCTCTATTTTATTAGAAAAGGTATAGTCAGCGTAGTCAGCTAAGCAGTATTTGGATTCTGACACTGGAAAAATAAAGAAGAAGAGTTGGTTTTTATATGCTGAGTTTCTCTACCACTTAAGGAAAAATCAAACCAGTTTACAATCACCTTCCCTTCCCCTCCCCGCAACAGACACCCTGTGAGGTAGGTGAGGCTGAGAGAGCGTGACTTGCCCAAGGTCACCCAGCTGGCTTCATGTGTAGGAGTGGAGAAACAAATCTAGTTCACCAGATTAGTCTCTGCCACTCATGTGGAGTGGGGAAATCAAACCCGGTTCTCCAGATCAGAGTCCACCGCTCCAAACCACCACTCTTAACCACTATACTACGCTGGCTCAACCTTTTGATCATCTTAGATATATTGTGAAATTTTTCAATATGCAAGTTGTTATATATTCTGAGGAGTTCTTCTGACAGCCTTTCTGACAGTTCTGTACAGTTATTTTGGCCCCTTCTTGTAAATTCAAATCTGGCTACCTAAACTGAAATCCGAGTAGCAATTCAGTTCACAGGCTTCTATGTAGTATATGTATGGTTTTTACCCACTGTATACCATTATTTGCAAGTGCAGGCTCTGTGCCTTAGTTTATTACCAGTGATGCTCTTTATCATAGAAGGATGTGAGGGTCCACCATGCATTGAAAGACTTTCTTTTCTCGTCAGAAAAGGTGGAGGACTGAAACTTCTGGTGGCCAGAATACGGGGCCCATGCCAGAAAAAGATAAAGGTACCACCAACCTACTCCTCTACCAAATAAAAAAACAGTGCTATTACCAATAATTAATGAACCTGTCTAAAATCACTAACCCTAGTTATCCAGCAGTTATGCTGTGCATGCTCAGAGGAATTGTATTAGATCTTCACAAGTTCCAGACTCAATCCTCAACATTATACAGAGATTCTAGAACTAATTTACAGTGAAATCCGTCCCTGCATTCAGCTAAAGCTACCAATCTCAAAGGATAGCCTCAAGTTCTCCCCAAATTACAACTGCTTTCCAAATAGGGTTGCCAGCTCTGGATTGGGAAATCTCTGGAGATTTTGAGGTGGAGCATGAGGAGGTTGGGGTTTTGGGGGAAGGTACTTTAATGGGGTATAATGCCATAGAGTCCACCTTCCAAAGCAGCCATTTTCTCCAGGTGAAATCATCTCTGTTGCCTGGAGATCAGTAGTAATAGCAGGAGATCTCCAGCCACCACCCAGAGGTCGGCAACTCCTGCAAGAAATGGCATCTTTGAAGAACAGCCTCAGTCTAGAGCACCACATCACAACACACCCCCAGTTGGCACCCTTCCAAAACTCCATCCCAGGCAACACCCCCAAATCTCCAGGAATTTCTTAAACTAGAGTCGGCAACGGCAACCCTACTAATTCAGCCCAAGCCCAAATTTCAATATGCAACCCCATGCACACTAACAGTGCATTCCTAAGGAGAGTTACTCCAGCCTAAGCCCACTGAAATGAACAGGCTTAGACTGGAGTAACTCTCCTTAGGAACGCACTATGTTAGTCCCTTTCAAATCCTTCAGTCTGAGTAAGGATGAACAGTCTGGTTGTGCCAGACTCAAATATACTCTTACACCTAGCTACCTTTGCCAGAGGTGAATCTGCAAGCACCCCCACGCTTAACTGGACTTATTTCTGAGTAAAGAGGTCAAAGCGTTGACCTTCTTGGTTACAAAGCAAGGCCCAATGCTACTGGGTGACTTCACTAAAAGATACATATTGCAATGGAACATCCTTCCAGAGCAGAAGAAACCCAGGTCTGCGCCACACCCGTGGAACCCAGCGCGGTGTAGTGTTTAAGAGCAGTGGTTTGGAATGGTGAACTCTGATCTGGAGAACCGGGTTTGATTCCCCACTCCTCCACATGAGCATTGGAGGCTAATCTGGTGAACTGGATTTGTTTCCCCACTTCTCTACATGCAGCTAGTTGGGTGACCTTGGGCTAGTCACACTCTCTCAGTCCCATTTACCTCACAGGGTGTCTGTTGTGGGGAGGGGAAGGTGATTGTAGGCCGGTTTGATTCTCCCTTAAGTGGCAGAGAAAGTCATATAAAATCATAAAAATCAACTCTTCTTCTTTTTCTTGTAATGAATGGGCTTAGACCGGAGTAACTCTCCTTAGGAATACACTGTTAGTCCCTTTCAGATCCTTCAGTCTGAGTAAGGATGATGTGCGGCTGCTGTAAAAAAGGCAAATTCCATGCTGGCCATAATTAGACGAGGAATAGAGAATAAAACTGCTGATATCATACTGCCCTTGTACAAATCTATGGTGAGACCACACTTGGGATACTGTGTACAGTTCTGGTCACCACACCTAAAAAAGGATATTACAGAGCTTGAGAAGGTGCAGAAAAGAACAACCAAAATGATTAGGAGACTAGAGCAACTGTCCTATGGGGAGCGGTTAGGACGCTTAAGGCTGTTTAGCTTGGAAAGAAGGCAGCTAAAGGGAGACATGAAAGAGGTCTAGAAAATTATGCATGGTTTAGAGAGAGTGGACAGGGAGACGTTTTTCTCCCTCTCCCATAATACTAGAACACGAGGTCATCTGTTGAAGCTGGAGGGTGACAGATTCAAAACAGACAAAAGGAAGTATTTTTTCACACAACACATAGTTAAATTGTGGAACTCCCTGCCCCAGGATGTGGTGATGGCTGCCAACTTGGAAGGCTTTAAGAGGGGAGTGGACATGTTCATGGAGGAGGGGGCTATTCATGGCTATTAGTTAAAATGGATACTAGTCATGCTGCATACCTATTCTCTCTAGTATCAGAGGAGCATGCCTATTATTTTGGGTGTGGTGGAACACAGGCAGGATGGTGCTGCTGCAGTCATCTTGTTTGTGGCTTCCTAAAGGCACCTGGTTGGCCACTGTGTGAACAGACTGCTGGACTTGATAGGCCTTGGTCTGATCCAGCAGGGCCTTTCTTATGTTCTTATGATGAACAGCACTGGTTGAGCCAGACTCAAAATATACTCTATATACCTAGCTACTTTTGCCGAGGTGAATCTGCAAGCACCCCCGCACTTAACGGGCCTTATTTCTGAGCAAAACGGTCAAAGCGTTGACCTTCTTGGATACAGAGCAAGGCCCTTTTGGGCGGTGCCACCAGTTCCCGCCATCCCACCTCCCGCGCAAGCGGCGCTTTGCTTTCACTGGGGAAAGCGTGGTCCCAGCCGCCACCGGATCACGTGACCTCAGGGCAGGTCAAATCGCGACACCTAGTTGTTTCTTCCCCCCCACGCTGTTAAGTCCGCGTGGGAAGGATTCACGAGATCAGAGACGGAGTTCAACAACACAGCTTTAAAATATTGTCGAAGGCTTTCACGGTCAGAGTTCATCGGTTCTTGTGGGTTATCCGGGCTGTGTGGCCGTGGTCTTGGTATTTTCTTTCCTGACGTTTCGTCCGCAGCTGTGGCCGGCATCTGCAGAGGAGTAACGCTGAGTGTTACTCCTCTGCAGATGCCTGCCACAGCTGCTGGCGAAACATCAGGAAAGAAAATCCCAAGACCATGGCCACACAGCCCGGATAACCCACAAGAACCAACACAGCTTTATTTGATTTCAGCACAGACCTGGTTAACACCATGAGCAACCCCTGTTTATATGCCCCCTTGGCCGCCTGCGGCCACTCCCCCCTTGGTCCGTGTTAGGGGGACATAACCTCCAGGTGGCCAATGGCATATGTTGGCTTAGAGCACTGGTTCCCAACCAGGGGTCCATGGACCCCCAGGGGTCCGCGATAACTTAATTAAGGTCCGCGAAACAAAGTTATAAACCCATAATAAATCAATATAAACCCATAATAAATCAATATCAATGCCCCGGTTCCTCTGGAACCAACCATAATAGTGTGTCCTCCTACAGCAAATTCTAACTTGCTTAGGGAGATGTCCCCTACAGATCTCCCTGATAAGGACTGACTCTCATCTTGCTGCAAATTTCTTAGCTGGAATGTTGCTGGATGGTCAGCTAAACTTACTGATCCTGATTTACAGTCATTTCTTTCGACCTTTGATATCATCCTTGTTCAGGAAACTTGGGCCACAAATGAGATCTTTCTCCCAGGCTTTACCTCTTTTACCCAAAAAGCAATCAAAGGCTCTGTGGGCCACCCTCGTGCAGGACTAGCATGCTTTATCTCCACTTCTTTAAGCATAAGCTCAATTGACCTTCTTTTGGCTGAAGAGCTGGTGCTAGCAATTAAAGTAAACCTGACTTTTTCTTCACTTATTTTATTTTCTGTTTATATCCCTCCTGGTAGATCAAGTAATACTGCACAAAACTGGGCCCGTCTGGGAGAACTATTTGATGACATCAAAAATAACCACCCAACTACTCCAGTTCTTATGGCTGGTGATTTTAGCGCACGAATAGGGCCAGATGATAATACTCTCTTCCAAAATCTTATAGGGAATTTTGATGAATCTTTCCTGAGCTCCCTATGGTATACTAGAACTTCCAGGGACTCGGTAATCAATTCTTCCGGCTTAAGCCTGGCCCAATTCGCTATTCAGAGGAACCTAATAATGGTCAATGGGCGATCGCAGATCGACCCTAATGGAGATTTCACTTTTTTTAACCAAAATGGAGCCAGTGTTATCGATTATTTTCTGGTTTCATTACATCTCTTACCTCTAATCAGTAATATGGAAGTCTGCAATTACATGGGCAGTGACCATCTCCCTATCTCTCTTTCAATCAACCAATTATGTGTTCCACACTTATTACCGTCCTACCATCAAATATTGCACCAATCCCAAAAAGCCCTAGCTCGTGTTTACTGGAACCCTGAGCTTGACTCCTTGGTGCGTGGTAAAATGCAGCTTTTGGAGGTGACTTCGTTGAAAGCTGCCCTCCTTGAGCAAGAGTCTGCAGCTACTGTCTTAAATGTTTTTTTCAGATTAATTGATTTATTTAAACCTTTATTTACTAAAGAAATCACCTCAAGCTTTCACGCTTTATACAAACGAAATTCTTGGTTTAACCACGAGTGTAGACTACTCAAACGAGCAATAACCAGGAAACATAGAGAATTCAGAAGGAACAATACTATTTCAGTATTGAAGGAATTGTTAACTATTAAAAAGAACTACAAGGACTTGGTAAACTGGAGGAAAAAAGAGGCCCTATATAAAAATTGGAGGAGCTTGATTACAGCTATAAACAACAATGATAATTCAACTTTCTGGCAGACTGTGAATTCTTTAAGCAATGGCTATGCCAGAGTCCCCGCATGTATCCCGTCTTCGGTCTGGGTAGCTTACTTCAAGAGCCTCTTCTCCTACTCTGTGGAAAACCAGGGTCTTATACCTGTAGCACCTTCTGTTTTGTTGAATTCCTGGCCAGATGTGTCTCCTAAGGAAATTAAACCGCTCATTGATCGCCTACACTCAGGTAAAGCCCCAGGTCCCGATCTAATTCCCTACGAACTTTTTAAAGTCAATAGTGATTGGTGGGCCAACATTCTTGCTCCTGTATTCACACAAATTAATGCCTCAGGAGCTATTCCAAAATCTTGGAGACATACTATTATCGTCCCAATCTTTAAAAAGGGTCAGCGCTCTGACCCAAGCTGTTATCGTCCAATCAGCCTTTTGTCTTGCTTAGGCAAATTGTATTCCTCCTACTTATTAAAGAGGCTGTTGGACTGGGTTGAGAGTAATGACATCCTTGGCTGGGAACAGATTGGCTTTAGAAGGGGTTGGTCTGTCACGGATCACTGTTTAGTGCTCTCCCATCTAGCAGAGAAATATTCCTCCCCCAGAAATGGCACCCTTTATGCGGGTTTTATGGATCTTAAGGGAGCTTTTGATACCATCCCGAGGGAGAGGCTATGGTTGAAACTATCACATTCTACTATGGATAGGAGGTTACTATGGCTTATTCAGCAATTTCATACTGACCTCACAGCTCAGGTTCGTTGTGGCAACCAAGGAGAACTAACCGAACCCTTTGAACTGGTCAAGAGAGTTAGACAAGGTTGCCTCCTTGCTCCTCTCTTGTTTAACCTATACCTGAATGATATGGCAACCAATTTCTCAGAGTTTTGCCACCCCCCAAAGCTTGCAAGTCATCCCACCCCGATTCTACTCTATGCTGACGGTGCAGTTCTCCTGTCCCGCACAAGAATTGGTTTGAAAAGATCTTTGCAAACTTTTTCTGAGTACCGCTCTAGGGAAGGTCTTAAAATAAACCATCATAAATCTAAGATTATGATCTTCACTAAGAGGAGAAAATTGCCTCTTTTTCGCTGGGTATTAGATGGCTTTGAGGTTGACCAAGTCAAGGAGTTTGTTTACCTTGGCATTCTTTTTTCCCGTAACCTAAATTGGAATGCCCATCAAAAAGCAGTGTCCAACAAAATTAAACCTGGGGTTGGTGCTATTGTCAATTTTTTTCACACCAAAGGTGGCAAATATATTCCAGGGGCTATTCAGGTTTTTAACCTGAAAATTACCCCAATTATCCTCTTTGGTGTTACCATCTGGATTACAGTCATCAATGAATCTATAGATCGTCCACTGCTTCAGTTCTTACGAAAACTTCTAAATGCCCCTCGATGTGTTGCTGGCGTTACTCTTCGTTCCGAGTTTGGCCAAATGTCACTTGAAGCTAGGGCGTGGTTGGCTGCCTTTAAACTACACCTTAAACTGTGCTTTAGCACTGAGGGGTTCCTAGCTACTCTGAAGCATGACCCTTTAAAATCCTCATGGCAAAAAATCTTAGATGAGAAACTGGCGTTGTTGGGCTTCTCGCAGGATATGTTATCAGATCTTGGGAAAACTGAAGCTTTTGCCAAAATTAAAAAGCGCATTAAAGAGCTCGATTATAACAGCACTACTTTTCGTGCTCGTCGTGTCTGTTCATCCCAATTCTTCGGAATACCCCCTCCACGTGGTCTGCCTGCCTATACATATTATCTAACAACTCCTCGTCTCTGTAGAGCTTTTTGCTTGGCTAGATTGAATGCTAACCCTTCTATGGTAATGCAGGGCAGATTTCTGAATATACCATACTCTGACAGAATCTGCCCTTGCTCTTCTGGCTCTATTGACTCACTAGCCCATGTCCTTTTGGAATGCCGCTTTTACGAGGATCTTCAATCGCACTATATTTCCCCCCTTTTAATATACAAATCCAATGCCTCTGTGACTGACATAATGCCTTTTTTTACTAAGTGATAGGGACCCCAAGGCTACATTGTCAGTGGCAAGATTTGTTTCAGTCCTTATATCCCTCCAACACTAGATATATGCTGCTCAAGATCAATTGATCAAGGAGCTTCTAAGGGATAAAAGGAAGGAAAGGAAAGGAATAAATCAATATTTTCAATTAAAAGTTCTCTATTATAAATACACACATTCAAATATTATTCTAAGCTTAATGTTTAACTAACAGTTACGATTCAAGTTTATTTTCAAATCCTCGGAATTTTTATTTTGAACCTTGGGGTCCCTGCACCGAACAAAAAAGTCCTAGCGGTCCCTGGTCAAAAAAAGGTTGGGAACCACTGGCTTAGAGCCAACAGGGTCCGTTTGCTTGACCAATGGGGTGAGCAGGGTTTAGGCTCCTTCGTGCAGAACTCAAGCTCCTCGTCTCCCTTGCTTACCCCCCAACTATGTACATACACCTTACCTTACCCCACCCCATCACCTGGCCCCGCCTCTCTCCCCTAAGCTCCCGCAGCGCATCCAGCCAATCGGGAGCTGCGGCTGCCGTCTGCTTGGGCTGGGCTGCAAGCGCAGGGAAGGAGCTCCGTCCGCGCAGGAGCCGGCGGAGCATCCTTTGCTTGCGCGCCAGCCAGCCAGGCGGGAGGAGAAGGCAGAGAGGTCCCTTTCTTCGGGGCTCGTGGGCCGGAGGCGCGCAGGGAGAAGCAGGTATTGGGGCGCCAGGCTCCTGCCGAGGGTGGCCCACCTGGGGCTCCGGCAGGCTCAGCTTCCCAACAGGGCGGGCTCGGAGGCTGAGCCTGGCGGCGCTCCGAGCCCGTTAGACGCGGGTTAAGGGCCTTGGGGGAGAAGGGCCGGCTGCGCGCGGGAGGCTTCGCCGCTCTCGAGGGGCACGTTTCCCCCCCCCCCAAATCCGGATTCTCCGACCTCTGCATGGGGGCTTGTTGTTGGGTTCGGAAGGGAGAAATGCGCATCTCGAGGGCGGCAAGTCCAAGGCGACACCCCCCCCCGGTGCATAAACGGCCAAAAATAAGCCCCCCCCATGCAGAGTTTTGAGAATGCGGATGGGGGGAAATGTGCATCTAGGCAAAGCCTCCCGTGCATAAATGGCCCTACGTGGGGGGGGGCTGTGGGGAGGCGAGTGGCTCTGCCCCCCCCCTTGCAACGAGTGGCGCAGTTTTGTAGTGGGATCTCTTCGAGGGGATGCCTCTCAGCTGACTGCGGGTTCCTCGGGTGTGGCGCAGACCTGGGTTGCTTCTGCTCTGGGATGATGCTCCGTTGCAATATGTGTCTTTCGGTGAAGTCGCCCAGTAACAATGGGCTTTGCTGTTCCGGAGGCTAACTTGGTAGGAATCTGTTTCGGTTTCTATTAGAGGGATTGCGATAGCTTCACTTTTTTTCCCTCCAGCTTGTTCTTCAGACTCTATTCCTCTTGGGCTGTTGTCCTTACTTGAAGCGATCCTCCTTTGATCTCCAGATATTTGTATCGTTTTATTTTGTGGAAGAGGGGGATGCCAGGACTCAACTGGAAAGTTTTCTGATTGGCAATTCTCATTGGAATAAATCCGTGGTGAGATTTTATTTCTGATGCACACAGTGGCAGGCTGTTTTCTTACTTAATACGTTCCAGGATTGAACTCTGGTATTGAAAACCCCGGTAGAAATGAAGTCCTGTCTTCCCCTCCAAGCAAATGTGTTTTGAATGACAGTGTTGGTTCACCTAACATGAGGACTGCAGATTGCCTAGATGTGAACAGTTTTTTTTTAATTATTTTCTCATATAAACTCATCAAAAATTACATAATTACATAACGTACAGTTCCTATCTAATCAATCTCATAGCTGTTAACTTTATTTCAGCTTCCCCCCTACCCACCTCTATCCTTTTAATATCTCTACATTCCCCTTTATATTTAGTTTCTAATTCTTTTTATTTATTTCATTTAATCTTAACAGTAATGTGAACAGTAATGTGAACAGATGTGAACAGTTTTCAGGGTCCTGCTTGCCCACATTCATGTGGAGGAAACGGTTAATTAATTGGAAGTCTGTCTTGTTCACTGCAGTTGTCGTAACTGTAACATCTGTGTTGGAAGTTGCCACAACAGTTGTATGTAATTTGGTGCAGGTATGCTTCCATAGACAGGCAAATTGAGGCAGGTGTGAGTTAAGATGACACTGAAGTGTAAGAAATCTACTACTGTTACATGTATGGAGTTATCACTTAGGTTTTAAGCCGTTGGGTACAATCCTGGCAGGCACCTAGCTAAATAAAATGTGAAATATTAGTGCTGATAACAATGGGGGGGGGGGCTTTGAGTAAGGGATTGGGCTAGAAGGCGTCTAAGTACACTGAAACTCTACAATTGTTCAACAGTTTCCCTGGTTTTCAATAGCTGCGTTTCTGGACCATGCCAGTCAAGGAAGGGGTGTCTGCTTTAAAAAATAATAATCTGAAAGAGCCTTCCTTTGTGTGTGGCTTTTGCTTCCAGGGACTCAGCAGACAGTGCTAAGAATGCTCCTGCTTTGGTCCAGATTCCTGTTCCTGCCCATCCTTCTAGGAATGGTGTATGCAGCTCCCACCTTAGATGGAGGCAGAACACAGCGTGAGGAGATAGTCCTAAGTTTTCCCAGGGATGAAGTCAGCCTGAACGAGATGTTCCGTGAAGTGGAAGAGTTGATGGAGGATACTCAGTACAAACTGAGGAATGCAGTTGAAGAGGTAAGACTGGCCTTCCAAACCAGCATATTGGGCTTCAGGTGGGGGCTGGATATTGTGGAGGAGAGGTCTGCTTTCTGCCATTGGCTGGGAAGGAATCCCACTTGGGGATTCTTAGCTGCTGAGTTCAGAGTTCTCATAGAAGGACAGGTTAAATAACATTTCCTGAAACATGTGATTGAGGTCTAGCCCGAGAGGGGTTGTTTTTCAGGTGGTTCAGATAATGGAAGTGTGACAAAAAGTGAGGGAGAACTCTAATTAGGATCCTGGTAAGGGATGTTGATGGAATAGCCAGTGTGGTGTAGTGGTTAGAGTATGGGACTAGGATCTGGGAGGATTGAATCGCCACTCTGCCACGGAAGCTTTCTTGGTGACCTTAACCTCACTTACCAGTCAGGTTTGCTGTGTAGATAAAAGTGGGGAGAGAAGAACAATGTAAGCCTCTTTGGTTCTCATTGAGGAGAAAGACAGGATATAAATGAAGTATTAGGTTTAGGTAACGCATTTCTTTTCATGGAGATTTTTACACTACTTTTCTGAAAATCCAAAGTGTATACGTACATTAGGACAGTTCACTTAGCATTGAAATCCATATGCTAAAATCAATTTAAACGGTAATGGATAATGCAAACCATCTGGAGTAAGTATAATGAGCCATGCTGTATGATTACTGGAGGCCTTTGTGAATTGTGTCTCCTCCTTTTGGATACTGTTTCCATAAAAATGTACTTATATCTACTTGTGCTCATTTTCTAATACTGTGTGGCCACAAGAGAAGTTTCCACTGTAGGATGTAATCAAAAAAACTGCACAGCTAATATAAACTTTGCAGCAGTTTCAAAGACTAACAGAAATTCAGCATTTTGTCTCCAGAGGCAGCAGAATCCAGGGCCAATGTGGAAAAAAATGTGAATGGGACAGAATAAGAGAGCGAGCATACTCGGTGAAAACAGCAACTCTGTCTTACAAAGAGACTATTCATTGTTTGCTCACATGAACCCAGGTGCAGACCTCAGAGAGAGGCCCTTTCCCTCATCTGCAAACCATTGTGTTTGCTTTGTACAAAGGACAGTATGTTCAGTTGCTGCTGCTCCTGGTCCACTTTCCTTTCCCTGCAATTGCTTATGTGTCTTCTGGCCAGTAGCATTAGGGTGGGGTTTAGTTTGAACTTATTTTCCAGCCACGTTACAGATCTTGATAATGGGTATGGTTTGCAGCCGCTCTTGAGTGTATTTTCACATACTTTCACTGCAAAATTAAGTCCCGTGTGGGTGCTTCCCACTTGTAGTTTTTTGGTTAGTTACGGGAGACTCGCTCCACCTCTGAGCTGACATCACAAATGACTGTAGAGATCAAGTTATATGTAAATAAAGCTGTAAAATAGCTCATTTTTTTCAACCCCGGTTCCAAATTTAGAATTGAGATGGGAAGGCCTTTCTTGGCCAGCCACCACTCTTCACCTTCATGACATGGAAACAGAAGTTGTGGCAGTCTGCCACTAAGGAACAAAAAGAGAGCACCTTTCTACATCTCCTGCCCCCCCTCTTTCCTCAGTGCTTAGATGTGGTTTTGGCAGCATCTGAGGGCACTCTGGGCAATGCAGTCAGGCATTATGATTCAGGTAACCTGTGGGCAGCATTCAAAAGGGTGAGCCGCTAGAGAAGTATTGGGGAAGGAGGAAGAGGGGGCAGAGGCTCAGGGAAAATGAAAGGCTCTTTCTTCCTACCACCTGTTAGCCACTAGAGCAGTGGTTCCCAACCTTTTTTTTGACCAGGGACCACTAGGACTTTTTTGTTCAGTGCAGGGACCCCAAGGTTCAAAATAAAAATTCTGAGAATTTGAAAATAAACTTTAATCATAACTGTTAGTTAAACATTAAACTTAGAATAATATTTGAATATATATATTTTATAATAGAGAACTTTTAATTGAAAATATTAATTTATTATGGATTTATAACTTTGTTTCGCGGACCTTAATTTAGTTCTCGCAGACCCCTGGGGGTCCGTGGACCCCCGGTTGGGAACCAGTGCACTAGAGGAAAAAAGGAGGTTGAACCAGAGAAGCACTTGAGGATGTATTGCATACTTCTGTATCAAAAGCAAACACTGAGCTGCTGAATCTTATACTACTAACACAGGATGTTCAAGTTTCGCCAGATATCTCTATTCATAATGTTTGAAAGCAGTGAATGTTGGCAGATTGTGGTCATCTTAACACAAGGTTTGCAGCCTTGTGTTGCAGCCTGATTGTTCCTTATGCACATTACATGTCTGTTCTGGAAATTGCTGAATAGAATTCCTGCGTGTGTTTTCCTTCTGCTTATACAGAATGAAAACTACCTATTAAAGATGGCAGAGTGGGATATAAACAATGTTTAATAAAAATGAATGGTTTAGGAATTGCTCCCTTCCCAAATAAATCCCCAGAGTAATTACAGGAAATGGCCGAGCTGTTCCTGATTGATGTGAAGAACACTATGATGTGATAAGGTTTAGAGCATGTGCGCCCCTTTCCTGGGTGGAGGAGTAATTTGATATAGTCTTGTGGAAAGTGCCATGTAAAGGAAGTCTACTCTTGAATGCCGTGTGCTGGTGGTCAATGGCAGTGGAGGACTGTTGCCTTACTGTCCTTGTTGAGGGCTTCTCAGGGGTTTCTGGCTGGTTGCTGTGGGAAACAAATGCTGAACTTGACAGATATTCTGTCTGATCCAGCAGGGCTGCTCTTATGTTCTTGGAACAGTCATGTTTGCCTTTAGTTTCCTTTCCCTTCGCTCTCTATAACGTCTCTTACTGCATGGTATACAAGAGGTAAGAGATGAAATAATAATGTAGAATATGTGGTGTAGTGGTTAAGAGCGGTGGTTTGGAGCGGTGGACTCGGATCTGGAGAACAGGGTTTGATTCCCCATTCTCCACATGAGCAGCGGAGGCTAATCTGGTGAACTGGATTTGTTTCCCCACTCCTACACACAAAGCCAGCTGGGTGACCTTGGCCTATTCACATTCTCTCAGCCCCACCCTCCTCACAGGGTGTCTGTTGTGGGAGGGGAAAGGAAGGTGATTGTAAGCCGGTTTGATTCTGCCTTAAGTGGTAGAGAAAGTCGGCATATAAAAACCAACTCTTCTTCTTCTATATCTTTGTAGGTATGGCCTGTAGGTTTTAGGGCCTGTAATGGTTCACTTTTAATAGTCCAAATCTATGCCAGCAGCAGTATGTCCCATTCCTTAAAAAATGTATCAGAGATTGTACCTTAGGAGAAGGGTGGGAGAAGCCTTCTTTACCAACTTTTCAGCCGCTTTGAAGGAGAATACATAATTTAGACCGGACGAAGGTCACTCAGGGATGAATGTGGATTTGAACCCAGGCTTTCTCAGACTTAATTTGACACTGTACCTACAAAAGACATTTTAACTGTCAACTGGTCTGATACTTGTTCATTAAATAAGCAATTGACCATTCTTGTGAAACAGTTAACTTTTTAAAAAATGTAATGAATTATTATAATTGTTAACAATGTTAAGAGAGGTTTCTGTAAATGTGATGGTTCAGTGAACAGTTCCTCTTACCGTTTTGTTTTTTTAAAGATGGAAACACACTCCACTTAAACAGTCAGTCAATTGTTTCTTAACTTGGCTTCTAAAAAGAAATGTTTGTTCTTTTGTTGAAGCAAGTATCCAAAGCTGTAATCCAATTTTTAAAATTTTAAGAAGTAGGCTTTCAAAAGATTCTGTGTCCTTTTTTATGTTTCCTCATTCTTCACATTGACTTCAGTCTAGAGAAGTGTGAGGGAGACCCTGCCCAGAGTTTTCAAAGGCAACTTGTGATTGTGAGGTGGGGAAGGACAGGGAGAAGTTTTACCTTGAAGACATAATATACTTAAATTTATTTTAAGGCTAGAATTTAGCCTTTTGATACATGCCTGTGGTTTCCATGTGGGGAAAAAAATAGTATGTTTAGAGACACTTCTAGTTGAAGTCTTCTGGAGAGAAAAACAAAGCATTTTGTTTGTATAGCGAGAGCAAATCCAGCTGCTTAAAATTGTTGCCCTGAGAAACAAAAGAATACAGCTGCACTGTACTTTTGTTCTGAATTTAAATTAGTACACTTGGACTGTAGTACTTTTCTGAACTCTACAGTGGAAGATAATCTGCCCATCCATACCCAGTCCTGGGATCTGTTTCTCATGTTAATTGTTCAGGCCTGGAGTATGGGCAGTGACCATTTGCATTCTCCTGGGTGAGAACAGTTTATAGCCACTTATCTGAGATAAGAGGAGAACCCTTCCATGTTATTCAGGCAACCTTGGCATTTCATTTTAGATGTTAAGCCCTGAGTATGTGCCAGAGGCATATGATCAATTTTTGACACACTGCTCTACTAGGTTGATACCTGCACACATAGTATATGAGAGACGTATACTAACCAGTATTACAACTAGAACCTATCTGACCAGATGTTTGAGTAACTGGTAATAGATTTTACAACCTATACACATGCATGGTGGGGTTTGAACTGTTTGTATATGTATTTATTTATTTCTGTAAATGTGTGCAGGCTTAACATGTGTTTTAATTAACCACTGACTTATGGCGACCCCTTTTTGGGGTTTTCATGGCAAGAGACTAACAGAGGTGGTTTGCCAGTGCCTTCCTCTGCACAGCAACCTTGGTGGTCTCCCATCCAAATACTAACCAGGGCTGACCCTGCTTAGCTTCTGAGATCTGATGAGATCAGGATAGCCTGGGCCAGCCAGGTCAGGGCTGCATGATAGAAGCTTAAAAACAATTTGACCCAAATTCAGCCTTGGCTCACAAATGTGGAGAATGAAACAGCAGAATGCTGAAGTGGTCTGGTGGATTATACCATTGCAGATGGAAGATTACATTTTGGATGTTCCCCTATGTTAAAAAAAAACTCCCTGTAGAGAGGAAACCACCACAGCCAGGGAAGAACCTTCCGGCTGTGACAGCTTTATATATGCAAAGTGTTACTATGAGATAAACTATGGGAAGTGAAGGACTATTCAGCAAGGATGTGCACCAAGAAAAAAATGGTTATACTTTCATATCCAGGGTTCAGGGGAAATTTCCCCCCATAATTGCTTATGTTTGTATAGGGTATTACTTCTTTGGAAGTCAAATCTGTGTGATTGTTTTGGGTTACAGTGGTTATTGGGACCATTACTTTCAATGGGGAATCTATTGGAGGGTTTTGGGCAGCTTTTTAATAAAGATAATGGAACCAAACTAGCACAGAACATAGTCTTCCCTCTAATCTAAAGAGTGCCCCCATTTCAAGCAAATTGGACCAAGGGGTACAATTTTACAGACCCCCCCAAAAAAATAGGTGTCTGTTGGAGCAGTCCCAGTTCTTTCCACAGATTCCTCTTGAGGGAAAATGGCAGAAGCCACCGGCAACAAAACTGTCTGCATTAATTTCATTTTCCTTCTCTTATAGTGACTGACAATAAAATTAGTTATCTTTTCACTGAAAACTGTGTTTGCCATCCTTTGTTGTGGTCTGTTCTTTGATTCCTTCCACAAAGTGAGGAAAGAGGGACTTTTGGGTTGGCAGGTGTGGCTATTTCTCAACCAAATGACATCAAAATTGCAGCAGAGCTACTGCTGCCTGTCCAGTAAAGAACCCTCAGGTTTAAAGAATTGGACCAAGAGTTCCAGTGTTACAGGCCACTGAACAATGTGCCCCCAGCTATTGTACTTATAGGGGGGAAATGGCACCACCTCTACAAAGAAGGGAGCGAAGTTCTCTGAAGCTTGTCTCCAGAAGTGATTGGCTGGGAGCACTCGGTGCTCCTTCCTTCAAAGGATCCGATTGGAAGGGAGAAATATCCTTGCCCAGGAAATCAGCAGAATCAAAGAAAAACACTAGTTCATGCTGCATTGCTGGCATGCATCTGAATGACAACACACATACAGAGGCTGTTCAAGGGGTTCTCTCTCCCTCCCCCAGTACTCCAGAGGGTGCAGTAAAGCTAGCAGGCTAGATAGGTCAGCATAATAGTAATCATTTGCAGTGACCTATGTGAGCAGGCTGTTACAGCAAATTTAAAACCAAGTGCTATCTTTTATTAGATTAATGTGTTTCATAATGTAGAAGAAAACAACTCCTTTAACACAATGGGGTGTTTGTTTTTAAACCTGCACTTAATATCATCATGCAATAGGCATTCAGAATCCACAAAAATACTTTTTTTATTTAAAATGTGTGAATTTCCATTCTGTGAAGAACAGGCCTCTAGGCATAGTTTCCTGCGGGAGCAGTTAAATATCATGAACCATATACCAGAATTTCCTTCAGATGTTTCTTAAGTGTGTTGTATTTCATTTGTAAGTACATTTTTTTAAAAAAACCTCCAAGTTACTTTTTGATAGTGTTGGTGGTACCACTGACTCCCACTAGGGGCAGAGCTGAGCAATTAGAGGGCAGTCTAGTCACCCCATTAGGTGGCAATGTTCCAACCATGGTGGGAACCTCATTGGCTACTTGGCCAGAAGCCAACAACACAAACATTGCTTGGCAGAGGGACAGGGAACAGGAAGGCAAATATGAGGTTAAAGCAAACAAGGAATGCATTAAAATAGGAAAGTATGAGACTGGAGCTACCATCCAGTCAGCACTCCAGTTCTTAGGGAAGATCTGCCCTCCTGTGAGAGCCAGAAAGCTGTGGGGGGACCTGCCTCATCTTTAGGCTGTCCTTTAAAAGTAAGGAGAGCCAGGATGGTGTAGTGGTTAAGAGCGGTGGTTTGGAGCGGTGGGCTTTGATCTGGAGAACCGGGTTTGATTCCCCGCTCCTCCACATGAGCGGTGGAGGCTAATCTGGTGAACTGGATTTGTTTCCCCACTCCTACACCTGAAGCCAGCTGGATGACCTTGGGCTAGTCACAGCTCTCTCAGCCCCACCTACCTCACAGGGTGTCTGTTGTGGGGAGGGGACGGGACGATGATTGCAAGCTGGTTTGATCCTTAAGTGGTACAGAAAGTCGGCATCTAAAAACCAACTCTTCTTCAGTGAGGACAGACTTGGCAGATTTCAGGCAGTGGAGAAGCTAGGTGGGGTAGTCGAGGAACGTGGGGTAAACCTTGAACCCTCTCCCATTTCCACAGTGGGGGCATTAAAAAAGAACAGGGTGTTGGACTGGTGGAAAGGAGCCTGAACACAAAACCTGGCAGTTCTGCGCAAAGTAATATAAATAATATATATAGATTGTGTTAAGTGCCATCAAGTCGCTTCCGACTCATGGCAACCCTATGAATCAATGTCCTCCAAAACGTCCTATCTTTGACCGCCTTGCTCAGGTCTTGCAAATTGAGACCCTCAATTTGCAAGATATAGGTTGTAGAATATCTTATTTATACTAATATGATCAAGGCTGCATTCATGGGCTAGGACTCCCCACCCACCCACCCCGCCCTCACAATCAGGTAAATGATAGATCAGACAGAGACTTAATTATGGGCCTAAAGTTACCTAGTGAGCCGATCAGTTAACCCAAATCTTTCCAACTGTAGGTTTGATAGCTGTTACTGACTGATATTTGACTAGCGCTCTCTATATTACACACTAGTGCATTCAGTACAACTGCCTTGTCAATTCTAATAAGCAAGTGCATAGACAAGATACTTGCATGTGTAGAAATAAGGGATTGCTCCCACCCATGTATAAAATTTAGCTCTTAAGAGATAGGGTTGACAGGTCTTCCCCTTAAGGCAGGAAACCTCCCGCTTCAAACCTGGATTGCATGTCATGGAGTGAGAGAAAAGTGGAAGAAAAATGGCAGAGACCTGCTCTGGTTTTCAACTCCTAGTCGCTGTGGTAACCATGGAGGCTGAGGTACAGCACTCCCCTTGACTTTAAAGTGGCTGTGTGCTGCAGTTTATGTGGGATTGCAGAGAGAGAGACAAGACACTATTCTCAGCCATCCTGGGCCGCAGTTGCCAAGTTGCCTTCCTTCCCTTGCTTCTCTGCCTTCCTTTCCCTTAGTCGTGGCTTCTTCAGGCTTCCTAAAGGCTGCTGGTGAAATCTAAGGGGCTGGGGGAGAAGAGGAGGCATGTTCTTGACTTTGCAGCCAGTAGCAGACTGGGTCTAAAAATATTGGTTGCCAGGAGACCCACAACTATAAGGCTATCGTTTAATTTTTATAACATTTCCCCCCCCCCAGAAAATGCATACGTGGAAAAAACGGTACAATTAAAAATAACGCCTGTAGTCACTAAAGCCACGTACAAAGGGTGATGGATTACAAGCGTTGGGAGACTCAAAGGCCAAGCAGTATGAACAATATAAGCACCTATTTTCTTTGTTATATGTTAGCCGCTGTTATTAAAATAGTAATACAATGTAAATTTTAGTTGCGTACAGTAATAATATTGGGATTTCTATTATATTTCCAAGCTACTTAAAGGGCATTAACATTTTAAACATATTGTCTAATGTTTAAGGGGGCTCACTTCAACAGGAGCCCACAGGGCCCACTTGCCATCAGGCAGGCTGACACCCTGGCCAGTCCGCCACTGTTTGCAGCCCAACCTGACTACTGCCCATCCAACAGCATCTCATCGTTGGCCCCTCTTCTTTGCTCCGGGCCAAGCAGGCTCCTCTTCACTGCTTGGCAACTTGGCTGTCAAGCCCACCTCTGAGTCCCCTCCTCAAAGTAGAGCTCTTTGTGTCACCCGTGCCACCCTGCTGTGCCGCAGTTGCCTCCCCTTCTTGGGGGCACCCCTTCAGTGAGGCTGGCCGGGCTCTGTCTTACTGGCCAGCACAGTGATGTGGCCACAGGTGACAGGAATGCAGCTGAAGGCAGCTGTTTCTGCTCCTTTCTCCATAACTTGTTCACATGTGGGGCACGCTTGGAGGGACAGCAGTGCCATACGTGCAGCTTTATTTCAGCATAAAGTTTTCTGAGTTCACTTCATCAGCTGCGTTGAAGTGTTCAGATGCATGCACACTCAAAGCGCACAACAGCAGAAAGATGGGAGGAAGTTACAAAAATAGGCTCATTTAAAACTATACCCAGTTATATAAGGAATCAAACCATTCACAGCGTGTGAGTAAATGAGCAGGAGAGTCATTATCATTATGCCCTTTCAGCTTTATAATACTGTAGTGCAATTTTTTTATATAGGGTATTTTGTGTATGTTAGGCACCTAAGTGTTCAAATGCATTGAGTTTGCCCCATGTGCCAGTTATTTTTAATGTGGACTGCATGGAACTCGGTCCAAATCCTTATTCATAGGGTTGTTGTGAGGGTAAAATAGGAACCATGTAGGTTGCCATGAGCTCCTTGGAAGAAGAGTGGGGTATGCATGCAATAAAAAAGTGCTTTTAAATAGTGTTGTGTGTGTGTCACAGAATATAAGCTTGGTTCCAACTTTGCTTCAGCCTTCAAATTACTAGGTGACCTTGGACATACTTTTTCTAGAAAGCTGTAGTGGTTAGAATATTTGCCTCGCATTCAGATTTGCTCTTGCATGAAACTTACTGGATGATCTTGGGTCTTTCAGCCTAACCTACCTCGCAAGGTTGTAGAGAGGATAAAATGGAGCAGAGGAGGCATAACAGGAAGGGCCGTGTATATGGAGGTACCCTAGAAGTGACCTCATTGGAAGGGACTGGCTTGGAGATACATCCTTGAAATGACTTCACAGGAAGGTTTTGGAAGTGACATGACAAAGTGTTGCTTGACCTTTGACCTGGAAATGGCATCGCAGGACATGACATCACATCCTTGCTAAGCAGTGCACCCCAAATACCTAGGTATTCCCCAAATTAGACCTGGCAACCCTGTCTTAACAGGCAAGTGCATTCAGAAATACCACCAGGATTTTCTGGTCCTTCTGTGTTGTTGTGTTATTATGTAATAATGAATGAATTTGGCAACAAATTTAGAGGTAAACTGTGGCCCTCCGGGTTGAGAAATACCTGGTGATTTTGGGAGTGGGGCCTGAGGAGGGCAGGGTTTGGGGAGAGGTTTCAGTGCCATAAAGTCCAATTGCCAAAGCAGCCACTTTCTCCAGGGGAACAGATCTCTGTCGCCTGGAGAGCAGTTGTAATAGCGAGAGATCTACCACCACCACCTGGGGGTTGGCAACCCTACCCTCCATACACTGAGTTACCTCTGTTATTCTTCCAAATCTGCTGTTTGTTTATTAATTTAGAGGAGCCTGAAGCGCCCCTTACCTCTAAAGTAGGTGTCTGGACAGAATTCCATTAAGGAGAACAGAAACTCCTTGCAAATGCTGTTTCTCATTAGCCCAGAGAAGAGGCAATCCACGGCATGTGAAGGAGAGTGAGATGTCAGCTGGTGAGGGGATTAAGTTGCCTCCTGGATGCATTGAACTAGCTGCGTCCACTTGATCACAGTTTGTCATCTGTTACTGCGGTGTTTTAAAGTGCAAGAATATACAAATAATTAAAGAAGGGGCAGTGGCTTATTTCTCCATTTTGGAAACGGGTAATTGAAAACTCTCTTTCAAATACTGGGCGAGATAGTTTCCACGGATCAGAGAACTCATTCAGATCTCTGACAGCTTTACTGTTAGTGCAGCAATACTGTTCTTTTTCCATTCTCCCTTTTAAACGGATAGTTTAACAGCAAGCTTCAAAACAAAATAGGGGTTTGATCCTGGGCCTTCCAGATCCTAGTCTGACTACAGCATCACACTGGCTATTTAGTGTGTTATTATTTGTCTTTCCTATTACGTCATAATATTGTGTTAATGTATGGCTTCTATCACATGATTGTGTTATTGTATTAATATGATTTTTTTTGCTGTGAATTGCTTTGCATAGCATTTTTGGGAGGAGCTGTGTACCGCTTTCTTAAATAATCTTCCACCTTTATCACCAAGCATTATCCAAGTTAGACATTTATAGATAAAGAGCCCCACTTGGTCTATCAACATGCACTGACAATGGAAGAATGGTGACCCGTTTAACATATCTGATTGCAAGTATATAGCCAAAAAGGACTCATCTATGGGTACAAAGGTCACTTGCTAAGTATCCTTCCTATCTTGTGGAACACCCCCAAACATCTTCCCATAGAACCAGGCTCAATCTCATCAAGCTAGTCTTTGATTACCAACATTATCACTTTTCCATAAGCTTTTGTTCCTACCGCTAGAGCTCTTGTTGGCAGACAGAACTAAAGGGATGGAGTCACAGAGTGAGCTGTGTCTTCTGTGTGAGGTATATTGACAGGGTAATACCACATGTGGTCCACCAAGGTAAATGTTTGAATGGGAGCATGACTTTATGTGTATTGACTTAATGGCTTTGTGCTGGGACTGGTTCCTCCTAATGTACATAAAATAGAATTTTCTTGGTCGGTACTTTATATAATGATTCTAACTTGTTTTAAATCACAATTTTTTCTAGATGGAGGCAGAAGAAGGTGGTTCTAGGCAGGAAACAGGAGTTGATTTTGACCAGCTGCCTCCCAACTATCACAATGAATCTTACACAGACACAAAAATTGGAAATAAAACTTTACATACTCACCAAGAAATCAATAAGGTAGGAGGTAAATTTTGTGTATCATATGTGTATGAGATCCCGTTAGATATTTGTAACACCTTTTACATAGGCCTGTTGTCAAAATTGTTTGGAAGGTTATGTTAAGAAATTGTGCTATCCGTATCCTGACTGCATATTGAAATCTTCCCAATAGTGGCACCACAGTTAGGAAACGCCTGCCCCAGGAAAACCCACCAAGCTACATTTCCCTGTACTTTAGAGGGCCAGTGAAGGGTTTTAGGTTCCGAGCATTATTTCTTTCATAGAGTCATAGAATCATAGAGTTGGAAGGGAACACCAGGGTCATCTAGCCCAACCCCCTGCACAATGCAGGAAATTCACAACTACCTCCCCATCACCACACCCCCAGTGACCCCTACTCCATGCCCAGAAGGATGGCCAAGATGCCCTCCCTCTCATGATCTGCCTAAGGTCATAGAATCAGCGTTGCTGATGGCCATTTAGCCTCTGCTTAAATACCTCCAGGGAAGGAGCACTTACCACCTCCCGAGGAAGTCTGTTCCACTGAGGAACCGCTCGAACTGTTAGAGCACCCAGTACAAATTTGTATTACAGACACTACCGCTACGATCCCATTCCATACATATGGTATTATTTAGGAGGGAAAAAATATTTTGTTTCTGAAGTAGTAATAAATGGTAATGGACTTGCAGTTAATCCAGTTCCTGATAGTGTATCCTTTTCCCTTCTGTGCTTCAGTCCAAGGTGTTGTGTGACTTGTTGGCTTTTAGGAAGCTCTGGGTGTTCAGCCGTCACTTTCGTTATTTATTTAGTGGGAAGGAACTGTGTATAGAACGGTTGAGCTGAAATGTGCAAACTGTACTAGTCTTTCAATTCGTATTGAAGTCTGTGAAATTAACAGTGCATTCCTAAGGAGAGTTAACTCCAGTCTAAGCCAATACATTTCAGAGGACTTAGACTGGAGTAACTCTCCTTAGGAATGCACTGTAAAACTCCTATGAAAATTACATCCCTAGATTGCCACAGGGTGTTTTTTTTTAACCATTTAATTGTTGATTGATGTTTTGAATCTTCCTGTTCCTTCTCTGAGGGTGAAGAACTTCAGCAGGTCTTTCCATGCTGTATGAGTTGAGCATGTTTAAGAATTTACATACCCTTCCAAGCTTCCATATAAAAACTTCCTTGTCAGAAGAAGTATCTTTTTCAGAGCAACGACAAAGTGCTGTTTCTATACCTAAACGGTTTAGATGAAAAGGAAGCAAAAGGATTTAAAAACATGACATAACATACAGTATTTCTTTGTACTATTAGGCAACTGATAATAAAACTGGATCTGCTAGCTATTCTGAAACTGTTGTTACATCAATACAAGAAGGAGAGAGTAAGTGGAATCATGTAAGTAACCCTGCTTTTGGAAGGTGAAATAACATGCTGGTAAATGCAGGAAAAGAGGAAGACCCAACAAGAGATGGACTGACTCAATAAAGGAAGCCACAGCCTTCAATTTGCAAGATCTGAGCAAGGTTGTCAAAGTTAGGACATTTTGGAGGACTTGCATTCATAGGGTCGCCATGAGTCGGAGGCGACTTGACGGCACTTAACACACACACACACACAAATGCAAAGCTAGTTGTAGTCATACTAGATAAAGCGTATCTATTACCGTATATACTCGTGTAGAAGCCGAGTTTTCCAGCACATTTTTTATGCTGAAAAAGCCCCCCTCGGCTTATACTCGAGTGAGGGTCCCACTTACCTGTTCTCCGGTGCAGTGCGGGTGTCTCCGGCTGGGAGGGGGAGCTTCGGCGGTTATGAGGCGGGAAAGCAGTGTGTGGGGAGGGGCTCCTCTGACCCCCTCCTCCTCCTCAGAGACTTCTGGCGGCCGCCGCCGCTGAGGGGAAAAAAAGACGGAGTGGCGAGGATGGAAGAGGAGGAGGAGGGGGGAAGAATGGAGGCGCCCGACGCCGAGGGGGAGCTCGCGCACGGCGTAGGATGAGGGTGCGTGGCTGGGGGCGGGGGAGCGCGTGTTAGGGCTCATAATATACACGCTGCGTTGTGTGCGCACTGTGTTACTGTGTTATTGGTGTCTATTTTTATTTTGAAATTTACCAGTAGCTGCTGCATTTCCCACCCTAGGCTTATACTCGAGTCAATAAGTTTTCCCAGTTTTTTGTGGTAAAATTAGGTGCCTCGGCTTATATTCGGGTTGGCTTATACTCGAGTATATGCGGGTATGTTCATAATGTGCTCATTAAATTGTGGGTTGTCTTTCAATTCTATTTGTTACAATGGTTAATATTATGAACTTCCCGTGCCATGATACACCTTATTCTGGTGTCACTGTCCGGGCACAGTTCCCCCCCCCCCCCAGTAATGTTGACCATGACTGCATGCCAGCATTTCAGATGATTTCATTCTTATTTATTTATTTTATTGCACCTTTACCCAGCCCGAAGGCTGGACTCAGGACGGCTCAAGCAATAAGTGATGTTTAACACTTTTAGTTTATAAGAAGTAGAATGTGTTCTAAACTCTCGATCTTTATTAAACAAGAATGCTTATTGAGATCTACATTGTGGACTATTTCTCCAGTATGATCACTGTAGATGCATCTAATAGCTTCTTTGTTTTTGTGTGTTTGTAGTATCAGGCTTGGCCATCTATTTAAAGGCTGATTATAGAAGAGGAGAGGGTTTTTTTAATAGCTAAAAGCCAGTAAAGGGAAAGTAAACTTTATAAATATTGCTGTTTTCAATAAATAAAGTGGTGGAAACAAAGCTTTGTGTTTGCTTAGCACTGTGCAAGAATATACTTCACCCTGCAATCTTGATAGCGGTTCAAATGATGTCCTACAGGCCTCTAAATAAAAATATCTGTTTCAAGTCCCTAGAACAGGAACTGGGCTTTTTGCCAGTCCTGACACTGAAGTCCAGTTCTTGGAAGGTGCTGCATTGTCGAGAGGCGCCATTTACATACTCAGACTAACTTTTCCTTTCTCAGATTTCATCTAGGTTGGAAATGTAACATAGACGTCAGGCTTTCTTCCAAAAGTTTTGCGTCAGTTCAAGCTCAGATCCGGGATAAATGGTGCACGTCCAGTTATATGTGCCTTGGTTTTTTCTGGTTCGGCTTGAATAAAGTATATATAATTGAAAGTAAAAGCGTTATACATGTATACATTCTAATTACAGCAGAACTAATATATGAAACTAAAAAAATTGGCTTGATTCCCTGTAACTGGCTTGATACTTACCCCCCTCTTTTGCATTATTATTTATGGATGTTTATTATTTATGTATCCTAATCCTGCTTCAGGGAGCCCCATGGCACAGAGTGGTAAGCTGCAGTAATGCAGTCCAAAGCTCTGCTCACTACTTGAGTTCGATCCTGACGGAAGTTGGTTTCAGGTAGCCGGCTCAAGGTTGACTCAGCCTTCCGTCCTTCCGAGGTCGGTAAAATGAGTACCCAGCTTGCTGGGGGTAAAGGGTAGATGACTGGGGAAGGCAATGGCAAACCACCCTGTAAACATAGTCTGCCTCGAAAATGTCGGGATGTGACATCACCCCATGAGTCAAGAATGACCCGGTGCTTGCACAGGGGACCTTTACCTTTTACCATTTAATCCTGCTTCAGATGTAATGACAAACTGTGGCCTACTGCAAACCTGAAATATCTAGCTGGATCCATGCAGAGGAACTGCCATGAAGGCTGGAGTGAGGATGGGCAAGGAGAAGAAATTGGCCCCTTCCTTGTGGAAGAGGAAAGAAGACTGATTTCACTCCCTTGTCCTTCCTCACTCCAGCCGCCCAACCTATTGACTCCTCCATGTGGGTCTGAAAAACCTAGGAGTGATCTTTCTGTTGGTTGAAAGGGGTTTCAGGAACAGAGAGGAGTGCAGGAAAATTCCAAGTTCTGTGCACAGTGTGATAGCATACCCATCGCTATCTATAAAGATAACGGTGCTTCATCAGAGATTCATAAATTTGGGTTGGGCTTTGGTATCCAGAGTGCCCCCTACTTCCTAGTAGCTCAGGGAACCTGAGATTTGTCCTTGTCTTACCGGGCTCGAAGAGAGGCTTTTCTCTCTCTCTTTTCTCAACCTCTAAGGCTCAGCAAGACGTCAAGCTTGGGAGACAGGCTCTTATCAGTTGAAAATAAATGTACTTGGTAGCAGTGAGCTGCTGAGTGCATTTCTGACCCTTTGTGCCTTGGAACAAACAAAGAAGAGCATCAGTTCCTGGCATCCACTACTCGAAAACATTTTGGTTAGCAGTCCTTGTGAAACAGGGAGCGCACAGACTGCTAAAGAAAGGTTAATCTTTATTCTGGTAATGCTGATGGTTGATTGCAGGGCTTAGTATGGAAAGTTTTTTTGCTTGGTGAGAGGAGGATTGCCAGCTCATGACTTTCTCATAACTTGTTGCCATTGGCTTGGAAAGCATTATACACCCTTTCAAATTTGAGGTTCACAGTTTTTGATTGGACAGGAAAAAGCAGGAGCGCCCCGTGGCGCAGTATTGCAGTCCAAAGCTTTGCTCATGACGTGAGTTCGATCCCGACGGAAGTTGGTTTCAGGTAGCCGGCTCAAGGTTGACTCAGCCTTCCATCCTTCCGAGGTCGGTCAAATGAGGACCCAGCTTGCTGGGGGTAAAGGGCTGATGACTGGAGAAGGCACTGGCAAACCACCCCATAAACAAAGTCTGCCTAGAAAATGTCAGGATGTGACGTCACCCCATAGGTCAGGAATGACCCGGTGCTTGCACAGGGGACCTTTACCTTTTTACAGTTGAAGAGCTTCCAAAAACTGGATCCTCCTCGATTGCTACCAGCTGTCTTGATGGTACTCCCCTGTTGCGTACTAGTGAATATATTGGTCAGAACGAGGCCAGTAATATTTTTGTAGCATTAATTTATTTTTCTGTTGAAAGATAGGCTATTAAAGGAAAACATAGTGCTGAAAACATTAATTTTTCTTTCACACTGCCTACAGCTTTGGTTTTGATTGCTCAGTTTTTTCCTGTTTTATGCAGGTATGTATGATGACATCTCACTTCCAATATTCATGTTATTCTGAGCAGTATTCTATTAATATCTGGGATACATGCTACTGTGATCTCTTTGGAAAACAAAACTTGTGCGTCAGCAGGAGTCACTGCTGGCAGCAGTAATTGGACCATCTTTCCTCTTTAAATTTGCTGCTACATACTAAGCAAAGTAAATACCATAGTGTCTGCTCCTGTTCTGAGAGTTAAAATTGATAATCATGCTATTTAAACAAAACTAATCTACTGCTTACCCATTATTATTGGGGTTTTTTAGTATTTAGAAATGGGAAGAATTAAACATACAATTGAGTTGGAAGCTAGAATACTAGAATTAGCATTCAAGTGGTGGTGCCAGATGTTTTTCCTTCCTCTCCCATAATACTAGAACGCGAGGTCACCTGTTGAAGCTGGAGGGTGACAGATTCAAAACAGATAAAAGGAAGTATTTTTTCACACAACGCATAGTTAAATTGTGGAACTCCCTGCCCCAGGATGTGGTGATGGCTGCCAACTTGGAAGGCTTTAAGAGGGGAGTGGACATGTTCATGGAGGAAAGGGGTATTCATGTCTATTAGTTAAAATGGATACTAGTCATGCTGCATACCTATTCTCTCTAGTATCAGAGGTGCATGTCAATTATATTAGGTGCTGTGGAACACAGGCAGGATGGTGCTGCTGCAGTCGTCTTGTTTGTGGCTTCCTAGAGGCACCTGGTTGGCCACTGTGTGAACAGACTGCTGGACTTGATGGGCCTTGGTCTGATCCAGCAGGGCCTTTCTTATGTTCTTAGGAGCCAAAGTAATGAGTCTCTGAAGGTAATTCACCTTCTGACCAAGACTTGACTGGGATCTAATGTCTAAACAACCTAAGAACAGTTGTTCTGGATCAGACCAATGGTCCACATAATCCAGCATCCTGTTGCCAGCAGAGGTCGGTTGGGTGCCACAGGGAAATCCACAAGCAGGGCCTGCTAACAACAGCCCTCATCTGCTGGCTGTTCTCTACCATGTGACAGTTGGAGGCAATCTGATGCTGAACATCCAGCTATCGTTTTTTAATTATTTATGAAATTTAGATTAATCATTTATCTTTACATTAATCATGGCCAACAGCCAGCGTTAAACCTATCCTACTTAAGTTTGTCCAGTTCCCTTTAACCTGGGAGCCACTGCTGCAGCTTATGATAATGAGTGCCTCAAGTTAGCTGCTAGTTGTGGTCACTAATACTCTTTTGTTGATTTTGGATCTTCTGCTGACCAATTCCATAGGCTGAACATGAGTTCTAATAATATAGGAGAAGGAGAAAAGTTTATCTCTCTCCACACACCATGCTTAATTTCATAGATCTTTCAAGCAGCAATCCTAGAGATACTTTCCTGGGAGTAAGCTACATTGAATAACATTCGGAGTAGACCTGCTTAGAATTGTTCTCAGTCAGTTTTCTTCTTAGCTAAAAAGTCCCAAATGCCTAACTCTAGTATCATTTTGTTGTGTTTTCCTGCACTTTTCTCAGCTTTTCCAATATCTTTTAGGAGATGCAGTAACCAGAATGTACATGGTATTCCAGAACATTGTATACTGTAGCAGATTTATGGGAATGAAACATTGAAGAATGGGAGAATCCAATGTATCCTCTTGAGAGAGGTTATGGTTTTATAGAAACTTTCTGAAATCTTCTTTGTTCCTTTTTCTGCTAGAGGCTTCCAAGAGAGTTTTCAGCATCTTTTGCTAATGAGTATTTTGTTTGATCTTTCTGGGTGGCTGGCTGTTACCAGGAATGTCATCCAAAAGAATACAGCAGTGTTCCCTGTGGAAGTAAGCAGCGTAGCTCTTAACATTTTATGCATGGCACCGCTGCAGTATTTTGCAATCACTGTACAGTAGAGGTTGTTTCCAAGACTGTAGATGTAAGATTGGTAGAAAACAGTCCAGGCACATGGTAGATTTCTTTATGTTGTAATCTCAGATGAATACATAGGCTCATGTGTGTTGTAATGCTTTCCCATTCACTGCAGAGGCAGTTCTGGGAATATGAATCTGTGCATGTCAAGGTAGTATTCCCAATCCCATTGTTGTCTACATCAGAAGTTTAACTGTACATAGGAAAACATGCATAGAGCCAATTCTAACTACTTATGCAATCTTTTTTAGATTGTTTCTCCAAAAACTTTTCTCTAAAAGGGTGGAATGGGGATGTGTTCCAAACTGAAAGCTTCTCGTCCAGTAACTAGAGGAAAGCCAAATTATTGTAAATTCTGATTTTTGTCTCAGAATGGATAATCTTTTGTTGACCACTGAAGATCAAGTGTGTGTTCTTTTCATTGAAGCCCTGGATGCTAATCAGATTTTTGTCAACATTTGCTCAAAATCCCACTGTTTCTGCCTCTTTCCAGCAGTGGCAATTGATGAAGGCGCTGAAGGAACATTGATGCAAAATGGCTTTTTCCCAATCCTTAGATGTTACTGCTTGCCCTGATGGGAAAAAGTCATATCTTCTTTATTTGCCTCTGAACACGGAGATTCTATTTTTTTGGGGAAAAAAGTGTAGTATGGTCTGTCCTGTTTGGTAGACCTAGCCTTCTGGCTTTTATACTCATCTCTTTTGTCAGACTTGTTGGGAGCTGTTGCTGGTCTGAGTAGACAATACCGACTTCGATGGACCGAGGGTCTGATTCAGTATATGGCAGCTTCATGTGTATGTGTTCATCTTCAAGCCATGAAGTGCTGTCCTTTCCGTTAGGACTCCATCTTGACCATGTGTTGAGAGACAATGGGAGAAGATTTGTTGGTGGTAGCGATTGGTACCACCACCACCACCCCGAATAAAGAAAAAAGGTGGCATGGCCATTCAGAAACCAAGGATGGCTGCAGGGATTTTCTGAGCTCCTGGGATCTGAAGG
Source organism: Euleptes europaea (assembly GCF_029931775.1). Taxonomy (NCBI): domain Eukaryota; kingdom Metazoa; phylum Chordata; class Lepidosauria; order Squamata; family Sphaerodactylidae; genus Euleptes; species Euleptes europaea. The sequence goes on from NC_079317.1 coordinate 82,397,275, forward strand.
AATGGGGCTTGTGAGTTGTTCCTTCATAATGTCTGTTACATTTTATATATGTATATGCCATAGGAAACTGCGCCTGACAGCAAATTCATCTAAGATAAAACATATGCTATTTTGCATAGATAAGAATATGCAATTTCAAGTATGTTCTCAAAATCTAAAATTTCATCTTCAAACAGTTTCATACAGTAACTCAGATAACTTGATATGAATGATAACCACAATACATAAATAAATCTTGCAGTGAAGTAGTTAAGAACACTTCGATTTGAACTTAAAAGACATAGAAATATGCCTATATATTGAAATAATGCAACTCAATTACCCCCACACAGAATATAAAATGGCATAAGTTTTTTATGGTCTTATCTCTGTTGACATTAATAGAGTTTTCTTTGGCTGTATGCCCGGCTCTAGCTGACCTTACTGTTTCAAATCTCTCTTAGCTTTCGGCTAACCATAACAATTTGCCCTTGCCAAACTCCAGCCGGGACTTTAAAGCCTTAATATCTTATATAGTGCAAATTACAGCAATTATGATACATTTTTAACCCAATATTTGCCTAATACTACAACACTACAGAAAGTCAACAAGGCAAGGGGTTCATTGTATGTATTTCATGCTGCTTAACTTCAGACTCTTTGATTGGAATGATTTTGCAGCAAGCCTTTGAAATGATACTTTATGCAATAAGAGTAAAGCTTTGATTATGGCATGGGAGTGAATATCTAGAATATTGGTGGGATGTGTGAGTGAGAGAGAGCACTATCCTGTATCCAGGGCACACTCAGTGCTTTGGGAAGTGTTTGGCAGATGCATATAACCTTTTGTCCTTGGCTTGCTTTGGATTCCATTCTGCTAGTCAGTTTTCAGAGCAGCAGGAGAAATGGAGGAAACACTCCTCTCAGTGGTCAAAGTAGGAATTCATCTGGTGCTCTGGTCTTCTCCTCTACAGACTTGAGGTAGGCAATAATTTTCACAGATCTGAAAGAGGAATATTATGGTGTCCCCCCATTTTCTCTCTATTCTGCATTTTAAGAATCTAGATTCTGTGCACAGAGAATACTGAAATGAGTGTAGCAGTCATGGGCAGTGATGCCTCTATTCTTTCAGTCGTCTTTAAGGAGACATTGTAAACATCTAGTCCCCTTTCCTGGTTCAGATAAAACCAGATCCATCAATAGCTATTTTGGTCACTGTATGATGGTGGACTAGGGGGACCACTGGCCTGATCCAGCAGGCCGTTATGTTCATGTTGTTTAACAGTTGATACAAAGGCCCCATGTTCCTTTTGTGTGTGCTTTTTATTCAGGTTGAACTCGTTTCATTCTCTAAAACATCTGTTTGGATTCTTTAATACGATTAGAACTGGCATAGGGTTAGAACTGTTGTATCCACTGAATGCTCCTAACAATGACTTTTGTCTCTCAATCAGTTGGGATGGGCATTTTAGAGCTCTTACCCTTCACACAAGGGATCCTTCCTTTCTTTCAGGCAAGTGGGAGAAAACAATTCAATTCTAGAGGCGATTAAAATTGTGTCTTGGGGGCTGGGCTGGGGGTGGGGGGAAGACTTAAAATAGCCAAGCAGTTCAGCAAGATAAGGCAGCAGGGAAGGTTTGCACCATTCTGCATACTCTGCTTTTGTAAACAGACAGACAAAACTATTCTTTACTATCTTGCATCCCTGATTATCTGACCTTGTATCTATTTTCCTGTCTTGTATGTGTGTATTTAATATCGAGATGGTGGAAGCTAATGTCCAGCACTAGCTTTTTCAAAGGAATGCTCCTTGAATGTGTATTTTGTTAACTAATTCCAAAGCATAGCTGAAGAAACTTTTTGTAAAGAGGAGCCTATATTGGAAGGTACAGAAATTGCAGGTCGCTTTGGGTTACTTCTGAGTGTTTAAATTTCATTCTTTTCTTCTTTGGTCACTGAAGCCAACACAGTAGTTGACCCTTAACAAGGTTAAAAGTCTAGATGGCAGGATCACTGTCCAGAGTACCTTTTCTCGGAACCTATTTATTCTGATTCAGTACAACCGTTTGCATAAACTTGGAGCAACCAGTTGGCCACTGTTTGAAACTTGGAACCAGTTCAGATTGGCAGGAGGCAACGTTGTACTGCCCTAATTAAGCGGGTGAGCCATGGTGCTCTAACCGCCATCCAAGTTGGAAAGCAACTGGCTTTCTTTTTGAGAAGGAAGAGACAATAAAAGGCAGCTGCGCTGTTTATAATACAAAGCTGGAAGCTTCAGGCAAAGAAGTGGAGTCATTGACACATGGGGGGAACAGAAGGATTCATGGGAAACAAGCCAGGCTCATACTGAAGATCAGCAGTGGAGGACAACTCTGATAACTTCTGATTGCAGTTTATACTTGTGCTAGGTAACCAAGCAAGTCGGTGACTTTCCCTAAGGCCACCCAATGAGCTTTATGGCTGAATGGGTACTGCATTTGGTTGCTTATACTAATGTCAACTTTTAAAAACTTATTGTTTTATAGGATTAGAAGTCCTATATAAATAGAGCTCCTTTTCAGCAGTCCAGAGAAACACATAATTCCTCTTAGCGTAAAAACCCTTATTATCTATTCTGACTGTGTTAACTTTTGAATCTTGGGTTTTTGAGTCCAAAGAGAGATGATCTGAGACTCATCTAAACAGTATTTTAATCATAAATAATAGAGTTGCCAGTTGTAATATTCAGAGTCATGATATTCTCAAGATTGTGAAAAGTTTTTCAGATTTCTTAAACGCTTTTGAGCATTTTGTGGTAATTCTGAAGCTTTTAAATTGATTTCCCCTAAGATTAAAGATTTTATTTCTTTTTTAAAAAAATACCACATACCTACCCACTGAAGTGAAGAAACTGAGATGGAACAGCCAGTATTGGATTTGAGGAGATCAGTTTGCTCTTGGGTCTAGAAAATATCTTTATACACTGCAGAGCTGCTATAAGTTTCAGCATGCTCCCCTGGATACTGCTTAGTGTGTGTAATATGTTATTAAAAGTAGTCTGTGTTTTCTCTCCTCTTTCTTACTCTGCTTGACATTTATGGGGGACAAAGGATGGCCCAGGCTAGCCTGATCTCGTCAGATCTCAGAAGCTAAGCAGGGTCAGCCCTGGTTAGTATTTGGATGGGAGACCACCAAGGAATACCAGGTCAGGCACTGGCAAACCACCTCTGTTAGTCTCTTGCCATGAAAACCCCAAAAGGAGTCGCCATAAGTCAGCTGCGACTTGACTGCACTTTACACACACACACACACACACAGCTGCATAATACCTTTTATTGACTCAGCAAAAAAATGTATGAGCTTTTGAGGTCTTGCAATTCTTCATCAGGATGTATGTTTACCAAAAAGGAAAGGGTAGGGAGAGAAAAAATATTTTAGGCCATGATATGGAGGCTTCTGTCTAAATCTTGGATAGAATGCTTCGACTGACTGCAGCGGGTTCAGGATGTGTTGAGTATGCGGTTGCACCTTTGCATCTTCTTGAAAGGCTAGTTAAAAAATTTGTCTAGTTCAAAGCAGATAATCAAATATTTCTCTGCTACAAGAAAAACACAAAAACAAAAATCCCTTAAAAGACTAAAAGCACAGAGAAACATTGCAATAGTAGTTATATTAACCATACCAGAGATTCTGAAAGGTGATTTAATGGAATAAATTGGTCTTATTTTGTATGCCTGTATATTACCGTCTATACAAATAAGGAAGCAGAAAATGCAGCCATTTCTGATTTTAAAGCTTCTTCTTGTAATACTTCCACCTATATAATTATGGAACTCTAGATGACCTCTCCCCACTGAACACTCAACAGCTGTTACTGTCTACAGATGTCATTGAGAAGTACTGAAGCTTCACTGCATCTGATAAGGTCTATAGTAATATTTGTAAAATGTGCTGACTGCTAAAGTGTGGATGTGTCTGAAACTGAAGCTTGCCCCAAGGAATGGCCAGGCATCAAATATAAACACACAATGAAAAGCACTGGAATAACTTTAACATTTGTTCTACAAAATGCAGTTCACAACTGGCACAATTAGTGTCTTCCATGTCTTGCACAATTAGTGTCTTGCATGAGACTCCCAAGGGGGAGTTGGCTTATTCAGTGTTTTTATGGAGACCAGAAGCAATACCTTAGAAGGAATATAGGTAGGTGGATGGGGCAGCCAGCTGCTGTTAGCTGCCCATCCATCAACAGATATAGCTGGCATATTGACGGCAGCACAGCCTGAAACTCTTGACTAACTGGGTGAGAGGGTGCATGTAGATATTGAAATGCATTGGGAGAGGACTGCCCCCCTGAGGGACCCCACAAATCAGGGGGTATCGGGTTGACGTCTCCCCAAGCACCACTCTGTGTCCCCAATCATGGAGAGAGGAAATTAGCCATTACAAAGCCATCCCTCGAAGTCCAGTGTCGCCGAGGCGGTGGGTCAAAAGATTGTGATAGATTACATCAAATGCTGCTGAATGATCTAATAATAACATCAGCGCTGACCTTCCCCGATCCAGTTGTTGATGGAGATTGTCTGTGAGGGCGGCCAATGTGGTCTCCGTCCCATGGCTGCTCTGGAAGCCAGACTGTAATGGGTCAAGTGCTGACATATCCTCGAGGAAAGCCTGAAGCTGCTCGGGATGGTAGTTCACTAGATCAGAAGGCTCCAACGACGGTCTTTTGAGCAGTGTCTTTCCTACTGCTCCCTTAAGTGACATAAGAAACATTTAAACAATTAAAATACAGTTAAATCTAAAATTCGGCTAAAACACATGAACAACACTAGAAGGAATAACTTACTTGCACAAGAAGACATCTTGGCTGGGCTTTTTTTTTTTTTTTTGTAAAAACAAAATTATTTAATCCATTTTGGTTAAAATTTTGAATGGGTTAAGAAATTACAGGGGGCCAGATTACGACATTACATGGGATGGGTCCTGCTGGTCCCTTAGGATGCACTGAGAGATATGGCTCACCTATATATTGAGCTGCAGTGATGCCCACTAGCATGAACATTTGGAAAGGGCTCCTGCAAGTGCAGATATCAGTGCCACATCACTGTGGATGCATCCAGTGAAGGGCCAGATAGATTATATCATGAGCATCTAGTACTGTGGACAGGTTAAGCCACATAAAAGGCAATTTTGGCCCCATTCAGGGAGCACCTTGATATCTGCCACCTCCTTCCTTTTTAGCAATCCATGTGCCAAAACAACACTGAAGAGGTTTGCCAAGTCTGGGTTAGGAAATTCCTGGAGATTTGGGGGCAAGGGTGAGGTTTGAGCAGGGGAGAAACTTTAGCATAGTATATAGCAATAGAGGCCACCCCCCAAAACCGGCGTTTTCTCCAGAGAACTGATCTCTGTTGTAATTCTGGGAGATCTCCAGGACCCACCTGGTGGTGGCAACACAGAACATCGAGGTAAGGCATTTTTCATGGCTGCTTGCAATGACGAGACGTTCCCTTGAGGCTTGTTAAAACACAAGCATCTTTCAGAACTGGCCTGGTTTTTATCGAGACAGTGTTGCCTGACCTAAATGTGCCAGACTTGTCTTAAAATAAAATTCAACAGTTACAATAGGAGAACTCGATGTGTCTGGCATGAATGATCCCACAGTTCCAGAGTGTTCAGGACAATGCCTGACAAAATACAGAAAGAATTCAAAATACAGCAAAAGGAGATTAAACCATTAAGGCCTGAAAAATATCCAGCTGTAAAAACAAGCCTGAAATAATAAGGTGGGTGGAAAACTTAGCCATTAGCAGCAGGAAGCTTTTTTATTTGGGCAGGATCATTGTGCAAAGCTAAATCATAATGTGGCTGCCTCTCTTTTGCATGAAGAGACAGTTGGAAAGTGTGATATTTCTCTAGACTAAGAGCATACGGAATACAAGTAACACAATGACTATGCCATAAATTCACATGAGGGGAAAAAGTTGGGAAGTGCAGAGTTACTACTTTGTTGCTGCAAAACTAGAGAAGCCGGAGAATATAAAGCATGCCCAAATAATAATAATTAGTATACCCTTAAAGACAAGAGGCCACAGTTAGAACAGAATATGGAGAAACGGAATGGTTTCCAATTGGCAAAGGTGTCAGACAAGGATGTATTTTATCTCCCTATCTCTTCAATCTATATGCAGAACATTTAATTAGGAAAGCTGGATTAGATTTAGATGAAGGTGAGTGAAAATTGGAGGGAGGAACATTAATAATTTGAGATATGCTGATGACACTACATTGTTGGCAGAAAATAGTGAAGATTTGAAACGACTACTGCTGAAAGTTAAAAGAGAAACTGCCAAAGCAGGACTACAGCTGAATATCAAGAAAACAAAAGTAATGACTACAGGAGAATTACACAACTTTAAGGTTGACAATGAGGAAATTGAAATTGTCCAAGACTTTCTATTCCTTGGCTCCACCATCAACCAAAAGGGAGACTGCAGCCAAGAAATCAGAAGGAGGTTGAGACTGGGAAGGGCAGCCATGAAGGAGCTAGAAAATATTTTGAAGCGTAAGGATGTGTCACTGGCCACCAAGACTAGATTAATTCATGCCATCGTATTCCCTATTACTATGTATGGGTGTGAAAGCTGGACAGTGAAGAAAGCTGATAGGAAGAAAATAGATTCCTTTGAAATGTGGTGTTGGAGGAGAGTGTTACGGATTCCATGGACTGCCAAAAAAAGCAAATCAGTGGGTTATAGATCAAATCTTGCCTGAACTGACCCTAGAAGGTAAAATGACTAAACTGCGGAGTCACTGGAAAACAAGAGTCACTGGAAAAGACGGTCATGCTAAGAAAAGTTGAGGGCAGCAGGAAAAGAGGAGGACCCAACAAGAAATGGATTGACTCAATAAAAAAAGCCACAGCCTTCAATTTGCAAGATCTGAGCAAGGCTGTCAAAGATAGGACATTTTGGAGGACTTTCATTCATAGGGTCGCCATGAGTCGGAAGTGACTTGACGGCATCTCACACACAGTGAGATGGCCTTGAGATCTGAAGAAACTGAAAAGATCCAGAATAAGCTCTCGGATATTGCTCAGCATGAAAGTGCTTATTGGAGAAGTCCTCATGCATTTAAACACAACCATTAAAAGCTGTACTCTGGTCAGCTGTGTGGGCAGAGACAATCCATAGCTCCCTTGTGGGAAATATATTTTTGGCTTTTCCAGTGCGTTGAGTGGAATTTTCAGCTAGCAATATTGGTGTGGAATTGATCGGTTCAACTTCAGTTTTTTTTACAGCTTTGCTAAACTCCATGTGCCCAACTCAAAAATAAGGATACATTTTTTAATGCAGACTTCACTGCCAATGTATTATTTGAATTTTGCCATACCACCTGTGCTTACAGTTACACTTTGCTTTTTTGTGTTAATTCTAGCTTCAAAGTAACTGCGTTGACGTTATATGTAGTTTACAAATTAAGTTGCACAGTGAAAAGTTCAGAGCTTGCCACAGGTTATTAGAGGAAGGAATGTGGGAACTTGGCCAGCTGTGACAATTTGCCGAGCATTGCCCTTCCCCTTCTTCCAGGTACTGCAAAAATCCCAGAGCTTGCCAGAGGCACAAGCCAAATGGCAAGAGCCACAGCCTTGGTTGCATCGCCTGCCCAAGGCTTTGGCTAGCTGGACATTACTCCCAAACACCATGGCCCTCTCGTCCATGCGTTTGTGGGGCTGCAGTTCCAGAGGACCTTTCGCACTATATTTTATTCTGTCCTCTTTCTACAGAGCCCAGAACTAAATTTCTTACAGCACTTTTAAATGACTTAAATCTTTTTTCAGATTCAGAGAAGCTGCTCTTTCTCCTCTCAGATGTCGATCCATCCGTTTCCTATAGATTGTCTCTCTTTGCCTTAGCAGCCAAGAAAATTCGGGCTAAAGCTGTATTTAATCAGGACATTTATTGTGTTTAATGACTAGCATTTTTTGGTCAGACTTGTTTTAATGTTATCATTTGTGACTTGGTTTTATATGATAGATTGTAATGGCCTTCGGCTGCAAACAATGAACTTTATTGTATCGTACATAGCCTGTGGCCCTGTTTGAGTCACTTCAGAAGGAAGAACACAGGGCCAACTGTATCTGCATTTCTGGGCTTTGTTGTTTGGGCTGGTCCCATCAAAGAAAGAAGTGGTTTCAAGAGATACATAAGAATCCATCACTAGGTTACAGATGGCACCAGGGAAATCTATATGCCCATGGACTGCTTTGTTTTTCCTGCCCCATACCTGTTTGCTGGAGAAATGAGTGAGGTAGAAAATGATGCAGGGTAGGAAATGGAGATTGGGGGCAAGTCCTCCCAAGTTCTGGTTTAAAGCCATTTTGACCACAATAGAACCAACAGAGTTTGTGTAACTAGGTATGTAAATCATTAAAAAGACCTTCTCCACATTCCAACAATAGGATGACAATGTAGGTTCTATAAAGGGGCACACTGTAGTGTGCTTTCTAACAGCTGTATGTATATGTACACCAAATACTTTTATATGAAACACGAGGGATTTACCATCAAGAATGAATTCATAGCGCCGTTGGAAAATAAGATATTTTTAAAATTTGAAATGGCATGCAAAGTAGACCAGCAACCTACAAATATACTACAAATTATTTTAATTCTTTTGTCAGGAGTGTATTATTGATGAGGACTGTGAGACTGGAAAATATTGTGAGTTCTCTGGTTTTGAGTACAAATGTTATGTCTGCAAAACCCAACACACAGTGAGTATTGGACACTTTCCCGTTCTCTTCACTGGCATGTCAAGCCATTACTAACATGATATGCTGAAGTTATTTTATGGGCTGGCTGTTGAGTTCAATTTTCATCTGAAGGCACGAAACATTTACACTTGTTTATTTGTCAGTAGACCCTACACTTAGGAGTAGAGGGGTCAGTCCTAAGTGATTTAAGTTTAAAAAACAACAACAGTATGAAGCTATGAAAGTATTGATGAAATGTCTGCTGAACCTTCAACTGGAATTGGAGATCTCTGGCTGGAATTGTGTATGAGCCTTAAATGTATTAGTAAGGAGTTTCTTGCGTGAAAACATCAGTAAAGTTTAACTTCTGTGCAGATTTGATTAACTGGGTTAAAATTATATACAGGTCTGACATAAAGTAATAGTAAATGCTGTTTCTTCATTCCCTTTAAGCTAGAATTGAGTGCTAGGCAGGGCTGCTTTCCTTTGGTGATAAAATATTAGACTACATGAGATGATTATTTAATAGTAGTTTGTATTTGTGATTATCTCTATATTTCCCATCCAAAAATATTTTATTTCTTACTATTGATGCAGTTCCTTGACCACTTTGGGAAAGTTTGCTGGTTTATAATTAATGGGAACAAGATAGAGGATCTTGTAGAACTGCAAATGGTCTTTGGTTCTTGTAGGTTATCCGGGCTGTGTAACCGTGGTCTTGGAATTTTCTTTCCTGACGTTTCGCCAGCAACTGTGGCAGGCATCTTCAGAGTAGTAACACTGAAGGACAGTGTCTCTTAGTGTCAAGTGTGTAGGAAGATATAGTCAGAAAGGGGTTGGGTTTGAGCTGAGTCATTGTCTTGCAAAAGTAATGTGCTAGTCATTGTCCTGTAAGTATCAAGATAATGTGCTAATGACGGTGTGGTATGTTAATATGGAACCATTGTATCCTGAAGTGATCTGTTAATGTGTGAAGTCAGGAAAGAAAATTCCAAGACCACGGTTACACAGCCCGGATAACCTACAAGAACCAATGAACTCTGACCGTGAAAGCCTTCGACAATATTTTGCAAATGGTCTGTTTGCAGAAATAATTTTGGCTCCTTTCCCCTTCTGTCTGCAGCCCCATCTGCTCCTAAAAAGCTACTTTTGAGCATCAGGGAACCTTTAGGAGTAACATGGGGTAGGTCATGGTGGGCTGGAGCTATGGGGAGGGGGAATTGAAAGAAATTGTCCACTTTCTGCATCTTCACGATTTCTGCAAATTTCCTGTTTTGGCTGCTGGTCTTGCCTCACATCCCCTGTTTTTCCTAGGTCTTCCAACTCTCAGAGGTAGCTTTTTGTAAGTCGCAGGGGACAAAAATCCCTTCCATGCACTTGCTCTATTAATAGTTTAGGACAAAATTTACCTGTCTAGTCATATGATAAAAGCAATATTGCTCCTTATTGATAAATAGCAATATCACTCCTTAATGTAAATTAGTCAACTATGCATAGTGCCCCCTTCAAAATCACTGGTTTCTGTGGCTTAGTATATTTAAATCCATACGCCCAGGCAGTGTTACAGAATCAGAATTTTTAATAAGGATATCAACCCCCATGAAGCTGCCTTAAACTGAGCCACCCATTGGTTTGTCTATTCTGAGGGGCAACGACTCTCCAGAGACTCAGGTGGAAGTCTTTCACATCCCCTGCTCACCTGATCTTTTTAACTGGAGATGCCAAGGACTGAACTTGGGACCTCCTGCATGTAAATCAGATGCTCTGCTACTGAGCCACGACCCCTCCCAATTGAACTAACAGTGGGATTTGTTTAACTCTTAGCTGCTTAGCTTCAGTGATAAACTTCCATTACTTTGTGTGCCAACTGATCAACAGGATCTCAGTGCAATGCATATTCGACTGTGTGTTGTCACAGATGAGGTATGCACTATGGAGATTGCATATTTCCAGCTCTTTAGAGGCTCCAGTTATGGATTATCTTCATTGTCATCACTTATCTGTCCTGATAATAAAAGGGCAGTTGTGCACATGCGTTCTTTCTTCTCTCTCCACTCTTGTCTGCACCAGCATTGCTCTCGAGATGAGGAGTGCTGTAGAAACCAGCTCTGTGTCTGGGGTGAATGCTTGAAAGCTGCCTCAAGAGGAGCAAATGGAACAATATGCGAAAACCAGCGTGACTGTAATCCGGGAATGTGCTGTGCTTTTACAAAAGGTCAGTCACTTCACTATTTCCATGTGCGTCCCGCTAGCTTTTCTATTCTTTCCCATGGATGAAAGGCCAAACATGTAACTACATCAATGTGTGGGTTTGTATTCCTACTCTGTTCTACAGCGTATATTATTCTGGGACTGAGAAAAATAGGTTTGTACCACAGGAACACTACAGTGCAAAATATACATCTTACTATATGCCAAAGACTGATCAAGCAGAAAAGTCGGGCACTTGGCAAATGAGTATTATGCTGTCAGGCAGAACATTTCTCTGTTGATTCTTGAGTTACTGCCTTCCAATAAGCACAATTTCTTCAGCCAGAAATTACCTTTTCTTGACTTGGAAAATTGTCAGTATGGATGTTCTTGTGTAGGTGAGAGCTTTATTGTTCAATGCAGTCTCTACAGTAAAGCTCATGGCAACACTATTGGGCAATTTTGGTCTTCAGAACTTTAAGGAAAATTTCATACTCAATGCAGTTGATCAAGTTGCCATGAGAAGTTTAATATATGAACTTAGGGTAGACATACTTCTGAAGGAATATCCTCAGGCTTCACCTTAAGAAGTGCCGTTGGGCAAACTTTCGCTTGAGTTTCATATCCCTGGCCAGCCATGATCTCACAGGGCATTAGGTATTAGAAATATAACTGAATCCTCCAAATTTCCATCTACAGACCTTCTGTTCCCTGTGTGTACCCCATTATCTGGAGAAGGGGAATCTTGCCATGACCCTTCAGATAGGCTCCTCAACTTAATTACATGGGAGCTGGAACCAGATGGAGCCCTGGATCGCTGCCCCTGCGCACATGGATTGACTTGTAAGATACAGAGGTAAGACTTTAAGGGAAGACTAAGTAGCTGGTCAGATTGATGACCAGATATTGTGCATGTGACAATTTACCATTCAGCTTTCTAGGACAGCCCAGATAGAGCTGTACGTTACAGGCAGTTCTATAATTATTTTTACTGATTTCCTGGTTCAACTGTTTTCCATATTTTTGCTCCATTGTCATGTCTGTGGATACCAGTCCATGAAATCTATTCCACAATAAATCTGATAGTCTGAACTGCTAAGAGACTTGTCCATGTTTGATACAGTATACTAGTATAACATCTCTGGGCACCACCCCATCAGTTCAGGATCACGGTTTATATAGCTGTAGTAGTGAATGAGGGAAACTTTAAGGTGCTTTAGAGAGCCAGCATGGTTAAGAGTGGTGGTTTGGAGCAGTGGACTCTGATCTGGAGAACCGGGTTTGATCTCCACTCCACATGAATAGCAGAGGCTAGGCTAATCTGGTGAACTGGATTTGTTTCTCCACTCCTGCACATGAAGCCAGCTGGGTGACCTTGGGCTAGTCACACTCTCTCAGCCCCACCTACCTCACAGGGTGTCTGTTGTGGGGAGGGGAAGGTGATTGTAAGCCGGTTTGGTTCTTCCTTAAGTGGTACCGAAAGTTGGCATATAAAAACCAACTCTTATCAATACTTCTAGTATGCAGAGTTGTTGCTTCCAAATTTGTTTTCAACCACAGTCATGCTGTGAAATAAAATAGGCAAGGCAGTTCTGACTAATTCAGTCGAACATGAGTTGGAGCCATAGTTTGTATGGACTTCTCTTTTCATGGCAAGTTGTATGGGCTCATTAAGGGATAGATTACAGAGACCAGGGGAAAGATTCAGAGATGCACTCTTGGACACATAAGAACAAGCAGTAGTGTTGAAGGGCATGTGTTAGTATTTTAATACACAAACTGGATGCCCTGGAGGCTCGTAAAGGTAAAGGTCTCCTCTGCAAGCACCGGGTCATTCCTTACCCATGGGATGATGTCACATCCCGACGTTTTCTTGGCAGACTATGTTTACGGGGTGGTTCGCCAGTGCCTTCCCCAGTCATCTTCCCTTTACCCCCAGCAAGCTGGGTACTCATTTTACCGACCTCGGAAAGATGGAAGGCTGAGTCAACCTTGAGCCGGCTACCTGAAACCGACTTCCGTTGGGATCAAACTCAGGTCGTGAGCAGAGCTTGGACTGCAGTACTGCAGCTTACCACTCTGTGCCACGGGGCTCTTAGGAGGCTTGTAGCCCATACTTATTTGTTCACAAACTCTTACTCAACTGACTTATGAGAAATGTATGATTATACTAACAACCAAAGCATGCTACTTTTTCAACAGCTACAGCAGCGATTCTTTCTGTGAGCTATCCTTTAATGAAACCGAGAACAAGGATGCAGAGAAACCTTTGCTAGTAGATGAAATATCATTACTGGATTTTATAACAGAAGATATTCCTGATGACTATGAAGAGACGCTGATTAACAAAATGCAGGAAGGCTTGGAGAAAGAAGTATCTGTTCCTAAAGATGTGGACATAGCCAGTGATATGTTTTTTGCAGACAAAATGTAATTAATTGGTCACACATCCTTTTAGAAAATAGTGTCCTTTATAGCACAATTAAACTATTTCTGCTGGATAGAAGTTCAATAATTAAAAATATAATTTACTTGGTTATTTTTCTCTGCCTTGTACAGACAAGTATTTTCTAAGTCTGAAACCACATTCTTCATTGAAACATCAAACGTGGGCAGGAGCTTCATTTAAGGATGGCACTTCTGAGTTTTAAGCAAGATATGCATTGTACTTTTTACAGGATAAGATTGTGTAACACCGGTGGTTGGTTTGAGTTCATCTTTTCTGTATATATTGTTCTTTTTCAAAGAAATTTATCAGATGATGAATCTGCTTCTTGATTTTAAGACTTATGTATGTTTCTTGGTGGGAAAAATAATCGGGTCAATTATATTAATTTAAAATGTTGCCTAATGGGCCTTAAGCTTTCAGGTAAACTGCATTCAGGTATTATAAAAACCCTGGTTCACTTTTCACATGTTAAGGAACAAATCCCATTTGTCTGTGCCTTGTGAACTCAAACATCACAATGAGTACAGAACCTAGTTTCAAGTTCTGGTTTGCCAACACCCAAGGAACTCCGGTTGTTGAATATTTGAATTCTGCAGGTTCATCAAACCACACAGTGTGTACACTATTACGTCTACCATTTTAAGGCTTACAGTAGTTCATACTATATCTTACTAGGTTTTATAAAATAAAATCCTTCTGGATTTGTTGACTGGGGAAGAAATATTGTAGTATTTGATTAGGAGTAAAAGCATCTCTGGCCTCTAGCATAAGGAACACTTGGGATATGGTGGAACCATAACACTGAGTGAAGAATGGCAATGTAAATATCTGGGTATAGTTGTATTGTCTTCAGTCTCCCTCGTACGGCAACAAGGGACCTAGTGCTGTAGAGTAATGGTTGTAACCAAGCGCTTACAATACAGTAATAAGATTGAAATTAATCAGCTGTGGATCATGTTCTGTCCTCATTTTTTGCCGTCAAGTCACAGCTAACTTATGAGTTAATGACTGATAGTCAAATTCAAGTGGCAACCATCCAAGTGCTTGGGAAGAGCCACCTGGCCAGAACCTAGGGCCCAGAGGTACCAAGCCCCTGCTCAATTTGATAGCACAGTGAGACAGGAAGATATGTCTGCTACTTTGCAAAATCTCAGAAAATCAACGATCAATCCAAGGACCAGGTACAGTCTAAGGATTATGCCCTGGAACTGAAAACAGTTGCTAGGTACAGGCTTGCAAAATCCCCAAGAACCACATCTCCTGCTGATCCTCTGGGATCAGTCACTTATTAGAGACAGGAACCATTTGATCACAGCAGAAATTTACCATATATTTTTTCTTGGCATCTACAGGCCTACTTGAACTATGATAACATGGCATTTGATTGAAACCCAGCACTCGTCTCCATTTTGAGTTCTGCTATGACAGCCCTGACTACCTTTACAATATTTCTGGTAGTGCTCCTTGGTTGACCTTTACTTCAGGGAAGTATGCTTCCCTATGGTTAGGTGATAATTAAGCCACTCAAGAGGGGTTCTGGGCTATAGACACACCTTATATCCATGGAGTTTTCACTAGCAAGTAAAGATGTCCTGCTCAATCTCATTGGAGTCAAGGTTCAAAGCCACTCTCACCATGAAAAGTCACTGGATGACCATGGGCTAATCATTCTCTCAGCATAACCCACCTCACGGAGCTCCCTTTGTGGTCTTCAATGGCTTTCCCATAAGGCGATGAGGAAAAGGAACCAAGGTGTATTTGTCTTGCGGCATAGCTTGGCTGTGCTTTGACAAGATACTCAAGAAGTTTGTCGAACACAGAAGGTGTGGTAGAAGAATTGGCACTTTACGCTCAACTGCGATTGATGCAGACCCTCTATGGTGCTCATACGGTGCAGCCTCTGCCCTTCAATTAGTCTTCTGTACTAATTGGGGTATCAAAAGAAACTTTCCTTTTGGCATGCACCCGTAAACAAGAGAGGAAAAAATTGCTTCTGTAAAGTTCACTCTCAAGACAATGCCGTACATTTCAGGTTAAAATAAGAGGAGTATGATTAAAATAACAACAGAATGAACAAATGTTTTATTGGCATGTTCATTGTTGTAAACAGCATCTGGCATTGAAAAGTTTACCAAAACCTTTTACTGATTGATATAAATTAGATGGTATTTAAAAAAAAAAAAAAACAACCCAGAGAACTTATGTAGAAGTTTGTAGTCGGTCTTACAGTGTACCAAACCAAAACCTTATTGTGTCTGGAGCTTCGCAAATGAAGTTATGTTTACTGCATCAGTCTTGCACCAAATCCTGAACTACTGGGAAGTTTATAGTCGGAGGTGTTAAAGGATGTCCAACTTAAAAAAACAACAACAACCTTACATATAAAACTATGAATCAACTCCAGGGGAAAAAAAATTAAGGATTACTTGTAATGGTACTAGAAGATGCAAACTTGTAAGAGTCCAAAACCAAAATGTACAAAAATAAAGTAGCCGAACAAAAACCCCTGAAACTCATTAACAAGGGAAAATTACGAACTAAGTACCCAGCGTTGCCAAACATAAAATGAATACAAATTTAAATAGGCAGCTATACTTTTAAATGTACACAATGAATATTGATATGTGAAGAGAAAAATACCATGGTAAGCAGCTGAAATGCAGGTCTGCTACCTCAGAAGAGCAGTTTTATTTACACACTAAACGAAACAGTGGAATTGCCTGTATCCATAACCTAATAAAAAAAATTAGTTACCTTACAACACTTCTTGAAGACAAAACAACACCTGCTGGTAATGGTAACTTTTTCGAAAAATTCTTTTTTTTTCTTCAGATGTCCTGCTTTATGGAAGAGGGAAGAGAAACTTAACAAGATTCGCTTAAAAATCTAACTTTATAAAGTCAGGGGTTTGCCAATTCAATCAGCCTTTTCCCCCCGTTTATTTCCACCCTCGTGCTTCTGAAAAGCCACTGTTACATTTACTTCAGAAAAATCTCCAATGAGGTAATAAGTGTATCAGTGAAACAAACAGAAAAAGAATTCATTCATGGCCTTTACACAGCTTTTATTATCAAGCTATGAATATCCTGTTGGAGGCTAGTTAACTAGCTACTGCTATGTGCACGTTGTCCTCGATTTTTGCTCATTTACCCGCCCCGCCCCGTTTTTGTGGTTTTGTTTTTATTTGCACATCCCTTTTATCTTTACAGTACATTTGACTATAGTGCACACAACATGATTCCAAGTCAAACAGTGGGCCTGACTGGGCGCTGTGCTTCTGATTGGTAAAACTGCAGCCCAACCAGTGCTGGTGTTGTTCCTTCACACCTAAAGTCCTGCCGTAACGGCACTACACAGTAGTAGTGAACCTCTCACTTGAACAAAAGGAAATTCCCCAGGGGAGAATGCTGAAATAAGTTATCAGTCTTGAGTCAAATCTTTATTTGGCGCTCCATCCAGATATATTTTTAGTGCTTTTTCTTTACGAGGGGAGTAGGTCACGCGATGTCCGGTTTTCTGAAGCCGGCTGCTTTCTTTCTTCATTAATTCGCTTCTCTGTTCTTCCGTCAGCTCTACCACTTCTTCCATTTTATCCCTTATACACAAAAGAAGAATTTCAAATTCCGTAGCATTATATTTTTAAAAAAATTATTTAAGGGTGGGTTTGTTTTTATTTAATTGTAATAGAGACCAAGTTTTAAAGTAGCATTTCTTCTGCAAAATGCTGAGCATATAGTAATGAAGGAGCTACAAGATAAAAAGTTTTTTTCAATACGGTCATCCTGTGACAAAAAGACAACCCCCTCTTTTATTTTTGATGGCATACCTAGAAAAAACCCTAGCCTCGCCTGTGAGTAAATACTGTACTCTATATAGATGTACGTAGAATGCTAAAATAGGTGATGGATCAGTATTATTATTAAGAATACTTTTATCCGGCTTTACACCCATGCTGAGAACTCAAAACAGCTGACAAAATGAAGTAAGTATAAAAATACAATTTACAAAAACATATATATTACAAGAGCTTCCCCTCAGCAGAAGGTCTCTAAAGCATTTCCCAGGAACCCATAATCAATTTCAGGGAGGAATTTGGCGATGATGAGAAGACCTACCATGCCAAACCAACAGAAGAGAGTTGCATAATAGTTATATTTCGACATGTGTAATGACTGCGAACTCCACAAAATCTACATCTACAGCAATGTGTTTGAAGTCACATTTCCCATAAAACATGTTCTTATTCTATTTGTCATATAATAAGGTATATTCTCTCCCGAGCAGAGTCACTGGGGGTCCCATTTTGATGCTCAGGATCCCTTTAAAAATGAAGAGTATTGCATACAAAGATTAGCAAAAATAGATGCAACTCAAAACTAACTGTTTAAGAAATTTCCAAATGTTCATGAACTTCTGCACATATTGTGTGTGCAAGTAGGCTTTGGTTATGTTTTTTTACCTACAAGTTCACCCAGAACACTGCACTACAACATTCCCATGCAGACATGATATATTGGGGTGCCAAACTTCTGACATCTACAACTTTCCCCAACTCCCCCGCCATCAGCATATGTGCCAAGTACTATCATGTCCCAAATGCAGTTGCTTGGTAATTTATAGTTCATTTAGCATCTCTAAGAAAAGTTATATTTTTGAGTTATTTTTAACATAAGTCAAAATTAGGTTTATTTTTTCTTCCAGGTCTATCATATTATTGCTAATTACTGGGAGAGCACATGATAAAAAATAGTCAGAGTATAATATACTGCAGATTAAATAACATGAATCAAATAATATGAACACCATACACCATTCAAATCGGCCAATGTGGTGTAGTGGTTAAGAGCAGCGGACTCTAATCTGGAGAACCAGGTTTGATTCCCACTCCTACACATGATGCCTGTTGGGTGACCTTGGGCTAGTCATGGTTTCTCTCAGAACTCTCTCAGCCCCACCTACCTCACAAGGTGTCTGTTGTGGGGAGGGGATGGGGAGGGGATTGTAAGCCGCTTTGAGACTCCTTAAAGGTAGAGAAAAGCGGGTTATAAAAACCAACTCTTCCTCTTCATTTTTGTACATATTACAACAGTCACAGTGCCTGCAGGATATGATGTCTTCAACATGTTTTGTATACACTGTTAAACGTGTGGGATTAAAATCATTTATCTGCTTGCACACAGGAGAAATGTAACTGAGCAGTTCTCAGAGGGGTGAGGCCCTATCCCCAGTGAGAATTTTTTAAAAGGCTGCAGCTAATTTCAACTACTGCTTAATTTTCAACAAAAACCCTGGCTATGACTGCAACTGACATGTGACAAATGTTGCTGAATTGGCCCAGTATGACCCAGGTATCTACTACAGTTGTTTGACCTGATACAATGCAAAATTATTGGGGGCTGTGAGGGAGGGAGCCGTTGAGAACACCACACGCTAACCACTAAGTTACTGATAGGTGAACTGGCATGGTGAACTGCCATGATTATGTTTATAATTTTAGTGGCACTTCCTTGAACAGCAAAAACAGTGCAGATTCCAGGATACACCCATGAACTCCTTGCATGTGTGCACTGGATCACACAAAAAGTTTTTCCACATGATTTGTGCCTAGCTGAAAGCCCATAATGGTACTCAACGTAACTGCATGGAAGACTGCCATCAAGTGTATACTAGTTTGTAGATCTTTGCATCACAAGCTCACATTAACAGCTCAGCTGAGATTGTTCTAACTAGGATTAGCAAAACCACTAACAATATTAAAAATGGCCTGTTCCTACTCCAGAATCTCTCTTTCCAACCCCCGCCCCTCCAAATAGACATTTCCAGCTTCGGCTTTAGTTTTGTTCTGAGAACTTGCACTCAGTTTTCCTAATAAGGGTGCTAAATACAACAGAAAGGCATACCTATAAAATATCACTGCTCCGTCATCACATATGTAGAGAGGCCATACATTCAGTGTAGAAACCTTAGGATTCCAATCCAAATCCTGATGTATCTCTAGAACTGAGATTTCACAAGGAAATGTTCCTCTGCCCTGGAATGAATAAAGTACCTTAACATGAGATTGTATACACTAAGAACATAAAGTATTCCCCAAAGTACATATACAAAAACATAGTCTAGATAATAGCATGATGCATCAGACTTTCTTGGTGGCCTCCCATCCCAGTACTAACGAGGGCTGACTCTGCTTAGCTTCCAAGATGGGACGAGGTTGGGCTAACTTGAGCTATGCAGGTCAGGGCAATATTGCACAGCTTGAAGAAATAAACAACTCACCTTTGCAAACTCAATATTTTCTACAAGGATTCCACTTATTTCACTGAGCTGAAAAAAAAGGAGTGTGGAGTTAATTCGATTAAATAGACCAGCTGCTAGTTGCTGTTTTTATGCCAATTTAAAGGTCTATACAAAATTGGGCATCCAGCCACTGGTACAAAAATCTGAGATCCTCCGCTTTCATTTATGAAAACAACTAAATTACATTTCCCCCCCCTTACGATGACAGAGATGTGCTTGAAACCATACAGGCAAGGCCTACTAGTACAAACTACTCTGATGATCTGTCTTCTTGCTGTTCTATGGGGAAGGGGGGAAGACGTTAATCTTTTAATTTTTAATTGTTTTTAAAAAATGTAAGTTCAAGTACTGACTTTAGAACAAACAATGCAATAAATACACTGTTCTGTGAATAATGAATTAATTTGCAAGCAGCAAATATAATCATCTATATAGCGACATTTGACCCCCACCCCCCCGCTGTGGATACCTAAATCCACAGATTGGGACCATACCGACATGAAACAGATTTTTTTGCAAACTTGGGGTACTTTCCAGGTTTTCAAAAAATTCTGAAAAGTTAAGAAAAACAAATATGGGAGGTTAAATTCTCCTATTTTAAAGAAGTGCGCAGGTGCAGACAACGCACTTACCAGTTGAATTGGTGACTGCTGCCAAAGCAATCCACTTGGGGCCCGGCTGCCATATTGGAGGATGTGGGGGCTGCTCTGGGCCCCGCTGCCATGGCAGCAGATGCTGGGAGTGTCTGTGTGCCTGGCCATGGGGGATGCCAGGAGAGGCTACAGGTTTGGCAGCAGCAGATGCCAGGAGAGGCTCCGGGCTCAACTACTACTGGGGAGCACTTTGGGAACCGATCTGGGCCCAGATGCTGCAGCGGAGCACCCTGGGAAATGCTCTGGTCCTGGAGGCAACAGCGATGGTGCCTGGGAGCAGCTCTGAACCCAGAGCAGCTCCCAGCCTCCTCCGTCATGGCAGACAGGACCAGAGTGGATCATAAGGTGGATGGTGGGGCCTGGAGTTGCACTGGGGGTGGGAAAGATGGGAATCCCCCCAAACACAAATCTTGCAGCCCCCCTACTTGTCTATCTCCTAACAGCCAAGTAGGCCAAATCTGAGGATACTTAAATCCAGTGACTGGAACTGTGAATACGCAAGACAGATCTTTCTACAAACCTGAAAAAGGCCCAAGGCTTGCAGAAAAATCTGAAATCTTGTAAAAAAAAGAAGAGTTGGGGGGGGGGTTCAAAAAACCCAAAAATAATTTAAAGGAGCACCTGTAGATTTAAGCAACGAATTCACTCAGCAACTGTTGTTAGGCGACCACAGGTTTCACTTGTTCCATGGAGGGGCTGGGGCTCCTCCTGGGGAAGACCCTGATGCTGCTAGTGGCCGGGCAGTTTGGTGCCCCTCCACCTCTGTTGCACTAGGCGATCACATTAGGGCCACCCCTGAGCGGGGGAAGTGGATAATTCCCACCTTCCCTTTGTCCAGCTGCTGCATATGAGCACTGAAAAGGTCACGCTGGGGGTTTCAGAGCCACAGAAGAGGAGCAGGAAGCAGTCAAAATCTCCCCTTTTTTCCTACTGCTGGCTTCTTGCACCAGAAGTAAAATCAAACTGAATATAGTCTTGAGTTGAACATACCAATTCCTATAACAATTTTCTCAAATTGTGGAAATATATATTTATCCTTATTATGCCTAGCAAACAGCCTGATTAACCTCAGCAAGGCAAACTGTTGCTTAAAGTTGCATTTTATTCTTAGTAGGTGGAAGAGGAGCATCAAACACTCAGCCTCACTATGTCATTTATTGGTAAAGATCTGCAGTATGGACTGTTCCGCTGTTCCAATTCCTAGATTTCGGAGCATGCAACCAAGAGCCAAGCCAAGCCAATTCCCTTTCCCTGACTTGTAACCTGTCAGAGCTGGATTAGGTGGGGTGGGGAGAAAGGAAAGAATAAACGCAGCAGCCCCCTGCAGACAGCAAGGGCTGGATTCCGTCAGCATTACAAGCTGAGCCCACCTATCATGAACTGAAATCGCTTAGCAGACCAACACTCTGATGAAGCTCACATCAACCGATTACAAACAAATGTTCAAGGAAGGAGACTATAAAGAGACATCTGCTGCCACATTTCATAGCCGATTCAGTTCAATTCAACGTGTCATGACTATGAACTAAAGCAGCTGTATCAGACAGTGGCTGCCTGAGAAGTATAAGAGTTAACACTTCAATCTTGAAGTACCTAGTGAACTCCTGAGGCTTGATTTTTTTAAAATTACACACTTTCACTTAAAGCATGTGTTATTTTTGTTGTGAACTGCTTTGAACACATTATAGTTTTTTAAAAATTTAGAACGCTTAGTAAGGTGGTGAAATTAATTTCACTACTGATTGGGAATGGGTTCCTAGAACCACTGCTTGTGTTGAAACATCTTAAAAGAAGGAACCACCGAATGTCTAACCCCCACCACCACCATCAATCACTACTGTGGCTCTCTCCAGAAGTAAGGAACGGGTGCAACTTTCAAGATACAAGCTATTAAATTCACCTTTTCTCTTAACTCATCAACACTGCTGCTTTCCAAAACTACTTCCTGAAAAGGATCCAGCTTCATTTCTGATGGCCTCCACCGTCTTGACAGAACAGCAAGTTGTGACATCGATTTCATCTTTTCTGCTCCTGAAAAATTGATTTCGGGTACTGTAAGTACTTTCAGCGAGACTGTAAGAGATCTATACATGCACAGAATTACTCTCTGCTGAAGTAGAAAAGGAGAGATTAAATGGACTTTGCTCCAGAAAGGGACAGAAGAGGCTGGAGGGGAATCCCATGGAAGACAGCTTCTAAGCAACTATCTCTTAACCACTTCTAAACATTTGTTTGATGGATTTACCTTTACCATTCACTCTGCGAAGGAAGGCAGATATCACACAACGAAAAAGGTATTTATTTTTAAGACGGTGGAGTGGTAGCAGCTTGAGTTTTCCAGTAATCATATTTGCATTTTTAGCCACATCTCAATGAACCAAGCCTGCTTCATTACCTAATTAATTACATTAACAACAGATTGGTCTACAGCTTTCCAATTAAGAAAGAAGCCTGAGTCCCCAAGCTTTTTGAGCCTGACCTTTGGAAATCTAACACTGGATGGTGGGCGCGACCATAAAATGGTGGCCACAAGAGGCAGAGCCAACCGCTAAATCTGAGGGAGTGATATCATGCATAACTCCAATAGTAATACTTCCAACATTTCAGGCAGAAACTTTTTAAAAATAAGCATTGTTTAAAAATATTTTCTTGCATACACGCAGCTTATCTTCAGTCATACATTGAAGATCGTTGTGTTGTGGTGCAGCAGCTACCAAAGCACAGCCCATCAGATCTCCAATGGCCAATCAGAAGCCCTGCTGAGCAAAAGCTAACCCAATTTCTACAAACTCTTGGTGGGAGCCAGGAAAGGAGCCTGCAGGTGCCATGGGACCCACAGGAATCATAATGGGGTACCCTGCTGGAAACCAACACACATACTCTAGACTGGCTCTCTCACAAATCTAACAAATCCATTAAATGTCATTTGAGCTTTCAGAAACCTACTTTGGGCTACTTATTTCCACGAAAACTCAAATGGGTGACAAACATAAGATACTGGAAATCAGCTGGACATTTTCATACTAAGGAACAAAAAACATCTCCATGTATGCACATAGCATGTACATTGTCAAAAATAATTTGTAACACAAAAAAAAATCCAATTTTTGACTTTTTAAATAATGACACTAAAATAACCACATATTACCATCCAGTATTTCTAGGAAGACTTCCCAGTTACTTGAAATATTTATATCTTCTTCATAGACATGATAATCCAGAAACACGGTGCCTGGATTTTTCCAGGTCTTCTTTCTTAGGCGGAATCTATAGAAAGGTTTGCAGAATAGGTAATAGTTTAGTAATTAACATCCACTGGTAATGTTAATCTCTCTACTTTTCTTATTTTATAATGAGGCAAAATACAAAAATGTATGTTTAGGCTGAAGCTACCCAAAAAGTCTGAGCAAAAAGCAGCCATAAACCCATCCATATGCATAACCTTTGTCTGGAGCACCATAGTTGAGTGCCACAGAAGTAATTCCTGCAGTACTTTGTCTCCATTAAATAATGAAAATATTTCCTTTGTGTGTTACAATTGAAAACAGCAGATTGTCAGCAACGTTTATTGTTGATTAATTTAAACCCTAAGACTCAAAACAGGCACCAAGGGCCACTGCCAGATAGCCGATGGTGTATTTTCGCATGTCAGAATATCTGGCTTTATAGACACACTAGTAAGGGAGTATTCTCTCCCACCCCTTTCCCAACTTCGAAAATGTACAATATCAATGGTTTCCCATCTTGTATACATC
Organism: Euleptes europaea; assembly: GCF_029931775.1. Lineage (NCBI taxonomy): Eukaryota > Metazoa > Chordata > Lepidosauria > Squamata > Sphaerodactylidae > Euleptes > Euleptes europaea. The sequence goes on from NC_079317.1 coordinate 82,421,335, forward strand.
TTAACTTGTCATGCAGTAAGCACCTAATTTGGCCTCTTTCTCACAGGCAGGAGAATGAGGAGGCAGAATGGGCTGCACCACTTCAACTGCATGTGAAGGACCAAGTTTTGGAATGCTATTTTATGTTAAAAAAAAAAACCTGGAGACAGAAAGTCCACACAGCAGACCAAGAGGGGCGTAGACTACCCTTGTTGCCCTTGTTTTCTGTTTGCATGGGGTTCTTGTGAGGCTCTTCCCTCTCCAGCCCTGCCCAGGGCCTTTAGCCATCCTGCCGCTCAACAGGGGAGGCTCCCTCAGGCCTCAGAATGGGAAGAGGAGAGGGTTGTGCCATCTTGCTTCTCACCCTTCCCTAGGCCAATGCTCCCTCAGACCTTGGCGCAAAGCCCTCTCATTCCCCCCTGGCCTGTTGCAGGGTTGGTCTTTTTGTGGGTTGGGTATGTCCCCCAGCCTCCCCCAAACCCCTGACTTCTGGTTGTCCTATAGCATGTCAGAGCAGGGCTGGGGTGGTTCCATGCTCTCCCTGTGATAGCCTGCTCCTGCTGCTGGTTCTCCCTCCTCCCCACTGGCTGCCTGGCTGCTTCTCCTAGTGAGGCAGCGCTGCCAAGCCCACCACTGTCTCCTCTGCTGCCGGTTCAGTCCTCTAGGGCCACTGCCAGCTTCAGGGGGTCCAAAGGCAGCTGCTCTTGTGGCCCCTGTTGGTCGCTTTTCCCTCAGGCACAGCTCCAGAGGCTGGGGGTGGCCCGGTGGTGAATCCAGGGCCAGGCTCAGTTCCGTCTACAAAGGTACATTTAAAGCTGGAATCCACCAGCTGCAGTCTGAAGTGCTGCAGTGCATTCTACCACCTCAGTTCCTTGCCACATAATTTTCATGCCTGTGCGAACAGCGCCGAAGACCTAAACATCACTATAATGCTTCTTTACCTGTCGACAGTCAGATCTAGGCCACATTGCTCCCTGAGCTGAGGAAGGAGCTCCTCTTTTGACTGACGCACCGTCATTCCTTTAGCAAACACAGAATCTAGAAGAAACTTGCAGGGCTGTGAATGCAACAGATTTAAAATACTATTCATACCAGTAATCAGATCTTTCAGAAAACAAAAGGATTATTTCTTTTTCATACACAGCAGGATGAAATCTGGGATCAAGAAGTGGAGCCTTGAGTCTAGTTCTGTAACATGTAATAAAGTTACTTACAGTGCAGTCCTAAGCAGAGTTATACCCTTCCAAGCCACTGACTTCCATATACTTAGAAGAGTAACTCAGCATATTACTGTATCATTACTGCCTCAGCATTATCAGGGCATGCATTTCCAAATCCACCAAGCACAAGCAAAAGAATGTGGAATGGGGAAATGCAGAATTTTGGGTTTGTTTTACCAAATATTGATATTTGGTGTGTGAGTGTGTGTGTTGGGGGGGGGGAAGACTCAACAAGGGGCTTCCATTCGTCTCTGATTTCATCTCAGGAAAATCAAGAAATGTATCCAATACTGTTCTACAGACACACAAGATTGAATAGAAAAACATCAATTAAAAAAAAAAGATAGCTTTCATTGTGTCTTAACAAAGATAGAGAAATTAGATCACCTTGTAGTTAAGAGATTCCCCCCCACTATTAAAGATATTAGACCAATTTAAAAACAGATGTCAATAGCTTTTAGCGCAAATGCCGTCAATGGAAAGTTTTCTTATAATATTTTTTAGCCTGAAGTTATATGGAAACACATAAACCTAAACACTTCATTAGACACAGACACACCAGCCAAACAAAGTGTTGAAAGTCGACCTTTTAGTACAAGTCAAGTATCCCTTATCCGTAATGATTGGGGTCAGACGTGTTCTGTATTTTGGATCTTTCCGTACTTTGGAATGTTTGCTTGTACATAATGAGATATCTTGGGGATAGCACCCAAGTGTAAACACAAAAATCCATTTTTGTTTTATATACACCTGATACACATAGCCTGAAGGTAATTTTATACAGTATATTTAATAATTTTGTGCATGTGGGGCACCTGCCATTGGCACGACCAGCCTGCACATGTGCCTTTGTGGGCACTCAAAACGTTTTGAATTTTGGATCATTTTGGTATCAGGTTTCTGGATAAAGGATATTCAACCTGTATTGCGGTAAGCTAACAATTAAACTCAGGAGCTTTGCTTACCTCTGGATCATTAACCAAGAGCTGATAAACCTTGACTCTGTATTCCCCCTTCTTCAGTGCTCTCCCAAGCCTAATTGTTATCTGTAAATAAAGGAGGAAGAAATTCTACTAAGAAACAATAATAAACCATAAATTCTCACATCTGATGTTAAATTTGCTTGCAACAGTGAGAATCTTAATTGCTTCGTCCTGGAAAAAAAACAACAACCACTTTTCCAGAGAGGAATGGATGGCTTCAATAAAGGCTAAGTACTTAAGATAAAAGAAATATTTTAGGCAAGAAATGTTTAAAGAATAGTATCCTTTCATTAATAATTGGACATACAGTTTTCATAATGTTCAGAGAGGCATTCTACTTTATGCTTAAGATAGCTTGTAGGTGTGGTAGTTAATACCTAACTGTAAATGTTTGTCTCAATGGTTTAACTGTGATGACAGTATTGTCTATTATTCTTGTATACTTCACTCTTTTTATAATTCTTCCATGTCTTTTGTACATATTTATAAAATAATGTTTAAAATGCATGAATTATTCCAAATGTAGAAAAGAGATATTTTAAAAACACCCTTAATTCGACTATGCTTCAGAATCTCTGACTAAATTTCCCTGTACTGGAATTTGACAGTGTGTTTTTGGTACCCAACGCATGCTTTACTAACCTTATTGTCATCTGAGAAGGACGAAAGGGTCTCATTGAGCCGCACACTTTCGAACTCTTGATTGCTGGCGTAAACTCGAAAGACCTTGAACTGAGAGGATGGAACACCAACAAATGGCTCCAAGTGTTGTTTGAAGGCAGAGAGTGTAATTCTTTTGTCAACGTGAATTAATAACCCTGAACCAGAGAGGACAAACCGTCAGCATGAAAATTAATAATACCCAGTCCCTGTACATTGAATATATATTTGACAGTGTTTACTATGCCACTTGGTCACCTGTGTCGAGAAACCAATGGTTCCTCTGGAAACTGCCACTGATCCATGCTGTCAAGATAGTGCCACGCTGTAACTCTACGCGCGTGCAACTCCTATTCCCTCCTCTAGCCTTACAGAGTTTCTGAATAAGGCGATGAATGAGTAAAGACCCGTCTGTTGGCATAACTTTCTTAGCAGCGTCCTGCTTAACACAGCGTTGCTCTGTGGAGGCTGCACATATTGCTCTTTCGTTGCTGCTGAGCAGGAAAAGCTCCACAGCCAGAGGGAAAGGGATCTAAACAACGAGTATTCTGTAAGCAGTAATTTAGAAGGCTGTACAACTACTGAGGACACCTACATACATCTTTCCCCAAGATCAAATCAATTGACATAGAAAAAGACATATTTAAAGTAAAACGCAAGACAAGTTAGAAAGCAATAGTATGGCATGCATTTTTACTCCAGCCTTTTCTTCAAGGCACAGTCCTTGGAAATGGAGGTGGGGGCTTCCCCAACTAAATTATATCATGCTGTTGGTAATTGAACTCCATAGGGCACTGTGAAGAAATTTAAAAAAAACCCACGCATATGTGTGTGTGTGTGTGTGTAATTGTAAACAGAAGAACATGTATTAGGATGAATTTAAGGTCTTTATGTGTATTAGAAAGCTGAACAATCATGCAAATTTAGGATTTATAAAGCTAACCAATTAGAGGAGGAGAAATAAAGCTGTTGTACTGGTCCCTTGTCCAAGGTAGAGAGGAACTAATCAGATAGCAGGAAGTATGTAGCAATCCTATTGGCACCCTTAGAAAATTTTGATAGGAGCCAATCAAAAGTTCAATTTTTCAATCCCCTTTCAAACTATAAGTATAACTAGCTCAGTCAGCAAAAGGAGGGAGAGCTCTGAAGGACTTCAGAAAACGGGGCAGAGCTGAAGTCTTGCAGCAGAGAATTCCCTCAGAAGGTGGAAGGCACCTGAGAGCTGAGGAAGCTGTAGACCAGGGAGGACGGAATAGCTGTGGAGAGGTAGGCCTCAGCAGCCTGACTACAGCCAGTCTCAAGGCAGCCCACAAAGGTAACTGCTACACTGAAGTCCTGGGAAGGGGAGATTCCCCTCCCTGTGAAAACGCTGGCAGAAAGGGCCTCAGAAGATTGTAAATTGGAATTCATATAGAATAAGAAGACAATTCTCCTGTATCCAGTTTTGCATTTTTCTACTGTTCTTATCAAGTTGCTGTTAAATATTACACAATACAGTTGTTTTGATCTGAGAATAAACTAATTGTTCTTTAACTTGGGAAGCGAGCATCTAAGACCGAACTACGTTAACCAACTCTGAGTAACCTGGCAAGTACATACTTAGCTTAGCAGACAGACGCGCAACAAGCAGGAACCCGCAAGGACTTGCGGGAGGCATCTCATTTCTTCTTCCTCTTCCACTATTTTCTCCTTTCCTGCAAGCCCCCCCACCAAAGCCTCTCCCCTTTCCCTGCTTCCTTCTCTCCTTCTAGGACTGCCAATCTCCAGGTGGGGGCTGGAGAGCTCCTGGATTCCCAACACATCTCCCTACTAATTGAGTCATGCAAGTTGGGTGGTATCAAGTCACTCAGTGGTTGCTGCCAGGCCAAGTGTTGCCAATCTCCAGGTGGAAGCTGGACATTACCTGGAATAATCTGTCCTTGGAGAAAATGGCTGTTTTGGAGGGTGGACTCTATGGCATTAAACTTGACTTAGGCTTCTCCTGTCCCCAAACCCTGCCTCCTCAGACTCTAGCACAAAATATCCAGGAATTTCCCAACCTGGAGCTGGCAACCCCAGCCAGGCCTGGCCCCAAACAGTTCTCCCTCAAAGGCCAAAACAATCCTGGAAAGGGTCCCTGCCTCCTCCCCATGCCTTTGGCGGAGGAAAACCAAGCCTGGAATGTTTGGCTGCCTAGATTTCAGATTTTTGGTCAAGCCTCAAGCATATTTCAGCTTTGTAGAAAGATCTGTCTTGTCCGTTCACGGCTCCAATCACTGGACGTGTGTATCCTAAGATTTGGCCAATTTTGCTATTAGAATATACAAGTGGGGACCCACAAGGAATCTTTTTACAGGGAGGGGGCATCCCATTCCCCCTGCCTTTCTTTCCTCTCTTCTCCCCACCCTCTTTCTTTCACTCATGCCCCCCCTCTCTCTCATATTCTTCCCTGTCACTCACATCTCCCTCACTTTGTCTCCCTCTACTTTGTCTCCCCCACTCCTTGCTCCCTGTCATTCACGCCCCCCCCCTTGCCATCCCCTCAACCTCCCCCTTCTAACCCAAACTCAGACCAACTATCTGGCTCTCAACCTTCCCCTCCCCTGCTTGCCTGCAGCCAGCGGAGGAGCACTGTTTGCTGGGAAGCTATGGGTAGCAATTCTCTGTTGCATCAATGGAAGGGGGCAGTTGGAGGCAGCAGCCGCTCCCCCTCCTTGTTCTCCCCATGCCTGAGATTTGCAGTGAGGGAGTGCAGCTGTAGTGGGTTCTGCTGTGGCTGTCTCATCACCTGAGGGGGGCGACTCACCACACCTGCTTCTCCCCCTTATCCCAATTAAGACTCTTCTTCTCTGCCTGCCTGAAATTTGGCCGAGGAGGAGGAGCAGCAGCAGCTGCTGGCGGTCTCACTGTCTTCCTCCTTGTTGTCTGCAGCTGCCTGGCAGAGTGTGATCGTCTCTCTTTCCCTCCCCGCTACTCCTCGCATGCCTGCCTGCATTTAGAGAACAGTTTTCTGTGCTTGCTCAGTTAACTGTTCTTTGTTTGTTTTTTGTAAATCCCCCTCCTTTTAGTAGCTTTAGGATTTTTCTGCAAGCCTGGAGAAAAGTATATGTTCTGTTAATGTGACCCTGATCCACAGATTCAGATACCTGCAGATGGAGGCCACATGTGGCTATTAGATATATAGATGATTATGACACTGGCTTGGATCTTATAGAATGTAAGGACATTCACAATGTAGTTATTTTCTACTGTCTCCCACTTGTGCCAAAATCTGCAAAACGTTGATGCTAGAGGTTTTGCGGGATGCAGGTGAACAAAAAGCCATGCAGCCTGAAGCAAGGAAGAGAAACCAGGTAATTATCCTCACCAGCATGCAGCTTAGTCCAGCAGCCTTCAAAAATTATTTTGGCTGGTGAACAAATCCCCCTCTTTTGTTATTTGAAGACAACACACATGCTTTGCATGTCTAGAAATTCCGTTCAAGGCTCAGAAAATAAATGGTTTCTCTGGATATGCAGATCTTTATGGAAGAAGTGATGTGTTAGGTAAGTACAATTTTGTTTGAAATTACACATCTTTCTTCCTCTATACGCACATTTTTGTCCATCTCCAGAACCTTCTTCTGCAACATGGGGCTCTGCCTTGAAGTACATATACTGTGTTTCGCCCCGGCTCTTGCCACTTTCGTCGTATTCACTGTCAGTGCCAGAATCTTCTTCAGCTGTATCCCACGTCTCTTTCTTTCCTTCATTTGCTTTAGATCTCCTACTGCTGGTTATGCTGTGTGAGTCAAGACCATTAGCCAAGGGGATGGGAGCATTGTCCACATTGCATAAGGTGTCGCTACTGTGGCTGGAACTAAGAATATCACTGTCCACTGAACTTGTACTCCTGTCATTATTCACCTCAGAATCTGACCGTTCCTCTGACTGGAAATTTTCTGGATCGGAAACTTGAATTTGGTTTTCAAGATCACGGTTTTCTGCTGAAGCTGATGAATCAACCTCATTAGAAGGGGATTCAATGTTTTCAAAGTCACTCGCTTCTGTGCTCTTGCTGCTGTCTCCATTATCCACGTCTTGCTGCTGTTGCTGTAGAGACAAGGTTTTAAGTTTTTCTGTACTCTCCTCTAGGATAGCTTCTACTGATTTCATATTACCTAAAGGTCCTTTTACTCTATGACAGAGTTCATCTACATTGCTGGAATCTCCACTGGCCTTCTGAAAAACTGTCCTTCTAAAGTGTGATCCAGGAGACTGTTCCGGTAATGAAACGTACAGTCTGATCGTATTTGCATGGCGATCCAGAATTTTCCATAAATGGGAATCTGTAAATGCCAACTGTCGATCCTGAGAATCTGAACTTTCAATGAATACCTAAATAAATATATAAAGCAGGAATTCACTATTTTCTACTGTATCACACATGCAAAAAAACCAACTTCTGATTTTAAGAAATTTACCCAAATTATGGAAATATAAATTGTATGTCAATTAAAAATATTCCCATACAAGTCTGAGATCTTAGTCCTAAAAGCTGCTGAAATCCAGAGAATAACCATACTTCTATACTACTTAAATGTATTATTTCAAATTTATCAAATGCATGGTGAGATAAAATAAGTTTTTAAACATCTACTCTTCTTACAATATTAAAGGTAAAAGGTAAAGGTCCCCTGTGCAAGCACCAGGTCATTCCTGACCCATGGGGTGATGTCACATCCTAACGTTTACTAGGCAGACTTTGTTTACGGGGTGGTTTGCCATTGCCTTCCCCAGTCATTTTCCCTTTACTCCTAGCAAGCTGGGAAGTCATTTTACCGACCTCGGAAGGATGGAAAGCTGAGTCAACCTTGAGCCGGCTACCTGAAACCAACTTCCATTGGGATCGAACTCAGGTCGTGAGCAGAGCTTGGACTGCAGTACTGCAGCTTACCACTCTGCGCCACGGGGCTCCTTACAATATTAGCACCTACAAATAACTTCAATATAAAGTAACAGGAAGCCAAAATAGCTTACTTTATTGCTTCTAAAAAAGCCTTCAGCTTTCAGTGTTTTGTTAGCCACGTTGAGAAGGCGCAAATCATTGTAGCAACGTTCCAGCACAACACGCATTGTTTCAGCAGGCAAATGTACAGCCTATAATGGAACAAGGACATATAAAGACACCCTATAAGAAATAGCTTTCTGACACTAACAAGATAGGTCAAGATTATTGAACGTGCACAAACAAAAGGAGGGGGAAACGGGAACGATGCCATAGTAAGGCCAAGCCAGACTGGGCAAAAAGTCAGCTTCATTGCCCGAGTGGCTAGTGAAGATATTACTTTACCTTTGAAATAAGATACTTGAATTCTGTTACAGTCTGATTCAGATAAGCACGGACACTAACAGGAGGAGCCACAGTTTCTTGCTTCAGGTCAACAACATGAACTTTTACCATGACTTCTGTCAGAGTAAGAAAATGAAGACTACACATCAACATATGTTAAATGAAAACAGAAGCACAGGATTAGCGTGATAAAGTTGTAGCAGCTGTTTTCGATCCTAAGGTTACACTGGCAGTGGCAAAATTCATCTCAGTCCTTGTATCCCCTTAAACAACAGATTTAGAATTATGCTGCTCAAGATTTATGAATCAAGGAGCCTCTAAGGGAGAACGGAAAGGATGTAGCAGCTGTTTATCTAACAAGGCATTAAATTGGCTGGTGGCTATTCAAGTACCTTGCAAATGTAAAGCTATAAACAATGATTTAATAGCATGGCTCAGAGGTCCCTTGGAATCAATTACACATGTTTATTGTAGGAATCTGTTGTATTCAATAACAAAGCAGAATTTTTTAAATAAAACTTTAATTACCACCGGGTTTATAACACTGGAAAGCCTGCTCAGGTCGTCTTGTTTCCAGAAGGAGATCAAACATGTAAGTTGATTTGACACCCCCAAGCAAGATTCCCATTGGAGTATCCTCTTCCCCTTCATAAGATCGCTCCAAATAATCATGAAACTCATCATACTTCACGAGACGGCAGCAATCCAGAGGAATGGCTTCTTCCAAATCCATTATCTAAAACAAATGCAGTTATGAAGTCCTCCTTCTGGAAATGCCCAGTTAAAGTCCAATACAACCCAAAAAGTCAATTGAATGTAGAGAAAATAGAGCAGTTTCAAATGCTATCACTTGAACAAAGGTTTATGGCCATTTTAGGTTCTCTTGTTAAGATTTCAGTGTTCCAGAAGGGAGGTTTGCACCCCAACCTCAAGTGGTCTGCAATAGAAGTTCCTAGTTGTAAGGTTGCCAATACTGAAATGAAGGATTCTTTAGTTTAGCACTTCCTGATTAAGAATCACTGGTGCAAGCAGCTGAGGCCATACTGGCAGTGACAAAGTTAGAGTAAAAGAAACATTTAGGGTCACTTCTTAAATGGCAGCAGCTTTTTCTGGTTTAATTAAAAATCATCCCGTGTATTAATGCACATCAACACAAAAGATCATACAAAAATAATGTGGCTAGGATCCAAAGAGCTCCATACATGAGCAGAAATTACAGAGTGACTGAATGTCCTTTTTCCTGACTGCACCCACCCCAATCCATGACTTTCTAGAGATCTGAGGTGGTGAGCCTACAAAAGGAAGGGGGGCTGGAAAGTCTCAGTGTATGCACATAAATACTATTTATAGCATTCTAGGTTCCAACCAACAGATCAACTGCTATTTAGTAAGATTTCTGATATATACAGTACAGTACCTTATAAGCTATCCCTACAGCTTCCTTCAGAGTCTTGTCTTTATGAACTTCTAGCTTATTCTCCATCATTATTTGTTTCATAGGATGCATACAGAATAATTTTATCTGTATAGACAGGAAAAAACGGAACAATATATTTTCAAGTACACGTGATAGCTTTTATCTAAGACCAGTAGAGAAAACAACTACAGTTAAAACTTCATTATACAGCACTCGTGGGGAATGGAGGTTGACTGGTTAATCAAATGCATCGGATACTCAAACTGACTGCTCTGCTCCCTACTGTGAGGAATTTGCAGAAACCAAACTCCACTCCATTGGAATGCCACAGCTATGGTGCCTGAGGGGAGGAGCTTGCCTTCTAGGCAATGCTGGTCAACCAAGAATTCTGGATAACCAAGAGACGGATAACAAATCTTTTGCTGGACATGAAGTTATGGAAATATAGTCTATTCAGAAACTATTTAAGACAATCATGATCAATTCAAAAATTAAAGCGTAAAACACATCACATCCTACCAATACAGGATTTTAAAAATTCATGTTTATCAGGGACTATCCTAAAATTGAAATGCAGCCCAGAAAATTGGTCTGAGGATCTATCTTGCCATTTACACTGGTATCCATTAGGGTCCACAACGATATTACACATAATACCATCCAATGGCCAAAGAACCAGTAGTATAATGCTCTCCTCTGGGTTTTCAAAATACAATTTATATTCTAAAATTAGCACATTAAATGTCCAAATTACAGTTTTGAAGAAAATGTTGCTTTTTATTTCTTGCTTTTCTAAATTTCATATCCTCAAGGGTCCGCAAGTACATTTGCATGAGAGCACTGCACTGGAAGAGATTTCATCCTTCTCTTGAGATCCTTTTCTTGCTGCAACAGTGCCTTGGAAGAAAGGGCTAGGGAGAGTTTCTGCCTTCTCTATGCTTAGGAAAAGATGGGAACTTTCCCTGACTTCAGACATACTCAGAAGCAGTGCAACTTCACTGGGGCCAATGCAGGACTTCAAACAAGATTGCACCTCTCCACAAGGTGGGGGGAGATGGGGGCAGGGTCCCCAGAAGCACAGATGAGGCTAGCTACCAAAGCCAGCTAATGTCTGTGTATCCCTGCGTGTGCTGGTATTAGAGCTTCATCACAGCTGATACTGCAGCTATTAACACAGTTATCCACTACATCTGAGAACAGACACACTATCCCTTAAGAGTGCTACCACTGTAGTGTGCACCTATAAAAGTGCCTATTATGGATGCAAAAGGTGCTTATTCACTTCAATGGCAAAGACAGCTCTGAGGCAATCCAGTGACATGAGAGACACTGCTCACATGGAGAACTGCGTGAGTATATTGGATTGGAACACCAGTCTTGCATTCATCAGTATTTTATAGAGGTTTTCCCTGCCCAAGGACAAATGGAGACTTGATGTACACTTGAAGGTATGAAGCAGTGACTTCAACTATACTTGGCTGCAAAAAAAGGGAGGTGTCAAGGCTCTGCTTTAGGGTTTTTTGGTAGTTTGTATAAGAATATATGAAGTGGAAACATCAACAAATAAGCCAATGTTGTACTATTTTTAAAGTGTAGAAATTCAGAACTCACATAGCAAAGAGCATATTGACTTCAGTAAAAAAAAACACCCCAGAGTAAATTAACTTGCTAAGATAAGAACAAATTATCTTAAAATCAGCTGATGCAGAGATTTAAACACATTTGACTAGCTCAAATGTTCATGCAGCTATTTTTGCTCTTGTTGTATTGAACTATTGTTGTTTTAATGATGTTTTAACTTTGTAATACTGGTCAAGGACCACAATAAATAAATATAATAAAAATAAAAATACTGTAGAAAGACCATAAAAATACAAAATTGTATCTATCAGAGAACACAAAGGCAGGTACCTACAAGCAAGGCTTCTTCCAAGTCAGAATGCCCCAGTGCTGAAAAGCATACTGACATTAATGTTTCTGAACTCTATAGTTAATAATAATTTAGAGTTTTTCTACTTAGAAATCTACTGTACACTGGTAATTTATTAGCATCATGCCAAGTGATAATTTATGCACAAACACCAATCAGTCTTGAGGCTAATTCACCTAAATGTATTCTGCCCATCTACTGTATCAGATCAATACTGTAGTATACCCAAAGCAGCTCTTCATTTTACTCTAAGATGAAATTATATTGAGCCGACAACATATGCTAGGACATACCTTGCAAGTATTGCGCTCTATTTCACGCTGTCTCTTTTCCTGTTCTTCTAACTCTTTTTCTTTTTGTACCAGTCTTTTAATGTGATCTGGATAATCATTCACTTCTAGGAACTCTATCGAAGCAAAGATACAAAACGTAAAGATCAGCAGACTTTTTGCAACTTTTCTCAATGCACTGCAATCTCTTTAGGTTGTTACATTTGTACCCTATTCCTCCTCTTTAAAAAAACACACTTCCATCTAAGCATCATGGAGGGACTTTGTTTCAACTGTAGACCTGAATCATGTGCCTTCAAACAGTCTCTGGGCTCAGATTTTCCCTTTTATTTTACTACATGTAATAATTAATTTTATTTATACTTTTTGTATGTGAGTGCTGTCAAGTCACAGCTGACTTATGTTGACCCCACAGGGCAGGGGTGTTGAACTCATTTGTTATGAGGGCCGGATATGTCACTTGGTCGGGCTGGGCCATGTGTACAATAAAATTTAATGCCAGGTACCAGAAATATAAACTTTATAGAAGACACAGGCAAAGCCAATTAATGATATTATTTTTTACTTAAAATACAAACATGCTTAAAACAATAACACTGTTAAGCAGTGTTATGCTTTAAGCATGTTTGTATTTTAAGTAAACAATAATATCATTAATTGGCCGCTCTGAGCCTGACCTTCTGGTTGGGGAGGGCGGGGTAAGAATGTAATGAAATAAATAAATAAATATTAAGTAAAAAATAAAGTAAAAATTAATATTATTAATTGGCTTTGCTTGTGTTTTCTATAAAGTTTGTTTCTCTGGTCCCTGGCATTAAAATTTTTAAAAATTTTAAACTGGGGTGGGGATGGCTGCCTTGGCTGATGAGCCTACTGCCCTCCCCTAGTCCAGAAAGACAGGGAGAGAGAAAGACAGACAGAGAGAGAGAGAGAAGGAGAGAGGAGAGAGAGAGAGAAGGAAAGAGAGAGAAAAAGAGGGAGAGAGAGAGAGAGAAAGGAAGAGGGAGAAAGAGAAAGAAGGAGAAAGAGGAAGAGAAAGTGAGGAGAGAAAGAAGAAGAATGAAAGAGAAGGAGAGAGAGGGAGAGAAAGAGGGACGGGGATGGTAGCTTGCTGGGCTCATGGGGCGCTGCGCCCCGCTTAGCCCAGAACAGGACCGTGGAGGTTTGCCAGCTGGGCGAGCAAGGCTGGAGCAGCCCAGCTTAGCCCACAACGGGATGAGGGAGGGTGGCTGCCTGGGCTCGCGGGGCCATTGCAGCCTCAGGAAGCCCAGATAGGGAGAGGGGAGGGGGGCTGGCTGCCTTGGCTCTGCGGGCCGGAGAAAAGCCCTCCGCAGGCTGCATCTGGCAGTCGGTCACGTTTCACATCCTGCTGTAGGGTTTTCAAGGAAAGAGTTATTCAGAGGTGGTTTGCCAATTTATAGTTTTACATTTGCTTAAAACAAAAATGGGCATGTTTCTATATATGTAAAACATAAGTACAAGTAAACACAAAGGATTCTTCAAATCATTAAGTATTATCCCTCTTTATAATATTTTAATTTTTTGAAATAAAAGGGAAGTATAGTTAATTTTTAAATTGAGCTTTGTCCTGTTTTTTGTGGGAAGTTGTCTGAGCTCAGGTATGAAGGCTGGTGGTTATATAGTAAATTCTGAGGTTATAAGTATCATAAGTGAGTTGTGCACTCTGAATACAAATACTTACTTGCATTTCTTGTTGGATCCTTCAGTCTGTATATAAGCATATATGCATTCGTAGAACTATTGGGGAGATTAAAAAACAGAATTAGCCGCTGTGTCTTGGTTGTTAAAACAGTAAATCTGCATAAAATATCCCAACAAAATGTGCATAACATTGGCCAAACAACGCAAGCACTTTTTAAAACATGAAAGCCCAGTGTCTGTAGCTGACACCAGATGAACCAGTCACTTTTATTTTTCATTCAAAGAGTTTGAAGTTTTTAGAACACAAGTATTCAGGTGGAATAAGTTTGACTTATTAAAGGTAGCTGGGAGCACTACAGATTCTTGGGTAAATTCCCAAATTAGATTACTGAGCAATGAAATCAGGATTTAAAAAAAATTAGGCACTCATCAGGCACAGATATCCAAGCTAAATAAACACTAGGATTAACCTTTCACCTAACAATAAGAACATAATTATATTAATTCAGTAAGGGGGTGAAGTAAAGCTAGTACAACATAACATTAGAAAGTTTCCGAACCTTGCAAAAGCACTGGAATAATACCCTCTGCTTCCAGATGTTCCGCCATAGGTTTTCTTAATGTCTTCATGAGTTATCTGATAAGAAAATGGAAAAAGATCCATTTCTCAAAAACATGCGGTTTCCAAGTAAACCATTTCATTGGCTTATGTGGACTTTTCATGTGGTACTGAAAAATTCACTTTACACAGGTACAATTAGAGCATATATTAGGAGTCTACAGAAGCAATCTGGGCACAAACCTGCTTGTTTTCATTTGGTTTGGGGCTAACTTCGACACATATCCTCCCCCAAGACATGTTCTGCTCCAGAGGTTAGCACGCCAACTGTGCAATGAGTAATGAAGGTCCTCATATATCAATAAACAAACAATGCTAGACCATATGAAATGGCTTACCTTGCTAACATGTTGATCATTGAAGCTGTACCACTGGTCATCATTAAAAGATTTTATACATGCATAATAGTGACCTCCAGCTGCACTTCCCGAATGGACCATAACAGAAAATAGTTCATATAATAAAGAATTCTACAAAAAGCAAACACAATGTATTGTTAATATCAGTTTTTAAAAGAAAAAGCCTATAGTTAAAGGTTTTCATATCATTTGTGTTGAAGTACATAAGCCATTTCCAACTAATTTTCTTTATGATTTGAAAACCATGCAAATCTGTTCAAGCAGTAACAAACAGCCATCTTGTGGCACCTTAAAGACTAATAAAAGTAATTCTAGCATAAACTTTGTGGACTACAGTAGCTTAATGTAGTGCAACAGACACATATCTCTGAAATAACAAAGAAAAAAATTGTGAATAGCAGGGTTAAATGACCATGAAATTAAGGAAGTACACAGTAATACATAATTATGTAAAATCAAATTAAATCAAGAAATGTACAGGGACCATTCATAACAGTAGAAGCTGGCATCCAAATTTTATTAAATTGGATAACACCTATAATAGTGCATGAATCTCCATAAGTTTCAAGGACTTAGACATGAAAGCGAACCAAAGACAGTGACCAAAACAAAGGGCCATCCAGGTTGCCAGGTCTGTGCATTTTTGGCAGAAGACAGAAAGTTCCTAGAGTGCATATAAGTTGAGAAACTCCATTACTTTAACTCTCTTTAATATTCTTCAATGGGATTTGAGAATAGTTGTCTGTAAAACACTGAGAGCTGACTCTCAGCCTCCTGTATGTAGTCAAACTTGTTAATGACAACAACCACTCCTTTGACAATCTCTCTGATTATAATGTTAGAATTGTTTGGGACTATTTATTGCCTTCCATTTCACACCACTGAGACTGCATTATAAGCAATGCTGTTTGGCATGTAGGATCCAGATGTCATCAACCCAAGGAGAATCATTCTCTGTAGCTACTCTAGCATAATGGGACTCCTCACATTTGGAATTTAATACAAACCTGAACATTTATCTGAACACATCAGGGTATTTCCAAATTGCTGCTACTCTGGGCCCTCACTGGGGAGAAAGATGGGGTATAAATGAAGTCAATAAATATATAAATTACCATTTTATCCAGGGCTCATGATCCTTCCTAGGAGCCCGTGGCACAGAGTGGTAAGCTGCAGTACTGCAGTCAAAACTCTGCTCACAACCTGAGTTCTATCCCAAAAGAAGTTGGTTTCAGATAGCCGGCTCAAGGCTGACTCAGCCTTCCATCCTTCTGAGGTCGGTACCCAGTTTGCTGGGGGTAAAGTGTAGATGATTGGGGAAGGCACTGGCAAACCACCCCGTAAACAAAGTCTGCCTAGTAAATGTCAGGATGTGATGTCACCCCATGGGTCATGAATGACCCGGTGCTTGCACAGGGGATTTTTACCTTTTCATGATCCTTCCTAACTTGACATCTGTACATTTCTGTTGCTTCCTATAATCCACCAGTAAATAGCACTGCGTTGCGGTACCCACACTCAAGATGACCAGCAATAAACTATAATTCCTTACACATATTTACAAAAAACAAAAAAAACAGATCTGCATCAATTTTAATTTAACTCAATTATCTGGTCAGCTACTAAATCTACTGGCTTGCGGGGGGAGTGATAAGCCTTCCCCTGCTCAGTGGCATACATCTCTTGCCCAACACTTGTTTATCTCATTAGCACTACATGAAGCTGTCTGCAGGGCACCATACCGTCTTTAGTATTTTTTGTTTGAGTGCTTGGGCCTTGAAGCTCATACAGTATATTTGCCTCTCTTAATTTGCTCGCACATATTATACGCTGGGTGGATCCTATGCATTTCTAAGGCCCTGGTGGAAGTGGCTTTCACCATCCGCCCCTTTCCCCAGCAGCTGCCTGAGTGACCCAAAAATGCAAAGGAAGAGGACAGGGACTCACACATGGACCATGAACCCCAAGCAGCTGCACATTTGAACACTTTAACGAACTGCCGTTTTAGGGGTTGGGAAGGATTATTTTTCAGTAACTTTGGGAATGACATGTGTCATGTTCACATGATGCAACTGAGCTCAATTTTAATTTTTAACATTCTCCTGGAGCCTCTTGCTTTCCACCCATAGCACTGTAAGTTACATTCTTTAAATGCTGGAGGTGTGGCAAATTTATCCGGCCCCAGACTAACAAGCTCTCTGATAACTCGGAGGCGGAGAGGGCAAGGAAACTCCTCATGGATGAAAATCCAAGGGTTACCATATATATTGCTATATATAATCCAAGGATTACCATATATATAAATTTCATGCTGCTGTGACCAAAACTAGGCGCAAATTTCTGGGATGACATGCCTTATTACCTAAGTATACAGTAGTGCCCTCTTAGGATTTTATGTATTTTATACTTTTTGTATTTGTATTTATGTATTTAATATTTTTATATTTGGAATTTCAGTTTTTAATATCGATGATATTTTAGTCAACTGTTCACGATTCTATTCTTTTGCATGTGACTGGCTATGTGCTGTATTAATAAATGACTGACTGAAATGCTGGACATAAGTATTTTGTGGTCCTATTTTCTTCAGTCTTTTTTGTTGACTTAGTGCTGTAAGGTAAGTTTTCAACTGAGATTCTAAATCACCTTGGTTGTCAAAAGCTCACTTACTATATTAACAGTCATTTATATTACATCACATCAGTATGAGGCTCAACTATTCAAACGTGATCAATAAAAATGGTTCCTGATAACAAGCACATCATTATTCTTGCTCCAACACATACTAAGACAGTCATATAAAAGGTACCTTTTCATTGCCAATTTTTGAAATCCTTTCAGCAGTACTGTTACTTTCAAGGCAAATTCCTTCATCCACTCCATCATCATTGGAGAAATCATTGCTCATCTGATCACTGTGACAACTGCCTTCGTTCTCTGCTCCGCTGTCAGTGCAACTCTCTGTTTGTGGAGACTTCTTAAACAAGCCATAAATATTAGGGTTTTTTGTTTTTGTTTTAAAGTATCAACAGCACCCATAAATGTAACAGAGTGCCTGAAATTCTGAATGCACAATGAACACAACACACTCCTCTGCTATATAGCCATAAAGCGCTTTTTATTAAAAAAATGCCTTACCTTCTATCACTAAATACTATGAACGTAAGAACATAAGAAAGGCCCTACTGGATCAGACCAAGGCCCATCAAGTCCAGCAGTCTGTTCACACAGTGGCCAACCAGGTGCCTCTAGGAAGCCCACAAACAAGATGACTGCAGCAGCACCATCCTGCCTGTGTTCCACAGCACCTAACATAATAGGCATGCTCCTCTGATACTAGAGAGAATAGGTACGCAGCATGACTAGTATCCATTTTAACTAATAGCCATGAATACCCCTTTCCTCCATGAATATGTCCACTCCCCTCTTAAAGCCTTCCAAGTTGACCTGATGCATCTCAAGAATAGGTTCAACAAAGCCCTATTTCCCCATCTGGAGCACACAGGCCTATGAGCACTCTGTTCAAGGCCCCATGGCACAGAATGGACACGTGTACCTCGCATTCCCTGAAATGGCCACTCACACTAACAGTGCGTATGGCCATGAAATTCATGCAGGGAGGAAAATATGAGGTTCCTTTTCACATGCACTTGGGCTGGATCTAACCCTTTATTAGTTCAAATGGAACATAACATTTTAAGTGTCAACTTAAAATATTGTCGAAGGCTTTCACGGTCAGAGTTCATTGGTTCTTGTAGGTTATCCGGGCTGTGTAACCGTGGTCTTGGAATTTTCTTTCCTGACGTTTCGCCAGCAACTGTGGCAGGCATCTTCAGAGTAGTAACACTGAAGGACAGTGTCACTGTCCTTCAGTGTTACTACTCTGAAGATGCCTGCCACAGTTGCTGGCGAAATGTCAGGAAAGAAAATTCCAAGACCACGGTTACACAGCCCGGATAACCTACAAGAACCTGTCAACTTAAATATTCACAGTTTTTTATCATCTGACAGTGCAAGCCTACACACAATTGTCCACGTCGTATCTGCTTCCCTGTGAGCATGGCCTTTGCTTTGACTTTCTCCAAGCAAACAGAGCAAGCATGAGACCCGAGGCCAGGAATTTTGGAACTAGCATTGTACACTCAACAAGAAGGTTTTTTTTAACAATTAGGAAATTGCTATTGGTAATCAATTTTAAACCGATTTTATTACACTACTACTGCTAGCAAAATTACATTTAAAAGATGATCATTAAACACATCCTGCTGCATGTTGATCATTACCTCGTCTTCTATATCAATGAATGAGCCCATGTCCAGCTCTTCTGGAAATGTCATTCGGTCATTAAGTTTTATCCTGTGCATGGTGGTATAATCAAAGTCAAATCTCTTTAGCTGCAAGGTAAGTAGATAAGGAAAATGCAAAAACCGCAAGCCCTGGAAAACAAAAACAAAAAGGTCCAATAGGCTATAATGCATTTCAGATATATAAATTCAACCATGTCATATTTCTGTCAGAAGTCGTGCATTCACCTTTCTTGCATCACATTTCTTCTTGCAGCGTTCACAGAAATACTGATTGGGGCCATCAAGGATCTCAGGTTGAATGAACGCATGTAGAGCTTCCTCCTAATTTAAACAAAATAAAACAATGATTTTAGCACTTTATAAAGTCAGATTATGCATGCAATCTGGCACCGCTTGACAAGCAAGTGCTTACTACAAGTGATCTAGATCTCATGAAACCAAGAATCTTGGGTTCTATAAACAAGAGAAACATATTCATAGAATGGTTGGGGAGAAAAATAAATAAAGATTAAGTGAAATCAGTATTCCGTCTTAGGTAAGCCGTCAAATCATGACTAATACATCACTTTTTATAAAGTGCTCGATGGTTCCATCAGGATCAGGTTTTGTTAACAAACTGAGGTGAAATAAGCCTGTTATCTTGCACATCACATTAAGCCATAGTGGCACATTCAGCTGTTTTTTGAACTGGTGTCAGGAAAGTAGATCAGTTTCATGTCCTTACCCTCTCAGTTTAAAGATGGCTTTGTTCCTTCAGGAACAAATGTAACATTAAGCATGGTATATTAAAAAAAGATACAATCCATCCTCCATCTTCCCTGAAGGGTAACCATATCAGCCTGAGATCTCAGGTTTCACTCCTGCATGTGCCTGTGTCTGTGAAAGTCCTATTGTTTATACAGATGCACATTCAGCATATAATGAAACTCTCTCTTGAATTGTATTCTTTAGTGGCTGTGAGTGCTGTTTTATATTCTTCCTGCACAGGTAGATATGTGAGATTAGCATACACGTTAGTGTTGGACTAGAAACGGGGAATCCTAAATTCCCTCCACCATGAAGTTCACCTGCTGACATTTAACCAGATGCTCCTCTCTCAACCTAGCCAACATTATAGGGTGGCTGTGAGGATAAAATGGAGCTTCTGGAGGAAAAGCAGAATAAATATGTAACAACAAATAATAAAAAAGTAATAGATTTGAGTTCTTTGCAGGGAAAGTGTTTGCATTAGCAGGTATGAAATACAGCATAATTTTTTTACTGGTGAGTCCAAAGGACTCTCTGTCTCTCTGTATGATGTGCTGCTCTTGGGCTAGTCTCCTCCATTCCGCCTCCACTAGGAAAGAATTTTACAGCATTTATCCATTGGGCATGATACTATCATTCAACATTCCTGATGTACCTACTATAGTACTGCTCGCACTCAGATGAGGAGGTATCAACTGCTTCTCCATTGGAGTCACTGCCCTGGATTACTTTTTATCCAATTAGGAACATACCCAGATGATCAAAGCCATGCAAAAATATAGGATATGGCTGTTCTGAGTATTTAACTGTTATTCTTCCAAATATAAATCTCTGGGGATGCAAAAAGTGTGAGCTTACAGAAGTTTTCACCCTTTTAAGTGAATTTTCCCATTGAAACTGACAAGGTACTTCTCTGAACTTTGCAGAGTCACTTTCAGATTAAGTATATTCCTAGAAGCTGTGCATTGCCTTTTACGCAATGGAGTATGTCGTCCAGTATTGTTTCTTTTTCTGAAAAGGATGGGGAGGGAATAAGATATTAATTCCCTCTTCACCATGCAGCTAAATTAAACCTGTCCATACATTTTGTTCATTTCTTTATTTAGCAGCATTTACTCAGTCCACATTTCTCAAGGAGACATATTAATTGGATTACATATTAACTGGATATTGCACTTTTGCCTTTTGATTGGGAGTTGTGGGATAACCTTATAAAGGCTAAAATGCAGCAGGGGCATGGTTTGAGCTAATAACATGAATAATCTCTCAGGAAGCCGTAAAATAAGGTTAGAGACTTCTACCTCATTTCTCAGAGAACTGTCCTTTTCCTGCTTCTTTCCACCAGTACTTTCAATAACTTTTTTTTAAAATTAAAAGAACAGTTAAATAAAATAATGAAAAAATTTGCAGGGGAAGGGTTTGTTCATCTATACTTTTAAAAAGTCAGTTGAAACTTAATTAAAATATTCTTTTAACCCAGCTAGCTTGAAAGCTGACTGGGTTCATAGACTCATGAAAGCACTAGAAGCAATGTGTTTACCTCTAAAGGTTAAAACTGAAACACCATTGGCAAAGAAGGTCATTTTTTTAAAAAGCCCTGAAAGTAATGAACAACAATTGTTCCCCCATATCTAAATAAATAAGAGGGGGCTCCACTAGGCCGAAGACTCACCAATTGCAAAATGCTGGTACACAGCTTATAAGATTACTATCTAAAGCATGTTGTTTGATGGATCCCACTTTGGGAGGAAATCAAGGATATGGGAAGGTCTTCAAAAAGCCTCCAATTCATCCCTTCTCCCTCCATTTCTGAGAACTCAGGGAAGCACTAAGAATAAACAGAACAAAGATTTTACAGCCCCTGCTTTTCCACATGACCAAAAATTCTGTTTCTTATCCCTCAGCGGGGATTCTTGACAAAAGGATTTTTTTCTCTAGATCACAATAGATGGCTTAGGGAAAAAATGATAGAACTTCAAAGAGTCTGCAGAGAGAGACGCAGTTAACCCATGCCTCTTAAATCAAGAAAATGACTGAAAATAGTGCAGTCTCCATCATTTTTATTATTTAAATTGTAACCAAATTTCCATTAGGACAGTTACTTAAAGTTATCATTAGAGGGCAGATTTCTGCAAATAGATTTCATACAAGATGAAAAACAATTAACAATCATGCATGTCATCTGTAAAATACAGAACTCAAGGTATCAGATGTGACCTGTAAATATGCCTCTCATGGAACAAATGCTGCTTAAAACTTTTGAAAGTCTGCTCAACATCAATCTATTCCAAAAACAATAGAGTGATGTGTCATTTTCTCAGAATAGTCTAGTCATTATGTGGGAAGCAATTATATATATATGTATGTGCAATACAACATAAACATGTTTACATCTTTCATCAAATAAATGGCATGTGAATGACTGACAAAGTGGTTATGCAAAATTTATGTAAACTCCATGTGATGTGCAAGTCAACAAGGAACCATATACTATTCTATATTTATATGTGAACAAAACAAGAGATGCTCCTATGGATCTTAAAAAACTGAATGAAAAAATCATGAATGGTAATGTATTATTTAATGACTTAATTGCTTACCAAGGAAGTGCTACTGAAAATTATTCCTTTAAGTGACCTTTTGGCAGCTCAGTTTTATAAAATGTGCCAGAATATTTGACCTCTATTTTTCTTAGTACACCACGTTTGATTCTGATTACCCTTACAATTTTTAAATACATAGGTAGTACACATTTTCTGGTGGAATTAATGTTATTTTATCCAAATCACCTATCTCTCAGATGGAACATGGTCTGGGTTCTCAGTATGTTGCGAATCACCATATTACTGCAACATACGTTTTAAGAAGCTAAGTGGTGAATGGGAAAATATTGCATACATTTTAAATGGTTTAAAGTTTTTGCTTTCTTAGTAATTACATCCCACTTGAATAGCCCAAGAAAAGGCTATCAAAATGAGATAACAGCCTCAAATGGACCAACGTAATACTGTGTTTCATTTCACTGTGAAAACTTTTACATTCTCATATCATTAAGTACATCTGGTTTCAACTTTTCAAACTTTTACTACTGCCAATATTTCTGTGTGTAAGATTACAGATAGACCCTTAAGATTACTACCGTAAGCTGTACTATTTATAACGTGCCTTTGCAGGCAACTTGAGGAAACCAGCCTCTGAACTACAATACCAATCAATTACAACAGGAAAATTCAGAGTTCTTATAAATTTCTAATAGAGTGTACTTTTAGAGGCACATCTTCCCCTCCTTGCCTTCCCCACAGCAGTCCTCTGACCCTAGGAAAAAACAATGCTGTGGGTCAGAACAGCCTTGTAAACAAAATGTTACATGGCGCAGGGTATGGCAGCATGGAGGGTGACTCAGGTGAAATTCCCTTCTGATGGCAGAGCAAGCTTTCTGCACAAGCATGACCGAGGGGGCAATTTCACCAGATTCCCTCTCCGTGTGGCGCTGTATTTATGTAGTATGTTTTTACTCCACCTTGCTCTATTTCCAACGCACAGTTCTATCTCCTCTTTCATTTCATCTTCACAACAGCTTGTGAGTTAGGTTAAGCTTAGAATAACTAGGCCAAGGTCACCCAGTGAGTTTCATGGCAAGTGGGGTGTTGAAGCTGGGTCTTAGTCCAATACTCTAAACATTACTCCACACTGGTGTATCTGTGAGACTTCATCGACTTCTAGCACTGGCTTTCCATAGAGCACAGGGACTGCAATGGGAAGAGGAAGGCGGGGAAGATCTCCATCCATGTGCATTCCACACCTTCATACGTGTTCATGGTTTGCAGGGTTTAATCCCAGGTGTTTTAATAGGTATGGTTTCAAAGGCTTATCATAAAACTCCACTAGTTACTATTGTTCAATTTGCCTTTCATAACTTGAAGAAGAAGAGTTGGTGTTTTATACCCCGCTTTTCTCTACCTTTAAGGAGTCTCAAAACAACTTACAATCACCTTCCCTTCTACTCCCCACAATAGGCACCATGCAAGGTAGGCAGGGCTGCAAGAGGTGCGCTGCATTTCTGTTTCCTGGGTCGCAAGCTCTGCAGACCCAGACTACAGCCACTTGTACTCTAAGTTTCTGCTCTCCTGCTTTTTCACCAAAATGGCTCCGAATCTCTGCAAAGTGTAACAGATTCAACATTTAAAGATAAAAATGTATTTTAATTTAGAGAGGAGTCAATCCAGCTGAACCAAAAGCAGGCTTGCCACCTTCTGTCCTGTCTGTCTGACAGCAGTTGCTTAGGTGAGGGAGTAGATATAATACAAAGATATTAACTCAACGGCCTATCAAACGTCAAAAGCAGCCTCAGGTTTCTCTGCAGAGACCCACTGTTATATTTAACTCTGGAACCAGTTAAATATATGTTCTCTGGCCTATGAGTAAACAGATATAATACTTTCTCAATTTTTAAAAAGAATTTATGTAAGACTCAAGTAGTCGTCTGGTTAAGAAGTTCCTTCGTAATGGTATGTGTCTTTCTTTTATTAAAGGCTGCATTTACATATGGACTTCAGGGAATGCAAAGCTACTGCCATCTCAGCATCTGCTAACGATGGTCAAGCTAGGCTTTGATGTGAACCAAATGAAGAGACAGATCTGAATGCTGAAAGGAAAAAATGTCTTCTAGTAATACATGGCAATATAAGCATAAAATCCTAACACTTACCACTAAAGAAATTTTGGTTTGCAAAGTCAATGGTAAGCAATTAGACATATTTTAAGCACAGAAGGGATACCAAAATCTCCCATTTAATGTTAGCAGAAATTTCAAATGTAAAACTTTGAGCACACGACAACAAGCAGCAACAAAAAGTTACATTTTTGCAAATGTTAAACTATTAACTAGTCACTATTTAAACATCCATTACCTATCACATTAAAAAGCAGGGAAATCACTTACCTCTAACTAGAGTTCTTTGAAGGTAGTATCCTCAGACACCCTATCTTGGGAAGTGCCGCCTGTGGCAAGTTACCTCAGAAGGTGACTAGCAAGATCTAAAGAATTCTACATTACCTTCCACGAGACCTATTAGCGCATGTGTTGACCCCAGCATGATTGTTATGACCTCTGAGCCCATACCTCCTTTCCTACGCTCACCTGTGGATCAATGGAGGATACTACCTTCAGAGAATTCCATTTAGTAACAGGCAATGCCCCCCCTTTCTCCAAAAGAAAGTATCCTCCATAGTTCCCAACTGTTGAAAACTAGACAGCTGAAGTTATTTCCTTTTAGGAAGAACCACCTTTGCAATCAATGTAGGAGACAATATCAGACAGCTCAGATAACCAAAGCATCAACACAATTTCCAGGACAAGTGCTCTAGCAGCAATTTGGCACGATGTAAACTATTCTCATTTTCAGAGAGAACAGAAGTAATTAACTATTCTGGATGTAAGAGGTCTGATATCTACACGTTTCCCATATTTAAACATGTGGGAAACACATATATCCTATAACATTTAGCAGAATGCTTACTCCTTGCATCTCAGAGGAAGTTCTTAAGACAGATTTTATTATGCCACTTAAAAAAAAAACGAAGAGAATTTATTCAGCTATTCTCTGCTACCTTATAGGTTTCTACATCAAAACTCCCAGCGGCCATTTAAAACCACAGCGGAAAACAGAAAGGGAAGAGGCAGAACTATATACAATCAATGAATTATGATCAAACCAAAATTAAAATGAATTAGTCTGGTACCAAAAGATACGTAACAATGGCACCAAGGACAAAGGGAGGGCATTCCAAAGCTGGAGGAAAGCCTCTGAGAAGACTGCATCCCTTGTGCTCTCCTGCCTCATATAGGTGGTCTGACATAGGTGGTCTAACATGAAGGCTGCCATGTCCAGGAAGGACTACACAGTGGTAGGCAGTCCTTTAAGTAACCCGCTCATAAGCCACAGAGGTCTTCACGGATCAAAACCAGCACTCTGAATTGAGATCAAACGCAACTAAGCAGTAGGTGAAGATCTTTCAATAATGGAGAGATATGCTGCCTGTAGTCCAGCTAGCAATCTTGCCACTGCATTCTGGCTAAGATTTGGACAGTCTTCAAGGGCAGATCCACACAGAAGACATTAATCAAGCCTAAGAGGTGACAAGTCTGGGTTTCTGTGGCCAGACCATGCTTTTCAAGGGTCTCCAATGATGAACCATCCAAGCTGGATGCAAATATCTCAAATTACGGATGAAACCTGAACATTCATCTCTAGCCCGGGATCTAACTGTACTCCCAAGTTGCAGTAGAAAAGAGTGAGAGTCCAGTAGCACCTTAAAGACTAACCAAATTTCTGGCAGGGTATTAGCTTTCGTGAGCCAGAGCTCACTTCTTCAGGTATCTCTTAAGGTGCTACTGGACTCTTGCTCTTTTCTACTGCTACTGACAGACTAACACGGCTACCCATTGTGATCTATCCCAAGTTGCAAACATGCTTCTTCGGGAGGCTAACGTCAACCAACAGCACCTCAGCCTTATCTGGTTTCAGTTCCAGTACACTAGCCCTCATCCAATATGTTATTGTGGCAGTGGACATTTTGGACCACTATCTTGTCTCATCTGAATCTTATGGTATTTATGTGGTATTTACATACTGGTTGACTCATCAATCCATTACACCAGAAGAAGAAAATTGTCAGCACGTTTCTTTAGTAGCCTCCTTTTATTACAACTGTCAACATGATCAAAAAATTATTGAAGATGTTCTTTATAAGCACCTAGCAGCATATCAATACAAAAGAAATACTGAACTCTAAACACTATCAGGAAGAACACCATGGTACATTATTATCATGAAGTTATTTAAGCTACACTTTTGTTTCTTAAACATGCACTAGTAGGACTCACTGAAGGGTCAAAAATCTTCTAGAACTTGCTAGCTGCTTTACTGCACAAAGACGGAAAACCCAAGATGAAGTATGTAGGAGGATACCTACCTTTTAAGAAAGTTATATTACTGCTGCATTATTGTGTAATTTGTGTTTAGATGCACTAGCATTCAGTTTAATAAGTACACACCACACTTGCAAAAGCTTGGTTGGAGCCATAAGGCCGAATGACCAATGGAATATCAAGGTATGTGTCTATTCTCCAACTTTCATATCCACACTCCAGACATCTTACGTAGTCCTTCAGCTTGCCTTGATAGAGCTGATTTATGAGATCAGCCTAAAATTGAGAGAAATAATGTTATTTTTGCATGGCAAAAAAAAGACTTTAAAAAGTTGGCTTTTTCATTTAGCTTTGTGCAATATACTTTCCTACAACATCTAGCTAATTTATTTATTCTGAATTGTTATAAAAATATTTCAAAGGGACAAGAGAAGTTCAGGATATCTGTGTGTAATCTACTATTAACTTTCTGTTAGTCAATCCATTATCTATGCCCTTTTATAGGACAGAAGGACATTAACTAATCAAAAACTGAATTAAATACATCCCCACTTTTAAAAGATCTGGGCGATTATTCTGGGACATGTCTTATATAGTTCAAGCAAGTAAGAGGATAAAGAATAACATCTCAAAAGGTATGTATCCAACATAGATATTTACCAGTCAGCATAGCAACACACAGATATAGCCATCAATGAGGACTGAGCTAATTTGTCTTTAAAAGTGGTATTTATATCGGTCACAATGCTAGTTCGAATGCATAGAAGGAGAAGTTTAATCTGATTCTATATTGGCTTACTATTCTGCCATCTCTTGGACTGTTCCTGGCAACAGAGGTCAATGTTTTGGTTGCAAAAAGTGGCATATAAGTAGACAGTTCTGCAAAGGAGGAGAGGATGGAGACAAATGCCACCCTTGTCATCCCTTACCCAGAGACAGGCTGTCTGTTATTCTTAAAGTGCATGCACTAAAATCAATGATGCAGAGAGACACAGGCAATATGCAAGACTTAAATAATGAAGTTGAATCTGAGTTCTCTTTAATGTTCCCTAAAAGCAGCTGTCTCTGTCTCTATAATCTCTTCCATGAATCATTATTCCAACACAAATCCCCTTCCCTGCACCAACCACTAAGCCCTGGCAAACGTCCTGTGAAACGAACTACATGGGAGGGAGGAGTTCTTGTTAAAAGAAAACTGAAGAACACAGGTGATGGAAATCCTGCCTTTCCCTCATGGGGCTCCACCATTTTTCTCTCATTGTGGCTTACTTCTGTTAGCAAAGCTTGGTCAAAAGAAAAATGCTACAAACAATGGAATGCAATGAGGTAAGGCACAGAAGGATGCAGAGCATAGCTCTTCTTGCCCATTTTGGTATAAAGACTTTAAATAATCCAAAATGATCTTAATAATTTGAGTTACTTACATTGATTGCTCCTTGGCACAAGCAGCAATTGATAAGGCATTTTGATGTAAAACAAAGTTTTCCATTTATGAGATAAACAATGCTACCTAAACAAAAGCACTTATTAATTGGTTCCTAAAACCAACTGTTTCAGGCATTAACTGTTACTCCTTTTTAATCTACTCCATTACTACATGTACAAAATGTGTTATACCTGTTCTGTTTGTTTCCATTTTTGTTCCAAAGCATCAAACATGACTCTACAAAGTTCCTGTACATCATGCTGCTGCCATGCTGGTAAAATAAAATTGGTATCATTTAGCGAACCAAGAAAAACCTACTTACAGGATTTTGTTAACATAATTCCAAAAGAGCATAATGGAAACATTGTTTCTCTAATTTACTTTTGCTTAGGACCCTGTTGATTTCAGGCGAAATCTTCCATGTCTTTTGCTTGGCTAAAGCCTCTTTCCATACATGCTCATTAACTGTTTAGGCTTTCTAAAAGTGTTGAGCATTTAAAACTGAAACCACCCTGTGGACATTAATAAATACTAAAAATAGCAGCTATATATTCTATTTCTAACACATTTTCTATTTTGGCTCTAATAATATACTTTAGCTCACATTTTAAAGGCAATCACAAAAAATAACAAGTGGTACTGAAATTGATACAAATAACATTTGTTGTTAAGTATAAAATTCACTGTAACATATAAAGATTGTACTATAGAGAGATGGCATATGCTGAGTAGACAGTCCAAATGGAAATATATAATTAACAATCCTATGGGCTGGATCTTATGACTCCATTTATTAACAGGACCCAACACTATGTCTTCTGCTCCAGGGTCCTTCAAGCACTGCAAACAGTTAAAAACAACTCTACAGCAAAAATCGAGCAGTCACGGATCTCTCCTGCTCAGTGAACGAGAACAGATCATCTCAAAGTAGCAACTAAGAAATCTCAAGTAGCTGTTGGGTGTTGCTTGGAAAAAAAAACATTTTAAAGTAGTACCAAGAACTATATACAGAGCTTGCCACACTGACACTTCTTAGAACTTGATTTCCCAATTATGTTAAGCGACTTTTCAGTAAACAAGCAACATGCTAGTGGGCTGATCTGGGTTCTTTATTATGCACATATTCAATAAACGATGTCAGTTTCCATTTATCCCAGCATGATTATCAGCTTAACCAAGCATTTAATTATATGTAGGCACACCTTCGCTACTATCCCATCCAAAGCTTCGTGTAACATCTGTAGTTTCAATTGCTCTCTTTTTGCTTGTCTGCAGCAAAACAAACAGCCTTTGAAGCTGGAAAGGGATGCTTGTCACTGGATCTTCTTCAGATTCCTCAAATTCCCATCTATTTAGAAAAGTAGTCATTTTAGTATCAGAATAACTAATTAACAGTATATTGCTCTAAAAGTTTCTTAGCGCACATTAATTTATTATGTAATAAAGATATGTATGTTAGTCAGTAGTTCTCAAGCTGTGTTTCAGGGAACTGTACTTAGCAGTCTCTCAGTGAAAAGATAAATAATGCACAAAAATCTTCCAGAAAGCTGACATACCACCTCTACCAACTGTTCCCTGAAGTGTAAACCTGTGAGTGAAGTTGGATGTGCTCTAGGGCGTCCTCTTGTTCTGGGAGAATGTCAACAAGCCCCAACAGCCCTGGCCAGCACTAGGTTCCTGTACCCTAAATCATATGCCAAGGTATAGGAACATGTGGTAGACTTGAAGGGCTTCTCTGGGTAGACTAGCAAACATGAAATCCATTCAGTTTGAAGGCCACTAAATTTAAATATTTGTTACAGCCTTGTGCTCAGCCTTGTTGGGGCTGACTTTCAGATAGTCCAACATACAACTGCCTGCTTTCCAAGCCCCTCCAAAAATGTCCACCTGATACTCTAAAAGACAAGTGGCTCTTTCCAGTGTCCCAATGCACCTGGGGCAGGGCAAACTGCTTAAAGCATTTGGAAACTCCCCTGAATTGCAACCTTCCCTTGTAAAATACAGCTCCAGGGAAGTTCTGGGTATCTCTAAGGCATACTCTTGGAGCCAAGCTTAAAATGACAATGGCCACGGGTCATGTAGTGCTTTATAAAAATGACAATGGCCACCCGAGGCTGCCGGTGCCATTTTAGAAGCAGTTGTAGTTCTTTACAAATAGTCACGAGATTCCAATCCAGACTGGATCCACAATGGCCATAGGAGCTCTTGTTCTCCCTCCCCCATGCCTTGTTGAGTGCCTGAGGCAGCCATGGGGGCTGTTTCTGCACCTGAAAAGGCATGGGAGGGGACGACGCAAGGTCTCCTAGGGCCACTACGCCACATACCCAATACAGATAGGGGCCTCGCAGCAATTTTTAAAGAACGACAACTGCTTCTAAAATGGAATCAGTAGCCTTGGAGTGAACGGAGCCTTGTTACTCACCGTGAGGGCTCCTTCTGTTCTGGGGTCGAAGGGCATCTCGCTGACTTGGGGGTATTACCATCACGTGCCCAGGGAGGCAGGACCAAAAACTTAACTTCCTGTCTTCCTGGGCAGGAAGCCCAGTTTTTGGACTCGCCGAGCTAAAGGAGACAGGTTAAGTGCAGAACAGCAAACACAACAACGAAACACAACAGGGTAACCGGTATTGTCAATGGACAATAATTAACCACGTGTAACGATCAGTAAGAGGCTCCGATACATATAAGAAGGAAAAACTGGCAAATGTGAGTAGAGGCCTGAGTTAAGTATCCGCCTTGGAGGATTCCACGTGTTGTGGCCGCCCACGTCAGATTGACAAATAAGTCTTGGATTAGTTTAACATTGGGCGGGCGAGATGCCCTTCGACCCCAGAACAGAAGGAGCCCTCACGGTGAGTAAACAAGGCTCCATTCTCGTTCTGGGGGAAGGGCATCTCGCTGACTTGTGAGATCTCCAAGAGCTAGATCACCTGGGAGGTGATCCAAGACGTGCTGCAGAACCCTCCTACCGAAGGCTGCGTCAGCAGCGGCCATGGAATCAATTTTGTAGTGCTTTATAGAGGTGGATACCGTGGACCAGGTGGTCGCCCAGCAGCTCTCTTCCAGGGGGCCTGTTTTTCGAATGCCGCTGATGTGGCTGCACTGCGAACTGAATGAGTAGTGATGCCCGCCGGAATTGGGATTTTGCTAGCCCTATATGCTTCTGTGATGCACTGTCTTACAGCATAGCTTAGCGAGGACCTAGACATCTTCTGTCCCCTGGATGGGTTGGTCAAGGATATGAACAATGCATCGGAACGCCTGATAGTTTCTGTACATTTGAGGTATACTTTGAGGGTCCTACGCAGGTCTAGATGGTGCCATTCCTTTTCTTTGGGATGGCTAGGATTGGGACAGAAGGACGGCAGATGTATCTCCTGATTACGGTGGAACATGGAATTCACCTTTGGGATAAAGGTGGGGTCCGGTCTAAGGACCACCTTGTCCCTGTGGAAGATGCAAAAGCCCTCCCGAGTTGATAGGGCCCTTAGTTCAGAGACATGGCAAGCAGAGGTGACCGCCGTTAAGAAGATGGTCTTCATCCTCAACACCTTTAAGGGAATCTCCCTGATGGATTCGAAGGGGGGGGGCTGGTAAGAGCTGTGAGCACCACGTTGAGTCGCCAAGAGGGGAAGCGATGTACTGTTGGAGGATTTAATTGAACTACCCCTTTTAAGAAGGCCAGAATGTGTGGGTGCCTGGATATGGGAAGGCTGCCTGCCGTAGAAAATACAGTAGACAGAGCCGCTACCTGTCTGCGTAAGGTAGCTGCCTTCAGACCCTGTTCCACCCCATCCTGTAGGAAGCCTAAAATCCTAAGAATGCCCGGGGAAAGAGGATCTACGTGTTTTTGCCTACACCACAACACGAAGACTTTCCAGGAGGTGTTATAGATCCTCCTGGTAAATTAAGAACTCCCTTGATGTGTTCTGCTGACAGGGATGCTATGTGTGTCTCTGCTCATGAAAGGATAATCTGGGCCTCCTGGTATAGTCTGGAGGACCGCGATCCCCCCTGCTTGTTTAGATGTACTTTGGCAGACACATTGTCCGTGCGAATTAGTACGTGCCTGTGAAGGATGATGTCATGGAACTGTAGTAGAGCCAGACGGATGGCTGTGAGCTCCAGATTTATGTGTAACTTTTTCTCCTTCGCTGACCAGATGCCCTGAGCCATGTGGTTCAGACAGGTCTCCCCCCACCCTTCTAGGCTGGCATCCGTATGGATCTGAATTTGATCCTCTATGACAAACTGTACCCCTTTGCAGAGGTTGTTGCGGCTGCACTACCATAGGAGGCTGTGCCTGAACTCGTGAGGTAGTGCGATAGTTTTGTCCCTGCTCGGAGTAATGAGGAATTGATACGGTTGTAGGAGCAGCTGAAGCGGTCTCGAGTAAAATCTGGCCCAGGGGACAGAGCTTAAGCAGGCCACCATCAGACCCAGTAGTTTGGCAAGAAACATGATCCTGGCCTGTTTGGACCTGACTGTGGTCTGAACCAAGGATCTGATCTTTGTGATCCTGTCTGGAGGAAGCAGTACTAGGTTCTTGCGTGTGTCCAGGATTACCCCTAGGTGTTGCAATCTTTAAGTAGGGGTCAGGTGGCTTTTCTCCAGGTTCACCAGGAACCCGTGATCCACCAAGACCTTGACGACCCTGTCTGTATGTGTCCTGGCCTCTTCCTCGGACCTGTTGTCCAGATATGGGAAGATCTTGATCCCCTCCTGCCTGAGCAAGACCACCAGTGTCACCAAGATCTTGGTGAAGACACGTGGTGCCGACGCCAGACCAAAAGGGAGGGCTCTGAACTGGTAGTGTTTCCCTGCATATGCAAATCTGAGAAACCTGCGATGTGTAGGATGTATGGGAACATGGAGATATGCTTCCCTTAAGTCTAAGGAGGTCATGTAATAACCTATCTGCAGGGCCTCTATGATAGATTTCAGAGTCTCCACTCAGAACTTCCTGTATCGGACAAATTTGTTTAGGTGTTTCAGGTCTAATATAGCTCTCCAGTCCCCATTTTTCTTGGGGACTGTGAAGAAGGTGGAATAAATTCCCAGGCCCGTCTCTTTTAGAGGTACTGGCTCTATTGCTTGTATCTGGGTTAAGTGTAGAATGGCATCTAAGGTTCTTGTGTGCTTTTCCCTGTTCAGGGGTCTGGGAGAGCTTATGAACTTGTCCCTTGGGGAGAAGGTTAGCTGTATTAGGTAGCCTGATGAAACTACCTGGGAAACCCAGGCATCTGTGTAAGGCCGTTCCCACTTTTGATGGAACTGAAGTAGTCTCCCCCCCCACTGCCGGTGACCTGGCGTCACTGTTTTGGGTTTTTGGAGAACTTATCTCCCTTGTTGCCACTGAATTGCTGCTCCCTGATGGGGGATGAAAAAACATATTCCCTCCTCTGTGAAAGGAGCCCCTGTCATTATTCCAGGAACCCCTTTGCTGATCAGGTCTGTAGCGTGCGAGGGAGTGAGAAGATCTAAAGTTGGGGAAGGAAGGGGATGGTCTCCCTTCCTTCCTATAGGATTTGTGTAGGACCTTTTTCTTGTCTTTGTTTTCTACTAGAATCCTCTCTAGTCTATCTCCAAATAGTTTACCTCCTGTAAAGGGGTAGGACAAGGTAAGTGATTTAGTCTTGAATTTGTTTTGCCATGGGCTATGTTGGATGATGTTGCCCTGGCCGCAAAGGACATGGCATCCAAAGATGCATCTGCCATAAAGGCAGCGGCCTCAAGAAGTCTGCCAAGCCCTTCCGAAATTTTATGGTTCTCAGCCGGGTATAGATGGATAATTTTCCTGAGCCATACAATGGAAGCTCTGGCCATTATGGAAGTGGCAGCTGAAGTCTGAATGGCCAGAGGGGAAGCCTCGTAACTTTTTTGACAGAATTTCGGCTTTTCTATCCATGGGATCCTTAATAGTCCCCATTCCATCCTCAGCAGGCAGATCGGGTGAGTGAACTGCTGCCACCGGAGCATCTACCAGAGGGAGCTGAAAGAGAATCATGGCCTGCAGCACCATGGTATAGAGCCTTTTGATGTTAGCAGAAAATTGCCTGTTAGCTAATGGCTTGTTGAACTCTGTCTGTACTTGGGTCTCAAAGAATTCTGGGAATGGTATGTCACAGGATTGAGGTTTGGAGACGGGGAAAAACACTTTGGCTCCCTTTTTTCTGGATTTAGGTTTGGATTCCTTATCTGGATCAGGATCCCCTTTAAGGTCTAGGGCCAATAGGGCTTTACTCAATAACCCCTGGAAGTCCTCAGCTGAGAACAATCGGGCTGTTGTTCCTCCAAAATGATGGGGTTCTCTTCGTCAGAGCCGTATTCCCCTTCTTCTCTGCTCTCCTCCTCAGACTCTGCTGCCCCAGAGAAGCAATCATCCTGTAACTGACAGGCCTGTTCCTTAAAAGGGACTTTCAAGGCTGCCTTGGTGTGCCAGTGGTGTGCCAGTGGGGCCCAGGCTGTTCCCCGTCTTTGACTGTCCCCACCACCCGAGAGGCCAGGTTGGGGGCGAGGGAAGGAGGCTAATGAAGGGTTAACTTTGGCCCTCTGGAGGAGAGGAGAAAGGGAGTCTGTAAAGGCTTGCATCATTTGGGCTTGTTTATCTAAAACGCCATTAAAAATATCAAACATTTTCCACCGAGAGAGGTTGAAGAGTGGAATCAGTAAGAGAGGTGTCTTCCCTCTGAGTGCTCTGGGGCCTCCCGGCTGGAACTGCCACCTCCTCTCGCAGCGCGCCGCTTTTCACGCCTTTTTTAGATGGCTCATTAGAGTGTGCCTTCGCCCTGGGCCCGACACCACAACAGCGGCCGTTGGAGCCTTCCCGGCGACCTCGCCCTGTTGAAGCAACGAGGGCTATGTCGCAGTCCTCCTCAGAAAGGAGGTCTGAATCAGAGTCTCTCCTGTCGTCCGTCATCTTGCCCAACAGGGCGAAGTGAGGAGGGGGGGGAGGGGGATGAGGCACAGAAGGAGAGAGATTGAGGAGATAAATAAGGATGAGCTGCAGCTGCAAACAGAAGGGTTTGGGAAGGAGGCTTAAGGTAGACTGAAAAGGGAAGATGAACACCAGAAAAATT
The DNA here is from genome assembly GCF_029931775.1 of Euleptes europaea. Taxonomy (NCBI): domain Eukaryota; kingdom Metazoa; phylum Chordata; class Lepidosauria; order Squamata; family Sphaerodactylidae; genus Euleptes; species Euleptes europaea. Next base: position 82,456,254 of record NC_079317.1, read on the forward strand.
TAGGAAAGGTTTTGCAGTCAGCTCGGAGCCGTACAACGAAGCTGCCACCCTAAACGAGGCAGGACGGAAACTGGGCTTCCCTCCCAGGGAGACAGGAAGTTAAGTTTTTGGTCCTGCCTCCCTGGGCACGTGATGGTAATACCCACAAGTCAGCGAGATGCCCTTCCCCCAGAACGAGAACCTGTGGCCACTCTCCGTTTAATTTAGTTCTCAGTTTAGGCAGGGTAACAGTTAAGTCCATCAGATATAGCCTATTACTGTTTTAACAGTGTGCACACTGTATGCTATGCCACTAACAGTGCATTCCTTAATGGGGGACGAATGCTCTTAGGAGCCGGCATGACCCCTACGCTGTGCAAACTGGCAAAGATGCCGGCGTAGTGCCATTTACGCCACGCCCCGGACAGCAGCTGCAGCGTGGGGTTCAGGCGCTGGTGGGTTTGCCCACCAGTGTTCTCTTGGTGCAAGTCCCCATGCCAGCATCCTGGGAGGCATTCCTGGGGCAGAGCTACCATTAGGCAGCTTCCAAACCCCTTTCGCCCTGGGAACACCTCCCAGGATGGCGGGGGTTCTGTGCCATCTTTTCATGTGTTGCAGGCCCACTTTCCTCTATGGGAAAAAAAGCCTTTTTTTCCTTGTTTTATTTTGGAAAAAAGGCTCCCCCCACCCTCCGCAGCAGCCAGGAAGCCTCTGAGGAGGCTTCTCAGCTGCACTGCCCTGGCTGTCGTGGTTTGCCCCCCCCCTTCAAGAATGCATTGTAAATGCTCTGCAGTATGCAGAAGATCCACAACAGCTAGACAAGGGTTCTTCCTGAAGGGAGGCTTAAAAATCATGGCAACAGCACAGCACAAATCCTTGCCAACAACTTGGAGGGTATCTGGAAATTTGCAAACCTACTGGAAGGAAGGTGAAAATGCTTGAGCAAAACATCCTAAATGCAGAACATTTTTGCTATGAGTGACACCTGGAATATATGACACTCAAATGAGTGTTCCCATGAATGTGCTTAACAGTTCTGTGTTAAAACAGATGCTACGTTCTCTTTTCTGTCACTCTCATTTTTTTAATTGTGTATCATCAACTGCACTCTGTCCTTCCTATTCAGTAAAACACTTGAATATAGTAGATCTATAATTTACTTGGCAACGGGGGGGGGGGGGAGAGAAACCAGTGTGAATACCATGGGTAAAGTTTACCAAATATACCCGTAAGCAGCTTAAATCAGATGGAATATTCATATGGCTAGAAAGCCATCAAGGATCTCTGAGACTTTTTTTACCCAAGATATCTTTGAAATATTGATCACCAAACTAGATGATACATTCAGATATCTGTGAATGTATTTGTCTGTTGCCTCTGTAAATAGTAAAATTCAAATGGTTTCAAGTCAGAATTAAACAAAAAATTCTGCAGAAAACTAAAAAAACCCACACATTTGAATAAGGAAAAAACTTACCCTATACACATGAAGGTTTCCAATATCATTTTTCTCCTCTAATATTCGGTCACAATTATTAATAAGCTTTCTATGCATTTCTAAAACTCTCATAAGTTTATACACTTTCTCACAAACATGTTAGAGGTGCAGAGTACAAAAAAATATTTATGGCATCATCAAAAATTCACTGTAATGTACTTACTTATACAATGCATTTCTAAATTCTGGTGTCATGAAAAGGGTTTGGAGAAGGCTGTTCAAATAGCAGGTCATTGCTTGATTTACTAGACCCACATATCCTAAAAAAAAAAAAAAAGTTTAATGTTTGATTAGTAGTTGATCATGTTCCCCAAAGTGAACTAAAAATGGATGGGGGGCGGGACATGCTAGGCAGTTTGACTAGATTAGAAAGATTAGAATGAGAGAATAGAAAGAGAGACTTCTGAATTACAACTAATATTAAGCTCAAAACCATGCATTCTCTGGGACTGAATAGGGACCTGGGAATCCTGTCTCATTACCAATGCTGATTTCTCCATGCCTACTACCCTCTGCATATCACACCTGATGCAATCACGCCTGCTAATGTCATTTACTTGCTTTTTTCATTTACATGCTATTGCCATTGGGTACTTAAGGATAGATGGACTCACATTCTAGCTGTATCTGAAGAAGTTGTGACTCACAAAAGCTCACACCCTGCCAGAAATTTTGTTAGTCTTCAAGGTGCTACTGGACTCTTGCCCTTTTCTACTGCTACAGACAGACTAACACGGCTACCCATCATGATTTATCTCCAAAAATATATATTGAGTGGCATATGGAACATACAACTGGGGCTTTCCCATACAGCAAGCAGGGAACCATTACAATAAACTCTAATCTTTACTACGACTTCCTCTACTCAGAGCAAATTCCAATGGTTCACTAGATTCTGAACATTAAAAAAAAATACATGTTCTTGAAGTTTCCAGACTGGGAAATTTGACTATTTATGTTGACTTTTACAAAGCCCATTTCAAACTTCCTTCTACGATGACAAATGCCAGTGAGTTCTAGAACAGCAAGGATGTGTATGAACCAAAAGCTTAAAGACCACTTCACTGTGCATACAGATAAGAGAGTGTGAGGACTTAAACAGGTCCTCAGTATCTGATATCATTTTGCCTGCAAACACATAGTCACAGCAGCTGTTCTAGATGCACACTCTCCTACCAATACATAATTTCTTTTTAACAAGGATTAAGTTAAAACATTTCAATTTGGAAGGATTTCAGAGGGGAGTGGACATGTTCATGGAGTAGAGGGCTATTCATGGCTACTAGTAAAAGTGGATGCTAATGAATACCTATTCTCTCCAGGATCAGAGAAGCATGCCTATTATATTAGGTGCTGTGGAACAAAGGCAGGATAATGCTGCTGCAGTTGTCTTATTTGTGGGCTTCCTAGAGGCACCTGGTTGGCCACTGTGTGAATGGACTGCTGGACTTGATAGACCTTGGTTTGATCCAACATGGCCTTTCTTATGTTCTGTTCGCAATAGCTTTTATACAGTGAAAAATAATAAACAAGCCATCCTACCTGTTTCTGATTTACTCAGAACGGATGAATAGGAATAGTTCTGACTGACATAATCATTGGAACATCCAACTGAACCTTCTCGTGGTAGGGGACCTATAAATCGGTCTTGATTGCGATCATGTTCTCCACTGGACTCTTCCTAAAAAATTGGTTACATTAGTTAGTGCACTTTTAAGGACAGAGGTATTGCATATCCTTCAATCCAGCTATCTTAAAGAAGATATCCAAACATCCATAAGACTAAACACTTCATAAGTCTTCAGGCAAATACCACCCAGTGAGATGTGACCAATTATAGGGGCGAGAATGGGAAACACCTGCCTGTAGATCAGAAGTACATAAAAACTGAATGAAACACTAGCCAGATGGTAAAGAACACTATAATGATGATGATGCCCTTAAGTCAGGGTGGGACAAGGATGTCTTCTATACCTCTGAGCAGAAAGAACAATGACAATACTGCATTCTCTCTTAGAAGAGGGGAGCATCCTTCACTGATTGGATGTCCAAAAGCTGTACTGCCATCCAGAGCGGGCAGAATGCCAACTGAGAAGAGTTTAAGCACCTAAGTTGACTTTATTACACCTGAAAAATGTAGATCAGATGTGTACCTGCCTTTAAAATGACTGGGATACAAGCCTTGGTGTTGTATGTCACAGACATAGCTGGACTTCTGATGAAATGTGCCAAAAGACTCTCCAAAGTAGAGATGTAAACATTTACACACCTAAATGATAAGGATTTGTTAACCATTTATATTTTTACGCAAGTGTTTCAGTCACCATCACCCCCATGTGGTGCCCAAGGAAGTGGGGAGGGCCAGTGCCCAGTAGGGTATCATTGAGGGAATTCCAAACGAAACAAAAACAGTCTTCACCTGCTGGTGGAAGATGGCAACAGAAGAGGACAGAGAAACATCTCCCCAGTGAGAGAGTTCCAGAGCTTTGATGCCATGACTGAGAATGCTCTCTCCTGGGCTGCCACTCACCTAATCTCAGAAGGTGGGGGCAACTGCATCAAGACCCTCCAAAGAGGACTGTAGTGGTCAGGTGGGTTCATATGGGAGTAGGCAGTCCTTCAGCTATGACGGTACCAAACAATATAGGGCTTTGAAGGTCAACACCAACACCTTGAATTGTGCCCAGAAACAAATTGGGAGCCAGTGTAGATGGGCCCAGTGATAGGGTCCCTATGGCCCACTTCAGTCAATATCCTAGCTGCAGTGTTCTATACCAACTGAAGTTTTCGAACATTTCTCAAGGGCAGCCCCCTGTAGAGCACAATGCGGTAATCTAATCTTGTTGTAAGCAGGGCATGCACCACAGTAGCTATTCTGCCCAGGAAAGGCTATAGCTAGCTAACCAGTTGAAGCTGGTAAAAGGCACTCCTGGCCACAGCTGTCACCTGCTTATCCAGCAACAAGAGCAGCCACAGACTACAGACCTGTCCCTTCAAGGGGAGTGCAAACCCATCCAGAATGGATGACACTTTAAATCCCAGCTCAGACCTTCTGCCCACCAGTAGAATTTCCATCTTGCCAGGATTAAGCTTCACTTTATTAGCCTGCATCCACTCAAACATTGACTCCAGGCACTGGTTCAGGGTTTCTACAGCCTCCCTGGGATCAGCTGGAAGTGTGAGATAAGAGCTGAGTGTCATCCGTATATTGGTGACAACTCGTGGTTGCATGTAGATGTTAAACACCATAGGGGACAAGATGGGACCTTGCAGGATCCCCACAGGTCAAAGGCCAAGGGCCTGAGCAGCCCTTCCCCAGCTCTACTTACTGAAACCTACCAGCCACGTTGGACCAGAACCACCGCAGAACGGTGCCTCCCAATCCAAGCCAAGACTGGTAGTTCAGAAGGAAAGTGTGACTGATGGTATCGAAAGCCACTTAGAGGTCCAAGACAATCAACGGAGTCGTACTCCCTCTGTCCATCTCCTGGCATAAATCATCCATCATATACTCACATGGAGTGAAATGGCTGGTTAGCCCAGAGCAGAAAACGGAAAACAGGCTACACACAGATAAGGTAGGGGGTTTCTACATACTTGGAAGACTCTATAAACATGCATAAAATATGACTCTGTAAATTAACTGAAGAGGGGGCCAAACAGCCTGATGAAGACTAAATAAGCACCAAGACCATATTATATTAGGAGCAGACATGAGTTAAAGGGGGGGAGGAAGGAGAGGTGTTAGTCACTGTAAGCTGAGTGGGAAATTTGGGGGAATGGGGCTTCCAAATTGTGTCCCCCCCACCCAGTTTTTAATCTTTTTATCTATATATATGCACAGGTACTAGTACCTATGATCCTTTTTACCTCCCATGTTTAGAAGGATTTGTTTGCAATACACAAGCATTGCAACACTGTTTGGCACAAATAACCGAATTAAAGGAAAATAAAAACAAGATGACGTGATAATTTCAAAAATTTTCTTACCAATACTACTTGAGGTTGTTCTCCATCTTTATCTGTTAGATGCAGAAAATTCTTTTTCCCAGGCTCAAAACCAGAATCAACAACGGATTTATCACTAGACTGATTCAATAGTGTCTATAACAAACAAATATCATTTTTGTGTTAACAAATTTAATCTTAGGAAAAGTGGCATAAAACATCTTTAATAAGTAATAAGTCTCCATTCCATTCAACCTGTTGACTGGAAAAGATGTACTGTCAGAAATAAGATTTTTTTACCTTCTGAATATTCTATGGTTCATATATATAATGCTCAACATAAGAAAAAATACATTAGAAATCTGTTTAAGAAATTAAGGTGAGATTCAGTCCAGAGAAATCCTTGCATGAGCAGAAGAAACTTCTGCTTGTGTAAAGGAGATCCCCAATTTCTACAAACTTTCCACTGGAGTTGCAACTCCCCTCCCCCAATCTCATGCTGTTCAATTTTCAGGTGGCACAGGGACCACCATGGATACAGCTGGAAACAAGGAGTGGGGTTTGCTTGAGGCTCTTTGATAATTATAAATCCAGCCTCAATTGAAGCACCATTATAATCCCATGAAAGCTGTATGTCAGAAACAGAGATCCTGACAATGGAACTAAGAAATAGATTAAATGTTTAAGTGCTAATGAATAGCACAGGCTATTAAAGGAATTCTCAAAACTTGTGGGGTCTGCACACATATCCAAGATTTTGATAAAAGGCCTCCTCATAAAATGGCTGTCGTGAGGGGGCACTTCAGTATTTTTTTTTCTGGAGGCATGGTGAATCTCTGTGTGTGTGTCTGTGTGTGTGTAAAGTGCTGTCAAGTCACAGCCGACTTATGGCGACCCCTTTTGGGGGTTTTCATGGCAAGACACTAATAGGTGGTTTGCCAGTGCCTTCCTCTGCACAGCAACCCTGGTATTCCTTGGTGGTCTCCCATCCAAATACTAACCAGGGCTGACCCTGCTTAGCTTCTGAGATCTGACGAGACCCACCATTTATTTATATTTGAGCTTACATGCAGAGGAGCATGGGTGTTGGGTTTTTCCTAATCCCCTTCTTGATTCATACTTTTCAAATAAAGCTTCATTTGACTGAAGTGTTCAGAAAGAAAATGGAAGTTTACAATGTGGAAGAGGAGCAGCGGAAAAGCAGGCCCCGGGGAACACATTGATGGGCACCATGTTGTGTATTATTGAGTTAAACTGATGAGTGTAATATCTAAAGCAGAACAAGATCTTCATAAGAACAATGTATGTCTGTATTAACTCCCACTTCAAACTACAGATCCTAATGTCACACCTCACCCCCATGCTTTTCCTGAAGATGTCCTGATTCCCATAAACTACTTTTTGACAGAGACACGATAGTTCTACCGGATCTAACCCTATACTTCAGGGGATCATTCCATAACTGCACAATCCTAACAGGGGGGTGGGGGTGGTCATCCATGGCTGGAGACAGTGCAGTCACATCACCTCTTGAGCAGCTTGCTGCCAGGTGCAGCAAATAAAAAATATGCGATTAGAGAAGAAGAAGAGTTGGTTTTTATATGCCGACTTTTCCTACCACTTAAGGAAGAATCAAACCGGCTTACAATCACCTTCCCTTTCTTTCCCCACAACAGACACCCTGTGAGGTAGGTGAGGCTGAGAGAGCTCTAAGAGCTGTGACTAGCCCAAGGTCACCCAGCTGGCTTCGTGTGTAGGAGTGGGGAAACAAATCCAGTTCACCAGATTAGCCTCCGCCGCTCATGTGGATAACCCGGTTCTCCAGATCAGAGTCCACCGCTCCAAACCACCACTCTTAACCACTACACCACACTCTTAATCACGACACCACTACAACCCCGTGAAACTCTCCATTGAGTTCCATGGAGCTACGCATGTCTTTTTGCAGGCGTAACTTGGCACCAGCAAAAAGGGGCATTCCTAGGGCCGCTAGGGCGCCATCTCTGGGGACGCCCCCTTTGACGCCAGCACAAGCCTTTGCACCAGGAAAATGCTGCCAGTGAAGATGTGCTGGAGCCCGCAGCTCATGCTGCCTCGTGGCTCCCCAACACACGCATAAGTCACCCATCACCGGCATTAGTGCCGGTTTAGCCAATGCAAGCGGCACTAATGCCGGCTGGGGTCACTCTGGCTCCTATCCCCTTTCACACACACACACACACACACACACACACACACACACACACACACACACACACACACACGTTAGGATTGGGCTACAAATCACCTGATAATACCTAAATGTGTACATATGCATAAGAAGCATAGATAATGAAGAAGCATAGGGAAAAAAAGACTTAACATGTTCCCAAACTATAAATATTTTTAAAAGGCTAGAAAGGCAGACCTCTGGTCCACAACTTTTTTTAAAAAAAAATTCTACCCCTGCAAGTAAAATAATTGTTTTTACCGTGTCAGCAACATTGGCTCCATTTCCCCAAATTAAATCAAAGGTTCCATTAACATAGCCCACTTTGGAGGCTACATCCTCAAACAATCTTTTCACTGGAGTGGAAGCTGGCAGGTTCAAAGTGATGCGTTCATTCACTGTCTTAGAATTAGTAGTATCTTGTATTATACAAAGAACTCTAGGTTCATCAGCAGCACTTTCAATCTGCAATGAAAGAGAATTTTTTTAAAATACTTTCTGTTCTGAAGTTTCTTTTATTTATGTTCATTTGATCAATATTTTCAGTGGGATAAATATTTTTAAAAATAATAATATCAATACACACAAATAACATCTTTTTACAAAGCCAGATTTCAAATCTGGACTTTTTACTGCCTTGTTAACACTAGACCAACGAAGCTACGTAACAGTAAAAGTTGTAGTTCCATCCAATCCTTTGATTAGCACCCTGATTAAAAAGGTAAAGGTCCCCTGTGCAAGCACCGTATCATTCCTGACCCATGGGGTGACGTCACATCCCGACGTTTACTAGGCAGACTTTGTTTACGGGGTGGTTTGCCAGTGCCTTCCCCAGTCATCTTCCCTTTACCCCCAGCAAGCTGGGTACTCATTTTACCAACCTCAGAAGGATGGAAGCCTGAGTCAACCTCGAGCTGGCTACCTGAAACCAACTTCCGTCGGGACTTGATGCACCAGTTGGGAGCAGTAACCACGAAGTTAAGCATTCTTGTCAATACAAAATTACCTCTGAAGTCCAAAATAGTAACATTTTATTTCAAAAGATAACTTTACAAAAATGAGGGGACTAGGTAGAAGGAAGCTTTTTAAAAGGAGACACAAGAGTCTCAAATTCTCAGAGGATTTTAAAAAGTGGAAGGTCTGATCTAATGAGATGGACAGAAGGAAACACGGGGTCTGGCAAAAGACTCCAGTAGTCCCGAGTGTGTTTGCCCAGCTTCAGCTGGTGTATCAGCTGTCTCCATTCCTGGGTCAGTCAGATCTAGCCACAGTGATCCATGCCTTGGTTACAACTAGAATGAACTACTGCAATTCACTCTACTTGGGGCTACCCTTGAAGAGTGTTCGGAAGCTGCAGCTAGTGCAAAACTGTGGCTAGCTGGCTGATTGGGGCCACTATCGGAAGCATGTGACCCCAATACTAGAGCAATTATACTGGCTACCAATCGGCTCCCGAGCCCACTTCAAGGTGTTGCTTTTGACCTTTAAAGCCCAGCATGGCTAGAGATTGGGGTATCTGAAGGACTGTCTCCTCCCATATGTTCCTGCCCCACAATTAAAATAACAGGGGAAAGCCCTCCTGACTGTCCCATCAACCAAAGAAGCTCATTTGATGTGTACATACTTTTCAGTGGCACCTCCACGATTATGGAAAAACCTCTCCAGGGAGTGTGCCTGTCATGCTCACTTTCAATCTTTTAGGAGGCAACTGAAGACGGTTTTATTTAGGAGTGCATTTGATTTAAGCTGTCCTAAACTGTGATTTTAAATTTTGCTTTTATGTATTTTTATGTTGTATGTATTTTATTTATACTGTAAGCCACCATGAACTCCATAAGGAAGAAAGGTGGCTAATAAATGTTTCAATTAAATAAATAAATGATGCACAAGTTAATAATTAGGCATGAAAAGAGATTTTGAGAAGCTAATTGCATCAAGATAAACAACGAACATTTCTTTAAACATATCCACAGCAAGAAACCAGTCACAGCAGAGCCTTTGGATGTCAAAAGGGGGGGTTGATAAAGGAAAATGGGGAGATTGCAGAGATGCTAAAGGAGTTCTTTGCATCTGTTTTCACTGTAGAAAGTGTGGGGCATGTACCCAGGCCCACAGCCACTATTTTCAGGAAATAAGCATGAAGAATTGATTCAAACTAAGATAACAGATGTTCTAGACCTATTGGGGAAATTAAAACTGATAAGTCTCTAGGTCCTGATGGAATACACCCAAGAGTTCTTAGAAAACTCAAATATGAGACTGTTCATCTACTAATCCATATATGTTACTTGTCAATAAAAACAGCCACTGCACCAGAGTACAGGAGAGTAGCAAGTGTTACACTGAAATTAGAGACCATTTATCCTTGTGTCTCTCCCAGGCAAATTAGTAGAAACTGCAATCTGATAGAAGAACAAAAACTGCTGAATGAAAACTCAGAATGGATTCAGCAAAGGGAAATCCTACCTCACTAACCTTTAGCAGTTCTTTGAGAAAGTGAACAAACCATGTAGTTAGTGGTGACTCAGTAGTTTAAACAAACCCTTTTTGACAAGGTCCCTCACCAAAGACTCCTGAGGATGGGTCCTCTTATGGATTAAAAAAGATGGTTAAACAGGAAGAAGAGAATAGGGATAAATGGACAGTTTTCACAATGCAGGGAAGTAAGAAGTGGGAAGTAAGAATTCTAATTGAATCGACATAGAAAACAAAACCTGCAATATTTATCTACAAATATTTGATGATAAATAAATATGATATGCAGTCTCGGGAATGAAAGCATTAAGAAGACAGATCTCCCTATTTTGCCCAAGCCAAGGGATATTGCATATACCTGCTCTCTCCATGGATCTTAAGTTGTATCTCATTCAGCAAAATGAGATACAACGCTCAGCGACACTCTAACAAAGGACTGAATAAAGTGTCTAACTGTTGGTGTAGTAACTCACAGGAAACGTCCCTTAAACATACACTTTGTGCGTGTCCAGTCATTCGTTTTTTCTGGAAAGAAGTTATTATTCAGATCAATTTTATATTAGAATGTCCATTGATTTTTGAGGACGCTTATGTATTTTTAAACTATCTGTCCATCTCTTGGTGGCTAACCGTTCAATGTTGGTAAGTGTAAGGTGCTGCACACTGGAACAAAAAAATCCTAGCTTCAAGCATATGTTAATGGAGTCTGAACTTGCTGAGACTGAGAGGGAAATGTCAACCCAGTGTGCAGCAGTGGAAAAAGGGAACTCTGTGTTGGGGATTATTAGGAAAGGGATTGAAAGTAAAACAGCCAATATTATAGGCCCCGACACAGATCAATGGTGAGAGCCAGAGTGGTGTAGTGGTTAAGATCAGAGCACTCTAATTTGGGGAACCAGGTTCAATTCCTCACTCTTACACGTGAAGCCTGCTGCATGACCTTGGGTCAGTCACAGCTCTCTCAGAACTCTCTTAACCCACGGAGGCAGGCAATGGTAAACCACTTCTGAATGTCTCTTGCCTTGAAAACCCCATAAGTCAGCTGTGACTTAATGGCGCGTGCACACACACACACACACAATCAATGGTGAGGCTTCAATTGAAATAGTATGTACAGCTCTGGACCCCATAGCTCACAAAGGACATTGCAGAGTTGGAAAAATACAGAAGAGGGCAACCAAGATGATTAAAGGGTTGGAGAAGGAACCCTTCTGTATACCAGTGGTATATTGATGGTATTCAAATTCAACAGGTGAAAGAGTTTATGTATCTTGAAATGATCAATTCAAATTGTATTTCATCAAAAGGCTATGTTGAAGAAGGCTAAACCTCTTATCAAAGGTATACTAAAATTTTTCAGATATCACAGGGGGGTGACATATTCCCCGAGCAAGTCAAGTTTTTATTATGAAAATTATTCCTATTTTGCTTTTTGGGGTGACCATTTAGATTCAACTGGTAAGTGAATCTTTCAATCTTCCAGTAATGCATTTTCTTCCCCTCTCCCTCTCCCTCTCCCTCTCCCTCTCCCTCTCTCCCCCCCTCTCCCTCTCTCCCCCCCTCTCCCTCTCTCCCCCCCTCTCCCTCTCCCTCTCCCTCTCCCTCTCCCTCTCTCTCCCTCTCTCTCTCTCTATATATATATATATATATAACTTTTCAATAATATCTTACATATCATTTGACCATACATTCTCTGTATCAATAAAAAAATAATAAAGAGTTTAAAAAGTTATTAGGTGTATGTCTTCAATATTTGTATACGATTACGAATAATTGACTTCCCCTCCGTCTTTCCCCCTCTCTAAAATATCTAAAATCTCCTTTGCATTCTTACATTCTAATTCGTTATAAGTCATCATATTCATATTATACTTTCCCCTTATTTGGTGTCTTTCAATAAACCATAGTCATATAATATTAATAATAAGAAGGAAAGAGAAATAAAAACATTTAAAAAACAATGAGATACAAATCTCATTTAACATAATTCCCTCCAGTTGTTCATCTCAAAATAGTTTGTATAGATCTTTTAAAAAAAATTAAAAGAAAAACCTTATATATCCCAAATAAAAAATCATACTGATAATATTTTTCCTCCACCCCCCACCTTTCCCATATTAAAAGTCAAATTAGTGTTCTTCCAACTTTCTCAGCCTTTCTTCTTATACTTTTTCTTCTGTCGGGAATTTCTATCGCCATTCGCTTGCTTTCTTGAAGTGGTCTCCTGTCTGGAACAGTCAATACCCTGAACTCCGTGGGCTGCTGAATCTTGAGTTGACAGCTCACTATTTCTTGTCAAAAAAATTCCAACATCTTCCAGTGAGTTGATAGCATATTTAATTTGTTTATAAGTAAAGGTAAGGCCTTGTGGTAGCAACCAGCTGTATTTTATTCCTTTATTTCTTAGCAATTCAACAAAGTCTTTATATATGGCTCTCTTTTCAATCAGGTGACGTGGAATGTCTTTGAGAATTATCAGTGGTGTGTTATCGACACTCAGTTGATTCTCCAGTTGGAATTTCATGATAATATTTTTCATCCTGATGTCAAAGAAGGAGATCAAGATCTCTCTGGCTTTTGTTTTTGTACCCGTGTTGATAAAGGAATTCTATATATCTTGTTTATTGCATCATTCAATTCTTGTACATTTAAATGAAATATTTCAGCCAGTGATCTGATGATATCTTCTCTGGTACCCCCAAGTCTTTCCGGTAAATTGCGTATGCGTAAACTACATTCTCTTTGTTGTAAATCCAGAATGGCTAATTGATCTTTCATTTGTTGTTCCTGGAGTTGTATTGCTTCAATTTGTTATGCTTGGGATTTCGTGTCTTTTTAAAGTCCTTTCAAATCTTCCGTATTATTTTTAATTGAAAGTTCCATCTTGTTCATGCCATCTTTCATTTGTATAACTTGGTCTTTTATTTCCTTGATCTCATTTATAATGTCAGCAAACGTCTGGGTAATAATTAAAGTCATTTGTGTAACTGATTGTTCATGTTGCTTGGAGACCTGTTCAAACTTCTTTACTAGTTCATTTATTAATTCATTTTGCTTAGCCAACATTTCCTGTATCTTCTGAATTTATTTCTATGATTCTTTGTGGCTTTTTCTCCTTTTCCCTGACTAAAAATAAATGTAAGCAGGCAATCCAGTGTTAGAAAGCTACTGAGTTATGAAGAGAGTCTATTGGCTTTGGTGCTGTTGCTAGGCAGAACAGGAAGATACGAGGTTGTGAGCCTTTCGTGACTCTCACTCTAATTAAAGAAGGTAGGATCTATTTTGTTGCTGCACTGAGTGAGGTACATCCGGGTTGACCCTCCTCTGTGATTTCCAAGTCTTAGAAAGGTCACTTCCTGAGTACGTGCCTGGAGGACTCTTCCAAGATAGCCAAATGGGGAAATCGAAAGCTAAGGAATGCTCCTCCTCCCCTTCACACCACGGCCACAGATTGGAAGCTATCGATGCCACTCAAATCTTTCAGGTTGTTTTTATTGGCCTGCTAATTAAATTTTTGCTAATTGAACAGTCTTTTTAGTCGGAAGATCATTTAAAGTCCTGGGTAATGGGGTGCAGAGTCGTAATCATGTTTTAAAAAGTTCCAGTCGTCCTAAATCAGATTTGATAAGCAAAGGGAGTTCATGTAACTTACATGGAGATTGGAAGACGGGGTTCTCTGTTATTTACTTGTTTGATATTTGGTGTAAGGTAGAGGAGATCACAGCTTCTATCCTCGAGGCGTTCGCGGCGATGGACGTCCTCCTCAGCCGGCAGGACTTTGACCAACTCTCCTCCTCAGCGAGAGCTCTCACGGGAGGGGATTGGGAGTCAAACCGCTCTTCTACGGCAGCAGGGGGTTGCCTGCATTCCGATCCACTATTTAGGATCGGAGACGGGGCTTTTTGATAGAGCCCCGATTCAAAACGCCTCTTGGTTCCTCCAAGCAGACTCGGGGGACATGGCGCTGGGTCAGCGTCTCTACCGGAAGTCTCATTGGTTTAAATTTTGACATTATTCAGGGACTTGGCCCTACAGATGTAAACTCCTTCATTAGGAAATGCATCCAGGAGATGGATTATTTCAGTACATGTTTTCATACCCGCAGGGTTTGTTCTTCCTGATTTTTGTAAACCCCCTGCAGATCACTGCCTTCAATTTGCCTGTCCCAAATTATTTTAGAGCTTTCTTACTGATTTGGTTAAATGTGTAGCCCACTCCTGTTATGCGTGATAGATTAATGAGGACCCCTTTTTCAGATGTTTGTATGACTTCTTCAGGGACGATTGGTACGTTGGTGCATATTTTATTGGAATGTCCCTTGTATGCAGCTCTTAGGAATCTAGTTTAAAGTACTATTGGGACATTTCTTTTTTACCTCACTATAAGATAATCTCATTCCTTTTATCTGATAGATCTCCTAATACTACTGTTTGAGAAGAAAAGCTCGAAGATGATATTTACCAGAGGAGGGTACATGACTGCTCAAGATATTTGATCAAAAGAGCTTTAATCAGATGAAAAGAAAGGGAAGGGCTGGAGCACCTTTCCTATAAAGAAATGCTGAAGAGTCTGGGACTTTTCAATTTAGAAAAGAGATGATCAGGAGAGGGGGAGAGATATGGTAGAGGTTTATAAAATTATACATGGGGCAGAGAGAGTGGACAGAGGTAACTTTTCTCCTTCTCCCAAAATACTAATACTCAAGGGCATCCAAATAAATCAGCAGTAGACTCAGGACAGGAAAAACATCTTTACTCAATGAGTGACTAAAATGTGGAATTCGCTGCCAGGGGATGTGGTTCATGGTCACATGCATAGAAGCCTTTAAAAGAGGCTCAGACAGATACCTGGAGGACAGGCCTATCACTGGGTACAAGCCATAGTGACTGAAGGAAACTTCCACACTCAGA
The DNA here is from genome assembly GCF_029931775.1 of Euleptes europaea. Classification (NCBI taxonomy): domain Eukaryota; kingdom Metazoa; phylum Chordata; class Lepidosauria; order Squamata; family Sphaerodactylidae; genus Euleptes; species Euleptes europaea. Next base: position 82,471,273 of record NC_079317.1, read on the forward strand.
GACAGAAAACTTCTGAATGCCAGTACTAAGAGGCAACATCAAGGGAAGGCCTTGGCCTCTATGCCCTGTTGTTGGTCCTCCAGAGAAACTGACTGGTCACTGAATTCAGTTGGAATGGCAAACCAAGGGTTTGTTGGTCTGTGCTTCCTGGCCTGTGTGCAATTTTATGCAAATACAGGAGCATGTAAATAGTTGCTCTTAGCTTTTATCCAGGATATTCAAGGATAACACCACTTCTTAGCAGCTTCGCCAGCTGAATGGATATTTAAAACAACATACAAAACACAGAGTGCACAATTACTAGATTTAAAATACAATTTAAAAGCATGTACAAGCATCAACTACAGAAGGGGAAAAAGTCAACTTTAATACCGTATTTTCCGGCGTACAAGACGACTGGGCGTATAAGACGACCCCCCATTTTTACAGTTAAAATATAGAGTTTGGGATTGTCCCGTGTCCGCGGCCTGGGGCCGGCCCTCGGGACTGCGCCCCAACCCCGCGGCCACCCCCGGTCCTCCTGGGGCGGCTCAACCCCCGGGGAAACAACACCACTTACCGGGGCGGGAGAAAGAGGGGGCGAGGGCGGCTGGACGAGCTGGCAGCGCTCCGGGAGGCGGGGCTGGCGGGAGGAACAGGAGGAGGCCGGGGGCCGACCTCCCGGCATGGAAGAGTGTGTGCCGACCCCAGAGCAGCGGGACATGGCTCTCAGGGGGAGTCGGCGAGGGGAGAAGGGAGCGGGGAAGAAGAGGGGGACGGGGGCGAGAGTAAGGGCCCTCGAGAAGGGTGAGGCTAAAGGCGAGGGGAGGACTGAGCCGACGGCCCATGGAGGGCGGGGCTAAAGGAGGGTTTGGAGGGGAGGGAAGCCCATAAAGACAGAAGCTGAAGCGGAGGCCGGGGAGGAAAGGGGGCATGTTGGGTGTGCTAGGCGGCAGCCAAAACACCCTGTGCCGGGAGAAGAGAGTGGCCACCCCAGCCCCGGCCAGCCAGCCGCATGCCTGCCTTGTGCTGCCGCTGGAGCACAGCCGAGCACTTCCCTCCGTGCACCCCAGCGCACCTGGATCCGACTCCGAGCTGGGCAGTGAGCTCGCCTCCCCTCCCTCCTCTGCCGGACATGGACAGAGCGGAGGCGGCTCCCGAGGCAGATTCTCCAGTCCGGCTCGGAATTCAGCATCCGGCGTATAAGACGACACCCGGCGTATAAGACGACCCCCGACTTTTGAGAAGATTTTCCTGGGTTAAAAAGTAGTCTTATACGCCAGAAAATACAGTAAATATGGTTGGGCAGAGCAAGCAGTGACTGCTCCTAATGAAAAGCTGTTCACGCTTGTGCAACCTCTTGCAGAGCTGGGAAACAATAAACATCAACCCCTGACTTTGGCTTTCCGAAGACAGTGCTAATGTACTGAAAGACACAGATGACCACGGACATAATAGCAATCAAGTAATGAGCAGTCAACTGATAATCTTTGACTGGCATGCCAACTACTCTAAAGTGAATATCACACAACACACTGCTCGCAAGACACCACTCCAACCTATAGTGTGCATGTTCAAGTATTGGTAAAATTCTTATAAACACATTAGGCAATTCAGATTGTTTTGTAGAAAGTATGTTAGCAGTCAAGCTCTTTAAACCATAGTTGTTTATAGGAAACCAAGCAGCCACAACAATACAAAAACTCTAAACCAGCATTATGACTAGCAGAGGAGCAGACTGTTTGTTTTCTTAAGTGCAGAACACAAGCAGCACAAACACATCCCTGACGTCTAACTTGGTACTTTAAACAAAATTTTATTAAAAGCTTTCAGTAAACTAAGCAGGAACTATCAAAATTTTGTTTCTAGTTCTTGCGGACAGAGGTTGGGTAAGAGCAACCAAACTTACTATTTCAAAAAACACACATAGACACTAAGTTTCAAAGCTTCACTTGTTAGAGCTATGTTAAGAATTAAAACCCAAAACACATGCTTAGAGCATTTCACTTACTCATGCTCATGTTAAGCACTACAGTCTCATGCCATTACTGAAGTTGGGCTACAATTTTTAAATATTTACTTCAGCCCTCTACCTGTGAAAATTTCTTCTTCATTTCATCAAAGATGCTTTGTCTGCACCTCCAAAGCATATCCTAAGGTATATAAAAACAAAACAGTAAAAATTGTACTACTTTGAAGTACACAGTAATCCAATTTTATCATTGTACATAAGCCTGGCCCTGATATAAAGTAAACGTTCTTTTAAATGCTGTAATGTATAACTATATGTCTGAAGGCACATAAAATCCTAGTTTCCATACTTGTTGGTTGAGGGTCTTGTCCTTCAGATGACCCTAATACAGAACCTTACTTAAGTCTTAAGCACATGCAATACCATGGAATTCCTACTTCAGATATAGGAAAAGGAGGGATATTTTCTAGAACTGTTATAATATGGAATCAACAGAAGCTACGTTTTGAGATTTCTGAAAGTATTCCGTTTACCTTTGAAATTTCATGGCTGTCCCTTAATATCAAGAACGTTTCCATTTTTAATAGCAAATCTATTTTGTGTTTGTTTTTATCCTATGCTATTTAACTATGCAAATTTGTCTTATTTGATGGTCTATGACTGCAAATAAATTATTAATTGATTGATCAAGAACATTTATCTTCTACTCCATATCATGCAGCTAGCCTCTGAATCACAGCACAAAACCAGGTATTACCCATTACCTTCCTATCCATTTCAAGCTCAGTACAATGGCTGAGGATTACAAATGGCATACAGAACTGGGATGGCAATTTCCAAACCACAACTCTACATGAAAAATCCTTGAATCCTGCTCTCCTCCTGACCCTCACGCTGGGGAAGGGGCTCTGCTGCCACCGCCTCTTTTTTCCATCCACCATTCAGCCTTTTGCCTTACCTCTGCTCCCCATTACCAATGGTGATGAGTGTGTGATTTGCCTCACCAGTCTTTAGGGTTAGCCCAAAAAAACGTAATAGCACACACAAAACATTTTCACAACCGTGACTACCCCTCGTTATTCTTTGCGACCTAACCGAAAAACAAGAGTTTTTATAAAGCTTTTCTACCTAGTAACCTAGCAATGCCTTATAGTCAGTGTTGTCTTCTCTGAGTGGCAGCAACTCTCCAAGGCCTCATGTAAAGGTAAAGGTCCGCTGTGCAAGCACGGGTCATTCCTGACCCATGGGGTGATGTCACATCCAGACGTTTACTAGGCAGACTTTGTTTACGGCAGGTATGGGGAACCTCAGGCCCGGGGGCCGTATGTGGCCCTCGATGACATTTTTTGTGGCCCTCAGGAGCTCTGGGGCCCTGCCGCGGAGGCGGGGCGCAGGGCGGCCTTCCCCAAGGGTGTTCCTGGGGCTACGGCTTATAGCGGCGCTGCGGCGCCCTTTGGACCTCCTCTCGCCGACTGTCAGCTGTTGAGCAGTGAGAGGGAGGGGGAAGAGGCTGGCAGCTCCCGGCGGCAGAGCATGCATGCGGGAGCCGATCGGGCTTCGGGGGGGGGGGCTTCCTTTCTCTCCCTCTCTTTCTCCCTCTTTTTCTGTTTCTTTCTTTGTCTCCCACCTTCCTTTTCTTTCTTTCCCTTCATCCTTTTCTTTCTTTCTCCCTCCCTCCCTTTTCTTCTTTCTCTGTTTTCCTTCCTCCCTTGCCGATTGACTATGGGCTGCGCCCCCTTGGCACCTCGTTTGCTCAGGCCCACCGCTGGCTGCCCTCTTGCCTGGGAGGGGGGAGCAGGGGCACCCTGCAGGCCTTCTCTGTGTGGCCTCCCCTAGGGTTGCCAACCTCCTGGTGGTGGCTGGAGACCTGGCAACCCTAGCCTCTCCCCCCCACCAGGAGATCTACACCTGGTATGGCCCCTGAATTATGTCATAAATGCACAAATGGCCCTTGGCAGGAAAAAGGTTCCCCATCCCTGGTTTATGGGGTGGTTTGCCAGTGCCTTCCCCAGTCATCTTCCCTTTACCCCCAGCAAGCTGGGTACTCATTTGACCAACCTCGGAAAGATGGAAGGCTGAGTCAACCTCGAGCCGGCTACCTGAAACCGACTTCCGTCGGGATCGAACTCAGGTTGTGAGCAGAGCTTTTGACTGCAGTACTGCAGCTTACCACACTGCGCCGTGGGGCTCTTAAGGACTCATGCAGGGTCTTCCATATCACCCAATACCAGTGCATTGAACCTGGGATCTTCTGTACCCAAAGCAGATGCTCCTCCATCAAGTCAAAGCCCTGTCCCTGAACAACTCTTAGTAAAGAGGGTTTTCTGTGAAAATCTGAATCGGGAAATTTTCCAGAAAACTTTGTAATGGTCTAAATAATGTGATCTGATTTAGCATATTTGTTTGACTCACTGTTACTCCCTAGCACATATTGCCCCTCAAGAGGCATACAAAAGATCTCATATTCAGTAAACAGAACTAAAAATGTAACCTATATACATTTACATCCAGTATAAATATATTAAAAGTTTTCCCAATAGCACATTTGAACTGAAATATTTCATTGGGGGAAATTAAAGTAACACCACGCTGTAGTTTAAATGTTATATTCAAACACATTCCATTTTATGTAGAAATCATTTTATTGGAATACTCATAAAAATGTATTTTTATATAGCATGTTCTTCCCTTATTTGTTCACATTTAAGGGAAAAAATGAAAACTACAACTGAACATACTATTTTTAGGATATTCAGAGAAATGTGCTTCTATCAGTCTTATATTGACAGAGTTTAACTATTTCTTGCTGAGGTAACTGTGTTGCCTTCAGCTTCACTGTTCCTCTCCGCAATGCTTATGAGTTTCCTTTCAGATCAAGCAAAATCCTATCCAGAACTACTTCAAAGCAACTAGTTCAAAGTAACCAAAAGCACTAGAATTTTAGGCAAACCCTTCTGCACCACCATCCCAGCTCTTTGGAAAAAAAACTTTATTTCCTTTAAAAAACAGGAAAAAAACAAAGAAAACAACACATAAACTAAAGACAAACATAATAAAAGAGGTGATGGAACTAGACTTCCTATAAATTGTTTCCAGATACCTAAAAATAAGCCATGCGCAATCGCCATCTATATGCCATATGTTCAAATACTGATAGAGTTTTAAGGTCCTCAATCCATTGATTTATCACAGGTGTGCTTCTGTCTTTCCAGTGTTGTAATATGACTCTTTTAGCTGTAGTAAGGGCATGGAGGGTCCATTTTCGTTGACTACTGGTCCACAAAACAGGCAAATAATTTAAAAGACCATAGCCCTCTTCAAAAATCAATGAATATTCTAATACAAAATTGATATGAGTAAAAACTTCTTCCCAGAAAAACTGAATGACTGGACAAGCCCAAAGCATGTTTAAGGGGCGCATTGGTGAGTTACAACGTTGAGAATTAGACACTTTACTCATTCCTTTGCTAAAGAGGCACTGGGGTATCCAATATATCTTGAGAATAATTTTTTGCTGAATAAGTCTCAGCTTAAGATTCATGGAGAGAGCAGGTGTAAGCTTTAAGGCCATATCCCATTGCTTTGGCAAAACAGGGCAATAGACCCTTATTCCATTCATTCTTCTAAGTGGAATGCATTAGGGCAGGGGTCTCAAAACTGTGGCTCCAGAGCCGCATGCGGCTCTTTGGCCCATTGAGTGCGGCTCTCTGAACTTGGTTTGGAGCCCCTGCTCTTGCGCCCGTTGGCGCCGCACCATGGAGAATGGTTCCCCCCCCACACCATGGAGAATGGCCGGGTCCCCCTTTCCCTTGCCCTCAATGGTTGGGAGGCTAAAGCCTCCCCTCCCCTCTAGCTGCGCGATTGCTGGGCGGGTGGCTTGGTGGTTCCTGCCCCCCCGCCTATCAGCTGTTGGGCAGGGCGGGCTTCCTTTGGTAGACCTGGCCTCCGGCTGAGTCCCATTGGGAGGCCATGTCTACTCACTGGCTTTCTTGGCGGTAGACCTGGACTCCGAGGATGGGGAAAAAGTCCCCCTTCAGAGGCCAGGTCTACCAATTGGCTTCTATGGGCCTCCGGAGGCCAGGTCTGCTGCCAAGAAAGCCAATGGGTAGACCTGGCCTCCCAATGGGACTCAGTCAGAAGCCAGGTCTACCAATAGGCTTTTATGGCGGTAGACCAGGCCTCCAACGAGGACTCCGGACGGGGAGGGGGAAATGTCAGGGACTTACAATTTAATTTTTATCAATAAATAAGATCACTATTAAGTATGATATCAAGTTTTATTCAGTGTACCTATAGTTTAATCAAGACGTAAAACTTTAATTACAGTTTATTAAGTTAATAAACAGTGTACCTACCTATATAGTTTAAGAAATTTGGCTCTCAAAAGAAATCTCAATCGTTGTACTGTTGATATTTGGCTTTTTTGACTAATGAGTTTGCCGACCCCTGCATTAGGTAGGGTCTACTTATGCTAGAGTGGATTTCTGCAACTAGAGAACAATGGTGCATAATGACATGACAATATCCATTTGATCCATTTTCACATGCCAAATTAACATTATGGGACAGTCCAGATCTAAAAATTGGGAATAAATCTTTTTTATGGAAGGCTTGTGCTGATAGGGGGATGTTTACATTGGACCAACTGATAGATTATGATGATGGGTTTTTACCATTTTCTGAGCTGAGGTCTAGAAATGACTACCCACCTTCTGCAGAAGGGTAATACCCACAGTTGCAATACCTGGTGGCATCTAAATATGGCTCTGCGGCAATAAGTGTCTCAGAGTCCCCTTTGCTCCTGGAAGCTCTAATTGAATCAAGGCAGAAAACAAAACCTACAGTATTTGTTTATAAATATTTGATGCCGATTAATAAATATGATATGCAAACCGCCACCCCAGCCCAAAAGAAACGAGGCACTGCTCTGCAGTTTTGAAGAAACTGAAACAAACATTAATCACACTTGTAGCTTCAGTTTTGCTTCAGCTTGTTAATGAATGTTATAAGGCAGCAAATACACCGTGGACAAGCCTGGACAAGCCTGGTCCAGACCCAGGAGCCAAGTGCATTGTACACAGTCTGGGACTGTCATTTTTCAGTTCCTCCATGAGCTACTGAGCTTAGCATTGGGGCAATACTTCATAACCTACATTTTGCACAGGGTTACCCACTTTGAAGCCTGTGGGCACCAAGGTGCCTGCCAGCACTTCCTCTGGTGTGTGTGTGTAAAGTGTGCTGTCAAGCTGCAGCCAACTTATGGCAACCCAGTAGGGTTTTCAAGGTAAGAGACTAACAGAGATGGTTTGCCATTGCCTTCCTCTACATAGCGGCCCAGGTATTCCTTGGTGGTCTCCCATTCAAGTACTAACCAGGACCAACCCTGCTTAGCTTCTGAGATCTAGTTTGGGCCATCCAGGCCAGGGCACTTCCTCTGGTACCTGCCAACCTTTTCAAAAAGTAGGCAGGGCCTTTATAAAGCAGGAGTTGTTATTGGCTGCCCTCATCCAAATGAGAGGGTTTCCCAGGGATGCAATAGCAGCAGCCACGGGAAGATCAGGAAAACCAGTGAACATCCAAGGTTGTGGTTCTATTCCCCCTTCAAGTTTTTCTTTCCCCCACCTTTTCTCCCCCCCTCCCTGAGCCCTGACTTTTTTGCATTTCTTTTTATTCTTCTTCTGCAATTCTTTTACAAAGTGATGACGCAGGTACTATGTCTGGCTCCACCTTCTGTGACAGCCATGTTGGGGTGGTGCTCAGTAACCCATCTCAAAATGTTGGGGACAACTACAGATAAACAGAGACTGTATGTAAGGGGAAATGTAGAATCGGAAAAATTTCCTGAGAGAAACTTATCTTCGGCTCTTAGTTTTATCAGTGGCTTCACGCAAGAAAGAAGCACATTTCATATCTGAAGAAAAGAGTAACATTTATCTGAAGATAATTCAAAACATGTGGTTAGTTCTTTTGTATTTCTCTCATTCATGTTTTCTTGGGAGTAGTGATTAGATTTACTTGTATCCTGGGGTATATATTTTTCCTATGCAACTGTGTACAAACAAATGTAGAAAACACATACATTTTCCACTGTACTGTGTAATTTTTCCCTTTTGAATTGTTGTATTTTTTACAGGTTGTTCTGAAGTACTGCCTCTTTCTTTATCAAGTTTTTGTGTGTAACATTTCTGGTAATGTGCTGGTCTTTGACTGTAATCATTCATTCACTCACTCAGAAGTGTCTGCCATGTACAAATGTATTTAGGAATTTTAAGTCTAGTTTTACTCTCCAGTCCCCATTTTTCTTGGGGACTGTGAAAAATACATAATAAATTCCTGAGCCTTTTTTCTGATAATACCTGCTTGTACCATCTCTACTGGAAGATGTTTACTTGCTACATTTCCATTGCTAACAAAGTTCTTCAGCACGTACATTTTGAAGCAAGATTATATGATTTGCACGTGCAAAGCATCATTCTGTTACCCATCAGTCCTAGAGATGGGACAACTTAGAAAAAAACAGGGGTGGGAGACTGAGAACCATTCAGGCTTTTCCCATGGACTTAAGGGAAGGGATTTGGGGGACAGAAAAATATTCCAGTGGAATATTTTCTCTTTGGGAATGAGAGAAAGACAAGGTTTTGCTCACTCAAAATGTGTAGTATGAAGATTTTAATGTAAGCTAATTTACACATTAATGATCACTCCTGTGTATAACCATAATTATTTAGTACATTTTTGTTCTACCCTTCCTCCAAGGAGCTCAGATCGTCATGTATGGTTCTCTTCCCTCCTCTATTTTGTCATTACTACAACCTGTGAGGTAGATTAGTCTGAGACAGAGTGACTGGCCCAAGGTCACCCATGAGCAGGGAGTTGAAGCCTGGGTCTCCCCAGGCTTAGTCCTCAGACATACATAACATGAGAGCCAATATGATGTAGTGGTTAGAATGTCAGAAAAGGATCAGGGAGACTCAGGTTGGAATCCTCTCTGCCAGGAAGCTTGCTGGGGCAGATATCCAATAATGTCAACCTTATTTACTTCACTGGGTTGTTGAGAGGATATTTATTTACTTATTTCATTTACACATCACCTTTCTCCCCAAGGGGAACCCAGAGATGCTTATAGCATTACCTTCTCCTTCATTTTATCCTCACAACAATCCAGTGAGGCAGGTTAAGCTGAGAGTGTATGACTGGCCCAAACAATACAGTTTTACATGCTCAGTTATAAATTATGTATTGTGTGTTGTTAAAGGAGTAAGTGTAATGTTGATATGACATATTTAAGTTTTCCCAAAAAATTCTGCATTTTCCCATGGATCCAAAATTCCCAAACACACAACATGTCTAATCTAACCTACAAATAGAAAAGAAAAGCCAACTTTTAACAGTGAACAACTATAAAGCATGTATCCTATCACTCAATTGAACAAAGTTTGAAACTTACTCCAGGAAGAGTCACTTAAGCTGACAAATTTTTTCTAGCCTGTGGTAGGATATATCTCATCCTTGTACCAGTGCTGGGGGTTGCTCATCTCAAATCCTTCAAGGATCACTCCTATTTCATTGTAGAGCTGAGATGATCCCATACTGCTAACAAGAAGCTATTTTTCAGCTACAATAATTAAATGCTTTACAATCTTGGATTTTTACAAAGGCTTAAAAAATTCCAAATTTTTAGAACAGCCTCAATTTTTTGAAGGCTAGGATCAGATTTAGATACCAGAAAGAACATAAGTGAAGATATACAAGTTTCCCAACCACAATGGGCTTATTAGGGGGTCTTGGGAAAATGCAGAAAGAGGAAAAATATGGGATCAGTGGGACTGGAATATTATATATGCAGTCCATTGTCAACTAGTCCCTCTCCCTCAGAACATTATTACAAACCTTCCAAAATATTTTACAATGGACACCAAAGAACAGGAGAAGATGCCAGAATCCCAATTGCAAACCCACTCTTCAAGCCATTTCTGGAAAGAAACTGATCTGACTGTTTACCAAATTGAACTGTGCCATGCGGTGATAATATTGCTAAGAAAGAGCAACAGGTATTGCTCAGAATATTAATAATCTACACAGTGAAATGCCAAGAGCACAACCTTCAATATGAGCCCACTGATGTTACTCTCCCCGTTCCTAGTCTAACGGGAGCCTTAGCAAGTTCAAAATACTTGGAAGCCAGATATCATCATGCTACCCCAATCCTGGTCAGAATGTGTGTGTTTTTGACAGGATGTTTCATGACAAGAATGCTACCCAGGAGCCATGACCAAAGTACAGACTGCTACTCACATCAACCTTTATTAGTCACTTTGTTTCAAGGTCAGGCTCCAGTTTTCTGCCTGGACAAACACCACCAGCTGATCTTAGTCACTTCCTGTGTCCCCCTCCCCCATGTCTCCCTTGGCATGGGAGGGAGAGGATGCAGTCTCCCTATTCCTGCACCTTGCCAAACCTGACACCTGAGACTTTAACTCCACTTCATCTCCAGTTCTGCTCTTCTTGGCTCTCCAGCCCACTCTTCCTTGCTAATTCCTAAAAGAATTATTTCAATTTTCCGATTTCCCAGTTAAAACAATTTCACTAACAACCTGAGTTGCCAACAGGCCTGGAGAAAGATGTCCTGTCCCTTTACTAGATGCTTAAATGTATGGAAATGGACAGTGAAAGCTTTTGGTGGCATGGAGGTAAAAAACATTCCCCGTGTTTGGTGCAGATCAAACTGATGTTAAAGGGATAGCTATACGGACCAGTGATAAGTTGGCAACCCTAGTAACACCTCTCTCACCAATATTTTGGCTTTTCTCAATCTCTGTCCAACTCAGCTTGGGCAAAACCATCCCAGGCAGCGCAGAGCACTTTCAAGACTGCCCCGCCCGGCTTCTAGGGACTCCCTGGAAGCCCGGCGGGGGGGGGGGGTCTTTAAACTCCTCCGCGCTGCCATCCCAGGCAGCGCAGAGCATTTTAAAGACACCCCCCCACACACACCGGGGTTCCAGGGAGTCCCTGGAAGCAGGGCGGGGGGAGGTCTTGAAAGTGCTCTGTGCTGCCTGGGATGACAGCGCGGAGGAGTTTAAAGACCCCCTTGCCGGGCTTCCAGGGAGTCCCTAGAAGCCGGGCGGGGGGGGGGGGTCTTGAAAGTGCTCTACTCTGCCTGGGATGGCAGCGCAGAGGAGTTTAAAGACCCCCCCGCCAGGCTTCCAGGGAGCCCCTAGAAGCCGGGCGGGGGGGGGGGTCTTGAAAGTGCTCTGCGCTGCCTGGGATGGCAGCACGGAGGAGTTTAAAGATCCCCTCCCGCCGAGCTTCCAGGGAGTCCCTAGAAGCCGGGGGGGGGTCTTGAAAGTGCTCTGCGCTGCCTGGGATGGCAGCGCGGAGGAGTTTAAAGACTCCCCCCCACGCCGGGCTTCCAGGGGCAGTATACCATTTGATTCAGAATATATTTTTTCTTGTTTTCCTCCTCTAAAAACTAGGTGCGTCTTATGGTCAGGTGCGTCTTATGGAGCGAAAAATACGGTATACCCTGCCTGTCTCACCCAAATCAGCTTATGCCATTCTCCTCCATTTTATCCTTAGAACGAACGAACCCTGCAAGGTAGGACAGGTTGAGAGAGTGTGACAGACCCAATGTCATCCAGCATGCTTCTATGGCAGAGTGGGTATTTGAACCTGGGTCTCCCAGTTCCTAGTCCAAACCACTATACCACACACTGGCTCTCAACTTTACACTGTTAAGCGTGGAAGATGAATTTATTTCTTAACATTCTAATAGTCAATTAAATTGAACCTTTTAAAGCAATAACGAAATTATGAGAAATCAGGGAGAAGTTTGGTCAGAGTCTCCAACAGGTAGGTCTGGAACTACTGGTAGCCAGTACATTCTGAAGACCCAGGAAGAGATTACAAAAAGCTTTTTAAAAGCTTTTATTTCATGTGATTTTCTCCGCTCTGCTTAACTGACAGCAGCATTTAATTTCTGATGCTCTTCCTAGTCCATGTTCTGTTTCTAGGACAGAACAAACCTTGGTAACATGCTCAGGGACAGAGGAGTAGCTTAAGATGGTAGAAAAAGTTGGCAAACCCTGGTTAGAGGTTAGCTTTTTGTTCTGGAAATGATAGTTGAGGGTTGCCCCATGTTTATATACCACAACACTTTGTCTTAATGTTAATAGAGTTATGAGAAATAGTGAAGAGTTTAAAATTAGGTTTTGATGGTGGTTATTAGAAAATACAGTCATTAAAATGTAAAATCAGAAAAGTCTGGCTCCAAGAGGCAAAGAAAATTGATTAAGGCCTGCTTTTAGGGGGGGGAAATGGAAGTTATACATCCTTGAAGCACTATTAAGGTAACTATCTAGAAGTTAGTGACCTTTGATGAGGGTTCTTTATAATTCTGTACATTCCACTGAGGTGTTATATGCATACTTAAATATTTCAAAGAACTTCCTAGAATTTAGGTTTCAAGGTAGGGCTGTTGTGAACTTTTCTACAGTATTACAGAACTGATGTATGGAGAACACTTTCTAGACAGAAAATAAGATTAATTATTCTAATAAAAAATGTAAGTCTATTTGGGGGGAAAGCCTTTTATTTGTTGTGTTTTGAGCCATGTATGGCTCTTAAATCAAGAAATATTCTTCTATGAAAGTATTCATAACATCACCAAATATATATGAGGTACAATTTTACATCAGTACAGAGCAATGATTAACTTAGCAAAAAAAAAAGGCTATTATCAATTGTATACACCTGTTCAGAGTTCAGAAGGCTTTCCACACCCTATCTTGCGCACCTTTGTTTTCATTATCAAATACACAATGACATCATTTCCTTTTTCCATTACACACAAAACAGAGTAAGTTTTAAACATTAAGTATGATTTCATATAAAATGCAGAATTTTATAACTCCGTATATTCCACTCTGAGCTTATGTCCAAGAAAATATAATTAAACAGAATATAGAAACTAATATAAAGCAAAGTACTAATACCAATTATACTGTCAACAAATAATTTAAAAATTACATTTTGTACTTTCTACAAAATATGATGAGTTTGGAGGATGCAATAGAATCATCTTCCTCTGCTGTCCCTATATTTTCTTTATATATACAAAAAGGGAGGTACCTGAAATTCTGCCTAACTCAAGAAATAAAAAATTAACTTCTAAATGCATTTTGATAATTCATGTAATTCCGATCACAGCCAGCGGCTTCTAGTAACTAGGATGGTCTGTAGTAGTTATCATTATGGGTAAATATCCTTTCTGACTGGATTTATTTACATTATTTACAGTCCACCTTTCTCACTGGGATTCAAGGCAGATTACACAGTGAATCAATATAATCATCAAGATGGGGCATTCAATAAACAACGCAATAAGATTAGGATTGCAGAAATCTGAAACCAACCTGAAATCTAAAAACAGAAATGAAGCAAAGCAAGAGTATTAACATGACACATTAAATGAGGCAAAATTACATAGCAGGATCCTACTTACAGCAAGTTATACCCAGTAGAAGACACCACAGTTCCTAATCATTTATCCACGCAAGTTTACAAACCATTTTGTACAGTGCAACCCAATTAATTTTATTTTATGAGGCCTTTCCATCTATAGATGCTGCATAGCGTCATACGGAGGCATAAGATGTAACTGGAAAATCACTGTGCATGGACAACGAAGGCCTTCCAATTCCATAGGCAAACTACCCACACGCAGACTACCAGCAAATGACATCTGAATCTCTCATCCCTCACTCCAGTAACACCCATCAGAACATGCAACAATTATTTTCAGAAGTATCTGTAGGGCCGGGGAGACCTACATGTTCCCTATGAAGCTCTGTGTGTGACCCAAAGCACCCAACGTGTTTGTACCAGGGCATTATTTTAAATGTCTTGTGAACAGGTTTAGGAGCAGGATTCCTAAGGCTTAATACATTTCTTCCTCAAAAACACAATTAGCAGGTATTAGAAGTGTACTGCATGACTCACTAGAAATAAACTAAGCTTGCCTCAAAGGTTCCTTCCAACTAGCTAAACTGAAATTTATGCATACTTGTATGAATGCTATTAGCACAAAAAGAACTCACACATACTGCATGTTCCCACATTACAGCTTAAGACACAACAGCACCTTGTAAGAAATGTAGCCTACATCATAAAATGGGAAGCAGCCAACAGAAAGGGAGATGTTTAGAATCCCTGTTAAGATATATCATACAAACATACCGCTCCATTTTCTTCTACAACTGCAAATTTTACAATGAAAACTACTGTCAGCCTCTTCCTGGCCTTCACAGACTTTCACACAATCCTTTCTTCTAGGAATGCCAGTAGCCTCATTTCATAACATTCAAGTTCCTTATGAGTACAAAAAAAGAGTACTCATATTTTGAAGGCTAATGGTTTCCAAACTATCTATCTAAAAACTCTGGGGTGCCTTGGAAACGTACAGGAGCTTCTTCAATGAGAAGATAACAACAACAAGAAAACTTCACCCGAAAGACAATTTTGCCTATCGTTACTTCTCTTCCCCTACAACGAAAGGTTACATATATTTATGATGAACTCTCAGCTGACAGGAGAGACCCAGCAGGCCCAAACATAGCACCACGTGGACCATGTGTATGTTCCTATAAGTATCTCCAGTAAACTTCTGCAACACCCTGGTTGCCATGATGAACACACTGATGTGAAAAATGTTCCTTTAAACATAAAATATTGGGGTGGGGATCACCAACCTAGACAGAGACTATATTGTCTACGTCATTAAACCCAGCTTACTATTACTTCAGTATCCTCTCTTCAGTATTCACTCCATACCTAGCACACAAATCTTTTAATATTGCAAGGCTCCAGTGTTTTTCAAACCCAAATTACAAAATCCAGAGTCATACTGGTGGTTGCAGTATAAATAAGCAAGAGTCTTGTAACACCTTAGCAACTGTTTAGTTTTTGAAGTTTGATGTTAGCCACAAGATTCCTGCTTACGCTTTCATGATAAGCTCCAGTAAACACAGCAGGACTTACTTAAGAACATAAGAAGAGCCCTGCAGGATCAGACCTGTGATCCATTTAGTCCAGCATCCTGTCTCATACAGCGGCCAACCAATTCCTCTGGAGGCCCAACAACAGAGCACAGAGGCCAAGGCCTTCCCCTGAGGTTGCCTCCTGGCACTGGGATTCAAAGGTTTACTGCCTCTGAACACAGAGTCACCTTTTAGTCACCATGGCTAGTAGCCATTGACAGACCTGTCCTTCACGAATCTGTCTAACCCCCTTTTAAAGCTGCCTATACCAACTTCTAGTGACAAAGAGTCACTGGAAAAGACAATCATGCTAGGAAAAGTGGAGGGCAGCAGGAAAAGAGGAAGACCCAACAAGAGATGGACGGACTCCATAAAGGAAGCCACGGCCCTCAATTTGCAAGACCTGAGCAAGGTTGTCAAAGATAGGACATTTGGGAGGACTTCATTCATAGGGTCGCCAGGAGTCGGAAGCAACTCGACGGCACTGAACACACACATACCAACTTCTGAGTGTACCCACACAGAACCGGACAGCGACAACCACGCCAACCTTGAACATGTTTACTCAAAAACGAGTCCCTTTAAGCTCAACAGGCCTTATCCTCCAGGAAATGCTTCCCGGCTGCATTTCTTACGGCCTCCAGTGGACCTTGTACCCAGGGCCGGTGCTACCATTAAGGCGAACCAGGCGGTCGCCTAGGGCGCAGACCTCAGAGGGGTGCAGAACTGGCCGGAGGGGCACCGTTGTCCACACATTAGTTTCTTGGGGGGGGGGGAGGGGAGAATGCAACTGACAATTCATATATATATTAATTTAAAGGGAAGTACCGCAACAGTGCTATGGGACAGAATCAGTTACAACGCCTTATTAACAGTTTTGTAGGGGATGCATCAGGCTTTTATTTTTATTTTTCCCCCATTTGTTTTGGAAAATGGGTTAGCAATTTTTTTTGGGGGGGGGGCACAAGTAGTTAGCCTTGCCTAGGCCGCAAAAACGAGCATTCCTCTCCCCAATGCGCCGCAAAAAAAAAAAGTTTCAAGCCTCGTCGCGGCTACCTGGGGAACGAGCCCCAAAGGGGGGGGGAGGGGGCCTTCCTCCAGAAGGGAACACCCTCCCCCTTTGACGTTTCCTCCTCCCCCCTCGCCCCCCCCACGACGACAGCCCACCAACCGTCAACCGTCTCCCCGGGGCCTCCCCTGCCCAAGCCACAGGCCCAGACACGCGCCACACACACACACACACACACACCCGCGTCCCGTCAACCTCCCCGGCGCCGAGCGACGCCAGGCCCCTCCGCCTCCCACCCCGGGCCCTGGCCTCGCAGCCTCCCGGTCCGAGGCGCTAGGCCCGGCCCGCCGCCTCACCTCTTTGGGGACCGCCTGGTTCTCCTCGCTGGGCACCATCGCCGGCCTAGGCCCCGCGGCGGGCTCGGGCGGGGGTCGTCGTCAGCAAGAGGGGCCTCGCGAGGAGGCGAGGCGGCGCGGCCGACTCATCGTTATCTCCGCCCGTCCGTCCCTCCTCCCCGAACGGCTCCCCCTTCCGCTCGAGAAGGGCAACAGCAGCTCCTCGGCTCCCTCCGCCCCTCGCCCCGCCCGCGCCAATCAATGGCCCAATCGCCGACGACGAGCCTCTCGCGAGACGCGGCCGGCCAGGAGGGAATCGTTCCTCCGGCTGCCTTTCGGCCTGGGGAGAGGCACTGCGGGGTTGGGGGCGGTTTTCCCGCACGGGGGACCCGCTTGGCCCGGGTCAACCGCTGCACAGAATGAGGGACAAAACGCACGGGAGGTTTTTGCCTTGGATTCCCCGCTCTCTCCATGCGCGTTTCCCCCCAGCCCAAAGCTATTACCGCACTAGGTATGCCCAGCGATGTATTAAGACGGGGGGGGGGGGACCTTTTTTTCCACCAAGGGCCATCTGGATATTTATGACATCGTTCACGGGCCGTACTACATTATCAACTTAAAAATTAGCTCACCAAGCCCCAAGCAGGCAGCTGCCCCAGATGACACCCCCCCCGGGGCACGGGCAAGCAGGTAGGCATCCAACCGGTGGTGCGCTCACCCACCTGGTGGCAGAAAATGGTCGCCAGTCTTAGATCCCTTCTGAGCGGGAGCTCTGCCAGGACCCATGAAGGGACAGACCAAATAGTTTCGCGGGCCTGAAACGGCCCCTGGGCCTGACGTTCCCCACCCCTGTATTAAGAACATGTAAGATACTGCAGACTTGGCCAACCTGAGAAATCAGCAGTGGCTGAACATGGACTGACCCAAACAGGACGCAGGGTCTTATTCCAAGATGCTGAAAGACTGGACAATTCGACCAACTGTTTTGTCAGATTGCACAGAGAAGCCATTGAAATTCATAAACATCAGCACAACTTTAACAGAAAAGAAGAGAGTTTAAGAATGAATAAGGCTTGGCTTCCTGTCCTGAAAACCTCCAGACTAACAAAGACTATAGTCAACAATAGCCATGCAGATTAGCTTTGGATTTCACGCATTAACAGATCAGGATGCAATGGTTCCATATTAACATACCACACCCTCATTAGCACATTATCTTGATGCCTGCCACAGCTGCTGGCGAAACATCAGGAAAGAAAATACCAAGACCACGGTCACACAGATAACCTACAGAAACCAATGAACTCTGACTGTGCAAGCCTTCAACAATATGATGTATTAAGAGTTTGGAAATGTTATAAAAAATACTGTTCGCACTTTGGCCCCTTTAGCTGTGAAGATGTCTTCCAACCATTTATAAGCCGTGGTATCTGGGCTGTTCATAGGGTCGCCATGAGTCGGAAGCGACTTGACAGCACTTAACACACACACACACACATCTGGGCTGTTACCGCACTAGGTATTCCCAGCGATGTATCAAGAGTTTGGAAATGTTATAAAAAATACTGTTCGCACTTTGTTTGGCCCCTTTAGCTGCGAAGACATCTTCCAACCATTTATAAGCCGTGGTATCTGGGCTGTTCATTCATAGGGTCGCCATGAGTCGGAAGTGACTTGACGGCACTTAACACACCCACACACATCTGAGCTGTTACCGCACTAGGTATTCCCAGCGATGTATCAAGAGTTTGGAAACGTTATAAAAAATACTGTTCGCACTTTGTTTAGCCCCTTTAGCTGCAAAGACGTCTTCCAACCATTTTTAAGCCGTGGTATCTGGGCTGTTACCGCACTAGGTATTCCCAGTGATGTATCAAGAGTTTGGAAATGTTATAAAAAACATCATGTTAAAAGGGTTTTTGGATGCCGCAGCTAAAAAGTGGTTGGAAGACGTCTTCACAGCTAAAGGGGCCAAACAAAGGGGGTTACCGCACTTTGTATTCCCAGCGATGTATTAAGAGTTTGAAAATCTTATAGAAAACACCACTTTAAAAGGGGTTTTGGATACCACGGCTTATAAATGGTTGGAAGACGTCTTCACAACTAAAGGGGCCAAACAAAGTGCGAACAGTATTTTTTATAACATTTTCAAACTCTTAATACATCGCTGGGAATACCTAGTGCAAACCCTTTTAAAGCGATGTTTTTTATAACATTTTCAAACTCTTAATACATCGCTGGGAATACAAAGTGCGGTAACCCAAATTCTCAAAACTCAAACATAAGCCCCCCCCCCCCCTGCAGAGTTTTGAGAATTCAGATGGGGGGAAATGCATCTAGAGAGCGGCAAAAAAAAAATGCATAAATGGCCTTGGATTTGCAGCTCTTTAAATGCACATTTCCCCCAGCCGAATTCTTACTAATCAACAATAAGCCCCCCCCCCGCCCCCACGCAATGCACAGTTTTGAGAATTCAGATGGGGAAAATGTGCATCTAGAGAGCGGCGAATCCAAGGCAAAACCCTCTCGTGCGTTTTCACAGTCTCTGTCAATGAAGCTCGCCTCAAAGGTTCCTTCCAACTAGCAGAACTGAAACTTATGCATACTTGTACGAGTGCCATTAGCACATGAAGAACTCACACACACTGCAGTGTAGAGTAGGAGGAATAATAATGAGAACAAATTGTCCTTCTTTCCAAGAAAGCCCATCAACTGCTCTCATCGTCCCACCCAGAGTTTTTAATAAGTGTTTACTTTTTTTCGCTTTTAAAACACTCTGTTTTCGACTGGTCTGTCGCTTTTTAAACTAAGCAACGGTAGCAATGAAGCTGTGCATGTGTAAAGTGCCGTCAAGTCGCAGCCGACTTATGGCGACCCCTTATGGGGTTTGCAAGGCAAGAGACTAACAGAGGTGGTTTGCCAGTGCCTTCCTCTGCACAGCAACCCTGGTATTCCTTGGTGGTCTCCCATCCAAGTACTAACCAGGGCTGACCCTGCTTAGCTTCTGAGATCTGGCTAGCCTGGGCCATCCAGGTCAGGGCCATTAAACACTATAGCTACTGATTTTGTTTTGGAAGTTATATAATATTCAAATCTAATTTAACTAAAGTTACAGTGCAATCCTATCACTTTCCTGAGAGTAATCCCCATTGAATAGACTTGAGTGGGATTCCAAGTAGACCTGCAATCCTAAATAAGTCTACTCAGAATTCTACCCAGATCTATTTAGTGGGGCTTACTCTGGGGTTGCCATCATCCAGGCTGAGCCTGGAGATCCCCCAGAATTACAACTAATCTTCAGACAACAAAGATCAGTTACACTGGAGAGAAAGGCTACTTTGGAGGGTGGACCCTATGGCATTATACCCTGCTGAGGTCTCTTCCCTACACTCCACCCTCCCCAGGCTCTACCCCCAAAATCTCCAGGAATTTCCCCACCCAATCATAGCTTACTTCCAGAAAAGTGCTAAATGTAGCTTACTTCTGAGGAAGTGTGATTTGAGCTCTTTGTGGTGTTATATCTTTAAATTTCCAACTTTTCAACTAAAAAGGGTCCTTTCAAAAAGGAATTTTCCCCATTTCCAACTCTATTTTTCCCCATCAAGTCACATCTGATTTTTGGCGACCTCTCATGGAGTTTTCAAGGCAAGAGATGTTCAGAGGTGGTTTGCCATTGCGTGCTTCTGCCTCA
Source organism: Euleptes europaea (assembly GCF_029931775.1). NCBI lineage: Eukaryota > Metazoa > Chordata > Lepidosauria > Squamata > Sphaerodactylidae > Euleptes > Euleptes europaea. The sequence goes on from NC_079317.1 coordinate 82,491,293, forward strand.
CAACCCTGGTATTCCTTGGAGGTCTCCCTTCCAAATACTTGCCAGGGTCGACCCTGCTTAGCTTCTGAGATCTGAAGAGATCAGGCTAGCCTGGGATATCCAGGTCAAGGCCCAACTCCAAATACAACACTTTAAATGCCGTCCATTATTGCATAGATTTAGAAGCAAGTGCTTGTCCCTTCTTTTACATAATGGCTGGTTGCTTTCTCCTCTTTTACATAACAGATACTTGGGGAAGAAAAGGAACCACTGCAGAACTGAAATACACAGCTCAATATACAAATTCAGAAAACAGTGTTTGCCCAGAGAGTGTTTGCCCAGCTCTAGCTGGTACGTCACCTGCATCCATTCTTGGGTCAGTCAGATACAGCGTCAGTGGTCCATGCCTTAATTACCTCCAGACTGAACTATGGCAATGTGCTGTACTTGGGGCTACCCTTGAAGTGTTCAGAAGCTGCAGCTAGACTTCTGGTCAGGGCCAGCTATTGGGAGCATAATACAGCATGGGGACATGTAAATGGGGCTCAGCACCTCTTGGTACAGTTCTGTACAGGAAATAAATAAGATGTCACTGAAATCCTGTTTCTTAAAAAAAAGTTTTTTAAAAAACCTTAGGCAGATGATGAGAGGGAGGGCATCTTGGCCATCTTCTGGTCACTAGGGGTGTGGAGGGGGGAGGTAGTTGTGAATTTCCTGCATTGTGCAGGGGGTTGGACTTGATGGCCCTGGTGGTCCCTTCCAACTCTATGATTCTATGATTCTATGAAAGTAGGATTCAGCATAGGAGGAGACAGGCTAGCAGGGTTCTGGCATGTGGCTGCTGGTTGGAAGGGTCATTGAGAAAAGATGACTAAAGGGAACTAAATTCCCAGGATCCAGAGAGGAATGGGCCCATGTCTCAGGGGGTACAGCATCTGCTTTGTATGCAGAAGGTCCCAGGTTCAATCCGCAGCATCTCCCATTACAAGGAGCTGAGGCCCAGCAGAGTCTTTGAGTAGACAGCAGTGACCATGGTGGACCAATGGGCTGACTCAGTATAAAGCAGCTTCATGGGTTTATGCCAACTCCCGTCCCTCCCCACCAAGTAGATGGTGTGCCCCCAGAAAACTGGATTGTGCCATTAGATCTTTTGGTTGTTTGAAAATTTCTCAGATCTGCAGGAAAAAAACACACTAGGGCCAAAAGTGACATCTACCTTCAGTACATAGTCTTCCCTTATAACCAAAATGGATAAGTCAATTTAGATGCAAGAAGTGAATTCTGCCTCACAAAAACTAATGCTGGAACAAATTTTATTAGTCTCTAACTTGCCATTTGACTTCTGTTTTATTTTCTCTGATAACAACCAACAAAATCAACCCTTTTTACGTGTGCAGAATTCTGTTTTTTTTCCTGCTAACATGCCTTTTGTACTCACCTTATTTTTTGCATATTCTGTCAGTCTTCATTTAGCTGTCTTACCTTTTATCCTTTACTGTAAGTGGGTCTATGCAGAAGTAGGACCCATCTTATTCAACAGGGCTTACTCCCAGGAATGTGTTATCAGGATTGCAGCCTAAGACTTCAGGGTCCCCACCTACCTAGCAGGTCTGGGTTCCTATTTCCTTCAAACAGTACATAGGCCACTGGTATCTAAGACCCGTGGGAAGTTTACCCAGGCACATTTGCCTTTTACTTCTATCAAAGAACTTAATAGTGTCTGTTCACATTCTGTTCCTGATTTTGTCTCTATTCCAGGACCTCACAGTAGCTCAGTCAGTGGATAGGGCACATCACTGATAAAAACCAGTTTGAAATGTGTGTGAATTGGATTTAGATTTTTAATGGATTTCTGTTCATAAGTGCTTAAACAGATTTATTAAATACAGTCATTTACCAGCATAACAATAAAAAAGCAATCACAACAGTACACAATCATACAATAGTATAATTAGTGAGCTGTTTCACATTGCAACAACGATCTCTATTCTGGTAGCAATATGGCAAAACGTTGCCACTGTATGTGAGATGGTGGGATTCTTGTCTTCAAGCAAAAAAGTCACCATTAAAACACTATCATGACTGGAGTGGCTAGTGTATCCAGAGAACCTGGACAGCAGAGGCGAGATTAGGTGATTTCTGAGTTCCTTATAAAATTCACAGTTCAGGAAAATATGAATAATTGACTCAATCATGTTTGCACTGCAGGGGCATAACTGTGCCTCCATAGGCCAGCGTTGGAATCTTCCAGTGCTTAAACAAATACGGTAATAGAATGTTTTCAATTTTTTCTTACACGCATACTTTTATTTTTTGCAGCGCAATTTGTAAGATACATATTTCAGTACTGTTATATAATTGGCAATTAACATGCTACCCTAATCGAATGGCTTTACTGAAACACCTGACAGTCTTCCAAAGAGGAGTCATTAGCTAAGAATGTTTTTTAAAATCTTCATAATTTGAAAATAAAGTTTTGGATTAAGGAAAGAATAATACCAGCAACTATTGCTTGAGACAGACAACATTCCATAACATTACTTTGGACCCAGGTTTGATTATGATAAAGAATGACAGCTAGAAACACATTCATGGGGAAATGATTAATATTCTGTCCAAATTACACGCAGAAGTAAATTGTGTGGGAAGGATGAAGTACCGGTATGTTTTTCAATGATGCATTAGTCACTGAACATTTAGAGGTTATTCACCTATTATACTCTGGTTTGTGTGGATAATCAATGGGGTGCCCACTGTTCGGGAATGTTCACGTATTGCAGAATCAGTGGTTTGTCTATAGATGGACTTCTGCATTCTCTGCATTTCAAGCTGGAACTTCATTGTAAACAATATGAGAATGCTGCAAAGGTTCTGTGTCACTTGGATTTATAACCACCATGAAAACAACATTTAAACCAACAACTTTGCATTCTTTGAGAAACAACCAGTTTCAACTCTTTCGGCAGTAGTTCAGCTGCGAACACTGTTAGCACTCATCCACAAGAGAGGTACATGTCCCAAAGTAAACAAGGCTCCTGCAGACTCCGTTTTGCCAGGTATTCTGTGCCAAGAAGACAAGTCAATAATTGATTCCAAGTAATGCACCCAGCACGCTGTAACATTCTTTCCTTGCAGATGAATGACGCACGGCAAAGTGTGAAATTCCTTCCTACCTTCATAAGCATCAAAGAAGGCCTTTCCATCCTGAGTCTTACAAGAGAAAGCTCAACTAATTAGTAAGGGTGGGTGGGGGAGTGGAACATAATCCCACAGTCAAGGATATACACAACTGCACAAAGAAGATGAAGCAATTTTTTATCCGTACAGCTGCATTTTTTTTTCTACTGGCAGTCTTGCTGAAGCCAAATTCCCCCATAATCCTGTAGCTAGAATTAAGAGTGTGATGGCCTAGAAACTGTTGAGCAAGCAGCTTGTAGCAGAGATGCTAGTGAAATGCAAAAACAAGATCTAAAGGGTTTGCTAAGGGCATAAGAGCGAGTGCTAGCCTGTGTCAACAGGTAGAAGTCTTCAGAAGAGATAAGAAAAAAACACAGGGAAATTCCAAGGTATTTCAACAATGTAAAAAAAAATTAAGAAATGGCTTAATTAAATTTATTTTGTGCTGGAGTCTGAGGAGGACAGGGTTTGGGGAGGGAAGAGGCCTCAGCAGGTTGTTGCGGGAAAATGGAGGTTCATGGAGGAGAGAGACCCAAGACTGTTAGTCGAGAAAACAGTTTTATTGCAGCTGTGGCTCAGACTGCATTGACAAGCAGAAAGACAGAGCCCGGATTGTACTGGGGAATGAACTTTTATCCTAGTTCCATGCTAAGACGTGAAACGTCAACATTTGGTGCTTATCTGGTAGTTTCACAGAGTCAGGAGCACAGGAGCACAGCGGTTCCATCCAGTCCCCTTTATCATTCACCATGACTTTTCCCCCACTGACTCAACACACAGAGCTGTCTTGTACTGCAGCAGACTTTTTCCCCTTGCTGTCTCAAGGTTATAATGCCACAGAGTCCACCCTCCAAAGCAGCCATTTTCTCCAGGGGGACAGATCTCTGTTTTCAGGAGTTCAATTGTAATTCTGGGGGATCTCCAGGCTCAACCTGGAGGATGGCAAGCCCAAGTAAGTCCCATTGACTCCACCCTTAAAGCGGCCATCTCCTCCATGGGAACTAGGATTGCCAATTACAACTGCTCTCCAGATTACAGAGATTAGTTCCCCTAGAGAAAATGGCTGCTTTGGAGTGTGGACTCTACGGTATTACACCTGCTGATGTTGCTTCCATCATCAAACCTTGCCCCCCAAGGCTCCACCCCCAAATCTCCAGGCATTTCCCAACCTGGAACTGGCAACCTTAAGGAGATAAGGAAGCAGGAAAAGGGAAGCGTTTGTGGAGTCTTTTAGGAGAGGGAAAGAGGAAATAGTGTGTGGGGGGGGAATGAGATGCCCCCCGCAAGTCCTCGTGGGTTCCTGTTTGCAGAGTCTATTATCATTACTGTAGGAGTGTTTTGGTCACATCATGAGATGACAAGAGTCACTGGAAAAGACAGTCATGCTAGGAAAAATTGAGGGCAGCAGGAAAAGAGGAAGACCCAACAAGAGATGGATTGACTCAGTAAAGGAAGCCACAGCCTTCAGTTTGCAAGATCTGAGCAAGGCTGTTAAAGACAGGACATTTTGGAGGACTTTAATTCATAGGGTCGCCATGAGTCGGAAGCGACTTGACGGCACTTAACACACACAGGAGTGTTTTGTAATACCAGCAGGTATGGAACTTCTTGGATTTGGCCATTTCCTTGGGATGCTGGAGCTGAGATATCTTCATACACAGGATGCTACAGAGCTGTGAAGACTTTATTTACAGGTGTATATTTACAGAGGGATGTTTGTATATAATACAGGCCTGTGACTTGTTCAATAGAACTGGAGTTCTATAAGGTGCCCCTGGAGTTTTGACACTAGTTGCCAAATACCAAGGGCCAGTTCTAATACCATTTTCTTTTTCACATGTATGAATGTCCTAACTGTTCTGTAGTTGAAAAGGTGAGGTAATGTTTGCATTTGTATTTATTGTTAACCTTGCACCCATATGAACATTTCTTGTTTACTGAATGTCATTTTCCACCGCAACTCTGCATTGGCAATGTATGTTAATTGTGGGGGGGGGGGCCTTCAAAAATTCATGTTGTTTTAAATTGGTTAAATTCATATTGTTTCTAGTTGGTTTCTCATACTCCCCCCCCCCCCGCCCATGATGGCCTGAGCCTACCTGCTGGAAAGTCCCTTTAGGATGACCAGTTATATCGTATTGCAAGATTACGGGCCCAGGTACCTCCTATTATTTTCAGAACTCATCAGCTTTTGTAGACTGGCATTGCTTTTAAGAATCATTTGTTGGTATTGCTCTCAGAACAAAAAGCTTTCTAAAAGTGGTTAGCTGTGTCTTATTACCTATCAGTTCTATAAGACAATTAAGCTGTATTGCAAAACTACCACAACATTTTAAAAAATTAGAACTTTGCTAGTCATCCATCATTGTCTTTTAATTGTTTTAGCTCGATACCCTCTCCCCTGCCCTTCTTATCCTCTTGCACTTAGCATCTTGCACTTCTTAGGATCCATCACTTTTACTGATGTAGAGGTAAACAAATTTTGGTGCATTTGTAGAAATCTTGTTTATCAATTATTTTATGCTGTCTACACTCTGCATTTGATTGAGTGGATGAGGAAACAGAAATGCTGGCCGATGGCCAATCCAGTTTAATAGGGATGCTTATAGAACACATGGACAAATACTTGCAGGTTTAATATTAGGTTGCAGTGCACTGGAACAACTTTTGAGACCTGTTTTCCTAGTCTGAAACTGACTCGCCACCCAATCCTATGTAGAAGTAAATCTTACTGTGTTCTATGGTTGTTTTCTACCTACCAAGTACTGTCTGAATTATACTTATCTGGGAAAGAAGTCCCACGCTTCTAAAAAGACATGCATAGGATTACATAGCCCAGTACTGGACTTTGAAAGTAAAATAGTTTGCCGACTATTCTTTCTCCATCCATTATCTGGGGAAAAACACAAATCACTCAAAAATAATTCTGAATATTGTCGAAGGCTTTCACGGTCAGAGTTCATTGGTTCTTGTAGGTTATCCGGGCTGTGTAACCGTGGTCTTGGAATTTTCTTTCCTGACGTTTCGCCAGCAACTGTGGCAGGCATCTTCAGAGTAGTAACACTGAAGGACAGTGTCTCTCAGTGTCAAGGGTGTAGAAAGAGTAATATATAGTCAGAAAGGGGTTGGGTTTGAGCTGAGTATTGTCCTGCAAAAGTATTGTCCTGTAAGTATCAAGATAATGTGCTAATGAGGGTATGGTATGTTAATATGGAACCATTGTATCCTGAAGTGATCTGTTAATGTGTGTAATCCAAAACTAATCTGTATGGCTATTGTTGAATGTTGTCTTTGTCTGGAGGTTTTTCAGGGCAGGAAGCCAAGCCTTATTCATTCTTAAACTCTCCTCTTTTCTGTTAAAGTTGTGCTGATGTTTGTGAATTTCAATGGCTTCTCTGTGCAATCTGACAAAATAGTTGGTAGAATTGTCCAGTCTTTCAGTGTCTTGGAATAAGACCCTGTGTCCTGTTTGTGTCAGTCCATGTTCAGCCACTGCTGATTTCTCAGGTTGGCCAAGTCTGCAGTATCTTTCATGTTCTTTTATCCTTGTTTGTATGCTGCGTTTTGTGGTCCCGATGTAAACTTCTCCACAGCTGCAAGGTATACGATATACTCCTGCAGAGGTGAGGGGGTCTCTTTTGTCTTTTGCTGATCGTAGCATTTGTTGTATTTTCTTGGTGGGTTTAAACACTGTTTGTAGGTTATGTTTTTTCAAAAGTTTCTCCATCCTATCAGTGACTCCTTTAATAAATGGCAAGAATACCTTTCCTATGGGAGACTGTTTTTCTTGAGTTTTCTGATTTTTGTTTGGTTCAATGGCCCTTCTGATTTCATTCTTGGAGTAGCCGTTTGCTAGCAGTGCGTGATTTAGATGGTTAGTTTCTTCCTTGAGAAACTGTGGTTCACAGATCCGTCTTGCACGGTCCATTAATGTTTTGATTATTCCTCTTTTCTGTCGGGGGTGGTGGTTGGAGTTTTTGTGTAAGTAGCGATCTGTGTGAGTTGGTTTCCGGTAGACCTTGTGACCTAACTGAAGGTTTGATTTACGGATGACAAGGGTATCAAGAAATGGGAGTTTACCCTCAATTTCCTTTTCCATGGTAAACTGAATGTTTGGATGGATATTATTAAGATGGTTTAGAAAGTCCATTAATTTTTCTTCACCATGGCTCCAAATGGTAAATGTATCATCTACGAACCTGAACCAGACTGTAGGTTTGTAAGGTGCTGATTCTAATGCTGTCTTTTCAAAATATTCCATGTAAAAGTTTGCTATTACTGGACTGAGTGGACTTCCCATAGCTACTCCATCAATCTGTTCATAAAATTCTTGATCCCATAGGAAATAACTTGTTGTCAAACAATGGTGAAATAAGGCTGTTATATCTTCTGGAAAAATCTGGTTAATCAATGAGATTGTGTCTTTAACTGGAACCTTGGTAAAGAGGGATACAACATCAAAACTGATTAATATATCCTTTGGATTGAGTCTTAACGGACTGATTTTGTTGATGAAGTGAGTTGAATCTTTGATGTAAGAAGTGGTTTTTCCAATGTGGTCCTGTAGGAGGGTGGTCAAATATTTAGCTAATTCATATGTTGGGGAACCAATGGCACTCACGATGGGTCGGAGTGGAACGGAATCCTTATGAATTTTAGGTAGTCCATATAATCGTGGTGGTTGTGCTTCAGTCTTGCATAGTTTTCTGTGTGTGTCGGGATGAAGAGTGGAATTCTTGATCAGAATGCTAGTTTTCCTGGTAATTTTGCAAGTTGGATCTCGTTTTAGTTTTTTGTATGTGGCAGGGTCCAGAAGTTCCTCAATCTTCTTTTTGTATTCTTCTGTTTTCATGATCACTGTGGCATTGCCTTTGTCAGCTGGTAGAATAATGATTTCTGGATCTGCATTGAGGGTCTTGATGGCGTTTCTCTCCTTGCGTGTTATATTGCTAGCAGGGGGCTTTGCTTTTCGTAGAATTCTTGCTGTCTCTCCTCTTATTTCCTCAGCATCTTCTTCAGGTAGATTACGAATGGCAGATTCTACATTTGCAATGATGTCTTCCACTGGAATTTGGGTGGGAGTGACTGCAAAGTTTCCTCCCTTAGCTAAGATGGAAGTTTCTTCAGGTGAGAGTTGTCGGTCTGTCAGATTGAAGATAATCCGTTTGTTGTCAAGTTTTGGACTGTTCTGTCTTCTTTCCTGTAATTTGTTAAACTTTTGCTTCTGTCTGGAAGTATGGCTGGTTAACCCCTGTTCCATTTTTCTGTAGGTGAGATTATCAATCTTGTCCCAATCATGGCTTCTCATTTTGTGGCTAGTATTGATATGTAAGGAAAACAACTCCTTGTCTGTGGCAGCAAGTTCTCTGCGGGTAGTGTGAATTCTCTCTCGTAAGAGAGCCCGTTCTAGATGGTCATAAATGCGGTTAGCTCGTGAAGTTTTAAAGATTCTTTTACTTGTGAGAAAAGATGGAATGGTTCCAGTGTCTCTGCATCGCTGTAGAAAAGTTAAAGAACAAAGTAGATGTGCTTTCTTGTTCCGAAGTGTTTCCAATCTCCGGGTCTGTTGAAATATTTCCTCCCCGTAGAGGCGTTCAAAATATTGTCGAAGGCTTTCACGGTCAGAGTTCATTGGTTCTTGTAGGTTATCCGGGCTGTGTAACCGTGGTCTTGGAATTTTCTTTCCTGACGTTTCGCCAGCAACTGTGGCAGGCATCTTCAGAGTAGTAACACTGAAGGACAGTGTCTCTCAGTGTCAAGGGTGTAGAAAGAGTAATATATATTTTGTCAGATTGCACAGAGAAGCCATTGAAATTCACAAACATCAGCACAACTTTAACAGAAAAGAGGAGAGTTTAAGAATGAATAAGGCTTGGCTTCCTGCCCTGAAAAACCTCCAGACAAAGACAACATTCAACAATAGCCATACAGATTAGTTTTGGATTACACACATTAACAGATCACTTCAGGATACAATGGTTCCATATTAACATACCATACCCTCATTAGCACATTATCTTGATACTTACAGGACAATACTTTTGCAGGACAATACTCAGCTCAAACCCAACCCCTTTCTGACTATATATTACTCTTTCTACACCCTTGACACTGAGAGACACTGTCCTTCAGTGTTACTACTCTGAAGATGCCTGCCACAGTTGCTGGCGAAACGTCAGGAAAGAAAATTCCAAGACCACGGTTACACAGCCCGGATAACCTACAAGAACCAATGAACTCTGACCGTGAAAGCCTTCGACAATATTTTGAACGCCTCTACGGGGAGGAAATATTTCAACAGACCCGGAGATTGGAAACACTTCGGAACAAGAAAGCACATCTACTTTGTTCTTTAACTTTTCTACAGCGATGCAGAGACACTGGAACCATTCCATCTTTTCTCACAAGTAAAAGAATCTTTAAAACTTCACGAGCTAACCGCATTTATGACCATCTAGAACGGGCTCTCTTACGAGAGAGAATTCACACTACCCGCAGAGAACTTGCTGCCACAGACAAGGAGTTGTTTTCCTTACATATCAATACTAGCCACAAAATGAGAAGCCATGATTGGGACAAGATTGATAATCTCACCTACAGAAAAATGGAACAGGGGTTAACCAGCCATACTTCCAGACAGAAGCAAAAGTTTAACAAATTACAGGAAAGAAGACAGAACAGTCCAAAACTTGACAACAAACGGATTATCTTCAATCTGACAGACCGACAACTCTCACCTGAAGAAACTTCCATCTTAGCTAAGGGAGGAAACTTTGCAGTCACTCCCACCCAAATTCCAGTGGAAGACATCATTGCAAATGTAGAATCTGCCATTCGTAATCTACCTGAAGAAGATGCTGAGGAAATAAGAGGAGAGACAGCAAGAATTCTACGAAAAGCAAAGCCCCCTGCTAGCAATATAACACGCAAGGAGAGAAACGCCATCAAGACCCTCAATGCAGATCCAGAAATCATTATTCTACCAGCTGACAAAGGCAATGCCACAGTGATCATGAAAACAGAAGAATACAAAAAGAAGATTGAGGAACTTCTGGACCCTGCCACATACAAAAAACTAAAACGAGATCCAACTTGCAAAATTACCAGGAAAACTAGCATTCTGATCAAGAATTCCACTCTTCATCCCGACACACACAGAAAACTATGCAAGACTGAAGCACAACCACCACGATTATATGGACTACCTAAAATTCATAAGGATTCCGTTCCACTCCGACCCATCGTGAGTGCCATTGGTTCCCCAACATATGAATTAGCTAAATATTTGACCACCCTCCTACAGGACCACATTGGAAAAACCACTTCTTACATCAAAGATTCAACTCACTTCATCAACAAAATCAGTCCGTTAAGACTCAATCCAAAGGATATATTAATCAGTTTTGATGTTGTATCCCTCTTTACCAAGGTTCCAGTTAAAGACACAATCTCATTGATTAACCAGATTTTTCCAGAAGATATAACAGCCTTATTTCACCATTGTTTGACAACAAGTTATTTCCTATGGGATCAAGAATTTTATGAACAGATTGATGGAGTAGCTATGGGAAGTCCACTCAGTCCAGTAATAGCAAACTTTTACATGGAATATTTTGAAAAGACAGCATTAGAATCAGCACCTTACAAACCTACAGTCTGGTTCAGGTTCGTAGATGATACATTTACCATTTGGAGCCATGGTGAAGAAAAATTAATGGACTTTCTAAACCATCTTAATAATATCCATCCAAACATTCAGTTTACCATGGAAAAGGAAATTGAGGGTAAACTCCCATTTCTTGATACCCTTGTCATCCGTAAATCAAACCTTCAGTTAGGTCACAAGGTCTACCGGAAACCAACTCACACAGATCGCTACTTACACAAAAACTCCAACCACCACCCCCGACAGAAAAGAGGAATAATCAAAACATTAATGGACCGTGCAAGACGGATCTGTGAACCACAGTTTCTCAAGGAAGAAACTAACCATCTAAATCACGCACTGCTAGCAAACGGCTACTCCAAGAATGAAATCAGAAGGGCCATTGAACCAAACAAAAATCAGAAAACTCAAGAAAAACAGTCTCCCATAGGAAAGGTATTCTTGCCATTTATTAAAGGAGTCACTGATAGGATGGAGAAACTTTTGAAAAAACATAACCTACAAACAGTGTTTAAACCCACCAAGAAAATACAACAAATGCTACGATCAGCAAAAGACAAAAGAGACCCCCTCACCTCTGCAGGAGTATATCGTATACCTTGCAGCTGTGGAGAAGTTTACATCGGGACCACAAAACGCAGCATACAAACAAGGATAAAAGAACATGAAAGATACTGCAGACTTGGCCAACCTGAGAAATCAGCAGTGGCTGAACATGGACTGACACAAACAGGACACAGGGTCTTATTCCAAGACACTGAAAGACTGGACAATTCTACCAACTATTTTGTCAGATTGCACAGAGAAGCCATTGAAATTCACAAACATCAGCACAACTTTAACAGAAAAGAGGAGAGTTTAAGAATGAATAAGGCTTGGCTTCCTGCCCTGAAAAACCTCCAGACAAAGACAACATTCAACAATAGCCATACAGATTAGTTTTGGATTACACACATTAACAGATCACTTCAGGATACAATGGTTCCATATTAACATACCATACCCTCATTAGCACATTATCTTGATACTTACAGGACAATACTTTTGCAGGACAATACTCAGCTCAAACCCAACCCCTTTCTGACTATATATTACTCTTTCTACACCCTTGACACTGAGAGACACTGTCCTTCAGTGTTACTACTCTGAAGATGCCTGCCACAGTTGCTGGCGAAACGTCAGGAAAGAAAATTCCAAGACCACGGTTACACAGCCCGGATAACCTACAAGAACCAATAATTCTGAATGTATACCATGACAAGAGGAATAATTGAAAACGTTCAGCGAGAAGGAAATGTATTAATATACCAACCAGTATTTAAAAATAACATCCCATGTTCTCTGCTTCCCCAAAGAACAGGAATTGTCAGGGCAGCCTGTTACAGGGTCAGTTTTCTTGTGCGGAAAGATTACTAGAGATTTGTGGCATTCTTGTCAAATCTGGTTATGTACAAAATTAAATTCAAGTCGAACAAGTGGGGGAAAACAGACATGCAGACTGGCGCTGCTAGTTACTAATATGCTTTATTTTATCATCTGTCATCGCCAAGCAACAACATACCGCTTACAGTTCGCCAGACCCTTTCTTGGCAGCCCAGCCAGAACCTGCTAAAGTCTCAGAGACAGAATGAGGATCAAGATTGGCTCTGGAATCCCTGGCGCAAATGTGCATATGCAGCAGTAATTTCACCAGGATCTCCCCACAGCCAAGAAATTTCCCTTTTCTGGATCACACCTGTAACACTACTGCGTGTCTCATTAGGGAAAGGGATTGTAAGCTGCCTCAAGTGGGACTGTGATGCGGTGTCATAGAAAAGTCCTAAATAAGTAAAGCATTTTAAAGTGCAGATAGGGTGGGGGAGTTTCCCAGATGGACAATCTTGGCTGCACTGCAATTTCCATTTTACTTTGGGGCGGGGATGACGACGACAGGAGCCTGATGAGCCATGCACAGATTGGACGCTCCCCTTTACTGTGGGGAAGGGCTTCCTGCTGCCCATGTAGGGAAAATTCCCATGTAGAAAAGCACACTCTTCTCAGGCAGAACACTGGCTTCATCCTATAACGCTGCAGGGCAACTGTTAAGTCACCGAAGATAAATCCACAGGGCAAACAAGGACATGGATAGCAGAAGTGAAACAAGATGCTCATAATAAATGGTGAAGGATGTGCAAATGCTAACAACGGTGAAATGCTAACAAGTAATACAAATATGAGTAATAATAGTTTGTGGGTCCTGCATAATATAGTCTTCAAAGCATTATGCACCCTGCACCTTTTGTGTTGAAAACACACGTGCTTACTTTCATACGTAACTAATTACACTGTTTCTCACCCCCCAAAAAGCAACTGTTAAAATTAACTTTTTAATTTAATTTTATCTTGATCCTCCTAGCATATTGCTTAAAGCTGTAATCCAAGCACACTTCCTTCATTGGGAGATATTATTTAAGTGTACAGCCAACTTTTGGGAAAGTGATAATTGTTTGATTCAGAAGCTATTGTTACAACGGAACATCACAAAGCCAAGAGGGTCTGTGGCTCAGTGGTAGAGCATCAGCTTGGCACGCAGAAGGTCCCAGGTTCAATCCCCGGCATCTCCAGTTGAAAGGACTAGGCAAGGAAGTGATGTGAAAGACCTCTCTGCCTGAGACCCTGGAGATCCGCTGCCAGTCTGAGTAGACAATACTGACTTTGATGGACCAAGGGTCTGACTCAGTATAAGGCAACTTCATGTGTTCATGTGAGACATCACAAAGAGGCTGTAGCTCTCTGTGTGCACACTCATAGGCCATTTATGCATGGGAGGGTTTTGCCTTGGATTTGCTGCTCTGTAGATGCACATTTCCCCCATCTGAATTCTCAAAACTCTGCATGGGGTAAAGCGGGTCAATACTTTTCAGTGCCTATGCTCTTAGAATAGACCCCTTACTGAGAAGAAGTATGATATCTTATTCAGTTAGACACCTACTAGACAGGACTCAATGCTTCTTACCTAAGTAAGTTTTCTCTTGAAATGCTCCAATAAATTATGAAAAGGATGTGAATGTATATACAATTTATTTTACATATTATATGTAACTTCCATATTATATAACTTCCAAAACAAAATCAGTAGCTATGGTGTTTAATGGCCCTGACCTGGATGGCCCAGGCTAGCCAGATCTCAGAAGCTAAGCAGGGTCAACCCTGGTTAGTACTTGGATGGGAGACCACCAAGGAATACCAGGGTTGCTGTGCAGAGGAAGGCACTGGCAAACCACCTCTGTTAGTCTCTTGCCATGAAAACCCCAAAAGGGGTCACCATAAGTCGGCTGCGACTTGAAGGTACTTTACACACAAAACACAACTGATTAAAAACTCTTGCTAAGACTAGAAATGATGCCTTTTATACATAAGGTTTTTCCTTGATAATGTATAATCTCCCCCCCCAATTAGGAGTAAAGAGGAAAGTTGGGGTATATGAGTAGGGTCGCCAACCTCCAGGTACTAGCTGGAGATCTGTTATTTCAACATCTCCAGCTGTCAGAGATCAGTTCACCTGGAGAAAATGGCTGCTTTGGCAATAGGACTTTATGGCATTGAAGTCCCTCTCCCCCCCCCAAACCCCACCCTCCTCAGGCTCTGCCCCCAAAAATCTCCAGGTATTTCCCAACCTGGAGCTGGCAACCCTGTATATGAGGCACTGGAGAATAATGCATAAAGGCAAAGAACCAGTAGCTGAAGGACATGGGGAAAGATCTCAAATACATCCTTTTGGTTTCTGAACCTTTAGCAGGAACCATAATCCCAAGAGTTAGATATGTCTGAACCTTTATCAGAAAATGGAGGGCACCGCATACTAACTGGCAGACTCTATTCTGTAATTAAACCATTGCTATTTTAATTTCTTCTGTTTAGTTGCTACCATTCACTACTTTTAGTCCATGCTGGCTAAGTTGCAGAAATCACGATCAGCCATGCTTTGCTATAGTAATTCAGACGTGACTATGTTTTTAAATTATTAGTAAGGATCACAACATGCTCAACAAATAGTTCAGTGAAACTGGAAACATTTTACATACACTTTTACTTTAAGTAACTCTTGGCCCTTTTTGTGCCTGGAGACTGCCCTTGAAACATTGTTTTTCTCTGATTTATAGTGGTCAAAGATCCATCTGAAAAGTGTGACACTGACCAATGTAATATATTTGAATATGTGAATTGGAATGTATACCTATTTGAATGCATTAAATTGCCAGTTATTTCATTAGAATTCAATTCCAAGTAAGTGCACCGAGGCTGTTATATTAAATGCTGTGTTTGGTCAATTAGTCAGAACACTTAAAATAAAACAGCTTAAAAGGTGTCCCTCTAAACTTCATTATACTTTTCTAAAGAGTGGTGGTTTAAAAACATTAATATTAGTATTCATGGATACTGCAGATGGTAAATGCCACTTGGAATAGGCATTTCTCCCCTCTTATATATGAAAGGCCACTTCAGCTAACTCTGGTTAGAACTGTGCAGAAGAAGGCGATGGTAAACTCTATGGCCTTTTATGCATGGCTGTTTCCCTCGCTGTCACCCCTCTGATGACTTTGGATCTTGATTATGCATGCCGTTTCCGACTGTCAGAGGTCGCCTCGCTTTCCCCCCGTGTTTTGGCCACATTTTCAGGGACCTGTTTTATCTCAAGTTTCAAAACACGAGGAGAGTGAGAGCAAGTCAGAAAGGGCATGCATAATCAAAACAAAGATCCAAAGTCATTGGAGGGGTGACTGCTAGGGAAACAGCCATGCATAAAAGGCCTACGAGACAATCCACAATGACGTTTTGGAGGACATTGATTCATAGGGTCACCATGTGTTTGAAACAATGGCACTTAAGACACACATATGAGAGGCAAGGGACAAAAGGCAGCATGGTATAGCCTGATCTCTTCAGATTTCAGCAGCTAAGCAGAGTCAGTATTTGGATGGGAGACCACCAAGGAAGACTCTGCAGAGGAAGGCAATGGCAAACCACCTCTGATTAATCACTTCCCTTGAAAACCTCTTGCTGGGTTGCTGTAAGTTGGTTGCAACTTGACAACACTTTCACATGTACATTTATGGGAGGAAATACCATTTTCTAAATTGATTCCCCCTCCCCAAACAATGTTTATTCATATGCATATTTAATTGACTTTAAAAAAAACCTTGATTTTTTAAACTGAGTGATAGTTCTATTTGTATGGTAATAACAGCTCGATAGACTGTGCTTCTCTTGTTTAAAAGTCTGACTGTGCAGTTTTTCATTAGTTTCCTTCAATGGGAATTGGTGGACCGTCATTCTCCCCTCGTGCTTTCTGCAGTTCATCATCGTCCTGGAGTGGCATGTTTGGGATTATAGTTCGACTCGCTCCCAGGAGACTGGCAGCTCCATCCTAAGTACAGTCCAGTGAAGTCAATTGGGCTGAACGTGTCTGCACATCCAAGCCAATTTAAAATTGCAAGGAGCTTGACTTTATCCATGCAGGTGGTTAAGATGTTTATGACTATACATGCTGAGTCTCTGTCCTCAAATACCCAAAGCTTTGTGGGATTGTAGCCACAGTCTTTACAATGCTGATGTTCAACCCGGTACTAGCAGTTGTCATCTGTCCAGGAAAAAAACACCAGTTGAATCAGGACAGACCAGACAACAGTGAAAATGAATTCACTCTTCTTGTTAGTTAATGGATGCAAACCCCAAATCTTCCTGTAGCTTTTATTAAATGTGAGCTGCATGGAGGTCAATAATGAAGTCTGATCCTATATTTATTCAGGAGTACGTCTCTAATGAGCTCTGTGGTGCAGAGTGGTAAGCTGCAGTACTGCAGTCCAAGCTCTGCTCACAACCTGAGTTCGATCCCGACAGCAGTTGATTTCAGGTAGCCGGCTCAAGGTTGACTCAGCCTTCCATCCTTCCAAGGTCGGTCAAATGAGTACCCAGCTTGCTGGGGGTAAAGGGAAGATGACTGGGGAAGGTACTGGCAAACCCCCCTGTAAACAAAGTCTGCCTAGGAAACGTCGGGATGTGATGTCACCCCATGGGTCAGGAATAACCCGGTGCTTGCACAGGGGACCTTTACCTTTTCCTTTTTAAGTCTCTAACAATCCACTCGAACTTACCCCAATATAGAAGTATATCCTTGATAAGTCTTATTTAAACAACTGTGTAGTACGAGAGGTTTTTCTGAACAGCAATGCTCTTTTTTTATTGACTAGAGACCAGTTGTGTGAATGAAATGGCTCCTAAAAGTTCCAAACAGAAAAAGAAGTATAAATGCTGCCCTTGTTTCTCATCACCATCTTTGCAGGAGGATGTTCCCGGAGAGCAAGTAAGTCGGTTTTAAGTTGTATTTATTTTATTTACATTTGAAAGTGATTGGGTTGCTTGTTTCTTTTCTGGGTGAGGCAGGAATTGGCTTCAGAGGATGCTGATCCTGAAAGAAATTCCTCCCTCAAACTGTGAGGCAGACTGGCCCTCAAGCAGCTCAAAGGACTGGTGGTAGGGACAGTCTGGC
The DNA here is from genome assembly GCF_029931775.1 of Euleptes europaea. Lineage (NCBI taxonomy): Eukaryota > Metazoa > Chordata > Lepidosauria > Squamata > Sphaerodactylidae > Euleptes > Euleptes europaea. The sequence continues at coordinate 82,508,644 of NC_079317.1, forward strand.
TTTTTATCCAACCCACCCTTAAGTCTTAAGCAAAAAAACATTCCATTATCAGGTTAAATAAGGCAAAGGAAGTTCATTGTCCTTGGGGAAGGGGGTGTTTAACCTTTTGTCTGTGCACCATTTTCCTCTTTAAATTGCCTCCACTCCAAGTTGCTATTTGCAATAAAGGGAAAACATATAAGTGTGGTGGTATCTCTACATTTGATCTCACAAGGTTAGCAGCAGATAGCTGAGCACTGTTTCCCTAGGCCCTTCTAGGCTCTTGCAGCTGTTTTAGCATTAATAATAATAATAATAATAATAATAATGTGGGATATCAATTTTTAATGCATCTCCCTATGTCTTGTCTGGTTTAAATCTGAGCTTATATCTTTATTTTTTCCTCCTTTACAAATGGGGAGCTGAGAACCCTATTATGTATTACAGTTGGATCCTAAAGCTTCTTCCTGTAGCACAGAGGGCACTCTTGCTCACCCTATATTTCCACTGATTTCTCACTCTTGGACCCAAGTTGACCCTAGGTTCTATATTTTGGGCAGTAGCAGGCTGTGGCCAGAAGGGGAGAAGGGATAGTTCTATTCAAAGAGCAGATTTGTTTGTGGTGCTTTGGATATATTTTAAGACCTTTGCATGTATGAATGCAAAATAGGTTTCAAATGCATATTTTATCTGAACATACATGTTGGAGCAAGCTTTAAAGTGTAGAATCTGAATCAGTGTGTGCTCAGAGACAAGCCTGTCACAGTTTAGCAGAAGTTATACATTCATAAGCCTCTATGATATCACTGCAGGAGGCTGATCACAGTGGGTAGCTGTGATTGTCTGTATCAGTAGAAAAGAGTCCATTAGCAACTTAAAGACAAACAAAATTTCTGGCAAGGTATGAGCTTTCGTGAGTCACAGCTCACTTCTTCAGGTATCTGAGCTGTGAGCTGTGACTCACGAAGCTGATACCCTGCCAGAAATGTTGTTAGTCTTTAAGGTGCTACTGGACTCTTGATATTTTCTACTGGGGGGAGATTAAAACACATATTGAATTTTCCCATTGAAGTTGGTAGGACCTGAAAAAGTCCCCAACCAACTTTCGCAGGATCATGCCTGGACTCTGCTGCCCAACAAAGCTGACCTAAGGATTTCCACTATTAGCCAGCCAGTAATGTATCCATGCCTGCAGAATGCAAACATATATACCTTTAAATACATAGTATCGTGGACTAATTTTTTTTCTTTTAAGCTTACACATTTTGAAGCTAAGGAGGAAGAAACTAGACTTTTGTGCCTGTTTGGAAACTATCTTGATTACTTGGAAACACCAGCACAAAATCAAGAAAAAGTGAAAGTTAAGGCCAAGAAGCACAGAAAAAAATGGAAAGCCTGGGATGTGGAAAAGAAGAAGTCCTGCCTCTCCATGGGAAAAGAAAATGTTGCTCTGGCCACAAATAATTCAGTTCTCAAAATGGGTAAGCGTCTTGGAAAGAGCAAAAATGATGTTGATGAAGAATGATAAAATCCAAAGAAATTACGGAAAACAAAAAAGAGAGGGATTTTTTATTTTATTTTTATTTTTTAAATATGTGTCAAAATGTTTATTTTTTACCTAACTGTAAATTATTTTAATTATATATACTCTTTCAATTTAATACGACATAACTTTTAAATTATATTATATTAATATACCCATGGTAACATTGCTGTTATATTTTTAATCTGTATTGGCGCAATGCCGCAATAAATGTACTACTACTATGTTGATGAAGAAAATGGCTTGGACGGTGATAAAAGAGGGTTTTGCAAAAAGCCGGACTCCTCTTTCCTGAAATTTCTTCCTAAAAAGAAGGGCAAGACGCTCAAAAAAGTTGAGGACTGTGAGTTTATGAATGGCAACGAAGAAGTCCTTAGAGAGGCCAAACACAAACAATGCTATGTTTAAAGCAATTCCAAAGAGCCAAAGCATGGAAAAACCGCTCTGTCTTCCTTTATGCGTAGAGCCTTATGTAAACCGGAAGGGCAAGCAGAAAGGATTAAGTCGGAGAGTGTCTCCTGGGATTCAGGTGTCTTGTAAAAGGGAGGTGCTTGATTCCACAGAGCGCTGCTTCAGAGGGAGCGTCATGAAGGCTTTAAACAGAACCGAAGACTGCATAAGGAAGCCCAGTATGGAGTCAGCACCACTGAACTAAACAGCTTTGCCGGCATCACAGAACCCCTTTTAGCATCGACTCCGATGACTCTAGAGATTAAAACCTGCGACTCTGAAGAAGAACTCAACATTGGCAGCCTAGAGGGTAACAGGCCTCCTTCTCCTCCGGGTTCAGATTCTGAGGTAATAAGCGGGAGGTTTGATAGTCAAGACCTCTTCATAACCCAGAAATCTTTCTTGCCGCTGCGGATCCCCAGTAGCTACCTGCCTCTCAATCCTGCAGCCAGTACTAAAGAGGCCCTTTTAGAAAGCAGCTATGAGGACAGCAACGCTTCCAAAACTCTCCAGCCTTTGTCTGCTGAGAAGGAAACATTTCAGGTGGTTCCCTCCAGTCTCATATCGAGAAAGAGGAAAGAGCAATTTCTGGCTACTCGGGAACGTGTGGTTCAGACAGATGACTGCTTTGGTTCCTTAGCAGTGGCTTCTTCTGTAATAATTAAAAAGGGCTTTCCAGAATGCCACGACCAACCAATGGACCTTAGTTTGCCTAACAGAATCAGATCCTGGGCTAGTAATGCTGAAAGGGTTTCCCGTGTCTTAGGGGCAGCAGGCAGTGACGTCCATGGATGTCCTGGGAGTAAGTTGGAGACTGCCAGAACAGTGCTCGATGGTGAACCAAGAAATGCCAGGTGTTTTTCATCGCGAAAATCTGATGATGTAAAATACATTCAGACACAGCTGAATTCATCGTACTTCTTTAAAATGAAAGGGGATCCAGACACTACAATGTCTGGCAGTCCACTAGTGAAGCCAGCATTGGGGAACAAGGAGAAAAAATAATTGATAATGGAAAGGGAAACACCTAAGTGCAATGTGTATTCATCTGACATTCTCCTAGAGGCATATGTGCTTATAGGTTAATGTGTTCAGGCAGTTTACAGTTATGTGCCAAGTGACTGTTGATACCTCTGAACTGTTTCCTGACTCAGTGACTGTGTGGAGGCAGACATCATCCCTCTTGTGGGCCCTGGTACCCAACCTGACCCTAACACTGATGTAGCAGCTGTTATACCATGCAATGGGATTATTCAAAGCAGGGTCACAGAGCGAGCAACTCCTGTGTATGTCCTGTTTGACGTCTTCATTTGAGAGGAACTCATCTCCCTGTGATGTTCCAGGCAGTCTCTGAACAGATGTTTACCAAATGGTAGAACTGCCTCCTATCTGCAGCTGATCTGCTGCTGGGGGAGAGACCTGTTTCAAGAGACCATTTGCAGCCCTTCCATGTGTAGGTTACTCATAAGTAAGTTCTGCAGCCACACACAGCAGGCTTGGCTGCACAGTTGTAAGTAATTTGCTTCTCTTTTCAGCTCCAGACTTAGCAGCCAAACATGGGAGTAGCAAACAAGCGTGTCAGAAGGAAAAGGGAAATGAAGACCGTGAGCTTGTTGTTACACCTCCTGGAAAGGAACTAGGTGGTGTACATATGCATACCAATAGACTTACTTTGGAAATCAGAATATGGTAGATCTTTCATCTATGAAGAGTTTTGCAGTTTGAATTTTGAAATTGTAATGACCGCAATACAGATTATTGATGTTTCTCTAGCAACCATAGCTGGGTTTGCTCACGTTAACTTATCTATAATGTATGCACACATGCTTAGCTGTTGTTACTTGAGTTAACACCATCTTTATCTACACATAGGTGTATGTGTGTGTGTTAAGTGCCGTCAAGTCGCTTCCGACTCATGGCGACCCTATGAATAAAAGTCCTCCAAAATGTCCTATCTTTGACAGCCTTACTCAGATCTTGCAAATTGAAGGCTGTGGCTCCCTTTATTGAGTCTTACATTTAAATTAAATAGTTTCCTAAGCTAATATTATTAAAGAAGGCAAGCAGTTTAAGATTCCATAAAATTGTTCTACTTACGCTACGCAAATGTATTACTTATTGGGATATAGTTATGTTTATTTTTTGATGAAAGTTATATGCAAGCATTCCAAGTATGTCCAGGTTCATAAAAATGTACCTTAAGCTGTCATGGATGTGTGAAAAGTGTTTCAGTTTTGGCTCCAATCTGCAAGTTCTCTTCTAACAGTTGAATTCTTTAAGAACTTGGCATCATGATGTTTTGGGATCATCATGGTGGCAGCAGCTGTACATCTTCTCATGTGGGCATGCCCCATTCATGGATAAAACAAGGATGTAAAATTTAAAAGACCAAAAGGGTACAGTCATTTTTTCACGGAGGTTTGAAGCGGTTTCACTTTTGTTTTGCCACGCTGCTAATTTTTCATTTTTCATGACTGCTTCATTAGTGGGGGGAAACCGCTTCATCCCCACGTCAAGTCAAACCTGTTTTGGTCCGTTCTTTCTTTTTGCTACGCGGTTTTTGACACAGATTGCCATGAAAAACTCCCTGGGGTCAGATGTATTCTCCCCGCCCATGCAGGCAAATTTCTCCTCCCTCCCCGGCACGTGAACGGTGATTGGACAAAGGGAGTTTTGTGCTCCAACAAGTATTGCAGGCCACCATTCCACCTCCGCAGAAGTCTTCCGGCCGGAGATGTGTGCGTTTCCTCTTCATAGGAGTGCCGGGTGGCGCACAGCTGCTGCAGATCACACTCTTTGTTCTTCGGAGAGCGAGTGCCACAGCTTTGCTTGTGGGGGGGTATGTTTAGGGGATCGGGCCCGGGGGACAGCCTCCCTCCAAGGCAGGACGGATTGGCATGCTGCGAAGGGAAGGGAGAGTGTTTGGCCGTTTATGCATGGGAGATTTTGCCTTGGGTTTGCCACTCTTTAGATGTACATTTCCCCATTCAAATTCTCAAAACTCTGCTTTGGGGGCTTATTGTTGAGAATTCAGATGGGGAAAATGTGCATCCTGAGAGTGGCAAATCCAAGGCAAAACTCCCTCCCGTCACCCTTCTGAGGAAGGGCGGCCAGTCTGCTCTGGGTCTCCCCCCCCCCCCATGCATCCTGTGCATCCCCAACCTGGTAAAAGAACAGAACAAAGGGACTATGGAAATCTTGGGAAAGTGTGCGGATCGGCATGCTGCAAAGGGAAGGGAAGGGAGAGTTTGCATCCAGAGAGCATCCAGAGAACAGCAAATTCAAGGCAAAACTCCCCATACATTCAGTTGCATGAAAGTGGAGTCGAGCGGTTTGGTCTCCTGAGCGCCCGCCCCCAAGGCTGCCAGTCCTCTTGGATGGAAGTTTCTGGCACTGGACGGCCGGAGCTGTACTGGGTGGGTGGGGGCACAACGATGACCATCTGTCAAAGTCTGGGAAAGGGGGGGAAGCATCGCCAAGTATGGGGGTGGGGGGAAACGGGGAGCATGGTAAACAGAAAAAATTATATAAGGAAGCAAGAGGGACTGGTGCTTGTTTTTCTGCGCTGGGGCCATGTCCACAGAGGTGAACCGCACAAGGTAATCCGCTGGGTGGAGTTGGAGCGGAGTTGGGGGCGGGCATAAACAATGAGCTTATCATAAGGGGAGGGCTCCAGCAAAGGGGCAGACCAAACCGTTGTAGAATACTGCCTGCTTTGTTCCCATGAAAAACCAAAACTACTTCGGGGTTGACGGGGATGATCCGCGGCCATGAAATTATTTTTTAAATCGGTTTTTTTTTTTGCTCCACGGCAAGAGAGAAGCAAAATCTACCATGAAAAGTTGGCCTACATGAAAGACTGATTCCTTGTCCTGCTGCTTTAAAGCTCCACAATCTGGATGCATTTCTCCCAGTTGGGCTATGTCAGAAGTCCAGCTATAGAAAAGTCCCTGAGATGAAGGGCTGGTGGAGACACAGAATTCAGCGTCATCCCTCTCCCTCACACATACACCACTTTGGCCCTTTTAAGATATAGCCTTGATCACTTCACATACATATGGGAAGACATATATTTGAAAATGCAAGTGCACATAAAGTTCAGGTCTGAGTCTAAATCATATACATTGATTTTTTTTTGTTATTTGACTTGCACAATTTGAAATGGAGACGTATAGCAGGTGTTAAATTGAACATTACAACCTTCCCCCTTTCAACCTTATTTTTCTTTTTTTATTAACATGATAATTTCATTTCTTCAGTCTGAGAGTGAAGTTAGCAAATGCAACTATGCAGCTCATTGGATGCTTTATTCCATCCAAGCATATGACAGGTAATATTCTTTTAAAAGTGCATATGTTATACAAATTAATTAGCAAGAAATATGTAACGCTTTCAGATTGTCTTATTAAATACAGTTTGTTGTAAAAGGAGTCTGCAAAATAGTCTGTTCTTTGACAATTGAACATGAGCGTTTTGAAAATGGTAGCAATACTGAGAGCAGCTACTTAAGAGGTGTTTAATAATCCACTGCCCGAACATAAGGATGCCACAAGAAGGCAACTTCCCACATGCTGCAAAACATTAATGAAGGAATATCTTAAGTATGCTTTTTCTTTTTTGTGGTGATGTGATATCTGTGGACAAGACATCTTATGTCTCAAGCATCTAGGGAGACTCTATGGTCTTTTATTCATGCCTGTTTCACTCGCCGTTACCCGTCCAATGACTTTGGGTATTTGTGTTGATTATGCATGCCGTTCCCGACGGTCAGAGGTTGTCTCGCTTCCCCCCTGCATTTACCCTCATTTTGCCCGCGTTTTCAGATTTGAAATCAAACAGGTCCCTCAAAACATGGGGAAACTCGGGGAGAGCAAGGCAACCTCTGATGGTCGGAAATGGCATTCATAAACCAAACAAAGACCCAAAGTCGTCGGAAGGGTGATGGTGAGTGAAACAGCCATGCATAAAAGACCTATATCAAAGTTGGGGGGACCCTGACTAGCTAGTTAGTTGATTCTTTACATTGCTGACAGAGTAATCCTATGCAGTTATTATTGATTTTGGTGGACTTCAACTGGTGGGTTGCATAGGATTGAACTGTAAATTGCATCACATTAATTGCATATGTTTAAAACTCCACAAATGTGTTGAGGGCCCTTTCTGGTGCATGTAACCTGGTGGTCTCTGCTGTCATCTACACAAACTGACCTGCATGCTCCTCTGTTCTCCTTGCTTTTCTTCCCAGAACAACAAGTGCTGACCTGCTCCCTTTTCCAGCATTACTCAGTTCTTGGTATTATTCAGAGCATGAGCTGCCTTTTCTATGTGGCCAGAGATTACTGAATGGTAGTTTGCAAGCTGATACATTGAGTACTACCTAGGCTGGAAGACAAGGAAATGAAGGCATGTGTGCTTAGGGAAGGAAGCAGGTGATTGCAGTGATGACAGATGAAGACAAGTAGACATGGAGGGGGAGGAATAGTGTGACCCTTTCTCCCACTTCCAAATTCAAACGGAGTACCTAAAAAATGCAGCACTACCAGCAATCCCTCACACAGTTGAACTTGAAGCTGCTGAAAGGGATGGGAGACCATCCTTGGTCATATTCTGTTCTTTGAAGGCCCTGATCTCTGATATTCAGATACAGAAGCCACCCTGAGCCCAATTTAGGGCAGGTTAAAAGATCTAAATAAATAATCCTCCATGAGACGGTTGTGGTGAACTTCTGTTTATTTAAAGCATTTCTACGCTGCCTTTCCACTCATTGTCCTTATTACGTTAATGATACTGTTCGTATGGCCGGTTCGGCCCAGAACAGTGTCACACTAAGATCGAACCACTCAGTGTCCTTCAACAGCAAGCTTCAGTCATTGGGGAAGGAGGGAAATTTGGTCTCGCTCAGCGTGGTGTAGTGGTTAAGAGCGGTGGTTTGGAATGGTGAAGTCTGATCTGGAGAACTGGGTTTGATTCCCCACTCCTCCACATGAGCAGCGGAGGCTCATCTGGTGAACTGGATTTGTTTCCCCACTCCTCCACACAAAGCCAGCTTGGGCCAGTCATGCCCTCTCAGCCCCGCCTCTCACAGGGTGTCTGTTGTGGGGAAGGGAAGGGGATTGTAAGTCATTTTGATTCTTCCTTAAGTGGTAGAGAAAGTTGACATATAAAAACCAACTCTTCTTCTTCTACCCTAGTCTCTCCCTCTCTTACTCCACAGCTCTTCTCTGGCTGCAAGGTAGAGGTCTGGTCTGTCATCCTTGGCTACCCAGCTGCCTGCCTTTCCTGTGGGCGGCCCAGCCCTGGGCCCATTTAAAGCCCCATGGTGCTATTGGGTGTGGTAACAGGTGGTGGGATTCTTGGCCCAGGACTTCCCTTCCTGCGCTCCTCCCTCCCCTGCTGCCTTAAAGGGCCTCTGCTCCAGCCTAAGGGTGGAGATGCTGCCAGCCTCATTGGAGGGACTATCTGCAGATGCAGCTTGGTGGTAGAGTCCTGGCTCCTCTTCGCGCTGCATGGAGGGCAATGCCGGCTAAGCTTCCCTGTGATGTGGCCCACCTGGCCCTTCCTGGCCTGCTCTTGGGTGAGGCTCCTGTCGGGCACTCTCCATAGTTGCCTCCGCCTCAGTGGGGTCTGTACTGCCTGCCTTGAGCCCCCACTGGCCCAGGTAAGTTTGGGGGGGGTGTCCCTTGACCCTGGACATTTTGTCAATTTACATTTTCTTTCCAAGATACAATGGAGGGCTTTTGTTTTCTGCAATAATGTCCTCATTACTATGCAACAGAAATGATTTGCTTGACCATTGTAAGGGGTAAGAAATCAGATTTTTGCTTTAGTTTTGCCAAAAGAAATATCATTAAACATGCAGCCTTGGCTGAAGATACTTTATATGAAATGCATAGTATCCCATGCTAGCTTAATACAGTTGGTGCTAGCTTAATATAGCTTAATAGAGTTGGTGCTAGCTTAATGTAGGCCTGATAATAGCAAAAAAAAAACCTTCTTTTTGGTCTGTCTGATGTAAGCAAAAAAGACTTGTCTTAGTCCTTGACCTTGGCTCCTGTTATTAGAAAGCATTCCAAACATAATCTATTAATCTTCTTGCAGAACTATATGCTTTCGCCCTTAGCAGTATTTTTCTTATGATGCTGACTTTGTGAAATCTTGGAATAGTCACACAATAAGAAATAAGAGGCTTCAGTGCATTGCTCCCACTCATGGTAACTACTTCTGATTTCAAGTTATGCCTATGCTACATTCTGCCAATCATTCTTTACAGAAATCTACAACAGTGTACAGCCATTCCTATATATGGTCAATTAAAGTATTTTTCAAAAACATCATAAAGATGCACATTAAGGATGGGGGGAACCCTTTCCAGGCCCCATAATTTTGGACCCTGTGACCCAATCTTAACAAAACTTGGGAGTTCTTGCAAGAAGGGTCCCCTCAAGCTATGCTGAAATTTTGGGACGTCTACCTCCAGAAATGCCCCACCACGGAGCTGCGGAAAGCCGCAACTGTGCTTTATGGCTTTATTCCAATGAGGGAATGGAATAAAGATGCACATTAAGGATGGGGGGACCCCTTCCAGGCCCCATAATTTTGGACCCCGTGACCCAAACTTCACAAAATTTGGGGGTTCTTGCAAGAAGGGTCCCCTCAAGCTACGCTGAAAGTTTGGGACCTCTGCCCCGCCACAGAGCCACGGAAAGCCGCAACTGTGCTTTATGGCTTTATTCCAATGAGGGAATGGAATAAAGATGCACATTAAGGATGGGGGGACCCCTTCCGGGCCCCATAATTTTGGACCCCGTGACCCAATCTTAACAAAACTTGGGGGTTCTTGCAAGAAGGGTCCCCTCAAGCTACGCTGAAATTTTGGGACCTCTACCTCCAAAAATGCCCCACCACGGAGCCGTGGAAAGCCTTGACTGTGCTTTATGGCTTTATTCCAATGAGGGAATGGAATAAAGATGCAAATTAGAATGGGAGGGACCCCTTCCAGGCCCCATAACTCCAGACCCCCTGACCCAATCATCACAAAACTTGGGGGTTCTTGCAAGAAGGGTCCCCTCAAGCTACGCTGAAAGTTTGGGACCTCTACCTCCAAAAATGCCCCACCACGGAGCCGCAGAAAGCAGAAACTGTGCTTTATGGCTTTATCCAATGAGGGAATGGAATAAAGATGCACATTAAGGATGGGGGGGAACCCTTCCGAGCCCCATAACTCTGGACCCCTGACCCAATCGTCACCAAACTTGGGGGTTCTTGAAAGGGTCCCCTCAAGCTACGCTGAAAGTTTGGGACCTCTACCTCCAAACATGCCCCCTGGAGCCACGGAAATGTACAAATGTGTTTTTAATGGCTTTAAACGGCCACATGTTTTCCTGAGCTCCGAGTCTCGTGCCGAATTCCATGGATGCGAATCGGGGGAGTTCGGACTTTAGCATTTCCCAAATCAAAACGGGCTAAATTTTGCTGAATCTGAATTTTACCAAAAAAAAGATTCCAACAGCCCTACATGAAGCTGCCTTATACTGAATCAGACCCTTGGTTCGTCAAAGTCAGTATTGTCTACTCAGACGGGCAGTGGCTCTCCAGGATCTCAGGCAGGGGCCTTTCCCATCACCTACCTGCCTAGTCCCTTTAACTGGAGATGCCGGGGATTGAACCTGGGACTTTCTGCATGCCAAGCAGAATGCTCTGCCACTGAGCCACAGCCCTTCCCTTCTACAGTATTTCCCTTTCACTGTACACTTTATATCGGGGTACATTATCTGTTGCTTCATCCTGTTCTCTGTGAGCTGCATGTCCAAGTTCCTCTGCTATAATTTCCAGTTAAAATGATCTGATAGTAGGTCAATATGAAAGATCTCCGCCAAAGACCCTGGAGAGCTACTGCCAATCAAATTACATAAGACTGACTTTGGTAGATCAGTGGTTTGATTCAGGGTGAGGCTACTTCATGTATGCTTTCCCCTCTCCCAATGATTTATTATTTTATTTATTTATTGAAAATGTTTATTAGCTGCCTTCCTTCCTGAAGGCGGCTTACAGCACAGATAAAATACATAAAATAAAATACTTCGAGACATAAAAGCCAAGATTTCAAATCACAACTTGGGACCAAGCCCTATGAGGAAAGGCTGAGGGAGCTGGGAGTGTTTAGTCTGGAGAAGAGGAGGTTGGGGGATGACATGATTGCTCTCTTTAAGTATTTGAAGGGCTGTCACTTAGACAGGGCAGGGAACTGTTCCTGTTGGCAGCAGAGGATAGGACACGCAATAATGGGTTTAAATTGCAGGCAAAAAGGTACTGGTAGGAAAAAATTTTTTACAGTTAAGAGTTGTTCAACAGTGGAATCAGCTACATAGGGAAGAAGAAAAAGAAGAGTTGGTTTTTATATGCCAACTTTCTCTACCACTTAAGGGAGACTCAAACTGGCTTACAATCACCTTCCCTTCCCCTCCCCTCAACAGACACCCTGTGAGGTAGGTGGGGCTGAGAGAGTGTGACTAGCCCAAGGTCACCCAGCTGGCTTTATGTGTAGGAGTGGGGAAACAAATCCAATTCACCAGACTAGCCTCCGCCACTCATGTGGAGGAGTGGGGAATCAAACCTGGTTCTCCAGATCAGACTCCATTGCTTCAAGCCACTGCTCTTAACCACTACACCACGCTGGCTCCCCCTCACGGGCAGTCTTTAAGCAGAGGCTGGACAAACACTTATCAGGGATGCTCTAGGCCACTGGTTCCCAACCAGGGGTCCGTGGACCCACAGGGGTCCGCGAGAACTAAATTAAGGTCCGCGAAACAAAGTTATAAACCCATAATTAATATATTGTCGAAGGCTTTCACGGTCAGAGTTCATTGGTTCTTGTAGGTTATCCGGGCTGTGTAACCGTGGTCTTGGAATTTTCTTTCCTGACGTTTCGCCAGCAACTGTGGCAGGCATCTTCAGAGTAGTAACACTGAAGGACAGTGTCTCTCAGTGTCAAGGGTGTAGGAAGAGTAATATATAGTCAGAAAGGGGTTGGGTTTGAGCTGAGTATTGTCCTGCAAAAGTATTGTCCTGTAAGTATCAAGATAATGTGCTAATGAGGGTATGGTATGTTAATATGGAACCATTGTATCCTGAAGTGATCTGTTAATTTGTGTAATCCAAAACTAATCTGTATGGCTATTGTTGAATGTTGTCTTTGTCTGGAGGTTTTTCAGGGCAGGAAGCCAAGCCTTATTCATTCTTAAACTCTCCTCTTTTCTGTTAAAGTTGTGCTGATGTTTATGAATTTCAATGGCTTCTCTGTGCAATCTGACAAAATAGTTGGTAGAATTGTCCAGTCTTTCAGTGTCTTGGAATAAGACCCTGTGTCCTGTTTGTGTCAGTCCATGTTCAGCCACTGCTGATTTCTCAGGTTGGCCAAGTCTGCAGTATCTTTCATGTTCTTTTATCCTTGTTTGTATGCTGCGTTTTGTGGTCCCGATGTAAACTTCTCCACAGCTGCAAGGTATACGATATACTCCTGCAGAGGTGAGGGGGTCTCTTTTGTCTTTTGCTGATCGTAGCATTTGTTGTATTTTCTTGGTGGGTTTAAACACTGTTTGTAGGTTATGTTTTTTCAAAAGTTTCTCCATCCTATCAGTGACTCCTTTAATAAATGGCAAGAATACCTTTCCTATGGGAGACTGTTTTTCTTGAGTTTTCTGATTTTTGTTTGGTTCAATGGCCCTTCTGATTTCATTCTTGGAGTAGCCGTTTGCTAGCAGTGCGTGATTTAGATGGTTAGTTTCTTCCTTGAGAAACTGTGGTTCACAGATCCGTCTTGCACGGTCCATTAATGTTTTGATTATTCCTCTTTTCTGTCGGGGGTGGTGGTTGGAGTTTTTGTGTAAGTAGCGATCTGTGTGAGTTGGTTTCCGGTAGACCTTGTGACCTAACTGAAGGTTTGATTTACGGATGACAAGGGTATCAAGAAATGGGAGTTTACCCTCAATTTCCTTTTCCATGGTAAACTGAATGTTTGGATGGATATTATTAAGATGGTTTAGAAAGTCCATTAATTTTTCTTCACCATGGCTCCAAATGGTAAATGTATCATCTACGAACCTGAACCAGACTGTAGGTTTGTAAGGTGCTGATTCTAATGCTGTCTTTTCAAAATATTCCATGTAAAAGTTTGCTATTACTGGACTGAGTGGACTTCCCATAGCTACTCCATCAATCTGTTCATAAAATTCCTGATCCCATAGGAAATAACTTGTTGTCAAACAATGGTGAAATAAGGCTGTTATATCTTCTGGAAAAATCTGGTTAATCAATGAGATTGTGTCTTTAACTGGAACCTTGGTAAAGAGGGATACAACATCAAAACTGATTAATATATCCTTCGGATTGAGTCTTAACGGACTGATTTTGTTGATGAAGTGAGTTGAATCTTTGATGTAAGAAGTGGTTTTTCCAATGTGGTCCTGTAGGAGGGTGGTCAAATATTTAGCTAATTCATATGTTGGGGAACCAATGGCACTCACGATGGGTCGGAGTGGAACGGAATCCTTATGAATTTTAGGTAGTCCATATAATCGTGGACTAAAAACAGTCTCCCATAGGAAAGGTATTCTTGCCATTTATTAAAGGAGTCACTGATAGGATGGAGAAACTTTTGAAAAAACATAACCTACAAACAGTGTTTAAACCCACCAAGAAAATACAACAAATGCTACGATCAGCAAAAGACAAAAGAGACCCCCTCACCTCTGCAGGAGTATATCGTATACCTTGCAGCTGTGGAGAAGTTTACATCGGGACCACAAAACGCAGCATACAAACAAGGATAAAAGAACATGAAAGATACTGCAGACTTGGCCAACCTGAGAAATCAGCAGTGGCTGAACATGGACTGACACAAACAGGACACAGGGTCTTATTCCAAGACACTGAAAGACTGGACAATTCTACCAACTATTTTGTCAGATTGCACAGAGAAGCCATTGAAATTCATAAACATCAGCACAACTTTAACAGAAAAGAGGAGAGTTTAAGAATGAATAAGGCTTGGCTTCCTGCCCTGAAAAACCTCCAGACAAAGACAACATTCAACAATAGCCATACAGATTAGTTTTGGATTACACAAATTAACAGATCACTTCAGGATACAATGGTTCCATATTAACATACCATACCCTCATTAGCACATTATCTTGATACTTACAGGACAATACTTTTGCAGGACAATACTCAGCTCAAACCCAACCCCTTTCTGACTATATATTACTCTTCCTACACCCTTGACACTGAGAGACACTGTCCTTCAGTGTTACTACTCTGAAGATGCCTGCCACAGTTGCTGGCGAAACGTCAGGAAAGAAAATTCCAAGACCACGGTTACACAGCCCGGATAACCTACAAGAACCATAATTAATATTTTCAATTAAAAGTTCTCTATTATAAAAATATATATTCAAATATTATTCTAAGTTTAATGTTTAACTAACAGTTATGATTAAAGTTTATTTTCAAATTCTCAGAATTTTTATTTTGAACCTTGGGGTCTCTGCACCGAACAAAAAAGTCTTAGTGGTCCCTGGTCAAAAAAAGGTTGGGAACCACTGCTCTAGGCTGATCCTGCGTTAATCGGGGTGGGACTAGATGGCCTGTGTGGCCCCTTCCAACTCTATGATTCTATTATTCTAAACTTAACCAAACACAGTCCTAAATTAAACTGTCATCAACTGCCTCCTAAAAATTGCAAGTGAGAGCGCCCTTCTATGTCTCTCACGCTTCCTTTATTGTTCATTTCTGTGTCTGGTGATGTGAAGACTGGCATTCCTTTGCGCACGCTCAGATTATGCCTCTGGGAACTGAACCAGATGCCTGACACATCCTGCCACTGGCTGCTACCTTTCCTTTATCAAGATCTGGCTTCTCTAGTACTCTACTGCCCTGCTTAACAATAATTTACAAAGGAAAGGACAAACTAATTATAAAGGAAAGGACAAGCTAATTATAGGATAAAGGAACAAGGAAACAACTGCTGTGAAATGAATCAGCTTGTTCCCATTTATGCTGCAGAGCAGGATGGAGATTTGGGATGTCTCTGCGGTACCTGCACCAAACATTGTCAGTGAATCCTACATTTTATTATACTTCTATATGAAATGCTAACTTCCAAAACAAAATCAGTAGCTATGGTGTTTAATGGCCCTGACCTGGATGGCCCAGGCTAGCCTGATCTCGTCAGATCTCAGAAGCTAAGCAGGGTCAGCCCTGGTTAGTATTTGGATGGGAGACCACCAAGGAAGACCAGGGTTGCTGTGCAGAGGAAGGCACTGGCAAACCGCCTCTGTTAGTCTCTTGCCATGAAAACCCCCCAAAAGGGGTCGCCATAAGTAGGCTGCGACTTGACGGCACTTTATACACACACACATGGTGTTTAATGTAGCCTGACTGAAATTTCACCAGCCTTAACCACAAACGTGCACGTTGGTTGTAAAAGCTGGCCAACTTTCCTAGCTAAATTGTCAGTCACCCACTAGATGGCAGTAATACCACAGAGGAAAAAACAACCCCATAAACTGGGCAGTTGTTAGTCCTCCAGAGCAAACGAAGGTGATACTTTTTATCGCCTCAAATAATATTTTGACATTCCTGCAAGCACCAGCTTTCGATATCTCCAAGATGCTTTATAGTCACTCAATGGAGTTGTGTATATTAGAAACTCTGATGTTTTGATTTCTAGTGCAGGCGTGTTTTAGTCTGAATGCCCTCCACATAATGATACTTGTGACAAGATCTATTCTATATGCTATTACATTTACAGCCACAGTCGCAAAATGAAATTATTGGAAAATTGACATGCCTTCAGCTGGAAATTCCACTGTACAGGCAAAAGAAACAGCACAAGCTCCAATTTCAAAGAAGAACAATATACATATATTTCTTACTAACACAATCAATAATCAAAACACTCACACTACATATATACAAAATTACAACTGTACCATAGATATCTCATAACCAAAAACAATTGGAATAGATTTTGTTGGATCTTGAGCTATATTCCAGTGACCAGCATATTTTTGTTCTATTTCTACTAATATGCTGTCTATGTGGAAGATCCGAAGGCTGCAAAAGGTTGGCACGTTCTCCGCAAGGACAGTTTCCCCACTTTGTGCTTGCCATCTTTGGGAACGGACCTTTTGAGTCTTTTCAGAGCCATTAAGAACATTTAGAACCTATTCAAAAAATTTTGGGGTTATGAGCTATCCATGGTGCAGTTGTAATTTTGTATATATGTAGTGCGAGTGTTTTAATTATTGATTGTGTTAGTAAGAAATATATGTATATTGTTCTTCTTTGAAATTGGAGCTTGTGCTGATTCTTTTGCCTGTACTTGCTACACTACAGCACTATTTGGAAATTCCACTGTGGCTGCTGCACTTCTGAGGTGCTGTATATAGGACTGCAGAGTTGGCTAGCGTGCACTCCTAATAAGCTCAGTTTTTGCCACTGTATAAGCACCGCTGCTGTTAGGGGAAATTACTGAGGCATTCCATTTACGTTGCCCTTGCTTCAGTTAACAGCATAATGTGTAGCTAACTGAGCATTCCCTGCATATGGTAGTTATGTCTGAATACGTATGGGACAACCCATGGCTCCAAACTGTGGCATTGTACCTTAACACAGGTCGCGTATGCATGGGAGTTTTACCTGAGGTTTGTTGCTTGCTGGACCCACGCTTTCTTCTCACGAAGCTATGCACCAGCAGCCTCCAAGCTCAAAACAAGAAGCTTGCGAGTCCCCGCCCCTTGAAATGCCGCTTTGTAATTCGCTGTAGTGCTTAGAAGCCCCCCGCCCCTGAATCCCAAGTGCTCGGTCAAAAAGGATTTTAAAAACCAAAAACAAAATAGAGCTCCCTAAAAGGAATTGGGGGGGGGGATACCTAATCCTCATTTCTAAATGCCTCTCTTCTGCTCAGAAAGAACTCCCAGGAAGAAGGAAGCATTTGAATCCCTGCCTCTTTACATGCTTTGTAATTGGCTGTAGTTCTTTCTGTGAGAGAAACGTCCCTTCCCCAAGCTTCCTTGTCCTGCGCTTTGCCTTATGCATGGGGATTTCAAGCGGGCTGAGCTCAGGGGAGAGGGAAGAATCAGGTTAATAGACAGGAAGTCCCGGGATTTGTGAGGGCTGGCAGAAAGGTCATCTCTAATGGATGAAAAACTCATGCATAACTCCAAGGAACAACAGATTCAGACCGGGGGGTGAACATGAGTGAAAGTACCCATTAGCTGCTTTTAATGCTAACTACACACCAGGAGTTCTGTTCACAGATCCCCAACATCATACATAGTTTGGCCTTTATTGTGTCTTCTGAGGACCCCAACTTAATACAAATGATGTAAGCAAATATGAGTTCTTTGCATGCAGTTGTGTGAGTACAGCCTGCTGATATAAGGATCTGTGGTTTGGGGTTCTAATCCCAACAGAGGCACTAGAAGGGGAGCACAAGAGGATCTCTCTGAGATCCCCCACGTATATCATCCACAGGAACAGATTATAAAAATAAAGCAACATCCTTTTCTTAGTTCCCTTCTTTCCAAATGAGTTTGTGATGATGGGCAATGCAGGTGCCATTGTGCCCAGAAGTTCAGCGTAGAGAAAGAAGAGTTCTACACAGAATGCTGAACAAGACTGTCACATTCTCTATGGAAATTTTGTAAGGCCCAGAAACCACAGTGACAAAAACATCATGGCTGTTCTAAGGCATCATGTCATAGATATCCATGATGCTACCTGATCTGGTCATCTTCTGGTCATCTTCAGTTATCACCATCATCATTAAAAAAAATTTTTTATGTTCACCCACCTTGTGGACTCTGATAGGGTGGAAAGGTGGCATAAAATGTTTTATATTGTTGTTGTTGTCATGTGTGTGTGTTATGTCCTGTCAAGTCACTTCCAATTTATAGAGACCCTATAAATTAATGACCTCCTAAACATCCTATCATTAACAGCCTTGCTCAGGTCTTGCAAACTAAAGGCCACGGCTTCATTTATTGATTCAACCTATTTCATGTCAGGTCTTCTTCTTTTCTGCTAACTTCAACTTTTTGTAGCATTATTGTCGTTTCCAGTGACTCAAGAAGGATACAACAAGAAGAAGAAAAGTTGGTTTTTATACCCCGCTTTTCTCTCAGAGCAGGTTATAATTGCCTTGCCCTCCACATACAACAAGCACCTTGGGAGGTAAGTGGGGCCGAGTTCTGAGACAACTGTGACTAGCCCAAGGTCACCCAGCAGCCTTCATGTGGAGGAGTGGGGAATCCAATCTGGTTCTCCAGATTAGAGTCTGCCACTCTTAACCACTGCACCATGTTGGTGCTAAAAAAACCCCAACCAGGTTTATTGGAGAGAGAAAGAAAAAGTGCAGGTACATAAATGCTCACTGAATCCATTTGCAAAGATAATTTTCAGATGGAAATCACAGCACAAGGTGATTGGGGGATAACTTTGCTCTGGAAAAGAAGAACATAAAAATTTAACATAATCTCTCTGGGGGAAATAATGCTTACTGTCATTCTACAAAATTTCTCTTCCTGATTATAATGCAGAAATGATTGGCTCCCAGGGGAGTAGACTCTAGTTTTTTTCCTAGATATTGAAGGCCTTAAAGGTGAATTAGAATTAAAAGCTTGAAGAGTATGAAAAGTCCCAGTACCCTGTAATGGATGGAGTATAGGTCCCCAAAGGGGAAACACACACATATCTTAAAAGGGCAACTCTGTAAGGCTGGTTTTGTTGCTAAAACTGCAAAATCATTAACTGCAGCTGAAGTATAAGATTTCCTAGACTTATTTGATATCTTGCTTCAGAATTCTCTACTTGGCAATATAACTCTAACAAGATTATGCATTATGCAGTCTAAGCGGGACAGCACTTTTCAAAAACTGCCTGGAAAAATTATGCCTCTTTCCTTTTCAGAGAACTGCATGAAATTGAGTACAAAATCCAGAAGTGCAAAGATCATTATTGCTCAGGACATATGGAGTGATACCCTTCAAAATTCCAATCACTATTTGGGTTGAGTTTACTACTGGGAGCTTCTATGACATGTGGCTCAGAGTTTTCACCTTGATTTTATACTAGCAGAAAATGACTACAAGGCATTTTCTTGTAATTGATTTGCTCCTTTAAGGTAGCCTGTGCTTTCTGAACTTACCAAGAGGCAGAGTTAAACATGAATTAAATGACATTTCAAAAGGATAGACGCAAGAATAACTACAGCTGTTTCTTCTTCACCACTGCAAAGACAGCATAAGGCTGGCAGAATGGTTGTGGTGAAAGAGAATTGAAGACAAAACAGGAGATGGGTCATATTATTGATAAAGCACCAGGAAGAATCACACCTATTATCTTGGACAGAGACAATGATTTGACTGACATCATTTTAAATATGTTTTGTGTTCTGAAGCTCGGGTTTGGCATCATTTCCTCACACACTTGCTGTTGTTCCTTGCCTGTCCCCAAGCCCTATTGCCGCTGTTTTAGGAAGTAATCTGTATCAACTAGCTTCACCTAGTTTACTTGTGAGGTGGGTGGGGCTGAGAGAATGTGACTTGCCCAAGGTCACCCAGCTGGCTTTATGTGTAGGAGTGGGGAAACAAACCCATTAGCCCATTACAATCCCGACACCAGTATGTGCAGGTTATTTGCATTAGAAACATATACTGTCACAAGGAATACCACAGGATTTAGGAGGCTGC
This sequence comes from Euleptes europaea, assembly GCF_029931775.1. Taxonomy (NCBI): domain Eukaryota; kingdom Metazoa; phylum Chordata; class Lepidosauria; order Squamata; family Sphaerodactylidae; genus Euleptes; species Euleptes europaea. The sequence goes on from NC_079317.1 coordinate 82,528,369, forward strand.
ATGCAGAATTCATTGGATGTGACATGATCAAAACTAGAACTATCTAAAAGTCAATATTATTTGGTAAACTATGTGAAGCTAATTGATACAGACTACAGTCAATGTTCGTAGTGCAAATTGCAACCGTTCCAGCAGTCTGCCTCTCCATATTGATCTTTGATAGTGAAAGGTACACTATAGCCCCTTATCCTTATTATTTAATAACATTAATTTGCCTGTACAGTTTGAATGTACATACAATCTGTACTTTCATTAGCATGAATGTCACTGATAACAGGCAGGATATGAGGAATTATCTCAACATCTTGTGGATGATCTGCTGTATGCTATATTTAACTTGTATTTCAAATTAACATTTTGCAAGGCAAACAAAATTGTTCTTTTTTTATACCACTGATCAACTAAATCACTCGTGGCCATATGGATAAGGAGGCTGCATTGCAACTGTTATATTTTAACCTTTTGGGGGGGGGGAAAGAAAATAGGCAGTATATATAAATATTGAAATATAAAGAAACGGGCAAGATCACAGAAAAATGCCAATCAGATTTGCTTCTTTCCTCACTCTGGATTGTTTATAGTACAGTATTAAATTACATGTGCTGGTATGTCCAGTATCATTCAGATGATAGTACACAGGTCTAGCTTTTGCACCATTAGCAAAATCATCATAATCACTAGGCATGAGTGTAAAATGGAAGCACTCTTTTACTTAATACTATTACTTATAAAACAAACTTATTATATGTCAATGTAATTTTATTACAATAAAACTGCAAAAGTATTATCTGTATGGTTGATTAATAGGGGAGGGGCTGTGGCTCAGTGGTAGAGCATCTGCTTGGCATGGAGAAAATCCCAGGTTCAATCTCCGGCATCTCCGGGACTAGGCAAGTAGGTGATGTGAAAGACCTCTGCCTGAGACCCTGGAGAGCCGCTGCCAGTCTGAGTAGACAATACTGACTTTGATGGACCAAGGGTCTGATTCAATATAAGGCAGCTTCTTGTATTCATGTGTTTACAGGACATCCTCATGGAATTGTTTGTCTGATATTTATTGCTATTAGTGTATATTGCGAGATATGTCTGGAAGAAGAACTGGGCTTCTGAACACAAAGGAGAAAAGAAGTCCTTCGTCTAATTTTAATAATGTATAAAGATGTAGAAATAGTCTTGGTAATATTAACTACATCCCAGATGCCTGTGAATTGTACTGCATTATTTTTGCCTCATATTTCAACCTCTCCATTATCTTAGGATTTATGTTGCTATTACAAAGGTTATTCTTCTAAGACATTCCCTGCTGATATGAACATTTAAATATAGATTGGTTATAGTTCAACTGGCATGCAGTATCGGAAAATAAGTTCAATGAAAGCCTGTATTATGGTCATAGAAGGTCAGACAAGGTTAATGAAAGTGTCTTTCAGGAGCCTGGGCCCCCTAGAAAGGGATCTATATTTGACTTTTTAGTTAAAATAAAAATGTATGAATGGCAAAAGCTTGCATTAAATGTGCCTCGCCATTTTGTTATGCAAATACATTTCTTAGAAAAGTACAAAGCACAAGTAGAAAATCAGAAATGTGCCAAGATTCCTTGATTCAAAATGAGAATTAGAAAATGTTATGCTATTTCTGTGAATCCCAACACTTTTTTTAAAAAAAACTATTCAAGGAGATGAGTGTTCTCTGGCCTACCTACACATTACATGGGTTGTGCCCTGGTCTATAACATGAAGTTTCAACCAGACATGTACTGTTAGTTCCCTGCTGGAAATTCAGATCCCAAGCTAACAGTGCCTTAATTCACATTGGGACCACAGGGTACATGGAGTAGGTGTTTAAGCCTTCCCCACCCATGTGCTGTTTCACACTTGAAATGGCCTTGGAGTATGCTATCTGCCCCATACCTCAATGCACATGGAATCCCCAACAGTTCAAATAACACTTCCCTGGGGCTGTGTCTAACATAAGGAGAAGGTTTCAACACTCTGTCCTTATGTACTATGGTCTTGATCCAAATTAGCTCTGCACACCTGGGAATTGAGTTGCCAGTGGGGAATTCATAGTGCACATACGATTGAAAGTTCTCATGATGGGCCCAGACATGCCTTGCAGAACGTGTAATGTGTAGTTAAGCATATGTTCTGGGCTAGAAGTTGCTTACATTCCTACAATGCAAATCCAGAGTAGTAAAAAACCTTCTAGTAGTAATGGCCACAGTGTTGCATTTATTAGTGTTGCTAATTTACATTTGACAGTAATTACCAGAAGTCAGGGCAATTTGGTTCCTGTTTCTTGTTTCTAGTATATTGAAAGATCCAAGTATGTAGCACCCAAGTAATTTTAGCATGTATAGATGATTAATATGTCTTGTTTAATATTGACTCTCTTGGGTAGAAATAGTTATAACCTGTTGAGATGGATAGGTTAGATTCCACTTCTTCCTAAGAGTGGCCAATGTGAGCTGACAGAATGATACTGAGAGGGGCAATTGAAAAACAGCAGAGACAGAGCCCTTAGGTTTGGCGTCAGAGCCTTATCTGTGATGGAACGTGTGGAAAGTGATCATTTACCCTTGGCTCTAGATCTCCTTGCCTCCCCTCATAAATGTGATCTCTTCTTGAGAGAGGATTCTGAGAGAGAGTTAAATAGGTGGCCCAGGATTTATTGGTCTACCAAGAATATCCAGTTGGTTGCTGGTGTCTTGGGGTGAAAACGCATGTTCGCTTTATCCTCCTTTAATCCCTGTTTATCCTCCTTTAATCCCTGTTTCAGCCAGGATTCAGCCAGGATCGAATACATGCGTTTCGCCTAATGTGCTTTCGATCCTGGCTAAAACAGGGATTAAAGGAGGATAAAGCGACCATGCGTTTTCACCCTTGGATTCCAGCACCTTACACGAGTTTGTTTTGTTAGCAAAGAATCCAGATCGGACTGTGGAATTGTTGCAGGCTTATGACAAAGGGCATTAACGCATGGGCAGAATGTTCCTGGTTCGCTCCTCTGTTATCCCACAATATTTTAATCCCACAATATTTAAGTCTGGATAATCAAACGCATGACGCCAGCCTATCCCACATTAAGTCTGAAACAAGTAGCTGCTGGAGGCTCCCCATGCGTTTGAACCAACCATATAATGTGGGATAGTTCGCAATGCGGGATAGCAGGGGAGTGACATCGCCCAAGGATTGGCTGAGGAGTTATCCAATCAAAGGGCGATTCTCCCCCCTTTTTTTTTCTTTGAACGCCAGCGTTCCGGTATACCATCGTCTAAACCTGTCAATTAAAAAAAGGCGGGACGGGAGACCGGAAGCAGCAATTGCTCGCACAGGAAAGGGGGCGGGACGGGGGACGGGAAGCGGCAATTGCTTGCGCAGGGAAGGGGGCGGGACGGAGGAGACCGGTAAGGAGCATTAGTAGCGAGCTAGCCGAGTAATTACATGCACGTCGGCGTTCTGGTAATGTAGCAGAATTAAAAAAAAGTAGCGGATTAGAACCGAAAAGATCGCTATAAACCAGGGATTGATTAACCCGGGTTTTTTTTGCCTTAATTCGCGACTAAGGTGGGTCCGATGCGCAGCCCTTGGACGGTCGTGCGTGTGGACCATGGAGATTCGTTACTATTAAGGCACAAAAGCGAGACAAATTGGCCGTGCGTTAAGCCCCAAAGTTACAACGCAGCTTATTGATGTTATGAAGCCACAGTGTAAGCATCAGCATCAAGTCAATAAGGTCTCTTCAAGAGCCTGGTTTGATAATGAGTGTTATAATATAAAGAGCCAGCTGCAATCTGTTTATCATAAGTATAGGGAATCTGAGTTAAGGCAACCACCAAGGAGTATTTTGACCTGAAATTGGTTATGCATCAGTTATTTAAAGAAAAACAAAAGGCCTTTTTACAGAAATGCTGGGAACCCCTTGCCCAAGCTACATTAAATAATGATACGAGGAAGTTCTGGGCCCTGATTGCGGAGTCCGAGGGTAAGAATAGTTTGGTGACCAATTCAATAACAGCTAACTCATGGTATGAATACTTTGTAAAGATCTTTCAGGGATATAGCAGCAATATGGTAGAAGAAGATCTGGATGCTAGCCTGGATGGATGTTCTGAGTGGCCCCCGGTACAGGTGGCGGAAATTGTGCCGTTGATAACAGAAATGAAATCAGGGAAAGCCCCTGGGCCGGACGCTCTTCCCCCTGAAGTAATCAAAGCTTTTCCAGAGTGGTGGGCTCCGTTTTTAGCTACACTCTTTACTGCCATCAACAGGACGGGTATGATACCTGATGCTTGGACAAATGCTATAGTTGTTCCCATATTTAAAAAAGGTGATTGCCAGCTCCCTAGTAATTATCAGCCAATTAGTCTTTTATCCATTATTGGGAAGCTGTATGCAAGATACCTGGCTAATAAACTTAAACTATGGATAGTAAATCAGCAAATTTTAGGAGCTGAACAAGCTGGATTTTGTCATGGGAAGTCAACCTAGACCATTGTATTGTTCAAAGTCATCTGGTGAATAAATATAGGAAAATGAAGGGTCCTCCCTTAGTTGCTGCCTTTTTAGATCTGAAGGGCACCTTTGACTCGGTACCCAGAGATATTTTATGGAAGAAATTTAGCGATCTGGGGATTGAGACGAGATTGCTCTTTTTGATTAGGAAACTTCACACCAATAATGCATGTCAGGTTAGGTGTTCCAAGAAGGGTGACAACCTCTAAGATCCCAATTAATGTTGGAGTCAAACAAGGGTGTATTTTGGCTTCTTTACTTTTTAATCTGTTTTTAAATGATTTAGCCCCGTTTCTGAAAGTTATCGATGGACATAGCCCCAAATTAGGAATGGTCCATGTACTGAACCTCTTATATGCAGATGATGCGGTGCTTCTTTCCCTTACAGAAATAGGGTCGAAAAGGCAAATATCACGCTTTCTGGAATATTGTGAAATGAACAAATTAATTCTAAATTTTGATAAATCAAAAATTATTGTTTTTGGAAATAAGTGGAAACCGGCTAAATGGTATTTTAAGGGGGGAGAAGTGGAGCAGGTAAAATATTTTAAATATTTGGGAGTATATTTTCACTCTAATAGTAGCTGGGTTCCTCATATTAGGGAAGCTGTAAAAGCGACAAATAGTAATGTCCTTGCGATTATAAGGTTCTTTTACTCTAAAGGAAATCAATTTATTCCGACAGCCATTAGGGTGTTCAATTACAAAACAAGTGCTAAATTGCTGTATGGAAGCCCAATTTGGATCTCAGCTTTTAATAAATCAGTAGAGAGGGTCCAAACTAATTTTTTAAGGAAAATATTAGGGCTCCCAACTTGCGTGAATTATGCTGCTATTTGTTTGGAGACAAACCAAAGACAATTGGAGACAAAAGCATAGATTATAACAATTAAATTCTGGCTGCGATTACATTTTAGAAGTAGCAGTAATCTCCTTATTGCGAATATGCTCTCTGAATCAGAAACATCTGTATGGTTCTCTTATATTGAGAAAAAAATTACAGCATTGGGGCTCAGTGTTGAGGATATGGTGCTTCTCTCTGAGAGAGCTGCATACGCCTTGATTAAGCAAAGGATCATCGATGTTGAGATGCAAAAATTCAGAAGTTCAGCCTCTGGTAGATGTTCACCACTATGTTGGGGGTTATTAAACTCTCTCCCAGAGTACTTCTCCTATCTTACTGCTCCCCATCTTCGGAGAGCTTATATGCTAGCCCGTTTTAATGTTCTCCCTTCGGCCATTCTGTTTGGGAGAAAATTCTACACTCCGCTAGAGTGCGTAATTGTGTTATGGGGGAGATAGAAAGTATTGACCATATTCTTTTGTACTTTTGTCCATTTTATTGCGAAATTCGTGCTGCCCTTTTAGATCCTTTTCTATCAAAACTATGCTAATCAAGCCGACGATAGTAAGATTAACTTGTTGTTATCCTCCCGAAGTTCTGAGATTATTGAATCTGCAGCCAAATTTCTTGGTGATGTAATTAAGAGGCGAGGTAAATGATGTATAGTGGCTAGGTTTACTCTTTTTGATTGCCCTTGGTATGCCAATAAAGGTACTGAAACTGAAACTGAGTTGGAGAGAGCAGCTATGGAGTTGTGAGTCTGACTGAGTGAAGCTCTGGAGAAGAGCAGCTTAAAGCTGTTTGAAAAGGGTCAATTTATAACGAAAGATCCCAAATGCTGGAATAGGGAAACAGTTCAAAAGTTTAATTGAAAAGAAACTTTATAACCTCTACCTGATCTATTCCACTGTTCAAAGCAGAAATAAAAGTTAACTCTTTGTTTGTTTAACCCTGCGGGCTGGTTGTGTCAAGCTAAGATCTTGGCCCAAATATAAATATGTATATTAGGATATGAATAAATGGTGGCAGTGTGTGAATGAAGCATGTTTGAGTCCTTAGCACCAATAGCTCTGGCAGTGTTTGAGTGAGGGGTAATTATTGAGGGGGATTGAGCTACTGTGTCTGGTGATGTCTCTCTCTGTGTGTGAGAGAACCTGGGATTTGAATCATGGGATGTGATCATGATTCTCTATATATTTTAAAAGAGACAAGACAAGTTTGACCTACGTGTAACCCTGAACCTCTGAGAGAGAATGTGGATGGTGGTAGGCACTCTGCGTTAGTGAGAAAAGCCATTACACCTGTAGTATCTTTGCTTATACTCCGTGAAATGGTGCTTCTTCTCCATTAACTTGGTGCAAGTGGGATTCCTCAATGGGCTGCTTCATTTAGGCTTTTTGCTTAACTAGAAGAAATCTTAAAATGTCATATTCTCTCTTCAGGAGTTTTGCTTCTACATATTGGTCCTTCCGTATCCAGCCTGCTGCCACAAGCCTGCATGAACCCCCAGTGAGGGTTTCTTAATTTTCTTCACTTCTGCATGCTTCAGAAAGCCCCAACTTTTCCTTGTTTATCAGCACTGAATTCACTCAGCACTTGAATGTGGATATACATATCCATCAGTCGTTTAGAAGGTATAGGTCCTACCACTGAGCAGATTTTTGCTTTTTCAAATTTCTGTTATTCTTTCTCTGATCCAATCAACAGGGGCTGAATAGCACCTACTTTATATCCCTCTGCATCCAACAGGTCCTTGATCTTCCTAATGTTCTTTTTGTCTTTTCTCTAAAATAAGATGAAATTGTGAACTTATTTCTACTTAATACAGTACAATCCTATAAAGTTGTGTGTGTGTGTTAAGTGACATCAAGTCACTTCCGACTTATGGCATCCCTATGAATCAATGACTTCCAAAACATCCTGTCATTTACAGTTTTGCTCAGGTCTTGTAAGATGAGGGCTGTAACTTTCTTTATAGAGTCTATTTCATGTTGGGTCATCCTGTTTTCCTGCTGCCTTCAACTTTTCCTAGCATTAGTGTCTTTTCCAGTGAATCTTGTCTTCTCATAGTGTGACCAAAGTATGTAGCCTCCGTTTAGTTGTTTTAGCATCTAGGAAGAGTTCGGCCTTGATTTGATCTAGAACCCACTTATTTGTCTTTTTGGCGGTCCATGGTATCTGTAAAACTCTCCTCCAACACCACATTTCAAATGAATCAACTTTCTTCGTGGCAGGTTTCTTCATTAACTTTCACATCCATACATAGTAATGGGAAATACTATGGTATGAATTATCTTGATCTTGGTGGCCATTGACACATCCTTACATTTAAGAATCTTTTCTAGCTTATTAATGGCTGCCCTTCCCAGTCTCAATCTCCTTCTGATTTCTTGGTTGCACCCTCCCTTTTGGTTGATGATGGAGGCAAGGAACAGAAAATACTGAACCAGTTCAATTTATTCATTGTCAACCTTAATGTTGTATAATTCCTCAGTAGTCATTACTTTTGTATTGTTGATGTTCAGCTGTAATCCTGCTTTGGCACCTTCTGCTTTAACCTTCAGCAGTAATCATTTCAAGTCTTCACTGTTTTCTGCAGTAATGGGGTGACCTCTGCATATCTCAAATTGTTAATGTTCCTTCTGCCAGTTTTCACTCCACCTTCATCTAAATCTAATCCAGTTTTCCTTATGATATGTTCTGCATATATTTTGAAGAGATAGGGAGACACCTTTGCCAATTGGAGACCAGTCTGTTTCTCCATATTCTGTCCTAACAATAGCCTCTTGTCCCACATGCAAAACCATCAAAACAATCAGATGTTGTGGCACACCCATTGCTTTTAAAACCAACCATAGCTTTTCATGATCCACATAGTCAAAAGCTTGGTAATATCTGAAACACAAGCCAATTTTCTTCTGAATTTCTCTTGTGTGCTCCAGTAACCAACATAAATTTGCAAACCCAGAGTTACACTTCTTTAAAGCCATTGACTTAGGATGGCATTGTTAATTTCATATGTGAAGTTCTTGAATACCTTTCACAAAAGATGAAATTATATTACAAGAGAGAATCCAGTTTTTCTGGGGAACATTACTCTTCCCATTTTAGAGCTCTAGTATCAAAATGCACTCCAAGATGTGCCTGGAACATTTTGCTGACTACTCAAAATTAAATTCACAAAGCTAAACATATTTTTTGAGAATCCCTCAGGGTATGTTGAAGTGCTTATTTCTTAGAGCAACCTGTTCTGACAGATGATGTCCTGATTAAGAAAAAAACATTTAATCTCATCCATAGCTTTAAATATGTGAGCAAGCTATTGACTTAAATAGGTCCACTCATATATAGCATTACTTATGCATTTAAATTAGTTTCTGAACTACTATTTAAAATGTACCTCTTGAGTTGCAGTATAGATGTTTTAGGTTCTTCTCCAAAGCTCCCCAGGGAACAACAATGAACACCAGCTTTGATAAATGACTTGTGTCAATGAAAACCTGAGATAGAGGGATGCCACAGCCGTAAGGAAACTGCAATAGCCATGGAAACTAAAAGTGATACAATAAAGTTAGAAGAATCAAATGCAATGAGGTCACAGGAGACCTCTCAGAAATCTATGTCCACAAGAACTACTGGAAAAAGTAGAAAATGCCTTAGGTGAAGGCAGGTATAATACATAGTGTGATAATGCTTCAGCTGTCCTTCAAGAAACAATTTTTTCCTGGCCTACAGTGAGCTCCAAAAATAGTCAGAATGTCCTCCCAAAGCCACTGAAATGGAACCATGATTGGTAGAACGTGAAAATGTCGTACCCAGAAACACCAATTGGGACAATCCTGTTTGGCAGAAAGGTCTACTAACTGTTCTGGTTAGATGATATCACTGTCAAGTACATATATATGGATCACTCTTTCTCCTTGCTGTATCTTCTTTTTCCTTACTCTAAAGAAACTGAAACCAGTCAGTAAGACACCAGAATAACTGTGAGATAAGAAAGTTTCTGGCCACTCTTAAATATCAACATTCTGTTTCCATTTAACACATTTACTGCAGATCACGATGAGTAGCTGTGTTAGTCTGTCAATAGCAGTAGAAAAGAGCAAGAGTCCAGTAGCACCTTAAAGACTAACTAAATTTCTGGCAGGGTATGAGCTTTTGTGAGCCACAGGTATCTGAAGAAGTAAGGCTGATCTGGCATTTGAGCGCTGCAGCAATCCAGCTAGGCCGGTGTCAGTGCCCCAACGCCGGTGTCTGTGCCAGTTTAGATGGTGCAAGTGGCACAGACGCTGGTGTAGGGGTTACGGTGCCTTCTAAACCCATTCAGCCCCCAACCACAGGAATGGGCTGTAAAACGTCTCTCTCAGATGTTCTAGAGTTTTTATTTTCAGGGAGGTTTTACACAGGGAAACTTAAAAAAAAAAAAGCATTTTCCTACCAACAGACTTAATTGGCACAGTCCACTTTACTACTTTCAGATTTTACCACTGCATTTTGCTTCAGTGTATAGATCAGGCCCATGAACGCACTAGCAACTTATTTCGCAATTTACACGCGTTCAGCCCGAAAGCATCCAAAACGACTGTAAATTTCTGTTCTGTGCCACCTTTCTCCGCTGCATTTGATAAGCCCGAAGACCGGCAGGCTCCCACGCATGCCCAGTCGGCGCTCCAAGCAAGGACGGCGATTGGTCCAGCGTTAGTAAGGGAGGCGGGGGGAGTGCGGGGGTTGGCTGGCAGCAGAAAGTGGGCTGGCAGCAGGAAGTGGATTGAACACACATTGCATGTTCCCACTTTAAAGCACCGGGTGTGGAAGATGTTTTATTAATTTGCCGTATAAGCGGATGCGCTTAATGCGGAGAACTTGTGCTCTGGAGACGTCCTTGAAATCCTTCGGGTGAGATGAAGTGGGAACATGCAAGGAAAGCCCGCGGAAATTGGAGCTGCAAATGCGCAGTGCGGACATGGCCCAGGCTTCTTCTTGGTAATTTACAGCGCATTCCTGAGCTCTAAGGGCGAAAGTCCTTAGGAGGCCAGGAAGGCGCTGCGCCGGCGTCCGGGGCCCCAGCACCAGCATCCGGGCTACTTACGCCGGCGTTAGTGGCCCCAATGCCGGTGGGAAGGCCCGGACGCCGAGCACTGCCACAGCAACACCACCCCAGGACGTCAACGGGCCTTCTGGCAGCATCCCAACGTCATCAAAGGCCATGCCAGCATCCTGGGAGGTGTTCCTGGGGCGTTCGGTGCCAGGCTGGGGGAGAAGCCGCTGTCAGGCGGCCTCTGTTGGAAAATCTGCCCTTCTAGGATGGTGTCACTTGCCTACACATTGAGAGGGGGAACTGACCACAGAGTCAGATAGATAGACAGGACTGGGGGAGGTCATCTCTAGTTACACCTCACCCTCATTTCCTGCCCCTTTGATGTTTAGAGGATGTATTGTCAGGGAAACTTCCCCTCTCTCTCTCTTCCCCTTTGCCCTTCATCCAAGCAAGACCTAGAGCCGGGCACTCCATGCGTCCAGGCCTTCCCACCCCAAGATGGAGTGGAAGGCAGATTCCCTTTTATACCTAGAGAATTAGCAAGGTAGATCAGGATAGGGGACCCTTGTTTGTCCTTTCCTATCCAATGTGTATTTCAACAATAAATGTACTTTAGTTTGATTAGAGCAAATGACTGTTGCTCCTTTTTATTTTCACACACGCACATACGTGTAGCTTCTGTTGTTGCTAAGCTTAAGGCACTCTGCTAAATACAGGAATATCCCCACAATAGATATTCCAACAGCCTCCACAGCTCTTTGGGCTGAAAACGCCCCCTCTTTTTTCAAGATATGCCAGCGTTTAGGTGGTGGATAGGGTTGCACGGATTTTTCCCACCACGAGGAGTCATATTATCCCTGGCTGCTTCATAGACAGGAAGCGTTATGTGTGTGGTAACAGTAACGTTGATATCGAACCCAACCACTTGTTAAGGGCAGGTTGTATAGTAATGTACACTGCTGGCTTTGAGGGCATTGTCTGAATGAGAATTCAGAAATGACATTACTAGTCTAAAGCGCAAAAACAGAATGGTATCAGGGAGACTGATACATTTGCATACATACAAACATGTGTTAGAAAGCCCAGATAGCTTTTGAAAATGAGAATTAGTCTTGAGAAAGGTTGTGACTTTAAGCAGAAGAATGATAGAGAGGATGGGGTTTTTTTATCCTATCCCCTGTGAGCTATTGTGCTACTCAAAAATTCCCCCCAGACGTTTCCCCCCTACACTGCTTTACCAATTTTCCAAGATAAATTTACACAACAGGAACCTGGTATGAGATGGAAAGCAGGTCAGGTTCAATACTGAGCTGAAAACCAGCTGTCACAGTAAGGGTTAAGGACCTATTTGCATGTAATCCCCCAGATAACTGCTGGCAGCTATAGCTGTGGCCACAGCTGGCTGTGATGTGCTAGCTGGATAGATGTTCAGGATTGCAGAAAAATGTGGTATGTAACCTGGCCTCAAGTTGCAGCAATTTTCTTAAAGATACCAGTTCTTTGGCACAGTTTGTCTGCTTTTCCTTGTAGCTTTCTGTGTAAAAACTTATCTAGAGTGAAATTTTAATTAATTTCCAAGAGATACTCTCAGCAGCAGAAATACTTGGTTTAATTAACACTGGTATCTAGGGCAGATGCCTTGTTTTGCTGTGAAAGCCTGAAGGATAATTTTTTCTCCCCTCATTTTTCTTCTGAAAGCCTATCTAATTCTCATGACTCTAATGCTTTCTTTGTGTGTGGTTTTCCCTCACTCACAAATTCTTGGATCTCAGTGTTCTTTAAAAGTATTAAGTATATCCTTACGTGTCTGTTAGGGGGATTTCCTAGCTGCCCTTAAATCTATGCTGGGAGGTTATGTCCTCCAGCCCTGAAGGTTCTTGCAAGATTTGGGATAGTGGAAAGGGACCTTGCAATTAATCAGGAGGTTGGGGAAGCTCATTACTGATTTGGAGATACTAAATGCCAATACTAAGGACTTGCTTTGCTGACCTCTGTTGGCTGTTTAGGTAGGAACCGCCATGCCTGAATGGTCATTCAGTTAGGGTTTCTGAGGTCAGTGGTTTGAGTGAGAAGCTAGAAACTGAACCGCAGAAGGTGATGCCAGGGAGATCTCCAGTCACAACCGGGAGGTTGGCAACCATAACCTGCGCACACCCCACATAGGAGCCATCCCAGCCTCAAGTGAGGGACCACCCTTGCTACATGCAGGGGAACAGCTGCCACTGTGGTGAACTAACGCCCCTCAACCCATGTGGAGGCTGCCTGAACAGCCCACAGGCAGTTGCCTGCTTTTCTTCCTTTCCCCCTTCCAATGGGGGGCATACGGGGTTTGGAGAGGGGAGAGACTTCAATGCCATAGAGTCCAATTTCCAAAGCAGCCATTTTCTCTCTATAGGCTGGAGATCAGTTGTAATAGCAGGAGATCTCCAGCTAATACCTGGTGGTTGGCCACCCTGATCGAGGAGGTGGCAACAGCAATGAGTAGTAGGGCTGCCAGGTCCCTCTTTGTCACTGGCAGGAGATTTTTGAGGCGGAGCCTGAGGAGGGTGGGGTTTGGAGAGGGGAGGGACTTCAATGCCATAGAGTCCAATTGCCAAAGTGGCCATTTTCTCCAGGTGAACCGATCGCTATCAGTTGGAGATCAGCTGTAATAGCAGGAGATCTCCAGCTAGTACCTGGAGGTTGGCAACCCTAATGAGCAGGCAAGGCCATTTTCTGCCTCCCTGTGGCACTGCTTCTGGACCACGGATTGCTTTGTTGACCAGCTGAGCCCACAGGCTGGTGCTCTACTATTGGTAAGTCCTACCCAGTTGCGAGGCATCAGAATGCCTCCAAATCACAGGCTTGATATGCACAGCCCCGAAGGAGGCTCTGAGAATACAGACTGTTCTGATAGTTTACTTAGCTACAACCCTGGCTTGGGTCATGAAGTTCTTGCTTCAAGCCCTGGAGTCCTGACAGCATTGATTGGTAGTTCCACGGGAGGGTGGGTGGTGGGTGGGGGTGGAATCAGCGTTTCAGCAGAGACAACCAAAGAAATTGATTTAGGCCTGGGGTAGCCAATTTGTTCAGCATTGAACAGCATGCTGAAATTACATTCTTTAATGCAATAGAAGAAACAGAGCTAGGAAATGGTAAGATCACATAAGGAGAAACCTGGATTACATAAAGAGAAACAGCGAGAGCTCAAGTCAGGTGCAAAGTAACAGGTATAGAATATTTGTTTTTAAGTCAGCACAAGGCTTTTTAACAAACCTGAATATGCAACAACGTTTTCCCGCTTAGGCATGAATTATAATGCCTGGTAGAAATGGGTCATAAAAACGAAGCACAAACATGCCAAATTCATTTTGAAATGATGAATTGTTTCATCATCAGCTGCTACACAGATGTAACTAAATTTGCCCTGCAAAATCTTTGTTGCTGCTGATTACGCGTGACCCAGATAGAACTTGTTTTCTTATCTGCTATCAAGCCAAGTTTGTGGATAGGTGGGGGAAAGAAATTCTATTTAAACCCAAGAAATCGTACGTACATTTATTTCAATTGAAATGCAAACCGGAAACCTCAGAAGTTGGTTTCTACAATTACTTTTTTTGATCAAAGCAGAATCGAAAGGCCAAATTTTTATGTGACCAGAGAAAATGGGAAAGTAGGTTGTATGCAACGGCTTGTGCAAAGATATGTGTGTTATAATTCTCTGTCTTGAATTCAAGGGACAGCTCTATGGATACAGATACAGGTGGAGCTAAAGATTATTGCATATTGAGTGTGAGATTTCCTTACTCTGGAGAAATCAGTCTTTGGATTCATCTCAAGATAGTTAAATTTGTCATTGCTAATTGGTGTGGTATGGGAATTATAACAAAGGTTGGCATTTTGAAGATACTTTAAAAAAAAATTAGTGTTTTCCAGTTGTTGGCCCTTTATAACAATACAGTTGGCTTTTGTCCTCTGTCCATGATTAAAAGCAATGAGGATTGAGTTTCTAAAACTCCAGTATTTAAGATTGCTGCATGACCATACTTTTCTATTCAATGTTATAAAAAAAAATGTGTGCAGTCAGATTATTTCATTGAACCAATTGAATATTAATTTCCTTCGTTCTACACCGGTGTTGATTAGTTTAAAACTAATAGAACAAAATTAGTAATAAAGAATTATAGTATTTTTGAACACACTGCATATTACTGGCTGATTTTCCTTCCTCCTACTGGAGGCAGTATTGGGGGGATGGGGAAGAGAAAGGAATCTTGCCTCTTTGAAACTGTCACAGCTCTTATTTCCTGTATCTCCTTTGCAAGAACCATTTTAACATAAACCATGCTTTGCTGAAGAGCCATCCTAATTTAAACCATGCTTTCCCAGGATTTCCCCCAGAAGCAAGAGCCATTCCGTGAGAACAGGGGATGAGAGAAAGCTGTTATAACATACTTACATTAACAGCTAGAATAGTGAGTAAGTTATTCTTGACAAGTTTTAAGTATGCATTTTACAGATTGGTGGCCAAAGGCACTGTTTTAATTTTCAGCAAAGGGGAGCAAAGAGATTTTAGTAGGGAGGAGCAAGATTCCAAGTAAGGTTCAGACACCTCTTTGGTTGTATTCAAGATTAAAGTGCAAAATAAAATAAAATAAAATAAAAAGTGATAGTTCTAAAACAATTTGTCATGGTTATTTCATAACAACCTAGGGTTGCCAGGTCCCTCTTCGCCACTGGTGGGAGGTTTTTGGGGCAGTGCCTGAGGAGGGCGGGGTTTAGGGGGGACTTCAATGCCATAGAGTCCAATTGCCAAAGCGGCCATTTTCTCCTGGTGAACTGATCTCTATCGGATGGAAATCAGTTGTAATAGTGGGAGATCTCCAGCTAGTACCGGGAGGTTGGCAACCCTAGAGATCAAGCTAGCATGGGCCATCCAGATCAGGGCATCTATCCAGCTATGTTAAGGATTCCACTTGTATCCCGCTTAGAAGATGCCATGGTAAAACCTGGAAATTGACTATGTCACTCTTTGATAAAATGCATTCTGAAATGTCCAGGTTTATCTTCTGAGGAAGACAAAGAGTTGAAACAGGAACATATGTACTGGAAACCTGTTAAGAGAACAAAGAAAAGATATTAAGAACAAGTAAAAGAATAATCACAATATGATGAGGACATTCTCTTTGGGCATTCATGTGCATATACAATTGTAACTCCTATGATGGAAAATACAAACAGAACTATCTTTAACAAGGATGTGTTAAAACCACCTGCAGTGGCATTTGTCATGCTTACATACATTGAATAGAAGTATTTCCATGAATGGATATTTGTAACTCTGTATGGAATATTGTGCCCTGAGACCTGGATGGCCCAGGCTAGCCTGATCTCAGAAGCTAAGCAGAGTCAGCCCTGGTTAGTATTTGGATGGGAGACCACCAAGGAATACCAGGGTTGTTGTGCAGAGGAAGGCACTGGCAAACCACCTCTGTTAGTTTCTTGCCATGAAAACCCCGAAAGGGGTTGCCATAAGTCGGCTGTGACTTGACGGCACTTTACACACACACACATGGAATATTGTTGTTTGTTTGTTTCATGTGAATCTTAGTTGCAAACACTGTGAGTAACTTTAGAGAATTGGTAACTTTTGTAATATAAGTTCATGTATGTTTAAACACAGCCCGAGATGCCCTTTTGTTTGGTAGTACCTGGAGGTTGGTGACCTCTAACAACTGGAGATATAGGCGCTTTTGAGGCATAATCATAACTGGTCTGAAACTCATGGCACTCCTGTAAAGCACACCAGAAAGATTGCATGTGGTTGCTCTGGCACGTGGCCAGATTAATTTTCAGTCGTTTGTGATGAGGTGTGTGAAAAAAACAACCATAAACTCTGGGTTGTGAAAGCTAATCTGGATGAGAAGTGATGCAATCAGATGACCACTTAACTGCATGGCCAGCTGCGAGTCGCTGGGCAGGCCGGTCCAATTTTCATTTGCGTGAGTTCTATCTCATAATTGTAGAGAAAGTTGTGTTGTAATAGGATCATATACCAAAGGAACGATTCGGTCATAAATCCCAGAGCCTTGTTAAATAAAGCTATTAAAAATGTCCAGGTGCCTTGTCCTAGCGCGTTTTCTAACATCCCCCTTGGAGAAGAGGAGGCACAAACCAACCTGATCTTAAATGGAAAGAGTCATGCCCTCATATAAAACATGCATTTCTTTGGCATATCATCAGGAGACGGTATCGATACTTCCTCCAGCTTCTTCATGCGTGATTCTATCTAATATCTCATGTGGAAAATTAACCGGCTAGTTGATGGCACATTTTGGAAAAGCCCATTTCAAAAAGAGCAGTCTCAGCTGTTATAAATCTGACCAGTACAGGTAGCAAACAGTGTGAAGGTGAAGCAAATATCAATAACTGTAGCAAGCTTTTATTTTGCTACACTACGTGTGCTCGACCCTTTCAAGCTGAAAGCAAGAAATAATAAATTCTGAATTGGACTTTTACGTTCTTGGTTAATGGAGATTCAGATGATACATTTTGCAAGGAAGATCTGTAATCCACATATGGGAGAATCTACAGACCCTTTTCTTTTTCCATGACAGTCGCCTATGAGTGTTTACAACAAGAGCCAATTATTAATTGAAGGACTGCTCATTGAATGCACAGTTCTGCTCAAAATATGAATGACAAGGCTCATTCATATTCAGCTGGGGATGAGCATGGGATAAAAATCCAATAAATAATAATAATAAATGTTGAGAGAAAAAATGCTATGCTTCTGTTAGCATATATTGTTAAGATGCATTAATAAATAGGTTGCTCTCATTTGCGTCTAAGCCGTTAAATGTATAGGGCTCTTTGGCATTTAAATTTCCTGTGTTGCTGTTTCCACATCCCTGTGATACCTTCTTAACCTTTACATTTGTAAGTAATCTTTCACAAAGAGACCAGAAATCTTCAGTTTGTAGAATGACTGATCCTCTAAATCCTTCCCTCAGTTTCCTTCCACTAAAGGGAGTGGAGGGAAAGCACCTCTCTTCAAAGAAAATGGATTGTGTTTCACAGGGAGACCATTCCCACCAAAACGTGGCTAAATGGAGCAGTGACATAGACTGATGTTTACTTAAAAGCAAGCAACACTCTAGAGAGGTTAGCTATATGAGAGTCTGATATAAAGAAGCAGAAACTCCAGACTGATAAGAGAAAATTCATTTGAAAACGGTCTTAACTCAACCTTGGATCGCACGACTACCCAGCCTCCTAGCCCTGCCCGGGACCTGACTGGAGGTTTCTCAAGTCTTTGGACAGGTCTCTTATGGAAACTGAACATTTCAGTTTCCATAAGAGGCCTGTCCAAAGACTTGAGAAACCTCCTGTCAGGTCCCGGGCAGGGCTAGGAGGCTGGGTAGTCGTGCGATCCAAGGTTGAGTCAGTGGAGATCAAAACAGGAGTCCCAACGTGTCCAGAAGAAGAGTCGCGAATCAAGCCGCGGGTCAGAGTTCCAGGAATTCAAGCGGAGAAAGGGTCAGAAGCCGAAGTGGGTGCGAAGCAGTCCGGAAACTGAATCGTTGCTTCCACAGAGAAACTTCCCAACAGCCTGGAATATATGGTTCTCTGGTGGTGCACTCCTTTGCCCCAGTCATTACCTAGCCGGGCTCCTGTCAGTATTCAGGGCTTTGTGTTCGCCTATACTCCCGTGCATTCCTGCGGCGGGTGTCTAAATCTTTGCATAGTCTTTCCCTCAGCCTAGCTACAGGAGAGGGGGATTCTACCAGCTGCAGCTGTCTCTCCTCCTCATTACTCATGCTGGGAGCAGGGGCTTCAGCCTTTGATAGAGACCATTTGCTAACTTCCGAGGAGGTAGAGGGCCCAGCCTCTGCCGCCAACTCATCCGGGAGCTCGGTCTGTCCAGTGCCCTGGTCCCGGCTGACCACGACACCTCCCAATAACAATCACTCAATCAGATCTTTGTTTATCTTGGTTTACTCTGCAGATAATAGTCTCTTCGCTATATCAACCTAATGTAAAAAGCATGACCGCCCATGAAAGAAGGAGCAGGGATTGTGATAAAAATTTTACACATCTCCTTATTATGCTTTAAGTTTTCATCACATGTGGGTGGGTCATGGGTAAGGGGTGTGTGCCAAGAAAAAACTCGTTACTGATGGAGATCCAGGCTACAGGAGGCAAAAATTACCATTATTGCTTAGTTTTGGGTAGGGTGATATCAATTCAGGCTTAAAATCCACGCTGTGTTTTTGTGTTTTAGATTTTTGGAACCATTTTCTGCACCCGCACACCACAGACCCCATTCTGTTCACTGCGCAACCAATTTGAGGGTCTCCTGCACACCGGCCATGGCACATAACACCACCAAAATCGCATAAAGTGCTGTTCTCCCTCTCCTCTGCAGACCCCCCAACCACCCACATGCAGCAAAGTGAAACCATTTCACCAGGCCCACCCAAATGGAACACATTTCTAAACACGTGCATGGCGAAAACTATTCTGCTCAATGCACAGCCAGTCTGACGATCTCCCTCGCAGCAGCCATGGCATGTAACACCACCAAAATTGAATGTAACAGTGTCCCCCCCTCTCCTCTGCAGAGCCCCCACATCTCAGCCACATGCAGCAAGCCCCCCCCCCCAAGACCTCATTTCTGCACATGCACACCTCTCTATAGACAATGGGTTCTCAACAAGGGGGGAATTCTCCCCCGGGGGGGAATTTTAGGGTTCCGGGGTGGGGGGGAATTGGGACCACTATTCAGCAAAGTGTGATGTCCTGTAGATTATGTATGATCTGTAAAATTGTAGTTTGTTTTTAATTTAATCTGCGACATTCAGTAAAGTTTATGACTCGCTTGGGAAGAGGGGAACTATATCAATGGTGAAAGGGGGGAATGGAGCAAAAAAGGTTCAGAACCACTGCTATAGACCAATATGGAGGGAATGACAGGCTGCTGGTTTGCCATTTCACTAGTCCAAGTGTGCAGCTTGTCTGCAAAGGTGATTGGCTGATAGGGCTAGATCCTTGCCACGATCCAATTGTACACCTTGTGGTTGTTTTTCACTGTTAGCACATTGTTAATGAATTGTTGAATATATTGAGTTGTGCTGGGTTTTTCCTCTTAGCTTTTGGTTACCAGTATTGTGAGTATTTTTTACAACAACCTCCAGGTAGTGGCTGGCGATCTCCTGCTATTACAACTGATGTCCAGGCGACAGATATCAGTTCACCTGGAGAAAACGGCCACTTTGACAATTGGACTCTATGGCATTGAAGTCCCTACCCTCTCCAAACTCCACCCTCCTCAGGCTCCGTCCCCAAAACCTCCCAGTGATTCCCAACCCAGAGCTGGCAACCCTAATGCCATTGCTTGGGGAAACAAGCAGAATTAAAGAACACCGTGCGCACATGTGCATGGTCCTGCTGGCTTGGTAAGCAGTAGCGCCTGAACTTGAAACAACAACACAGATTTTCGGGAAGGGTATTTTTGTTTCCGCAAGAATCCCAGATTCCTAATACCATTCTGGGAACCTGAAGTAATGACCTGAATCAGCAGTATTTGTGTATATAAGTTCCATTATGCACACCTGAATCTGTTGGACTGTGCAGTACATACAGAGGCGGATCTACTGTGAAACTAATGAAGCTTAAGCTTCAGGGCCCCTAATCCCTGAGGGGGCCCCAGAAGCGACTTTTTTAATGAGTGAATTTCTCAACAAAATTGATGGAGTTTTTTAAGTGATAGAATCATAAGCCAATGTGTTGAAGTACTTAATAATGACTTTAGAATATGCTCTAATACCCATTTCATATGGCCTCAAAGTGTCCCTGTAATTGGTTAAATTTCAAAAAAAATTCAGGGGCTTGCAGGGTTGTATGGACCCTCTGAGCTCGCCAGAATCCATTCACAGCCTACATTTTGGCAGCTGGATTGTCAGATCCTTTGTTGGTGCATGGCTTAATAGTTCTGTAGTTTTATGGACCATTTTCAAGGACTCCACCCCACCACCCTGTTCTCCACCATTTGAGCCTCGAGGTCCTTGCAAGGGCAGCAAGGCCCTTTGGACCTTGTTGGATGTTGCCCTATTGTTGCTGGTTGCAAAGGGCCCCCCATAACAGTTCAAGCTTCAGGGCCCCAAAAATGTAGGTCCGCCACTGAGTACATATACATGTTAAATAAACACATTTAAATAACACACGTTTCATGTTCAGAAGCACTCCACCAAAACCTATGTCTAATTTCTACTGAACCTTGTAGATTTTATTGACCCAGCCTTTTCTTTTATCCGCTGGATCATGTATTATTGTTATGGTTAAGCTCAAGACCTTTGGTCAAAGGAGCTAGTAAATAAATGGAAATATCCGCTGGATCATACTAGCTGGGCCTTTCCTAACAAAGGGAGCCATTATCCATTAAAGTTCTGACTCACAACCTACTGAGGACTTTTAGTATCCTCTAAGATCCAGACACCTGACTGGAAATGGCATATAGAAATGAGACACCACACCCCAAATTAACAATTCTTATCATGAACAATAAAACTCTGTACCACCCCATTCCGTGAGCTTCCTTTATTGCTAAGGTTGCCAACCTCCAGGTACTAGCTGGAGATCTCCTATTATTACAACTGATCTCCAGCAGAGAGAGAGAGGTTTTTTTGGATCACATTGGATCACATTTGGTGACGCAACCTGAATTTGTTTACATTATTGGAAACTGAAAGCTCCCGGTGGGGACTGATTAAGCAAATGCTTGTACTTTTTCTTTGTGTGCAAATTCCTTTGTGTAAAATTTTCCTTTGCTGAGAAGATTATAGAAATTTTTGGTAATAATCCTTGCAGTAGTTGTGTATTACCTTTTGAATTCCTGTTTGTGAGCCCTCGTGCTGTTGTTGTTGCAACCTCCAGGTACTAGCTTGAGATCTCCTATTATTACAACTGATCTCAGCCGATAGAGATAGTTCACTTGGAGAAAATGGCCACTTTGGCAATTGGACTCTATGGCATTGAAGTCCCTCCCCTCCTCCAACCCAGTCCACTTCAGACCCTGCCCCAAATTCTCCAGGTGTTTCCCAACCCGGAGCTGTCAACCCTATTTATTGCATTAGGCCAGCATTACTATTCATTTCAAGTTGTTCCTTAGTCAGATTACTTTTACTTTCAAGTTTGAAGAATGGATTTTTGGATATGGGAAGAGCATCGGAGACAGGTGTAAGGTGACAGTATTTACATAGACTCCCTTCTCCAAGTAGAACAGTGCTTTAATTGTAAATTATCTGCCACATTATCCTGCATGTAAGAGGAACTGAACTCAGACTGCCTCCAATTGATTTTATTCAGGCTGGTGCCTTTGTTCCTTTCCTTTTCTTCCTAAAGAGAAAAGGCTGTAAGCAGTTTCAGACTGCAGTATTTTAAATATTATAAATAATTTCTCAGGGATGCATGCATGTTTGCATTACAACTTAAATGTTTGAGTTACGATGGTTGACTTGGAGCTGTAGCTTATATGATAATGAAGCAATGCACTGTTTAGATAGAAATAATTTTCAGGCTAAGGCAGTTTTCTATTAAATAATGATCTCCCAGGCTGATGTCAGTAAAGGGGCATATCATTCAATTGGGAAGCAAAGCAGGCACAAGGCACATAAATGTGCATATGTATTAAATAATGGATTGTATGTGTCGATGATACATCACCTCTCATAGATAGTTATCTTAAAGAGATGCCAGTAACATGTGAGAATCAAAATGGCCTTTTCTTTCAATTCTTTAAAAAGCCAGAATAAGACATGAGAAATGTGGAGCAACTGCAACAACTGCACTAAGTTTAAGTTCTCACTTTCTGAAAAGTGTAACCAAATTAACCTCATTCCCTGGATGTTACAATGTATGTATTTGTATAATACCCTGTTTAGTCCCCAGTGGGGACACAAAGTGGTTACATCATTTTTTCTCCTCCATTTTTATCTACAACAACTCTATGAGTTCACTCAGTGAATTTCCACAGCAGAGTGGAGATTCAGACCTGGATCTGGAGTTGCCTATCTCCAGGTGGCAGCTGAAGATCACCTGCTATTACAACTGATTTCCAGGTGACAGAGATAATTTTAGGGTTGTTGATTCGGTTCAGCCCGAACTGAAAATCAGCTGAATTTCCCTTGATTCGGTGGTTTTTAGTTCGGGACGAACCGAACTCAAAAATGGTGGGCAACCGGGGGAGCCGAATTCAGCGAGTTCGGGAGTTCACGAATAAATCCGGCCAATTCGAGGCCGTCAGTAAGAAGCATAACCTTCAGTAAGCAGCATTCTCCTCCCCCGGCCAATCGGTGGCCAAGCTGGGTCTTCTTCTAGCCAATCAGTCAGGATTGAGTACTGGAGGAATCAGCTGATGTGCGGCCCCGCCGGGGAAAGAGAGAGAGAGGGAAATCCTCGTGTGTGTGTGCGCGGGGGTGCTTGTGCACATTCGCTCCTTTCTGTGGCTGCAGGGGGTGCATTTTTTGGGGTACAAACCCCAAACTTTCAGGGGATATTCAGACAAGCCTTCTTAAGAGACCACCCAAGTTTTGTAAACATTGGGTCAGGGGGTCCCAAGATATGGGCTCCCCCCTTTTTTCTTTCCATGGCTGCAGGGGGCGCATTTTTGGGTGTAGTGACCCCAAACTTTCAGCGGAGCATAAGACAAGGCTTCTTAAGAGACCCCCCAAGTTTTGTAAACATTGGGTCAGGGGGTCCAGAGATATGGGCTCCACCCCTTTTTCCTCTCCCCCCTTTTCCATTTCCGTGGCTGCAGGGGGCGCTTTTTTGGGGGTGCAGCCCCCCAACTTTTATCATAGCTTCAGACAATCCTTCTTAAGAGACCACCCAAGTTTTGTAAAGATGGGTTCAGTGGGGGCTGAAATATCGGCTCCCCCCTTTTCTCTTTCCGTGGCTGCAGGGGGCGCATTTTTGGGTGTGCCGACCCCAAACTTTCAGCGGAGCTTCAGACAAGGCTTCTTAAGAGGCCACCCAAGTTTTGTAAACATTGGGTCAGGGCCCCCCGAGATATGGGCTTTCCCCTTTTCCCTATTGGGATGAATGGATCACCCTAGAGATGCATACATATGGATCTCATATTGGATACAAATGGAATCATAATGGATTACCCAGCCTCCCAGCCCCTCCTGATGGAACAGAAGACAGCCACAGTAAGACCCCTTTGGGGGCTTTAATCTGTAATTTTTCTTTTCTGTGTGTGTGTGGGGAGGGAGCAGTTTCTGTGGGTGGGGGGGAAGCCAAAGGGGGCTTTTGCCGGTTTTGCCTGGGGTGTGTGTTCCCCCTCCAGTCTCTCTCTCCCTGGTTTGAGGGGGGGCTTCATTTTTATGTCTTCAGGTTTTCCCTCATTCATAAGATCAGTTAGGTTATTTTGATGCTTGCTCAAAACTGGTTTTCAAATGGTGACTTAAAGAATGCATCTGCCTGGTCCCAAGTCCAATGCAAAAGGAGAAATTCCACCCCCTCCTGCTCATTATGCATAGCTAGCTGCCTCTGTCCCTTTCCATGGTATGCAAACTCCCAGGTGTCAGGTGTTACTTTGCACTGTTGCAAAGGTGTTGCATTGCGTGCTTGTGTTGCTTTGCAGTTGTATTGTTTTGCAAAATTCTTCACACCTGCCCCGCCCTTTGCATGTTTGCAAAGGTGTTGCTTTGCAGTTGTGTTGCTTTGCAAAGTTCTTAGCACCTGCCCCGCCCTTGCTCTCATCAGCTGTTTGTCGGGGCTGGGAGCTTTGCGCGTGGGCGGCAAGCTCTGCTCAGAAACGCACATTAAGGGTGGGGGGACCCCTTTCGGGGCCCATATCTCAGCCCCCCTGACCCAATCTTTACAAAACTTGGGGGGTCTGGCAAGAAGAGTCCTTTGAAGCTCCTCTGAAAGTTTGGGACCTCTACCCCCAAAAATGCCCCCCCCAGAGCCACGGAAAGGCGGGGTTGTGTTTTTAATGGCTTTATTCGGCCGAATTTTTTTCCCGAACTTTGAATTCTCGCCGAATTACACAGACCCGAAGTGGGGGAGTTCGGACTTCGGCATATCCCGAATCTAAACGGGCCGAATTCAGCCGAATCCGAACTATACCGAATTTTTTTAAATTCAACAGCCCTAGATAATTTCACCTGGAGAAAATGGCTACTTTGGAAGGTGAAATCTATGGCATTATACCCCATTGAAGTTCTTTCCAGGCCCAGAATCCCCAGGTATTTCCCAACCCAGAACTGGCCAACCCTACCTGGATCTCCCAGATACTAGTCTGAAACTCTAACTACTACACCACACTGTCTTTTCTGCAGTGGCTGTTGCTGATCAGTAGCAAGCAGACGGGCCTAGGTGAATCATGCAAGTCACGCAGTATCAAGCTGCCACTGGGCCTGGCCTCAATGAGTTCTCCCACAAAGGCCAAAACAATTCTGGAAAGAACCTTCTCCCCTCCCCTGCATTTTCCTAATAGAAACCAAGGCTTGAATACTGTTGTGGTTGCCTAGCAATGGCCACTGAGGGCGTCTGTTGCTTAAATCTACAGGATTTTTTAACCGTCCCATTTTGTTGTAGATTTTTCTGCAAACCTGGGACTTTTCTCAGGTCTGTTGAAAAATGCCTTGTCAATTCATGGCTCCAGTCTCCAGATACCCACAGATGGAGCCACATTGAGAATTGATGACATATAGCACACTGTTTTTAGATAATTCAATACTCATGACATCAGTCAGGGTCTTTTAGAATCTTACATTATGACAGGTTTTTGTAGACAGCTGCAGGATGGAATTAACAATAGAAGGTGATTCCTCTTTCTAGTATTACTTTAGTCTGTTCTTTCTCCTTAGTAATACAGCTACCCTGTCCCATAACACAATGGCAGACCTACATTTTTGGGACCCTAAAGCTTGAACTGTTATGGGGGCCCCTTTGCAACCAGCAACAATAGGGCAGGCCATATGAAATGGGTATTAGAGGATATTCTAAGGTCAATATTAAGTACTTCAATCCATTGGCTTATGAGTCTATCACTAAAATAGCCTCATTTTAATAACAAACATTTTAAAAAACTTCACCAATTTTGTTGAAAAATTCACTCATTAAAAAAAAAAAGGGTACTTCAGGGCCCCTCCAGGATTAGGGGCCCTGAAGCTTAGGCTTCATTAGTTTCATAGTAGATCCGCCACTGTCATAACACAAAGGCCATTTTTGCACGGTAATTAGCAGTGCTTTCGCTGAATTGCCCCGCATATTTTTTTGAATTTTGCACTCTGAGCCATCATTCCGGAAGTAACTGCAAAGCCGGCTCATACCTGCTTCGCATTACTAAAGAGCCCATTTAATGCAACCTTTGGTATTTGCCACGAAGAATCTCCCTCAAGAAACCATGCAAAACAACAGAGGCGCGTTAGCTCTGCTCATGCTAATGGCTATGCTAACAGGAACAAAGGAGCAGGAGAGTGGGGGTGGTGGAATTTCTCCTTTTGTGTCAGGACCGTGAATAGGCATTTTTAAAGTTGCATTTTAAGAAAGAGCTTTGAGCGAGCATCAAAATTTACCATGCAAAAATGCCCAAAATGTAAATGATTTACTACTAGTAGTTACTGAGTAGATCAGTCCTCTCCATGAGAAGGCAACAAATGTCCTTTGACTGACATTTCATAACTATAGCACTGAATCAGCTGCAGAGATCAGGTAGTTACTAGGCATAAAATAGAAGTAAAATGTCACCTATATAGAACAGTAGATGATACATGCAGTGACAGGCAGTCCCTGGTCTTCCAGTGTCAAACCATAATGTGAGTACATTAACTTTTATGTTGTCGTATGGTTGGCAGATGTTTTCCACATAGTTCTTTCATTCCAAAGAAAAACAGTCTTTCATAAATCCATAAGAGGGTCAAAAGCCCCCTTGTAAGAAATTATACGGTTCAGGTTCAGTTTTAGAACATAGAAACATAGAGCTGGAAGGGAATTCAAGGGTCATCTAGTCCAACCCCCCTGCACAATGCAGAACATTCACAACTACCCCCTTCCCACTCCCCTCAATGACCCCTGCTCTATGCAGAGAGGAAGGCAAAAAACCCTCCAGGATCCATGACCAATCTGGTCTGGAGGAAAATTCCTTCCTGACTGGCTCCAAGGTGATGGTCAGCATTACCCTGGGCATGTAAGAAATGGCCACAAGAGCCAAGCACTGATTTGTCCCTTCCTGCCCTCCCTCTCACAATCTGCCTAAGTTCATAGATTCACCATTGTTGTCAGATGGCCATCTATCCTCTGCTTAGAAACTTCCAAAAAAGAAGAGGCCACCACCTCCTGAGGAAGCCTGTTCCACTGAGGAACTGCTCTGTCAGGAAATTCTTCCTAATGTTTAGCCAAAAACTCTTTTGATTTAATTTCAACCCATTGGTTCTGGTCCAACCTTCTGGGGCAACAGACAACAACTCTGCACCATCCTCTGTATGCCAGCCCTTCAAGTCCTTGAAGATGGCTTTTATATCTCCTTTCAGTCATCTCCCCTCCAGGCTAAACATACCCAGTGTCGTAGACCAGCCCGAGCTGTCCTCCTCCTCCGAGGAAGAGGAATGGGAACCTGGGCGCGGTCCTCCAAGGACCGCACTGGAACAGCAGGAGCAGGCATTAGAGCCACCAGAACCCATGTCAGGAGATGAGGGCTGCTCTTTCTGGCAGCAAACAGAGCAGCAGAAGCAACAGCAGCAAGGGCAGCAGGACTCCTCGCCTGCAAGTTCTCCCAAGCCAGCTGAGAAGCAGAGAATCAGGACCCGGCTTCAATTAAGAGAAGAAGGCAAAATGCCAGGTGGGCCTTGAGAGAGAGAAAGGTGACAATTAAGCCTAATCAGGATGGAGTGGAATAAGCTGGAACTGATAGGCTAATAAAAGGCCAGGCAGTTTGCCAGAGCTCTAGTGGGTTCAACACACTGACAGAGAAACACACAGGAGTGCCAAGCAACTGTAGTTATCTCAGTTCACCCTAGTGTGCAAGCTGACGTCTGATCTGATAAACAAGGAGGTTGTGCTGGTAAGTGCCTCTACTCCTTTACTTGCTAATTACCTTAGTCTAGCCCGGTCCATGGGAAGAGGAAAGCCTGCATCAAGCTCTGGTTGGCACAGCACTCCCATTGCTGTTGTTGAAACCAGAGGCCAAGCCTCTGGCCTGGTTCCTGCCTGCACGCTACACTCCTGCCGGAGTACGACACCCAGCTTCTTCAACCTTTCCTCATAGGACTTGGTCTCCAGACCCCTCACCATCTTTGTTGCCCTCCTCTGGCCATGTTCCAGCTTGTCAACATGCTTCTTAAACTGTGGTACCCCAAACTGAACACAGTACTCCAAGTGAGGTCTAACCAGAGCAGAGTAAAGTGTTACCATCACTTCAAGTGATCTGAACACTGTACTCCTGTTGATGCTGCCCAAAATCACATTTTAGCTACAGCATCACACTGCTGTTTCATGTTCAGTGTATTGTCTAGTAAGACTCCTCGGTTCTTTTCGTACATACTACTAACAAGTCTTGCTCATCCTAAAATTATGTATTTGTTTCCTACCTAAATGCAGAACTTTCTGTTGAAATTTAGTTTTAGCCCAGTTTCCCCACCTGTCAAGATCATCCTGTATCATGACTCAGTCTTGTACTGTATTTGCTCCCACTCCTGATTTAGTATCATCTGCAGATTTAATGAGCATCCCCTCTATTCCTTCATCCAAGTCATTTATAAAGATGTTGAACAACAATGGGCCCAGGACAGATCCCTGAGGCGCTCCACTTGTCACTCCTCTCCAAGAGGATGAGGAACCATTAACAAGCACTCTTTGGCTGCGATCAGTCAACCAATTACTGATCCACCTAACAGTAATAGGATCCAAACCACATTTTTTCCAATTTGATGACAAGAGTATCATGTGGAACCTTATCAAAAGCCTTACTGAAATCAAGATAAACTATGTCCACAGCATTCCCCTGATCCAACAAGGTAGTAACTCTCTCAAAAAAGAAGATAAGGTTAGCCTGACATGATTTGTTCCCATGCTGGCTCTTAAAAATCACAGCCATCGTTTCTAAACGCTTGAGGAGTCGGACTGACTGATGATTTATTTTAAACTAGGTTATATTTAAGTGACACTATTGCTAAACAGAGCCCCAGGGTGCAGAGTGGTAAGCTGCAGTACTGCAGTCAAAAGCTCTGCTCACAACCTGAGTTCGATCCCGACGGAAGTTGGTTTCAGGTAACCGGCTCAAGGTTTACTCAACCATCCATCCTTCCAAGGTTGGTAAAACAAGTACCCAGCTTGCTGGGGACAAAGTGTAGACAACTAGGGAAGGCAATGGCAAACATAGCCTGCTTAGTAAACAATGTGATGTCACCCCATGGGTCAGTAATAACCCAGTGCTTGCATAGGGAATTGCCTTTGCCTTTTTACACAATAGCTAAAACCTTGTAATTTTTTTTAAAAGGTTCTATTTAAATAAAAATTTGATGTAAAAAACTGACTCTGACTGGTTTTTTACACAAGTGTCATGTGAGCTACAGTCTGCTGATTCCAATTCTTCTGTGTGCCACATTGTTTTCATTGAAAAAGGCCATAAAACTTATAATTCAAATACAAACAGTCCCATATTCAACTCGTTGTAAGCTGCAAAAGGCTTTAAAATGCCTTCATGATGGTAAAGACATACATTTTCCTACATAAAAAATCATCATGCTGCAGGTCTTGAATGAAGAGCATTGTATTAATCAAGGTTCTAGCTAGTTTTGATTGCAGTGGGAGGTATAAACTTCATAAAAAGAAAATTACTGATACAATTCTGTACGCCCACATACCTTAGGGTGGATGATCAAGGCATCTGTAATTGCTTTAATCTTACTTCACAAGTGTAACAGGTTCTGCTGATGAATCTGCCACCCCCCTTGGCATTGCAATTTAATGTTTCACAGCAACAGCTTTCCTCTTAGGCCTGTCACAACTTGACAAACGTCCAATTTAAACATACTAACAGAAGAACGAAGAGACTTACCTGTGTTTCTTTTGTCTCTAATATTGTAGTAGAATCAAAACTTGCAGATTCCCCAGCAAGCAACTGGCCTAGCCCTGTGGGCAGTGCTGAGCAGTTCAGCTGTAGTTTTCCTTGGTTGAGGCTGCCAGGGGGAGGGAAGGAGAGAAAGCTGAAAATGGGTGTGTGCGCAGTAAAGGTTGGTTGGCTGGTGCATGGAAAGCAGGGAAAGGGGAGAGGCTGTTGGGTCCTTCAGGGAAGGGAAAGAAAAAATAGTGCAGGAGGGGAAAGGAGATGCCCCTTGCAGGTCCCTGAAAGTTGCCTGACCACCACCACCCCTATTCAGGAATGGGCTGTCCAGGTTTGAATGAATAATGTGTCAATGAGTCGCAACTGACTCATGATGACTCCATCTGTGGGGTGTTGAAGGCAAAAGATGAAAGAGATGATTTTGCCAGTTTTCTTCTACATAGCAACCCCAGTCTTCCTTGATGGTCTCCCATCCAAGTAGGGTTGCCAGTTCCCTCTTCGCCACTGGCGGGAGGTTTTTGGGACAGCGCCTGAGAAGGGCAGAGTGTGGGAAGGGACTTCAATCCAATAGAGACCAATTGCCAAAATGGCCACTTTCTCCAGGGGAACTGATCTCTATTGGCTGGAGATCCATTGTAATAGCAGTAGATCTCCAGCTAGTACCTGGAGGTTGGCAACCCTGCTAATTCATGGCCGCCCCAACTTTGCTTCCCAGCTCTGACAGGTTTGGGCTAAGTTGGACTATTCAGGCTGCTACTGTAGCCTTAGAACCTCATATTTTTATGATCTCAGTTTTCTAGTTATCATGAATATGAGACCGGGGGAGGGGGCGTGCAAGGACTGCTAACCAAGAGTATAAATCAGCCAAACATTGCAAAAGACCGAAGACATAAGATGATGCAACTGCCCACACTTTCTACAACTAGGAAGTCTGCAGAATTAATCTCCATCACAATCACTGTCATGCTGAAGAGTGCTGTACATTGGCTCAAGGCTGACATTGATGCTGAATAACCTTTAGTGTCCCATAAATTAAGCAAATTCTCAAGTTAGTGCAGTTATCGCATCTGTGTTAAATACCCAGACAGTCACTCAGTAGACTTTACCGTATAATTTCAGCAATTTTTGGATTCACCTCATCAGATATTGGGTGAAAAGATAATGAATGCAAATCTGTTTAGATGTACTGTGTTGTTATTGAATCCAGTGTGCTAGAAAATTTCCCAGATATTGAATCTGCATTGCAACTGTATTTTTCAACTACTGGGATGTATCTAGCGATCCACAGATGCAAGGACAGCAGATCGGGGTAAAATCACCTTCTCCTGTTTTTCCATTACTGGCACTGAGCTGGTGGAAGAGGCAGAAATGCCAATTGCATACTTTTTATTCTTTTTTCATCCTCCCCACTGCGGCTTCCTGACATGTGGCTATTAGATCTCTTGCAGCCCTGGGGATAAATTTGCTCAGGATTGGGGAAATGGAGAATGAGTGAGAAGAGTTGGTTTTTTTACACCACGATCTTCTCTACCTTGAATCTCAAACCAGCTTACAATCACCTTCCCCTCCCCACAACAGACACCTTGTGAGGTAGGTGTGTCTGAAAGAGTTCGGACAGAACTGTGACTAGCCCAAGGTCCCCCAGAAGGCTTCATGTGGAGGACCGGGGAAACCAACCCGGTTCACCAGATTAGAATCCACTGCTCTTAACCACTACACCATGCTGTCTCACCAGTGGAAAAGTGACTTCTGGCAGTTTGCCAGACTGAACCCAGTTATCACTAACTGTAATGAAGAACATTCATTTTCCCCTCTAAAAGGGATAAAAAACACCCTCTGATGTACTCAAGAGCCTCTCATTCCTTTGTTCCATATTCATCACACTGCTGTAATCAAGCCAGGAAAAGAAAAATGTGGTTTAAAGAAATAATCATTAGTGAATGCTTTGTTTGAAGATTTTAACTTTGATTTGTATTCATTTGTTCATTTTAGATAATTTTGATGACTTATTTCCCCCCATATCTACTTATTAACTCAAAAGGAAGATTATGCTGACTGTAAGAAGACACCCTTAAAATGTTATACACAACACATTTTTTAATTATTGGACAGAAGTGTAACTTGTGTGCCAATGTAAAACAACCCCTCTTTTTTAATATATACCTGAGCAACAGGCTACTCTTGCACTTGAGTAAATACTGCATTACAGTCTAAGGTCCTTCCCTCCTGTTAGCCTTCAGTCTCCTATGACCTGAATCTAACCCTGAGCTTATCCTGCAGAAGTAATGCCAGCTGTCTTCAGGTAAAGGAAGTGCTTAAAAAGTTAACAGTGAGGCCAAATAAATTCACCGGAGTTGCGTTGAGACAGATGCTGATTTTGAAGGTGACTGACTTAGCAGTCCTTGCCAGTCATTCCTTTAGCACCCCACAGTGTTATTTTCACTGTCTTTATGCAGCCACATGTATTATTCCTTTGTTTCGTACTGAAAGCTCTGAAGTGCTCAGCTTCATACCAAAAATAAGTCAAGCAATGAAGCTCAACTATTGTTTTCTTTGCCTATTCTTCTCTCCCTTTTGAGCTTCCTGTCACCGGTCTTCTTTTGTATCTGCCTTTTTGCATAAATGTTCACTGAATTGTGCCTGTCTAAAACTGTTGTGCTTGCAGGGTAAGAAGAGGGAGATGCAAGAAAAATATACAGGAGAGGAAATTGCTGGGAGGTTCGTACTCAAGTCCAGGTTAGCAGTGACCCATTAAAAAAGCAACAGCAGCTATTTGGAAGTGAAGTTTATTTTGACCGTTTACCTGCTTACCTTACCTCTGTAGCTAGAACGGGGGTCCCCAACCTTTTTGAGCCTGCGGGCACATTTGGAATTCTGACATAGCATGGCAGCAACAAAATCGCTGCCAAAAAATGGCTGCACCAGGAGGCGGAGCCAGCCACAAAATGATTGCCACAGCTTAACTTCAGTAACACACTGTAGATCCTTGTGGTATGGTGGCAGTTGCTGCCAAAGCAACATTTTTAAAAATCTGCACAGCAATCGGGTCTCCAATAGTCAATCAGACGCCTTGCTGGGCAAATGCCATGCCTAGCCCCATCCACTTCTGAAAAACACTTGGCAGGTGCCAGAAAAGGTGCTGGTGGGCACCATGGCACCCACAGGCACCACACTGGGGACCCAAAGGTAAAGGTAGTCCCCTGTGTAAGCACCCGGTCATTCCTGACCCATGGGGTGATGTCACATCCCGACGTTTACTAGGCAGACTATGTTTACGAGGTGGTTTTGCCAGTGCCTTCCCCAGTCATCTACACTTTACCCCCAGCAAGCTGGGTCCTCATTTTACCGACCTCGGAAGGATGGAAGGCTGAGTCATCCTTGAGCCTGCTACCTGAAATACTCCCATCGGGATGGAACTCAGATCGTGAGCAGAGCTCTTGACTGCAAACTGCAGCTTACCACTCTGCACCATGGGGCTCTTGAAGGGGACCCCTGAGCGAGATTATATTACTTCTGAATGAATCTTGCATCATTCAGCACTTCCTTTTTGCCTTGGTTGTCAAGCTGGGAGCCTGAAGGCTTGGGCTATACCCAAGGCAGCTATTTGAGGCTGTTTGTACACAGATTTCTGAGCTTCCTTCAGGCACAGAAAGGAAAGGATGATTGCAACATCAGCCCCAAAGACTGGCAGGCACTATGGAGATCTGGGATTGGGTAGCTTGGTATGAATCGCAAGAGGCTTGTCTTATGCCCTCACCTGGACAACAGAGCAGTAGCTTATGGCAGCAACATTTCAGGCTCCAACTTCAGCCTTATGTCTAGAAACTGGTGCTGGAGAATACAACTTCAAGCCCAAATCTGAGTTCAGCCAGCCAGGCTGGCCAGGCCCTTGGTAGCTCATTCTGCCATGTTATATTTTCACAGGCCTGTACTCACAAACCATTCTCTTGCAACCAATATAAAGCGGGAAGGATTATATGCATGCTGTGCAGGAACCATGCATGAGTATGACCACCATCACCCCACACACCGCCCCAAAATTAGCCTATCATACCCTGAACTTTATACAGGCAAAACGAATAATATTTGTTGCAACTAAGTGATAGCATTACAATGGTCATGTATATGCCAAACAAAGCAAGAGTTATGCTTGAGTCATAAAAATGAACTATCCTTCTATTTACTCTTCTTTAAGAAGGGGAGGGACTGTGGCTCAGTGGCTGAGCATCTGCCTGGCATGCAGAAGGTCCCAGGTTCAATCCCCAGCACCTCCAGTTAAAGGGACTAGGCAGGTAGGTGATGGGAAAGACCCTTGCCTGAGACCCTGGAGAGCTGCTGCCGGTCAGAGTAGACAATACTGACTGTGATGGACCAAGGGTCTGATTCAGTATAAAGCAGCTTCATGTGTTCACATGTGTTCAACTGAAAATAGCCAGTCTGAGTCCTTTGCAGGCTGAAATTATTAGCATATCATATAAAGAATGCAAGGTACCATATAGTCTTAAATAAATGGTCCTGTCAAAATACTCTGATTACTACCACGTTTCCTGTCAGGATTATAACACTTTCCCTTTTGCCAAAATGTCATTGAGTGTGTGGTTTCCCAGAAGCTTAAATCAAACCTGGATCCAACAAGAATTTGGCATTGTCCAGTTTGACAATGAGATCAATAGGGACAGTTATATGCTATTGATTCTGTTATATCTTTCTACATCCTTGGTTAACTTGGCATATTAGGATACTCTGTTGATCATATAAGGCTGGTAATCTGACTACAAATTTTGATATGTTTCTATGACATCTTTGGGTGGTTCCATCCATCCTTATTAAAGTGGACCCAAGGACTCAATATACATTTGCATCCTTTCTAGAGATTTCCCCATTGTGTTAAATATGTACTTGGGGCTCCTGAACAAGAAGATATCAAGATAAGAAATGCAGTACCATCAATATTTTGATGGTTTGAGTTGACAGTGACTCAGGCCTGCAATAGTCATATTTTCCAGGACGATTCTGGTTAGCAAGTACAGGTAGCAGGTCAGAGACAGGGACACCTGTCACCATTACAAGAGACAGCAATGGCTAGAAGTGCTTGTTAACAATTTCATAATAAAAAAGGTGCAACCCTTTTTATCAGCTTCAAAATCAGAAACATTAGGACAAAAATACAATAGGGGTGTACACTCAGGCATAGCCAAGCCAAAAAAACACACCCGAAAAATACCTTACTGGTTATTCTGAACCTGAATATCCCCCAATGGGTTTTATTTGTGATTTTGGGATAGCAGCAGTTAAAGATCTTCAGGTTTATTTTTCTCCTCCTTTGAAGATTTCCCAGGCAACCCAAGGGGGGGGGGTAGTTGTCACAGGCTTCTTTGGCTTGCCATTGGTTCTATTGCCCTTCCAGAAGTCCCCCCTTCTCTTGCTTGAGACTGTTCTGCTGGGCTTCTCTGGGTTGACATTTGTTCTGTTGGGCATACAAAAGTGGCCACCCTTGTTCTGCTGAGCTTCTGTGGACTGCCACTGCAAAAGTGGCCTCCCTTGCCTAAGATTGTTCTGCTGGGTTTCCATGGATTGCTCTTAGCTCTGCAAAAAAATAAAAAATCTGAGATTGTCTGGTTTCACATTGGCTCTGTTGGTCTTGCACTGCCACATTGGCCCTTGCTTCTGCTGGGCTTCTCTGGTTTGGCAATGTTTCCGTTGGGCTTGCAAACGTGTCCCCTTTGCTTGAATTTGTTCTGCTGGGATTCTCTGGTTTGACATTAGTTCTGTTTGGCTTGCCATATTGGCTTGAGGCTGTGGTGGGATTTCTGGGTTCTGCATTGATTCTATTGGTCTTGTTGGTGGTTCTTAGCATGGGATTCTGGAATAAAACCATACTGGTATTAGGATCTTGAAAGATTGGGAGTGCCAATATTTTTCCAGTCCAATATACCTGAAATCTAAAAAAAATATGATTTTTTAAAATGTACACCCCTACGTGGAACAGTCTTGATGGATTCAAGTAAGGTTTCAGATATGCTTAATAAGGTAGATCTTTCCTGCTTCTAAAAATAGCTTCCTGTAAGCATACTGCACTGGTATTCCAGCATTTGCACTGATTTCCCATCAACTTTAATACACAATTCAGTGTTGATTTGTTTTGGCATATAAAATCCTTATTAATTGCTTGCTTCCACCAGATCTACCTCCTTCCTTGTATCCAACCACAACCTCTAAGCGAAATCAAGACTTTTCTAGTAATTAACTCTGTAAACTGTGTTTAACTAGAAGGGTTTGTGGACTTTCCCTGAATCCCTTCCACAATTGTGGATCTTTCTTTTTTCCAAAAATTTGCCAGTACCAAAGCCTGAGTGTATTTTAGCACAATAACCTTCATTTTTTGCTGATTCCCCCCACACCCTGGCTGTAGCAGGTAGCTGTGTGTATATGAAAGAGAGTAACAAGTTAAACTTCTATTCAGTGTTCTTTTAGTAGAGAGGCCTACATATTACAGCAAATGCCTAATTTTTTTTGGGAAATATTCCAG
The DNA here is from genome assembly GCF_029931775.1 of Euleptes europaea. Lineage (NCBI taxonomy): Eukaryota > Metazoa > Chordata > Lepidosauria > Squamata > Sphaerodactylidae > Euleptes > Euleptes europaea. Next base: position 82,564,345 of record NC_079317.1, read on the forward strand.
CTTCATCTAATTGGTATTTAAAGCCTATGTCTAATGCATTAACAATGTAGATTGAGTTTAGCCTTTTAAAAGAAATTAATATTGGCATCATTGTGAGTTCTGCTCTTTGTTTTTATGGTTGACCTTGGTTCTGCAATTTCTTCCATCATGTAATAGCATCCTGTTTCTGTGCCAGTACTTTAAGATGCCTTTTAAGCAGCTTATCTGAAATCCAGGCAATTTATTTCCATTGTCACACAGATTATCTGGAAGTGATGTTTGTATATCAGATAATTTCATCTCAACATCTGAACAATCAAACTGAGAATGCCAGCCTCTTTCATGTTGTTCTTTTTTCTGATTTGGTTGTTATAACTTTACATCCCACAGTACTTCATAACCTGGCATTTCACTGGAACCTATTTTGATTTCCTGAGATCCATGTAAAATTGGGCGAGACTCTGTCATCTACTCTCTCTGTACATCAATCAGACCATCTCAGGAACAAAAGAAGAACCTTGCTGTGTCAAACCAATGGTCCATCTAGTCCACTGTCCTCTTTTCCACAGTGACCAAACTGATGCCCAAGGGGTGTGTGTGTGTAAAAAAACTCAGGCATAGAAATCAAAACCTTCACCTGCTGCCTTGCCCTAACAATTGCATCAAAAATAAAGCAACCCAGGCTATTTTATAACCTATTCTTAAAGTTAAAGTACTATACACTTTTCATTATTCCAAAAACTCATATACCTACAAGGTCACATGTGACAAAGTAACACAAATATTCCCATACACATCAGTTTAAAGCATGTCAACACAGAGTTAAAATTATTCCATGTCTTCAGGTAAGTATCCACTAACATATCAATTCATTAGTACATGTCCATGTTAATTATATTCTTATTTCTTGGTTTCTGGTAGGTGGTATCCTGTTTCAGTGGATCATTTTCATCAGAAGATTTTCATGGACATTGTACCATGATATCAATATTGTTTTGAACTCTGCTCCTTCATGGCAATGCCATGGAAAATCACACTTCCTGATCGTGATGCATATGCCCTAACAATTGGCATTTAGAGACACTGCCTCTGAACATGGAAGTTATATTTAGCCTTCATGGCTAACAACCATTGATGAAACTTTCCTCCATGAAATTCTTCAACCCCCTTTAAAGTCATCCAAGATAGACACCATCACTACATCCTCTGGCAGTGAGTTCTGTATGTTAATCAAGTAATGAAAATGTTCTTGTACACCTCTTGTGGATCTACAGACCATCAATCTCACTCAGTGCCCCATATTCAAGTGTTTTAGGAGAGGAAGAAAACATTTTATTTTCATCAGGAAATTTATATACCAACTCACCTGTGCAAGGCACCTTGCATGCAAAAATCCTTATTAATGTTTTCTATCTTTAAAAATGGTTTCCACAAATTTTCCAAGGACAGGTAATGTTAGGCCAACTGGTCTGCAATTTCCCTGATTTCTCCTCCCTCTTGGATTCCTTTCTAAAAGATGGCAATACACTTTCTACTTTTTAATGCTCTACCAGGAAGGGAGATTAGATTACTGTAGTGCTCTCTACATAGGGCTGCCCTTGAGAAGAGTTCAGAAATTTCAATTAGTACAGAATGCGACAGCCAAGATATTGACTGAAGTGGACAATATCACTCCAGTCTTGGCCCATTTACATTGGCTCCCAATGTGCTTCCAAGCACAAATCAGGTGCTGGTCTTGACATTCAAAACCTTATGTGGTTTGGGACAACCATACTTGAAAGACACCCTACTCCCTTATGAATCTACCGAACTACTACAGTAATCTTTGAAGGCCCTGCTTCAGCTTCTGAGATTAGGCAAGTAACAACCCAGGAGAGAGCCACTAAAATCTGTAGGCCTAGAGCCAAATTAGACATTACTTTTTACATTAGTTTGCCACTGGGGCTGGCAGCTGCAGTATGGCTGCAAGTCCCAGGGGCAACTCCTGTGTAAAAAGCACAGATGGGCCCACCTCTCATCAGGATCATGATGTGGGGGAAGAAGGGCTCCTGCCTTCCTTTACATTACATTTATTGTTACGGCCATTGGACAGCACATCTGCCTTCCTTTATATTTGGCCAAACTCCTTGGTCATTTTGGCTGCCAAAAATGGTGTGGGGAGGAAAGCTGGAACCTCTTTTCTCTTTGGTCCATGGTCCCAATCAGAATCAGGCCCATCTGTATTTTTTACACTGGCATGCCACTGGGATTTGCAGCTGCAGTATGGCTACAAGTCCCTGTGGTGAAGTTGTGTAAAAAGTAGCATCTAGTTGGCCCTTAGACAAGAGTATTTCAGCATAGGATTGCACAGTTGGCTCTTCAGACTTGCCCCCCATAAGGTTTTGGTGTGGGTAATCACCCCACACTTTCTACAGTGAAGACTGCAAAGAATTTATTTAGCATCTCTTCAATCTCCAAGTCCTCTTTTAACAGTCCATTCACTCTTGTTGTCCACTGCCTCATCCATCTCCTTCTATGACTCAGATAAACTAGAAATGTTATTGACACAAGTATTTAACACTATATGTGCATTTAACAATTCCATAATGTCAGCAAACTTGCAGCATAGAATCAGAGTTGGAATGGGCCATACAGGCCATCTAGTCCAACTCCCTGATCAATGCAGGATCAGCTTAGAGCATCCCTGATAAATATTTGTCCGGCTGCTGCTTGAAGACTACCAGTGAGGGGGAGCTCACCACCTCTCTAGGCAGCCAATTCCACTGCTGAACTACTGTAAACAATTTTTTCCTAATATCCAGACAGTACCTTTCTGCCTGTAATTTAAACTCCTTATTGCAAGTCCTTTGCCAACAGGAACAGCTCCCTGCCCTCCTCTAATTGACAGCCCTTCAAATACTTGAAGAGACCAATCATGTTCCCCCTCAACCTCCTTTTCTCCAGACTGAGCATTCCCAAGTCCCTCAACTTTTCCTTGTAGGGCTTGGTCTCCAGGCCCCTGATCATCCTTGTCACTCTTTTCTGCACCTGCTCCATTCTGTCTACATTCTTGTTCAAGTGAAGCCTCCAGAACTGCACACACTACTCCAGCCCTTGTTGTCTCTTCCAACCTTGTGTGATTTTTTTTTATTGTGGGATCCTGCATGGCAGGGGGTTGGACTTGATGGCCCTTGTGGTCTCTTCCAACCTTATGTGATTTTTGTGATTATTTTTTTTTAGATGTGGCCTGACCAAAGCAGTGTACAGCAGGACTATGATATCTTGCAAAGTTGATATCCCCCATCCAGTATGCGTGTTTTGCATTTTTGTTACCCAGTTGTAGAAGAACATGGTATCTATTCTTTAGATAATATTTATTACTTGCTAATTTACAGAGATGCCCTGACCTGATTGGCCTAGGCTAGCCTGATCACATCTCAGATGCTAAGCAAGGTTGGCCCTGATTTGTACACTGATGGGAAACCACCAAGGATTTCCAGGATCACTACAAAGATGCAGGCAATGGCAAACCACCTCTGTTTGCCTCTTGTCTTGAAAAACCTCCAGCGTCGCCCTAAATCAGCTGCAATTTTATAGCACTTTACATACACAATTTACAAAGATTACATCTCAAGATATTAAACAGCTGTATTGCCCTGAGTTGGATGGCCCAGACTAGCCTGATCTCATCAGATCTCAGAAGCTAAGCAGGGTTGGCCCTAGTTTGTACCACCAGGGAATACTAGGGTTGCTATACAGAGGCAGGCAATGGCAAGCCACCTCTGATAGTCTCTTGCCTTGAAAACCCTATTGGGTTGCCATAAGTTGGCTGTGACTTGACAGCACTTCAACACACATATTGGCTGCTAGTTTGTTTCTGGGCGAAATTCAGTTAGTAGCCAATCCATAATGCCCTAAACCATCTGAGATAAAGGTATCTGAAAGTTTGCTCTTCTTAGCACTTAATATCTGCAACAGAAGTCCTGTAGCTTGTGCCTGCCCTTGAGATAAGGTGGGTGAGCATGAAAAACAAGGCTTTCTCTGTTGTGGCACTAAAATTTGAGGTGACTTCTCTTCAGTTTTCTTGATGGGCATCAAGTGTTCTGAGCTTCAGGTGCCAGGGAAGATTTCTTTCCCCCGCCCCAGCCTATTTCTGTTGGTTTTGTTGTGGAATTGTGTCTGCCATGTGTTTCTTCTGCCTTGTATAACTGCTACAGGATTTTATTATGCCAGGTTCATTGCATCATTGTTGAGTTTATTATATTGTTGCTGCTATTGTGGTTTTATTGCCATTTTTAAAGTGCTGGTTACTATTTTTTGTTGTTGCTACCACAATGCCACCCTGAGCAGAGATAGATCCTTCTAAGTCCATTGAGGTCAATGGCATTGCTAGCTGGCTTTTGTGAAAGTGGGTTTTATTGATTTGAGTGATGCGTTACTATCCATTTTAATGCCTTTTGTTTGTTGTAGTGTTGTTTGTTTAGCAGCTAGTTATTTTAATTGAGCAGCTTGCAGAGTAAAAAGGTAAAGGTCCTCTGTGCAAGCACCGGGTCATTCCTGACCCATGGGGTGACGTCTCATCCCGATGTTTACTAGGCAGACTTTGTTTACGGGGTGGTTTGCCAGTGCCTTCCCCAGTCATCTTCCCTTTACCCCCAGCAAGCTGGGTACTCATTTTACCAACCTCGGAAGGATGGAAGGCGGAGTCAACCTTGAGCCGGCTACCTGAAACCGACTTCCGTTGGGATTGAACTCAGGTCATGAGCAGAGCTTGGACTGAAGTACTGCAGCTTACCACTCTGCGCCACGGGGCTCCTTGCAGAGTATCGGGGTATAAACATATTACATTAATAAATGACATGTTCTGCATTAGCTATTATCCTGGCATTCGCAGATTTTAAAAACTGGGTTTTAAAAATTAGATCCAGTTGTTTGTGGATTTCCCTGGGTGCTTGATTCTTTTCTTGTAATCATGGAAACAAGTTCGTAGGCAGGTAAAATGTGAGCATGTCTTACATTCTCAGTGACATTCAGAAATCACATTTAGCGGAGAGTTTAGTTTTGGAATGGATAACTCCATCAGTTTAGTGCTCCAGTTATGGGAGTGGGAGTTTATAAAACTCCGTCTAATAGTCACTTTTATGTCTCACTTTCAAATTGAAGAGAAAATGTTTCAGTTGGAATGTACCAGCACAACAGCCATTAAAGTCATGTCTTGTTCAATGAGCAGCAAAAAAGTGTAATAACAGGGTGGAAGAGGCCTTGTCTAGAAACTACGCACAAAAGAAAATGGGGGAAAATAGGCCAGAACAAATAGGAATGTTTCAAATGCCATTCGTTTATTCCTCTCCTTTTGTCAGAGGAAAAAAGATTACATCTCGCACACCTGAACAATCCAATTTAAACCCATGCAACGATGCCTCAGGTGAAAGAACTGTTTTTAACAAAGGCTGTGTGAATGTGAATTAGCATTCCAGAAACTCATGGATCACTTCTAGATGCTAGGGAAACAGTAATTTCTTTTTTCCCCTTTGGCTAGTCAGCGGATGGGGACTTTTCACACTCAGAAATATAGCAATGTGAATTTTTGACATTCTGTGCCAGTAGAATCAATGTTAAATTGTTTCACTGCATAGATCCACAGCTGTTCTAATGGCTCTTCAGATCCTGTGCTAGGGATTTATCCTGACCTTGGGACCTGGAGGGACCAAAGAAAGGACAACTAAACCGGCAAGGAAGACAACAGCAATAGAGTCAATCAGGTGACCCCTCTTGAAGTTTCTGGGTCAGGCTATTGCTCACTGATACCAGTAACTGACAGTAAAGTCCTAAGTGAGATTACCTTGTTCTAAGTCTATGGAAGTCAAAGGGCTTAGAATTATGTAACTTGAGATGCCTTGAACAAATGAGAATTTGTTCATGGCAAGAATTATGCTTATTTTCTGTCATGCTCCCACCTCTCCTCAATTATAGAACCAAGGCCTCCTGATTTAGAAAGTATTAGTGCTAATCTCACTTTGGTATGACATTTAAATTCAGGTACTGTGACAAATTGTGTTCATTTCTTGCCTACAATGATTGTAATCCATATTGTAATTTTGGCTTAGAATCTCAGTCCAGAGGCAACCCCCCCCCCCAAAAAATAAACCCTTCCAAATTCCAGTTTGTTATAGTGTCCACATATGGACAACAAAATAAATTGTGGTTAGACCAAAGATTTCCTAAATCAGGAAGTCTCGGCTCTGTATGCAAGGAGAAAAGGGAGATAGAAGCAATCAAACCTGAAAATAAACCAGGGATAATGCCATGGTTGTCACAAACTCTAGTTTGTTTGACATCTCAGTACAATCTGGAAGATGGTCTTGCTCCAATAAAGAGGGAGACAGGAGAAGAAAAAGTTATTTGGGGTCACCTGCACCAATGCAGGCATTTTGTTAGCATCCCAGCAGTTTTAGAACAGGCCTGAAATCCCCCTAGTTCAATAGAACATCTTATACTAGAGTCAGGAATGACATTAAAATGTTTTTAAAAATAATGCATGGGAAGTAGATGACACCAGTGAATTTGCATTACATTTCTGTTCTTCTCATTGCTGGAGGGTGTCAGTTTCAGAGAACATATCCATGTGGAGTGGATATATTTATGGTATGTATGTACCATTATTTTTGGATTTGAATTTACAAAGAGATCAGTAGGATAACTAGACAGAATGTCATCTTGGATCCCTGTCTCTTGTTATTTGGGATTTTTCGAGGACAAAATACAAATTTGTTGCATGATTTGTCCCTTTTCTCCGCAGAAAGGTAAGAAATTACAAGGAAACTGGGGGAGGGGGGGAGGAACCACCAAGCTTTTGTTCTCATCCTGGCAGAAGAAAATGTGAGATAAGGCATTGACAGAGAACCTCATTTATGATACATTTACAGTATCCACAGTCTGATAAATTCATTTAAAATGGTTAATGGTCGTGTTCTATGTTAATGAAATCCTGGCATTGTTAGACTTTCTTCCATGTTGTATCTATATATCTAATAGCCCCATGAGAGCTCATCTGTGGATACTTATACCCACAGACTGAGCCCACATGGGAAGAAGAGAGATTGTTTTTCCAAAGTTGAGGACCCCTCCCCCCAAGGTTGCAGAAAAATCTTAACTTTCAGCTTAAAGAGCATGGGGGTTAACCCCCTCCAAAAAAAACCCACAGTGCTGCTGCAGTGGGGAAGGGGAAGAGGAGGGGATAGCAGCACTAACAACGCAGCTATGTGGGAGGAATTCCTCCAGCTCCAGCACTGCTTCTCCCCACAGTCTGGCCGAAAAGTTGGCAAGAAAGTTTTAAAAGGGCAACTGAGCTTGCAAGTACAGAGTCAGGAGTGAGAAGGTCCCTCCTTGCCATAAGGCTCTTTCGCTGCCCACGCAGCTGTCCTTTTAAAACTTTCCCCCAGCTTCTAGTGGGCCTGTGGGGAGAAGCAGTGCTGGAGCTATGGGGGAAGAACAAAGACTCCTCCTAACATCCCCCCCCCAGCATTGCTTCTTCATGAAGTCTAACTAATTAGAAGCTGGGGGAAAGTTTTAAAAGGACAGCTGCTGCAGCTCCCACAGTGGAACGGGGGAAGGAGAGGGGAGAGATTGCCTGAGAAAAGGAGGTGTGGGAAAAAGAGGGAGGAAATTGAGAAGGGGTAGAGGGAATAGAGGGAGAAGATTATCTGAGAAGAGGTGGGGGGAAAGGGGGAGCTTGTCTGAGAAGGGGTGAGGGATGAGAGATAATTGCCATATAAGGGGTGGTGGGAGAGAGGGGGGGAGGCTGACATAGAAGGGGTGAAGTTAGAAAGGGGGTGAGGGAAGATTGATAGATAAGGGGTGGGGGCAAAAAGATGGGGAACATTAATAGAGAAGTGGGGGAAAGGGAAGGATACAAAGGCAGGGGAGATGTCCCCTCTCTGCAAGTTTCTTGCAGGTCCCCACTTGTTTTATATAATTAACAATACTCTAATGTTCTGTCTTTGTGATAAGTTCTGTCTTTCTTTGTGATAAGTTGTCTCGTTTCTTCAGTTTTTGGCTTGATATTGATCTTATCTCAAACTCCTAACAAAATTATTTTGATTTTTTTTAAATGACAGAATTTTAGTTTATATATTTTGATATTTATACCCTGCTGTTCTTCCCAATGGGGACTCAAAGGCGCTCACAACATCAGTTTGATGGTGCACACGCAATGCCAGGACCCCACTTGCTCGCTCCTAGACTCTGAAGGAGATAATTTGTGCTCAATAAAGCTCTCTTGCCCTGGTGGGATCCAATCCATGAAGAAGATCAATATACTGAAGCCACCAATTGTAGAAACTATGGCCCCTTTCAGACTACCGTTGTAAACTGGATGCCATCCGTTGCTGGCCTTAATCCAAGCAATATATGGGCTAACATTTCATACAGCTCGTTTCAATCTATGAGCCATCTCTAAAGTACTCTCGCCATTTCAAACAGTACCGCTAGTCCCCTCCCCCCCCACCTTTTTCTGCACTATGTTCTTTTTCAGCTACAGCAACAGGCCTGTCAGTGGTGTAGCTATAGAAACATAGTGCTATAGCACAAATCTTAGAGCATTTAAAAAAAAGCTGGAAAAGAATGCCACATGGAAAAAAAGATGCGCTCAGGAGAGTTCAAACAGCACACTGGAGTGATTCAGAAGTGCAAGAAAATGGGAAATTGAAAATGGGAGAAAGCAGTTTTCATTAAAAACAGCTGAGCTCCTGGATGCCAACGGGAGGCAAGGGACTTTGTTTGAAAAGGTAACAAAAAATCTGTTAGCAGCCAGGAGTCAAACTGGTTGTTTGGAATGACACACACACAAAAAAAAAAAAACATTAGGGGAGGGGCTGTGGCTCATGGGTAGAACATCTCCTTGGCATGCACAAGGTCCCAGGTTCAATCCCTGGCATCTCCAGTTAAAGAAATTAGGCAGGTAGGTGATGTGAAAGACCCCTGCCTGAGACCCTGGAGAGCTGCTGGTGGTCTGAGTAGATAATATGGACTTTGATGGACCAAGGGTCTGATTCAGTATAAAACAGCTTCAGGTGTTCATTAGCAACCGGCTGCTCAAACGGATAAGGGCAGTTTGAAAGGGGCCTATGTTAAATATCTCCCAATTGTTTGGGTGAAATTGCACTAAGGATTACTAAGGATTGGCAGAGACCCTGAATGGTTAGGTGTAGCCTGAAGCACATTTTTATAGTGGAGATATAAACCTGGGAAACAATGTTTCTTGTAAAGCAAGGGCAGTGATCTACAATAGCTGAAGGGAGACTTTATAGTCTGCAACATCTTAAAATTGCTTTGAATTACCCAATGCATATTTTATGCACATAAATTTTAAAGTGATGCTATGACTCTCCGGTTCTTCTAGGGGACTTGCTTTGGGTGACTGAAATCTATTTGTTAAACTCAGCAAAAATGTTATCATAAAAATCGCTTCTAGTTGGGTGGATGTGAAATCATCTTGTAAAAGTTTTTGAAAAAAATCAAAATAGTAAAATATTTTAAAGTTTATTATTTTGGTGAACCAATATGGTACAAAATATTGAATGTGGCATCCTAGAGCCCTTGTATGCTCCGATACCCAGAAGCAGCAATTTAGTGGAAGCCTTTTTGAAATTATTGGAACGGCTTTGTGGCTGGGGAGCACAATCTTGTAGATCTCTCATACACATATGGAATGACTACACTGGAACAATTAATACTTTGCTTATTGAGGATAGTTTCATGAGGGTAGCCATGTTGGTATGCAGAAGAAAAGCTGTATTCGAGTCCGGTAGCAGCTTCGAGACTGACAAGCTTTTTGGGATATTAGCTTTCAGATCTGACGAAGGTAACTCTGACTTTCAAAAGTATATCTTGTTGGTCTCTAAGGTGCTACAGGACTCGAATCTAGCTCTGCTTATTGAAGAACTCTCATATAAATTCTGGACCTGCCACACGCATCAATTAAAAAAATCCATAGTGAAACAACTACCAGAATTATAAAAGGTATGAAAAGTATTGTAACAAGCAGAATTGTAACCACTGTAATCAGCAAGCAGAGAGAGCCTCAGATCAGCATACTTGTATATAACTGGGACCCCTCCATAGATTCTCCAAAAGGGCTATACATTCTTGTCATTTATTTCTCAATTCAGGATCGCCCAAGCTTTGGAATAGTAGGACAGTATGCATTCCCCAAATCTAGGAGGACGAAGGGGAATCTCAGGGCAGCAAAATCCTCTACTTCAAAGGGAGGATGAAAGGTTACTGACAATTTACCTGGGAATGGAGGCATTCGCTCACACTCACTCACCTCCCATCATTCTAAATGTAATAGCAGTGTCTCAGTAACAGCATCTGACAAAGATTTAGAGATGACATGCGAGCACATCCATCTCTCAGTTTGATATTTCTATTCCTTCTTTCTATGCTTTTCCTGGAATTCAATCTAGCCAAAATGGTGACTATATAACTTAGTTTGTTATTCTGTTTGGGCTATAAGAGTGATCCAACAAAACATCCAAACTTCAGTTTCCTCCTCCTTAGGAGATGTTTTCCTTCTCAACCATTATCTCCCTGATCCACCAACGAGGTTTGGAACTTTTGGCTCCGTTTGAGGAGCATCTTGTTTCCTCTGCTGTCTTAACACTTTTGGGGAATAAAGATAGCCCAAGAACCCCGGCACTTTGCTCCCGCAATTAGGTCCCATCTTGGTACTGGACTCCGGACATTGGCTCCAATCCCCACGTGGGAGTGTGTAGTGGGAGTGTATGTGTGACTCTGCATCAGCCTTGCCGTCGAACACCCCGAAGACCATGCTCTGCTTTTCCACCCTGCTGGACTTCAACAGCTAGACAGGCTCATATGTTTTACTTCCTCTTCCTTCCCCATTTTTGTTTATATTAGTAACTTTGTTTAGTTTAGAACTGAATAGAAATTAAGATTTATAGAGCATTTAGTTAGAGTGTGCATGTGGGCTCCCAACTGTGTGTGCATTCTGCTATTTCCCTTTGCTATTAGTTCTCTTAATAAACTCTTAACTTTGAACCCAGGCCTGTTTATTTCTAAGAATCTGCACACCCTTATAAGGTGTTATATCAGATCTTGGACCCTGGTATATACTTGGCAAAACATCCCAGTAATAATTGCCCTGGGTGCATGTGTGTCTGGGCTCTTGACACATTAAAAGGGGATGCTCCTGTAGTCTCTCTCTGTCTCTCTCTGTCGTCTGTAAGCAAAACTAAAGTTACCTTCTATAGGGGAAAGAGCCACTTAAGTTTAAGGAATTTCTAGCCATCATATCTCTGTTAGTACCAGTGTATAATACATAGCAGAACTTTGCAAACTATAGGGTGTAATCTAGGAAAATAATGAAGCCTAAATCTCACTGAAAAAGATGGAGGTTATGGATACACTCCTAGAATCACACTAATTTCAGGGACTTGCATGCATTTTCTGCCATTGCTGATGTTAAAAATGAAGAATACTTAATAAAAGTAGGAAATAGTTTTCTGAGTTTTGGGGAAAATAGACAGCCCACTAGCTGGTCTGAAGGCTGCACGGGCTATTTTGCATGGGCTATTTTGTTGGGTCTGGCCCCATACTCCTCTGGTTTATCCCCGATTTCAGCACACATTTTTGTGCTTTTAGTTTTCACTTCATTTTTTTCTTTTTCCCTCCTCCCCATCTCTTTTGAGACCATTTTTACCCTGATGTTTTTCTGGAAGCTGATTTTGAGTTAAATTTTTCCTAGTGCATAATTTTTTAAATCAGATTTCTTTGTCCTGCCTAGCCTTAACCACCTCCAGACCATGTTTCCATGATTGCACTGTCATCATCATTAAACCACACCGCACCCTCTTCCCCCAAGATGATTTTTAAAAAGTAAGTCTCTACCCCTTCCCTCACATAGATAGCTCTCCAAGGGAGGGGGATAGAGGCTTACTTTTAAAAAAATGAAATCTGGGGATTCAGAGAACCTTCTTAAACTAACATGACAACACTACAGTGTTATATCAGTATTTTAGGACCATTTTAAAATAAAATAAGCGGAGTGCTCCAACACCCTAGTAACAACACCAATGACAACCGCACCCTCCCTTGAAAATCCTCTATATTTTTATTTTCTTCCACATGCAGAAGAAAATAAGATGACTCCACAAATGGAAAAATGCACAGAGAGGGAAGACATGTGGAAGAACCCCTGCCTGAATGGATTTCAATGCTTGTGGATGGACTCCCAAGAAAAACAGGAGTAACTGCAGCATGCGGAAAAGATGTGAGTAATGCTTCTATGTTACTAGATTTTGCATTGTTCAAATAGGGGCTGGAAAATACATAAAACAGGTTTATTGTGATGAGAACTGCTTTACTGCTTTACCCCTCATTCTCTCTCAGCCTTCACTGCCCCCATGTCTTAATGGGAACCATGAATATAGGGTGGCCATGCTTGGAGATCTTGACTACTGGCTTCTTATTCTTCATGAATTTCCCAAATCATTTCTATTCCTCACAGTCTGTAATACAAACAACACAAAGTGAAGCTACAAATTCTACATAACTTGTAATTTGGGCGTCAGATGTTATGTTCAACTGAAATCTCTCTGACCAACACCTGCTGGCAAAGCCCAATTACAGTTAAGGACTAGTTTTGACAGCATTAGGAGTAGCTAAAATTATGGCCTCTTCTCTGCAGGTCCCTGGTTCCTGCTGCTCAAAAATTGTTGATATACTGAGGATGACAGGTAATGGACTGAAGTGTGCTTACGTGGGTATCTCATCTGGAAAGCAATAGATTTATTGTGGTGGTTGTGACAACACCAGTTCTTTATGCACACCCGTATTGCAAAATGCTCCAGGTTAACCACACGCATAGCCACACCTGGATTTATAATAGATAAGGAAAACTAAAGAAAATATGAGAAGTTTGGTTGTTGTTTCTGTCCGGACATTAATCTCTGCTTCTGTGAAACCTGTGCTGCATCTTAATTCTCATTTCCTAAGGATCAAGCTGGATGTGGCAGACAGGGTTGCCAGGTCCCTCTTTGCCACCGGCAGGAGGTTTTTGGGGTAGAGCCTGAGGAGGGCGGGGTTTGGGGAGGGGAGGGACTTCAGTCCAATTGCCAAAGCAGCCATTTTCTCCAGGTGAACTGATCTCTATCGATTGGAGATCAGTTGTAATAGCAGGAGATCTCCAGCCGACACCTGAGGGGGTCTGGAGACCAAGTTCTATGAGGAAAGGTTGAAGGAGCTGGGTATGTTTAGCCTGAAGAGGAGAAGACTGAGAGGGGATATGATAACCATGTTCAAGTACTTGAAGGGCTGTCATATAGAGGAGGGTGCCGAGTTGTTTTCTGTTGCTCAAGAAGGTCGGACCAGAACCAACGGGTTGAAATTAAATCAAAAGAGTTTCCGTCTAGATTCATTAGGAAGAATTTTCTAACAGTTAGAGCGGTTTCTCAGTGGAACAGGCTTCCTCGGAAGGTGGTAAGCTCTCCTTCCCTGGAGGTTTTTAAGAAGAGGTTAGATGGCCATCTGTCAGCAATGCTGATTCTGTGACCTTAGGCAGATGATGAGAGGGAGGGCATCTTGGCCATCTTCTGGTCACTAGGGGTGTGGAGGGGGGCGGTAGTTGTGAATTTCCTGCATTGTGCAGGGGGTTGGACTTGATGGCCCTGGTGGTCCCTTCCAACTTTATGATTCTATGACCTGGAAGTTGGCAACCCTAGTGGCAGAGCTCTGTCCATCTTTTAGAAGGAAATTACAGCAGCTCGATTCTGACTGGGGCTCTGCAGGGAAGTGGGGTTTTAACCCTTCTGTCCTCACATGAGAACTTTCTGCCTTTATAGGCATTAGTCTTTTGTCTGTCTTTTTTCTTTAAACAGCGATAACAGTGCAGGGGGGCTGGTTTCAATTCAATTGTACTGGTGGAAGGGTTAAACCTTTTCCACCACACAGCTCTGAGGTGAAGTGGACTTCAATTATAGTTAAAAGGGCACTGGGAGTGTCCAGTTATGGATCTCCCAGCATTTTGTCTGTATTGCCCCTAAGAGTCTATGTTCCTCTAAAAACAATTGCTAGATGTCAGCTTCCCTTATATTAACCGGTCCATTCATAAACCGGTTTCTATTAGTCCCCAAATCCAAAATCTCTAACACAGTACTTCTTAGGGGTTTAAGAAATGTCAACTAATATTCATCAACTAATATGCCTTTTTTTAAAAAAGACATTGATGCGGATGGTATGTAGTACTCTAATTTTTTGTTTAATTTTTGAGCCTGCAATGTAATTAATGCAGACAACTTTCCAAACAGGACAATGGATATGGATTAATGAATACATTATCTTAATTATAACTCAAAGAGAAAGTCTCTCTGCAGCATTAACTACCATCTAAGATGGGGCTGAATGCCCCATTACCCTTAACCGTGTTGCATTGAGAGTACTGCTTATGGCTGACAAAATAATGACTGCTATAAGATCAGACACACATCTGAGCACAAAGAGATTGTGAGGATCTTAATTGCATTTGCTATTCCTTCACAGAAGCATACCAAGCACACACTTCTCATTCGTCAATATAGGGTCAATTGTGGATTCTTTTTAGGCAGAGATGGTCACATGTTATACTTGCCAGGCCTGCAGCCTGCTAAGCAGTATTGTTCATTGCATTCAGTTCCAGAGGATGAACAAAGTTGGATGTATATCAATGGAGAAATATTTTCCCTAGTTGAATTCTGAGGAACAGTCAGCCACAGCATAGAAATAAACATACCTAACGGGAGCATCTCTGTCTTCTGATGGAACCTGTAATTTGGGTGTTTATGACCCATCTCTATAAGATACATTCACCCTGATCTGATGGCCCAGGCTAGCCTGATCTAATCAGATCTAAGAAGCTTGATTAGTATTTGGATGGGCAACCTCCCAGGAATAACATGGTTGCTATGCAGAGGAAGGCAATGGCAAACCACCTCTGTAAGTCTCTTGCCTTGAAAACCCTACAGGGTCACTATAAGTTGGCTGTGACTTGACGACACTTTGCACACAGTCTTTTAAATATAGTCATTGACCAGCATAACGATAAAAAAGAAGAAATCACAATAGTACACAATTAGCAAGCTGTTTCATGTGACAATGATCTCCGTATTCTGATAGCAATGTAACAGAACTTTGCCACTTTGTGAGAGATGGTGATATTCTTATCTTCAAGTAAAAAGTTCACCATTAAGCCACTGGCGTAACTAGACTGGTTGGTATCCAGGGAACCTGGACAACAGAGGTGAAATTAGATGATTTCTGACATCCCTACAGAAGTCACAGTTCAGTAAAATATGAGCAATTTACTCGATTGCATTGGCACTGCAGGGCATAACCGTGCTTCCATGGGCCAGCGCTGGAATCTTCCACTAAGCAGGGCTGATGGAAAAGCACTAACCGAGCTCTAGAAAAAGCCCATTGGTATTTATAGAAGGTAATAGCTGTTAAATATGGTGCAGAAGAGATTCCCACCCATGACTTTAGTGCCCTATATGAATTTGGAAGAAGAGCTGTCTCATTCTGCAATTCAATGTCAGTCATGTGTTAATAAACTAGAATTTTTGCCTTCCTAAACCCTAATTCCAGTAATTGTTCAGGGTCTAAGCCAATTGTAAGCAATTTTTAAATTATCCCCTTGCTCCAGGAGGACTAGGGGTTAAGTGAGAAAAGAAGCGGTATTAGGCCTTTTGGTTGGAGATGTAATTTCAGCCAGTAATTAATAATCCCTCTATGGTCCTGCAGGGCAGAATTTTGAATATACCATACCCAGACAGGACCTGTCCTTGCTCTTCTGGCTCTATCGATTCATTAGCTCATGCTTTCTTGGGATGCCACTTTTATGAGGAACTTCGATCACTTTATATCTCTCCCCTTTTAACATCTAAATCTAATGCCTCTGTGTCTGACATAATGCCTTTTTTATTAAGTGAAAGGGATCCCAAGACTACATTATCAGTAACAAGATTTGTTTCAGTCCTTATATCCCTCAAACATTAGATATATGCTGCTCAAGATCAATGGATCAAGGAGCTTCTAAGGGATAAAGGAAAGTAATTAATAATGGTCATCCAAGCCCCAGTCACCTGATGGAGTGTTACATTGGCAGTACATCTGGGAGCATTAAAGAGGGCTCTGAGAAAGCCTGATTTAATTATTTCTAGCATTGCAAAGTTATTATAGGGGCGCAATTGGGCACCGTAAGTAAGCTGTGGTAGGATTTTTGCCATATATAATTTGATAGCTGCAGGTATGAACCCTCCCCCTTTAGTTCTATAGAATCTAAGTATGGCTGCAGTACTCCTTTGGCCAGAGTCAACCGCTGATTGAACATGGGCAGTCTTCCTTCCATTATACTGGAAAACAACACTGAGATATTTAAAATATTTCACCTGGTCAATTTTATGTTCACCGATATGCCATGAAGAATTTTTGAATCTGTTGTTAAAGCACATAACTTTTGGTTTGGCGTAATTAATAATCAGATGTTCTTCCTGACAATGCCGGTCCAGCTCGCTTAAATCCCATTTTAGTCTGTGAGAAAATTACCGCATCATCAGCCCACATGAGTATTGGTAACTTTTTCCCTGCTCACTTTTGGGCTTGGATATCTACATTTTGTAATCATTTCACAAGCGAGTCAATGTATATATTGAATAAAAAGGGAGCAAGTATACAGCCTTGTCTCACTCCTTTCTGAGGGGGAACTGGGTCAGATAAGTGACCCTCCCGACTAAACCTAACTCGAAGGCTGGTATTCTCATGAAGTTTGATCATTAGAAACAACAAGCATTTATCAGTTGTAGCACCAGCAAGTTTAGTCCATGGATAGGGTTGCCTGGTCCCTCTTTGCCATGGGTGGGAGGTTTTGGGGGTGGAGCCTGAGGAGGGCGGGGTTTGGGGAGGGGAGAGGCTTCAATGCATAGAGTCCAATTGCCAAAGCAGCCATTTTCTCCAGGTGAACTGATCTCTATTGGCCGGAAATCAGTTGTAATAGCGGGAGATCTCCAGCTAGTACCTGGAGACTGGCAACCCTATCCATAGATGGCCCCTGGATATAGTATCAAAAGCCGCTTTGAAATCAACAAAAGCTGCAAATAGTGAGCCCTTGGCAGTACACACATGTTTATCAACTAGATGGTGCAAAATTAAGCAATGATCAATAGTTGATCTACCATGTCTAAAACTGGCCTGTTCATCTTCTAAATAGCCTTCCTGGTCTAGCCAGTCACATAGTTTAAGACAGAGATGTTTAGCATACAGTTTATTGACTGTGTTTAGGAGACTTATAGGTCTATAATTGGATGGGTCCGCTTTGTAGCCCTTCTTAAAAATGAGAACTATAATAGCCAGGCCCTAGTCTTGAGGAATTTGAGCTGTCTGGTCAATACAGGTGAATAGCACAGCTAAAATTGGGGCCCATCAATC
Source organism: Euleptes europaea (assembly GCF_029931775.1). Lineage (NCBI taxonomy): Eukaryota > Metazoa > Chordata > Lepidosauria > Squamata > Sphaerodactylidae > Euleptes > Euleptes europaea. The sequence continues at coordinate 82,581,781 of NC_079317.1, forward strand.
AGCATTCGATTTTAATAAATCAGGAGGAATAAAATCATTACCCGGAGCTTTCCCAGTCTTTAGCTGCAATATTAATTGTTTAACTTCACAAGATGATACCGGGGGCCATTGTGGGATAGAGTCAAGTGAGATGTCTGGGTGGTGTTTAGCAGATACTAATGACACAAGAAGAAAAAGGATAATATACAATACGTGCACCATCCGGAAAACCACTTCTACATAGCTCGTTTTCTACCTGGTGTCAAATGAACATCTTATCTTATGTATCACTTATGTAGCACCGATGTAGCAGTGCACCAGCATCAAGTAACAGTGACGCTGTCCTGATAACATCTCAAATATGGAAACTGTGTAGTAGACACAGAAAATGCACATCAACACCAACCTTCTTCAGAAGCTAACTGGGGGGAGCCATGACGTCCAGTCCTTCCTGTTTTTCCTATTTAACCACACAAAAGTGAAAACCACACCACTCAAGTAGCATAAGAACCACAGTTCAGAATTTGAGGATATTACATCATTAACTGTGATGTGACTGGGACTATAATACACAGAGTAAATGAGATCCATAGTGAGAATGGATGTGTGGGAACTCATCTGGGGGACTTTGCTTTATATGTAGGGCTGCCAGGTCCCTCTTTTTAGGGTGGAGCCTGTTGAACCTTAACACACACATATTTAACTTTTCGCTCTGTGCACGGATAAGCATTAAAATTCCATTATTGTAGCCTTTTCATGAAATTAATACTAACAAAATGTGAATAAAGGCCAAGATATTCTGCAGGAACTTTAATATGCTTGTGGAGGTACTCTGAGAGACTGAAATGGCAACCCTTTTGCTGTAACATGGTAACATCATCTGGATTGATACCACGATTATCACAAGCTTGTGTGTTGTGTTGAACTGCAAGCTTCAATTCAACAGGTGCCTGAATGCACAAGCAGGATTCAAGGTCAGCTGGAAGCATCCTGAAGACCTTGTTTACAAATTCGTCTCCAAAGTTGTTTCCCCCGGGGGTACAGCAATAGCAGGTTAACTTATTTGTATTCCTCTGTGGAAGAAACTTATTGGATTTTGCTCACTCATCAGTCATGCCCCAAGGGTTTCTAGATCATTAATGATCAATAGATCCGTTTAGATAAGAATGATTATTCAGGCAATTGAAAAACACATAAACTGTTCTGATGGGACTAGGCCACTGAGAGCAAATTAATTCATTGCTTCACCATGGCTTAGGTGACAAATTTTTCTTAAGGATGAAAGGTGCTGTTTTAAAGAGTATATCGTAGAATAATGGAGAATTTAGCTTTTGTAAGCTCCCATTTCATGGTAACAAATGAGCATTTCAGATTGTATGCCAGAAAGCCTTAAAAAGTATCTGTGTATCTTATGGGAAATCTACTGCTAAACTCCCACTTGAACGGTCAGATCTATAGTCTATTTAAAGTGAAGACAGAGTAGGGTTGCCAACCTCCAGGTAGTAGCAGGCGATCTCCTGCTATTACAACTGATCTCCAGCCGATAGAGATCAGTTCACCTGGAGAAAATGGCCACTTTGGCAATTGGACTTTATGGCACTGAAGTCTCTCCCCTCCCCCAAATCCACCCTTCTCAGTTTCCACCCCCAAAACCTCCTGCCAGTGGCAAAGAGGGACCTGGCAACCCTAAGATAGATACATATTCCAAAGTCTGGTACAAGTGATTTGAACACATTCCAAGGCATTTATTTTCAGGGCAGAGAAATCTGAGTTCAAGCCACTTTCTCCATACTCAAGGTGAAGACAAATATACATTATGAAGCATGACAAAAAGAGGTTGAACATACTGTCCGTGGATGACCGCCCCATCCCCAAATTTATCTTAATTCCAAGCAGACCTGGTTAGGATTGCTCTGTAAGAAAGCATTCCCAAGCAAGTCTACTCGGAATTCTATTCTGGTCTGTTCATTGGAGCTTTCCCCCCAGAAAGTGTTTTTTAGGATTGTACTATACGTCTCCTAATATGGAGGTTGGGAGGTGCTGGCAGCTAGGACTATAGGTCTTATGGTTCTTGATGAGAGTTGCCAGGTCCCTCTTTGCCACCGGCGGGAGGGTTTTGGGGCAGAACCAGAGGAGGGGAGGGTTTGGAGAGGGGAGGGACTTCAATGCCATAGAGTCCAATTGCCAAAGAGGCCATTTTCTCCAGGCGAACTGATCTCTATCAGCTGGAGATCAGCTGTAATAGCAGGAGATGTCCAGCTAGTACCAGGAGGCTGGCAACCCTATTCTTGATCTTACCAAGATTTCCATACTGCTTGTATGGCAATCTTGATATACAGGATCAGGGCGTCAAAGTGAAATGTCATTTATCTTAAAAAAAGAAAAATTCATAGTAAATATGGCCCTGAAAAGACATGTGATTTCCCCTATGGAGGGGAGAGAACTGGGTATTTTTCCAAGTATTCAAAGTCTGGGCTTGGCCAGAACCCTTGGCTTTAGCCTGTGGCCCTGGATGAGCTATGCCTGCAGAACAAGCATAACTGGAGACATCCCCTGCTTTAAAATTGTACTGGGAGCCTGTGAGGTTGTATATTTTTGTTTGAATTTGGTCTCCCCTCCTCCTTCTTCTACCTGCCTCTGGTTGTGCTTTACATTGTGGCTTTATTGGTGGTATTGTTATCTGATAAATTGTAATTGCTGCTATGATTGACGGCACCGATTTTATTTGACATTGGGAAGAACTGCCTAAAAACCCAACAAATAAATAAATACATAAAATAGTATTTTATATGCATTCCACGTTGAAAGCTGCTTTGAGTTCCCAGTGTGACAGAAAAGCAGGATAAAAATATTTAAATATCTAAATATGTGTTTTGCATGTTATTTCTGGTGTGTTACTACTCGGGAAGGTAAAACTTCTGTAACAATATATTGTGATAAAGATTTCCTGTCCAGGTTAGTTTTTCAATCCTAATGCAGGTATAAACAACTGCCCAGGCTGCATTTATAATCCCATTTACTTTTGTAACACCATTTGGTCCAAATCATGGCTTTAAAAAGTACTTTTTTCATTTCACTTTCCCAATAAATTACTACAGTGTAAATCAGAGAGGCCAATGGAATTATAGTGCTCTGAGCAAGAATTAAATCAGTTCTCATTATACTCCAAACAACTTGGACTGATATTGACAAAAAACCCAAAGCAATCTACACAAGAGAAATCAAAATTGCAAATAACAGACTCATCAATCGGGGCTCTCCAATAGCAGCTAGGCAGCAGATTATACAAAAGACTGAAATGGACAAAATTGAAAAATGGACTCAGTATACTATGTAGCAAAAGCATTATTGTTTTGCTTTCCAGTCTGGTTCGGTTTAGTGCTATTCCCCCAATTGATCTATGATTTATGTGCCCAAGTTTTTTTTTTTCTAACACTGGTTTCCAAAGAACTTGGAAAGTAAATTAGAGACAACATTTTGGACTTACTGCTACTTATTTTTATTAGTTCATACTTTCCTTCCTGGACCTGAAAACATTTCTGTGTACCTCTTACACCAAGGGCTATTGATCCCCAGATGATAATACTCATCTCATTTCCAACTTTCTTGGTTTCCCAGTTCTTTAAATTCCTCTTGATGGAAATAGATCACGGTGGGTAGCTGTGTTAGTCTGTCAATAGCAGTAGAAAAGAGCAAGAGTCCAGTAGCACCTTAAAGTCTTAACTATCGGAAGAAAGGTCATAACCTGCCAGAAATTTGTTAGGCTTTAAGGTGCTACTGGACTCTTGCTGTTTTCTACTTCAAGTCCTCTGTTAATGATAAGGAGATTTAGCCTTATCTACTCTCCCGTCCAATTATTTACGTGAAGGATCTTTGGCTCCTTTGTCTCACCAAGCCATTTGTTCATTTAATTCAAATCTCATAGCCCTGGAGAAAAAGGGTGGAGGTAGGACAGAAAGATATAATGAAGATGAAGGGGGGCATTACCATGGAAGACTCTTAGGGTTGGGAAGCTGAGTTATCAGGTGTGTGCTTCCAATCATGGGGGTGGGAAGGGAGCAATAAAAATTGAATTAACAGGATAGTATCAGTTGGCCCTGCCTCTGCCCTCCAGACAATGATTGGTATGTCTACAGAGATAAGCATACACCCGAATATGTGTAAGCATACACCCTAATATGTGTAGGCTCCAAATGCATCATCCGTATTCCACAGAACTGGCAAGCAGAGAGACAATGTTCAGAGGCCCTGTGTAAAATGCAGACCAGAACTATATACATAATCTAATGAAGAAGAATTTGTTTTGATACCCCACTTTTCTCAATCATAAAGAGTCTCAAAGTGGCTTACAATCGCCTTCGCTCCCCCCCCCCCACTGACAACTTGTGAAGTAAGTGGGGCTGAAAGAGTTCAGAGAGAATTGTGAGTAGCCCAAGGTCACCCAGCAGGCTTCATGTGGAGGAGTGGGGAATCAAACCTGGTTCTCTAGCGTCCACTGCTCTTAACCACTACAACACGCTAGATCTTGCTATGGGCAGGCCATGGATGGGTCCATCAGGAATGGTCCCATTTTCCCTTCTCTCCAGATACTCATTTCTGCATTGCTTGACCATCTGCACAAGGCTTTGTGTCACGAACATAATTTGTTTAGCGCCTTTATACCCATTATGCAGAATGGATTGGTAATTAAAAGCAAAAAGGATACATCTACAGAATCTGATCCTAACATCCTTAGGGATAGAGTGACAGGGAATAATATTTTTAATGTTCTATCATATTAGTAAAACTGTGCATCAGGAAGAAGCTGTACTCTAAACCTTTCTGCTTTATGTGCCTGTTTGCCTATAGAGGGAGCTTTTTAGTTGTAGAGAATTTAAAAAATATGCTGTCCACCTGCAGAATAATTCAGAAGACTGTTTTCTTATTCTGTGCAACAATAAGAGGTTCTCTGTCTGAAGGGCTGATTTTAAAACATAGACCATCAGTCACGCATCTCAGCTTTCTATTATTATAAAAATCCATTTCTTCTTATGCTGATGTTCAGACACTATTTTAAACAGGCAGAATGAATGGGTACCATCTTTGCAATGAGTGTTCTCATTAAACTTACTTCCTTGTGGAGTCAATAGAAAGAGAACAGACAGAGTTTGGTGGAGCTTGCTGATTGTCTGAGGATAAGAAAGAGTGATGTGTCAGGAAGTTCTTTGCTGGCCAAGCGATCAATAAGCAATTTATTCATTGTTTTAAAACACAAGAACCAAAAACACAGCAGCGAAACAGGACAAGTGAAAGTAAGATGAGTACTACTAATACTTCATATACTTACCGTAATTTCCCTAAGGCCTTCACATAGAATCATATTTGGAAGGGACCACCAGGGTCATCTAGTTCAACCCCTGCACAATGCAGGAATTTCACAACTACCTCCCCCACACACACCCAGCGACCCCTACTCCATGCCCAGAAGATGGCCAAGGGTCCCTCCCTCTCATGAACTGCCTAAATTCATAGAATCAGCATTGCTGATGGATGGCCATCTAGTCTCTGCATAAAAACCTCAAGGGAAGGAGCACTTACCACCTCCCAAGGAGCCTGTTCCACTGAGGAACCACTCTAACTATTAGAAAATTCTTCCTAGTGTCTAGATGGAAACTCTTTTGATTTAATTTTAACCCATTGGTTCTGGTCCTACCTTCACATTTTATTTATTTATTTATTTATTTAAGTGGATTTTTATCCCACTCTATCCTGGCCTTGCCTCAGGGAGGCTCACAACATATAATATCCAGAGCATTTCAATTAAGAACAATACATCAGATTACAATTAATAAATTACACATTAAAACCCATGATATCATAAACATTTTATGGTTAAAACCAAATTGTCCAGATAGCCCTCTTCGTATCAGTGCTGATCGTGAAGCAGTCAGGAGAGAAAGGCGAGGCAAGCAAGACAGGATTGAGTAGGAGGCCTGCTATGGTGGAACCGCCTCTGCCCTCAAACAGGTCTGGCAGAACATCTCCGTCTTGCAGGCCTGGGTTATATCCCGCAGGGCCTGGGTCTCATTTGACAGAGAGTTCCACTAGGCTCGAGTCAGAGCCGAAAAAGCTCTGGCCCTGGTCAAGGACAGCCTGATGATTCTTGGGCCGGAGACCACTAATATGTTGTTGCTAGATGAGCGTAAAGCTCTTTGAGGGGTGGAACGGGAGAGGCGGTCCCATATTTCATCCAAATAATCTTTACAAGAATCCTGTATGGTGTAATCTCAATTATTTAATTTTACAGATTCCAGGAGGAATGTTGGGACAAATGCTAATATTATGTCTAAGACCATCCCTTAAATCAATGGATGATCAGCTCTCAAATGGATACAGCATATGGCCTTAACCATTATACTATATCCTAGCAAGATTATTTCCAAGTATCTATACACTAAGGGCGACCAAATGACACCGAATGTTTCTCTTCTTCTCCATTGCATAAAGAAAACAAGCTGCACAAAATTTTGTTGATGTAGGGCTCCATCTTTTTTTACAACAGCTTGCTAGATATTCAAAATCCAGTTATTGTATTTTATGACCAACATTTATGTATTTGTTTTCAACATTCATATACTGCTTTGAGTGGTTGACAGCAAAAAAACAAGGATTCGTCAAAACATAAAATATATCTTTAATGGAAATGGAAATTATATTTTAAGAATACCATCTGCACAAGTAATACACACATCACATAATTAGCCAATCATGGTATCTATACAATGCTGGCACTGTAGTCCTCTGCAGAGTTACCCTAGTCTGAAATCAATGGGCTTAGATTGGAGTAATTTCGCACAGCATTTCAGTGTTAATTGCTCAACAATTACTTAATGATGTCCAGAGGTTCCTAATGGAACTTGGTTAATTATGTGACTGTATGTTAAGTTTCTGTAGAATTGTTCATTAGTTCTCTAAGAATAACCATGCCAACTTCAAAAAGACTACATTTATGTATATGTGATGTTTGAAAGTTTCTTTCTAAACTCTGTATTTTACAGTTTAACTTTTTCTAATGCCCAGTTGCCTTATTATGAGCATAAGTTTTTCATCTTTACAAGGTCTCAAAGAGACCAATAAGAAAGAGTAAAAGAGAGAAAAAAAGGAAGGAAAGGGCAAAGGAAACATGTTCCTTTCAAGGTACAGAGAAGGGGAGAAGATGGACGTAGATGAGAGATGGAAAAACTTGTCATTTTTCTCCCATACTGTTCAAACTATCTGCTTTTGAGCTTAGATTCAGATTCTTCCCTCTTTAAGGAGCTCGCCTAGGGCTTCTCTCAGGTGTCCCAAATAAAAAGTAGCTGCTTATATCCCAAATAAATGTTGAGAGAGAAAAATCTGGTTTCTTTTTCTAAACGTGTTTAAAATATCCGAAGCTGAGCCAGTGCATTTCCCCCACTGTACACACGATATCTGCATATCTAGAGCACATGCACTAAGTTGAGTCTTGTGAAAAGTAAGACCTCAACAATCAGCTGAAATCATCTCGTGGGCATTCTTGTAATTCAAGAATAATCAGAGGGGTTGTAGGGCCTTGAGTTGGGGTCTGAAGGGGAAATAGGTCACCGTTATATTGGCCTGTTTTGCTTTTTTCCCATTCTCATTACATAAATGAGAAAATATTCAAGAGGTCACTCGAATGGTCGTTGTCCTAGTCCAACTATGTACTGATGTGAGGCACCACAGGTGGAACCAGCATGGTGTAGTGGTTAAGAGCGGTGGTTTGGAGCGGTGGACTCTGATCTGGAGGACTGGGTTTGATTCCCCACTCCTCCAAATGAGCGGTGGAGGTTAATCTGGTGAACTGGATTTGTTACCCCACTCCTGCACACGAAGCCAGCTGGGTGACCTTGGGCAAGTTACAGCTCTGTTAGAGCTCTCTCAGCCCCACCTACCTCACAGGGTGTCTGTTGTGAGGAGGGGAAGGGAAGATGATTGTAAGCCGGTTTGATTCGCCCTTAAGTGGTAGAGAAAGTTGGCATATAAAACTCAACTCTTCTTCTTCTACCAGCAATTTAACAACACATTTGTGGGAGGGGGAACCTGGCAATGACGATGGGGATGTGCACCCAGGATTAGCATCATTGTCATCATTTGAGACCTATTTTAAATTCTGAAGCTCCTTTTGAAGTCTAATTAGTTTTTCTGTGCAGCATGAGGAGTAAAGAAATTCTACCTTAAGCTCATCATAAGCTCATCAAGAAAGACTTCATGAAATGTTCCCTAAAATATATTTCCCACAATGTTTCACACTATCTTTACAGAATTCTTCCATATTATAATTTTCATACATTTCCCTTTATACTAATCTGTAACTCAGTTGCCTCTTGGCAAAAGTCAAAGTGCCATTATGGGAACACAACACCTCATTAGTCTAAAACGGAACAAGGTAAATGCATGAGGGCTATCGTATATGGAGCTTAAATATGACACTTCAGCTGGGAACAGGAAAGATTTTCTTCCTTAGGATTATATGGAGAGCTCTCCTCTGAGGCATCAAAGTTACCCATAATTGAAGCCAGGGCACCTAGTACAGGGGGAACATGTGAAAAAGATATAAAATACTTGCTGGAGCATAAAATATATGTAGGATTGTTCAAGAACTATTAAAATCAAAAGAACTAGTTGACTTTATAAAGGCAAAATGAAATCTGTCAACACAAGGCTGTGGCTCAATGTTAGAGCATCTGCTTGGCATGTAGAAGGTCCCAGGTTCAATCCCTGGCATCTCCAGTTAAAGGGACTAGGCAAGTAGGTGATGTGAAAGACTTCTGCCTGGGACCCTGGAGAGCTGCTGCTAGTATGAGTAGACAATACTGATTTTGATGGACCAAGGGTCTGATTCAGTATAAGGCAGCTTCATGTGTTCAGTGGTACCTTATACTTTGTAGACAGTAGCCCCCAAACCAGCAAAATTTAGTTGCAGTTTTACCAAATTGAACCCACTGGAACAAGTTTGTCCCTTGAGATAGAACTAGACATTATGTAGGCTGTCCATTATCAGATCCATGATATATATTGTAATGTTTGAAGGATGCCAGTATGACATATGCTTTGTGTATTACACTCAGCCACACATTTTGTTTTAGAGAGGGGAAAAACTATTAGGACAGACAGAATATCTTTCAGCTTTAGCATTCTTCTGTGGCTTGAGCTCCTTCTTACTCTATGCATTCTAAAAATGAAATGAGACTGAAAATAAGATTCAGTGCAGTGAAGAACTGTAGAATAGATTTTATTGGAGGAATTGCATCCCATGAAAAGAAATACACATACTTGCTTTATGTCTTTTGAGGAATTCTGGAAGCCTGCAAAAGCCAGACTCCGTTTATTAGGCAAACAGAGGCCTAACGTGTCCTCATAACTGCATATTCTTGACTAAGACAAAATGGCTGGGTGTTTACAAGCAGTCCTTCAGTTTTGCCAATAGCAGCTTCTCTCTTGTGACTTGATTTTATTTTACAGGATATATATATTTGAAATAATTAACTCATTGATTAACTCATTGATTTGGAGAAGGAGAACTTCATTGGTAATACAATATGTTGTACTGGCAAACATCAATTCTTGACTTTCCCTCCTTAAAAATACGGTTGGTCCCATTATTTTATCAACATAAACATTTAACTAGCAAGTATATATTTAATTTTTAAATCCATCTGATGTTTAAATTTTGGGTCCAGTTTCATGATCAGCACTGTTTCAGACATTTAGGATATATTAGCCTTAACCTTGTTCCTTCAAAATATGCAAACCTCTATGTAGCTGTTATGTTGCCATCAATTAGACCTGTGAATTTCTTTCATTATTAATTACAATAATTACAAAAATTGGGTGTTTCATAATTATAATAATTAATATGAAAATGAAACAGATTCCCCATCTGCATAGCCTGTAAAAATGATTCTTTTTGTTGTTGTCTAGTTTATTTTGTTATTGTAGTCTTTGCCTCTGTTGGTTTCCCTTTTTTACAAGACAGACATGGCAGCTGGGCAGAGACCCCTTTACAGGCAAGGCGATGAGGAAACAATAGAATTAAGTACCCTAAAGTCAAGAACAAACATACATAAGGGCCACAATTAATACTAACTACAAATGATGTTCTGCAATTATATATAATGAATGTATTACGTACAAAAATCAATAACTTGTATACAGATCTACTATAGCCTCTATATTATAAATATGGACATAGAACACAAATAGACCATACTGACAATACAGAGTAGATGTTTACAACCAAGGCCAACAAAATTAGGAATCACCCAATTTTACATTTCCACAGATTGAGGATGTACATTAAGGAGACATAAATTAGGAATCACCCAATTTTACATTTCCACAGATTGAGGATGTACATTAAGGAGACATAGCTTCATTGCTACTGCGCAATATTTTGCAACTTGGTGGCGATTGGTGAGCTGTCTCCCAGCAGAAACCTTTTGGTCCATTCACCCTCATCCTCATCACCAGAGCCCATTTCCCTAGACAAATAGACACAAAATAACAACTAGACAATTAGACCAAAACTGAGACCAAACGTGTTTTGGCCATATGGTCTTCTTCAGTGATCTAAATCCTTTAATCCCGAATACAATCCTACCATTATACAGATATACAAATATATGTCAGTATAACAATCTTTAGTAAAAGTGGTGTTCTGAAAAATAAATGAACAAGAAATGATTAAGCGACCTACCATACCTATCCTAAAAAATGTTAATTAAAAAATCTTGAAACTTATTTTAATAAAGTTATTTTTAATAAACTTATTTTATAAAGCCTTGACACTTACTATAAAACAGTGGTTCCCAAAGTGGGTAGTACCACCCCCTGAAGGGATGGGATTACCTAGTGGGGCACTAAGAGGCAAGAGGGCAGCAGGGGGGCGCTAGAGGTGGGCCCCTTCAACTGTGTTGTTCACAAATTTACAATAGATCAAGCTATGGCACCATGCTGGGAAATTTGGTGGAAACTATCAGAAATTTTTTCCAGACTTTGAAGAGCTGGTACCACTGGATAAAGTTCAACTAAAAAGTTTTAATTTGATTTTGAATAGATGTGCAAATAATTGTTACTGTTGTGAAATTTTATTGTTATTCTTTAGTGAGTTGTGCAAACCCCTACTTTGAATAATGCTTTTTATTGGATAGGGTAGGGGGCGTTGAGTTTGTGGAACCGAGGGGGCAGTGGCCCAAAAGGTTTGGGAACCACTACTATAAAATATAAGGTTTACTTATAAACTTGCAGGGCTTCATGGCAACTGGGCAGAGGCCCCTTCACAAACAAGATGATGAGGAAACAATTCCATGAAAGCAGAATGCTGAAAATTAGTTTTAATGGCTACAAAAATATTTCGTTAATTGGCATAAACATTGCCTGCTTCACCAGTAAACAGGTTTGTGTGCTTCATCATCATGCCTAATCGTTTCTCTGAGAACTAAGAGGGAGCCTGTCAAGGAATAATTGGTTTAGTGCATAAGGGCTATTTTTAATGTGCTGTTTCTCATTCCTGAAGAATGATGATCAAACGCAGCTGTCAGGAGCCTGTCATGTCACTATATGACAGATTCATTCTTACAGCTCTTGTTTGCTTATTCTGGGAACCACGGCAGGGTGAGAACTAAATAGAGGCAGAAATCTTAAGATGCAGTTTTCAAGGAAATATACTTCATATAAAGAATATGCCAGATACTGGAGATATCAGTCAATACTAATTATCTTGGGGTTGTTTTTTTTCTGGATTCTCTCCAAGCAATAGAGCAGGGTTTGTAGTTCTCACATTGTACATTACACCGCCAATTGCAATCACTTTGAAACCAGCCTCACTGTCAGAGCTTCTCCCACAGACCTCTGAGAGCTGTTGTCTTGTGAAGGCACTGCAATTTCTGTTAAAGATAACTAGGAATTGTTGGTCACTTCATGGAATTGCAGTGCCCAAAGTCAGGATCCACGGCAATCAACAGGTTTGACATGGGTTTGAATGAGTAGCGTAGACGTATACACTGAGCGATTTGAACTGGTTTGGACAAGCCCTCCACATCACCAATGAGCTCTTTGGCAAGGGGAAAGCTGGAAAAAGATATACGCCAGATCTCTTGATCTTCGATTTGAACTGCACTTCGAGGATTTTCAGTTGGGGAATCCCAAAAGTAGCCAACTGTGCTGTATACAGTGGCAGGTTGCTCGACAAGAATTTACTTGCCCTGCCCAGAAATTTGCTCCAGGAGATCCATGTGCTGAAACATTCTTCCATACACAGATGGCTGTTCCTCAATCGAGACAAATAGTCTTTTGGTGGGAAACTATTTTCAAGTTTATTTTATCACTATTAAAATGGTAGCGGTGAAACTGATTGCTGCACTTACGTTGTCAATTGATTAATAATTGATTAAATTTTAATAAATTAACAGCTTTCATCAAATTAGCTCATTGCCGCCTTTCTCTGGCACTACAGAGAGCTCAGCAATAGATTTTAATTCACAGATGAAAAAGTAGTTGGTGCTATGAGCATATTGTATTGATTCAAGATTCACCAAGAAGGTAAAGATAATGAAGATGATGATCAGCATCATATATGTAAATTTCACACACATCCCCTCTTTATTTTCTATGCCACCAATTAGGAAAGGTAAATGTTTGAAAAGCCTTCTAAAAAGAAATCTAAGAAAAAAGCTGACTGGATCTCTGTGTTCATGGCACTTTGTGTTCACATCTCTTCTTTATTAAAGGAAAATGTTTGTTGGCTTCTCTCTCCATAAAATGCTTGAGGTGGCTTATGATATCAGCAACTTGTCTCAGTAAAATATCCCCCAAAAGGAATAAACTAAAAAGCATAGAGACAACAAAACGTCAGTTGTCAAGTAAAAAAATAAGACAGCAGTGAAAGAATATATAAAATCAGCAGATATAAGCATGAAAACATTAAAAACGATAATTCCACAAAATACTTGGGAAAATACAGAAGTTTATACCTGGTGCCTTAAAGATAACAAGATAGGGTCTAGGCAAAGCCCTGTGGGAAAGGCATTCCGCAATCAAGGAGCCACCACAGAAAGTGCCCTGTCTCTAGTTATCATACACTTTGCTTTCAGAGGTGGATCAAATTCAAATTTATTATTAATACGGTCGACTGACCAATCAAGTGCCAATACATCAAAATTTCCAGACTCAATAGTTTTGCACCGCAGAATCACAGACTGCCAGTACATATAAAAGCGTAAGATCAATAAAAGCAACCCCTGGTTAAAATTATCACCTTAAAATTGATAGAAATGTAAAATATTCTAACGATCATTTTCTAATGAAGTTCTGCATATTTTAATAGCAACGGTGCAGACAGTCCAGGGTTTCTCTTCAAGTTATAATGATGTTTCTGACGTTACCAAGAGATGATGGCAAAAATTGAAGAAGGGATACGGCCGTTTCGAATTCTTTGACTTTACATTTCTTCATCAGTCCCTCAAAAATCAGTCATGTAATATCTCCAGCTTACATACTGCATCTTTGCTAAGAATTCAAGCAGGATAAATTTTGACCAGTTCCACGTGCCTTTTTTCTTTCCACCACCTGGAGGTTGGCAACCCTAGGCTTGGGTGATGTTGGCGGCAGCACCTCCACCCAACCTTGCATTCCATGATTCCATGATCTTTCATGTTACCCACCCTCACCCCATTTTGCTAAATTTGCATCTGTGCTTGGCGAGAAGCACTGCAGGACAGAATGGCCCTCCTATTTATAAAGATCCAAAGCCTGCCAGTGATGCATCCAGGCCCGTTTGATTAGGAGAAATACTTTGGGAAGACAGACTATCAGTGTACTCATATATGGTGACAAGGAATGTGTATGTTTGATGACGGGGAAAATATCTCTGTCAGTGATGCTATCTGCCGGCTTACTCTCTCACTCTTCTCCTTCCCCACACATGGATCCAGGATTACTGAATAGTACCAATGTTATTTTGTTTAGATTTTTGGTATAATAATAATAATACTGGCAAAAGTTGCTTTTCATTTAGTTATTCAATTAGCTAATACCCAAATGAACTTCCCCAGCTTGTGGCAAATGTTTGCTTTGCTGTGGAAATACAGCTCTGATTTTTCATTCTTTCCCGCACCCTATGCTGCACAGTATGTAGAAAAGTAGGGAAGATGAAATGTTTGGGGAAGGAATAGGCAGGAGAAGATACATTTTAAATTTGCTATTTGCTCTGCATCAGGGAACTGAAAACGGAATTCAGCTTTTCCAATTTTTAACCAGGCAGTTCTGTACACAGTTTTGCTGGCTTCGACTACTTATTTATTTAATTAATTTAGACTCCACACCCTCTCTCCACCAAGGCCTCAGCTTACATTTAAAATACAATAAATACAAATGAAATACAAATAAAAGCAATGACTAGAACAATAAAACCAATTAAAATCTACTTCATAAATTGCTTGGAGAATTAAAACAATTGGCCAGCTTCCTTTGCCATCTTTTTTCCTAAACTAAAAAGTCCCAGACTCAACAACCTTTCATCACAGGAAAGGTGTTCTGACCTCTTGATCATCTTGACTGCCCTCTTCTGTACTTTTTCCAGCTCTGCAATATCCTTTGAGAAATGGCAACCGTAACTGTACACAGTATTCCAAATGAGTATGATTGCCAACCTCCAGGTACCAGCTGGAGATCTCCTGCTATCACAACTGATGTCTAGCCAATAGAGATCAGTTCATCTGGAGAAAATGGCAATCGGACTCCATGGAATTGAAGTCCCTCCCCAAATCCTGCCCTCCTCAGGCTCTGCCCAAAAAACTTCCTGCTGGTGGCGAAGAGGGACCTGGCAACCCTACAGATGAGGCGGCACCATGGCTGTATACAAGGGCATTACAATATTTGCCATTTTATTCTCAATACCTTTCCTAATAATCCCCAACATGAAGTTGGCTTTTTTTCACTGCTGATGCAGACTGGATCAACATTTTCATAGAGCTATCCACAATAACCCCAAGATCAATAATCTTAGCCTCAGACAATATTTATGTTGCTCCATAGGAAGATGTCCATGCACTCAACCTATTGATTGTTAGTGCATGGTTGGGGAGGGGGGAATAGAACACGATCAAGAAGAGGCTTGAAATTAAAAGTTTTAAAAATATTGTTTTATATTGCAAGATGGGCCATGTGGGGAGAGCATGGCTTCACTGAGTTGGAAACTCCCCCAAATGGTGTTAGGCTCTCTTTGAATTTTAATTGCGTAATTAATACAGAATGGAAGACTTCTGACAAAGTTTGTGGGCTGAGCAACATCGCAACAACAACAAAAAGCAAAGTTCATAATTCATATTTCTGAAATGAATTACTAAATCAATCCATGATGCTGGAGCTTTTGAAACAAACAGCCACCTACCATCATAACTTTGCCCATCCTTCCCAAATGCATCAGCAGAATACTCACGCTACAATCATTTGTCATAACTTAAGAGGCTTTCTGAACTTCTCATGAGCCTGTTTTTATTGCAATACAGTTCTCGTGTTAACTCTTGCTTGAAGTGTACATTTTGTTTCCTTTCACACAGTTTCCCAGTAATCTTTTTTCCCCAGCTTCATAATTGTTAAAGCCTTGAAAGAATGTTCAAACTGCAGGAGAAAACTATAAGGCCCAGGGCAGCTCCCAGCTGGGGCTGGATGTTACCATGTGTCTATGGAAGCATAAGAGAGCAAAATAAGCCTCCCATTTGACTGGCACATTTGTGCCTCTGTGTTGGAAGGAAGACCTGACACTTCCCATCATTAACCTTGGCTTTAGCATCTGGGCTATTCAGATGCAGCTCATTTTATTTGTAAACAAACTTTCATTCGCATTTTCTCTCTCAAAAATGTGGAAAACACCCTGCCTTCATTCTGGCCAAAGAGTCTAATGAAGAGTCAAATCTGAGCCTCTGTTATGGTTGCAGTTGGATAGAAAAGCTAATGATCTTTTAAATAAAAGAAGCACATCCTGCTTCTAAGTTGGCACATAGGGTTGCCAACCTCCAGGTACTAGCTGGAGATCTCCTGCTATTACAACTTATCTCCAGCTGATAGAGATCAGTTCACTTGGAGAAAATGGCCATTTTGGCAATGGGACTCTGTGGAACTGAAGTCCCTCCCCTCCCCAAACCCCGCCCTCCTCAGGCTCCACCCCCAAAATCTCCCACCAATGGCGAAAAGGGACCTGGAAACCCTATTGGCACACAATCACTGAAGCAAGTGGAGTGACAAAGACCTTTGCTGGCTGAGGATCTGGCCCTTAATTTGAATATCTAATTGGCTAGGCCTCAGGCTAGGGTCACCAGGTCTTTCTTCGCCACCTGCGGGAGTTTTTGGGGTAGAGCCTGAGGAGGGTGGGGTTTGGGGAGGGGAGGGACTTCAATGCCATGGAGTCCAACTGCCAAAGCAGCCATTTTCTCCAGGGGGACTGATCTCTATCGGCTGGAGATCAATTGTAATAGCAGGAGATCTCCAGTCAGTACCTGGTGGCTGGCACCCCTATCTCAGGCCTGCTTGGAGCAGATTGTGGTGCCTGAGATACAGGCTCCCAGGAATAAGTGTTCATAATGGAAATGGCAAATTGGTTCTAATGTAAACCTCGGTGACCCCCCAACTGGAATAGCAGCACCATTAGAGAACTAGACCATTATACATCTGTGGATGAGTGAAAACATAAAAGAACAAAAAGCCTGCATTAGCATAATTGATAGGACCTGGCATGACCCCAAAGTGAAAAAGGAGTCTCAGAATTAAGGGAGAAGCACTTCTTCAAATCTCACAGGTAAGGGACCTGGGGAAGCAGCTTTTCAAAGATTAGGAAAGAAAATCACATAATTCTTGCCTGTGCTGGATACATTATTGTCTCTTTTAAATGGCAGGAGCAGAAAACAGGAAACATGACTGAGTGGGGAGGAAGGTAGAGTAGAAGTCTGTATGACATATTGCTTATAACAGTAGAAAAGAGTAGGAGTCCAGTAGCACCTTAAAGACTAACAAAATTTCGTTAGCTATGGCTAACGAAAGCTCCTACCCTGCCAGAAATTTTGTTAGTCTTTAAGGTGCTACTGGACTCCTACTATTTTCCACTGCTAGTGACAAACGTGGCTACCTGTCGTGATATTGCTTATATAAACTGGCTGTATGTTAGTGTCTGTGTGTCTGTGTATCTATCCTACAGGTAGCTCTAGCATGTTGGTTAGGGTTGCCAGGTCCCTCTTCACCACCAGCGGGAGTTTTTTGGGGTAGAGCCTGGGGAGGGCAAGGTTTGGGAAAGGGAAGGGACTTCAATGCCATAGAGTCCAATTGCCAAAGCAGCCATTTTCTCCAGGTGAACTGATCTCTATCGGCTGGAGATCAGTTGTAATAGCAGGAGATCTCCAGCCAGCCAGTACCTGGCAGTTGGCAACCCTAAGGTTGGTCTTACCCCCATGGCTAGGGTTGCCAACCTCCAGGTACTAGCTGGAGATCTCCTGCTAATTCAACTGATCACCAGCTGATTTGTTTGTGGTTCTATATACAAGAAATGACAATTTAATGACAATTTAAGCAAGTATGGTATAGAGTACTCTCTGTTTCCTTGTAAGGAGATGGACTAGGGCCATTAAGGCCCCTGTGGCTGTATGAGTACATGTCAAAACTGTTACTCTTTTCAGGTAGAAAGAACCAGAGTGATGCAGTGTTGGACTTGAATTGTGATTTCAAATTTCCACTCAGTCATGAAAACTCACTCAGTGGCCTTGGGCAAATTGCTATCACTTAGCTCAACAGCGGTAATGTCCTTTCATTCCTCTATGTGAGTTTGTATCAGGCAAAGAATTTGACAGGAGAAATACTGAACGTCTACTTAGACAAAAAGAATCTTTTTTCATTCATCTTTTTAATTCTTTAGAACCTGTAGGTTTAAATTCAGAAAATGACTTATCTTGTTTTATTTACACATGTTCCTTTAAGAAGCCTGCAATTCCACCTTCCACCTGTGGCTATTTAGTTAACTCTTGGTAATGATTTAGCAGTTACTATCTGTATCCCTTCAAGAATGTTTGAATTCGTCTGTGTAACTATGTCTTTGAGATGATGTATCCTGTACTGGAACATTATATCAGATATTATACATAAGTTGCTTCTTTCATCCCTATGGGAGATTGGAAATAATTTGAATTTCTGGATATGGAATTATGCATATTGATTAACTCCAATTGTAAGTAAAATATGAACTTATATTTATGTATAACAGAATTTAGATAGCATATTGTGCTGATTGAAATATTTTATATGTAGAAAAACGGAACTGAAGAAGAAAAGAAATGATCATCTCCCTTGCTACTCTTCTATGAAGACTTCTCTTCCACCTAATTCCTCATTGGATTTTTGATACTAGTACCTTCACAGGACTATATAGATATTGCTGTATATATTTTTTGTTTGTTTATGTTGTAGTCACTTCATGCACTTAATACACTTTGTTACTTTTCCTAGTGCTGTTTATATTTAATTTCAGCCTTCCTGTACTTCCTTCCTTACCTGTGGTATTAGTACAGGGGTGTTTATTTTGGTTGCTCAACCTCCAGGTACTGGCTGGAGATCTCCTGCTATTACAACTGATCTCCAGCCAATAGAGATCACCTGGAGAAAATGGCCGCTTTGGTAATTGGGCTCTACGGAATTGAAGTCCCTCCCCTCCCCAAACCCCACTTTCCTCAGGCTCTGCCCCAAAAACCTTCACCAGTGGCGAAGAGGGACCTGACAACCCTAATAATGCAGCTGCAGTCAACTTGTTTGTGGGCTTCCTAGACGCACCTGGTTGGCCACTGTATGAACAGGCTGCTGGACTTGATGGGCTGATCCAACATGGCTTGTTTATGTTTTCGTGTTCTTAGGACTCCAGAACTTTTACTTCTGCATAGAAGGGGGTACAAAAGGTTCCCTTGCTGTGATTGCCTCTTCTAAACAGCTTTATAAGATCGGCCCTTGGAAGAAAAACATTAGGCATAAGAAGTCATTTAGGAATGATGAAATTTAGATCAATCCAGCAGGTGGTGAGGCGAGGCAACCCGAGCAGACTTCCTTAATAAGACTTGCTCGCAGGCAGGGAAGCTCTCTTAGAATCTTTAAAATTTGAACAGTCTGGGAACTCGCCTTGCAAGAAGCAAGAAATGTCACCTCTTAGCCTAACCTGAATGTTAATGTCACATCCCATAATACCGTAGAGGGCATGACAGAGTGAAAAAAGAGCCTCAGGATGAAGGCTTGTTTGTTTCAATTAAGCTTGACATTGGGCTTTTAATATCTTTTGCTGCTATGTTATATATGAATCTTTTACAATTGTGATATTGGACAGTCCAGAGGATAAATATATTAAATAAAATAAAATAAACAATCTGCATTTTTGAAGAGTACGGTGTTAGAGCATTGTTTAAAATGATATGCAGAATGGCTAAAATTACCTATATGAAGACACTGTGGTATATTCACCATGATATATGCGTGCAATGATACAGTCTGCTCCTATCCCATTATCTATGGGAGTTAGTTAGGTCCCACAGGGTGGAGCTCTTGTTACTGGGTTGTAGTTTTTAGTTGATGTAGCTGTGAACTATGGCTGGGGCCTGTTGGAGTTGTTGCTATACAAATAAAAGCTGCTTGTAGCTGGCTCTTCCATTTTGAATGGACCTTAGTATTCTTGCCTGATGTTGTATGCCTTAAGAAGGAAATACTACAGACATATTATCTGGACCTCTGCTATTTTTCTTCACGCTATATAGCTATAGGTTTTAGATGCTGTTGGACATCTGTGTTGCATGTCTCGATATTCATTTTCTGCTTCCATTATTTAGAGACAGCTGTTGAAGTGTCGTGTGCTGCTAGGCTTACCAGGTCCCTCTTCTTCTTCAGCGGGAGGTTTTTGGAGTGGAGGTGGAAGGGGGGTCGCGCGGTTCGGGTTTAAACCCGAAAGTACTGCTTTGCAAAGGGCCGGTTTCCACTCAAACTCCCAGTTTGAGTGGTAAAGGCCTGTTGCGATTAGGGCTGTCGATTTGTTTCATCTGAACCGAACAAACAGCCGAATTTCCCCCGATTCGGGGGTTTTCAGTTCGGATGGAACCGAACTCAAAAAAAGGCGGGAAAAGGACACACCGAATTCGGCGAGTTCGGCGATCACCGGATAAATTCGGCAGGTTCAGCGTTTCCCAAACCTGCCTTTTCCCGCCTTTAAAGCCCCCCCCCCCGGTTTCCTGGGAGTCCCGGGAGTCTCAGGAAACTGGGCAGGGAGGTCTTTAAACTGCTCCATACTGCCTTAGCAGGCAGTGCGGAGCACTTTAAACCCCCCCGCCCGGCTTTCCGGGACTCCCAGGAAGCCGGGTGGGGGGTTTAAACTGCTCCTCTGCCTGGGTCCCGACGCTCAGCTGTTGAACCCAACAGCTGAGCATCGGGACCCAGGCAGCGGAGCAGTTTAACCCCCCCTCTTCCCGGTTGTCTTGGGAAACAGGGCGGGGGGTTTAAACTGCTCTGCGCTGCCTGGGCAAGCAGCGCGGCGCAGTTTAAAGACCCCCCCCACCAGGTTTCCCGGAAAACCGGGCGGGGGATCTTTAAACCGAATTTGTTCGGGAATGCCAAATTTCCTGCCGAATTCGGCATTCCCAAACGGGGGGTTCGGAATTTGGCCGAACAGGACCCAAGTTGGGCTGGGTTCTACCGAATCCGAACCGGCCCGAATTTTTTTTTTCAACAGCCCAGTTGCGATGTGGCACTTCCGGGTGTAAAACGCACCACAAGGGGCCGTTTTCCACTCAAATGGCCCCTTGTGATAAGTTTTACACCCCGAAGTGCCGCATCGCAACAGGCCTTTACCACTCAAACTGGGAGTTTGAGTGGAAACCAGCCCTTTGCAATGCAGCACTTCCGGATGTGAACCAGAAGTGACCTGTCCCTGCCTGCACAAATTGCCTGCTGACCCTCAGCTGGTCAGCGGGTGGCCAGGTGGATTGGTGGGGGTTTGCCTGCCACCACCTGGCACTTGGCAACCCTATGTGCTGCACACTGGCCTGGGCCTTGTAAAATCTTGATTTAAATTCGAGTATACTTTCTCCATCCAGAGGCCTATCTGTAATCATGTACATTCCTTTGAGGCAAATCTACAGACACAACAAAGTGGGATCAGCCGCCTCCACTGAAATTAAAGGAGAAGTCATTCTAAGCAAGGGAGGCTTTGGACCTATTGCTGTCTACTGTCTTCCTCCACAAAAGTGAAATCACAATGACTGTAGTAAGGGTACACAGCATACAAAAATATTCTATTTAGATTACCTTCTCACTTATTTCCAATTATCTGAGCATTCTAAAAAAATGTTTCCAGCAGCATTAAAGTTATGCACTTATTCTAACAATGAACACAGGGCAGTGTTAGGCATATCAGACTTGCTTGCTTAGTAACACACAAGCGTTGGAATGAATTTATTTCCAAAAGCCATCTATTGCACTCAGAAACATTGAAATGACTAAAAATATTCAATTTACAGAGGGTTATACAACTGCCTAGAACATTTTATAGCTTTGTGCAATGGCCAGCACAAATTACACAAATAGCTTATGGACTAAAATGATAATACAGGGACTCTTCTTGAATGACCTTGATTCAGAAGACCTTTTAACTAGCATTTTTTGGGCATAGCATTTCAGGATAGCAGAAAGCCTTGACTTACGTATATACAGCTAAATACTCCCGAGGGACCATACTTTTATGTGATGATATGATACCATTGGAATGAGGCTATTTATCACCAAGCACAGATTTGTTGCTGTCTCTCATGGACCACAGTAATTACTGCTGAGCTTTGTTGTGTATCCAAAGCTGATAGGAAGTTCAGATTTTTCAAGTATCCCACAGGAAAATCCAAAATAACTTCTTTGCAATTGCTTTCATCCTATCGAAGTACCTATCTTTCCCATGTGAGAATTAACACTATAACCAAGATGTTAATTAACATTAGGCATGTCAGATGCAATACAAGAGCTATTAATAACAAGAGAGCAGTTACTAAGATAGCCTTTGCAGCATCATTGGACTGTTCGGAAAGTAGATAAAATTAAGGTTTCCCAAGGCAAAGGATGAGTTCCTCCAAGAATAACTAATTAGGGTGTGAGTAGTCTGTTACATTTTCAGTAAGTTCATTATTACCTCAGTTTTTGCCTTCAGTGCAAGACATTATAATCATCATTTTTTCTTTGGAAACGTTCCTGGGTTGTCAGAAACTGGATGAAAAATTCCACCTTCAGTCTAAAAATGGATATTTTTAATGTGAAATGGGACAGTTTATTGTTGAATTAGTTATGAAAACTGGAAAAAAAAATCTGTCACATTTGGGCATTCCTTCTGGTACATGAATTACTAATGGTGCAATCCTAAACAAAGTTATACCTTTCTAAACCCATTGATCACAATGATTGATGTCAGTGAGATTAGCGGGGTATAATGCTATTTAGGATTACACTCTAATACTGTTAGCAAATTGATGCTTGTGGCAAATGCACAGATCTTGCACAGATGCAGAAAAGGCAGGTTTCATTTTATTTATAGTGTTTTATGCATTCCCTTATTTTATCCTAAGGAGACATCAGTTTCTTTAATCCAAACTGACTTCGTTGAGAATGAAGCAAATATTTTCACTTTTCAGCTATAGTCTAAAAACATTCCTTGATTATTGTACAATATAGATACACATTTAATTGAGTAAAATTTAGACCATCGGTTACAGAAGAGATCAGTTATTGAGATTAACGCTTTGCTGCATTTTACTGTACCTTAACAGTGCTGTTTTTCAGTGTTGCTTTTTATAAGATTTGTGTATCATTTGAGGCAACAGAACATCTGCTTTGTTGTTTCCTACTCAGCCCCTGGGAAAACAAAATTTCAACTCTGTGTTTCAAGTATACTTTAGGGTTACCCACTGGCCTGAAGTAAAATGCCCTGTTCCTTTAACAGAGGCTTAGTGTGTGGAAATGGGCACTTGAAGCTTTTCCTGGCAAGGAGGTAAATAACCTAACCTGGTAAATAACAACCAATTAAGCTTCCATTAAAGAAACAGGCCCACTTTTCTCCAGGCCACTTGGCAACACTCACAGTGGTGAACCTTTAATAAATCTCTGTGTTCCCTTGGCTTATGATGGATGTAACCTTCTCTGAGGGCAGGCAAGTTTGCTGTGTCTCTGAACTGGGGGCAACTGAATCATAGAGTAGGAAGGGACCACCAGGGTCATCTAGACCCCTTGCCCAATGCAGGAATTTCATAACTTCCTCCCCCACACACACCCAGTACCCCTACTCCATGCCCAGAAGATGGCCAAGATGCCCTCCCTCTCATAAACTGCCTAAGGTCATAGAATCAGCATTGCTGACAGATGGCCATCTAGTCTCTGCTTAAAAACCTCCAGGGAAGGAGCACTGATCACTCTTGAAGCACTGATCACTCTTGAAGCAGAGGCATGGCAGAAATATCCATCAAAAGAATGCATGTTAATAATCACGCTTAGCATTTACCAAACACTTTCAGTGTTCAAAGCATTCAACAAGCATTGTCTTGTTGTAGTGTAGTCCTTATCACTGCCTTGTAACAGGTCTGCATTATTAATCCCGTACTGAAGATGAGTGGAGGGCTAAGGCTGAGAGAACATGGCTTGTCTAAGGTCACTAGTAAACTGATGGCAGAACTTTGAGCCAGGGGCCTTTCAGATCCCCGCTCATTTTCTTAGCTGCTTTCTCTTAACCAGCTGTTGTTGCATTCCTAACAAAGTGTTTGGAAAGAGATAAAATCAGGGCATCGTGCAGAGAGGCAGTAGGCAGCCTCATCTGAGGGCAGATATTTTGGACTCACGTGAGCTTTTAAGTATTTCATTTATTGTTTGTGGCAGACAAACAGTTCTCTCAGAGCACTAAATCTCAAAGCAGCCATAGCCCAACACAGATGCTCATAAACCCAGTGATTTCACAAGGTTTAAGGATGCCTGACTCTACGTTGGATTGCAGTCATTGTGTGTTTGAGAGATCATTTTGACCACCAACGGAGGGGGAATGACTGACGGAAAAACAATAAAACAAGGGCAAGAGGTTGAGACACAGGCAAAGTTAAAGGATAACAGAACTGCCAACGAAAATCGGGTACTGATGTTCTTATGCTCTATTTGTATTAGCCAAATGTTCTTGCCATTACAGTCCAACTCCCAAAGGAGCTTTAGCATCTGCTGCCATTTATTTGCTCGGTATAAGGAGAAGTGGATCCCTGTCACACCTGAAGGTGGGTGTAATTGAGGTCACCGTTTTTCGCCGGTGTTTAGCACATTGCAGATATTACTGCTCCTGCAGTTCTAATGATCTTTCCTAGTGAAGTGTGCATGTACAGCAGGCATTTCCTTGCTTTACTGGACGCTTAAGAATCTCTGTAGGGAATTCAAAGAAGCAAAAAAAAGATGATTGGTATAATGTGGCATTCCTTTGCATGCTCACTTGGGTGAAAGATCTACTGAACCCTGGGGGGGTTAGCATCTCAGTGAAGATGCTCAGAATTGGGAAAAGATACTCAGGATTGGGGAAAAATGAATAAAGATGCTCAGGATTGGGGGAAAATGAATACAAAATTCTCTGTGAAGCCTCAAGAAAAAGCAGCCTGATTCTATGCATGCTGATTTACAATTGTATTCAGTGGACCTTTGGTCACAGTGAAAAGAATTGCTGCACTGAGAGTCAAGGTCCATTGAGTACGGTGGGACTCGTGTCTATATGACTGGCTGCTGTTCCTTTGATTTCTGTGATTCAGTCCATCTTTCATGACATAAAGAAGTCTATTTCTTTCCATTCTGTGGATTGCTTTTGGCAATATTGTTTCAGGGGACGTTTAACTTTTAGATCACATCCCACAGCTCGCTGAAAGTTGACTTCCATTCCAGTTGGGCTCAGACTGGGTTAATTAAAGCACAGAGGTGATGATGGCAAATATGTTAATAATATGGTGCTGCTGATTGAGGCCGGTGCTGAGACCGAAAATTGATTAGAGGGTCCTTTTCATGTAATGATGCCTCTTAATTATCTGCAGTTGAGTCCTATGAAAAAGCAACAAGTTAGTACAACAGTGAAATTGTTTGCTGAAACTTTCCTGGAAGGCCATGAACAGCGTTGAGCAAATAGGTTTAAATTGGGGGTGATTATAAGGGGGGGGGGAAATATTTACAGTAAGAGTTGTTCGACAGTGGAATCAGTTACCTAGGGAGATGGTGAGCTCCCCCTCACTGGCCGTTTTTCAGCAGAGCCTGGAAAAACACTTGTCAGTAGGGCTGTACAAAAAAAACCCCACTAAATTTTAGGTTCAGATTTATTGGGCTCGATTTCTTTCGGTAAACCCGGAATAAGTCGAATACCCAAACCAGTAAATATCAGTATTCAGCTTATTTCTGGGTTTACCGAAAAATTCTGGTTCAGCGTTGCCAAGGACTGGTGGAAAGAGCCGATTGACAGGCTTGTGCCTCAAAGTCTGGGGGGCTCTCTTCGATCTGGGGTGTATAGCATGATGTCCATACAAATTAGCTTCCAAACTGAGGGAAAAAGCTTAAATGCTAGAAAAATAAGGCACAGAAAACATTACTTTTGGTGGCAAATGACATCCTGTGAACAGTCCTTTATTATGGTAATCAAAAATTTGACTTCAAGAGATGGTCACAGTGCGGGGAAACAAAACCTCTACTCGGGGCGACCTTCAGTTTCAGAGCAGTTTTTCGAGGGGGTTGATATTGGGGACAGCCTAATTCTCGCCCAAGGGGGCTGTCTGAAGGAGATTGCTCATCCACGCGGGTGAGGAAGTCTCCTTCGGAAGCCTGGTGGTAGCAGCAGTCGAAGCTGGCTCTTTTTAGTTGGAGGGTGTATCCTTCCAGACGGGACTGGTGAGCCTCATCTTTAAAAAAAAACAAAAAAAAAACCTTATGCTTTATCCAAATTAACCCACTGAATGGTGAAGGATGGTTGTGTGGTTGGATGGTTGGTCAGGCCAAGTTGGATCTGATGACATGACCCCTACCTCAAAAGGGCCCCAACTCTGGGGCCCTAACAAAACTAGTCAAAAAAAGATAGAAAAATGGGAGAAAGCACAGAGTCGTGCACCTGAGCAAAGGCGAATAGCTGAACCCGAAAAAGCTGAATATTTATTCAGCTTTTTCAGCAATCACCTATTCAGCTTCAGGGAGATCCCCAGGTTTTGGCGTTCAGTAAAACTGAAACCCGAATATTGCCGAAACGGCTAATTTTGGGTTTATTTTCGGTTCGATATGCACAACCTTACTTGTCAGGGATCCTCTAGGCTGATCCTGCATTAAGCAGGGAGTTAGATGGCCTGTATAGCCCCTTCCAATGCTATGATTCCATGAACTGCTTTGCACTCCCTTTGCCCTAGAACAAAGTACAACTTGTTGAAATTACACTGATGAATTACCTTGATGTTGATATTTGCCATCAATGAGTGCTCTGTATTCTGCTGGGTTAGTGGATCTATTGCCCTGTGGGAGAGCCTCTTTGCCTCCACCAGTGTTCTACCAGCATATTTGTAAATAAAGCAAATGCTACAAAGCCACTATGAGCCTCCGGCGCTCTTTCCTCCAAAAGGAGCCAACCAACCCTTTGGAGCTTTTGTTGGATTACAAGGGCTTTTGTTATGCCCAAATCCTTGTTAAGTTAGCAGAATGCACAAAAGCTATTGTGCACAGGAGAAGCCCATCCCAAAAACACTGTGTGTGCCAGGAACAAAATTGCTAGGAGCCTTTTTATCTATTCAACTAATATACTTCATTTATGGTAGAAAATCCATTTCTGGATAGGACAGAGTAAAACATAGTTCCCTATCTACTCTAACTAACTAGGATGGAGGGAGATCCAGGACCTGCATCCTTCCCTCATGGTGGCAAGATGGAGAAGAGGTGCCTGTGTGTATGAGGAGGTGAGGAAGAAGCAGGAAGGAAGGAAGTTACCCCTAAGAGTAGCAATCTACACATCAAAGGGATAGTTCAGAGCAGTAAAGGATGCCCCAGTGCCTTGTCTCTTCTGTCTCTCTGACTCACTAGTCTTGTCCCCCTCTGAAGTCTGAAATTAAGAGACAGCGCAAAATCCTTCACTTCCAACAGCTTTAACCCATTTTGGACTGCTAGAGGAGTTGATAGCAGCAAGTTCACAGTTCAGACAATGTACTTTGAATCACACTGCATAGGATCCAAGGATTCAATTTGCCATAAAAACAGAAATGTCCAATTGCATCTGAGGAAAGGAAAAAAGCTAGAATTGGGCAGGAGCACATGAGCCTGAGGATGGCGTCGTGGTTAAGAGCGGTGGACTCTAATCTGGAGAACTGAGTTTGATTCCCCACTCTCCCACATGAGTGGCGGACTCTAATCTGGTGAACCGGATTGGTTTCCCCACTCCTCCACATGAAGCCTGCTTTGCTGGGTGACCTAGGGCTAGTCACACTTCTCTGAACTCTCTCGGCCCCACCTACCTGACAAAGTGTCTGTTGTGGGGAGAGGAAGGGAAGGAGATTGTAAGCTAGTTTGATTCTCCTTAAAAGGTAAAGTCAGCATGTAAAAACCAACTCTTCTTCTTCATTCACTTGATGACAAACTATGGGATGCCAAAGAGGCTAAAAAGAATGATAGCCATACATGGTAACCAAGATTAACCGTGTTTTCAAGTTAAGTCCCAGGTAGGGGTGTTTGCTGAGAAACATTTTGTTATAATTTCGTATCTGGGTTTTGGGGGGGGGAGTTTTACTATGATTGCTTAAGTTTTTGTACAACATTACTAGTTTGGGATTCAAATCCATGTGTTTTGTTTGGGTTCTGGGGGTTCAGGATGACTATTTTCAATGGGGAATCTATTGGAGGGTCTGGGGCAGCTGTTTATCTTTATCTTTATAAAGATAATGGCACCATATTTGCACTGAACATAGCCCTCCCTCCAATCTAAAGACCTCCAAAGTTTCAAGCAGATTGAACAAATGGGTTCAATTTTACAGACCCCCAAAGTAGGTGCATCTCAGAGCAAGCATTCTAAGTTCTCTATACTGATTCCTATGGAGGGAAATGGTAGTCAAGAAGTGGCCTAGCGGGAGAATGCCAGCCAACCACCAGCATTTTTTTTTTAAGGGAAAAAATCCTGTCTGCGTTAATTTAATTTCCTACTCTCACTGACTGACTTACTGACAATGAACAAAATAATTACCCTTCCACTGAAAACTCTGCATTTGCCATCCCTTCTTGTTGTGGCTTGTTTGTTGTTTGTTTCCTTCTACAAAATAAGGAATGCTTCCTTTGCAGACAATTTCCTCCCTAGAGAATTCCCTGTCCCTAGAGTTTGCCGGGCTAGTGCCTAATTGTGTGGGGCGCTCTGGCGAGACCCGGCCCATTAAGAGTGAGAATCCAGCCATAACCCAGCAGAGTGACACAAAAATGACATACAACCAGCTTTGGGGAATGGCACAACTTTATTGTTTGCAGCAGCAAGGCATTGGCATGGCATGGGAGCGTTATCCTACCATCGACCTGCCACCATTGCAGGCTGATGCGCAACACCCAGCCATGCTGGGCAACTTTTGAGATGGCAGTTCCTGGGACACACAAGGGCGGCAGCCAGCTGTGTGGTCCCCTGCCACTTGGAAGGAGGCCCCTTTGACAGCACATGGCAAGGCCTGCCCCCTGACAGCCCCCGCCGGGGTTGTTCCTGGCAGCCTTCCATCTGGGCATGTCCCCTTCCGGCCTCCCCCCAAATCCCTTATTGGGATCCTCCCAGTTGGGGGAAAGGGCACGCAGGCCAGTTTCCCCCCCAAACTGGATCAGACCCCCATGCCAAACCGCCACAAGTTGTGACGAAAGATAAAGAACAAATTAAACAAGACATCAAACAATATGATACAGCGGTGGGTGGGAGGATCAATTGGAAGCCAACTGAGGTTTGCCCCGAGCGCGGCCTCTTTATATGCCAGGGAGCCGGACCTGAGTGAAAACCTCAGGTCCAGCTGCCCGGGGGCCCGCCCATTGGGAGCCTGAGCCTGATCGGCTCATTTAAAACAGCTCCCTCCAATGGCGGGTGGGCAGGCACGCGGCTGCAAAAACGGAATTGAGTCCGACACCGCTCTTCCCTGCCCTGCTTGCTGAAAGAGCGGAGGAGCCCGCGCCAGCCAGAAGCCCCGGACTCCACCTGTTCAGCAGCCGCCCGCGGGGCAGGGTCCAGTTCGCCTGCGCCTGCCACAGCCCAGCCCAGCAACCATGGGCTCTGCGGGATAAGTCAGAGCCCCGTTTAAGGACAAACACTATCTTGGGGGCTTTTTCATGGGGGCTGGAGTGGCTGTTTTTCAATTGCAGGGGTGCTAGTGCTGCCTGTCCACTAAAGATCCCCTAAACTTTCAGTTTCAAACTGGACCAATTCTACTGGCCCCAGAACAAAATGCCCCCAGCCACCCTATTTGTAGAGCTGCTGTTGGATATGAACATTGGTTTTTTTTTAGAGCAGGTCTCTGTCCTACCTTAGATGGGTGGTCTGCAGAGGGTATTTCCACAGGTTAACACCATGACAAGTTGGGGATTCTGAGCCCCTAAGGAAATATCCTCTCAGAGACTAATGGTACAAATGCAACCCTGTCGTAGAATTCATACTTGAGAAACAGGGACCTTATTTTGCAAGCCCTCCCTTCTCTCACTCCTAAAATCACAGAGGCACAAAGAAATAGGCTCTTGTCCAAGACAGAGTTTATTTAGAAACAGAAAACAGGCAATTAGAAACAATTCCACATAGGTCTTTTAGGCATGGCTGTTTCCCCACATTTTGCCCATGTTTTCAAATTTGAGATAAAACAGGTCCCTCAAACTGCAGGCAAAATGCAGGGAAACGCAGAGGGAGAGCAAGGCGACCTCTCACGGTCAGAAACAGCATGCATAATCCAAACAAGTGGTTGGAGGGATGACGGCAAGTGAAACAGCCATGCATAAAAGACCATAGACTCCAAGATTGTGCCAGGAAGGAAGACAAATGCACACACAGACAGTGACCAAAGAGGTCAGGTGCTGTGAATGAACGGAGAGGGACTGCTCAAGCAGCGTGGATCCTCTTATGGAAAAGAACCGAACTTGTGCCTCTCGTGGTGTGGATCTTTATACCCTGTTATACACAAGTGCTCTGTGCATCAGAATGATCACCCCAAATTACATGTTCTGTATTTGTTGCAAGTGTTTTTGGTGTGATAAGATAGGCTGGACCCTCCTACAGTCCCTATCAGGTCTTCAAGAACTGTCTGTTCTCATTGCGTACATGCCTTTGGGGTCCTTGTTTTTCAGCTAACAACTGGCCTTTAGTTGAGATAAGCCTGCTGTCCCTGCTGTCTGGCAGCTTATGTTGCAGATGCATTGTTTCTGAGAGAGGCAGGCATTTGCTTCTCAGAAAGACAGAGAAGGCTTAGAGAATCTAAAATGGCTTCACTTTGGACAACGGGGTAAAGTCCTAGAAAACGAAGGGAAGGCTCAGAAAATGAAGGGATGGTTTTCATTTATAGGGTTTCCAGGTCCCTCTTTGCCACCGGCAGGAGTTTTTGGGAGCAGAGCCTGAGGAGGGTGGGGTTTTGGGAGGGGAGGGACGTCAATGCCATAGAGTCCAATTGCCAAAGCGGCCATTTTCTCCAGGTGAACTGATCTCTATCGGCTGGAGATCAGTTGTAATAGTGGGAGATCTCCAGCTAGTACCTGGAGGTTGGCAACCCTACTCATTTGTAACACTGCGGCCCCTGCTCCCACAAAGGAGGGATGGATGGAGAATGAGGCAGCCAGGATGATGCTCTTCTTGGCCCTGCACCTGGTTTGTGCTGGACAGGAACCACCTTCCCAAGGCTGGGTGAGAGTTGTGCTGACCGGGAGCCATCTTTCCTGGGCCAGATGAGACTTGTGCCATCCGGAAGCTGACTTCCCTGGGACAGACTACACTCACCTGATTGGATCTAATCGGAAGGGAGAAATGTCATTGCCTGCAAAATTCAGAGAATCAAAGAAAAACAAGATACCCAAAGAGTGTCCAGCTGGACTCAACCAGGGCCAGGGCTTTCTCTGCCCTGGCCCCTGTCTGGTGGAATAGGCTCTCCAATGATACTGGGGCCCTGCAGGACCATAGGGATTTCTACAGGGCCTGCAAGATAGAGCTATTCCACCAGGCCTGTGGTTGAGGCCAGCTATCGTTTCTTTCTATCAATGCTGGCCTCCCTACCCTGCCCCCACCCCTGAATTTTCCCTATTTTATGGAGGGTTTGGAATACAGCAGGTTCTGCTGTGGCCTGTATGTCACATTAACTGCGCCATCTGGACATATGTTATTGCTTGTTACCGATTTTATGGGGCTGGTTATAACCATTGTTTTAATTTAGATTTATGTGAGTCACCCTGAGCCCGGCTTTTGCTTTTGCTGAGGAGGGTGGGTTATAAATAGGATTGCCAACCTCCAGGTACTAGCTGGAGGTATCCTGTTATTACAACTGATCTCCAGCCAATAGAGATCAGTTCACCTGGAGAAAATGGCCGCTTTGGCAATTGGACTCTATAGCATTGAAGTCCCTCCCCTCCCAAACCCCACCCCCCTCAGGCTCCGCCCCAAAACCTCCCGCCGGTGGCGAAGAGGGACCTGGCAACCCTAGTTATAAATTTAATAAAATAAATAAATACCTGCTACTGCTGGTAAGCATCCAAAGACAAAACAACAACATGGATTGTCTGGGGAGGGTTTTTTGTAATTCCTAAGAATCCTGGATTTTTATTACTGTTCATAGATCCCTAGGTTGGTATTAATGTTCTCAGATATCCTGAACCAGCAATTTCCATGTATATCTTTGGCTCAAGAATTTTGTAATGCACTCCCCTAGTCACAGGTTTGAAATGCTGAAGACATCCTGGCCATAAGCACATGCATACCTGGGGCCTTTAGTACCTAGGAGATACATTGTGTTTGCCTGCAGTTTTGTTTTCTTTTTTCTTTTTATTAAAACAAGAAACAGCCCATGTCGTTGTGCAAAGGCTGCCATGCACACTTTTCATCCCCAAAAGAAAATGTGAAGAGTACAAATTTGACCTCTGCCGTGATATCAATACATCTGCAAGGAAGGGATGAAACATAAGAAACAGAGGTCAAATTTGTACTCTTCACATTTTCTTTTGAGGATGAAAAGTGTGCAATTTCAGAAGATGGAGAGAGTGAGATTTCCACCTTCTAAAGTAATCAGTCTTTCCCAAAACCCATTCAACAAACCACTCTTTCCTGGGTAAAGGAAGAAGACCTGAATGTCAACAACAGTAAATTTTGTGGAGTCAGCTCCATTTAGTCCAGGAAAACTGCTGATGGAAGATTTCAGATGATTTGGTTTGAGTCAGACAGCCAACCCTTGTCAAGGTTTTTTTTGAGGCAATCACTCAACTCTCAGTTACCTAGACAATTGATCTCCTTCCCTCACAGGGCTTTACCAGCATCTTTTTAAAATGACCCATCCTGCTTTCCCTTTCCAGGCCACTTTCTCCCTCCATCCTCTTTTTGCTAACTTGGAAGACGTGTATATGATCCCCATGTTCACTGCCCTGTGCTGTTCTCCTGAACATTGCTCAGTCTATTAACCTTGTTCAGAGTGAAGCTCAGCTTACATGTTCAATATTTGTTATACAGGACTTTCACACAGCATGCTGGGGAGAAAGAATACACATTGAAGGGAATGGGACTGTGGTGGCAAACATTGCCCCCAGTCTCTGCACTTAAGGAGTGTCCGGCTGGCCTTGACTAGGGCCAGGACTTTTTCTACCCTGGCCCCTGTCTGGTGGAATGGTCTCTCAAATGAGACCAGGGCCCTGTGGGACATCCAGGAATTTCACAGGGCCTGTAAGACGGAGCAATTCTACCAGGGTTATGGTTGAGGGCGGCTACAGTTTACCATCAATGCTGTCCTCCAATCCTACCCCCCCCCGCTTTTAATATTGGTATGGGTGTTTCGACTGCCTGCGGGTCCTGCTGGAGCGAAAAACTCTGCAGTTGGCACCATCTAGGGTTGCCAACCTCCAGGTACCAGCGGGAGATCTCCCGCTATTACGACTGATCTCCAGCCGACAGAGATCAGTCCCCATGGAGAAAATGGCTGCTTTGGCATTCGGGCCAAAATGACATTGAAATCCCTCCCCTCTCTGAACCCTACCCTCCTCAGGCTCCACCCCAAAAACCTCCCACTGGTGCCGAAGAGGGACCTGGCAACCCTAGCACCATTTGAATTTTTTGTTTTTGATTTGTGAATTATGATTATGATTTAGGCATTACAATTATTTTGGGGGCTTTTAACTGACGGAATCACTTGAGTGTTATTTATTGCTCTTTAATGTATTTTTGTCTGTATTTATATGTTGATTACGATGCGAGCCACCCTGAGCCACCATTCAGCAAGCAGTGGAAGCAAGTATCGAGCTTTACTTTCATGATTCAAAATAAATGGCCGAAATACAGTTACAGTTTGTTCACAGTGATATTCCAGTTCTTCTGCTGCTGCAATAGTCTAAAACCCATGTTGGGTCAAAATATTTGTACTAAAGCCTCAGAGATGTCTAGAATGTATCCTGAGTTGTGTTCAGCAAGCAAACTGGAGAATCCCACTATGTCAGCAAGTCCCCACCTGTTTTCTCTCCCGGATCAGAGGAGCATATTAGGTGCTTTGGAACACAGGCAGGATAATGCTGCTGCAGTTGTCTTGTTTGTGGGCTTCCTAGAGGCACCTGGTTGGCTACTGTGTGAACAGACTGCTGGACTTGATGGGCCTTGGTCTCATCCAGCATGGCTTTTCTTATGCTCTTAAGTTGTTACAATTCAGAAAAAGAACAAAATCAATCTCCAGCCATGTAGAGGCAAAACTAATCCGCTGTTTTAGAATGGAACGAATACTATAGAATAAATATTCTTTTCCAGTGTGTTAAGTAGCTATTAGCCAGAGAGTTATCCACCTCCAGGATCACAGCTAGCTCTAACACAATTGATTGCCTTTTTCTATTAAATTTATAGGCTGACTGGCTTCCCAGAGCGCCATTTTAAAAGCAATAATTAAGAAAACAATGATTTAATAAACTACAGGCTTCTCCTCAAAAACGAGGTTTTGAAAACTATGGATTAGGTACAAACATGAACAAAAATATTAAAAGTAAAATAAATTGCACAACTTTCAGCAAAATAAAAAAGCCTGCTGCATTTTCTTCACTTGACTTAAAGGGCATGTGAACCATAATAATACAAATCTACATTTGACATGACTGGTAATATTAGAAACAAAAAGCAAAATGAAAACACTCCAAGGTGCTACAGAAAACATGATTCCCCTTCCCCATTTAAAAAACTTCCCTGACATATTTCAGGATTTACAACTCTTTTTATCTTTTCTATTAATAGCTATTTAAATCCCTTACTCTCAAGAAAAAAAATATTTCCAAGGTGTGCAAGCCATTAAAGCAACAAAAAAAGGCATTGCCATTTTTTCAGGCCTTCCAGTACATACTATAAGCATTTTTATTCCAGAAGATCTTTAATGGTTTTTTTTTATTATTGTATTTTTTTGTCTTTTTAAAAAAGTTTTATTGTTAGAAAGTGCATAAAACAACAACACAGGAACACCAGAAATTAAGGGGAAAAACACTGCATAGATATAAAGACCGAAATAAAAAAAAGATCACAAAAATTACATAGACTAAAGAAAAAGACCATTTTTGAACTTCATTTGCAAACCCCAATGGGAGCAACAATACATTCCACTAATTCTCTGCTCATTAAGACATAAAATATTGGTTTACCTAATTAAATTACTTATATTGCAGCCAGAGGTTTTTCTGAAATAAAGTAACAAATTACCCCACACCTTATTAAATTCTTCCCCCACCTTATATCCTTGAATTACTCTGGTATTAAAAGTAATTTTTTCCAAAATCATGAACATTTTTATTTTCTGTCGCCAGCTGTCCAACATAATATTTTCTGCCATTTTCCAATTCGCAGCGATTACCAACCTCGCTGCTATAATAAAAAAAACTTACTAATGTTTTCTGTGTACAATTCCCGTTTTTGTTCAAAAATAGAATCAGGAGAACTACCTGCACTGAGGGTTCTATTTTTTCTTTGGTAATCGCCTCAATTTCCTTAAAAATTTCCTTCCAAACTTTTTGTATAACTGGACAGTCCCACCACATGTGAATAAATGTACCAATTCCCCCACATCCTCTCCAACAATGCCTATCTACTACCTTATTTATAAGATGTAATTTTTGTGGGGTAATGTACCATTTCTGCAATACTTTTATACCATGTTCCTGAATTTTCATGGATATCGATTTGAATGGTTTTTAAAAAAAGATTTCGTTCCACTCCTCCTCACTCAAATTCATTTTTAACTCCCCTTCCCATATCCTCTTTAATGATGTTGCAGTTTTATATTCCTGATCAATTAATATCTTATATATTCTTGAAATCAATTTCCTTTCCTTTACATCAATCTTGTCAACTAATTTTTCAAAGTCATTCAAAGGCTTTTTCATTTGTTCTTGTATTTCCTTCTTACTCAAAAAAGAAGTTATTTGATTTTTCCATAGCCAATGACTTTGTTTAGGGAGGAAAGCCTCAAAGCCCATTAATTCCCCCTCCTCTTCTATCGTTTTCTTAACATTCTTTAAAAACATCCTTTTATCCAGAATCCTTTCAAATTCCATTCCATAATCTCTTAACACCTCAAACTTTGGATGTTAGACTAAAGGTATTAATTGGGAATAAGCCAGGTATAAATTCTTTTTCCATTTGTTCCAACACATAATCGGGCTATATAACGTAGACCAAGGAGCTGCATTTAAATTATTTCCTCTCTTATTTTGAAACAGCGCTTGAAGGCCACCTACTTTCTCTAAGTAATACAGGTCCATATTTAACTTATTTCTTTCTTTAGATAAAGAGACCAGTGGAATAATATGTCTTAATTGATATGCTGTATAATATAATGTAATATTTAGTATACCCCAACCCCCCTTACCAGGTGCGCTGTATCTCATAAACTTGGCAGATCTTGGATTTTTAGCCTGAAAAATATACGGATCTATTTGTTTTTGCCAATTCCTCAAACTTTTTTCATCTATATGACATGGCAGCACATAAAATAAATATGATATCTTTGGGATATCATATTTTTAACCCATGGAATGCATGTGAAAATACTACTATTTTTCTTTTTCCATTCCTTCAAATCTTGATTTATTTGACTCCAGAGTGCCTTATAATTATAATTATATACTTTATTCAAATTTTTTGGGATAGTAATCCCTAAATATTTAAAACTTTTCTGCACCAGTTGTATTTTTAAACTATGAGACGCCTCTAATTGGACTTTTGGAATAATATTTAAACACATTAGACTAGATCTGGCAAAGTTTATTTTTAGACCTGAGATAAGGGCAAAGGTTCTAAACTCCTTCTTCAAGGGTTCTAAACTCCTTCTTCAATTGTCAGTTTTAAATCAGTTATTGATAATAACATATCGTCTGCATACATAGTTACCAGATTTTCTGCTCCAACACATTTCACGCCTTTAATCTCCTAGATCTCTCTGAGCTCACATGCTAATGGTTCTATAGCCATAAGAAAAAGTAACGGTGAGAAGGGACATCCTTGTTTGGTGCCACAATTTATTATTACTTTCCCAGAGACATTATTATTAATTGTTATGCTTGCCCAGGATTTTGTGTAATTTGCTTCTATTGCATTATTAAATCTTTGGCCAAACCTATACTATTGTGTAACCTTTTTAAAATATCTCCAGTTTATTGAATCTAATGCTTTGTATATAACTAGTGATAATAAGGCCAATTTTGCTCCCTCTTGTTTAGCATAATATAATAGTCCCATCACTCTCCTCACCACATCCACAATATATCACTTCGCTACAAAGCCATATTGATCTTGTGTAATTACCGAGGCAATGCATGATTTTAGCCTGCTTGCTAGAATTTTAGTAAATATTTTATAATCCATATTCATTAATGTTATCAAATGATATGATTCCCTGGAGGTAGGATCTTTATTCGGTTTAGGAATTAGGACCAATTTAGACTCTAACCAAGAAGATGGTAAAGGAGTCCCTTCCATTATTTCATTAAATAACTTCACTAAATAAGGAGCCAATATTCCCTTAAAATGCTTATAAAATATGGTTGTGAAACCATCACTCCCAGGAGCAGCTCTATCTTTCAAAGAATTAATTGCTCTTTCCACCTCTTCTAATGATATCTCTCTATCTAACATTTCCTGGCTTTCAGGTTTTAGTTGTGGGATATTTATTGATTGACAAAATTGGTTAACCTCCTCTTCCCTTATCTCTTTGTATTGTATTTTTGATTATTGTATTTGTTCTTGTTTAACTGATGACTTTTACAGCACATTCCTGAGAGGAATGCCTGCGCCAATCGTAGGAGGCAGCGCGGCTGCCAAAGGAAGTTTCCCCCCCAAAAAAAACCTCCCTGCGGCGTAAAAAATCCATGCAACCCTTCATAGGGTTGACCAGGAGATACATCACTTAAAAAGGTGCAGTATCTCTCAAAAATAAAAATGGGGCTTTCCCGGCCCCAATAGGTTTTGGAGGCAGCCTAAAGGCGGCTTCTCCCCCAGCCCGGCACCAGAACGCCCAGGAATGCCTTCTGGGACACTGGGATGCCTCCCAGGACGCTGGTACGGGCTTTTACACTGGTGGGACGCCGGCGGAAAGCCCCAGCGGTGTCCCGGGGTGGTGCTGCCACAGCAGTGCCCGGCACCCAGCGTCTGGGCCTTCCCACTGGCATTTGGGCCACTAACACTGGCGTAAATTGCTCAGACACCGGTGCGGGGGGCCTGAATGCCCGTGCAGTGCCTTCTTGGCCCCCTTAGTGCTTTCGCTCCTCAGGCTCAGGAATGCGCTGATATAGTTTGTGTGATGTGTTTTAGTTGCTGTTTTAGTACTAGATTGTTTTGTGTTATATTTTGTTTTGCTGCATGGTTTTAGGACCTTTTGCCCTTTGTGGACAGAAAGGTATTTCATGTAACTACATCAAGAACAATAAAATTATTAGCATAAATATACAAATTTCAGTTATTTCAAGGGAGAATGGGGACTTTAAATAACTCTGTTCTGTTTTCTACTAGTGACACAGACAAAGCAGGGAACTCAAAGCATTAAAAATGTCTTTTTATAGTTATTCTTGTCATATATTTGAAGACATAGTTCAAATATAATGCATCTCAAAAATAATACTTTATGATTATTATTGTGGGTAAAAGAAACTTAAAAGTAATTATACTTACTATTAAAAAGGAATTACTGAAGAGACATCGTTTTCCCATAAGACCTTAGTCTTAGAACACATGGCAAGCAATGAGGTTCTTGAAAATAGCTCTAATGAGTTGCTCAGGTTTAACTCCACTAATGGGTAATGTTCCTCTAATTCTAGACCAGTGACAACCATTGTTCTAAGGCATCATTTAACACAAGAGCCAAGATTCTAATGGAACAGGAGGGAAGAGAAATTTTTTGAATGATTTTAATGAAATATTTAATGTCAGGATTTGTGGAATGGTATAATCTGATCTTGTCAGATCTCAAAAGCTAAGCAGGGTTGGTACTTGGATGGAAGACCACCAAGGAAGACTCTGCAGAGGAAGGCAATGGCAAACCCCCTCTGCTTCTCAGTTGCCTTGAAAGCCTCTAGCGGTGTTTGCCATAAATCACCTACAACTTGAAGGTACTTTACACAGACAATGTCAGGATTTTGGGTGACTGAATGCGTATAAGTGTTATCTCCCACAATTGTATGTTTTTCTCTTTGTCTTCACCTGAGAGCTGTTCTCTGACTCCTCCTCCTCTCTGTGTATGTCCTTTGTTCTTCTCCATTCATTGCAAGCCTTTGCATGGAGTCACACATCTCTACAGGTCTCTCCTGTAGAAACAATGCCCTCCTACTTCCATACACATGATACCGGATTTAGCTAGCCACTTGTGATACGGAAAGTATTCTTTAGATTAGGCTTCTCTCTCTCTCTCCTGTCGACTGCAACCTGAATATGAACTGAAAGTATTTGAATAAATGTAAGTTTTACTTTTGCAATATACTTCTTGGGAGATTTATTTACTGCACTCAATATCATGCTTCTATGACTGGGAAAATTCTGCTATATTAACCAAATATCCCAACAGTACTTTCACTATAATTTCCAAATAGAAACTCAGGGAATAAATGTGCAAGCTTCTGATGTATTTACAGCTTGCCCATCTTACCCATGTGAGTCTTAGTTCAGATGTACAAAATACAGAAGTGTGGGTACTCCTGCAGTTGTTCATTAATACTCTACTAAGGATCATCAGTGCCTTTCATGCGGTCATCGTGTTCACTCATATCTCGGTCCATCCTTGGGTCCTGAGATGCTCAAGAGGAAGGCGGATATATAAATGCTTTAAAATTAATATCCTTGTTGTGGATACTATTTATAGTTATACATTAAAGTTAGTGAACAATAAGTATGGAAATGAAGATGAAACCAGTATAAGATAGGTACAGGAAAAAGAGAAAGACAAGACTTTCTAAGCAGAATACAAGATTTGGTCATCCTTTGTCTCATTAATAGCACTGTTGATTTATTGATTGATTGCTATTCTTATATCCTACTCTCCCCGGCTAGAGCCAGGCTCAGAGCGGCTTACAAAATTTGAAACAAATTAGATTCCACATATGCATTAAAACTAGTTACATAAAATAAACTATAAGCTAAAAAATACCCATAAATATCTATAATCAATATTAATAAATAATACATAAATGCATAAAATGGCGCTTCTTGGTGGGGTAATCAGAACACAGGAACCAACGAAGAACAAGTCATTGAGCAGCAGGGTTGCCAGCCTCCAGGTAGTTGAAAATTAAAGAAAACCTCGTGCTTATTTAGGAGATTAACAAACACAAGCAAGCACTGATGACACACAAAAATATAATGGAAATACGACAATACAATTACAATCAATATTAGTACAAATTCCCGAGTCTGTACTGGGTTACAGAAGAATATTATTGGAAGCAACGCGGCTACTAAGAGCCCAATACGAAAAACGTTCCGGCTGTCGCTTGTATGGAGGCGGTAGTCACTCTGATGCTGAAGGAAAACCCGGACTGGATTTTCAAAATGCCGTGTATCAATGGAAAATCGGCTTTTCTGATTTAGACTCCAAATTAAGCAGTTGTTGTTATGGTTTTTAACCAGAATGAATGAACTTCATCCCGAGATGGTAACCCGGTAAGCCCCATTTCGCCGTGGCTTTTTCCATTGGGGAAGTAAATTACAGCGAGAGATGAAAGACTATCTCTATAATACAAAAAAGCAATGCTTGTACTAAAATATATTGTTAAGGTTTTCCTTCAGCATCAGAGTGACTACCGAATTTGTACTAATATTGATTGTAATTGTATTGTAGTATTTCCATTATATTTTTGTGTGTCATCAGTGCTTGCTTGTGTCTGTTAGCCTCCAGGTAGTAGCTGGAGATCTCCTGCTATTACAACTGATCTCCAGCCGATAGAGATCAGTTCACCTGGAAATGAATGGCCACTTTGGCAATTGGACTATGGTATTGAAGTCCCTCCCCTCCCCAAGCTCTGCCCTCCTCAGGCTTCACCCCAAAAACCTCCCGCCGGTGGCTAAGAGGGACCTGGCAACTCTAGTGAGAAGGAAAGGGGGTGGGGAAACAGGGAGGCCAGCAGAGAGTGACAAAACAGTAGATGCCCTCAACTGTAGGCCTGGCAGAATAGCTCCGTCTTACAGGTCCTGCGAAACTCCCTCAAGTCCCTCAGGGCCCTGATCTCATTTGGGAGACTTCCACCAGGCAGAAGCCAGGGAAGAGGCACCAGGCAGGGCCCTGGTCGAGAACAGCCAGACACTAGTGGCGTGACTAACAATCATCCCATGTAAAATCAGGAGGGTTGCCAGGTCCCTCTTCGCCACCGGCGGGAGGTTTTGGGGCGGAGCCTGATCAGGGCGGGGTTTGGGGAAGGGAGGGACTTCAATGCCATAGAGTCCAATTGCCAAAGCGGCCATTTTCTCCAGGGAAACTGTTCTCTATTGGCTGGAGATCAATTGTAATAGCAGGAGATCTCCAGCTAGTACCTGGGAGTTGTCAACCCTAGAAATCAGATGTAATGTGAAATGTAAATTGCAGGTGCATGCAGCCCTAGTTTGCATCAGGGTCATACGAGGAAGCCAACTTTTACTTGATTTGATTGAAACTGGCTTCCCCATGCTGCTATTTGCATTTTAAATGGGGGAAAAAAGGATTTTTCCTTTCAGAACACATCTTTCCCTCTTTAAAATGGTAATAACGTGGCAGGGGGGCTGGTTTCGATTAGAGCCCTCTCTCTTCCCAGCATGTCCTGATGCAAATTGGGCCTGCAGGAGTCTGGAATTTGCCTTTTATAGATGGACAGAGATCTATGGTCTTCAACACATACGTTTTACCTCCCCAGTAACAGAGGAACCCAGTGACTTCTTTGGTGCTACTTAGCAATGATTTCCCATTGTCACAGCTCAGACCTAATGTAGACGGCATTAAACCAGTTCAGAAGTCTTTCATGAAGACTTTATGTGATACAAGTAATATTACATAAACTTTTAGCCGATTTATTTGCATAATGCCTGCTCAGCATGACTAGCAAATAAAACAGCATGAAAGACAATACAATCACTATGAAAACTAAAATTATAAAATCTGACTAACCATTAAAACCAGTAAAACATACCAATTCAGAGCCATAATTACCCACCCCATGACCCCAGCGCCGTTTTCCTCAAAGGATAAATAAAGATGTTTCAAGAAATAAGTTTTGAGCTGTTTCCAGAATGCGTGCAATAAGGGTGCTAAATGAATCTGCTGAGGGAAAGAACTCCAATAGTTGGAGGAGGCCACCAGCCAAGTAGGCTTTTACATGAATCCCACCAGTAGGGTTCCCAGCTCTGGGGTGGGAAATACCTGGAGATTTTGGGTTTGGAGCCTGAGGAGGGCGGGGTTTGGAGAGGGGAGGGACTTCAATGCCTTAGAGTCCTATTGCCCAAGCGGCCATTTTCTCCAGGTGAACTGATTTCTATCAGCTGAAGATCAGTTGTAATAGCAGATCTCCTGCCACCACCTGGAGGTTGGCAACCCTACACACCAGACATGCTTGTGACAAAGTTGATTCCTGCAATACTCCCTTTGGCTGATCTTAGAGCATAAAACCTAATGATGGGACAAGTCCATCAGATACTTTGGGTCCAAACTGCAGTTTGAATTGAGTCTGGAAGAAAAAAAACTGTCTGGAAGTCATAGAATCAGAATCATAGAATCATCATAGAGTTGGAAGGTACCACCAGGGTCATCTAGTCCAACCCCCTGCACAATGCAGGATACTCACAACTACCTCCCCACCCCCACCCCCAGTGACCCCTACTCCATGCCCAGAAGATGGCCAAGATGCCCTCCCTCTCGTGATCTGCCTAAGGTCATAGAATCAGCATTGCTGACAGATGGCCATCTAGCCTCTGCTTAAAAACCTCCAGGGAAGGAGCACTTACCACCTGCCAAGGAAGCCTGTTCAACTGAAGAACCTCTCTAACTGTTAGAAAATTCTTCCTAATGTCTAGACAGAAACCCTTTTGATTTAATTTCAACCTGTTGGTTCTGGTCCGACCTTGTGGAGCAAAGTCAATGTAGCTGGTTCAAAAGAAGTTTCAAGTTCATTTTAGCAAGCGGCTGTTACTGTTGTGGCTGCGGCATCAAAGCCAGTTGAAGTTTCTGGACCATATTCAAAGGCATGTAAGAAGAAACAGAATAGGGATATGTACTTAGAATGTAATTTATCACAATCCGATCTGACTTTACCCTTTTAGTTAACCGTAAGGATACCTAACCTGATTGAAATTTTCTCCAACTTTCAGATGTGAAAAACTTTGATGTCTGTGACTGTACTCTTTACTATTTCTAGTTCCCCATGCCATCATTACAGTTCCATTTTTTTTTCAGAAGAGAGAAGGAAAGGGGTAGCAAGGGCAGAGAATGACTCAGCCAATATGCGTGGATATGTGACTCACCCAAAAATCCCAATTTTAAACCTTAAGTATCTGTTAACAGAGTCTGAACTTTCTGAGACTGAGAGGGAAAGAGACCTTGGGGTTGTAGTAGGCAGTCAAATTAAAATGTCAACCCAGTGCGCTACAACAGTGTAAAGGCAGACTTTATGCTGGGAATTATTAGGAAAGAGATTGAGAATAAAAAAGCCAAAAATGTAATTCCCCTGTATAGATCTATAGCTGGTCTCATTTGGAATACTGCAAGCAGTTTTGGTCACCATATTTCTAAAAGGAAAAAAGTATAGAAGGGGTGGAAAAGTACAGAAGAGTTGGAAAAAGTACAGAAGAGGGT
This sequence comes from Euleptes europaea, assembly GCF_029931775.1. NCBI lineage: Eukaryota > Metazoa > Chordata > Lepidosauria > Squamata > Sphaerodactylidae > Euleptes > Euleptes europaea. The sequence continues at coordinate 82,625,319 of NC_079317.1, forward strand.
AACAAAGATGCTTAAGGTGTAACTTGGAGCACCTTTCCTATGCATAGAGGCTGAGGCCTTCCCCTGATGTTGCCTCTTGGCACCGGTATTCAGAGGTTTACTGACTGAATATGGGGGTTCCCTTTACTACATCCTCTGGCAGCAAATTCCACATTTTAATCACTCTCTGTGTAAAGAAGTATTTCATTTTGACCGTCCTGAATCTTCTTCCCACAAGCTTCAATCGATGCAGTTGAGTTCTAATATTTTGGGAGAGGGAGAAAAAGTTCTCTCTATCATGTCCCCCTTAGTTGCCTCTTTTCTAAATGGAAAAATCCCAGACTCTTCAGCCTTTCCTCGTAGGAAAGGTGCTCCAACACCTTAAGCATCTTCGTTACCCTCTTCTGCCCTGTTGTTAGGTCTCCAGGGGAACTGATTGGGCCCTGAGACAGAATGTTGGAACTAGATGGACTACTGGTCTCTTCTTTGGTCTCTGACTGATATTTCTGGGCACTCCTTACACAAGCCATTCTGACTGCAGGAGCATAAAAATGAGGTTTGCACAACCGTGTCCACTTATCCCCTTCAAATCTATCACCTGGTACCCCCAAGGAAAGAAGCTGTTATCAGGCTTGTAGTGGGGTTCAGTTCTTTTCCCCATGCCATTTTCTGGACCGCAACTGACCCTCTGGAATTGCTGTTTGCACCATTGAGGAAACCATTATTACATGTTGCCAGTATATTCCCAAAACAGTGTAAATGGTTGCTCGGGAGGGGAGGCTTTTTAACATTTAGGAAAATGGTGGGGAGGTTCCCACCCAAACTGTTGCCCATATGGCTGATATTTACCATTAAAATGCATTGGATGTCTGATCCTGGATCTTTCAGAATCTCATCCATTTTGACCATCTTGCTGTAGTGTGGCACGTTTGAAATGGAGAATTTGGTACTGTCTGTCATGACAACCAATGAGAAATCCTTTGTACAGAAACGCAAATGTAGCAACATATCGTGTTCAAAACGCCATCTAGTCTCCACAATAATGTATCAATGAACTGATTAATCAAGCATGAGTTGAAATCAGTCTCTTTTGATTCCTTCCCATTGAAAACAGATTCCGCATCGGTCTCGGTAATTATCTAATAATGAGATTATCTCCTATGTCCCTATTGTTAGCTGAGTCTGGCAGGAGAAGGGATTCAATGAGTAATGAATGTGCGGGAGAGGCAGAAAGAGAAATAATTTTTGCTCATTCCCCATCCAGGTCTGTTGCTAGGAAGCAAAAACAAACAAGTCAAATAAATCTTGTCATCTTCTGAAAAACACAAATGTTTATTACATTTTTTTAAAAAAAAAAAACACTATTTTTCTTAAAGAAGTTCAACAACTATTCAGGGATTCAGAAGTATAAAATATTCACAACTTCAGGAAAAATATAGAGTGGCAAAATGAAAAGGAGAAAACTTTAACATTTTGTTCATCGTAGAGGAAAATAGGAATAGTTTGCCACAACCTTCCTTTACTTAATTTAGCAGATGTTAATATTTTATACCCTGTAGAGCAGGGATGTCAAACAAAAGGCCCGAGGGCCGGATCTGGACCCTTGAGAGCTCTTATCTGGCCCGCGAGTCAACCGAGGCAGCCACCCCCTCCCCACTCTCGATCCGGGCTGGCGAGGCATGGCCCGGCCCGGCCCAACCAAGTGACATTTATGTCATATCCGGCCCTCATAACAATTGAGTTTGATACCCCTGCTGTAGAAGCACTGGTATTGCAATGTTAGTTCCATGCACTTGGCTAACTCTAGAACACTGTCTGGCTTATGTCCTAAACCTTCCTGGATCCCTGGAAAGGAGGCGTAGCTAGGACTAAATCAGTTATTTTGGTCCAATTGTTCACAGGCCAAAATTAAGGCCAAACTAGATGTGACTCGTCTGATCTGTGGACACTGTTGCCATTTTAAAGAGGTTGAAAAATATCACAATGTCTCAGTATGGTGGGCTGAGTTGTTCTTGTCCCCCCCTAAGCCTTTTCAAGTGCCAAAACGCCCCCCCCAGCTGTTTTGGTGTATAAAATTACACATGCAATAAAGAAAGTGGATAAACTTTCCCCTTTCCTGTAATACCAGAATTTGAGGGCACCCAATTACGTTTATGAATGATAGATTCAGGACAGGCATAAGGAAATCTTTATTTAATGAGTAATTTAATTGTGGGATTCACTGCCAGTGGATGTAGTGATGGCCACAAGCGCAGATAGCTTTAAAAGCAGGTGAGACAAATTCAGTTGAAGGCCTTGGTCTCTATGCACTGTTTGTCTGTTGGATGGAATGTGAAACAGGTTCAGGACTTGATGGGCTACTCGTCTGATCCAGCAGGGCTCTTACGTTCTTATTTGCAAAGGCAGATCTCTGCCTTGCTTGAACTTCCTACAACTTAGCAATGTCATAGTGGTCTCCATGTATGCTTCAATGATAATGTTTACAATGATATCACCATCAACTCTTTGCAGTACAGAATTGCTAAAACCTATATGGCACTTTGCTTTATAGCAAATGTGGATATCACATAGGGTTGCCAGCTACGGGTTGGGAAATACCTGGAGATTTGGGGGGGTGGAGTCGGAGGAGGGCAGGGTTTGGAAAGGGGAGGGACTTCAATGCCATAGAGTTCAATTGCCATTTTCTCCAGGGGAACTGGTCTCTGTTGCTTGGAAACCAGTTGTAATAGTGGGAGACCTCCAGCCACCATCTGGACCAGGTTGGCAACCTTAATATCAGATGCTGATGATGTGCATACTCAAAAGCTTGTGTGTTCTTAGAAATAGGACAGCCCAGATCAACCAAGTTAAAATTAAACAGAAGTATTTTGTGAGACGATCATATGATTAAGAATGATATCCGCCCACAATCTGTACAGCATCAACCATTATACCTAGAAGGCCCACCTGCAGCCTTTTCCAGATAAAAATGCATTTAAAACTTCATTGATGAAGTTCCTTTGGAAAAGACCTAATTTGTGATTGTTTGACCTTTTTAAAAATTACTCTCACACTGTTTAGGTATAGACAATTTTCAGTCTGAGGAGGAAATGAAGCAGGTTCTTTTGAAAAGGAGAGCTATATTTTTCTTGAACAGAGAGAATTCAATTTAATGAAGAAGTAGAAGCAAGCTGCTTTTAATTGTATAGATAACTGTGTTGTTCTCCCATTTCTTTTGACTGTTGCCATGTAATCTGAATCCACATTTATGTTTCCCAGAAGGCGGCAATAACCACAGAAGAGATATTCTATGCTTTGTTTCATTTTGTGGTATTATATAAAGGGGGAAAGGGGAGAAAAGAACCATCATTTCAGTTTGTAACACCATTCACTTTTTTTCCCCCTGAGAGAGGGCATTGTATTAAAACAGAATAATAGCACTCTATGACAGAAGCTCAGGTTTAATAATATTACACCTCTGTAGTTGTCAGACAATCCTGTTAATTTAAAAGTGAACCTTTCTAGATTCAGATAGCATTGGTTGGCACTGCAACAGCTCAAAAATGGGAAGACAGCCATGTTGGTCTCATGAAAGCTTGAGTCAGTGATGTGGACCAATGAGACCAATGTATATTGAAACACCCAGCTTTTGTGTACTTGGAAGTTAAGATATATTGTTGGTGCCACCTAAACTGGGCAATGTGTCCATACATAAATTGCCTAAATTGCCCATTTTTTCATATTATGGACAAGTTCCTTCATGCAGGATATTATTAACCTCCATATAAAATTGGTCCTCAAATGAAAGGGCCTAGTCAAATAATTAATTAGCAGTGGTCTGTAGACTGATGGTTGTATATATGTCCAGGGGCACCACGATTTAAAATCTCCAGAAGCACGAGCCACTGTAGTATAGTTGTTAGTGTTTGAGTAGGGTTGGAGAGACCCAGGTTCAAATCCCTCCTCAACAATGAAGTTCTTCGGGTGACCTTGAGTGAGCCTCTCTTTCTGTCTCTCTCAGCCTAACCTGCCTCAAAGGTAGTGCTGCCAAGTCTGTTGGAGGAGGGGATCCCCTGCCTCAAGCTCACATTGGCCAATGCTGCTTCGAGCGCCAGCAGTAGGGTTGCCAGCCTCCAGGTACTAGCTGGAGATCTGCTATTACAACTGATCTCCAGCTGATAGAGATCAGTTCACCTGGAGAAAATGGCTGCTTTGGCAATTGGACACTATGGCATTGAAGTCGCTCCCCTTCCCCAACCCCGCCCTCCTCAGGCTCCGCCCAAAAAACCTCCCACCGATGGTGAAGAGGGACCTGGCAACCCTAGCCAGTGGGGGGGGGGGAAGACAAAATGCCAAAACAAAATTCATTGTATTCTGCCCAGAAAAATGAAAGTGTTCTATAAAATTGTTCTGCCAAGGAAACAAAAACTGGAATTCGTGTTTTTAAGCCTACTTTAGCTTACATAAGGGGGGCTCTTTTTCTTCAGCTGACCTGGCTATTGCTACAGTAAAATAAGGAACCCCAAGAACACTGAAGAATGTATGATTCAGAAAGGAATTCATACATTATAGCCATCCCCTGTGTTTTGTCAATGAAAACAATAGGATGATTAGATCAGCAAAGGTTTCCTTAGCTTCTTTCCTTTTTTTCTGTTGTGATATGGTAATTGGGGGGTAGATGTTACCTGATTAGCTGCTTAGTTGGTGTTGAAGCACTCATTAATATCTTTTAGAACTATTAAAAATACTTTAGAAATAAATAGAACTAATGGGAAACTGCTTTATTCATTTGTTCCCTTCCTTCCCTCCCCCAATCAATTACTGCTGGGGGACCACTGGTTACACTGCCTCTGAGTTTAGTTCCCCTCCCTTGAAATCATTTAAGATGATGTGAAACCGATCTGTCAAAACGATAGTATGTGATGGGAAAATTAGATTCAGAGAAAAAGGTTATTCTATACTCTCTAATCTCAGTTTGCGGTTTTCAATATCTGCATGCAAATGCTAAGGACTTCAGACGGATAAAGCCTTGATTATTTTCATTGAGTGTGTGTGTTCTGCCAGTTACCCGTTTTGATTGCCCATACGCTCCATGCTGCTTCCTAAGATCCTTTTGAGTGGCTTTTCAGGGACCTAAAGGACTGCTAAGGAAGAGGGGAAATGGCAGAAATCTTCTCAATGAGCTGAGTTAATTTTCAGGGTTTGTTGGCGGCTTTTTTTTTTTTTTTTAGTATCCAGTGGGCTGAAACTCAGTCATAGGTCACATATTTTTCATGCATAAAGTCCCAGGTTCAATCCCTGGCACCTTCAGTTAAAAGGATCAAGTAGTAGGTGAAATGAAAAACTTCTATCTGAGACCCTGGAGAGCAACTGTGCCTGTGAGGCTGACCTTGATAGATGAACGGTCTGACTCGGTATAAGAAGAAGAAGAACAAGAAGAAGAAGAGTTGGTTTTTATATGCCGACTTTCTCTGCCACTTAAGGGAGAATCAAACCGGCTTACAATCACCTTCCCTTCCCCTCCCCACAACAGACACCCTGTGAGGTAGGTGAGGCTGAGAGAGAATGACTGGCCCAAGGTCACCCAGCTGGCTTCGTGTGTAGGAGTGGGGAAACCAACCCAGTTCACCAGATTAGCCTCCGCCGGTCATGTGGAGGAGTGGGGAATCAAACCTGGTTCTCCAGATCAGACTCCACTGCTCCAAACCACTATACCACGCTGGCTCTACACCGTTCTTAACCACTACACCAGGCAGGTTCAACCTCAAATACATGTGAATACAACTGCAGCCATTGTTAATAAGGTTAAACTTTACATGTTACTGAGTAAAATAATTTTTGGCTTTATTAGGATCATCTTCATATACATACAGATATGCTTTACAATATGCTTTATAAGAAAAATTTGAACTTGATCTGTGCAACACAAGGGACTTTCAGGGGCTAGAGCTGAAGTGTTTACATGAACACGTGGAACAGAGTTAGAGCGTCGGTTTATTCATCTTGCAGAATATGCAAAACAGAAACCTTCAGGAGGGCATTTTTATGAAGGGACCTGGCGACGCTTTTTTAAGGGACCCACAATAGGGTTGCCAACTGCCAGGTAGTAGCAGGAGATCTCCTGCTAATTCAACTGATCTCCAGCCGATAAATATCAGATCACCTGGAGAAAAATGGCCACTTTGGCAATTGAAGTCTATGGCATTGAAATCCCTCCCCTCCCCAAACCCCGCCCTCCTCAGGCTCTGCCCCAAAAATCTCCCGCCGGTGGCAAAGAGGGACCTGGCAGCCCTAACCCACAAGGACTTGCAGGGACCATAGAGTCCAGTTGCCAACACGGCCATTTTCTCCAGGTGAACTGATCTCTGTCAGCTGGAGATCAGTTATAATAGCAGGAGATTTCCAGCTAGTACCTGGAGGTTGGCAGCTCTAATGGTCTGGTAGGCCACAGATTATGTTTGCCTAACCATGGCACAATCAACAGAAGAAGAAAATGTTTCAACTGGAAGGCATATTTTTTTTCATAAATATAGTTGTGTTTTGAGGTAATAGTGAAGTCCAGAAGCTGTATCATTTCACCTGTCAGATTTTGCAGCTTAATTTAATGAGTGGGGAATTGTTAATTACATGCTTTCCAGGACAGTCAACTGTGAGATGATAGACATGGGTAAATATTGGTTGCACTGAAAGCAAAGTTTGGGCTGGAAATGAAGCGTATCATGCTAGTGATTTGTAACAAACTGAACAGACCCCAGGCCAAATGCTGCCGCCCCGCAGCCAGTGGGAGAAGCACCAATATTCCTTTTAACCAAATTTGACCTGTTTTCTAAAACTGATGTGGGTCAGGAAGCAGATTGGGAGAAAGAAATTGTTAAGTCCGCGTGGGGAGGACACAAGAGGTCGAGACGGAGTTCCAACAACAACACGTTTATTGAAGAACAGAACAGAACTGGAGAACTCAGGGCAAACGGCCCTGCTTATATGCTTCCTAGTGCGGCCTGCGCCACTCCCCCCCTGATCCTGATAGGGGGGAAACAACCCCGGGTTACCAATGGCGCGAGCCGGTTTGGACCAATGGCGCATGCAGGACTTAGGATCCTTCGTCCAGGACTCAAGCTCCTAAATTTCCCCCTGCAATTCGCCTAACTATTTACATACATTACAGAAATGTTAAAATATTCTTGTGTCAACTGTATGCTGTAAAAACTATTAACTCACAGCAAGGAGAAAACATTCTGTATAGCTGAAAATAAATAAGCAGAGTTTCCACCTATCAAAAGAAAGAGTAGGAATGACAAAGCTGTAGCAGAGAGAGGAATCTGGCTCATTCAACTGCCATGAACAAGATCTTCTTGCCAAAGGAGCTTGTATGGTATTGTTGAAACAGTGATATGCTTTTAAATTGTTCTTTTCTTCATATTGAATTATATTGTTAACTCCCCCCCCCATACACAAACCTTATTAATGACCTGCATCCTTAAATATCTTGTGTGCCCTAGGCTTCTGGTCAATCAATCAATCAATCATCATTTATTGGGTCAAAAGACCAATTTAGCACAGACTTTAGATTTCTGGTCTGATTTACCAAACCTATTCCTTAAAATTCCAGTTGCTCTTAGGGATGCCAGCCTCCAGGTGGGACCTGGGGATTTCCTGGAATCACAGCTCATCTCCAGACTACAGAGATCAGTTTCTCTGGAGAAAATGGATGCTTTGGAATGTAGACTCTATGGCATTGTACCCTACTGAGGTTTCTGTCCTCCCCAGGTTCCATCCCAAAATGCTAGGAGTTTCCCAACCTGGATCTGGCAACCCTACCCCCCCTTCTCCACCAGTTGCCAGGGGGAATCTGGCAACCCTAGTTGATATATCTATTTCAGAACCTACCTATTGATATAGCAAATAAACACTTACATGAACGGTAGCAGTGTTTCCCACATGGAGACAGGCTTGCTGCCGGGAACTGCGATGGGAACAAGCATTCTTGTTCCCCTTGCCTCCAGTTCCTTCCACTGGAGGCGAACAAGAGGGCCTGATCCCACCACTCTGTGATTGCATCATTTTAAAATGTCCCACCTTTGGTTTAAAATGGTGGAGGCATTCCCAGTTTCCCATGGATGCAGGAATGTCTAGTTGTGCCCTAAGCTAGTGGTTGTCATTGATAATTTTGTAGGCAATAATATCATAAGCTAATTAAGTGTTGTGTGAAGAAATGATTCCTTTTGTCTATACAGAATATATTGCAACCCAATTTTATTTTATCTTGTATGAAAAGGGAGAGACTGAATTCAGACACCTGAACAAAGCTGACGTCAAGCTGGAATGAGCTCACACTCAGGCCTTCTTCCCCCCTTCTCATGTGGGAAAATGCTAATTAGAAACTATTTCCAGTTGCCCAAATGCTGGCACACAGGTTAATCATAATAAGCCCCCCCAACCAGCATTCTAAACCTGGATTAAGCTCTGGTTAAGAATTCTGGTTTATGAGGGGACTAATGCCAGATAATCCATGCCCCTGCCTTCATATGTCATTGGTCACCTGATTTAGTTTCAACTGAGATTATTTGTGAAAGGAGAAAGAACCATGAAGGATTATTTTCCCCCCCCCTGCCCCGGGAGGGGTTAATGAAGGTCCACAAAGTCAGGCACACATGAACACACATGAAGCTGCCTTATACTGAATCAGAACCCTGGTCCATCAAAGTCAGTATTGTCTACTCAGACCGGCAGGGGCTCTCCAGGGTCTCAGGCAGAGAGGTCTTTCACATCAACTACATGCCTAGTCCCTTTAACTGGAGATGCTGGGGATTGAACCTGGGACCTTCTGCCTGCCAAGCAGATGCTCTACCAATGAGCCACGGCCCCTCCCGAAGAACCCACGGCCCCTCCCGCACACCCCATTATTTTCATCTGAGTCATGCAAGCCTGATCAATATTTAACTCCTGAAGCCGCTCAGACAGGAGAGCTGTTTTTTACTTTACTAACCTTGTATTGTACAATATTAGTGCAAGGGCCAGGAACGAGGGCTTTTTCACCCTCATCTCTCAAGAGTGGACAGAGATTATATAAGTAGTGAATTTGGTTGTGTCCTATCCTTCCATTCACAGCTCCCGTGCCCCAATGTCTCCTTGCTCGCATTTGTATGGGGATAATGCCTTCACTGTGCATTCTGCTCCATTTGTTACTGATCAGTTAGAAGAAGAAGAAGAGTTGGTTTTTATATGATGACTTTCTCTACCACTTAAGGGAGACTCTAACCAGCTTACAACCACCTTCCCTTCCCCTCCCCACAACAGACACCCTGTGAGGTAGGTGGGGCTGAGAGAGCTCTAACAGAGCTGTAACTTGCCCAAGGTCACCCGGCTGCCTTTGCATGTAGGAGTGAGGAAACAAATCCAGTTCGCCAAATTAGCCTCCACTGCTCACGTGGAGGAGTGGGGAATCAAACCCGGTTCTCCAGATCAGAGTCCACCGCTCCAAATCACTGCTCTTCACCACTACACCATGCTGGGTTCGGTTCTAGCTATCACCTCCAAATCCTGTAATGGCATTGGACTCAGGTACCTGCAGGACTGCCTCTTCTGCTACGTTCCGCCACAATAGCTGAGCTCATCTGAGCAAAGCCTTCTGAAGGTGCAACCCTACTAACAGGTAAAATCAGCAACCGCCTACTCATGTGCCCTCTCTGTACTGGTTCCCACACTACAAAATGTCCTGTCTGACGCTATCAGGAAGGTCCCACACTTCTGTCGTTACACAGAATGTGAAAACTAGAATTGTTCAGGAAGGCATTCTTATACAAAGAGCAGAACTATTGTATAACGGATCAGTTCAGGAGGCGGCGTCTATAAGGGATAAACTTTTCTTACATTGATTGCTTTGCTGCTTTGACAACAGTTCTTCAGTTCCCAGCCCCGCTGCATTATTTTGTTTTACTAAGAATCTTGCTGTTAGATTGAATTGGATAAGGGGTAAATATTACTTGCATTGATTATTATGTTGCCTTGGACAGTTTTCTGTTTTTGCTTGTGTAGTTTTTCCAACCCTTCAGTCCCAGTTTCCAACCCTTCAGTCCCAGTCCTGCTGCTTTATTTTGTTTTAGTAAGAATCTTTGCTGTTAGACAGAATTGTTTTCATCATATTTTGCCCCCTACTAGTTGACTTGACTGAAGAGTCTTTCTTATCCCTGTAATCTGCCCAGCCCCATTGCCTTGTTCTGTATTGCTAGGGATCCTTGTTGTTTGATACAAGTGTTCTTATCATACTTTGTAATTCAGTTGCTGATTGACGGAATAATTGTTATTATATTTGTAATCTGCCCTGAGAAAGGTGGACTATAAATAACATAAATAAATAGGGAGGGGAAAACAGCAAGATGATTATGTGAGCCTGGTAACAAGCTGGGTTTGTGCACTTTCCGACTTAATGTCAGCTTATTGCAGTGGGTCAATAGTAATACAAGAGAACACTCTCTACATGTGTATTACCCATGGTTCAAGAACGAATTCCAACAGGCAATTATTAGTGACAAAAAGGCATGCAGCTTTATTAACAGAGAACAACCCTTTACCCAGTCCAATGACCTTAATAAGATGGGAAGTCGTCTTTGGGAGGCAAGCAGGCCGCTCCATGAAGTCACACCTCCTGTCGGGCAGCTGGTCCTCCTTTTGCAGGCGGTTCTTCTCACCGGAGACCCAAGCGTCACTCTTGTCTGGCCTTCTTCTTCTTTTCAGCAGAGAGTGAATCCAGATTTATTTATTTTCCCATCACCAGGTGCTCATTATTTACAGTGCTGTGGGGAAGTTAACCCCTGATGCCCTGAGTTTGCTCTCACATGGAGAAGGGCTGCATTGATCTCCATCTACCTCCTCGTGATTACAATAGTCTTCCGCAGTTTCCACCACAACATGGCATTCATACATGTATATGCTTTTATCGAGCCTGCCCTTTTTTCTAAATGAAAAAAAGCTTCAAATGCTTTTTCTTCATAAGGAAGGTGCTCCATACTCTAAAATCTTACTAGGTGCCCTCTTCTGTGCCTTCACCAGCTCTGCTGCTGAATTTGGTGGGGTTTTTAATTTGGAAACAAATATTGATTTTTTTTTTTTTTGCTTAACACAAACACATGAAAATAAAGCAAAGTGATGAAAAACCCAAGCGACTTTTCCCATTGACCCTTATCAGCGCTAACTCAAACAGCAGCCTAATTGAATGCTGGATTTACAAACCAGAATTTTTATGAAACTTCTTAAGAGCTACGTTCAATAACCAATACAAAGTATATAGCAAATGGGATATCTTTACTGCCACAGAACACTGTTGACATTTCTAGAGCATTTTCATTTATTACTTCAATATCTTTTTTCTGCATTGTCAGGGCTCTGGATTGTTTGCCTCAATCTGTATAATTTTGCTCTTATTTATACTGAACTTTACCTCATATTCTTTCTCTTGCTTTCAACCACACTTTGGAATGACCTAATTTTAATTCTTCATATCTTGCATGGGATTTCCCCATCCTAAATAATTGGGTTTCACCCACAGACGAGGTTACCATTAAAACTAGCCTCCACACAACAAGCCTGGGAAGATGGCCTGGAAATAGCAGCATTTAAAATCAAAAGGGATTCTGGTGGTTCTGGGAAATTACAGACCTAATGACTTGATCAATCTTGACTCCAGTCTTAACAACGAGTAGAAAAAGAAGAGTTTGTTTTTATACCCTGGTTTTCTTTACCTTTAAGGAGTCTCAAACCAGTTTACAATCGCCTTCCCTTCCTCTTCCCACAACAGACACCTTGTGAAGTTGGTGGGGCTGAGAGAGTTCAGAGAGAACTGTGACTGGCCCAAGGTCACCCAGCAAGTTGCATGTGGAAGAGTGGGGAAACAAATCTGGTTCACCAGATTAGAGTTTGCCACTCATGTGGAGGAGTGGGGAATCAACAGATTAGAGTCTGCCACTCGTGTGGAAGAATAAGGAATCAAATCTGGTTCACCAGATTAGAATCCACCGCTCTTAACCACTACACCACTATGAGTAGTACTCATTCCATGACTATGAAATTTTCTTAGGAACTTTTAGTGAGGGACTTAAGACTTTGGGAAGTTCTATAATATCTGCCAGATCACTCTTATCTATATTTTGAGGCATCCTCAAAAAGCTTAAAAATGTTTGTAATGGAAGATTTTTCTGCACAGAACTTCAGCAGAAAGAGGGGACATATGAATATAGTAATTGTATAATGTGATTAATGTTAACATGAAACGCATCAGTTGTAATGAATGTACAAGTGCACTAAATAATGTTCTTATACAAAACCCAGTATTACTCAGGCTACAAAATTAATTGTACAAAATGAAGAGGGAAGACCTTCCTAGATTTTAATATACATTTTAATTTTACAGATCATTCAGTACTTTGTAACAAGGATGCCCAACACTGACCATCAAAATTTAATACATTGTCTGATCTTCCTCTTTTCCCTTAAGGTGGGATGTCAGTTAGACAGCAAGGCAATAGTCAAACTTGATATCATGAGTTTGTGCCCACTATGGATATCCATCTATTTTCTATAACTCTGTGCTAGTATGATGGAATCTACCTTCTTCCTATCAGCATTCTTCATTGTCCAGCTTTCACACCCATACATAGTAATAGGGAATACGATGGCAGGAATTAACTTGATCTTGGTTGCCAGTGACAATTCCTTTGAAATGTGGTGTTGGAGAAGAGTGTTACAGATACTGTGGACTGCCAAAAGAATAAATCTGTGGGTTACAGATCAAATCAATCTTGAACCGGCCCTAGAAGCTAAAATGACTAAACTGAGTCTATCATACTTTGGTCACATTATGAGAAGACAAGAGTCACTGGAAAAGACAATCATGCTGGGAAAAGTTAAAGGCAGCAGGAAAAGAGGAAAACCCAACAAGAGATGGATTGTCTCTATAAAAGAACCCACAGCCCTCACTTTGCAAGACCTGAGAAAGGCTGTTATAGATAGGACGTTTTGGAGGACATTGATTCATAGGGTCGACATGAGTTGGAAGCGACTTGACGGCACTTAACACACACACAATATGATGGAAAAGCAACTATGAGACCCAGTTACCAGTTTCTACATATTTATGACATTTTCATTTTGCCCTTAATTCAAGGAGCAGAAGATATCAAATATGTTTTTCCCCTTTCCATTTATCCTCACAATAACCCTGTGAAGTCTCTTATGCTGAAAAAGGTGACTGGCTACAGGTCCCTCTGTGAATTTCAAGGCTAACTGGGATCTGAATCCAGGTCCTCCCAGTCAATTCAACATTCTAACCACCTCTTCACACTTGCAGCTGATATATACTTCCAGATAGCTGCCTTCCTTCTACCCACAAACAAACCATGAGGGCACACAGAGAAGAGCTGCTTCCTTTCTTTAGCATGACCATCTTCTTTGGTAGTAATTTTGGGGCTTAGGGGCTCTAATCTTTTTAGCAGCTGATTTTTTAAAATTGATAGTAAATGTTCTGGTTACTTACCTCTGAATCTGATTATCAGTTTTTTAGCCATCCGGATTCTTCAGAGGTAGGGAAGGATAATAAATCAAATAAAGGAATAATCCTCAGTATTTTGAAATGGGAAAGGCTGGGAGATAGCAACATGCCCAAAGCAATTAAGTAAGCTTCATGTGCAAGGAAATGAATCTGTGGTTTTCCATCACCAACATCTTCGCAAAAGAAAGAGCTAGCTCATAGTTGGGTGAAGAGATTGGAGAAGAGGTAACACTTTTTGTTGGAAGTGAAGGACTTTGCGCTGTCTCTTAACCTCAGACTCCAGAGGGGGACAAGATTAGCGAGTCAGAGAGATAGAGGGGACAAGACACTGGGTCATCCTTTCTCTACTGCTCCGAACTATCCCTTTGATGTGTAGATTGCTACTCCAAGGGAAACTTCCTTCCTTCCTGCTTCTTCCTCACCTCCTCACACACACTAGCACTCTTCTCCATCTTGCCACCATGAAGGAAGGACGTAAGTATATTAGTTAAATAGACAAAAGGCTCCTAGCAATTTTGTTCCTGGCACACACAGAGGTTTGGATGAGCTTCTTCTGTGCACAATAGCCTTTGTGCTCTCTGCTAACATTAATAAGGATTTGGGCATAACGAAGCCCTCATAATCCAACACTCCCCCACCACACACTGATTGGCTGATCTACACGAAATGCATATTATCATTCTGCGGTGCTTAAGCTCAGGTTATGAGCATGGATCAAGTTTGCTATGCTGGCATATAAAATATGCTTTTTACCCGTTGAAGAAATATAGCACTATGCTGGCAGTGCAGTCATTACCAGTTAAACCCTTTTAAGTCCATTAACTTTGATGGATGTAGAAGGGTATACCTCTGCTCTGGACTGAATTGTTAGCATGCTTCTGAGAGACATTGTGTAGGGACAAAAGAAAGGCTGAGCTAATTGGAATCTCACCTCAGCAGGCAAACTTGATAGGTGACCACAGGTAAGCTGCTGTATCTCAGCCTCTGTTTCCCTCCTCCAATATAATAATAAAAATGACCAAATTACATAGGTGTTGCAAGGATTATGATAGGACAGGATATGTGAAACTCTTTGAGCATTCTAAATATAAATAGTATTATTACCATTATCAGCAGTGCTCTTTAACTGATCGTTCTTCACTAGAAGAGACGAATAAATCCTAACCCTCAACATGGTGCAGCTACTTTTAAGAAATGTGCCGAGAATCACAGCCTCTGATGGTGACCTGAACTCTGGCTGGCCTCAGTGGATAAGGGTAAATGGAGGAGTTCGTATGGCCTTTTAGTAGAAACTTTCATGAGAAATTTCACATTCAATCTTTCACAACCAGATTGCGAGTGGCAAGAGTCCATAAACATGTCAGAATGGGCATTTTGGGTTACTTTCATTGGCAGGTGGCTCGGCCCTGGAATCACTGGCATAATAAAAAAAGCAGATTGTCATTTAGGTTCCCCCCCCCCCCCGTTGTAGATGATCTGGCCATCCACAGGCATTCCTGAGTAAAACACAGGCACCTCAGACAGACCTGCTGAATATTTTATTTGCCATCTGGGTAGCAGAAAATAAAGTCGCACATGCTTATTAAATAAGGCCACCATTTTCAAATGATTGTTTCTACAAATGGGAAGGAATTCTAGACATGGTTTGAAAGAAATCTTGTCTATGAGAAAGTCAGTGGGATTCTTTTCCAGCAGCTTCATGGGAATCCAGAGGCATTTTGCTGTGAAATGGCACGTGGTGGTGGAAAGTCACAAACATTAAGTCACAAACAACTTATGGAGACTCTGTAGGGTTTTCAAGGCAAGAGATGTTCAGAGGTGGTTTGCCGTTGCCTTCCTCTGAACAGCCACACTGGCATTCCTTGGTGGTCTCTCATCCAAATACTAACCAGGGCCAACCCTGCTTAGCTTCCAAGGTTTGATGAGATCGGGCTAGCCTGGGCCATCCAGATCAGGGTGTAGGAAGTACATAAGAATTATTAACACAGTCGACCTTCCATGGTCGAATCAAGTGCAATCCATGGAGGCCGCTGATGCTGTTAAATCTCCTTTGACAGGATCCAATGTGATCATTGCTACCATCAAAATGATTGATAAAGCTGAGCATCAAAAATGAATGAGTGATATGGAGACTTACAGTTCAGTCATCCCAAAACACACCATTTTAATGAATAGATCCCAGGCAAATAAAAACAAATGCAGGAACATTTAATGCATTCAAGAAGGGAACAAAATAGGGTTGCCAGGTTGCACCGCCACTGGCAGGAGGTTTTTGGGGTGGAGCCCGAGGAGGGCAGGGTTTGGGGAGGGACTTCAATGCCATAGAGTCCGGTTGCCAAAGCGCCCATTTTCTCCAGCAAAATTGATCTCTATCGGCTGGAGATCAGTTGTAATAGCAGGAGAGCTCCAGCTAATACCTGGAGGTTGGCAACCCTAGAACAAAAGCTACATTCAGTAATATCTTTTCATAAGATTTATGCATAAAAGTAAAAAAAATCCATTTGTGGGTTTATGCTATCCCACTTCACCCCTTCCCCCTTTAATGCAGTGAAAGCAACATACCCATGGACTGGCAAGGGCAATCTGAAATGAACACTGAGGATCAATATGACACATAAGATTTGGAGAGAGATGCAATTATTGACATTTGAAACAAAGACAAAACTGTTGTTCCCCTCCCTAAAAACTTAGAGAACCATAGTTGTTGTTTACAGATTTTCCCCAAGCTTGTTGAAGTCCCTCATTGTAAGGAACATAACCTTTTCCCATCTTTGAAGCTGTCCCACTTTCTGTCATCATTACTGAGGAAATTCTCATTTCCTCATAATTTCCCAGTTTTTCCTCAACATTACAATAATGTTGAGAGATATGAGCTTCTGTTCTTCTTCCCCACTTCCGTTTGTATCGTTTCAGTACATTAATTGCTTCATAATACAGTGTTGATTATAAAACATGCTTGACATTTTTCTACACCTTGGACCAAGATCAAACTCTTCTGATACGTCAGCTTTGGTTTCTTTCCGTGACAGTCTTCAAAACAAACAGAGTAGATCAGCTTTATTTAACACTGAAAGTGGCAACTGGCAATTAAAATAGTTAGCAAGAACGTTTTCATATGTCTTCAAAGATTAATATGCATTATTATTATCATATTACAATACCATTGACTGATGAAATACAATATTAATTCTCAACTAGTTTCTTATTAAGAACTGCTTCACACATGTTAAGTATACACTTAGAAAACTTAAGTATATATGTAAAATTTATAGTGTGAATGGGGCAAACATTGATCATGCAAATACAAGTATCATGAAGGTACATTTGTCAGAAACCCAGGATTGGCTATAACTGCCTATTTAGGCCACATTGGATGCCAAATAGATTTTTTGTCATGGTAATTTGTTTATTTACTTCATTTATACCCTGCCTTCTTCCCAATGGGAACCCAAAGTAGCTTACCTTGTTCTCCTTTCCTTCATTTTATCCTTGCAACAGCCCTGAGAGCCAGCATGGTGTAGTGGTTAGGAGCTGTGGACTCTAATCTGGAGAACCGGGTTTGATTCCCCACTCCTCCACATGACCGGCGGACTCTAATCTGGTGAACTGGGTTGGTTTCCCCACTCCTATATATGAAGCCAGCTGGGTGACCTTGAGCTAGTCACAGTTCTCTTAGAGCTCTCTCAGCATCACCTACCTCACAGGGTGTGTGTTGTAGGGAGAGGAAGGTGATTGTAAGCAAATTTGATTCTCCTTACAAGGTAGAGAAAGTTGGCATGTAAAAATCAACTCTTCTTCTTTTTCTTCTAGGCTAGGGTGAGAGTATGTAACTGGCCCAAGGTCACCTAGCAAGCTTCCTTGGATCTTCCAGATCATAGTCTGATAGTCTATTTTTTAAAATTTATTTAAATATTTTTACCCTGCCTTTACTCTTGGTTCAAGGCCACTATCCTACATTGGCTCTGTAAAATGTCAGACAGCCTAAAACAGCCAGTTCAGTCTTTGTAAGTATTAGTTATGCCTGAATGCCCACTAGTTTGACTTACAGTCTGCCCACTGGTTGTGAACAGAGTCTTGATCATCTGGTGAGCTGCTTGGATGCATCCTAATTAATTCTGATATCTCCAGTTTGCAGAATTACACTTTTTTCTTGCATAATTAGATGGGTTTATTGCAGCCTCTGCTTGTCTACCCCCACTTAAATGTTTTAGAATGCTAATGGCTGATTTTAGATACATTGGGTTGGCTCCCACTATAACATTTTTGTAGATACACGGTGGGGGAGGGATAAATTTTACCAATAAGTCACTATCTGCTATTAAGCAAAAATGTTTCGGATTTCTTAAATGCCCCTTAGAAATCTATCCCAAGAGACATGGTTCATACTTCTCTACTCAGATACAGAAGGCAATTGTTCTATTGATCCTGCATTAGCTCATTTTGATTCACTCTTGAAACTGTGATCAGAGTGATTATAGGATGATGAAAGCTCAATGGGCAATTTAAACCAATTCCTTGCAGCAAATTTAACCATCAGAAAAAGGAAATATAATTCCTATGATATGTTATCCACATATGGTCTGCTGATGGGGAAATTAGTGAGACAACTTCTTGGAAATGAAAAATATTGAGTAGATGTTCCCTACATCTACCTGGGTCCCCCAGACATTATTCTGAAGTTCTAACCACTGCACCACACTGGTTTTTGTTGAGTGCTTGTTGTTGAACAAGCCTAGTTGAGTCATGCAAATCTGATGATATCAAATCATGCAGTGGTCGCTGCCAGACCAAGGGTTGCCAACCTCCAGGTAGGACCTGGAGATCTCCCAGAATTATAACTGATCTGCAGATGACAGAGTTCTGCTGCCCTGGAAAAAATGGCTGCTTTGAAAGGTGTATTCTGTGGAATTATATCTGGCTAAGACCCCTCCTCTCCCCCAACCCCACCCTCCCAAGACTCCACCCCAAAATCTCCAGAAATTTCCCAACCTGGAGTTGTCAACCCTAGCTCAGGTCTGGCCCTGATGAATCCTCCCTCAAAGGCCAAAACAGCCCTAGAAAGGGCCCTGCCCCTCCCCTTGCCTTTTATTCACAGAAACCCAGCCTGGAATCCTGCAGTTGCCTAGCAACAGCAACTGAGAGAATCTGTTTCCTAAATCTACAGGTGCTCCTTTTATCATTTTGGGGTTTTAAAAAACCCATGTATTTTTTTAGAGTTCAGATTTTTCTGCAAACCAGGGGCCCTTTTCAGGTTTGTAGAAAGGTGTGTCTTGCCCGTTCACAGCTCCAGTTTCTGAATTTAAGTATCCTCAGATTTGGCTGACTTCTCTATTAGTTTATAGCTGATGACAGTTTCTCTTAGTGGCTCAGTTAATGTGGCTGAATGCTTTTTAGCTAGTGTATCTGAATCCCATCTTAATGTATCTGAATCCCAGGCTATTTATACTGAACAGGTTTAGGATGAGTTACATACCTGTGATGAATGAGAATAATACATTGGTTATCTTTGGAAATTAGGATTGCTGCCTGACAGGTCTGAATGTTTAGCAGCTAGATAAAGTGGTAAACAGGCAGGACCCCTTCCCCTTTCCAAAAGATTCGCGATGAGAAGTGAGTAACAAGAGAAGTTAATTAACATATATCCGCTCTTGAGAGTACAGCACCGTGAATGGTTGAGATCTCGTTCATTAAATTCAAAGATTTAACAGTGAATTATCTTCTGTAAAGTGATAAACGAATAATAAAAATTTAATTGATTTGTTCAACATAACCAGTTTCCCCTAAGAAAACTCAATATTGAATTATATGGTGATAGAATATTTAAAAATCTAGCAGTGAAAAGCTGAGTCCTGACAAGAGCCAGTTAAGGTCAGACCTCGCTTGGAATACTGTGTCCAGTTTTGGGCTCCACAATTTAAGAAGGATGTTGACAGGTTGGAGCGTGTCCAGAGGAGGGCGACCAGAATGGTCAAAGGTCTGGAATCCATGCCCTATGAGGAGAGGCTTAGGGAGTTGGGTTTGTTTAGTTTGGAGAAGAGAAGGTTGAGGGGAGACATGATAGCCATGTTTAAATATTTGAAGGGATGTCATGTTGATGAGGGAACTAGCTTGTTCTCCGTTGCTTCAGAGACTAGGACACGGAGTAATGGATTTAAACTAAGAGAAAAGCGATTCCACCTAAACATTAGGAAGAACTTCCTGATGGTGAGGGCTGTTCGATGGTGGAATGCACTGCCTCGGAGGGTGGTGGAGTCCCCGTGTTTGGAGGTCTTTAAGGAGAGGCTGGATGGCCATCTGTTGGGAGTGCTTTGATTGTGGGATCCTGCATGGTGGGGCGAGGGTTGGGGTCACCGGGGATGTGGAGGGGGAGGTAGTTGTTAATTTCCTGCATTGGGCAGGGGGTTGGACTAGATGACCCTGGTGATCCCTTCCAACTCTATGATTCTATGATTCTATAAGGGAGGGGTAGAGCAGGAGGTCCCAAGTTCTGGGCTGCTGAGAGGGGGTACTGGGGGAGGGGACAAAATCCCCATGGACCCCAGTCAGCTGGAGGACCCCTAACACCAGCATAATGCTGCATTAAACTTCTAATGCAGTTCCACACAGCAGCCACAGGGAAGGCAGACCACAGTAAATGGCAGTAGCTATAAATCTGCTCTCTGGGCCTTTCTGCAAAGTTTACTACTAGACTGAGCAAACCCATAAGTCAAGCCATCATTGGCGAAAGGGAAGACCTGCCAGCATAGTTCATGGCTACTACAGTAATTACCAGGATGCAGCCTCCTAACAAAGTGATCATCTCCCTATAGTTTCCCTCTTCCTTTTGTTCCACCCAACTCCATAGTTTTGGCTGCATATCAAAGGGTGTTGTAGCAATTAGTGTGTGGAACAATTTAAAAGTTTTTTTGTTGATGTTTCCTTAATTTCACTTCCTGTTATCCACACTCTCCTCCTCCTTGATTTTGCTCTCTTCCTTTCATTATCTGCCTTTGTTCCTCTCCCTCTCCTTCTAACCCTTCCCCTATTTTTCATCCTTCGTCTCAACTCCACCTCATCCATTCTGGTTGGCAATTTAGAATGTATTTATAATAGTAGTACAGCAGCAAAGTTTTGTTTATATTTTGAACAGAAGGGAGTCGTTAATATTTCCCCATATCAAAGCAGTAAAATGACACTTCCCCATCTCCACCCTTTAAGGTAAAGGTCCCCTGTGCAAACACCGGGTCATTCCTGACCCATGGGGTGACGTCACATCCCGATGTTTACTAGGCAGACTTTGTTTACGAGGTGGTTTGCCAGCGCCTTCCCCAGCCATCTTCCCTTTACCCCCAGCAAGCTGGATACTCATTTTACCAACCTTGGAAGGATAGAAGGCTGAGTCAACCTTGAGCTGGCTACCTGAAACCAACTTCCGTCAGGATCGAACTCAGGTCGTGAGCAGAGCCTTGACTGCAGTACTGCAGCTTACCACTCTGCGTCACAGGGTTTTACCTGGGGTTCAATGTTCGCTCAACCCACACTTGTGTGTTGCAAATCCAAATATTGCTATGCACCAGCTCAATTCTGGAACTTCTGAGTCCCAGCCCCTTGAAAATGCTGCTTTGTAATTGGCTATAGTGCTCACTGTGAGAAAAACATCCAGTTTCCCTCTCCCCCCAGCAGAAACCCATGTGTCGTTTTGATTTTTTTGATTTTAAAAAATGAGTTATTTAAAAGGAACATGGTTGGGAGAGGGGAAACCTAAGCATCGTTTCAAAACCCTTTCTTATGTGAGACAAACCAGGTGGGAGACAAAAACCAGGAAGCATTTGTGTCCCCACCCCTTGAAACACTGCTTTGTAGTGCTTACTGTGAGAAAAACGTCCTGACCCCCCGCCCAGCTGCTCTGTCTCGTACTTTGCCTTATGCATGGAGATGAGGATGATTTCATCCAGGCTGATCTCAGAGGAGATCGAAGAATCGGGATTTCACAAGAATGGGAAGACCCAGAAATTTGCGAGGGCTGGCCATGAGGTCATCTCTAATGGACGGAAAACTCATGCATAACTCCAAGGAACAATCGAGGTAGTCAGGGGATGAACATGAGTGAAAGTACCCATGCATAAAGGACCTTTACCTCTTCAGGGTAAACTTTCAGGTTCTTATACAGGTACTGATCAGGAGCTGCAGTTTTATCTAGTGGAGGGTAGAAGCTCCATGGCTTTGGGTGGGCTTAAAGCAACATGCTTCAGCCCTTTGCATATTTGTAATATATTTTCGTAAATTGGACCTGAGTAATATAACCACCACTGTCATGTCTGAGTTGGTCTTAAATATAAATCACACAATTACTTCTTTTTGAATAGCTTGGAGAACTGGGGAAAATTAACTGAGACCATTACTGGAGAATAGATGGGCTTTGGAAAGGGAAGGGAACAATGGGTAAAGGACCAAATTATAAATAAAAAAGCAGGGACACTTGAGGGATACATCATGGAGGGTGGAGAAATCCCAACCCCCTACTGGTCCCTGCTTACCCCTCCTCCTCACTGCCGTTGCCTTTCTCCCCCTTGCTCTCCTGCCTCCCCTTGCCACCACCTTTCTCCTACTTCTGCTTCTGCTACCTCCTCCTCCCCCTCCTTTCTCACTCCTTTTTTGCCCTCCTCATCCCTGTCACTTTACCCCTGCCACAGCTGTGACCATTTCACCTAGTTAATGGGATTGCTTGGTAGCCTCCAAAAGCTACCTCAGCTTTGTAAGTTCAGCCATTTTGGTTTAAAACAAACCCCTCATCTTTTTATTTTCAGATTTTTCTGCAACCCTAGGGGCTGCCCTAGGTTTGTAGAAAGTCCCCCCCATCCACACTCTGAAGCCATATTCAATATGCTTAAGACCCTAAGAAATATCTTTACGTGGCTTTTGTAGACCTTGCAGATTTTTTTTACTAGATCCATTGGAACAGATAATGCTGTAAATTAAGGAATACTAACACCAACAGACATTTATATATGTTAATTAAATTCTCTCCACTGAGTGAAATTGAAGGACAGCTCTCTGGTGAGATCAGCACTAGTAGGGAATCGAGACGAGAATGCATATTGTCTCACTTTTAATTTCACATTTATATAAGTGATCTGGTTTTTTAATTATAGCAAAGGGAATATTTTCCAGTAGCAACATAAACCTTCAATCTTATTCTAATGCTGATAATTGGGTTCTTTATGTGTGTGTGTGTTAAGTGCCGTCAAGTCGCTTCCGACTCATGGCGACCCTATGAATGAAAATCCTCCAAAATGTCCTATCTTTGATAGTCTTGCTCAGATCTTGCAAATTGAAGGCTGTGGTTCTACAAATTGGGTTCTACTGTTATGATAAAAGTAACATGCAGATGTTTCAGAACCACAGAATGTAAGGATATGATCTAAATTTCCTGGTTTTAGCTATAGAAGCAACAAATAGCATAAATTGAAACCACAACAAGGCTTTGAAGATGTCAGAACTCAGGAGTCTCTTGATATTATCAGTTTATTAAAATGATGCTAATCAGAGAATTGTTTTAATAATCAGACCCTTATTCATCTTCACAGGCCTGGTTTTGGCACTGAGCTATTCCAAACGATGTAAATGCAACCTCTCAAGTGGCATTACAGTAAGATCCTTATATCTCAGTGACTTTGCTTATGTGACTCTCAAACTTTCCTGTCTGATATAGGTTGAACTGAGGCGGCCATTTATATTTGGACGGCATAGCTCATATTTAAAACACCAACGATCCATTTAAAGTAAAATACCTTTGTGTTATCAAGAGAAATGTGTAACTTATAGAATTGCTATATTCGCAGTGACAGCAGAGAGGATGAAGAGAATGTAGACATAAGTGTGGTAGATGCAAAAGAAGTGCAGGCTCACAACTTACCAGGGGCCCTGTTTGCTGGCCTGCACTGGGAGGGACTGGTGAGGGTGCTGGGCGAGGCGAGGCTTGCCCGGCCAACCCTGGGCTTGGCGGGGGCGGCAGGGGCTCAGCCAGGCCAGTTGGCGGCAACAGCGAAATGGTGGTTGGCTGGGGAGGCCCATCGCTGCCACGGCATTTTTCATGGTGGGGACTTTCCTGCCCAGCCATTCCCCCTCCTGGCCCGCACCCAGATTCGAATGAGCCAATCGGGCCTGGGCTTGTTGGGAGCGGCCCGGCCAGCACACCATGGCCCCAAGCTTCTCTTTCAGGTCCACCAGCCAGGTACTTAAGGAGCCCTTGCTCACTCCCAGCTTGCTTGCCTTTGGATTGTCCCACCCTCCGTCCCTATGACTTGGCTGTTGGTTTGTTTATTGCTTTTCTTGTGCTATTGTCACAATGTTTGGTGGTATTGCATGGGGCCAAATCCAGTTTTGGGGGAAAGCCGACCTACGTGCCCCCTTACCCCACTCTGGGGATCCCAATATGAGATTTGTAGGGGGGGGGGAGCCTTGCAGGTGACATGTCCCGCTCAGGGGCTGTCAGGGGAGCCTCCCACCAAGTGGCAGGGGATTCACAGAGCAGGCTCATGTTGAAGTGATGTCCTGCCTACTGCCATCCCAGGCTACTCCCCAGCAGGTGGGCTGAGAGTAGGAGGTACATAATGGGTTGGTAGGCGGGTTGTGGCCGTTTTCCATCCCAGCAAGTTGTCTGTGTTCTTATTTGCATGATAGGGTTTTGGTTATGGAGTTGGGATCTGTATAGCCGGCTCCAGTCGCTGCCCACTTAAGTGCTGGGTCAGCAACTCTCCTTCTGTACATTTTCCCTGAATGGAATAATCCAATTTTAATGTGATTATTTTTCTCTGGGTTTTATTTTTATTACTACGACTCTTTGCCTAAACAATAACACCACAAATACTAAATTATGGATATCTCAGTATACTAAAAATACCTTGTTGGAAGACTTTGTCATTGCAGCCTGCTCCTAATCCCATTTTGTAGAATGCCAGCCTGCTTATTTCAGAGGAATTCTATTCCATATTATGGTCATGACTTCGGTATTCAATTAAAATTGTTTTTAAGCACACACACACTTTGCTCTTGCGTTCTCCATGCTAAAGTACTCTCTCTCCCAACCTGCACACTAATTTTCATCTTTTCATCAATTTCTTTTTGGATCTGTTCTTTAGCCCAAGGCCGCTAGGTCTGCTTTACCTGCTCATGGGCATTGCTTGATAGTGGTAAGGCCCTGTTAGAACAGACATCCGTAAGAGGGTAAGAAAACTCCTACCCCAAAAAGTCTTCACTTTATGTTTTAACATGGGTACCGAGTCCATCATAAGCCTGGACTCATGTAGAAATGAGCAGAAAATTCACGATAATTTTTAATGCTGTTTTGATCAGGCACAGGAAAATGGCTGAACTTCTATGGATTTCATATTGAAGTTTGCCAACTCAAGTAGTAGAACAAAATCTTTCAAAAGTAGTAGAACAAAACCTTTCAAAGGGAATTTTTAAAAAGTCAACCAAAATGGAAAGTTGTTTTTTTTTAATTAAGGTGAAACTGAGTTTTATTTTTGGCTCAGCTCTAGAAAGAAAAATAAGGCATGACTGATGGCCAATGGTACAGATATAAAGCAGATGTCTTCATTGGCCAGGCTCTTCAGCAGAGGAAACTGGTAGGGAACAAAACACATAAACTACTGCACAGGTAAACACTATTGACCTGTTCTGGGTCACCCGATCCATGATGACAGACGATCCATCACTTAAGTTAGAGCCAACGTGGTGTAGTGGTTAAAAGCGACGGATTCTAATCAGGAGAACCAGGTTTGATTCCCCACTCCTCCACACAAAGCCAGCAGGGCGACCTTGGCCTAGTCACAGTTCTCTTTGAACTCTAGCAGCCTCACCTACCTCACAAAGCTGATCTCTGTGGTCTGGAGATCAGTTGTAATTCTAGGAGATCTCCAGACCCCACCTGAAGGCTGTCAACTCCAGCATATGGAGAACTGACCACCAGCGTGTTTGGCCCTGCCATGAAGAGCCCTGAAGGAGGAAGCAACGAGGAGCCTTGGATTAAAGTGAGGGGCTGAGTCTGAAAAAGAGAGGTTGGAGATGATACTCCATGTCTGCTGCAAGGGCAAATGAATCCATATAGGCTTGCTGCCAATAAAATTCAGATTGCTAAACCCCTGAAGCCTGGGTTGTGGCTTGAGAAATGAAGCCTTGAGGATAGATTCTCCCCCATGCCTCAGTAGGGTTGCCAACCTCCAGGTACTAGCTGGCGATCTCCTACTATTACAACTGATCTCCAGCCGATAGAGACCACTTCCCCTGGAGAAAATGGCCACTTTGGCAATTGGACTCTATGGCATTAAAGTCCCTCCCCAAACCCCTCCCCTTCAGGCTCCACCTCTAAAACCTCCTGCTGGTGGCAAAGAGGGACCCGGCAACCCTACGTCTCAGTGACTCAGCACCATTAAGCACACATGCCTTAGGTCCTGTGCTTAATCTTTTATTCAATATAAAAAAAGGTAAAGGTCCCCTGTGCGAGCACCGGGTCATTCCTGACCCATGGGGTGACATCACATCCCGACGTTTTCTAGTCAGACTTTGTTTTACGGGGTGGTTTGCCAGTGCCTTCCCCAGTCATCTTCCCTTTACCCCCAGCAAGCTGGGTACTCATTTTACCGACCTCGGAAGGATGGAAGGCTGAGTCAACCTTGAGCCAACGACCTGAAACCACCTTCCGTTGGGATCGAACTCGGGTCGTGAGCAGAGCTTGGACTGCAGTACTGCTGTTCACCACTCTGCGCAACGGGGCTCTTATTCTAATTGTAAATGGTTTGCAGTATAACAGTTAAGCTGCAAATTGGCTTTTAGAAAACCTGGGCTATAGGACAGATGACATTCCATCTGAATGTGGTAGAAACACTGGATTAACCAACTGATGTGAACCAAGAGGTCTTCTCCCAGGAAACAAAGTAACTAAAATCAAGAAAGGGATCCAGCTGTTCTGGAGTTAAAATTTAGCACTGCTTTAGATAAGGGGCCAGTAGTCGCTGCATGGCAGTATAAGTTCCATTAAGCTGCTGTCCCGCTAGGATAATGTCTAATTAAGGACAAATTGCATTAGCAGTAAGTAAGTAGTTGTTCCAAATCTTACCACGGTTTGAAACCAACGCAGGTGTTCTGAAATTAACATGGGCACTGGACCATCTGGGAAGACATATAATGGTGGCACAGGGAAGAGATAAATTGTGGGGTGTAACACTGGTTTTATCTTAAAAGTACCATATTATTTTGACTTGTACAGAAGAATGATGGAAATGTGTTTTTATGACTCAAAGATGAAGGATGCCAGGAACCTGCGGTTGCCTTTACTCCCTTTCCGTGAGCTTCCCGGAGACATCTGGATAGCTGCCATTACAAAGAGAATGGCATATTAGATAGACTTTTGGTATGTTTCCGACTGGATCTTCTGACTTGCCAGGCATGGAACTGCTGTAGTTCTGGTCACACCTAAAAAAAATAAAAACCCAACCTCCCCAGGCTCCACCCCCAAAATCTCCAGGTATTTCCCCACCCGGAGCTGGCAACCCTAAGAGTCACCTACCCTGGGCACTTGGGGAATGTTAAAATGGAGGTACTCGGTGGAGGAGATGATTTTCCTTCACTTGTTATACAGGATTTTTAAAGATCGAACCCAGCTCTTTGAATTGGACCTAGAAACAAATTTGGAACCAAGCCAATTTTAGCAGCTGGGAGCCAGCGTGGTGTAGTGGTTAAGAGCGGTGGTTTGGAATGGTGGTGTCTGATCTGGAGAACCGGGTTTGATCCCCCACTCCTCCACATGAGCAGCGGAGGCTAATCTGGTGAACAGGATTTGTTTCCCCACTCCTACACACGAAGCCAGCTGGGTGACCTTGGGCAAGTTACAGTTCTATTAAGAGCTCTCTCAGCCCCACCTACCTTACAGGGTATCTGTTGTGAGGAGGGGAAGGTGATTGTAAACCAGTTTGAGTCTCCCTTAAGTGGTAGAGCAAGCCGGCATATAAAAACCAACTCTTCTTCTTCTTCAATGGAGTTGGTAAAGTACACGTTTTATGATGTCTTTGTGGCGACGCAACCACCGGATCACCAGATACAGAAATGTGTGGATTACTTCAGATAGAGGTTGGCTGATGTGAGCACACCATGCCAGAGTTTGGGGCCAAACTGTCTTTGAGACAATTCAAAGTTGCAAGCAGTTGTGCAAAGCAAACCTATCCTTTCATGCGACTGTACCATTTTGGAATACGCAGAGGGGATTGCTTGTTCCTCCCCTTACTTCCCTCACTTCTGCCACCTCTTCCAAGCATTCTTCCTGCGAACAATGCTCCTGGAGGGAGGTTCCATTCACATTCTAATTAGTTTGATTATTCGCTCACTCCAGCTGCTGTATTGCAATGGTGAATGGCACCGTACAGTAATAGCACATGCTGAGCTAATTTCTTCACTGCAATGATGAGTGAACTTATGCCCTCCACCTTCAAAGCCCCAGAAACGGTTCTACATCTTGTTGAGCTAGTAGTTGAACGGTCCCCATCCGCACAATCCCCATTTGCTTATCCAGTGAGAATCTCTCAAAATCCTCTCTCACAGACACTTCTAGTCTGTGATGAGTAGAAATGTGCTCTCGCTTGTTTTCCATCGCTACCTGGCTCTAACACTCCTGAATAGGAAAAATGCCACTTGCCGAAAATTTTTCAAAATCCATATCATCTTTTCATACTCTGGGTCTGATAGGAGGGAGAGAATGGCATAAAATCCATTCAAACTCTATAAGACTGAAAGCTATATGTGTGTAAATTTGTCTGAACCACACAGGAGACTAGCTGTAAGCTGTGCAGTCTGGAGTTATACTTTTCTAAACCCATATCACTATTGAGCTGCTCTCTTATGCACAAGATTGCACCTGGGAGCAAGCCATCCTGAAATGTCAATAAATATGCATAGGAGTGTACTTTAAATGGAATAGAAAAGGATGGAGTTGCTGGGTAGAAGAGCTGCATTGTTCTGCTTGCTGCAGCTATGTGGCCTAGCCATATATTACTCACAGTGTGAACTCCCTCCTGCCATGAATTAAAACAAACAGGTAAGCATGAACATTTCAACATGTCCTATGAGGAAACCAAGTCCTATGAGGAAAGGTTGAAGGAGCTGGGTATGTTTAGCCTGAAGAGGAGAAGACTGAGAGGGGGTATAACCATCTTCAAGTACTTTAAGGGCTGTCATATTGAGGAAGGTACCGAGTTGTTTTCTGTTGCCCCAGAAGGTCTAGACATTAGGAAGGATTTTCTAACAGAGCGGTTCCTCAGTGGAACAGGCTTCCTTGGGAGGTGGTAAGCGCTCCTTCCCTGGAGGTTTTTAAGCAGAGGCTGGATGGTCAGCAATGCTGATTCTATGACCTTAGGCAGCTCATGAGAGGGAGGGCATCTTGGCCATCTTCTGGGCACGGAGTAGGGGTCACTGGGTGTGTGTGTGTGGGGGAGGTAGTTGTGAATTTCCTGTATTGTGCAGGGGGTTGGACTAGATGACCCTGGTGGTCCCTTCCAACTCTATGACTCTTTTCTATGATTCTATGTATGTCTGTGTTATAAGCAGCACTGGAAGTGGTGTGCGAACTTTAAAAACCTTAAGATGACTGACGTGTGTGTATGTGTCTGTCAATTTTACCATGTAACCTGCTACTCTTCTGGCAGGTTTTCCACATCATAGGCATTTCACCTCCTGACACCCTAGCAGTAGCATTTATAGTTTGGCCTGACTGGTATGCAGTCTTTGCTTCAGAGATCAGCAGGCTAGGACTGAACTGATTTAGCCGAGTTATGAGAATCCATGGTGTCAGGAGTGTTTCTTGTAAGTGTTGATGTGCAGCTGAGTTTCAGACTAGCATCTGCAGATACTCATACAAATAGACACACCATCCAGTCCCCATACTGAAATATAGCTGAACTGCAAAATTGGATTAAGAACACTCCTACCCCACTTTCATTCTACAATGTAAATTTACTCCTTGCAAACATGGCCTTCCAGCTACATAGGGTGAAAGCATATGGAGGAGGGACAAATTCAGGAAGAAATCAACTGGCAGGGACATGGTTAAGAGCTCTCCGACCCCACATTCCTCCTACAGCCTAAATTTACTCCAATTGCCAAAGTGGCCATTTTCTCCAGGGGAACTGATCTCTGCCACCTGGAGATCAATTGTAACAGCGGGAGATCTCCAGCCACCACCTGGAGGTTGGCAACCATCGTCTTTAAGTACAAGTGAGATGTGATGAAATCTGCAGGCCAGGAGTGTGTGTTCTTCAAAAACTTTCAGCCCAGCTTAGAAATAAAAAAGGTAAAAACAGAAATCGACATGATGGACAAGGAAGAGATGCAAAAGAAAATCTTATTTGCAAAACAGAGGTTTTTTGAGCACGCAAATAAACCAGGAAAATACCTAGCTTATTATCTTAGAAAACAAATGGAAAAGAAGACAATAACAGGTGTCAAGATAATGGACAAAGTCAGTTTTAAAGAAAAAGACATTAAAGAGCAATTTGTAAAATATTTTAAGAATCTATATCAATCTCACTTGAATGGACATAATCAAGATGAAACAGATAGTTATATCAAGGATTCTAATATAAAAACATTTGAAAAAGATGATTCTTGGTGGAATCAGAATATTACTATGCAAGAGATTACTACAGCTATTGCAAGTCAGAAAACGGATAAAGCACCCGGACCGGATGGTTTGTCAGCACGATACTATAGATGTTTTGATGAAGAACTAGCTTTACATCTTCAAAAGTTGTTGAATGACATTCCACAAACTGGGAAGTGCCCAGAATTGTGGCAAGAAGCTTGTATCAAACTAATTCACAAAGAAGGTAATGATCCTCAAAGACCAACTTCTTACAGACCCATATCTTTGTTAAATGTGGATTATAAAATTTTTGCTTCTATTTCGGCCAACAGACTAAAGAAGAAAATAGGGCAAGTAATACATCCAGATCAGACCGGTTTCATCCCGAAAAGACTTATGCGCAATAATGTACGCTTTATCATTAATGCTATAGAACATGTAAAACAGAAGAAAAGAAAAGAAAAGACTTTGTGTTTCTGGATGCTGAAAAAGCTTTTGATAATATTCAATGGGACTTTTTAATTAAAGACTTTTCAAAAATTAAACTGCAGTAACAAATATCTTAAATGGATTCAGAGCATTTATCAGCAACAATCAGTAAGATTGGTTATCAATGGGAAATTATCAGAAAAATTTGAAATCAAGAAAGGCACTAGACAAGGATGCCCACTATCACCATTGTTATTTAATGTGGCTTTGGAAGTATTAGCAACCAGAATAAGACAAGATGAGAAAATTGGTGGACTGAAAGTTGATGGAGAGGAATATAAACTAAAATGCTATGCCGATGACGTGGTCTTAACATTGGAGAACCCTGCAGAGTCAATAGAACATCTTATGGAGGAAATAGAAAAATACGGTCGATTATCGGGATATAGAATAAACAAAAATAAAACAAAGATCATTTTAGATAATCTGGACAACTTGGAAAAAACAGAATATACAGATTCTAGCAGGATGTAAGAGTACAGAAGAACCGGTTAGATACCTAGGAATATACATGACTGGGAAAAAGCATACCTTGCTAAGAGACAATTACCTAAAAATATAGTCGACAATAAAGCAAGATTTAAAAAGATGGGCAAAACTCAACTTATCGTGGATGGGGAGAATCGCAGTTATAAAGTTGAACTTACTACCAAGGCTGATATTTCTCTTTCAAAGGCTCCCAATACAAATCGAGGATAAGATGTTGAGGGAGTGGCAGACACAAATGAATAATTTTTTTTGGGTGGGAAAGAAACCAAGAATTAACTTCAGAATTATGCAAGACTAAAATAAAAGAGGTGGACTTGCCCAACCAAATAGCAAGCTTTATTACCAAGCGGCAGGATTATCATGGATTGAGGAGTGGATAAAGAACCCAGATCAAATAAACTTGAATATTGAAAAGGGCACATGGAATAAGGGATTCCACTATTACTTATGGAAAGCAAAGAATTCAGAAATTTTTGGAGAGAAACATGCCATTAAAGATGGATTGATGAAGACATGGCTTAGAAACAAAAACAGATTAAGCCTGGTACCTCCATGGATAATGACCCCTACAGATACATATCTAACCAAGGGAGAGAAAAAAAATGGAGATATGGTAAGATATCAAGATATGTTAAATGAGCAAGAAGAAATAAAACCGTGGAATGAGATTAGGAAGAACAGAAATACTGGCTGGCTGACCTATAATCAAATGATTATGAAAATGCGACAAGATTGTTTCCAACAGGGGAAGATAAGAAAGAACATAGATATATATTTTAAAATTAACCATGTGAGGCTGCCCTTGAAGATAACTAAGAATGCAGCAGTGTGCCTTCGTACCTGGTGCATATAATCCTGATTTTACAACAGTTGCACTGGCTGATTATTTGTTTCCAGGGAATTCAAGGTGGGGTCCTTAACCTTTAAAGGTCTTAAAGGCCAGGGACCCACATAACTGAAAAAACACCTCTCTCTGGTCAGGTATAACCATCAGCTGAAATTTGCACATTGCCACTTGCCAGAGGTACCTGCTTTTCAAGTAGGGTTGTCAGGTCCCTCTTCACCACCGGCGAGAAGTTTTTGGAGTGGAGCTTTGGGAGGGAAGGGACTTTAATACCATAGAGTCCAATTGCCAAAGTGGCCACTTTCTCCAGGTGAACTGATCTTTATCTGCTGGAGATCAGTTGTAATAGCAGGAGATCTCCAGCTAGTACCTGGAGGTTGGCCACCCTATTTTCGAGAGATGCATCAGAGTTTTACCAGATCCACAGCTTTCTTGGTTGTTGCTCCGAATGGCCCGCTAGATGAAGTACACAAGGTCTAGAAAGGTTTGCAAGGCAGCTATCTTTCAATAGCCCCTGGAATGTGGCTTTTCTGCTCATGTTTTCTAGATGATTGCACTGTGGTTGGCATTTTTTTATTATTGAGTTTTGATTATTCTTTTGGGTTGTTCTCAGCACTGTCCCTTTTGCTTTAAGGATGATTGTTTGGAGTAGGTTTTGTATACTTTATTTTATTGAGCTTGGTTTTAGTGTTTAGTTGCTATTTGCAATTTTGGTTTTATAAGCCTCTTGGAAAGTAGGAAATGCAAGGTATACGTTTAAAAAATCAAATAAACAGATAGCAGCATTTGAAACCAATTACAGTTTCTAACTTTTTAAATAGACAGTTTTGTCTTTAACACTTTGCAGTGGTCTAAGCAGGACATTACCAATTTGGCAAGATAGAATTCTCTTAGTAAAGACTGCAACTGGTGTGGTGAATAGGGTTGCCAACCTCCAGGTGGTAGAAGAAATACCTATCCATCAAGTTTATTTTTTCTTTTCTGCATTCTTGGAACGACTTCTAAGGGAAGCTTACGATTTATTAGCCTGACAAGATAAGGCTAATGAGTGCAAGTAGCACGAGTCTTATATGGAGCACCACAACAGAGGAATCTCCGAGTGAAAGTGACAAGCAAAGACAGGGACTCCAGCGCGAGCCCTTTAACTCAACTATGAACTATACTAAGTAAACGGGACTTTGTTTTGATGTATTAGCAATAGTGGTAGTCTATGCATATGAAATTATGATTTTTTTTATCTTTATGGAAATTGTATAGGCTTTATATAGAGTGTGAATGCAACACCTTATGAAATAAGACATAAAATCTGTTGTTGTTAATTAATAGTAGATATTCATTTATTTTTAATACAATTATATAATAAGGGAGCAAGAGTGCTGTTTATTACTGCCAAACCTCCAGGTGGTGGCTGGAGATCTCCTGCTATTACAACGGATCTCCAGCCGATAGAGATCAGTTCCCCTGGAGAAAATGGCCACTTTGCCCATTGGACTGTATGGCATTGGCCTCTATGGACCCAGTTGTAGAGAAAGTTAGGGTAGTATAAATATAACTGAAAATAAAACGTAGGTTGATTGGTGGGTAGGAAAAAGAGAAGTCCCTCCCCTCTACAAACCCTGCTCTCCTTAGGCTCCACCCCCAAAATCTCCAGGTATTTCCCAACCCAGAGCTGGCAACCCTAGTGGTGAAAGGCAAGGCAAGCCACATGTGCTACTTGGATACCCAACTGCAAGACACATGCAAATGAGAATCTATGTTTGTTTGTTTTTTAGGGAGAATATAGCCATGTTCAGAACAGACTGAGACCACCAAGGAATGCCAGGGTCGTTGTGCGGAGGAAGGCAATTTATCTTGGCCTAGGGACCATCATTACACTCTGGGGACTTGCCATTCCATGCCCAGGCAGGTTTCTCAAAATCCGTTCCACATTTTGTTTGCAACTTTTCCACCCCATTTTTCAATGGAGCCCATGCAATCACTTGGCATACCTGACTTCCAATATAGCCAATGGGCCTTCAAGCATATCTGTTTTCCCCCCAATGGGAATTCTTATCATTCCTTTTAGAACATCCCTTTCATTTGCTTCCAAATCCTTTTAGAACATCTCTTTCATTTGTTTCCAAATACCTGACCTAGTCAGGCTATACAGCAAAAACAAAAGGAGAGGAAATTAACAGTGGCCATTTATGCATGGGAGGTTTTGCCTTGGATTTGCCCCTCTTTAGATGCATATTTTCCCCATCCATATTTTCAAAACTCAGAACTGAGTAGGTAAGAGATCTAACTATAATACTTATATTTTTTTAATTGTAGTGAATTGGGATATTGAATACAATTAGTAATGCTAGTGAAATAATGGGTGAATGTTTTATTTAAGAAAAGGACCAGTGCTTTATTTAAGAAAAAGATGAAGGTGGCAGTTGGACTAGACGAGGGTTAAGATGTGATGTATATTCTTCTATTCTTTTCTCCCTTTCTCCTTTTTTTTTGCCTTTCTGTACCCTGGAAAATATAATAATTAAAAAAAAAACCATATTCTCAAAACTCAACAATAAGCCGCCATGCAGAGTTTTGAGAATTGAGATGGGGAAAATGTGCATCTAGAGCAGTGGTTCCCAAACTTTTTGGACCACCGCCCCCTTGGTTCCACAAACTCAACCCCAGCGCCCCCTACCCTATCCTAAAAAAAGCATTATTCAAAATAGGGCTTCACACGACTCACTAAAGAAGATAATAACAATCAAATTTCAAAACAGTAGCAATTAATTGCACATCTATTCAAAATCAAATTAAAACTTTTTAGTTAAAATTCATTCAACAGAACTGGTGAACTTGATCCAATGGTCCCAGCTCTTCAAAGTCTGGTAAAAAATTCCTATAGTTTCCACCAAATTTGCCAGCATGGTGCCATAGCTTGATCTATTGTAAATTTGTGAACGCAGTTGAAGAGGCCCACCTTTAGCGCCCCCTGCTGCCCTCTTGCCTCTTAGTGCCCCCCTAGGTCCGTGTTGGCGAACCTATGGCACGCGTGCCACTTCCGGCACGCGTAGCCCTCTTTGCCGGCATGCGTGGGTGATCTCCAAAAGGCCTCCTGGGTCGTCTGTGCCCCTCCCTCTCTCAGCTGAGCTCCCCCCACCGTGCGTGCGTCGGCGAGTCAGCTTCCTGCCTCGCACGCACCCGGCTGGCTTCTTCCTCTTCCCCCCCTCTTGCCCCGCAACAGCTGATAGGCGGCGGGGAGGCCAGCAGCAACGAGGCGGGGCCTCCTCCTCTAGGCTCCAGCAGCAGCTCCTCCTCACCGCCTTCCTCCTCCTTGTCCCCCTCAGGCGGCTCCCAGCAGTCCAGCTCCAGGCTGCCGCCGCCTTCGTCCTCCTCCTCAGGCGCCTCTCCCCCTGCCGTTTTCACCTGCCTCCTCCTCCGGGCGCTCGCGGAGGGCCAGGCGGCCCCTCAACAGCCGCGCATCCGCCGGAGAAAGGCCTGCCATCTCCCGCCGTCCTCCCCCTCTCCCCCGTTCGCGCTCGTCCCTGACTCTTGCGGTAAGCTTGTGGGGTAGCCGGAGCCACCCTCGAGTCCTCCGGCTTAGGCGTGGCTGCGTGGCCTCTGCCTTCTCCCTCCCCGCCCCCTAAGGTCGCCCGCAGGCTGGCGGGGTCGCAAGTGTTGGCGCGCTCGCCCTTGCTCTCGCCGCCCTCCTCCCCTGCCCCCGACAGCAGGTGCCCAATGCTGTCCCGCGCCGTCGCCTCGCCGCCTCCCCAGAGCTGCCGGTAAGGGAGGGGGGAGAACTTCAGGTGTGCATCCTGGAGCAAGTCCTGGGTGGGGCTTGAGGCCCGACCCAGGACACTTCCTTCCCTCCTTACATCCTTTCTTCCCCAGTTCCTTCCTTCTCTTTCCTTTTCCAGTTCCTTCTCACCTCTCTTCCCCTCTCCCCCCCCTCTCTCTCTCTCCCCCTCTCTCTCTCTTTCTCTCTCTTTCTCTCCCTCTCCCTCTCCCTCTCTCTCTTTCTCTCTTTCTTTCTTTCTCTCTCTCTTTCTCTTTCTTTCTTTCTCTCTTTCTTTCTTTCTTTCTTTCTTTCTTTC
Organism: Euleptes europaea; assembly: GCF_029931775.1. Classification (NCBI taxonomy): domain Eukaryota; kingdom Metazoa; phylum Chordata; class Lepidosauria; order Squamata; family Sphaerodactylidae; genus Euleptes; species Euleptes europaea. Next base: position 82,661,324 of record NC_079317.1, read on the forward strand.
TCTGTCCCTCCCCCCTTTCTTCCTTCCTTCCTTCCCCAGTTCCTTCATTCTCTTTCCTCTCCCAGTTCCTTCCTTTCTCCATCCCTCCCCCTTCCCCTACTAGGGCTGCCAACCTCCAGGTGGTGGCTGGAGACCTGGCAACCCGAGCAATAATGTCCAGTATTCAGGTTAAATTGCTGTATTGGCACTTGGCGATAAATAAGTGGGTTTTGGGTTGCAGTTTGGGCACTCGGTCTCTAAAAGGTTCGCCATCACTGCCCTAGGTAATCCCACCGCCCCCCAGGGGGTGTTACTGCCCACTTTGGGAATCACTGATCTGTGTGTGTGTGTGTTAAGTGCCATCAAGTCACTTCTGACTCATGGCGACCCTATGAATGAAAGTCCTCCAAAATGTCCTATCTTTGACAGCCTTGCTCAGATCTTGCAAACTGAAGGCTGTGGCTTCCTTTTTGAGTCAATCTCTCTCTTGTTGGGCCTGCCTCTTTTCCTGCTGTCCTCAACTTTTCCTAGCATGACTGTCTTTTCCAGTCTAGATCTAGCAGTGGTTCCCAACCTTTTTTGACCAGGGACCACTAGGACTTTTTTGTTCGGAGCAGGGACCCCAAGGTTCAAAATAAAAATTCCGAGAATTTGAAAATAAACTTTAATCGTAACTGTTAGTTAAACATTAAACTTAGAATAATATTTGAATATATATTTTTTTATAATAGAGAACTTTTAATTGAAAACCAATGGGATTTTTGAGCTTGCATCCTTTTTACAAGCTGGGTAATTCCGGGGCTAATACTGTTGCTCAAAGCTACACGAATATCATCCCTTGCTTCCAATCGATTTCTGGTCTCGTTCTTAATTATAAGCAAAGCAGAAAACCCTTGTTCGCATAAATAAGTTGCGGAGAAGAGCAGAAGATATCGCAAGGCGAATCCCCGAACTATAGGATATGAAATTGCTTTTTTACACCAGAGCTCTTCAAGGCAAAACCTCCCATGCATAAATGGCCGGCGTAACATCTGGAGGCACTCCAGAAAGGTTGGGCTGCAAGGAGTTTCGCCTTTTCAGTCCCGAGGGCGAGGAAACTTTCGCAAGTCACGTGAACCCCCGTCCTCACGTGGAGAGCGGCCGCCACCCAGAAGCGCCTCGGGAAGCGTGCGCGGCGGAGGGACAGACAGAGTCTGGCAGGTGGGCCTCCGAACAGCGCTCTGCCCCGCCCACCTCCCCGGCTGGGCGAATGATTGGCGAGAGTCCCAAGCGCTGGGCCGCCGCCTCCCGCGGATTGGAGGGGCGGCGCGTCAGTCGGCGGCTGCAACCCGCCCGCCTGGCCAGTGCGCCGCTTCCCCGGGCTGGCTGATGAGAGCGGGGCGGGAAGCGGCGCGGAGGGGGAAGAAAGTTTGGCCGCACTTGGGCACCTGACTCCGCATCCGAGGCTGCGGGTTCGCGGCTGCTCCGGGGACCAGTTGGCTCCACTCTGCCTTTTTAAACCCAAAACAAAGCCGGGAGCTTCCGAGCAGCAATTCTGCCCTCGCGCTTCCCTCTGGGCAGGCGAGCGATGTTCTTGGCGTGTAGGACAGTCCGCGTTTTGTATGGAAACTCCCTAACTTGATCGGCGGTCCCCCGATTTTTGGGAGAAGGGGAGGAAAGGCTATTACTATTATTTTGCTCGCCGCGGTTTCTTTTCTTTCTTTTTGGTTTTAAACCCACCGGATCGCAGAGATCTATATGGAGGGAGCCCAGAATGGTCTGCACCAGGAAAACCAAAACTTTGGTGTCCACCTGCGTGATCTTGAGCGGGATGACTAACATCATCTGCCTGCTCTACGTGGGCTGGGTGACCAACTACATCGCCACGGTCTACGTGAAGGTGCAGGAGCCCGAGAAGAAGTTGGAGGAAGACAAAGGGGACACCTGGCGGATTGTCGAGCGGCTGGACCACTTGGAGCAGGTCATCAAGCAGCACATCCAAGGTACGGCGGCTCTCTTCCCGGACGATTGCAGGGCGGCGTGGGGGGTGGGGGGTTTTGCGCGGGTGTGTTTTTGGAGGGCAATTCCTGCTGGGGTTGGTGGGGGGGGGGAGAGGAAAGGGGCCGGTTGCAGCGAAGAACCGGGCGCTTTGGTCCGTCTCCTGGGCCACACGCGAAAGTTCCTCCCCGGCCGCCCCCTCGCCGCAGCTCGTGGCCCCAGGAGCCGCCGCCTGGGCTGGGGGGGGGGGAGAGGAGGAGGGGGGGCGGCGGCCGCGTCTCCCTTCCTCGCCTTGCAGCGCCGGTTCCGGCACTTGTCGGTTGGCGCGGCTGGGGGACGCCTGGCTGGGGTGGACCCCCGCCCTCTGTTTTGGGGGGGGGGCTGGCAGGAGATCTGGGCGAGAGAGCGAGCGGCAGGGGGCTCCTGGAGGTACTTGGTAGCTTGTTTCCCCCTCTCTTTCTCCCCCTTTATCCTCTCTCTCTTACCCCTCCCTCTCTTTCCCCCTCTCTTTCTCCCCTTTCCCCCTCTCTTTCCCCACTCCCCCCTCTCTCTTCCTCCTTTCTCCCCCTTCCCCCTCTTTCCCCACTTCCCCCTCTCTCTTCCCCTTCCCCCTCTTTCTGCCCCTTCTCTCTTCCCCCCTTTCCCCTCTTCTCCCTTTCTCCCCCTTCCCCCTCTCTTTCTCCCCTGTCTCCCTTCCCCCTCTTCTCCCCCCTCCCCCCTCTTTCCCCTCTTTCCCCCCCTCTCTTCTCCCCCCTTCCCCCCGTTCCTGGAGAACCGGCGCCAGCGGAGCAGAGGGGTCGACGCCGCCGGGCCGGGCAGAGGAGCCCCGCGGCGGCCGGGCGTCGGGTCCCAGCGGCTCGGCTCGGCCCCCTTCGCCGGCAGCTCAGCGCCCGGTCGGCTTGCCGGGGAGGGAGCTGCCGGGAGCTTGTCGGTAGCTGCTGGGGGTGGGTGGGTGGGGGGCGAGCGGCCGCAGACGCCCCTCCAGCTGGGAGATGGGGGAGATGTCCGCCTTGGGTCGGGGGCGCCTTAGCAGGCTCTGTTGCTGTCCCGCTCCCCCAGGGGCTGGGCTCGGGTTGCCGCCCTCCCCCCCTCCCCAAATTCTGGCCTGGCTGGGTCTTCACGTGGGCTGGGTTCGCTTTTTTGCACGTTGCTTCTTGGAGAAAACGCCTCCCTTCCAGTAGGGAGGGCCAGCTGGAGCATAATTTGGGATAAACTCTAATTTGTGTAATGGCATTTTAATTTGATCGGCGCCTCACTGAAAGGGTTTTTTTTTTTTCCTGGATTAAAGGGAGCGTGGTTTGAATTATTTCATTACCGGGGAAACCGTTTTCTAATCTCTTTCTTTTCTCCTCCCGAAGATGGTATTTCTTTACTCGGTGTACCAAATGAATAACGAACATGTTGTTCGAGAAAGGAAGACACCCAGGAGGGGAGGGGGCTTGTGGATAAGGAAGGGTTAATATATTTTTCCCCCTTCCTAAATATGCTGTTGGGAAAAGACCTCTACACATTTTAACCTGATCCCACGCAGCTTTTCGATCCCAGTGCTTTTCCGTTGGTGGATCAAAAATGAGGCACCCTGGTCCATTTGGACAATGAAAATAAAGTGATATGGGGATGCCCATCGTGAAATCTGGAATTGTGATTTACTAGAAATCAATTCTCCTAAAATTAGCGAATAGCTGGTAAATCCATCATTGACCAACCTACGCTGTCCAGTTGCTGTCTTGCTTCCTATCCCAATCTAATAAAAGAACTTGGCTGTTTTTCTGCAGCTGGTAAACAAATCTCCTTTCTCTTGGATTTGTATTGCTTCCTGGAGGAGAGTGGTAGAGTCTTAAGTGTGCTTTTCAGTGGGAAGATGCTAAATCTCACGCTATGTATGTATGTGAACTGGCTTTCTGTGTATTATGAGTATATTTTGCCATTACAAGATTTTACCGACTTGCATGTTATGCACAAATGCATACCTATATGCTCTAGTACAATGCCTCCTTGCCTCCTCCTGCATTTTCATAGGCTGAAACGAAACAAAATAAGTAAAGCAGCATCTTTCCAGGAGAATGGGTATTGTCAGCGTCTGCCGATTGTAAACTTTCTCAATATCTTCCAGGTCTCTTTAGGATCATCATCCTAGAAACAATGTTTTTGAAACATATATACTTATGGCAATGCTATTTTGCATACCCAGGTTAGGATTTTAAAAGAAGTGTAAAAAAAAAAAACTTGGCAAAATATCCTGATTTTAAGTGGGTTTGAAGACCTCATTTCATTAGGTTTCTTTCCAGTACTTGGTCTGACATTCCATCCCCAAAGAACTGTACCAACATATTGAAAATGCAAACTCATAGATCATGATACTGTGTTTTTGCACTGGCCGACAGGAGGAGGCTTTGGTGGCAGAGTATATGTTTTCGGCACAGAAAATCTTGGATTTGAACCCTGGAGGTTCGAAGTATCTCTAGTAGCAGGGGTGGGAAAAAGCTCAGCCGCTGGTCTTAGAATAGCTGCCTCAGTGACGAGATCATCTTCCTTGAGATAAGGGCAGGAATATCTGATGCTGGATATAAGCAATAGAATCAAAATATCTGTATTGTGGCATTTGTTAGGACCAGTGTCAGGGTTTTCTCCCAAGTAACTGCGCAAAGGATTGCTCACTTAGAAGCTGAATATCCTGTGTCGTGGGCTGGGGTTCTGAACCTGCTTTTCCCCTAATGGATGGATAGGTTAGGGCTGCAGTCCTGGAACTGTGTAAGATGAAGCTGGTCTGGGGTGAGTTTACAAAGAAGCAATTAGACAGTTTTGGCCACAGTTACTCATTGGGGGTTACCGCACTTTGTATTTCCAGCAATGTATTAAGAGTTTGAAAATGTTATAAAAAACATCGCTTTAAAAGGGTTTTTGGATACCACAGCTAATAAATGGTTGGAAGATGTCTTCACAGCTAAAGGGGCCAAACAAAGTGTGAACAGTATTTTTTATAATGTTTTCAAACTCTTAATACATCGGTGGGAATACAAAGTGCGGTAACAGCCATTCTTCCTGTGGGCTCACTTCACTCAAAAGATGCTTCTCTAAGAGAACTGTGAAATTAAGTTTGAACATGAAGTGATTAGTTGAGTTTCAAGTGATTTGTCATTTTTAAAGTTTAATTAATTAAAGAGGCAAGAATTAATGTAGTGAAATAGCAAAGCTAAGAGCCCCATGGCACAGAGTGGTAAGCTGCAGTTCAAGCTCTGCTCACGACCTGAGTTCGATCCCGACGGAAGTTGGTTTCAGGTAGCCTGCTCAAGGTTGACTCAGCCTTCCATCCTTCCGAGGTTTGGAAAATGAGTCCCCAGCTTGCTGGGGGTAAAAGGAAGATGACTGGGGAAGCCACTGGCAAACCACCCCGTAAACCAAGTCTGCCTAGAAAATGTTGGGATGTGACATCACCCCATGGGTCAGGAATGACCCGGTGCTTTCACAGGGGACCTTTACCTTTTTAATAGCAAAGCTGGTGAGTTGCGAGCCACACAGTCTCTAGTTCAGATCTCATCTCAGCTGTGAATGGGCTAGCATGACAAACTACTGTCTCCTTTAATTTGCTTATATGTCATCATCATCATCATAATACTGGCCCACCTTACCAGGTTGTCATAAAGATTACTGAACTAATGTATGTGAAATATTTGAATAATGTAAAGTACTAAATAAACACTAAGCCAAACTTCTCCCTGTACAGTAAATAATTTTTTTCCGGATAGAAATATTGTTTCTAAGTATGGGAGTAACAGAGTAAAAAACTAAAGGGGTGCAGGTGAAAATATGAAGGCTTATCACTTGACCTTGTTTACAGTGCAGTCCTCAAGGGGGGGGGCAAATCAGCTTAGGAGCTGGTGTGATCCCTGTGCTGGCATTAGTGCCACTCGCAGCATGGAAATGGGCACTAATGCGGGCGCAGGGCGACTTGTGCCAGGTAGCCGTTCGGCAGTGCGAGGAAGGTACCCTGGCAGACTTCGTATCTGCAGCACCGGGGCTCTTGCTGGCGCCAAAGGAGATGCTCCTGGAGGCGGGGCTGACTTTGGTAAGCTCTATGAGCCCTTTCGCCCCGGGAACGCCCCTTTTGCCGGCGTGAACTTGCGCCTGCAAAAAAGGATGGCGTAGTCCTGTGAAACTCTATGGAGCAATTTCGCAGTGCTTGGGGAAAATCTGATTTTTTTTTTAATGCAGCCGCACCTCTGCAAGCCACTCAGGAGGTGACATGGCTGCACTGTCCCCGGGCACCCTGCAACTACCCCCATTCAGGATTGCTTTGCCCGGCACCCAAAGTAAAATTGTGTACCAATGCTGTTTAAAGTACAATACACTTTGCTAAAGGTTTTTATGTTTTTTTTCCCAGTGAGTAAATGTCAGGAGAATCTATCTGGCAGGCTCCTGCAAGGCTATCAAGCAGGAACACAACATTAGTTTGGCATGACACCGCATCTGTCAGGCTTCTGAATAGCTGCAGGCTAATGCCAAAGAGATCCAGAGTTTGAGAATGCAAGCATAACTTTCCAGATAATTTTGGAGGTTATCTGTGTTTTGACAGAGCAAATTCAGTAACACCATAGCTGGAAGTAGAGAGCCAGCGTGGTGTAGTGGTTAAGGTGTCGGAGTAGGACCTGGGAAACCCAGGTTCAAATCCCCCACTCGCGCCACGGAAGCTTACTGGGTGACCTCGGGCCAGTCACACACTCTCAGCCCTGACCCTGGCTAGCGTTTGGAATATCAGGGTTGTGACATGGAGGCAGGCAATGGCAAACCACCTCCAAACACCCTTTGCCTTGAAAACCCTATGGAGTCACCATAAGTCAGCTGTGATTTGATAGCAAAAAAAGAAAAAGAAAAGCTGGACGGGGCCTGAAAACTGCTGTGGATAGGGTTGCCAGGTCCCTCTTTGCCACTGGCGGGTGGTTTTTGGAGCGGAGCCTGAGGAGGGGGGGGTTTGGGGAGGGGCTTCAATGCAATAGAGTCCAATTGCCAAAGTGGCCATTTTTCTCCAGGGGAACTGATCTCTTTTGACTGGCGATCAGTTGTAATAACAGGATATCTCCAGATAGTACCTGGAGGTTGGCAACCAGCAAAACAGAGGCCTGAGCGCACAACAGCATGGTCTGCCGATATAAATATAACCAATCTGCTTGGCAACAGGAGCAAAATCAGAAAATCAAGATTTTCCTGTACAGCAGCAACAGACTTCTGATGAAGCTAATGTAATTAGCGAAACAAGAATAAGATTTGCAAGACCTTGTAAACTTGCATGGATTGTCGCAACTTGTATAAATTGTTTTGTTGTATAACTGCAATAATTTCATAGAATCATAGAGTTGGAAGGGACCACCAGGGTCATCTAGTCCAGGAAACTCACAACTACCTCCCCTACACACACCCAGTGCCCACAAGATGGCCAAGATGCCCCCCCTCCCATGAACTGCCCAAGTTCATAGAATCAGCATTGCTGACAGATGGCCATCTAGCTTCTGCTTAAAAACCTCCAGGGAAGGAGAGCTTACCACCTCCCGAGGAAGCCTGTTCCACTGAGGAACCGCTCTAACTGTTAGAAAATTCTTCTAATGTCTAGATGGAAACTCTTCTGATTTAATTTTAACCCGTTGGTTCTGGTCCGACCTTCTAGGGCAACAGAAAACAACTCGGCACCATCTTCTATATGACAGCCCTTCAAGTACTTGAAGATGGTTATCATATCCCTTCTCAGTTTTCTCCTCTTCAGGCTAAACATACCCAGCTCCTTCAACCTTTCCTCATAGGATTTGGTCTCCAGACCCCTCACCATCTTTGTTGCCCTCCTCTGGACACGTTCCAGCTTATCTACATCTTTCTTAAATTGTGGTGGAAATTTGTTGGAAATCACATTTTTGAAACCACATAAACCATTATATCCAGTGCACCAGCGGTACTTTATGTATATCTGAGTACCTGGAGGTTGGCAACCCTAGTTGTGGAGCAGGATGCCACTGCAACCCCTGTTATTGCAGTTTGTGGCTAAAGAATGGCCACCTGCTATGTCGCATCCCAGAGACTGGGGTATGAGTGAGTATCAGCAAGAGGAGAGAGTGCCTTGTGTGTCTCCAGGATGAAATGAAGTGGGTACAACATGGGATGACGATGTAATAAAATAGAAATCAATTTGTACCAGGGGAGGAAGTACAGGCATTAAGCTGCCCGTGCTTTATACTGCATCAGAACATTAAGTTCTGACTGGCAACAGCTCTCCAGGGTCTCAGGCACAAATCTGTAATATCGCCTGATGTGCAAACCTTTTAACTGGAGATGCTGGGGAGTGGATTGAACCTGGGACTTCCTGCATACATCCAAATGCTTTACCACTGAGCCACAGCCCTTCCCACTAAGTACAATACAGGAACAAAGATAAATAATAAAACACTCAGTAGCCTCTAGCATGCATAGGTATTTAAAAAGCATTAGACCAGTTTTTGGAAGGTAGTTCTTAATGGCAACACTAGCCGTAGAACCCAAAAATGGGATCTGTGTTCAGAGATGCAGCATGCCTCCAAACATTTCATTTTGGAAACAGAGGATGGCCATATTTCTTTGTGTGTGAGCTTTCCTGGCATACTGGTCTGGCCATGGTTTGAAATAGCTGGACTCATGTTATCCAATGAGTGAGTTCTTGTATGCATAAACACAGGCTGCCTTATACTGAATCAGACCCTTGCTCCATCAAAGTCAGTATTGTCTCCTCAGACCGGCAGTGGCTCTCCAGGGTCTCAGGCAGGGGTCTTTTCACATCACCTACTTGCCCAGTCCCTTTAACTGGAGGTGCCTGGGATTGAATCTGAGACCTTCTGCGTGCCAAGCAGATGCTCTACCACTGAGCCACGGCCCCTCCCCAAAAAGAAATCAATTTGTACCAGGGGAGGAAGTACAGGCATTAAGCTGCCTGTGATGCTCTGGTATATGATCCTGTTGACCAATGCAGAGGGACAGCACAGAAACAAGGAGATCAGTGGCGGGGAATGTATCTGAAACTCCAAGAACCATATGTGCAAACATTTAAAAGAAGCTATACTTAGATACTAATAAAAAGTCACATACTTATGACAAAAAAGGGCCCAAATCCAGTTATCCATAAAATAATAGATCCAATGCCTGTTGATGAATAACAAAGTAAATTCGTTCTCTGTGACTGCGGTGCCAGATTAATAGGCATTTACTACTAGCTGAAGGCCTGTCAAATTGGAGGGTGGTGGTGGGAGGGAATGCCAGACTTGCCCCCAACTTCACATATCACACCTGTAGAACCATCCTAAGCAGAGTTACACCCTTCCTAGCCCATTGACTTCCATGGATTCAGAAGGCTGTAACTGTTTAGGATGACACCATTAATTCTCTGCTTTTTCCATCCTCACTCTCCTATCCATTATCTTTATTTATTTGTTATTTACAGTCTGCCATTCTCACTCAGACTCATAGAATCATAGAGTTGGAAGGGACCACCAGGGTCATCTAGTCCAGCCCCCTGCATAATGCAGGAAATTCACAACTACCTCCCCCACACACCCCACTACATGCCCAGAAGATGGCCAAGGTGCGTTCCCTCTCATCATCTGCTTAAGGTTATAGGATCAGCATTGTTGACAGATGGCCATCTAACCTCTTCTTAAAAACCTCCAGGGAAAGAGAGCTCACCACCTCCCGAGGAAGCCTGTTCCACTGAAAAACCACTCTAACTGTTAGAAAATTCTTCCTAATGACTCTAGACGGAAACTCTTTTGATTTAATTTCAACCCGTTGTTTCTGGTCCGACCTTCTGGGGCAACAGAAAACAACTCTGCACCCTCCTCTATGTGACAGCCCTTCAAGTACTTGAAGATGGCTATCATATCCCCTCTCAGTCTTTTCCTCTTCAGGCTAAACATACCCAGCTCCTTCAACCTTTCCTCACAGGACATCCAGTAAGCAATGCAGTAGGATTAGGATCGTAACCAAACTGAAACAAAGCATATGTATTATTAGACATTGAGTGGCAAACCTTGTCCTCATCAGCGTGCAGGGTCTGCTCCCCATCAGAGCTTGGTATTCATCCAGCGCTCGGAGCCCTACCATCCTACTTCTCCCATTTAACTTCTCCACATCTACGAAGGGCCTTCATGTTAGCGCGCCTGAACATCTTCCCGTCGGAAGTCCTTTGAGGCAGATTTAAGATCATCCCTATCTGCGATCAGACTTGCCCATGTTTGCAGAACCTACCAGAGACAATGATCCACGTGCTGCTCCACTGTGTCTATTATGAGCCTCTATGGGAAGCTCATATTGAACTGCTGATAAAATATATCTTATATCTCTCTCTGCAAAAGACAAAGTGGCTTTTCTTTTGGCTGACCGGCATTCTTGTACCACGGAGAAGGTAGCAAAGTTTTTTTTAGCTGCCAGGAGAATTCGAGAAACTAAGCGGAATTTACCTGATAGCTACCATGAATGCATTTTATTAGTACCATAAGGGGTCGCCATAAGTCGGCTGCGACTTGACGGCACTTTATACACACACACACATTTTTATACATTAGATATCCATTTTATACGATTGTCGTTGTAACCAATATGCCCATAAAGGTATTGATTGATTGAGAGAGTACAAACTGTAAACAGTAGTATAGACTACAGTACCTATCCCTTTATTAAAGTATCTTTCTGAACGAATTTGTTTCAGTGCAGTCCTCCTGTGCAAAAATGTCCTCCTGAATAATTCAGTTCTGCATAGTTTGCAGAATGCCAGGAGAGTGGGAGCCCTCCTCACCTCATCTGGCGGGCCATTCTATAGGGTGGGGGCCGCAACAGTGAGATACTCAAGCAGGAAGTTGTGGGGGGGGGGTACCATGGGATGCTTGAAATGGCTGTTATGCATAAAGGCAACTATATGATGCCCTATCCTAACAGCACAGAGCAGTTTACAAAAGTTTTATCAAAGAGATCATTGCCCTCAAAGGACTCATGAAACTCTATTATATAAGGTAGCTCTTGTGTACAAAACCTGGACTTTGACCTAGATGCAATGATGTGTTTTCTGTGGCGGTCTTCTAACACACCATATTTTTAGCAGAGACGATCGGTCCCACAATAGGTATAAAAAAATCTTCAAGGGGCTATTTTTCAAATCCAGGGCTAATCCGGAAAAATCCAAACACTTTAAATACCAGTAACGTCTGCACGTGCAAAAAGGAACCGTACAGTTCCTTGTTGACTGAGATCTTGTGAAGTGGGGATGGTAGAAAAAGTGGAAGAAGAGGATAGAAAGGAGGAAGGGGGACAGATTGCAGGTACTGTCATAGGGGAATGAAGAAGATGGGGGGGAGTGGCATGTGGAGATGAAGGGGAAAGGAAGAGGAGCATGATGGAGGTGGAAATGAAGGCAGCAGATATGGCCAGGTGTAGAGGCGAGAAAAAGGAAAAGTTCGAACAAGGGGCAAGGGTGGTAAAAGCAGCATGGTTCAGAGAGGGAGTAGAATCCGCACCCCTCTCCTCTGAGCCTTCAGAATGTATATACATCTGGGGTCAATCGATTCCAGCCTTTGGTCTGTCATTTTTAAAGTATTTGTTAATATTGTATGAGCCCCGTGGGGCAGAGTGGTAAGCTTCAGTACTGCAGTCCAAGCTCTTCTGACGACCTGGGTTCGATCCCTATGGAAGTCGGTTTCAGGTAGCCTGCTCAAGGTTGACTCAGCCTTCCATCCTTCCGAGGTCGGTCAAATGAGTACCCAGCTTGCTGGGGGTAAAAGGAAGATGACTCGGGAAGGCACTGGCAAACCACCCTGCAAACAAAGTCTGCCTAGAAAACGTCTGGATGTGATGTCACCCCATGGGTCAGGAATGACCCGGTGCTTGCACAGGGGACCTTGACCATTGATTTGTTAATATATGAGCACATCTGAATCTTGAAATGGCTGTTCTCACATGAGGTCCCATAGCCTTTTCCTGTTTCTTTCTCTCCTTCCTGCCCACCAGCCAACCTGCCTTCATCTCCCACCCCCCAGTTTTCCGTCTTTCCCTCCACTGGCAGCCTCTTCCTGGGAAAACTGTGGCTCAGTTGCGTGGTGTCAGCTGCTGGCCCAGGCCTAGTTGTACTGGGGGAAACGCGCAAGCCTTTCCAGGGACACCTTATTTCCCCCTGTATCCTCCTCAGCACACTATGCCCTTTCCTCCTCCTCCTGGCAACCTCCATATCTTCACCTTTTCCTGTTTGCTTCTCCACCCACCAGTAGGGTTGCCAGGTCCCTCTTTGCCACTAGCGGGAGATTTTTGGGGCAGGGGTTTGGGGAGGGGAGGGTGCCATTGAATCCAATTGCCAAAGCAGCCATTTTCTCCAGGTGAACTGATCTCTATCGGCTGGAGATCAGTTGAATAGTGGGAGATCTCCAGCTACTACCTGGAGGTTGGCAACCCTACCCACCAACTTACCTACATTTCATCTGCCCTCCATCTGTGGCTATAGTTTTTATTTGTTTCATTTATTCCCTGCCTTTCTGTTCAACGGGGACCCAAAGCAGCTTACATTGTTTTCTTTTCCTCCATTTTATCCTTAGAACAACCCCGTGAGGAAAGTTAGGCAGAGAACGTGTAACCTGCCCAAGGTCACCTGGGGAGCTTACAACGTAAGAAGATAAGAAAGGCCATACTGGAACAAGCCAAGGTCCATCAAGTCCAGCAGTCTGTTCACACGGTGGCCAGCCAGGTGCCTCTAGGAAGCCCACAAACAAGCTTTTATGGGACATTGGGGGTTTGCATCTGGGTCTTCCAGATCCTACTCTGAAACTCTAACCACTACAATACACTGGCTTTTTGTGGGGTGGGGGAGGTACTGTTGAACAGTAACAAGCAGCTGGCCAGGGTGAATCATGCAAGTTGCACGATAACAAATCACCTGGCTCCGATGGGCCCTCCCTCAAAGGCCAAAACTTTTTAAGGTTTCAGATTTTTCTGCAAACTTGGGGCGTTTTTCAGGTTTGTAGAAAGACTTGCCTTGTTGGTTTATGGCTCAAGACTTTAAGGATCCACCGATTTGGCCATGTTGAGAGTTAGATATGTTGATGTACCCAGCAATAAAGGTAAGAATACTATTCTGAGGTATGTAAATAGCAACTTGAATTTCTTATTTAGGAGTCATACTTGCTAAACCAAAAATTGGTTCACTTTAGTAAGTTATAACTTCCGTTTTCTGTAGAATCTGCAAATAGGTTGGCATTGATGGGGTTTTTGTGTACATAGAGAGATGACAGATGAAATTGATAGCACTTGCATCTATGAAATAATTGTGTTGGTCTTGTATTTCACTGAGTTGAATTATCGGACCATGTACCAAGGTTAATGCAAACTGTATTAAATGAAATGTCAATAATTTCTAATACAGAACTAGAAATTTAATTCAAAATGCCGGCATTTTCACGAAGGGCTTTTCGCTCTACTGTTAAATACAACGGAGCGTAGTCATTAAGAAAAGCATGTTGTTAACAAGTTTTATATAGGCAAATTAACAATACATCATGCTTGTCTTTTGTTAGCAGTGGCTGTGAAGGAAAAGTTAGTGAAATAAACATGTCATCGTCTCTGAGATTGCATCAGTGCGTTGGATCAGACAAAATGTGAGCTGAAAGGAAAATGTGCTTAGAGCAGTTCTGCTTGCGCAAGCAGTTGTGCACCACATAGCACTTTAGTATAATTTTAGTGGTGTGTATATATAGAGGAGCCCTGTGGCGCATAGTGTTAAGCTGCAGTACTGCAGTCAAAAGCTCTGCTCATGACCTGAGTTCGATTCCGACGGAAGTTGGTTTCAGGTAGCCGCTCCAGGTTGACTCAGCCTTCCATCTTTCCGAGGTTGGTGAAATGAGTACCCAGCTTGCTAGGGGTAAAGGGAAGATGACTGGGGAAGGCACTGGCAAACCGCCCTGCAAACAAAGTCTGCCTTGGAAATGTCAGGATGTGACATCACCCCACGGGTCAGGAATGACCCAGTGCTTGCACAGGGGACCTTTACCTTTATATATAGAGGAACGGGATGAACAGTGACAGGTTCACATGGTTTCATTTGATTTGATTTGGAAATGGTGTCAAATACCTTGTGGTATATCTCATGCATGTGAAAAAAAATAGTGGGGATAAAGTCATTTTCACTTGGTGCAAGTTGGCAACAAGAAGTAACATTGGCATTTCTACTTGGATTATTGTACACACGGAAATCTCGGGTGGGATCTGCATTGCTTCCTGAACAGCTCAGGAACTATCGTCAGAAATTAAATTGTTCCCAGCTTCCTGGAAACCGCCCCACTGTCTTTGTTTCTTTGCCTTCCATTGTCATGCAGTGTTATGCCTGTACCTTGAGAAGTTTTATCTTTCATCAGAGGTTCCAAGACCTCAAATGATGACTACTTAGTTGCAGCTTTCATAAATAGGGATGATTTGTGAATAATAGAGACAAGTTGAATTTCTGGAAATTCTAAAGCTACAGCTCTGCTGGCAGTCTCTTTCCCCCCTATTGTTTGGATACGTGTATGGAATATAGTCTGGGGCATGATCCACTTTTAAGACTCTTTTATTTCTGTGGGAGAGAGAACCACATGCTTAAACCTCTGGCTGTTAAAATTGAAGTTACTTAAAAATGCTTAACTTTGTCTGAACCCTGTCCTTATGTATTCCAAACTTTATTTCCTGTTTTAAAAGCATGAAATACATTGTGTAACATGTAGCTTAATTCTCTGTGTGCTTGCTTAAAAATATATCCCATCTCAGTTAAACTACAGGATTCCTGCCTTAGCAGCACTGTGATTAGTATTTTGGGTACATTTAGTGATCAATCCTAAGCAGGTTAGGGTTGCCAACCTCCAGGTAATAGCTGGAGATCTCCTGCTATTACAACTGATCTCCAGCCGATAGAGATCAGTTCACCTGGAGAAAATGGCTGCTTTGGCAATTGAACTCTATGGAATTGAAGTTCCTCCCCTCCCCAAACCCTGTCCTTCTCAGGCTCTGCCCCCAAAACCTCCTGCCGGTGGCGAAGAGGGACCTGGCAACCCTAAAGCAGGAATAGAAGTCCCATTTTATTCACTGCATCTTTCTCCCAGTAAAGTGTCCTTTGGGTTACAGCCATAATAAACTAAAAAGTCTGTGCTCTGTATTCAAACCATAACTACCAGCTGGTAGAAATGGAGCTATAAGCTTCAGTGCACTAAGGTACCTTTTTGTTAGTTTGTAAATGAAATTGAAAACAAGATGAAAGTCAAACCTAATACCTAATTTACCACCAGGGTTGCTGTGAGGATGAAATAAAGGAAAGGAGAATGATGTAAGCTCCCATTGAAGGAAAAGGTGAGGTATAAATAAATAAATTCACAATATACTGTACATAGCTGCACAGTATAGAATCATAGAGTTGGAAGGGACCACCAGGATCATCTAGTCCAACCCCCTGCACAATGCAGGAAATTCACAACTACCTCCCCCCGCCCCACATCTCTAGTGACCAGAAGATGGCCAAGATGCCTTCCCTCTCATCATCTGCCTAAGGTCACAGAATCAGCATTGTATATTAGTTATCTTAAAAAGGGGTCCTCATACACAAGGGTTGAGGACCACTGCTTGGGATCAAGGAACAGTCGACATAAGCCAAAGTAAGCAAGCCATCACAAAACTGTTTGCCAGGTGTCAGTAAATTAGTTTGCTTTTGGGGAGAAAGGTGACATATTTGATTTAAGTACACTGCTGTATTTTTGTTTTCGCTTTTTATTGTTGTTTTTACTGGTGTTGTATGGGTCCTTGCACTGCTCTGTTGTTTTGTGCTGGCCAGTGGCCGTAACAGTAAATGTAAATGATTTAAGTACAACAGCAGAGCCAGCTGACTTTGAAAACTGGGTTTCAGTTGCAGAACAGTCTTCATCTGATACAACGTAAGATCGGTTAAAGTCATTCATGACTGGATCAAGTCTTTGCTTGAAAGCAGGTTTTACAGGTTGCCTTCCCCAGAGTGCATCCACAAGTTTTTTTTTTTAATTACTATTCGTTGTAAAATAAAAACACTCTTTAAGGGGATCTGACTTTATAAATATGGCTTTCTGTTTGCCACACTTGCTGCGGGCCAGAGAGTATCAACAGCTAGTAGCAGAAAGAGGGACTGCCGTACCCTCCCTGCTGCAGTCATTCAACATCCTCAGTTTTCAGTATCAGAGAGAAAACCAAGCCTTTTGTTTATCTTTTGTATTGGGTTGGCGCAATTTTTTTATGTAACGCTGATTGCTATCCATACCGAGCGTACAAAAGAAAAAGTAAGATTATCAATGAGGCTGAAATGTCTTATTAGTGACTTTGCTGAAACCTTGACATTCAAAGAGCAACAAGCAAACTTAATTGCCAAGCCCACCAGGATAGCTTACATTGTGCTCTGGGGATTGCAAAGGACGCACCTGATCAGTGGAAAAACGATACAGCAGCGTGTTATTTTCTGAGTAGCACCATGACCAGAGTTACTCTCAGACAGGTAGTCCATTTCGACTTCAAAGCATGCTTAGGCTTTCAATGCGTACTGTCCCTTTAACCGCACACGAGGCCTCCTTTATGAATCATCTGTCTGTAATGAATCACCTGGCCTCAGTTCCATGGAGGACACACATTCTTTGCGGTGTTTCGTCCCGTTCGTCAAGTCGTGACTTGACTTGACAACAATCCCAGCGCAGAAAGAATTTTTTCTCTCTCCCTCTTGTAGCCCAGCAGAGTCCTTCGGGCTCTCCTCGCGCACGATAAGAGTGGCACACCTGTACAGTTCAGGTTATAACACCCACCTCTTAAAGATCAGCCAGTCTGCAAACGCTTGGGTGTTATTAAGTAAAGCTCAGTGCAACTTCCCAAAATTTCTTGCTTCGGGGATTTTGGCATCTAGGTGCATATGCATCGTCAAGATGATTTTTAAAAATTATATTTTCATCATGCCCTTCCAAGTAGCTACGGGCAATGTACCGCATTTTATCCTCCTCTGTTTTATGCTCACAGCTTCAAGAGGTAGATTAGCTGAGGAGGAGTTAATGGCATAGGGTCTCTCAACAAGTGACTTACCAGAGTGGGGCCTTGACATTCTCTCTCCCCCCTCAATCTCACTCTGTTACTTCGACCAGAGTAATTGTTGTAATATGCTTTTATAAATAGGGCTGCCAGTTGGCCTAATAATAATATTAATTAAAAAAATGAGCCCTGGCCTTCTCTTGCTTTTTAAAATACTTGGCATAAAGAAATAAGCAGGTGGAGCTTTTCATGGCATCAAATTAAACCTTATCCCCTTACTAATTGGTGTAGATCAAAGTACTATTAAAGGGACAGTAGCAGACCAACTCTAGTTAAACCCCTGGTTTTTTACATGCATTTAGAGAATGTTTCCTGTTCATTCAGTGCAGATTCATGTAGACAGATTTATTACCATTTGGGACATAGCTACACTGTGGATTTTAAACAATTTAAGAGTAGATATACTTTGATGGCTTCTCCTTGGGATGCCTGGAAATTGTCTACTAAGGTTGTTTATGCATGGGTACTCTCACTCACGTTCACCCCCCATCTGTCTTGGTTGTTCCTTGGAGTTATGCATGAGTTTTCCCTCCATTAGAGATGACTTCGCTGCCAGCCCTAACAAATCCTGGACCTTCCCGTTCCTCTGTTAACCCGATTTTCCCCTCTACCCTGAGCTCAGCCCAAGTGAAATCTCCGTGCATAAAGCAAAGTGTGGGACATGCAAGCTTAGTTTCGCTCACAGCCAATTACAAAGCAGTATGTCCAGAGATGGGGATTCAAATACTTATCCCTCCCTTCTTTTCAGATTGCTCCTTTTTTTTTTATGTTCTTAAAATGCTTTTTTATGTGGGTTGGTGGGGGGAGGGAACTTTTCTCTCACTACAGCCTATTACAAAGCAGCATTTCAAGGGGCAGGGAGTCAAATACTTCTTGGTTTGAGCTTGGAGACTGCTGGTGCATAGACTCCCAACAGGAAAGTGTGGGTCCAGTGAGCAACGAACCACAGGTAAAACTCCCATGCATAAACAATTTAAGAGCCCTTTCCTGTATTACTTCAGTGACATGGAACTTTCTGCAGAGAGGGTTTTTTTGTATGCTACGTTATCTTAAGGTAGTGTAGGGATGCACAGGAGGAAGCTTCTTTCCTGCATCAGCACCTTGGAGGAAAGATGCCTTAGAAGCTCACGCACATTGGAATTTTCAAAGGGTAGCCATGTTGATCTGTAATATAACACGTAGATTCGACTTCAGTAGCACCTCAGAGACAAGATTTTCAGTGTGTAAGCTTTCAAGAGCCAAAGCTCCTTTCGGTGTATGACAAAGGGAATTTTGACTCTCGAAAGCTTATAACCCTGAAAATCTTTTCAGTCTCCAAGGTGCTACTGGATTCGAACCTAGCCAGAATTTTTAACACTCAGTATATTATTTATGTAAAACATTGTCATGCTGCCTTTCCACCCAAATATAATTTCCAAGGTGGTGAACATCAATACATTAAAATGTTTCAACGTTAAAACATTAAAAATGAAGGATATATAAAATAATTCAATTAAAACATTTAAGCACACAACACCAAAACCAGGGAGGAAGGCCGATAATAGTTACTGGGGGTATGCCAAACAAAACGAAAAAGTCTGAACCTGCTTGTGAAATGGCAATGGTAGAGGGAGACTGATGAATTTTCCTGGGGAAAGAGTGCCAATGTTTTGGTGCCATGACCAAGAAGGCCCTTTCCCGGGTTGTCACCTGCCTAGCCTCAGATGGCAGAGCACCCAAACCAGAGCCTCTGAAGATGACCTGAGTGGACAGATTCATACTGGAGATGGTAGTTCTTAGGGTATGCAGGCCTCAAGCCATATAGGGTTTTAAAGATCAATACCAGTGCCTTGAATTGGGCCTGGAAGCAAATTGGAAGCCAGTGTAGATGGAACAAGACAAAAATATGGTTCCTACAACCCACTCCAATTAACATTCTGCCTGCAGGCATTATGCACCAACTGTAGCTTCTGGACAGCCTTCAAGGGCAGTCTCATGTAGAGCTCATTGTAATAATCTAATCTAGATATTACCAGGGCATGCACCACAGTGGCACGATCTCCTCCCAAGAACGGTTGGAGTTGTCTCAGCAGTCAAAGCGGGTGAAAGGCACCTACTTATCCAGCAGGCCTGGGTGCAGGAACACCCCCAAGCTATGAACCTGTATCCTTAGGGAAGTGCAGCTGCATCCAGAACAGGAGACATACCAGTGGGATACAGTTTATTTACGTCATGTACAGTCTGCCTTTCCTGCTGAGAGGAAAGGAGCTGGTATTCTACCAGTTCCCAAAAGGCATATTTGGAAGTTATTTTCCAGATTACTGATAGCTTCTGTATAAGGTTGCCAACTGCCTGTAGAAAAAATGTCCTGTCCCTTTAATAGATGTTTAATAATATGTTATTTACTCCATGTCAGGAAAAGCTTCAGCTGCCTTTTTTGCACACATTACGGGCAAAAACGCATGGTGGCTTTAGCCTCCTTTATTCCCTGTTTCAGCCAGAATTCAGTAAGGATCGAACGCACGTTCGGCGAAACGCATGTGTTCGATCCTGGCTAAATCCTGGCTGAAACGGAATAAAGGAGGCTAAAGCGACCATGCGTTTTCACCCTACATCTCAGTTAAAGGGACAGGCCATTTTTTCCAGGCCTGATGGCAATCCTAATCTGATGCATGTTAATAAAAGAGGTTCTGCCACTCCAATTTATAGTTGCATGTGGCTCCATAGCATGCTTTGAGGCTTCAGCCCTTCCCATTACAGGATCCCTTGTGATGTCTCTTCAGTTTACAGGTGAGGCATCAAATGTTTGATTGTTCTCTCTCATTAAAAAAAAAAAAACCTCTTCAAAACTTATGTGTTTTGGAGACATGCTAATTCTGTATTTGTTTGGACAGAGATGGTATTTAAATATGACTTAATGCCCACAGCCAATATTTGCCTTTCCCCCTAATTCTCCATTAGCTCTTCTAGACTCCCCTGGCATGAATGGGGAATCTTCAATGCTAGCAAAAATGCCTTTTGGCTTAGTTTTCTATACTGAACACTTGGGAAGGTCCAGAGAGCGTTTTCTTGATTTTGAAAGGATTGCTGCAGGAAAGGTTCATAATGCCCATTTCAATGCCAAATCATATGGTATGAAAACCATTTCCAATTTTCCTGTCGGCTAATAGGCTTATCTCCACTAGTTCATATGAGGCGAGGATTGAGATTCCTATAACAATAATAGTAAAATGTGTAAAATCCTGACTTGAAAGTGTGTCTGCCAAGGCAAATCTGAGGAGGAAAGCACGAGGAAGAAAGGGGGAGAGGAGACAAAAGGAAGCAGTGAGCATTTTATGACCATCTGGGTTACTAGAAATATTCCTTGCTGTTTGTAAAGAGCTGAGAAACAGATTTTGGTTTTTACTATTTTTTCCCTTTATGAAAACTTCATAGATTGCGAAACGTACTTTTAAAATTTTTGACCGCAAAGCCAAAAAAAGTATTTGAAGAAAAATAGTAAAAAATGTACTCTGAAACAGTGTGTAGTCTTTTCAGAGTTTGCCTATTCAATACTTATCTTTAGCTAATAATCGGTCTGTCGGTCAAAGTGAAGACTATTTAACAGCTCTTTAACTCGCTTCAATCTCATTTTTGTTCATGTGATACAAGTCCTTAGGCCAAAAGGGTTGAAAGCAAGCAACTGAAGGGATCCTATCATGTCTGATTCACCTTGTGGTTACGTAAATAGTTCTGTCCTGGACCTTATACAAGTATGACATGGATAAGCTTTTACTTTTGAGCCACCATGGATGTAAACAAAAAGTAAAGGGATTCCCTGCCTGAGGAAACAAGTCCTGGTGAATGGTTATATTACCATTAATCCTGGTATTGTCATAGATGAAGCCACTTGCTTTTTCCAGCTTTGAGTTGGAATGGTGTGTAGAGAAAGAAGATGTAGGGGTTGATCCTCACTTTTATCCCATTTAGGACTTTGGAATTCAGGGCTCTGCAAATACGGTTGCCAGGTCACGAGTGCTGACCATAAATTTAAGGAAGCCAGCAGGGAGAGCTTGTAGCATAGCATACCATAGGAGAAACGATGTTTATGTGGGGTGTATGTGTGTGTGAGGTAGTGATAGAGCACATGCCAAGAGGTCCTTGAGTCAATCTCTGGCACCTATTAAAGATAACAAATGAGTACCATTTATTATTTTATTTACACCTAGGCTTTTATTTGCTTGGGAACTCAAACATTTATTCCACAATCTCCCATTCAGGCACTCACCAAACCCAGACTGATTTGGCTTCAGCAGGATAACTGCATCACATCCCTTCAGACCATGTCCTCCAGGTGTGATCCTCTGTTGTCAGAATACACATGAACACATGAAGCTGCCTTATACTGAATCAGACCCTCGGTCCATCAAAGTCAGTATTGTCTACTCAGACTGGCAGCTGCACCAATGGTTTGACTAAGTGTGTGTGAACTTCATATAAGTTTTGAAGAACCGCTTGCCCTGTGGGAGCCATTGCTTGTTTCAGAATGACTCCACGTCATGTCATGTGCTTGGATGCAGTGTCAGTGCCATAGATTTTAGGGGAGAGGTTGCTGCAAACACACACCTATGCCAACCCTCTTTTGACCTGTAGTGGGTTTAGACTGGATGTACCTGCTTTGCCTGTGGAGAGAAGGAAGGGGGAATGCGGAACCTCACTGGCTAGTGAAATAATGGTGGGCTGCTGCCCATTCAGCCAAAATCTGGGGATTCTGCTGGAAGATAATATTTAAACCAGGTTGTACTTTGCTCTTTGAAAAGGCAGATGGGATTAAGGAGATTCTGATACAGGTAAACGTAGTGCGACCTCATTTCAACATTTTGTTCTGTACTTGGTAATGAAGATTAGGAAAACATTATTGTTACTGTTCTCTATAGGAAGTAATTTCTGCACAAGCCTAAATTGAGAGGGGAATACATGTCTCTAATGTCACGTGAATGTCTCTGATACCATAATGCTCAAGCTCATGATGTGGTTAGGGATATCTTTGTAGTCATACTACAATCTGGAGAGTCAGCGTGGTGTAGTGGTTAAGAGCAGTGGTTTGGCGCGGTGGACTCTGATTTGGAGAACTGAGTTAGGTTCCCCACTCCTCCACATGAGCAGCCGAGACTAATCTGGTGAACTGGATTTGTTTCCCTGCTCCTACATACGAAGCCAACTGGGTAACCTTGGGCAAGTTACAGTTCTATTAAGAGCTCTCTCAGCCCCACCTACCTCACAGGGTGTCTGTTGTGGGGAGGGGAAGGTAAGGTGATTGTAAACCAGTTTGAGTCTCCCTTAAGTGGTAGAGCAAGTCAACATATAAAAACCAACTCTTCTTCTCTGAAGCATCCGGGTCCCAAGGTGGGAAGGATGCTTGCTATGGCAAGCGTAGTGACTGAAACAGAGTTTCCTGCATTTTTGAGCATATCTTTAATTCACCAGGAGTCACAATATGACAGAACAGGCTTGGGCTATGAGAACTATGCATCCTCTAGAACATCTCCCCAGAATCATGTGCCAGGTGATGGAGTTAGAAATGCGTATGGAATGTGTTTTCTCAAGGCAGAAGGTCCGAAAGCTATTCATTTACAAGAGCAACCAAATAGGACTGGAGCGGCAATTGGTTAAGCAAGCAACAGAAAAAAGAAAATCACCTACTTTAGGTTTGGTTTATGGAAAAACTACCAGAGCATAGATTCTATCATATTTGCACCAGATGTAGAGTTTAGTGTTGGGCAATAAGATTACCGTACTATTGAAGGGGAAAATATACCCTGAACGAGCAAAAAACACAACCCCAAACCTGCTGCTAACTATAAGGCCTAAAAAAAATAACAGAGACATAAATGGCAAAATAATGTTATGCGCCAAACAATTTCTCCTCCATGTGCAATAACGATACATCAATATGTTTTTGTCTGCTTGACAATACCAAGAAACTGTTTTTGTTGTTGTTTTCCAAAATGCATATAATTCCTCAACATTTTTCTTCATTGTATTGATTAAAGCCTCTTCTCTTTTTTGGGGGGGCGTATGTGTTGCCTGCAGTCATCAAATAACAAACCATCTGCTAAAAACAGATCGTCACATTTCTGGCTATTAACGCATTTTTAAAGTACCCAGCAAAATTTTCTTGCCTAAATAATTTCTGCTTTGTCGAACGATGATGGCGGGAACAAACGTTTCTGACGTTTTTGCTACAGAGGTGAACACAAATAACAATGTAGTTTGGGCAATAATAATTGGGCAAAGTGTTAATTTCAAGGCTTATCAAAATGCTAACTGTATCTGCTCGAGTGGCTTTTAAACACCGTTTTGTGGGCTCAGAGTTTGGCCGCTGCCGGGCTGTGACTGTTAAGTGGAAAGCACATTTTCTCTTTGTCCTCCAGCAGCAACATAACCCAGTTCTCCTGGCAGCTAAACTCTCATTACTGATTGTGAAGTATTCTACAAGCAAGAACATGCTGCATGAGAGTCTCTTTCGGTGCCATCTAACTTAGAAGAGCACTAGGGCATCACTCTCTCTCAGCAGCTAGACATTTGTTCTTGGGTCAAGCTCTAGAGCAGGGGTGGGGAACCTTTTTTCCGCCAAGGGCCATTTGGATATTTATAACATCATCCGCGGGCCATACAAAATGATCAACTTAAAAAATAGCCGACCAAGCCCCAAGCAGGCAGCTGCCCCAGATTACCCCCCCCCCCGTGCAGGCAAGCAGGCATCCAAGCAGTGGTGCACTCGCCCACTTCGTGGCACAGGATGGTCTGTTGCATCAGCCGGGCGTAGCCGTCCAGCTGCACGCCAGAGTTGCTCCTGCTCCGCATGGTCGGGGCCAGATTCTACAGCCAGTTCCTGCTACCTCCGCCGGCAGGGATGAAATGACACATTGGCTAAGAACTTGCTCTCCCCCCCACGCATTCTGGCCCTGCCTCCTTTAACCCCTCCTTTGTCGCCATTTCCTCCCTCAGCCCTCTTGTAGTACAGAGGGAATACGTTTCTCCATGGCACGGGTGGGAAAGGGTTAACACAGTTTCTTGGATGGTCCTAGCAGCTCCATAGCTGCTCTTCTGCAAGGGGGGGTTCCTTTTCTCGGCAAACCAAACTCACATCTGCCTTGAATAGAGGCTATTCCTGTCCGTGGGAGGGGGCAGATCACCAGTCTTGGATCCTTCTGAGCTAGAGATCTGCCAGGATCCACGGAGGGCCAGACCAAATGATTTCGCAAGCCTTAAATGGCCCCCGGGCCTGACGTTCTCCAACCCTGCTCTAGAGAATCAGAAGGGAGACCTGTGTGCCTAATATTTTACTTCTTGTTGGGAAGACCCATGTGGGAGTGCATGTAAGTGCATGCATAGTTGGGTTACTTCATGGATGCGGACAATAGATATCGAGTGGCCTTCGGTAACTATACAGATCAACATTTTCTAGAGTGATGAAAATGTTGTGATCTAATAATTGCTGCCTGTGGTATGCATAAACACTGGTCTTACTGTTGTCTCTCTTCACAGGTATTTGTGGTCCTTCAAAAAATGTTTGACAAGGGGAAACAGTTGGTCAAAACAGAGTGTCTACAACAAATGAAATTATAACTGTCTTATCAGCTTGAGCTCCATAAAAACGATTTTCTGGCTGTAGTCATATTAGCATTTAGGATGGCTAATTCTAAATCCATTTGCCTCTTGATAGTCCATTGACTTAAGTGTAGGTGAGAGGTCCAGTGATTGACTTGCAAGTAAATCCCAGATAAATCATTGGGACTTATTTCTGAATGACCCATATTTAGAGCAGGTGTTTTTAGCTTGCAGTCCTAGGTCATTTATGCATGGGTACTTTCACTCAGGTTCACCTCCCCCCGTTTGTCTCGGTTGTTCCTTGGAGTTATGCATGAGTTTTCCATCCATTAGAGATGACCTCGCTGCCATCCCTCAAAAGTCGCAGGACTTCCTGTTCCTCTATTAACCTGATTCTTCCATCTCCCCTGAGCTCAGCTCTGGTGAAATGCCCATGCATAAGGCAAAGCGTGGGAAACAGAAGCTTGGTTTCTCTCACAGACAGCACTACAGCCAATTACAAAGCAGCATATCAAGGGGTGGGGATTCAAATGCTTCCTGCTTCCTCTGAGTTCTTTCTCAAAATGAGGCTTGGGTTTCTCCCCTCCCCCCATTCCTTTCAGATAGCTCCCCTTTTTGTTTCTGTTCTTAAAATGCTTTTTAATGCAGCAATTGGGTAGTGGCAATTGGGTCTCCACTGAACCTTCTTGCATGCAATATATTTAAAATTGATGTGCCGATACATTTTGCTAATATGATTAATTATGGGTAGATACGTCAAAGTTCCTTGGAAAATTTATATGAGCAAAAAGAGCTGTGACTATCTGTAGGAATGCACAGGACTGGGATTGTAAAATAAGTGACTCTTTCCTTGCATGTTGATGGGTATATCTTGTATATTCCGTATTACTTGTGCATCTG
Source organism: Euleptes europaea (assembly GCF_029931775.1). Classification (NCBI taxonomy): domain Eukaryota; kingdom Metazoa; phylum Chordata; class Lepidosauria; order Squamata; family Sphaerodactylidae; genus Euleptes; species Euleptes europaea. The sequence goes on from NC_079317.1 coordinate 82,686,857, forward strand.
GCTCTGTTAGATAACATTATGCCTTGAAACTTGTATGAAGTTCTGCTGCTGCGTCAATCACTGGAGATGGCTGCCTGACATTGGGAGGCTGTTGCGCCTTGATTTAGCGAGTGGAAGGTTATTACAGGTATCACTAACAATCTCAATTGGAGTTGACTGCCGTGCTTCAGAGTTCCTAGTTACTGCACCTTTTCTACTCTTCGTTTTATGGAGGTTTTAAAGGACCTTGCTGTTAATGGGTGGGGGGTGGAGGCAATGCATCTATATTTATCTATAAGCATAAGCAGATGCAAAACCTTTTAAAGAAAGGACAATAAATTGATAATTTAAGGAAAATAAATTGATAATCAAACTGAGTTGTTCCCCTGCAGTATTTTTGTGGGTGGGGTTTTTGTTCAGGGATTAATACAGTTTTGCGTCACTCCTTTATGGGATACACGTGTTTGCCCTATTTTTCAGTGTGTGATACCCCTGGCTGGGATCTGCTGTGAGATATTCTGTTTGAAATGAGTCAGTAAGCTGACATAACAGGAAGTTCAGAAAGATGTTTGGACAAATATATGGTGTCAATCCCATGGCTGCCAAGGCAACCAGAAATATGGGAATGCATTTGCAGGGGGGAATGGGCACATGAGTAGAAAGGCAGCCATTTATTTATTTTGGAAAATTCGTATGTGATGTCTCCAGAGATCTGTTTGAGTTGACTTACAGCTGGACTCACTTGGTCTCCTGTTCAGTACCACCACCCCCTTCTGCTTTTCTGTCACCTGAACTCACTTCAGGATTCAGAACCCAAGCAGGGAGTTTGTTTTGACAGAAATGTGGTGGCTTTTCCAAGGGAGTACCCTATATACTCGAGTATAAGCCGAGTTTTTTAGCCATGATTTTTGGCTTAAAAAACTCACCTCGGCTTATACTCGGGTCAATACAGTAATTCGCCTGCCGGGCCCTCTCCCAGCGCGCTCCCACCGGCCAGCTGATAGGCGGGCTGTCCTGCCTTTTCCCCCCCACCCCACCCTATCGCGCCTTCTGTGCGGCGGCGGTGGCGGTTTCTTCACCCCGCACCCCACCCCACCTCGCCTTCTGCTGGGCGGTGGCGGTTTCTTCTCCCCCACCTCCCCCACCCCCACCTCACCCGGGCTGGTCCTCCCGCTTGCCAGCTGACCCTGCGGGGCCTCCTGCGCGCAGGGAGGGGTCTGCCGCCACCACCTGCCTGCGCTCCTGGAGCTCGGTCAGGTAAGCCTGCGGGGGGGGGGTGCATTTCCCCCTCAGCTTATACGTGGGTGCCTAATTTTTCTCCATTTTTGGGGTGAAATTAGGCACCTCGGCTTATACTCGGGTCGGCTTATACCCGAGTATATAAGGTAATTAACTTCCTGGCTCCCACCTTTTGGTTCCCCTCTGCAAATGTGTCTATCCCCATCCCCTGCATAACAAAGGGAAAATGAGAATTGGGGAAACTATTTCTCTTGTTAGTACAGTGATGATCTCTGACAGTTGCCTTGCACATTCATACAATTGCTTTGCCACTGCAGTAACTACCTGGAGCAAAGGTGTAGATTTGTTCTAGCACCAGCTGAGTATTTATCCCAGTTAGAGGTGAACAAGTATAGGAGGGCCTTTACACTGGCAAGATGCTCAGCTCTACCTTCAGTGATTCTAGAAGGTAGATACAAGAAGGCACCGAGATCAGAGAGACTCTGCCCCTGCAAATCGGGAGAAATAGAAACAGTTGAACATGCTTTCCTTAAGTGTCCCTTTAACGAGGAAGCTAGACTAAAGTTCATAACTCCCTTACTTAAAAAAAATTACTGCTACCTCTGAAGAGGGAAAAACCAAGTACCTACTCTGGGAGGGGGATGCCTTAGTCACAAAAAAAAAAGGTAAAGGTCCCCTGTGCAAGCACCAGGTCATTCCTGACCCATGGGGTGACATCACATCCCGACGTTTTCTAGTCAGACTTTGTTTACGGTGGGTTTGCCAGTGCTTTCCCCAGTCATCTTCCCTTTACCCCCAGCAAGCTGGGTACTCATTTTAGCGACCTCGGAAAGATGGAAGGCTGAGTCAACCTTGAGCCGGCTACCTGAAGCCGACTTCCATTGGGATCGAACTCAGGTCGTGAGTAAAGCTTTGGACTGCAGTACTGCAGCTTACCACTCTGCGCCACGGGGCTCGTTTTAGTCACAAAGCAGGTTGCTAAATTTTGTGCATTCATTTGTAAGACTCGCCACCTAAGAGTGGGCCTCGGAAACTGAGATGAACACTAACCTTTTAACCTCTCGCCATGCAAGGAATTTTATATTGTTATATTAAGGTAGAATTTTTATAAGCATGCCAGGCGTTCTATACTTTTGTATTTTATAAGAGTATATATATATATTGTTGTTTGGCTTCTGCTGTATCAATAAACATTTACATTACATTTACATTACCTGGAGCAAAGCATTCTTCTACACTTTCTTATTTTTTTTTTGTACATACAGCTTGGCATGTTACACAGACGTGGTTCTTGTTTCTGGGGTGACATCAGTGAGGACCACTTCACCCATTATCTTTCTTAGTGGTTGATGTAGGGTGTTTACATAAAATGTATCATGTGGAAGTAGCCAGTAATACTTGTGCCATAGTCTAGACCAGTGGTTCTCAACCTTTTTCCTACCGTGGCCCCCATCCGACCTTGTTTCCTTCCTGTGGCCCCCCTGTCCTACTGGTAGAAAGGTAGCTATTTAAATGTTCGGTTTGTAAATAGCCAAGGAACAAAGAAGCATAAATAGCCACGCAAAATGCACACATCCAGTTCTTGTTGGGAAACTGAGGGCGAAAACTCATGGTCATTTTATCCTCCTTTAATCCCTGTTTCAGCCAGGATTCAGCTTGGATCGAACGCATGCTTTTCGCCTAATGTGCGTTCGATCCTGGCTAAAACAGGGATTAAAGGAGGATAAAGTGACCATGCATTTTGGCCCTGAAATTTACAAAAAATACCCCACAAAAAGGGAATACAACACGCTAATAAACAACAATGTTTACATACAAGGGAGAACAAAGCCTCTACCACCGTTGCACAAAATTACAGCGATACAAAAATCCACAGTTGCAAACGATGCATAGAAGGGCAATGAAGAAAGTAATGTGTTAGGTTTTCATGTGTTTCTGTTTTCTTCACTTCTCACTTCCCTCTGTGGCCCCCTGGTCTCATTCCGTGCCCCCCCCCCCACCATTTATGTAATTTTCACCTGTGGCTCCCTTGGAATATCCTGGGTTCCAGGTTGAGAACCACTGCACTAGACAAGGAACTTTGCCTGCCTCTCCCTGTTGAATACATATAGGCTTGCCTCTGCAAAATGCACGATATGGCCAGAGGACAGACTACACATTACAAGCAAATGCTTGTAATGTTGCCCTGACTTAAAAAAAATTTTTTGCTAAGAAAAATCAACTTTCAAAGCTTGCAATTTTGAGAACAGAAATGGCTATGGGATGGGTTGCCTAATATTTTCTGATGAAAGGAGCTTTGACTCTTGAAAGCTTATACCCTGAAAATCTTGTTGGTCTCTAAGGTGCTACTGGACTCTAACGTAGCCAATCTTTTCACTAACTACTGTTTTCCACCTCCACCTCCCCCAAGCTGCATTTTCTGCCTTGGGGTTCTCGATGTGTGTTTGAAGGTAAGAAGCAGCTTGGGTTTAATTTAAAGTAGAAAAAAAATGCAGGCAGGGAAAGGAGTAATCACTCCCCTTATTATTGCTTGATCAAAATTTTATCTTCCTGAAGCTGTTTTCTTAAAAGTCTATAGGGATATCCTTACATACATTAGTTTGTTATGCACTCAAAGATGTATATGCCCATCTCTCTAGTTAAACATTTTGCAGTTTTAGCCCATCCTTCCTCCAAGGGTGTCACGGTGATGTAGGCTTGCTAACCTCCAGGTGGGGCCTGGAGATCTTCTGGAATCATAACTGATCTCCAGACTACAGAGATAACTTCCCCAGGAAGAAAATGTCTGCTTTAGAGGGCTATCTCTATGGTTCTGTACCCTCCTGAAACCCCTCCCCTTCCCAAACCATACTCTCCCCAGGTTCTGCCCCCCCCCCCGGACTTTCGTAACCTGGAGTTGGCAACCCTAGGATTTCCCCCTCTTCTATTTTATCCTCACAAAAACCTTGTGAGGCAAGGTAAGCTGAGACAGAGTGACTAGCCCAAGGCCACCCAATGAACGTACACATGGGGTGTGGGCAGAGGAGCAAAGGAACAGACAAAGGAAGTTTTCCCTTTGGACTTTACACAGGAAATACAAAAGGAAAGAAAATGTAAATCAAGCTCTCCGCCCACCCAAATGCTTTTACTTAACATGAGAAGTCTCCCCTGTTTCAGTAGGATATGCTAGAGCAGGGGTCCCCAATGTGGTGCCTGTAGGCACAATTGTGCCCACTGGCAAATTTCCTTATGCCCACCAAGTTTTTTTAGAAAGTGGGCAGGGCCAGGTGGAGCTTTTGCCCAGTAGGGCTTCTGAGTGGCCAGTGGAAACCTGATTGGCTGTGCAGATTTTTTTCCAAAAAAGTTGCTTCTATAACAAGCTGCCACCACAGCACAAGTATCTTCACTATGCTACTGTTTGTGTTCATTTTAAAAGACATCCTGTTAAACAGAGCTTCTGCCTGAAATGTTGGAGAGTCATCATTAGAGTTATGCATAACCTCACTCCCTGACATTTTGTGGTTGGTTCTGCCTTATGCAGCAGGCAGTTCGTAGTTGTTCTCACCACCCTGTGTCAGAACTCCAGAGGGGCCACAGGCAGGAAAAGGTTGGGGATCCCTGTGCTAGACAGTCGTTTATAAATCAGGGCCATGCCCCTAGCAGTCACTGGGTTTCCTGAAGCACCAGCACTATGCCACTTTATTGAAATTGCACTGCCAATATTGATGCTGCAGCTCTTTTGTGCTAGTGTAGAGAGCCCACATTCCCTTCGGCTTATGAAAACTGGAACATGTTTTGTGTTCAGTAAATGCTTCAATGGATTATGTGAGAAGACAGAGAAAGGGAGCCAGTTCTTGGAGCTTGCTAGAATAAACTTCAAGATATATGTTGAAGCTGAAAAAGGTCTGAAGTGCAGCATTTGCCTAAATCTTATTCTCCTAAATTTGTAATTTTCAGAATTTTAAAATCCAGTGCAGTTTTAAAATAATATGAAAGGCCAACTACATGGGAAAAGTTATACAAATTAACTTTCATAATGGAAGAATAGCAATTGGTTTTCAGGAAGGCTGAAGAGATGTTGCATCTGGGTAGGGAATTCCAGATCTCTATGTGTTACGGATACCCTGGACCGCCAAGAAAACAAATCAGTGGGTTTTAGATCAAATAAAGCCTGAACTGACCCTAGAAGCTAAAATGACTAAACTGAGGCTGTCGTACTTTGGACACATGAGAAAACAAAAGTCACTAGAAAAGACAATCATGCTAGGAAAAGCTGAAGGCAGCAGGAAAAGAGGAAGACCCAAAAAGAGATGGATGGACTCTATAAAGGAAGCCACGGCCCTCAATTTGTAAGATCTGAGCAAGGCTGTTAAGGATAGGACATTTTGGAGGACATTGATTCATAGGGTAGCCATGAGTTGGAAGTGACTTGACGGCACTTAACACACACACACACAGTTAGTACAATTAGTTTGTACAATGCTGTATTCGTTTCTTTTGCTTCCATGTTGGTGGGTCCCCTCCCCCCCGAGTTGGCTTGCTCTAGTCATACTTGCTGGTCGGCTGATAATTGAGCAAGCTCAGGAAATTCTGCCAAGTCCAGGTGTCTGGGCTTTAGTAGGAAAAATAACATCTGTTCTCCAATGGCAGAGTGGCAAATTACAAATTACAGATCACTCTTAATAAAGGTTTGGAGATGGGATATCTAATGTAGGCATGTCAAAAATGTAACAATTTCCTTGGAAGACACACATTTTATGGGATTAATAGAGTATTGCCAAAATGCCAGGGCTGACTACTTGCTGTTTAATTTTTTCAGATTTTTGCCATAAAGTTCATAGGATTGTAATTCTTGGCCTACATTTTTTTTAATGTTTGATTCTGGACAAATTGAACCAGACTGGCATTTAAAGTATATTTAGCTAGTCCTTTTCCTAAACTTAGGTAAAAGCAAAGAATCAAGTGGCAAAATATTTGCTGTTAGCTGACAATGTATGTATTTCTAGATTGTAGTATGTAGTAGGTAGATTGTTCTGCTGTATTCTCATCAGTATTTGAAGGTGTTTTTTGAATGCACTGGAGTTTGAAGTTCATGTCGCAAACATTAAAAGTTTTAAAGGAAGGTGATCTTGAGTGAAATATTGTAAATGAGATGTCATCTGACTGTGATTTAAAAAACATTTTCTCCATATTTTTTACCAAAAAGCTTCCTCTTTTTGAAAGTTGACAGCACATAGCTTTCAGGCAAGCCCACAAAACAATCTTAGTACCGTCTGTTCATACTGGTGGTCCTGCTGTACTTGTGAAAAGCTGAAATCTGCTGCCTTTACATCATCTGTTCATCGGCTATGGGGGCAGTCCACTACCAATGGAAAGACGTGAAAAGTCACTAAAGATCTTCCATTTTTATTTTGTGTGTGTGTTTTTTTGGTTTGGCTCTTTTTTAAATGAAATGTTTAAAAACTAGGTTGGAAGCCTAGTGGTTCCATTGAATTAAACTCCTTCAGATGCTCTGTTGCGGTTACGTTATTCACACCTGTTCCCTGTGCCTGAAGAGGGTTTGTAGGACCTGGGTGCCCACAGCCCTGGGTAGCTGTTGGGCTCTGATCTCAGAATGTGAATTTCCTGCTTCTGGATACCCTGAAAACCTGATTTAAGGATGAATGGGATTTACACATTGAGATCTGTGAGCCTTTAATGAGTTCTCTACTTGAACACATGAAGCTGCCTTATCCCGAATCAGACCCTTGGTCCATCAAAGTCAGTACTGTCTACTCACACCGGCAGCGGCTCTCCAGGGTCTCAGGTAGAGGTCTTTCACATCACCCACTTGCCTAGTCCCTTTAACTGGAGATGCCGGGGATTGAACCTGGGACCTTCTGCATGCCAAGCAGATGCTCTACCACTGAGCCACGGCCCCTTCTACTTCAAGCTGGGTTAGATCCTTGAGGTCTGACTGGGTTAGATCCTTGAGATCTGTTTCACCAGTAGATGTTGGAAAGAGAAATTCACACTCCCTCCTTCTCAATTTTTTGTAACATGTGCTTTTATCTCTTTTGTAGATCTAGATACAAGGCGGCAGAGAATACATCAATGCTGTTACTGGTTAAGGTGAATATAGGCTACTATCCTCCTTTAATCTCTGTTTTTTAAATAATGTCTTAGAGGATGGAAGCAGGAAGCTATAGCCATAACAGAGATTTTCACTGTGCAGTTATCTGCATTGTCTTGATTTAAGAACCCTCTGTACTTAATGTCCTTAATGTAATACTTAATGTAGATTAAGCTAGGTATTGGCTTTTTGATTTCCAATTACCATATGGACGGTGCTACATTGTGTGCTTTGTTCCACATCTGCAGCTACCTGAACTGTTACTCAAGTGGATGTGTTTTTAGTCTCCATGGCAGCTTGATACCATTCTCCTCTGAAGCAGAGGCTGGCAGCGATGCTAAGTATAGTTACTGTAGTTTTTCCAGGCCAAATCTTGGCCAGCTGCCTGTTTGTGTGTGTGTTTGCATGTGCATGGGTTTCCATTGTTCTTTGTCAGTGAACCCAGTTCTGGTAAGATAGCACTCTTCCATTTTCTGGGATCCTGTGCTCCATGTAGGAATGCTACGTTGGGTGGCTTAGGCTTTGCACAGATGAGGATGGCACAAAAGCTGGATGAGGGAGCAACCATTTGAGGAAATGAACTACATTAAGCAGTCAAATGAAGTGTAGGGGTTCCCCTTTTTTGCTATAGAAACGGTCCCCTTTTTTTAAAGGCCCTCCGAAATAACAATTATGTTTACAGGGAAAAAATAGATACTCAAAGGCTGGTGTGTGAATCACCAGTGGAAGCAGTAAAGCTATTATGGCTTGCACTGCCAAGTGAGAAACTGGGCATAGATACACTCCACTCTGCTGGTATTTTATTTACAATGATGTAATTGTCTAAAATTCACTGCTGCTGAAAATACTTCCCAGATAAAGTCCTCTGGGCACATGAGCTGGACTTGCTTGCAAAGATGTGTCAAAGAGCTCCAACCAGCCTCCACCAGCTGGAGCTGCTTTGGTTTAGTCAAAAGTTTCCCAAAAAGACAAAACATTAAACTCAGGGTCTCCACCCCCAGTTTAATCAGTAGCTGCCACCAACTCTGGACCAAAAGCTAAGCCTCCAGGCACGGGGTCCAGAGTAACCCCTGCCAAGCTTCAAAAGTTAAGTGCAACGCTTACCCTGCAAGGTAGAGGCCTGCTAGGGAAAGATTACACTCCCAAAATGTCTTAGGTTCTTTTGGTAGGTGGTTTTTACACTCAAACAAGGCACTTAGAATTTAGGCTTGGAATCCCAAAATCAAAAGACACAGTCCATTTAAAGGCTAACAATTTATTTATCAAAGTTATGCTGGTTTACAGGAAAGAAAAAGTCATGAAGTTTTAATCAAGAAAATAATAAACTAGTTAGCATAGCTAACTAGTACATTCAAAAGCCTTTTTGGTTCAAAAGGATTGGCAAAGGTTTCTTGCATCAGATTTATAGTTACCAAGTTCCAAAGATGCTTCCAGCATTCAAGAGTTTCAAAAGATTGTCCAAAGGTTTCTCCAAGCAGGTCAGCTTGACCAGAGTTTCCCCCTCAAGGGCCAAAATCAAATGGGTTGTGATGCAGCCAGCACAGCTCTCTTGCTGTACTCCAAAGAATGCATGATTTACTCAGGACTGGTCTGTCATATCCGTTTTCTCAAAAGGATGAGCTCATAGAGGCCAGTTGAGAAAACGAAAGCAATTAGCTGGTAATTAATTGCTTGGTCAGAAATGCTGACTCCTTAATTGATGTGTTCAGGTGAGGAAGCTTACAGAACTACCTGCACCTGGACATTGTCATGATGGCTGACCGATTTGTTTCTATGGTAATGCATGGCCTTGCAATTCCAGAAAGGGGAGAGAAGGCTTTAACGAGCACCAGCTGGGGCTTACCTTACTCCCTCTACAGAAGCAGTTTTCAAAAGGAAACTTATTTTGCTGGTCTAAAATCCCAACCACACAGAATTCATAGGCTTCTAGGCCTGATCCAAAAGAAATAATACAATCCAAGAAATTGAGAGACCTCAACTTCTTGACAAGATGTTGTTCTGATAATACTGAAATCTTTGGCAACTACAGCTGCAATATTGGTCACAATAATCTGCACTGAAGTCTGATTCTCAAATGCTTTTTGAGACTGGCCCTCCTAAAAAAGGCAAAGAATGTTGCTTTTCAAGCTCTGTGAAATCTTGGTGTGAAATCTGTTACGTTTGGAGCTATGGCTCTGCCTTATTACACAGTTGTATGCAAAGTATTTTACTAAATTATAAAGAAAATAATTATATGGAACGGGTCTTTAATAGATGTAATCATATTAGTTTTAAAAGGTGAAGGTAAAGACCCCCTGTGCAAGCACCAGGTCATTCCTGACCCATGGAGTGACGTCACATCCCGACGTTTACTAGGCAGACTTTGTTTACGGGGTGGTTTGCCAGTGCCTTCCCCAGTCATCTTCCCTTTACCCATTTTACTGACCTCAGAAGGATGGAAGGCTGAGTCAACCATGTGCCGGCTAACTGAAACCAACTTCCGTTGGGCTCGAACTCAGGTCATGAGCAGAGCTTGGACTGCAGTACTGCAGCTTACCACTCTGCACCATGGGACTCCTCATAAAAAAATTAATGTGGGTTAATTAGCCTCTTTTGTCGGGCTGGGAGTGGAGTCATAGCGGTTGGGAGTGGTTTTGCTGACTTGCTGGCATAGGTAATACACTTTGGCTAGTAGAACTATCTAATGGCTTTAAGTGACAGCTATTTTTTTGCTGTTTTGGAAGAAGAAAGATCAGCTCCAGCTGGTCACTGTGTTTCTATAGCCAACCACATCTGGATAATTTACAGTGAGTGTTAGAATTTTAAAAAGTTTTCATGTAACTAAAGACCCAGGAGAAAGCATTTATGTGCCATGTACATTGCCTGAATGGGCATATGATGTTGCAGTGAAAACTTCATGTTGGCAGAAGCATTTTTGTTCTGGGTTTGAGCAGAGGCTTTCTCCTCATTTGAATGCGTGGTATTCTGAGTATGTCCTCTTTGTATTTGGGAATGGCTGTTGAAAGCCCAGGAATTCCTCTGGGAACTCCTTGAGAGCATTGCTGTTTGCAGAGCAGATTGTTCTGCAGCACGGTTGGGGTAGGGCACTCTTGCCAAGGCACTGCTTGGAGGACTCCCCTACCCCACTCACAGACTCCATCTGCCTGGCTAGCATTCAACAAGCTCTCAGTAGCGAGCTAAGCAACACTTCATTTTATTCCCTCCCTGATTCTCTCTGAAATGCAGACCCGATTGCTGGGAGAGATTTGCTGGGGTCCTTTTCTTAGTTTAGCTTCCCTCATCCTTTTTTTTCTTCAGCAGAGGAAATGCTTCATTTCCAGAGCGGCATGGTGTAGTGGTTAAGAGCGGTGGTTTGGAGCGGTGGACTCTGATCTGGAGAACCGGGTTTGATTCCCCACTCTTCCACATTAGCGGTGGAGGGTAATCTGGTGAACTGGATTTGTTTCCCTACTCCTACACACAAAGCCAGCTGGGTGACCTTGGGCTAGTTACAGCTCTGTTAGAGCTCACTCAGCCCCACTTACCTCACAGGGTGTCTGTTGCAGGGAGGGGAAGGGAAGGTGATTGTAAGCCGGTTTGAGTCTCCCTTAAGTGGTAGAGAAAGTTGGCATATAAAAACCAACTCTCCTTCTCCTTTTCCTTCTCCCCCCCCCCCCATCCCAGCTGGGAATGACACTCATAGCCAAAAGGGAGTCCCAGTGGTGAGATGGGCTCTCCACCCTGCTTGGATGCAGGTGACTTCACATTTTGCCTGGCTGTGATTAGCAGCCAGATTTTTGTGCTTCCCACCAGACCTACTCTCCTGTGCAAGGAACTGTAGTAGATGCTTATCAGCTCAGGCGGGCTTGGGAGATGCTTGGCGTGCTTCTGAAGCCGAATGCCACCTCAGCTCTTGTCTCCGGCCGTTGTTGTGCTCGCCTTTGAAGTCGCTCCGACTTTAAGCAAATGTCAGCTCGGAGGAGCAGGGGCTAATTCCTGTCGTGCTTAGCTGCATGCTTGCCAGATGTGGGAAGATTGCTTTTAGTGGCGATAGTGGCAAATGAACGGGAGGGCTTCTGCTTAGCTTTTGCGGGAGGGAAGGCAGATTAGCGTAGCCTGATCTTGCCCGCTCTTGCAAGCTAAGCAGGGTAGTACTTGGATGGGAGACCACCAAGGATGGCACTGCAGGGGAAGGCAATGGCGAACCACCCTCTGCTTCCCAGTTGCCTTGAAAGCCCCTTTCTGGGGTTGCCATAAGTCAGTTGTCACTTGACAGCACTTTACACACATACAAACACACACACACCAGTGCGTGTGCATGCACACACAAAACAGCACACACACACACAAACACACACTGATTCCAGCAAAGTGAGATGAGCTGTAGTTGCCACTTTAATCAGATCTGAAGCATGCGTGGAGCACAAATGGGGATTTGGTTACCTGTTGCCGTCTCCGACCTCCACTCTTAGGCGAACCATAAGAAAGAGTTAAATTTTAAAATAACATAAAAGGAAGGTCTAGCAACCATGCCTTGATATCCGTTTCCATTCCCTAGGAACATGGGAAGGTTCAAACAAGAATGGGGCTCTAGTCCTGCTGGCAAAAATCCAGTTGGGAGAAGGGAAGCAGATTCTCTCTCTCAGGCTAACTCGTACATCATCTATCTCTGTTAATCATCGCATTTAGGGAGGCCTGGTATGTGCTGTTGTATGTTTGTTCAAGATCACCTGGCCAGCTTTCCCCTTAAATAGACTGCTACATCCAGCTCCACTAAGTACGGGAATTCCCAGTGACGAAAAGTTTCCCTTTTCTTCTTTGTGCTTTCATTGTGAAGCACTAATGACACCAGCAGATCATATAAATTGTGTAGAGCCTTTTGAAAGTTCTATGTGAATTATTAATGTTAATAAACTACTGTTTACTGCACAGTGTAAATGGTTTTTCAGAGAGAGGCATTTCTGCAACTGTACCAGGTGGAGCTGCCAGAATCAGAAAACAAGGGATAGACACACACATTTGCATATCATTGGTACAGGTTTTTATCCAAAACATTATTTGTCAGAAGAGTTTCACACTTAAAAAAAATCATGCACTTAAAACAATCACAATGTACACTTTTTTTATATTGTTCATGTGAGGTTTATTGTTGTATAGTTTTTTACTGGTCGGATTGACTGTACCAATAAATTATTATTACTACTACTACAGTCACAATGTACTAAAGTGTAAGACTTCCTTGTGTTATATTTTTTGCTGAAATTATGTATGGATAGTAGAGACTACAAGAGAACAGGGTAACCTAGAAGGCCCAGTCTCAGGATAAGATGAGATTATTCCTTCTGACCTATAGCTCTTTCTGGACACCTTTAGGGCTGGACATACTCTTGGCTCCTGTGGCCATCTTCTGCCAGGGAGAGAAGACTTTTGATTCATTTGGCATTAACCCCTCCTTTGTTTCCATTGTTGATTTGATGTTTATGTGTGTGTATTTTAGTTTTGGTTTTAGTTGTTTTGATTGTGTGATTTTGTTGTGGTTGGCGTTAATGGTTTTGGGGTACCATATTTTTCGCTCCATAGGACGCACCGTTCCATAAGACGCACCTAGTTTTTAGAGGAGGAAAACAAGAAAAAATCTTGTTTTCCTCCTCTAAAAACTTGTCTTATGGAGTGAATGCCGGCTGGGCGCGTGCACGTCGGGACGGCGCGAGCCGGCATTCCCCGCCCCGACGGCCGGCTGGGAGGCGGGCGGGGCCACACAGAGTTGGCTGGGCGCGTGCGCGTTGGGACTATAAGACGCCCCCCCCCCCAAGCTGGCCGTCGGGGCAGGGAAAGCTGGCTCGCGCTGGAATGAGCTGGGAGGCGGGCGGGGCGCACAGAGCCGGCTGGGTGCTCTGGAACGACGCGAGCCGGCTTTCCCCGCCCCGACGGCCAGCTGGGAGGTGGGTGGGGTACACAGAGCCGGCTGGGCGCGCTGGAACGGGGCACATAGCCGGCTCGCGTCGTTCCAGCGCGCCTAGCCGGCTCTGTGCGCACATTTGCTCCATAAGACGCACAGACATTTTCCCTCACTTTTGAGGAGGAAAAAAGTGTGTCTTATGGAGCGAAAAATACGGTATTTTAGGGCAACATGAGTATTATTTAAAATAATTAATAAATAGATAATTGGATCGCTGCTCAATTGGGCTGGTTGCGCTTTACAGCGGAATGGCGGGCAAACGATCTTTGAGTGACGTTTGCTTGCTTTATTGGTTGCTTCGGTGGTGAATCTAGGGTTCCCTGGAACATAGTTTGAAAACCAGTGGAATTAATTCCCTTTCAACTGTACGATCCTATTAACTGTGGCCAATAATCAAGGAGCAGATGCACAGCACAGTTTAACAAATAGTTTAATCCACTCTGGGTAAAGCCCTTAAGGCGCTCTTTCTGCCTATCGTGTATCAGACAAGTAGCAAGGTGGCTGGAAATACATTCCTCCTTCTCTCAGCAGTCGTGCCGAAAGAAACACTGTTCCCATCCCTCTTCTTGCCATGTGGCAGAAGCTCAGCACCATCTGCTTTACAGCTCTTTTGCTAAGCTCTTAATGCGTGGGGGGAGAAAAGTTCCCTTCCCCCCTTTTTTTGTAGGGAATGCCGCTCTGCATTCACGAAACTTGAAATCACATTCCAAGATGACTTTAACTTACAGAGAATACTAGAGTGCTTCCCCCGCCCCACTCAGTCACATACGTGGCCTGCCGCTTACGCATCTCATGCGAAATGGCAGAAATAGCTGGTACACATAGTAGTGGGGCTGACAGTATTCTCAAGCTCTGCTCAGAACCGAATTTTCTTGGCAGATTATGTTCTGAGATCCAGAGTCTACTATCAGACAGAGGTCATGAATAATGTAGAGTGGCTGTCCTTGGTAGGCAGTAAGAATCTGTTCTCATACTTACGGTGTTTGACCAGTTGGAGGGAACAGAGCCCCAGAATGCAGTTTTTATTCTGAGTAGAAATGGGAGGGTACAGAGTGTTCTTCTGACACTCGTGTGCATGTTAACACGTACCATTTCTTGCATGGGCCTAAAGAAGCTGATGTTTGAAACCCTAAGATTGACATCCCAAAATCTTCATATAGCTGAGAGCTGTGATAGATAAAACTGCTGTTGCCCTTGTTGCTACTCTTTCTTTAATACCGTCAGTGGAACTGAAAGCATCTCTGTCATTTTCCAGCACCCTCTCATAGCCCCGACAACTGCCACTTCCCTTTCCCCAGCAATTTCCTCACCATTTCTTGCTCTTTTCAGGCTCTTGGCTAGAGGGCTTATAGCTGCCTCCAGCTACCAGGCAGACCTTTCATTCCCTGATGGCCCCATGATATGCATGAACACATGAAGCTGCCTTCTGCTGAATCAGACCACTGGTCCATCAAAGTCAGTACTGTCTACTCAGACCGGCAGTGGCTCTCCAGTGTCTCAGGCTGAGGTCTTTCACATCACCTACTACCTGATCCTTTTAACTAGACATAGGAAGAATTTTCTAACAGTTAGAGCGGTTCCTCAGTGGAACAGGCTTCCTTGGGAGGGGGTAAGCTCTCCTTCCCTGGAGGTTTTTAAGCAGAGGTTAGATGGCCATCTGTCAGCAATGCTGATTCTGTGACCTTAGGCAGATGATGAGAGGGAGGCATCTTGGCCATCTTCTGGGCATGGAGTAAGGGTCACTGGGTGTGTGTGTGTGGGGGAGATAGTTGTGAATTTCCTGCATTGTGCAGGGGGTTGGACTAGATGACCCTGGTGGTCCCTTCCAACTCTATGATTCTATGATTCTAACTGGAGATGCCAAGGATTGAACCTGGGACCTTTTGTATGCCAAGCAGATGCTCTGCCACTGAGCCACAGCCCCTCCCTGTTGCATGTTTAAGCTATACTTGTGGTAGTCCATATGAGCAAGTCCATCACTTGTAGGACTCTTCACAGGTAGAACTCCTCTGTCTTCTCACATTCCCTCAAATACAGTGCTTTTCAATAGCATTTTCAGCTGCCAATCAAGAGGTGCATAGTAATTAAATGTGGAGATATTAGGAGTTCTGTGTGAATAAGTGACCCCTCCCCAATTTTAGCTTATTTCCGTCATGTGTTTCATAGTTCCAGTTCTGCATGCTGTCCACAGTATAGCTCAACTCTCAGCTGTGTGCTGGGATCCTGATGGCAAACCTATTTTTCTTGAAATTGAACTTTCCTGATCTTGCCCTTTGATGGTCTTGTGTATGATCTTATAGCTTCTGGTAAGCTCCTGTGCAGTGCAATTATCTGTCTGGTAATCAGAATTTCAGAACATCAAATCTGTGCTCACTGTGAATAGTTGGACTGGTGGCTTCCCCAGGAAAAAAACTAGTTTTGGATATTTGCAGTTGAATGCAGAATCAGTGTTGATGTGTTGACCGGCAGTCACATGAGCATCTCAGCCTCTGTCACTGCAACTAAGGACAGCTTTAGCTGGTTTTGGTTCTCTGCTGAGTGCAATGATATCGTGTGTGTGGGGTTTTCAAACGTCTTTTTGTTATAGTCACACATCACATTTTGAGATGTAACAATAAACATGGAAAAAGGGTACACCTAAAGATGTAATGTGTGAAGATGCTTCCAATGTTAGCTCAGGGCTGGTTTCAAGTGCAAGAAAAGCTATGGACCCTAAGATAGCTGTGTAGCTAGGCTTTGACAGTGCAGTCACACAAATAAATATTGTGTAGCTTTTCTTGTTTATAAAAGAACCCATCGTTTGTTGTGAAACCCTAAACTGCAATATTATATATTTTTTCTTTTGTTTTTAACTGTTTTTCTGATGTTGTGGGCAGTAAACCCCTATAGAGCCACATCATTTGAATTTGGTAGGGATGGTGTAGTTCAGGGGTGTCAATCATAAGGCCCGTGGGCCGGATCCGGCCCCTTGAGGGATCTGATCAGGTCCACAAGCCAGCGGAGACAGCCAACCCCACCCCCACTCTCGATCTGGGCTGGCGAGGCCTGGCCTGGCCAAGTGACATTTATGTCATATCTGGCCCTCGTAACAATTGAGTTTAATACCCCTGGTGTAGATGAAGAAAATCAAACAAAATTCCACTAACATTATGTTTCATGAATAAGATGAATCATGCTCTTTAGCATTGCTAATGACACAGGAGCTGTCTATATCTTCTTCTACCTTTAAAAACTACTTCACTCTTGGGCAAGCTATCATTAATTGACAAGGAAATTATCTAAATAGTGACCTGCTTAATTCAAGGTCACCAGCTTGTCAACCAGACCCCGTTCTTTCATCGTGGGCATGATCAACAGTAGTAACGCTTAACCTACATGCAGCAAAAAGCTTCACTGCTAGTTCGCGCAGTGACTGAGTCTTGCTTGAAGGATTGGCAACTCTGCATCAACCAATTTTTTTTATTTAATCTGGAGGCAGTGGTTGTGCAGGAGAGTGAGTCCAGATTTTCTTGGATAATATTTTGGAAAGCTAGGCACCAAATAAAGACTTTCTCCCTTTCTTTGCCTGTACGTATGCATGAAGACAGTTTGTGCTTGGAACTGAAATAGGAATGGCTCTTTTAATTTAGAACAAAAATAAGGAGCAACAATCTTATGGCAGTCACAGTTATTCCTATTTGAAATAGGAACTTGCGGGAAGGCACATGTTGATAGATCCTGCACAGAGAATATAAAAATACATTTACATAATGGCTCAGTTCCTTAGTTACATCTCTGCTAATCCCCTGCCTTGCTAGTAATTAATTATTGTTGTCATAATGAGCTGTGGAGTCAGGGCGCCAAGACTTATATAAGCCCCTCTTCACTGCTAGATTTATGATATGTTGCTCATAGTTGTAATAATTCAATGGGCTGGAGACTGGGCCCTGATGCGTAAGGTGGTATCCTCCAAGTAAGCAAACAGGATGCTTCCATCCAGATTTGGGAGTTATTAATTTGTATGCTTTCAGTCTACAGGAGTAGAGCAAATGATTCTTTTACCGCTTGGGAATACTGAGCAATAAACCACCATGAGCTCACAAAAAAGCAATTTATAGGAACACTCTACTTCTAGCCTTCCCTTCAAGCCCTCGGCTTCGTTGTGTGTTGGAATATTAAATTGGCTTCATTCATTTAGCGAAGATTTCATTGAGCTCTTGCAGAGCTGCATTAGCCTACCCCAGTCAGCCTTTGCGAGGGCCCTGCCTTTCTCTTCAGAGCCTTGGAGATGTGCAACAATTTGCCACATTTCACATGTCTACAACTGGAAGTCAAGAACTAGTCTGTGCTGTTCAGTAAATACGCAATGAGCTCCTTAAAAGGTTGACTTCTAAAAAAATGTGTGCATTATTGTTTTATCCCTCTTCTGGTACACATTTAGTAGGAAGAAAAATTTCTCAGTCTCAAGAAACTTCTCATGTTGCACATGCTTGGTGTATATGAGACTTCGGGTTCAGCCCTTGGCATTTTCCATTAAGGGATCCTGTGTAACAGCAAGACTGTTTAGGTAATAGTATAGGGTTGCCAACCTCCAGGTAGTAGCAGGAGATCTCCTGCTATTTCAACAGATCTCCAGCCGACAGAGATCAGTTCACCTGGAGAAAATGGCTGATTTGGCAATTGGGCTCTATGGCATTGAAGTTCCTCCCTTCCCCAAACCCCGTCCTCCTCAGACTCCACCCCAAAAACCTCCTGTCAGTGGTGAAGAGGGACCTGGCAACCTTATAATAATATGAGGAGGCTGGTGCTGTGCTTAAGCTTCACAAAGAACATTGTGTTCACAGAAACTCAGATCCTTAGGATTGCCTGCTCCCTCTTTTAAGTTTTTGTGTGTCCAGAGCCATGCTGAAGACTCCTCTTGTTTATAAAGCCTTGGATCTAATTCGATGTGCTTATCTCATTCAGGCACCCTATCAAACTGGGGTTTGCTTCTTTTCCAGTAACTGGGATTTTAAACCAGGGTTAAACTGTGTTTAAAACTTCATTCAGATGTCATATAGGAACCTCTGTCTGTTCATGATGGGCAGGAACATATCGCCACGCTAGATTCTACTACTCCCCTCATGAGTAGAGCATCTTATAGTCTAATAGCAAAGTCAGCCAAATCTGAGGATGTGAACAGGCAAGACAGACCTCAAAAAAACAAAACAAAAAACAATCCCAGGTTAATCTTTAATGTGCCACTGGACTTTTTTTGTTTAACGATGAAAGAAACTGATAGGTTTATGTGCTTACTCATGAAGGAACTTTTCTGGATCATAGGATTTTCTGCTAAATTAAATAATCCTGGTAGATATTATGAACTGTATAATGCAATGGAATGTAAGTTGTTTTAGCTACCACTTTCTACGGATAATTAGGATTTGCCATAAATGAATTAAATGCAAAGTGAGCCGAAATGCAGAGAAATCACAAACTGCGGCTTTGCAGTTACACTTCAGGTTTTTCATCTCTTCATTGTTTAATTACATTTTGTTGTTATTATTAGGAACTGACACATGGGCATGAACGTAGCACACAGGATTTATATTTAAGTATTCTTCAAACAAACTACCTGTTGATTCTAACTTTTACTATTGTTTGTTGTGAAATCTCAGACCGCAGAAACCATTTTTTGAAGCTTTTTATTTTCCAAATGAATATTACAAGACATACAAACATACACATCAAATTCTTACAGTATAATGGACCTTACTTTGTAACTTCCATTCTACTATACCAGTGGTCGGCAAACCGCGGCTCCCAAGCTGCATGTGGCTCTTTGGCCCCTTGTGTGCGGTTCTGGGCTGCAGGATCGCGGCTGCCCACCCGAGAGAAGCCACCTTCCCCGGGCGCGAAGGGTGCGGGGGGGGGGCTGGCTTCCTTCGGCAGAGGAACAGGGCTGCGCGGTGGAGGAGAGCCTGGCGTTCCTTCCCTGCCCCGCCCAGGCTCTGCGCACACGCAGAAGTCCCGCAAAAGTTCTCCTCCTTTCCACCAGCCCAGAGCCGCCGCCGCTGCGCCTGGGGGGTGGGTGGGTCTTTGCAACGTGCTGTCCTGAGCACCGGGGAGAGGGAGGCCCCGATCCAGCACACACACACCCTCCCCCACCTTCCTCACCTGCAAACTCCAGTGCGTCGCCCTCATGGCCTGCCCTTCCCTTACGCCGCTGGAGAACGCCAGCGAGAGGGGAGGGGGGGAGGATGCCCCTCTGCCTTCCTCCTCCTCCTCCTCCTCCTCCTCCTCAGAGGCCGAGGCGCTGAGGAGGGGCGGACGGCAGGCCGGCCGGGGAGGGAAGGAAGGAAGGAGCCCAGGCGGCGGCGAGAAGGAGGAGGAGGTCGGGGCCCGGGGGGTTGGGAAGCCATGTTTGATTCATGCACATTTTCCCCATCCAGATTCTCAAAACTCTGCATGGGGGGTTATTGGCCATTTATGAATGGGAGGTTTTGCCTTGGATTTTCCACTCAGATGCACATTTTCCCCATCCAAATTCTCAAAACTCAAAAATAAGCCCCCCTGCAGAGTTTTGAGAATGCAGATGGGGAAAATGTACAGTGTTTGTCAGTCATTGTCATGATTTAATTTTATGGATACCTTACTTACAATTTACTTTTTATCAATACATAAGATCACTATTAAGTATGATATCAAGTTTTATTCAGTGTACCTATTGTTTAATTAAGACTTAAAACTTTAATTAAAGTTTATTAAGTTAATAAACAGTTTACCTACCTATATAGTTTAAGTTTAAGAAATTTGGCTCTCAAAAAAAAATGTCAGTCGTTGTACTGTTGATATTTGGCTCTGTTGACTAATGAGTTTGCCGATCCACTGTACGAATGTTATAATTGCATAGTCAATGATTTATTTCTTACTTAAAATTTAGCATTCTATAAATTTTATCAGTTAACAACTGTATGCTCAAGAAATACCTTCCATTTTTCATAAAAATCAGAGGTTGATCTATTATTCAGAAACAAAGTTTGAAAAAGGTTTTGTTAATAGAGCAATTTTCCATTGGCTTTCTTACTGTGGGTCCAAACTTCTTTGAGAGGTCCTAAGAGGTCCTCTTTTATCGGGTCATAAGGCCCAGCCAGGTGGAAATTTCCAGTGAGATGCATGAAAGAGAGGCCAGTGGGACACAGAAAAAAACTTCATACTCCAGAGCCAGGAACAGCAACCAAGAAGCCAGTCGTAGCAATTGATGGCAGGGCTGAATGGGCTAAGAGTTAACTGTCCAGGGGAGCAGAAGGAAGGGAACAGAAAACAAGAAAGGGCCAAGGTTTGAAGCAGGCGGGAAGTACAAGACAGGAGCCGGAGTACATAGCCAATTAAAGTCTCAGGTGATCCTGTAGTGTTTATATTTCCATCAGAATCATCATTGGCCAGAGAACCTTGGCAAAAATGTGCAGGCAGGCTGAAAACAGAAAAAAACAATACTTCTCTTGTTAGCTGTATGGGGATAAATAGCCATCTTCTTATGTTGACGATACAGGTTTGGTCACTGCCCCAGCACAGTGCTGTCATCCTACGTGGCAGTGGTCTTGCCACACTTCAGAAACAACATATCTGTTGATCCCACACATTCTCTGAGGTGCTCAGGGCGCCATACATGATTCTCCCTTCCCCATTTTACCCTAACAGCTCTGAGGTATTGATTAGACTGAGAACAATGTGACAGGCCTCAGGTCACATAGTGTCCTTCATAGCAATGTAGTGTCTTGAACTTAGGTCTCCCCGATCCTTGTCTGGCAATACACCACGCTGGCTCTGTAGTTACTCTGCTCTGGTTAGACCTCAACTACTGTGTTCAGTTTGGGGCACCACAATTTAAGAAAGATGTAGACAAGCTGGAACGGGTCCAGAGAAGGGCAACAAAGATGATGAGGGGTCTGGAGACCAAGTCCTATGAGGAAAGGTTGAAGGAGCTGGGTATGTTTAGCCTGAAGAGGAGAAGACAGAGGGGATATGATAACCATGTTCAAGTACCTGAAGGGCTGTCATATAGAGGAGGGTGCCGAGTTGTTTTCTGTTGCTCAAGAAGGTCAGACCAGAACCAACGGGTTGAAATTAAATCAAAAGAGTTTCCGTCTAGACATTAGGAAGAATTTTCTAACAGTTAGAGCGGTTCCTCAGTGGAACAGGCTTCCTTGGGAGGTGGTAAGCTCTCCTTCCCTGGAGGTTTTTAAGGTTAGATGGCCATCTGTCAGCAATGCTGATTCTGTGACCTTAGGCAGATGATGAGAGGGAGGGCATCTTGGCCATCTTCTGGTCACTAGGGGCGTGCAGGGGGGAGGTAGTTGTGAATTTCCTGCATTGTGCAGGGGGTTGGACTTGATGGCCCTGGTGGTCCTTTCCAACTCTGATTCTATGATTCTACACATAGATTTACAGAATCTGGGGTTTTTTAAGGGCTATGTGATGGACTGGCAGAGATGGCCCTTGATTTAAAGTTCTTGTCGAAAAGAGCAAGAGAGGAAAAACTAACCTGAAGAAATAGCAAATTGAGCCATTGTCTGCAAGCGATCTTAACAAGACTGAATTGGGGAGGGAGCAAATATAGCCACAAAAGAGGCCATCATGAGGACTGTGGGAGGGTGAGACATGATGGTGCTGTGATTCCGAAACTTACAGCGCTTTCACACATGCCGAATAATGCACTTTCATTCCACTTTAGCAATTGTTTGCCAGTGAATTTTGCCAGTAAAATCCAGCTGCAAAGTGCATTGAAAGCGGATAATTTGGCAATGAAAATGCATTATTCGGCATGTGTGAAAGTGCCCTTAGACAAAAGTTTAAATTACTGAGGCAGCTGGTGCAACGCTGCCATTTGTGAGCATTTGTGTATAGCCAAAATAATCAAGAGCTTCTGCGCTAGATATTAGGACTTTTCACAGGAAAATGTATGAAAATTCTGAGTTGCTCAGCGTAGCCATCAAGAGTATGAGCAAGAAAATGTGCTGAATGGCGAGAGACAGAGAGTGGGGGTGGGGGGCTGCCAGAAACTCTAAAGGCTGTACCTCCTGGAAACTCAGAATAGGTTGTTAATCGAATGAAAAATGTTATGCAGAGAGATTACCCAGGAAATCTTGTTACACAATTGACTCTTTTGTGCTTCTGTATTGAATCTTGCACATCCAATAGGCATGTCCAATGCCTTGACCCTCAGAAGGAGGGGGGACAGGAATTTTCAGTAGATTAATGGCTTTGCCTTATCACTGTTGGCTTCTTCCTCGACTCAATTTTTCATCACTTCCCAGCCTGCCATTGCTCTGAGATAGCAGTAGTTGATGAACTCTGGAGGCCTTCTTGACAGAAGACTCTCAACTCGCTGTAAATTATAGGGCTGGAGTTTCCCCCATTTATGGAAAATATGCCCTGTGGACAAAGTGGAAGAAAAACAATCCCGTTGTAGGTGGCTCAGTGGTTCCCTTTATATTGTCTCCACTGGATGTTGGCGCTGGAATGTTCTTTGTATTGTGCTTTTGGCTAATACTGAACATACTAACTAACTTGCAAACATGGAGTACCTGCCATTTTCATATACTTTAATTAATTAAACAACTTGCATTCATTCAGCGGCACAGTGAATATGACAGGCTGGAAAGAAAATAATCCGATATGACAGGCTGGAAAGAAAATAATCTTTAGTCAAATGAGTCCCACGAAGAAGCCACCCTTTTGGAGAAAACTGGTCCGAGCATGGAATAATGGAAGTACTTAATATTTTTGATATTGATTATTACTAAAGCCAAGCAAACCAGCGAGGCAGTTGCATTCAGGTTTCATTGAGGACTGAGATTATTTGTCGGCAGAATGTCACACCTGGCCTTATTAACAGCCAGGGCTGCATCTTTATGACAGCTAAAAATAAATCTTCACAAAAATGAAGGCTAACTTTGCCAGTTGCAGTCATGAGCAAATGACTGCTGCAGGGCTCAAACCTGTTTGCCTCAATATTTATGGAATGCCATTCAAGGTGTGCACTGTATAATACCTAGATTTAATATCCAGGCTGCGTAGTTTTATTCACTTCTTACAGTGCTTTGTAATGGAAATCTTCTAACTGTTTCCTATTGAATCTCATTTCCCTTTGTTTGTCTGTTATCCATTTCCCACGCTGTCAACCTTTGGACCGCTCATCTCCTCTGAGAAAGAAACTGCTATTGGCATTAATGAAAATCTGCTTCCATAGATTGATGGGTGTGTGCACTAAAGATTTTCTTTTACCGTTATTTTCATTTATTCTCTTACAAAGTTACAAGCAAGTACATGGTTGTATAAGAGCTGCCATTAAGAAGTGGAAGGACAGTGCGCTTATTAGCTCTAAGACTTTCTAGCAAGTTGTTTTTAGGACTTCAGTGCCACATATTTTAAAGGGTACTCCTCGGGGTTTTATGGCGGATCTTCAGCCCCGCAGAACAAAAGGCCCACGGCCCTATCTTGCCTGTTAATATTTTTGAGATGTGAAGTGGGGGTAAAAAGAATTAGGGGAGCTTTTATTTATTTTGTGTCGTGCAATTTCTTCAGGTGGTGGTTAGAGGAGTGATGCGGGTGAAATGACTTATGATGAAGTCTGGATCGATAAGAGATTATTGGGAGTGTAAATTTGAAGGGACAGGAAGACAATCAAAATGCGGAGTGCCTTGGAGGAAAGAGTAAAGTCATATAACTCCTGTTTGCTAAACTTTCACAGCAGGGTATCTGCCGGTTTCTCTAGGCAAGAAGAAAAATGTGGGGTTCTTCCACTGAAACCATCATTTCCCTAAGCCTCCAGGGCTCTTCCACTACACCAAATACTGACTTTTCAAAGAATTCTGGATTAATCCCTCCCCCATCCCAATAAATGATTTGTGGTAACTTCTTGCCTTCCTTTCCAGGCACTGTGAAATCAGAGCGCTTCAGCACTTTTGTAAACAATGGAACACTAGGCAGGGCTTGGAAAAAGTCAGTAATTGTAGCAGGGGGAAGCTTCCCCCCACTCTCATAATACTAGAACGTGGGGTCATCTGCTGAAGCTGGAGGGTGAGAGATTCAAAACAGATAAGAGGAAGTATTTCTTCACACAACGCATAGTTAAATTGGGGAACTCCCTGCTCCAGGATGTAGTGATGGCTGCCAGCTTGGAAGGCTTTACGAGGGGAGTGAACATGTTCATGGAGGAGAGGGGTATTCATGGCTACTAGTCAAAATGGATACTAGTCATGATGCATACCTATTCTCTTCAGGATCAGAGGAGCATGCCTAACATAATAGGTGCTGTGGAACACAGGCAGGATAATGCTGCTGCAGTTGTCTTGTTTATGGGCTTCCTAGAGGCACCTGGTTGGCCACTGTGTGAACAGACTGCTGGACTTGATGGGCCTTGGTCTGATCCAGCATGCCTGGATCCTATGTTCTTAACATGGAGTTTTCAAGTTGCTAGTAAAGCTGATATATATCATGTTCCTCCTGTCATTTCTTATATTTAGAGGTGGTACTTAATCACATCTATCCCACTTTTCCTTCAAGACACTGTTTCCAGGGCTTGATCTGAGATCCATCCACACACCACTGGATATTGTGCTATCATTGTACTATAGCAATAATTCAGCTCCTGTACTATAGCAATAATTCAGCTCCTGGGTTGTCTTGTCCATGCAAAAAAAAAAAATCCGGTTGTGAATGACTGCCGTAGAACAATAATAGTGCAAGATCCAATGACAGGTAGATTCATTCCTACTTAGAATTGCATCATGCATTTTTAAACTGAAATGAATGATAGTACTTCATTGTCATGGACCTGTGTTCCATGCTTCTTTACTTCATATTCACCTTTCACTCCAGTTTGGACTACAAATATCCCCCTGTTCCTGCTCATGTGGGATATACGTGTCAGGATTGCTGTGCTGATGGCAGATATTTTAATTGGTTTCTCTTGAGAATTGATTACCTCCCAGCCAGATGTGAGCTGGGCGTGGCTGTCAGCGGTGGATTACATGATCACCACATTCCTAGTAACCAGTGTCTAATGGATTTAGATGAAGGTGAAGTGAAAATTTATGGAATAATATTACCAGTTTGCGATGTACAGATGATACCACATTACTGGCAGAAAACAGTGAAGACTTGAAATGACTCCTGATGAATGTTAAAGCAGGATTACAGCTGAACATCAAGAAGACAAAAGTAGTGACTACTGGGGAATTATACAACTTTAAGCTCGATGGTGAACAAACTGAGATCGTTCAAGATTTTCTATTCCTTGACTCCATCATCAACCAAAAGGGAGACTGCAACCAAGAAAGCAGAAAGAGATTGAGAAGGGCACCTATAAAGAGCAGCCATTCAGGAGCCAGCAAAGATCCTTAAGGTTAAGGATGTGTCACTGGCAGCCAAGATCAAGTTAATTCATGCCATATTATTCACCACTACTGTGTATGGGTGTGAAAGTTGGGCAATGAAGAACGCTGATTGGAAGAAAGTAGATTCCTTTTAAATGTGGTGTTGGAGGAACGTTTTATGGATACCATGGACTGCCAAAAAAGACAATTAAGTGGGTTCTAGATCAAATCAAGCCTAAACTCTTCCTAGATGCTAAAATGACTAAACTGAAGGTATCATACTTTGGTAACATGAGAAGACAAGAGTCACTGGAAAAGAGAATAATGTTAGGAAAAGCTGAAAAAAAGAAGACACAACATGAGATGGATTGACTCTATAAAGGAAGCCGTGGTCCTCAGTTTGCAAGACCTGAACAAGGCTGTTAATGATAGGACGTTTTGGAGGTTATTAATTCATAGGGTCACCGTAAGTCAGAAGCCGCACTTAACACACAGACACATTAGACCTTATTGCTCTTTTGTAGTAGTAGAATGTTTTTCTGTATTCCCAGTGTATAACTCCAGATTAAATTAACAGTGTTGTGGAACAATTTGAGAAATTTTGAACCAATAAGTCTGTATTGAACAGTGTTAATGTGATAATTTTTTTAACTGTTCAGCAGTTGGAAGCTTCCTTTCATTTTACATTAATGAGTCTATTTGTAAAGATGAGGGAGTGGCGGCAGGAAGGGCAGTTTGATAAATCCAAAAAGAAGTCAATAATGATGTTCAATAGAATTTGGCCTCCTAAAAAGAAACCCATTTTTCAACTATCATACTTCCTCTTTTCAGTGAATTTAAATGCTGGCTGCATTGGTGACTGGGGCACGAATAGTTCCACTGATGTTAAGATTGGACACAGTGTATGGAAGTAATAGTCATGAAGATCCTGTTGTGGAACTTCTGTGTTACTGATACATGTGGGTGTACACCCCCACCCCACACGCTGTTGTTCCATACAAGTTTCATGGTTGAAACAGCCCCCAAATGTGATTTTACAATTTGCGTTTTAGGAACGATCAAGAAAGGAGAGAGACAAGGAAAAAGAAAAACAGAAATACTGAGCAGCATTATTTTTCCTGGGCTGGGTTTTCCAAACTGTCTGGTGTAGTGCTTGTGTGTGTGCCAAGAACAACTGGAACAGTGCTAGCTCTTTCAAGTCATCATAGTATATGTAATAAAACTGCTTCTTGGTGTCTGTTCAGATGAAATTTGTTTTTACTGACAAACAGAGCACTATCGTAGAAAGATGCATTTTCCCTTCGTGAGTTGCTAATAATGTTACAAAGTTGATCTAACGTATCTTTCATTGTTCACTGTTTTTTATCTGTTTTCCAAACGCTTACTGATTCAGAGCAAATGTAACAAAAATAATGATACAAACAGACGGCTTATAAAAAGATATCCAAAGTGAGCATTAAAACAGTTGCAGAAACCAATCAAGCACCCTGGGTATTCGTTTATCTCTGTGTCACAACACTGAAGCTTTATAACAGGTGCTTGTGACTAGTACACTGATTTACTATTCCTAGTAAAAGTTAGTAGAACTATAGAAGCTCTGGTTGCAAGAGAAGCACCATGCAAGAACTCAAAATCGCAGAATAAAAGCGACTGGTGGTAGGTTCAGGACAAATAAAAGAAAGCACTCCTTTGCACAAAGCACAATAAATGTATGGGACTTGCTCTCACAGTATGTGGTGATGACTTTAAATAGGACTGGACTAATTCTTTGAGACTCCCCAAAGCCATTATGCTTAAATCGAATTTCCACGCTCAGACAATATACCTCTAACTTACCAGATGCTATGAGAATACGGTAAGGGAGGGATTTTGCCTCCATTCTCCACTTGTAACTTTCAGAAGCATCTAGTTTGGGTCAGTTAGAAGTAGAATGCAGGACTAGACAGACCTTTGGTCTAATTCAGCAGGACAGTTCTTATGCTTGAAAGATAATAAGGGGAACTGAGATATTATCAGCATATGTGAACATGGAGTATTGGAATGCTCTCTGACAAGTTCTGCCATAGCCCCATGCTCTTTATACTTTCACAAACCATGCTCAGACAATATACCTCTAACTACCAGATGCTGTGAGAATACGGTAAGGGAGGGATTTTGCCTCCATCCTCCACTTGTAACTTTCAGAAGCATCTAGTTTGGATCAGTTAGAAGTAGACTGCAGGACTAGACAGACCTTAGGTCTAATTCAGCAGGACAGTTCTTATGCTTGTAAGATAATAAGGAGAACTGAGGAGAAAGCGATGGGTCTGGAGTCACCCAGTAACTTCATGGCTGAGTGGAGATTTAAACTTGGGTTTCCCCAAGCTACTGCTGTTTTTACAGGCCATGTGCATGTTGTGAAAAGTAAAACTTGCAAGTACGTTCATATGTGTTGACAGAGTGGGAAAAATGGATGGAACAGGTAGCAGTGCCAGTGGTAACAATACTTTTCCTTACCAACCTGTTCGTGAAGACACTGTCCCATTCCAAACTCAGGGTGTCCATATCACCCGTCCACTCATATTTGAACATGGAGCATGATATATGAACATGGAGTGTTGGAATGCTCTCTGACAAGTGCTTCCGTAGCCCCATGCTCTTTATACTTCCACAAACCGTATTAAAATATATTTGCATGTGAATTTAAATGATGGCAAAGCATTTTTGTGATGCATTAAGACACTGTGCTCCGAGCCTGGCCTTGAATGAGTAGAATAAACACTTTAGTTTCAACAGAGGCTTATTGGCCACCCTTGAAATTAAATATTAAATGCTGCATTAATAAGACAGTAAAATAACAATATAAGTAGAAATGTAATGAGATCACAAGGAAGAGCAATTTAAGAGTCAACAGTTGCTGTGTAGGATGTAGAGAAAGCTCAAGTAATTGGAACTGAAGAAAAATTAAGCTGGTTTTGCTAGTTAAAAAGATTTTTTAAAAGTGAAAACAAGTATATTAAAGCTTACTTGTTTCGGGGGTCATCCATCGTAAAAAGATCTTTAGCAAGGAAGCACAGCACAGTTTTTCCAAATAAACACATACTGAGCTTAGTTCAAAAACATATAATGAGCTTTAAAAAAAATAGTGAGTTTCAACTGACTGGAACTTGTTGGAACCCTGGTGATAAAATGTCATATGGCTGTTAGTAGTTGTCAGGAACAGTGAATCCTTCCCCCATGAAGGGGGTGCATAAGAAGAGGAAGAGGAAGAAGAAGAGTTTTTATATACCAACTTTCTCTACCTTTTAAGGAGAATCAAACCAGTTTACAATCTCCCTCCCTTTCTCTTAAAGCAATAGTAGGTAATAACAGATTAATCTTGGACCTGAGCAAAATTCCTTTGCTGTGTCAGCTTACACCCATTGCAGACAGTAGTTTCCCCCACATTTGGTTTGTCGCTGTACTGAATAAATGGTGAGTATGGGACGTATAGGAAAGAAGCCATGTTGACTCCACAGCCTGTATTCTGTGTTGATGATGAGAGGACTAGTGAGGGAGAACTTGAAGCACCCCATGAGTGTTAAAATACAGCCTCCCTTCCTTTCCATTAGTGTGCCATTGTTTAGTAAAGGTTCTCTCAACAGCCTTTATAACATGGAGCTATTGGCATCGTTGTTGTTTTTTACCTGATTTTTTTTTGGTGCTGCTTAAATCTGTTCTCTTTATCTTTTGTGTGAGTCAGCAGGTAGAGACAGATTTGAGGTTAGCAAATAACTTTTTTAAAAAAATAGCCGTTTGGTACCTTTCTCCAGAACAATTTCCCCTTCTAAGCACAGTAGAACAATGATTCTGTTGACTGCTGCCTCATGTCCAGAGGTAGCGGGAGGTCAGCTTGTCTTCGTTCTGGTTGGCTTTCAATTTGTACCGTGTGGGTGGCTAGCTGAGCTTGGCAAGCGATGCCTTTGTGAAGGTTTTTTTTTAAATTCCCAGCTAGTAATGGCTGACTCTGATCACTGTTCTTCCAGCTTCCCCATCACAGCAGGACTCCCTGAATGCAGATAGCTTGGCAAGCAGGCTGGCAGCAGCAAGGAGAAAACGTTGGTGGTGTTTTTGTGCCAACACTTCTGTTTGCAACCAGCTCCTCACCTCAAGATTTGTTGGTGGCTTTCAGTCTCTGTTCCTTATATGTATGTTCCTTATATATGTTCCTTCGCTCATGCTTGCCCTGCCCTTTCCACACACCCTCGCTTCCATTGGCATGCGGCTAGAACATTACACCGTTTTTGTTTGTTGCTTTTTGCAGTCCAGTCTTCATTTGGAGTCTAGGTTGGCAGACAGAAAATATGTCTGGGAGTAAGATGAAGGAACAGTGCTGCAGAAGCCTTAGATGCTCGAACCGCTCATGAGGGGAGGAAAGAATGAGAGTGAGCATGTGATTCTAAAGACTTTACGGACTCATGCATAATGATGCTGTCGTTTGGTGTTGCATCTG
Organism: Euleptes europaea; assembly: GCF_029931775.1. Classification (NCBI taxonomy): domain Eukaryota; kingdom Metazoa; phylum Chordata; class Lepidosauria; order Squamata; family Sphaerodactylidae; genus Euleptes; species Euleptes europaea. Next base: position 82,716,913 of record NC_079317.1, read on the forward strand.
AGCCAAGCTGCCGACTACCTACCCACCAGCATCTTTTTTCTAGTTTCACTTTAAACCGTATTCTTGACCTACTCAACCACTACAATCATCTTCATAGAATCATAGACTTGGAAGGGGCCACACAGGCCATCTAGTCCAACCCCCTGCTCAATGCAGGACCAGCCTAAAGCATCCCTGACAAGTGATCATCCAGCCACTGCTTGAAGACTGCCAGTGAGGGGGAGCTCACCACTTCCCTAGGCACCTATTTCACTTCTGAACCACTCTTACTGTAAAACATTTCTTTCCTAATATCCAGCCAGTACCTTTCTGCCTGTAATTTAAACCCATTAGTGTGAGTCCTGTCCCCTGTTGCCAGTAGCTCCCTGCCCTCCTCTAAGTAGCAGCCTTTCAAATACTTTAAGAGAGCAATCATGTCTGCCCTCAGCCTCCTCTTCTCCACACTGAACATTCTCAAGTTCCTCAGCCTTTCCTGGTAGGGCTTGGTCTGCAGGCCCCTGATCGTGTTCATTGCTTTCTTCATCACCCGTACCTTTTTGTCCACACCATTTTTGAAGCAAGCGGCACTTTCCTGCATTCCTCTTCTACTGCAGTCCCCTGAGTATTCTTGGAATTTGTTCTTGGGGGGGTTAGCAGGTCAGGAACATCACTAGGGACCTGCAGCGAGAGAGTAAAATCTATGAAAATGACTGCTTCCTCTTCCATAGACTTAAATGTCACTTAGTCTTTGGAACTGCATGGCTGGATACATGCCAGAAGTTATAAAATCCAGTTATGGACATTGCTTTGTTTTCATTTAGAATACCTGAGTAGGTGTGATTGTTTTGTGTTTTTAATCTTTCCAAGGTAGAAGCTGGGGAATTGGCCAAGACAGTGGTTTTCAAACTAGGGTTGCCAACCTTCAAATACTAGCTGGAGATCTCCTGCTATTACAACTGATCTTCAGCAGGTAGAAATCAGTTCACCTGGAGAAAATGGCTGCTTTGATCATTGGACTCTATGGCATTGAAGTCCCTCCTCTCCCCTCCCCAACCCCTGCCCTCATCAGGCTCCACCCAAAAAACCTCCCGCAGGTGCCGAAGAGGGACCTGGCAACCCTATTTCAAACTCTGTAAAGTGGGATCCACTTACTATAATTTCAGGACCCACATCAAAACTTCCTGCAGTTTTGAGGGCCCACTTGCAAAGTATTTCCATGTTACTTCCCCCTCCCTGACATAAAATGCAGGAATGTCACATCAGTTAACCCTGAGTGAGTTTACATTTTATTTCATGATTAATACTGAGCACAAAGTTGTATTTTTGAGACACTTAGCATACTATGTAGAGGCAAACCTAAATTTGTCATCAAGCCTCATGGATCCTCTTCTCGCAACTTACCCCATATCTTCTTCTCTTCCTCCTTCCTTCTGGACTCATAACCCACTTTTGGGTCTTGACCACAGACTGAAAACCACTGGACTAAGACTATTACATATTGCTGGATTCCTGTATCCTTATGGAGAAGCTCAGCTATGCAAGGCTTTTCATTTTCCAAAACTTCCTATCTGTATACAGAAAACAGCATACACTGAAGAAGATTATTCTCAGGGCTAAGCTAGTTTTTATGAAGCCCCGTGGCGCAGAGTGGTAAGCTGCAGTACTGCAGTCCATACACTGCTCACAACCTGCGTTCGATCCCGACGGAAGTCGGTTTCAGGTAGCCGGCTCAAGGTTGACTCAGCCTTCCATCCTTCCGAGGTCGGTAAAATGAGTACCCAGCTTGCTGGGGGTAAAGGGAAGATGACTGGGGAAGGCACTAGCAAACAACCCACAAACAAAGTCTGCCTAGAAAATGTTGGGATGTGACATCACCCCATGGGTCAAGAATGACCTGGTGCTTGCACAGGGGACCTTTACCTTCACCTTTTAAAGCTAGTTTTATATTCCTTTTCTCCACTTAAACAGGTTGCTTATGTTAAAAAATATGTTGGGGGGGGGAGTCAAATTTGGCCTTCTCTGTTAATTTTTAAGCTTTTATTATACCGTAGGAAGGTGAATGCTACAAGGTTCTTTACATTGAGGCATCAGTGAGTGTACCTGCCATCCTGATTTGATTGAAGTTGGGAAATTTTAATATACACAGACAGGACATCCACACTTAAAATTTGGGCAGCTTTCCATTAGACATGACAGCTTCACGGCCGTGAGCCTGGCATGAGGTGGTGCCAGTACATTTGGGAAAGGGAAAGCATCCATCAAAGCTGATCGCTCGAGTGGTTCGTGAGGTGAAATCCCGTTTGCTGGTGCCTGCTAAGTGACTCTTTGAATGCTCTGATAAGTATCGGACATGTATTCCCACAAACTGTCAGGCTGGCTGAGAGAGCTTTACCTGTAGAGCTGTGCTAATGTGAGTGAGTCATGGGGCAGAACAGATTCGAGAGGAGCGAGTTGACTTGACTTGGCAGCAGCAAGGCAAGCTTGCAAAGCCGTGCTGCCTTCGGGCTGTAGCACAGTTAGACCTTAGAAGGAATGCTGTGTCTGGAAGCTGCTGGAAGGAATAAACATCCTGGGCACTGAAAACTGCTGGGGCAGGGGGGGCGGGATTGCACACCAGATCTCTGATGGGTAGTTTAGATGTTTCTTTTTAAAAAAAGAAAGTCAGACAGCACAGGAAATATGTAAGGTACATTTAAAAAGAATTGGAATGTTAAATATTTTCCAAGGGCTGACCTGTCAAATATAACGAATTATTAACTATTACAAATTTCTATTCTTTTGAATCATGATCCTGGGGATTAAAATTGCTCAGGAGATGAGTTTGCAAGCTGGAAACGAAGCACTGTATGTCACAGCTCAGCTCATCTGAACCATCTGCGGCCCCCACTGTAAATCGCAATCCTAGCGCCATTCGGAGATAGCTGATTTTACCGTTTTATAGGGCCATTTTAATTAATTAGTTTTACAAATTTATGATCATTTATTGTATGTGCATATTTATTGCTTTGTGAGCCCCCCTGAGCCCAGCTTTTGCGGGGGAGGGCGGGCTATAAGGTTAATAAAATAAATAAATAAATTTGCAAGCTAATTTGTGTAAGCCTTTATGCTTTAGAGCTGCCTTGTGCATTTACAAACTCATGGATGGGTTAAGTCACTTGTATTTCTCGCGTAATGTGTGAAATAGAAATCTTGCATCACCTTATAGTGAGATGTATCAGTTCCAGACCTGGCAAGGCAGAGTGGTTGGAATGTTGGACTAAGGCATGGGACATAGGGTTGCCAACCTCCAGGTGGTGGCTGGAAATCTCCCGCTATTACAACTGATCTCCAGGTGACAGAAATCAGTTTCCCTGGAGAAAAGGGCCGCTTTGGCAATTGGACTCTGTGGCATTGAAGTCCCTCCCCTCTCCAAACCCCGCCCTCCTCAGGCTCCACCCCCAAAATATCCAGGTATTTCCCAGCCCGGAGCTGGCAACCCTAACTGGAGCGCATGAAGGTCAGCAGCTGTTCTGTGTATTTAAATTCAGGGCTGTGTATAATTCAGGTGGCCGAAACCTACAGAAAATGGGGCTTTGAGAGGGGAAGACAGCCGAACGTAGTTGGTCTATGAGCCTGGAGTCATCTGCTCTTGGCTCTCTTGGGCATTCACATGCGAAGGAGAGGGCATCTTTGCAGAGCTGTCAGTTTTACTGGCAGGTGTTTATGCTGCAGTAATGGCATTATAAATGTGCAGCGGCAAGGCTCCTCGGTTTAAGTAGCTGTGACACTAGTAAAGCCTGAGGCTAAATAGTCTTAAGGGTGAATTAAAGTAGCATATTCCTCCCAAGCTGCAGTGGCACAGGTGAAAGTGTGGTGTCTGGGAAGCAGTTGGGTGGGGGGCTGGGGGGTTATGAGATGGAATTCTATACCTGGAATCTAAAATCTTGTGAGCCGTTCCACTGGTTTCTAAATCATTTGGGTTTTTTGCCAAGGCAAGCGAGGTCTCACCCCACCACAGCTGCCCTGATTCCACTTTAAACTGCATCCTAGCTATAAATGTCCTTTAAATGCTGTTTATTACACTGGGATTTTAACTGCGCTTCTTGTGGAGAAAAATGCAGTTAAGGAGAAGGAATATCTGGTTTATATTTGGTGGAGACTTATTTATTTATTTGTTGATCTTTTCAAATCCCCGTTTTCACAGAATTAAACCAAGGCATTTGGAAAACCTTAGAGAGTTTGCTACAGTTTGTTTATTTAGCAATAAGATGAGAAACTTACTGTTGATCTTCTTTGTCCTTTACCAGTAATGAAGTGCTTTTGGCTGTAGCTACAGGATTCAAGAAAATTACTCTTCAGAGAAATAATTGGATGTGTTGAAAACAAATTCAGGCATATTTAAACAGTAATCATGGGCACAGCGCTATTCTACAGAGGGCAATTTTACTCCTAGCGTGGCCAAAGGTTTTGCTGTTCTTGTTCAAGCTGATATGATTTTCTCCTGCCTGTATATTGAAGCTGCATTAAACAGGGTTATGCGTAATCTAGGCTAACCCGACAGTTTTAAGAATGTTAGAAACTGAAGATTAACCTACTGTTTTTGATGCCATGCAAATGATGATGATAATAATAAAAATGAGAGCATGAGTAAGCCTTATTTTTTGGTTAGCTTGTTTGCACTGAGTTTATGTACCGTAAAGCAGTTCAGTTTAGTTCTGTTAAATATATTATGAGGCTCAGGCCTTTTTCTTTGTCTCACATATGCCTAAGCATGTTCATGTTGTCTTCAAAAAAGCCCCCCCTTTGATCTTCAAGTTGCCGTTTTTGTCCGGATTCACGTTGGAGGCATACTTTACCATACATTAAAAAAGGTATATGTATTCCCTATCAGGAGCCCCGTGGCGCAGAGCGGTAAGCTGCAGTACTGCAGTCCAAGCTCTGCTCATGACCTGAGTTCGATCCCGACGGAAGTCGGTTTCACGTAGCCGGCTCAAGGTTGACTCAGCCTTCCTTTATCCCTTAGAAGCTCCTTGATCCATTGAACTTGAGCAGCATATATCTAATGTTTGAGGGATATAAGGACTGAAACAAATCTTGCCAGACTCAGCCTTCCATCCTTCCGAGGTCAGTAAAATGAGTACCCAGCTCGCTGAGGGTAAAGGGAAGATGACTGGGGAAGGCAATGGCAAACCACCCCACAAACAAAGTCTGCCTAGTAAACTTCGGGATGTGACGTCACCCCATGGGTCAGAATGACCTGGTGCTTGCACAGGGGACCTTTACCTTTTTTTATTCCCTATCATGTTCCAGAATAAAATATTTTCGATGCAGCTGCAGGATAGCCCTGTTGATACTGCTTCTCCCATTCTGTTTCTCCAGTCCATTGAGTCACGGTATAGGAATGGAACCCTATTTTGGGAAATGGCAGCGCTTCTGGGACTCTCTAGTGCCCGTCAATGGAAGTGTCTGCTGTAGCGTACAGCTTAGTGCTCTCTCCATCAAAATGATGTCCCTGCTCACTTATGGCCACATGGTTGTATGTCAGTAGAAAGATACACCAGGAAGAGGAACTGTCAAATTTATATAATGCACTAACTGCTGTATGTCAGTGCTGCACGAGCCCTTGCCATTTTATAGGGGAGAAAGGAGTGGATGAGTTCAACATAGTTGCTTAACTCTTCAAGGCACAGTTGAACTCCTCTTGTGGCATACTAGTAGGGTTGCCAGGTCCATCTTCGCCACTGGCGGCAGGTTTTTTGGGCGGCGCCTGAGGAGGGCGGGGTTTGGGCAAGGGAGGGACTTCAATGCCATAGAGTCCTATTCCCAAAGCAGCCATTTTCTCCAGGTGAACTATCTCTCTATTGGCAGGAGATCTCCAGCTAGTACCTGGAGGTTGGCAACCCTACATACTAGTATGAGGCATACAGTGTGGGCATCATTGTCATGGACACTACAAAGTACAACTAGGAACATCGACTGAAAACCTAGAACATTTTTAGAGATGAGGTTGCCAAAAAATATCTGGAGTTTACTCACGTATCTACCCACTTTCATTTTACCCATCTCATTCTGAACAGTATGGTGCCTACTCAGCAGAATAATGTTTCCTTGCAAAATGCTCGTGTTGCTCTTAGATGGCAGAAGGACTAGGTTGACTTAAGTGGGCAAGGCAAACATCCGCCAAGACAGATTGCTTCAGTGTTCATAAGCATGACTGTTACAGTCTACAGTCCCTAACTCTCGATAAGGACTGGGGGAACTGTGCCCTGGGAGGGGCATCAGCAGTTGATTAAACATAAGCATTACTGATTTTGGAGTTGTGGCACCATTGCTCCTGGCAGAGGACAATCAGATCAAAAGATTGCAATGGTAGTGGTGAAGGTATGTTTCTGTCCCTTCAAGGCCCAGATCTTATGAGAATATTTGTGTGTCTGGTGGATTGTCTGGGCCCAACTCTTATCTTCAGTACCGGTTTACAATACTAATTTGGCCTCTTCACAGTTCAGATTGTGGCTTTACAAAAATGTGCTGTTAGGCTTGCTTTACAAGAGGAGGTGTAGAGATGAATTGCTTAATTTACAGTGCTTTTCCAGGCATTAACAGCTTCATTTTGGATCTATCGCTGTTTGGTAATGTGTTACTGCCAGTTTCATACTATGTGCTCCTGTAGCAGAGCCGTGTTTTCCTGTTTGCTGACTTAAGGCAATGGTCTCATCAACATCCTGACTTGAACTTCCGTATCTTTCCCTATAATGTGTTTTTTTGGGTGAAGATGAGGTAAACTCTAATGATGTTGCGTTCTAGCAACTAAAAGGAGGATGTATTTAGCTGTTACATTTCAGTGAAACCTCTTTGTACTAGTTAGGGGCACTGCCAGCAGCGGATAATGAAAGATAAGCATTGTAATCAATTCATAATTATAAGACGTATAAGAAGTGCATTTTTTTTGGAATAGACTAGAATCCTCCAGAGATTCCTTACTGGTGTGCTAATGTAGTCTGTGTGAATGAATATGTAACCTGAGGGATATTCTGGGCTGTTTTGAGGCCTCTTGTAATGGGGCAAAAATGAAAACGGAAAGAAAAAGAAAATTGCTGAAAGGTAATTTCTGTCCATGGCTGTCTTTTAGTTTGTTAAAAATGACTGCTTTCTCTGAATGGATGAAATTTGTGTGGGCAAATTATGTCAAAATACTGCTTGGAAACAAAGGCGAATTCAAGGCTTGTGTTTGGCACATATTTTACCCAGCAGGAGTCTATTACCTGGCTTCTGTGCCAGCCCATCAAAATCTACAGCTTTATTAGACTTCTGAAAGATGTTGATAGATTCATGGTCAACTAGTGAGTTTCATGACAAGGGTGGGTATTGAACCCGAATTTCCCCTGTTTCAACCATGTTATTGCACTGGCTTTAGTAGCTGGATATTGCATGACAATTCTGTATCTTTGGGATGCTCTGTAAATTGGGTCCCTTGCTGCATACCTTCTCTTAAACACCTATTTCTAGCCTGCAGAGATATTAACCGGACACATGTCATAATCATATTGAGTTTTGATGTTAGTGATCAGCTTCATCAGGTAACACTTATTTCTGTGACCAGATCTTGTACTTGAAGGGCTGTCATACAGAGGAGGGTGCCGAGTTGTTTTCTGTTGCCCCAGAAGGTCGGACCAGAACCAACGGGTTGAAATTAAATCAAAAGAGTTTCTGTCGAGACATTAGGAAGAATTTTCTAACAGTTAAGCGGTTCCTCAGTGGAACAGGCTTCCTCGGGAGGTGGTAAGCTCTCCGTCCCTGGAGGTTTTTAAGAAGAGGTTAGATGGCCATCTGTCAGCAATGCTGATTCTGTGACCTTAGGCAGATGATGAGAGGGAAGGCATCTTGGCCATCTTCTGGTCACTGTGTGTGTGTGTGGGGGGGGGGGAGGTAGTTGTGAATTTCCTGCATTGTGCAGGGGGTTGGACTAGATGACCCTGGTGGTCCCTTCCAACTCTATGATTCTATGATTCTATCTACCAAGCAAGTTGGGCTGTGACACATTGATAATGGTAGACAGGTAGACTAGGATCAAGATGGAAGGAGACGCTGGGGTGATGGTTGATAGCTCAATAAAAATGTGGACTCAGTGTGACATAGCAGTGAAAAAGGCAAACTGTGTCCTTGTCCTGGGGATTATTAGGACAGTGATTGAAAATAAGGCAGCCGATATTATAATGCCCCTGTATATATCTAGGTGTGGCCTCATTAGGAATACTTTGTATCGTTTGGGTCAGCGTATCTCAAAAAGGATTGCAGAGCTGGAGAAAGTACAGAAGAAGGCAAGCAAGATGACTAGGAGGTTGGAGCACCTTCCCTGTGAGGAAAGGCTGAAGAGTCTGGGACTTTTATGTTTTGAAAAGAGGCTGCTAAGGGGGACATGATACAGGTTTATAAATTATGCACAGGATAAAAAGGGCAGACAGAGAGAACTTCTTCTTCTCACAAAATGTTAGAACTTAAAGGCATCCAATGAAGATGATGGGCAATAGATTCAGGACAGACAAAAGGAAATATTTCTTTACTCAATGAGCAATCAAACTGGAATTCGCTGCCAGAGGATGTAGTGATGGCTGCAGGGATAGACAGCTTTAAAAAGGGATTAGATGGATTCATGTTGCTACAGATTGCGATATTGATGTTTTATCATTTGCCAAATTCTGGAATACCTTGTACAATTTGTTATGCCAATAAAGGTTTTTGAATTGAAATTGAGATGGATTCATGGAGGAGAGGTTCTATCAATGGCTACTAGCCATGGTGATGAAAAGGAACCTCCACATTCAGAGGCAGTAAACCCCCGAATACCAGGAGGCGACACTGGGGGAAGGCCTTGGCCTCTATGATCTATTGTTGGACTTCCAGAATAAGTGGTTGGCCACTGAGTGAGACAGGATGCTGGACTAGATGGACCACTGGTCTGATACAGCAGGCCTCTTCTTATGGTCTTATGTCTGTGAATGTATTTTATGAGACAGTAACTATGTTTTGTGCGCCTCTGCATGGTTGGTGTAACTATATAATACCTATAAATGTTGAGTCAAACCCCTCTGGTTGAGATGAAGGTGTAGTACACCTGTTGTAGAGATGATAGTGTAAAAAATAATAATGTGGCCCAGAGAATGATCTAAGTGTATGGCATCATTGTATGTCAATAGCCAGGTGAACAAAAAACAAGTCCAGTGGCATCTTAAGGCTAACATCATTTATTCTAGCATGAACTTTCATGAATCAAAGCTCACTTCTTCAAATGCAATTGGGGGAGGGGGGACACTTCCTCATAGTTATCCAGAAAAGTACAGAAGTGATGGAGAAAGAATAAGGTGCTGAGCAAAGAAAAACCTGGTTTCATAACTCAGGTGTGAGTCTTCGTGTCAGAGATTTTGAACAGTGTAGATTCTTATATACATACATACACAAACCTTTATTGGCTTAATAACCATATTGGCAGATGCATTTATACAGGTGCCAAGATTCTTATATGTAAGGGACAGTGACAGAGGTCTGATGTGGCCAGCTGGAAGGACCACTGAGGCAAGGATGGAGGATATGAAGAAAGTATTAGCTAGTTCGTGCTGAGTCTCATGGGACACAGCATTGTGGACTAGGAATGGTAGTAATCTGGGTTTACATTGTTTATGCCTGCAAAATCTACCGTTCATCTTTGGTATTAGGGAGCATGTCTGGCACATTAGCACTGAGAGCTCTAGTGCAAATAATGCATTTCACTTTGCTTCTCTTTAGGTCTGAGAAGTGCCTGCATTTGTGCACCACCAGAGTCATTAGACTCAGCAAAGTGTTAAATGTTAACATTTCCCTTTCATTGTCTGTAGTCTTGCAAGCTGTTAATTTATCTGGGCGATGTAGTGATTAAGAAAGGTAGTTTGGAGCAATGGACTCTGATCTGGAGAGCCAGGTTTGATTCCCCACTCCTCCACTTGTGCAGTGGAGGCTAATCTGGAGAACTGGGTTGGTTTCCCCACTCCTACACATGAAGCCAGATGGGTGACCTTGGGCTAGTCATAGCTCTCTTAGAGCTCTCTCGGCCCCACCTACCTCACAGGGTGTCTGTTGTGGGCAGGGGAGGGGAAGGCAATTGTAAGATGGTTTGATTCTTCCTTAAGTGGTAGAGAAAGTCGGCATATAAAAAACAACTCTTCTTCTATTTTTTTTAAAAAAGACCTTGACTTCATTCTCAAGTAAATAGGCAATTATTTAGGCTTGGATAGCAACTGTGACTAAAGCCTCTTCAAATCAGTGTTTCATAACCAGTGTTATGTGCTGTACCATGAAGTTGGAGTGCCACAAAGCAAAGCTAACAGCTAAGTGAGAGCTTTCACAGTGTGGCTGATGGAAATTAAACCGCTTCGGTTCAGTCTTGGCATGCCACCATGGAATCCAAGTCTACCGTTGAAAATCCTGCACCCACATTTCTGGCTCTGTTGTGTCTGCTGCGCTGCTTGCTTTTCTCCCTTTCTCCCTTTCTCTCCTGGTGGCTGTGATTACAAGGGCAGAGAATAAACTTTTGCCCTCTGTCAACAAAGCTTTCCTTGTAGGCTTGTTACCTGAACTGGAAAAGAAAGATAGCCGCTCCCCCGTTCTTGATGAATATAGCCTTTGTCAAGACACAGGTGCCCACGGGTTTGAAACACTTCTGCCCTGATCTGTGCTCCTGATACTCCTCATGCTTTGTTTCCTCGAATGAAGCGTGCCCACACAGTAAGAGACATGTCTGTGAACTGTTGCTTTCTCATCACTGAGGAACAAGCAGAGCACAGATATCACAGGAGCTGTATTGAGACCCTGGACTGAGGCATGCAGAATGTAGAACTATTTCTCACTTTTTCTTAGTTAGCAACCCCTGATGAACTGGCTAATCACTGGCAGAAATGTTCCCCAGTTTTTCTTCTCTAAATTTTGTCCTTAATACCAGTTGGAGTTCCATATTACCTGGCCTTGTTTCTGAAGTGGAGCCACTGTCTTAGGAGTTGTTTTATCTATCTATCTATCTATCTATCTATCTATCTATCTATCTATCTATCTATCTATCTATCTATCTATCTATCTATCCCCCCCCTTTTTTTAGAGGTACATGCAAGGCTTGATGTAGCGGCCAATTCCGTTGTGTCTTTTCCTCTTCTCTTCTTTGCTGCGCACGTGTACATTGATAAAACACTGCCAAACAAACAAAAAACGAAAGAAAGCAGTCCTGATCATATATGTAATTTCCTGGAGAGTTTGTTTGTGTGGTGCTTTACTGACAGGCAGAAGTAATACATGGAAACGTAATTGTGAAGTACAACCATCATGTGCAATCATATCAGGATAATTTTTTACATAAGAACATAACACAAGAAACGCCCTGCTGGATCAGACCAAGGCCCATCAAGTCCAGAAGTCTGTTTACACAGCGGCCAACCGGGTGCCTCTAGGAAGCCACAAACAAGACGACTGCAGCAGCACCATCCTGCCTGTGTTCCACAGCACCCAATATATTTGGCATGCTCCTCTGATCCTGGAGAGAATAGATATGCATCATGACTAGCATCCATTTTAACTAGTAGCCATGAATACCCCTTTCCTCCATGAACATGTCCACTCCCCTCTTAAAGCTTTCCAAGTTGGCAGCCATCACCACATCCTGGGGCAGGGAGTTCCACAATTTAACTATGTGTTGTGTGAAAAGTGCTTCATCCATAGTGCTTTATCCGTGTGGATATGAACACAGGTAGCATGGAAGGGGAAAACGAATTGAGCTGTGGCTTACCACAGCTGTGGACAATGTGCAGTTGAAAAATCTACCCATCCCTGGTCACCAGACTTACCATGTTAGATGCCACACATTATTCATCACCTTCCTCATTTCCCCCGTCTCTCAGCAAGCAATCTGGCAGCCATTCAACACACAGAGAGACAAGGACATTTTTCGGTCCCAGTGCCTGGCAGGCCATCCATAATGCTCTGTGGCTGCAGTGGTCGCTGGGAAGCCAGCCGTGACTCTGTGGGGTTGTTGCTTTTGTCTCTCTGCTCCTGTCTTCACATTCTTAAGCAAAAAAGGTCTTGCTTCATCGTGCAGCCAGAACTTAACCCACAACTGATGCTGTTCAATAAACTCTGTAATTGGTTCAGTTGCATCTGCGTTTTGATGGTTGGCTGTAAAGGAACGACAGCTCGTTTAATTACTATGCATTTTGTCTGTCTTCGTGATAAGGCTCTATGATAAGGTCTGCATGCTGGGAAAGGGTGCAGCCGGTTTTTATGCACCCGAGGGTCTTAATTTTGCCTATTGTCTTGCCTCTAGAATAGTAGCAGGGCTCTAAGCACCTTAATGTTTTCTTCTTTCCCCCACCCCTATTCCGGATATCTCTGTTACACTGATAAACGCAGCAGCACAAGTGGAAAGGAGAGGGCAGAGTATAATAACAAGGTGCCATAACCAGCAAACCAGTCATGCTTATGAACAGTTGAAGCATGCTTGCACTGGGTGAAGTCAGCTGTACAAAGTGCAAGACATCCTGGGACATGAATTCCTCAGTCGGTTAACTGAGTAAAACTCTTGGTCACACTACCAAAGGCAATGGCCAGGTCTGGAGGAGGCAACAGCAAGGGAATGATTGGGTCCCCTCTTCAGACCCCACTTGTAGGCATTCTGGGATGATCTGGTTAACCACTGTGTAAAACAGGATGCTGAACTACATAGACCATTGGTCTGATCCTGCATGCCTTCTAGAGAGCCAGTGTGGTGTAGTGGTTAAGAGTGGTGAACTCTAATCTGGAGAACTGGGTTTGAGTCCCCACTCCTCCACATGAACTGCCGACTCTAATCTGGTGAACTGGGTTGGTTTCCCCACTCCTACACATGAAGCCAGCTGGGTGACCTTGGGCTAGTCACAATTCTCTCTGGGCTCTCTCAGCCTTACCTACCTCACAAGGTGTCTGTTGTGGGGAGAGGAAGGGAAGGAACCTGCTCGTAACCACTACACCATGTTGGCTTTCACTAAATATAGATACGGGCTGCCTTTGCCTGCCATTACTGAAACATCACTTAAAATGCAAAATTTTATGTTAGTAGCCATAATTGTAAATGGGTAATAAAGGCTTTTGTTCATATTCTGGGATAAAAGTGATGGGTATAATAACATTTTTTTTTAAAAGTCTCTTTGTAAATTGGCAATGAACATATTTAGCTGCACTTGTTTTTCTGCAGTTATAGAGGGTGAAAAAGGTTAATTTGAAATGTCAAGATTTTTTTTTCCCAAACACTGTTTCAGTAATAAATGTTTTTGAATAAATGAAAAGTGTTAATTTGTAACTTAGGTTGATATTTTTTATAGACGATATTGCAGTGATCCTCAAATTTTGGCACACCCAAGCAACCCCTTTTTGACTAAAAAATTTCATGGATCCCTAAACCTCCCTTCCATGCTATATCCCCCTGGGCCTCCCCTTTTGAAAGTGTGTTCTCTAAGCCCCATATGCCACATGGAGCCTTCTGACCTCTCATATCCTCAAGACTATACAGTGAGAACCACATCAGCTACATTTTAGAAGCAAGTTTAAGAAAAATATTCTTCATTTGGCTGTGACCGCCCTCTGTTTTGGGCATTATTTGTGACAGAAAATTCCTTTCCCTCCTTTGTGTGTGTGTGTAAAGTGCCGTCAAGTCGCAGCCGACTTATGGCGACCCCTTATGGGGTTTTCAAGGCAAGAGACTAACAGAGGTGGTTTGCCAGTTCCTTCCTCTGCACAGCAACCCTGGTATTCCTTGGTGGTCTCCCATCCAAGTACTAACCAGGGCTGACCCTGCTTAGCTTCTGAGATTTGACGAGATCAGGCTAGCCTGGGCCATCCAGGTCAGGGCCCTCTTTTGTTTAGTATATATTAAAATAACGTGATCTCCTAGGCTTTATTACATGATGTGGAATGGCATAGTATAGCCTGATCCCAGAAGTTAAGCGGGATCAGTACTTGGAAGGGAGACCTCCAAGGAAGACTCTGAAGAGGAAGGCAATGGCAAACCACTTCTGCTTAATCACTTGCCTTGAAAACCCCATCAGGCATTGCTATAAGTTGACGGTGACTTCACAGCACTTGTTACACACACAAGCTTTATTACAATGACTATAGTGTGTGTGCACATTGTTATAAGAAGTGATGTAACATTTATAACTTTGACTAAGGCACAGGAGGTAGGAGTACGAAAGAAGAAATGTATTTACTATTTCCTTGGTAGTATTTAACTCTATAAGGGGTTGCTGCGACTTGATGGGACTTTACACACACACACACACCATTTAACTCATGTTTAAAACAGCTATTGGTAGAGTAGCACTGTAACACTGTCGCTTCACAGTGTTCTGCTGAGCTAAATGTTTTGATGTTAAGAGAGAAATTTGATCAATCACTGAATTTATATGCTGCTTTGGACCAACATGGTTTTGATAACTTGATTAACTAAAAGGGGTTTTGAGACCTTGTCAGAGACTGTCAAATTCCTAGCTGGCAAAGCTCCATGAAGAACATAAAATCCTTTTCCAAAAGCCAATAAAACTCTGACAGTGCATGAATATCAGCAGCAACAAATATGAATTTGGATGCAAGTCATTATTGCATTATATAAAACTTGATAGCCTCTATTCCTGGTTTGTCTCTCTATTGTCCCATGGTAGATGATAGAAGAGCTTGGCTGTGGAAATCAATTTGAAGTTTTTCACACTACTAATCTCGTGTGACAGTGTGAAATGTGTCTGTGAGCTTTCTCTTTGAAACGCCCAGTGCTTAGAATTAATCGCTATTATTTTGGTATTTTATTGTGTAATGATTTTTTTTTACCATGCAGTAATCGGCAGTGATTCCTTAAGTGATGAAAATAAGTGATTGCACATCACATTCCCAATTCTGTATGCATTTACTTGGCCATGATCATTGAACACATTTAAACAAGACATGTGGGGCAAAGCGCCTTCTTTGTTGAATGCTGCTTTTGAAACCTTCAATTTAGATTGAGGGGTTGCAATGGTTGGTGCTGCTGGATGGGAAAAGAATGACTTCCCTTATTTATTGTTTTGAGAGCCAGCATGGTGTAGTGGTTAAGGTGTCGGACTAGGATCTGGGAAACCCAGGTTCGAATCCCCACTCTGCCATGGAAAATGGCTGGGTGACCTTGGGCCAGTCACACACTTTCAGCCCTGACCCTGGCTAGTATTTGGATGGGAGACCTCCAAGGAATACTGGGGCATGATGCTAGGGTTGCCAGGTCCCTCTTGGCAACCGGTGGGAGGTTTTGGGGGTGGGGCCTGAGGAGGGCGGGGTTTGGGGAGGGGAGGGACTTCAATGCCATAGAGTCCAATTGCCCAGGCGGCCATTTTCTCCAGGTGAACTGAGCTCTATCGGCTGGAGATCAGTTGTAATGAAGTGCGTCATGTAGGGTTGCCAACTTCCAGGTAATAGCAGGAGATCTCCATGACGCACAGACAGGCAATGGCAAAACACCTTCAAATGTCTCTTGCCTTGAAAACCCTACCATAAGTCAATTGTGACTTGATGGCACCCCCCCCACTTATTGTTTTAATCATTTTTGATTTTATGATAAAATAGATGAACACATGAAGCTGCCTTATACTGAATCAGACCCTTGGTCCATCGAAGTCAGTATTGTCTACTCAGACCGGCAGTGGATCTCCAGGGTCCCAGACAGAGGTCTTTCACATCACCTACTTGCCTAGTCCCTTTAACTGGAGATGCCGGGGATTGAACCTGGGACCTTCTGCATGCCAAGCAGATGCTCAGCTACTGAGCCACAGCCCCTCCCCATGTATTATAGGAAGACATTTATTATATTAGATGTATTATAGGAAGACATTTTACTTGTGAGATATAATAACTTTCCCCCAATATGTGATATTGTTTTGTACAAACAACTGCTTGTGTTGAGCAATGGGGCCAGATCCTGCCTTTTTGCAACTTTGGCGCTGTTCCTGTCATAGAACTGATAGTTGTGTATATGAGAAATGGAGATGTCCCCGATTCAGATTTTGGCCACAACTGACATGAATTTTAAACCTTGTGACAAAAGAGGGGAGAGGGGAATATGACCAAGAGCAGGAAAACAGCCAGCAGGGGAACATAGCTTTCTCTGCTGCTTCTCTAGTATCTATCAGACTGAAGCATCTTTTTAAACAAAAGGGATTCTAGGCTGCAAATAAGTGTAAATAATATGTATTTTGGTCCTTGAAATTCTCAGACCCTTATGCCAGCAGTATGCCCATTATTTTGTTTTTTAGACTAACAGTCTTCCTGTAGAAGCATAGTGCTTTCTTTTTCTAGATTTTTTTTGTTTGCCTGAACTCATTATCTGCAGGGATGATTATGGATAGAGCAACAATCAAAATGTAAACATAAAACTGTTGATCACGGTAAATACCTAATGCAATCATTAATAAGTGATTTTTAAAGGACAAAACTTGTTGCAATCTGCTGCCATACTGCGTGAGAACACGTGGAAGGAGCTGATCACAAATAGAAGCCCTTCCTTGGTTTGATTTTTGTCTGTTCTGCTCTATTCTAGTCAATGCCCTGGAAAATCAGTATTGCTTCTGCTGCTTGCTGCAACACTTTTCCAGTAAGTGGATGGGGTTACTCCCCCTTCGATGCCTGCACTATGGAATGAGACAGTGGGCAGAAGGTGCCTATTCTGTTTCCCCCTAGGCAGACAAGACCAGCTGTACTGTCAGCTAAACTTTCCCAGATGTCTCAGGCACGTTTCTGTTCAGTGAACACGAAGGTGCACATTTTTTGTAGCTGCTCACTAGTCCTGGCAGACTACATCCACCAGGGCATGCATCTTAGGCTTTGTGCAGCAGCATGAATATACCCTTGAGAATACTTTGCCTAAGGCTGCTGCATGTAAATCTCAGTCAGCAGCCTGCAACCTTGAAAACACAGCACTGGGCTTCTGATTCTTCAGCTGGGGAATCTTGCTTTTTTAAACATACACATACTCAGGGAGGATATTTTGCTGTGTTCTCCAATTCCCTTCAGAGATCACAGATGACATGAAAAATATGTGAGTCTGTCCTACTTTAGAGATACTGCATATATTCGTAGCTCCATTAATTCCAATTCAGTTTGGCTTTGTTGATGATTTGTTCCCTGCTTGTCTGGAACAGTGGCCCTGGAGCAAGTTGAACTAGCATTTTGGCACTAAAGGTTGGAAAAGAGGCACTTAACCCCTCCGCTGCAACACTGGAAAGGTAAAAATGCCATGCATGTAGTGGGCATGGTTCTGCACATACTTGCCATTCCTTGCATAAAATGAAGTTGGCAATGGGTATATTGTGCATTCACTATCTTCATGCAGTGTGTCAATGAAACACAGGAGAAGGATGTTTCCCAAACCTTTTCTCACAAAAGAAAAAAAACCCCTGCAATGCTTCCTTGAATCTGTACTTTTTTAAAAAAAAAATTTTTTTCCTGACTTTCTGTCCTCACAAGGGCCGCCAAGGTGGCTGGGCAATGTCCCGGTTTCTTTAATGCCTTCATTTTACCCTGAAAAAAGACAAGAGTCAAAGCTCCTAAAATTTGTGGGCTGAAAAATGTCCTTCATATTCACTACCGATTTATTGGTTACTTAATTTGGATTCGCAAGCTGCTAAGGTATAAATATACATTGTTCTATGCTAAAGTTATTGGAATTAATTTAAAGGAAATAATCCTTCTGATATATAGGAATTAGAATATGTTAAAATGATAAGGTTATTCCAGTTGAAACAAACCCTACGCTTTTATTTGTCTGAAGTGTGTGAAGAAGACCTTAAAGCAATTTAGAATAAAGTCATTTAGAACAGCCTAGTTTGGTGCTGGGCATGTCATGGTAGTAGGGTTGCCAGGGCCTCCCTCTCCACCGGCGGAAGGCTTTTTGGGGTGGGATTGGGCCGCCGTGCACAACGTGCTTACATCATTACTGGGTTTATGCCCATCGCGATGCGGTACTTCCAGAAGTAAACCTGGCAGTGACGTAAGCACATCACACACGGCTGCCACTATGAGCAGCCTTCTGGATTGGTGGGCAATTGCCCACCGGTTCCAGCAACCTGGCAACCCTACATGGTATGTGGGTTACTGTAGGTTTAGCCATTGCTGTCCTTGTGGAAACTAGTCCTATAACTAGCCTCTGGTACTGGTCAGCAAAGGGGAACTCTCTTAATTTGTACACTCCTTATCCAAGGCCTGAGCCCCGCGGCGCAGAGTGGTAAGCTGCAGTACTGCAGTCCAAGCTCTGCTCACGACCTGAGTTCGATCCCAACAGAAGTCGGTTTCAGGTAGCCGGATCAAGGTTGACTCAGCCTTCCATTCTTCCGAAGTCAGTAAAATGAGTGCTCAGCTTGCTGGGGGTAAAAAGGAAGATGACTGGGGAAGGCACTGGCAAACCACCCCGTAAACAAAGTCTGCCTAGTAAACGTTGGGATGTGACGTCACCCCATGGGTCAGGAATGACTCAGTGCTTGCACAGGGGACCTTTACCTTTTATCCAAGGCCTAGTTTATACATGCAGGAGAACAGAATGGTAGATTGCTGAGGTGGTAAATGGGCTGTACCACTTCATACTGCAGGCAAAGGTGTTTATGCAGATCTTATGAATACCCCCCTTCATAAACAACTCCATGCAAGTGAAAAATCAATGTACAGATGAACAAGCTGGACTAAATCCTTTGTCCATAAAGGTTTACTTTTAATTTCGGGGTGGCTTTTTTGTGAATAAGGGATTTTTAAAAAATTGCATTCTTTATTGGCAGTCTGAAGTGATATATTCTACCACCTCAGAATTTTATCACCTCGCTCTGCTGCATATGTAAGTGAGGTCTCCGTAATGAGTGTGTGCGTGGGCGGGGAGGAATGGCAAAGAACAATTATCTCTGCAGAAATTCTCTTTCTTAGGATTTAATTTGTCCGAGTGTCAATGCAATATAATTCCATTTTTGCAAATGAGACAGGCTTGTGTATCTCAAAACAATTGGGCAGGCAATTCTGAGCCCTTCCATAGCGGTGTCCATGCAAATAGTTTGCTGCTTCGTCTGCTTGCATATATCTCATATTAAGAACAGATTAAACCCGACAAGGTCCAGCAACACAACTAATTTAGGAACCTGTGTGATTGGGGACTGCTTGTGTTGTCTTAGGGAAAAAATCTGGGAAACCCATTTAATTGGCCTTAGGCTGCTGTTAATAACGGGAGCTCTCATTTCCTTGTGAGGTAAAGGGAAAAAACCTCATTGAGCCAAATGTTTAATTTAGAGGGTGACAGGCTGTCATACTGGCTTTTGAAATTAGAGATGCTACAGTATGACATTTGTGGATATTCTCTTTTTTTCACAGTACTGTACGTTTTTGAATAGTTAGTAAACAGAGACAATACTGCCTTCTATCCCAACAGTTTTGTGAGCTTCAGAGAAGTAGTGGTCGTATTTTCAAGCTTCTTTCTTTCATCATGAAAAATCTAGTTTAGTCCTCCCAAGACATCTGAAGTGTCTGTTAACAAAAACCAGAATGCAGACACCTTTCTCGTCTACCCCCCACCCCAAGTGCATATTGATTGTTCTCAAAACTAGCGTGAACTAGGAGTTTTTTCTTTGTCTCCCTTTCCTTTTACCATCTTGTATTTTGTTGAATTAATAGTCCTCTAATTACTGCCTTACCAGCATCCCAAACTATATCCTCCCGGGTACCCTTACTTGTATTTTCATTAAAATAATTCTGTATATCCATCTTCAATTTATCCACTATTTTATTGTTTTTTAAAAGGTAATCATTAATTCTCCAGGGTTTATATCTTCTGTCTCCTATTTTGATTTTTACTGATACCGCGTTATGATCTGATAACACCTTAGGCAAAATCTCTGAGTTTTCTGATCTATCTATCAATCCTTTCGAAAGCCATAACATATCTATCCTGGAATGTGTAAGATGTCTCTGTGAAAAAAAAGTATATCCCTTCTTATTACCATTTGTCAGTCTCCAGACATCAAACATATCCCATTGATCGATAAGGACATCAAACCCCCCCGGTAATTTACCTTCATTTTTTGCTTTTTGCTTTTTCCCAGACCTATCTATCTTAGGTACCATTACTCCATTAAAATCTCCCATCCATATCATTTTTTCTGTAGCATATTCAGCTAATAACGTTGCTAGTTTATCATAGAATGCTTTTTGATTAATGTTAGGCGCATATATTCCCACAAGTAATAACTTCTGGAAACCACAAGTTATTTCCACCATCAAGACTCTTCCTTCTATACCTTGATAAATAATTTTTGGTTCTAATGATAAAGGTAAATACATAGCTATTCCATTAATTTTTTTATTTTCATTGCATGACGTGAAGAGTGTTCCAACCTAAATGTATCCTTTGGGAGTATATGCGTTTCCTGTAAACAAATAATGTTAGCATTAGTTTTTTGTAAATAATGAAATATTTTCCTCCTTTTGTTGGGAGAGTTCAGTCCATTAATATTCCAAGATAAAACCTGCAACATATCAAAATTCAGTTAGATCCATTAACCTTCCAAAACCAAAATTGTCATCCATATCCCATAAACTGCCCCCCTTCCCTCCCCCAGTTTAAATTCTCTGTTCAGCCATCTGTGTGTGTGTGTGTGCTAAGCATAATTCATACAGGTGAATGAAGTAAAGCATTTTAAGTATTAAATTTTGGTTTGGGCATTAAGCCAGAAAAGCTCTTAAGTGTTTCTTTAATTCTGAGCACATGAGTTGTAATGGTGACCTCAGGGGTGTTGCTTGTAGGTGCTGAAGGGTGAGAATGTGCCCGTGTGTTTAAGCACAGTATAGGCGGGGGCCTTAAAGAAAGGTTTGAAAGATGTATTTCCTACCGCCAGTGAACTTCTTCCATACCATTTTTGTCTGACAAATGCCTGTACATCTGGCAGGGGATTGCTGTACATTTTTTTTCTTGTTAAATATCTGCCAGCTGATCCATTTACCCACAGCAGCAGATAGGCGTAGAATTTTAACTGTGTGAAAAAAAGGTTGGTGCTCCAGAGTGGGACTGAATGGTAGTTTTTTGATGTGTTTGTAAATTTTAAATTGATAATGTTTTGGAATGGGGCCAGTCCCTGTGGGGAACTGAAGCTTTCCACTAGATTAATATGAGTGATTGATACCTGGTCTGGTGTGTACGGGAAGAGTGTGACTGGTCTGAGCAAGTGTATCAGTTTACTTTAAGCTCTTATTTAGAGATTTTGTTATGTATGCAGTGGAAGCAAGGCTCACGTTGAGCTTGCTATTCTCGCCAGGCTCCTTCTCCTGCGATTCTGATTGGACAATGGGCTATAACCGCCCAATCACAGATGTGGGTTACGCCTGTGTTCCCGTTGGACTATGGACTACAACCGGCCAATCGTGGACTTGGGGGCGTGGCTCTGGGTTTATGGGGGTTACCAGCTCTTATCCTGAGTGCTGGCTGATGTCTTTTCAGTTTCCACTTGAAGCAGAAGAAAAGTTTCCTTCCAGAATGTGTTTTACAGCAGGATTCGGTTGACTATATATATTATCAGTGTATCATTTGGTTGTGTTTGTCCTTCCCTTTATTATTAAGCTCATATGACCAAAGATCTTGAGCATGAAGAATACATAAAAGATAAAACAGCATTAAAACATGACAAAATCTTAAAGGACTTAAAGCATTATGATATTACAATATAAACAATAAAATAGATAATACCTCCAGTTTGCTCATAAGAAAATAAATACATAGACCCATCCAATTCATATATAATCAGCAATAAAATGATTTTAACGTAAATTTAAAGAAACTGCTATTGCCAGATATTTTGCAACACGTCTAGGGTTGTGTTTGTCTAACCCAGCTGTTGTATTAGAGGCTGTTTTAATTGCCACTGTGAAGGAATAGTGTAAAAGGAACGGGTATCTGACACTATATGTTCTATGCAAAATAAGTAAATGAGATATTTTATTGAACCAGCTTTAATTACTGTAGGAGTGTCTTGGCTTTCAAGCTGTACTGAATGGTTGGCTACATGTGGCTAAGAATATTTGCATTTAAAATTGTGGCATATGCACAATGCATTTAACATTTCAAACAGAAAATTCAGATGATCTGTTTGAATATTAAACACTTGGAATAGGCAGTGATCTGAAATGCTAAAGGGTGTGTGAGTGTGTGGGGAGAGCAAAGAAGGGGAAAGGAGGAAAAATTCTTATTGAAATATTATCTTAATCATGTTTACTCACAAGTAAGCACCACAGATTCTTTTTTACTTAATGCTTTGAGCTGAGGATAAATTGTACAATAGCTCATAAATATTTATACCTTTTTGCCATAATGTGCCAAAGACCTAAATAAGAGAAAGCTAGCTCTCTTGAAATCAACAGGATGAGTTTGTTGTGAATTTTAGTATGCATGAGTAGTTTTCTTTGAATCAGGGGCCAACATATTTCAGTTTTATTGTGGAATATGATTAAAATGTCACCTAGTTCCCAATATGCAGTATCACAAGGCATTCAGAACCCATGAAACATTCCACTAATGGATGCTTAATTTTTGTTTGTCCCTCATTGACTGTTAAATGTTGATGTTTCAAAATGCACATTCTCAGGTTGACCATTAAAACTTTATGGGTAGGTTTTATCATGATGCCAGTAAGGTTCCTAATATCTAGGCATCAGTCCTTGAGTGTGTGACAGTACCCCACTATTACCATACAAAGAGGCACACATGTAAGAAATAATACATAGGAAAGGAATAAGTAGGTGGTAGCTTATCTCCCACGGCATCAGAGGATTTAAAGGTAACTACGTGGGCGTTGTCCAGGCAACCCCAAGACAAACACAGCTGGAGATTGGTGTAGTAGGTTATGTGAGGATGGAAGCTTTATGGAACTAATCTTTCCCAGTTATAAAATATTCAGAGCTGACATACTGCACAAGGTAATTCCTCCTGGACAAATAAAGAGAGATAAAAAGGTTTAGCAACATGCTGTGATTATTTGAAAATGAAATGCCCTGGAAATTCTTTGAGGAACTATAATTTATAAAAGTGCTTAACTCCAAAACATAATCTCTTCCAGTCGATTGGGTCAAGTTGTTTACTGTGTGTCGCACGTTAACAATATGTGGGTCAATCTAATTAGCATGGGAGGACTCCCCTCCTTTCTACTAGTCCAGCTTGTCAACGGTGATTGAGCAAATCTTTTCTCTTGTGATCCGGAGCCTCTTTTTTCATGTAAATTCTTGGATGGATGGAGGATTTTAAAGTGACAAGCAAGCCTGGCAAAAGTTTTAGCGTGTTGCCATAAGTCTGATTTATCTGAAGAAAGTTAGCTTGCCAGGAAAAGAACTGACTAAAGTGTGCATCTATATAATATATACAGTATGTATCTGTTTCCAAGGAAGGGAGGTTGCTGCAACAATGATAAAATGCCAAAAGAAAATAGAGAGTGGAGGAGACAACAACAAGCAGGCTAATATGCAAGAGCTGTTTCTGGGATTTGTGAGCGCCCAGGAGGTGTTTAAAGCCTCATTCATTGCTCTCTGCTTCGATTAAAGCTGGTGAGATTGCAGTCGAGGGCAGTCGGCAGCGCACAGAGTGAGGCCTTTATTAAAGGACTCGATGCAGTTGCTGTTGGAAGAAGTTGTAGAAAATCGAATCATGTTGATGGCTCTTTCTTGTCAGTCTCGGAGTTTCTTCACAACATTTCTATCCCAGCTATTTCTCTACGTGGCTTAAGACAGCTCATGGAACTGTACCGGTAGGCATCTGGAACAACAATTAAAACATGTTGCATTTAAAACAACGACCGATCGACCCAGATTACAAAACTTTGCTTGGATGACAGCCATACCCCTCATTAATAGCTTCAAAGAAGAAGAAGAGATGGTTTTTATATGCGTACTTTCTCTACCACTTAAGGGAGACTCAAACTGGTTTACAAGCACCTTACATTCCCCTCCCCACAACAGACACCCTGTAAGGTGGGTGGGGCTGAGAGAGTATGACTAGCCCAAGGTCACCCAGTTGGCTTCATGTGCAGGAGTGGGGAAACCAACCCGGTTCACCAGATTAGCCTCCGCCGCTCATGTGGAGGAGTGGGGAATCAAACCTGTTTCTCCAGATCAGAATCCACTACTTCAAACCACCTCTCTTAACCATTATACCATGCTGGCTCTCAAAGCATCTCAAACATGAGCACTTTGAATCTTTTCATAAAAATTGTTTAGTTGTGCTGAAATAAAAGACCATATTACAGCAGAAGGAAAGGACAAACACAGCCATTATTACTGCTGTCACTGAAATATTCTTTTTTTTTGTACTCAAGATTCTATTCTTGTTATATCCCGAACCTGCCTTACTTAAGAGTATCCACTTGCTAAGTCCCATGATCAGGATGTGGCCATTACTATTGTCATTTTTGTTAGTTCCGAATGAAATGTCTTACCATGCAATCCTGACTAGGGGGGTGGGACTGGAGCTGCATAGGAGCCGGCGTGACCCCTACGCCGGTGTCCATGCCACTTGCACCATCCAAAGTGGCATGGATGCCTGTGCGGGGAGACTTACACCGGCTCTGGGGATTGACACAGTATGAATGGTTTTATTTGCATTTAGCCATAGGCGATTGCAAACATATCAAGGATACCACAAATACACAGTAGCTCAGCGGCATTTTCTCAGTGTAAGTGCCTGTGCCGGCGTCCAGGGGGCCATTCCAGGGGGCAGAGCGCTTCCAAAAATCTTTTGCCCCAGGAACATGCCATTTTGCATGCGGGGAATCATGCCTGCCAAACAGCTGGTGTAGCCCTGTGAAACCCTATGGGGGAGTTTTAGGGGGTTTTGTTCAAAAAAGATTTTTTCTTGTTTTTTTCTGGCCGGAAAGCCTCTCAGGAGGCGGCGTGGCTGCGCCATTCCCAGCTGTCGCCTATTTACCCCCCAATCAGGAATGGGCTGCGGGTGTCCTTGTGTCTTAGCACAAGGAAATCTGAAAGATGCTACATTTGAAAGGAACAGGAAGCTCAAATATTACAAATAAGGGACATGAAACGACTCCTGGGATAGGGGGCATCTCACCCCCTGGGAGGTCTGTAGTATCCCTCCCCATCTATACGTAGCCCATTGTGTGCCTTTTATGAACTGTGGGACCATGTTCAAAATACATATGAAGATAAGGAGACAGTCATAGCAGGACTGATATGGTTTTGACCATGTGTATCAATGTATGAATGATTCTGTTACTCCAGTGAGTTGATTTTTCCTGTCTTCTCTAGTTATTAATTTTATTTTTACCCTCCAAATAGATAGAAACCTGTTAGACTCCCAGAAGCATTCATGCAGTGTGCTGTAATACTTCTTTCCCTTGCATCCTTGTTGGACAATCCAGTGATAACAAATGTCTAATCCCTTAGAAGAACATCAATTTTCAGTATCAGATAGGAGTTGCGAATGCCGGCAATCTATTTTCTATCACTGTTGGTGAAAGACCTTGAATGTCAGAAGGTGTAGAAAGAGTTGTCAAACCTAGCTGTCCAAGTTTCCCTAAAGAATTATTTTCCATATGATTGTTTTTCTGCTGTCCAGTTGAATTATGATTTTGTACCATTTTGATTTTCATTACAATTGCAAAGGTGAGATGTACATCTTTATTATTGTTATGTATCTCTTAATGGGATATAAATCTTAATATCTCTTGTAGTGGTAGAAAATCACAGCTGACACATTGACCCCATAGGGTTTTCGAGGCAAGAGACATTCAGAGTTGGTTTGCCATTGTCTGCCTCTGCATTTAAATTTCCCAAGGTAGTGTACACAAGGCTGTCAAAGATAGGACATTTTGGAGGACTTTCATTCATAGGGTCGCCATGAGTCGGCACTTAACACACACACACACACACACAGTGTACATAGATCTTTCTTCTTTCATTTAATTCATATAGCAACTCTGTGAGCTACATCTTCAGGTATATGAAGGGCTGTCATATAGAGGATGGTGCAGAGTTGTTTTCTGTTGCTGCAGAAGGTCAGACCAGAACCAACAGATTGAAATTAAATCAAAAGTGTTTTCGGCTAAACATTAGGAAGAACTTCCTGTCAGAGCTGTTCCTCAGTGGAACAGGCTTCTTTGGGAGGTGGTGAGCTCTCCTTCTTTGGAAGATTATAAAGATTTTAAGGGGATATGGCCACCTGACAGCAGTGCTGATTCTGGGAACTTAGGCACATCATAAGAGGGAGGGCAGGAGGAGGGGATTAGTCAGTGCTCAGCTCTCATGGCCCTTACATGCCCAGGTAAATGCCATTCTCAGGGAGGAATTTTCCCCCAGGCCAGATTGGCCAGGGATCCTGGAAGGTTTTTTTTACCTTCCTCTGGCCATAGAGCAGGAGTCACTGGGGGGAGTGGAGGGGGAGGTAGTTGTGAATTTCCTGCATTGTGCAGGGGGTTGGACTAGATGCCCCTTGATGCCCCTTTCAGGTCTATGTTTCTGCATAAAGCTAAGAGTGACTGACACAAGGTCATCCATAGGTGACTGGGGATTTGAATGCAGGTGTTCTATATGCTGGTCAAACACTCCAACCACTATGCCACAGTGACTCTGAATAACCATATGAACTACCTCTATGGAACAAGGTATTAGTGGAGTCAGTGCCAGCCATAGATCCAGGGCATATTATCCCTGCCTTTACATAGAAGACTGACATACTATTTTGCCTAATGTAGGCAATTCTACAAACTGTCCTTTAGAATGAGTGGAGGCTGACCAATGCTTCACCAGCCATAGATTGATAGCAAGAGAGGGGCCGTGGCTCAGTGGTAGAGCATCTGCTTGGCATGCTCGGCGAAAGGGAGGGGACACAGAAGGGGGTGGAAGTGTCTGGAAATAGCCAAAGAGGAAGGGAAGGGGGAGGAGAAAAAGAGGAGGAGGAGCCGCACTCAAGGGGCCAAAGAGTCGCATGCGGCTCGGGAGCCGCGGTTTGCTGACCACTGGACTAGAGCAAAACAAAAGGACAAGGATATTAACCTTCCATCCTGTCTCAGTCTGTGTCAGATAAAATGCTGTGTTGGCAGAGGCTGGTGCAGAGTTTTGCTTTCCTGGAAGCATCGCAGCCCAAAGCCCATCAGATTCAGCATAAGCATTCTATTATTTATTTATTTTGAAAATTTATGTCACCTCTCTAGAGACCTGCTGGAGGCTGCTTAACACTAAAGCAGTAAAACAAACCAGTGCCATTAAAATGTGCCATTAAGAACCAGCCGATGCATAAAAAAGGCATTGAACAAGCAATGAGCAACCCAAAATGATACTGATGAAACAATCCTGTTACATAGAATGTACCCCCCCTCAGTAGGGTTGCCAGGTCCCTCTTCACTACCAGCGGGAGGGATTTTGGGGTGGAGCCTGAAAAGGGCAGGGTTTAGGGAAGGGAGGGACTTCGATGCCATAGAGTCCAATTGCCAAAGCGGACATTTTCTCCAGGGGAACTGATCTCTTATTGGCTGGAGATCAGCTGTAATCGCAGGAGATCTCCAGTTAGTACCTGGAGGTTGGCAACCCTATCCCCCAGGAATGGGTGACCCAGGTATTTCCCCCCCCCACAATGTTGGACTCCTGTACCTCTGACATGTTGGCCAAAAAAAATGGCTACTAGTGTTCCCCCCAACTTGGTGTACATTCCTAGCCATTAAAGGTTTAAGGTTAGTCATAACCAAACTCAAGAATACTCTATGCTGTACTAATGTCTAAACAAAACTAGCAGCATACAGAATAAGCAGTGCAAAAATCTATTAAAAAAACTAAATACAAATGCCACTATAACAATACATACTCATTCAAACCGACACACAATAAATATACCATTATAACAATGGTTGAACGAGTCATATGCCTTCATTTTTCCAGTAAGGCAAAAGAAGTTTGTAGCAATTAAGGTTAGTCATACCATGCAGGGGAAATAAATATGCCAACCCAGCCTTGGAGAGCCTTAGGGCACTGTAGTTGAGGGCCTGTGCTGGATGCCTGGTAATTACTTTAACTCCACTTGGCCAATGCTTATCAATGTCCTGCAGTCAGTTTCAGACATCCTTGGGAACCTAGAGCAGACACTCTTGTCTTCCCCAAGGATTGTCTCTCCCCCACAACCTTCAAGGAACCTCAGGCTGAGTAACCCTCCCCCCGTCCCCCTCCTCCTCATTGTACAGGCAAATGTCCTTTGTCTCTTTTTATTTTGGGGGAACACAGACCATGTTTGAACCATGTATATCACCAGCTTAAGATCTCAGACAGACATAAGTCTGTAAGTGCACGTAGGAAGGTTGTAAATGTGCACCAGGAGCAGGTGATTTAATAGTCCTCAGGCCAGAAACAGACTGTGCAACAGCTTTTTAAAAAGATAAAACTTGTTCATTAAAAGCCTGGGTAAAAATAATGCTTTGACCTCACTCTTAAAGAAAAGTACAGTCGGTGATAGCTGAGCTCCAAGTGGGAAGGGTTTCCTAAGGTGATGTGCTACTACTGAAGAAGCCATCTTTGGTCACCATCCATTTTACTTCTGTGGGAGGGGGGGCACAAAGTACAGGGATTGAGAAGTGGATCTTATTTTATTTCTCTGAAGAAGAACCATGACTCTAACACCATTTATTCATGGAAGGTTTTGCATTGGATTTGTCACTCTATAGATACACATTTTCCCCATCTGAATTCTCAAAACTCTGCATGGCGGTTTATTGTTGAGTTTTGAGAATATGGATGGGGGAAAAGTGCATCTAAAGAGTGGCAAATCCAATGCAAAACCTTCCATGAATAAATGGTTTAAAAGACTTGCAGAACTAGTGACCCACCAAGATGAACATGGGCCCCCAACCATATTTTATATGGCCTGCTAAATAGAGAATCAGAACCGGGAGCCACAAGGACTTGCCGGTGGGGGAGGAGGTAATCTCATTCCCCCCTCCCCCACTATTTCCTCTTTCTTTTTTGTGAAAGCCTCAATTGTGTCCCAGCATGGTGTAGTGGTTAAGAGTGGTGGTTTGGAGCGGTCGACTCCGATCTGGAGAAACGGGTTTGATTCCCCACTCTTCCACATGAGTGGCAGAGGCTAATCTGGTGAACTGGATTTGTTTCCCCACTCCTACACATGAAGCCAGCTGGGTGACCTTGGGCAAGTCACAGCTCTCTTAGAGCTCTCTCAGCCCCACCTACCTCAGGGCATCTGTTGTGGGGGAGGGAAGGTGATTAGAAGCTGGTTTGAGTCTCCCTTAAGTAGTAGAGAAAGTCAGCATAAAACCAGCTCCTCCTCCTCCTCCTTCCTCCTCCTCTTCTTCCTCTTCTTTTTCCTCTTTCTTCTCTTCCTTTTCCTGCTTCCTTCTCTCTTTTACACCCACCAGCCAAACTACCTTTATTTGCAACCTAGCTTCAGTTTTATTTATTTACTTCATCCGTACCTCATCTTTCTCCCCCATGGGAAACCAAAGCAGTTTACATCATTCTCCCCCTCCATTTCATCATCACCACAATCCTGTGAGGTAGGCTAGGCTGAGAAACTGTGACTGGCCCAAGGTCACCCAGGTACTGTTGTGGTAGCCTAGCTACAGCTAGTGAGGGCATTCATTTCTTAAAGCTATAGATGCTGCTTCTATAATTTTGGAGGGGGGTTAATTCCCAATTTTTATTTTTTTATTTCAAATTTTTCTGCAGGCCTGAGGCTTTTCTCACGTTTGTACAAAGGTTTGTCTTGTTTGTTGTTTGTCCATAGTCACTGGATTTAATTATCCACAGATTTGGCCATGTTGGGAATTAGATGCACTTACGTTTCTTTTTATTTCCAGGCAGGCTTCAAAGCTAGGTTTATGAGTCCATTCTGTAATGCGAGACATGGCTAGCAGGCTGTGTTTGCCGTGGTAGATCATGTTGTGTAGTCTTGATGTACAAGGAGTATAGTTGTATTTGAGACGTTAAGATTAGAGCAGTGGGGATATAACCAGAGGGAATCATATAATATCCTTCTGCTTTCATGCAGTATTGGGGTAATGAGGGATATGTGATTTGGACCATCATATTGCTAACCTCTGAAGATGCCATTCTAAGATGAAACATCGAACTAATAGGATTCTTGTAGCTAGCTAAATGAAATCAGTAACTATCATGCAACTGCATATTGGCAAAAATCCAAACCACCTCATAACTCCATACACTGAGGCTTTGATCCCTGATTCAACTGTTCTGTACTTGCAGAACAGTTTTTCTCTCTCTCCCATAATACTAGAACGCGGGGTCATCTGCTGAAGCTGGAGGGTGAGAGATTCAAAACAGATAAAAGGAAGTATTTTTTTCACACAACGCATAGTTAAATTGTGGAACTCCCTGCCCCAGGATGTGGTGATGGCTGCCAGCTTGGAGGGCTTTAAGAGGGGAGTGGACATATTCATGGAGGAAAGGGGTATTCATGGCTATTAGTTAGAATGCATTCTAGTCATGCTGCATACCTATTCTCTCTAGTATCAGAGGAGCATGTCTATTATATTGGGTACGGTGGAACACAGGCAGGATGGTGCTGCTGCAATTTTCTTGTTTGTGGCTTCCTAGAGGCACCTGGTTGGCCACTGTGTGAACAGACTGCTGGACTTGATGGGCCTTGGTCTGATCCAGCAGGGCCTTTCTTATGTTCTTATGCCCTTTCCTTTTCTGTTTTCCTGCTTAGGTTCCTTGTTTGCATTTGCAAGTCAAGAAGGGGATCAAGTAGGGAGGTAAATGCAGAGGCTATGTGGTTGCACCAGTGGCAGGAATCAAGTCTAGAGGTCATGACTGTCCTGCTCAAAGATATCTTTGATTATTAGCAGGATGTGGTTCATGCATCCCTTTTTGTATTTTTGGTTTAATGCGTCGCTAGTTGAAACCCTCTCGTTACCTTTGAAGAGATGCATGAATTCCAGATGACTGAGGAGCTCATGGAGTGGATGAGCCACAACTTTGCATGTCACACTAAAAGTGTGAGCCGCTTGTATGTCTTCTGTTAATGCTTCCTTTGTAATGTGTGAAGCTGTCAAAACAGGGAGAGATGACTGATCTTCAGATGATCTTTATTTCATGTATGGACCGAATGAATCCACCTACCATGGCCATTTATTTTGATGGATATTTATTTTATACCCCATGAAAGAAATGGATGCCAGGGCCTCACTAAATTTGGCTGACGTCAACCCACATTTTTCCATTTGATGTGCTTCTCAATCTGCAGCTTAAATTCTGTTTCTTATATTTGTTTTTTGTTTTTTTTTAAAAAACCCACATTGCTAACTTTTCTTTTTGCCTTTTATGGCTCACAATTCACTGTGCCACTTTTGCTTCAAAAGGAAATATATTCCAAGTTCAAAGAGCATCAGGAAAGGGGCCGATATGAAAAGTTAATAAATGGAGACAAAAGATGAGAACATTTTGAGGTATCCAGGGAACCCAACTCCAAAGGTAAAAGGCAGCCGCCGATAGAATTCCTCCAACTTCTGACATTCACATTCTTCACACGTACTGAAAATCCAGTCATTACTTGGGATGAGTCCCTGTCTGCTCCTGGTCACCAGCTGCTAATAATTTAAAAGCTTGTAAGTGGATAGCTTTTGATTGAAAACATTGATTGTGTGCTTATGTGTTGTCCCCTGCAATGTGAAGCAATGCTTCTGCTGTAAACGAAAGATGTTGCGGGCACGGACTGAAAATCCTGTGCACAGCATGTACAGCGCACCATATCAGGCTTAAGCAGTTATGACTCCTTATCAGCGTGCACAGTGTGTTGACACCTGCCATTTTGGATAGGGGGAAAAGGTCCTTAAAGATCAGTGTTAATGCATTCAGGCAACACAGTTTTAAACAGAGACACCCCCCCCCCTCAACACACACACAAATCTCTGAACTAGAGCCAGGGTGAGAATCCAATCTATTGGTATAGAAATGTACCAAAGGGCTTGCAGGGTTCGTCTCCTGCCTTTCTCCATAGATGATCATTGAGTACCACATAGGAACTTACACAGTGGCATGGTGAAAGATACCGAATAGTGGTGCCAAGCTGCTGTTTAGGCAATAGAGACCTGGGTGTCAAGCTGCTGTTTAGGCACTGGTAGTTCTGTCCAATTTCACATCTGGAGGTTGAGCTAAAAGATCAAAGGTGTTAGGATTGAACAATCTTCAGGGGTGAAGACAGAAGGAAACCACTTCTAGTAACTGGTTCTAAACTGAGACAAATGGAGATAGGATGTGTGATGGGTGAAGACTAGGGTTACCAATCTCCAGGTAGTAGCTGGAGATCTCCTGCTATTACAACTGATCTCCAGCCGATAGAGATCAGTTCCCCAGGAGAAAATGGCCCCTTTAATAATTCTGTCCCCTTTAGCGTTTCTGTCGGTCACCTAGCCTGCCCTTTGGTCACTTGGTCCATTTCCTAAGGTATCACTCTATTGTTGATAATAATTGGCATTTACAGTTGAGCTTCTGGAAACAAGAGTTCTTGGCTTGCTGATATCTATTTATTATTTCTGCTGTGAAGGAAACATTAATTCATTTTTGGACGAGCCTTGTCAGTTGCTGGAAACCAGAGAGCTTGGTCTCTTACAGTCAAAGCTCTAATGGCAATTTAGGGCCAATCTGGGCCATTTACTGTTAATATGCATATTCATCTGAGATGTATGTACATAAAGGCACAGGTATTTATTTTGTTTACTTAGAATGTTTTTATCATCTATTTCTCCCATACTGGGGTCACAAAGTTGCTTACAAAACAAAATAAACATAAAACGCAATAAAAATTATACACTCAGGAACAGGGCTCCAGCACAAGTTTCACGCATAGAATCATAGACTCATAGAATCATAGAGTTGGAAGGGACCACCAGGGTCATCTAGTCCAACCCCCTGCACAATGCAGGAAATTCACAACTACCTCCCCGCCACACCCCCAGTGACCCCTACTCCATGCCCAGAAGATGGCCTTCTTGCCCTCCCTCTCATGATCTGCCTAAGGTCATAGAATCAGCATTGCTGACCATCCAGCCTCTGCTTAAAAACCTCCAGGGAAGGAGCACTTACCACCTCCCGAGGAAGAACCACTCTGTTAGCGTGCCATCAAATCTTCAGATATATTTGAGGCCTGTATTTTGGAGGATCATGGCGTGCATAGATTTATAATGATGTACTCAAGTGTCACACTGGTTTGGAGCGGTGGCGTCTGATCTGGAGAACTGGGTTTGATTCCCCACTCCTCCACATGAGCGGTGGAGGCTAATCTGGAGAACTGAATTTGTTTCCCCACTCCTCCACTTGAAGCCAGCTGGGTGACCTTGGGCAAGTTACAGCTCTGTTACAGCTCTCTCAGCCCCACCTACCTCACAGGGTGTCTGTTGTGGGGAGGGGAAGGTAAGGTGATTGTAAGCCTGTTTGAGTCTCCCTTAAGTGGTAGAGAAAGCCGGCATATAAAAACCAACTTTTCTTCTTCTACTTCACTGCTTCTCATCTATAACTGGTGAGACAGAAATCTATAACTGGCTTAAAATATTATATCCCGTAGGCATTTATGCATGGGGAAACAAGCTTATTACTGGGGCACTTGTGCATTTTCCCCTATAAGAAAATACGTGAGCTTTCCAGGTGTCTACTCTAGAGCACATGTATCTAGGTGAGGTGGGTCTGTGAGAGTTCTCTTTCGAGACAGAGATTTCCCTTCCATCAGTTCAGATTTTTCCTGCGGAATAGTTGCAAGTGCTGTGTATTTAGGAGTATAAAACTGCATCTCCCTGTGGGAGCACTGCCAAGCTTATATCCTTTCAGAGAATTATCGTTACGTTTTCTGAGCCCTACATTTTGTAGTGAGTTTTAAAAACGAGAGAAGAAGAATCAAAATAGTCATTTCCTGGATCTTTAGCGTCTAAATGACACTCTCTGAGGCGAAATAGAATCCGGTATCCCAAGGACATCTTGTTAATAAAACAGAAGATGCTTGAACAGGAATCAGATCTTTCCACTAATTCATTATTTTCAAAAAGTTTACTAAAATGATAACCTTGTGTTTCCTGTTCTTGAGTTATTGTTTTTACCTTGGACTTATAACTCCTGACTGTTTTGTAGTTTCTTTTTGGCACAGGTGGGTAGGGGAGCAGGGAGGGAAAGAAAGCTGTTTGTTTGACCTTTAGCTCTGATCTTGAATATCATTTCTCTAAATCTAATTACCAAGTACATTAAGGTTTCCTATTTCTTGAACACTTGCTGTGATCTACTTAAAATGTGAACAGAGGACAAAGACTCCCCCCCTCTTGTTCTTTGACTTGATTTATACTTCAAAGCTGCAGAGGTGCTGAAAAATCCAGGCTGTTTTCATTAAGTCAAAAGCTGTAGAAAAAGATACTGTCGCAATTACCGGAGACATTATTTGATGAGAGATAAAATAGTGTTTTTATCTGTCGTTTCAAAATGATGAAAGGTAGGAAATGATCTTTATTTCCTTCACTGTCTTGTCATTTTGAAAGACTGTATAGATTTATTCCTCTCCCTCTCAGCTTGTCTAAAGTTAAATGTGTATGGACATAAACTGTGTGGTGGTGGCTTAAAAACTCACCTAGTAGCAAATCAGAATTCTGCTTCAGATACGAAGCGGCCTTCTCTTGATGCCTGCAGAAGTGTGGCGGGTCACTGAAAGGCTTAAACATCTGGCAGACAGTGTGTAGTCATATCAGTTGTATGAACTGTTATCTCCATGTCTGCTGTACGTATGTAGCTGTTTTGAGTTGTGTTGCTGACGTCCACGTGGGGCCTGGAGTTCTTCCGGAATTACAACGGACCTCTAGGCCACAGGAATCAGTTTCCCTAGAGAAAAGGCAGCTTTGGATGGGGGACTGTATGGCATTATAACTTGCTGAGCTGACGTCCCTCCCCAGCCTCTACCCTCAAACGTCTAAGAATTTCCCAAATTGAGAGTTCACAACCTTAACTATGGTTGTGTATATAGGTCTCGGAAAGAACAGCTTTTCATATAATTGGCACATGTGATTGCCTTAGAAAACTTGCTTTTCTTCCTCCTTCATTTTTATTTTTGCTTGATGAAAGTTTCAATAGAACTCGAGAGCTTGTACAATATTTTGTGTCATTTGGCTTCAATAAAAAAGCATTGCATGATTTTGTTTCTTTTTCTGGATTTTGTGTGGGCCGATATGGCCATTTACAACTTCTTTTCGACATCAATCCTCAATGGGTTGTGCTCACACTAATAGCTGTGTGCTGTTCCACTAACCATTTGTGTGAGAGTTGCTGACTGTTTAAATAGATGGGTTTGCATAATGAGTTGGCATTTGTAGCCACACAGTAGCTAAGCATTATATTTCTACGAAAGCCTGAGAAAGTACAATGGGCAGTAATGCTTGGTTTATTACCAGTGCTTTCCATGAGCTTCAAGCCACTAGGAGTGATGTAGTTAAATAGTCACTGTGGGTAAATGTTTGTGTGATCCATCAGTACTTGAGTGTCTCAGTGCGTAGCACATGGAATGGAATGGCCACTCACTAAGTCTTTGTGAGTGGTTCTTGATTATGACTGAACTGGTAAAGGGAATGAGCTGTGAACTATGAATTCAGGGATTGGAATCTTAAGCTAATGCATGAACTTAGTGGCTGGCCTTATACAATTTATTATCTGTGTTTCATTCTCAACCTGTTCCCTTGATAATGTGGAGATAATAATATTGAACTACCTTACAGAGTTGTTGTAAGTAGTATTGTGTGTGTGTAAAGTGCCATCGAGTCACAGCAGACTAATGGTGACCCCAGGAAGGGGGCTTTCAAGGCAAGTGAGAATCAGAGGTGGTTTGCCATTGCCTTCTTCTGCAGAGTCTTCCTTGGTGGTCTTCCCTCCAAGTACTGACCCTGCTTAGCTTCTGAGATCTGACGAAATCAGGCTATACCATACTTCCTTCCTTCTCAAGCAGCACTTACAGATCTGCATATTTAATTAAAATGTTTTATCCTGCCTTTCTTCTCAGCCAAGGGGAGCTCAGTGTGGCTTATAAAGCAGGCATGCAACATAAAGAGGCATGGTACAAGATACATTTTTAAAAGCAGAACAATTTAATATCAACCAAACACCATAACTGTAATTACCCATAACCCTTGTTGTAAGAAGTAAT
Source organism: Euleptes europaea (assembly GCF_029931775.1). Classification (NCBI taxonomy): domain Eukaryota; kingdom Metazoa; phylum Chordata; class Lepidosauria; order Squamata; family Sphaerodactylidae; genus Euleptes; species Euleptes europaea. Next base: position 82,753,085 of record NC_079317.1, read on the forward strand.
AAGAACATAAGAAAGGGCATGGTGGATCAGAGCAAGGTCCATCAAGTCCAACAGTCTGTTCATACAGTGGCCAACCAGGTGCCTCTAGGAACTCTACATAAACAAGGTGCCTCTAGGAACTGTACATAAACTGTAGCATCATTTTCCTGCCTGTGTTCCACAGCACCTAATATAATAAGCATGCTCCTCTGATCCTGGAGAGAATAGGTATGCATCATGACTACCATCCATTTTTACTACCGGTAGTAACCATGAATACCCCTCTCCTGCATGAACATGTCCACTCCCCTCTTAAAGCCTTCCAAGTTGGCAGCCATCACCACATCCTGGGGCAGGGAGTTCCACAATGTAACTATGCTTTGTGTGAAGAAATACTTCCTTTTATCTGTTTTGAATCTCTCACCCTCCAGCTTCAGCAGTTGACCCCCCGTTCTAGTATAAATATGCAGACCTTTAATAAGATTAACTTCTCCTGACTGTCCCTTTCAACACCACCTAAAACTTGCCGAAGAGGGAGCCCCTGCAATGTCTTCTGGAAGGCTGCTCCAAAGGAACAGCACCTCTGCTAAAAGTGTCTACAACTGTGCTAAATCAGATACAAAATGCCCAAACTTACATGCTCAGTCAAAAGATGAGCAGCAACATTATGTACCAGTCTCAATTTCCACATTGTCTTAAATGCAATCCCCCCGAGTGGAGAATTGCAATAGGTCCAGCCTTGTGGTTACAGAAGCATGGACCAGCATAGCTTAATTGGCTGAATCGCAAAACATATGTGCTTTGAACACTTAAAGTACTATACAAAGTAGTCTTATTGCCTCCTAGAGGCAAGCCGTGGTATCCAGGGTGTCTTTTTCTTCATGTTGCCGTAAAAGTTTGTGGTGGGATGGCCTAAATGCCCCAGATGCCTTGTGTGAAAGCCCTCCCCCCCCCCCCGGAGGGTTCAGGTCACAGAGCCATGGGGGGCGGCTGCTTTTGTGAGGAGAAGCGGGTCATCTGAAATGGCTGCCTTTATGGGAAGTTGGCTAGTTGTGGGCTTTTATTAGCATGTTCCTTACATTTTCCTTAAGATCCATTCTGCTGATGGGAAAGGTTTCTTTGCATTGGTTAACTGACCACTTGAGAACAGGAGAAAGCGGAGAACTTGATGAATCTCTCTCAATTTGTGGATAGGGCTCATTTAATTAAAGCCCCCGGTGATTTAATTACAGCTAATTTAACTTTTAGCTTGCGGCTTTGATGAAGGCAGCCTGTAATTGCAGTTTCGTAGAAATATAGTTTGTTCACATGCTACAGCTTAAGGTTTAGTGCTGTGTGGTTCAGAAACCCTTGAAGAAGGCCTGAATATTTTTCAGTTATTTCCCTTCCCCTCCCTAGATAACATTTGAATTCTGATAAAATTCTAGTTATAAAAAAATTACTGTTGTCTGGTAGTTTTCCTTTGTGCCGCACTTTCTTATACGGATGTTTCCTCTTTCTTCTTTGAGAGGCAGATGCTCGCTGCATACAATGAAGAACACTCATAAGTATACAATCTCTTTTCATAGGAGAGAATGAAATTAACTACCTGAATGAAAATATCAGTCGGGCCTTGGAGCCCAAGCACCAAAATGCAAACATATGGAAATCCTGGGGTAAAGAAACTTGGCAAGTGAACCTTTGCAAACAGGGTTGCTAACAGGTGTGGATTAATATGCCATGTCATGGAAATGGGCAGCTAGACCTTTTGATGCCATGGAGGTAAATAGGTAAAATCCCATTAAGCCTCTATTAAAGGGACATGACATTTTTCTCCAGGCCTGCTGGCAACTTGGTTATGTACAGTGCCTTAGAAGACAGAGGCACCAGATGAGGTGGGGCAGAGGGTATTCAGTGACTGCCACCCCCACTGAGCAAGGGGGAGGAGGTCCCATTGTCTTTACCAAGAATATTCAGAGGGAGGCTGGAGCAACCGGGTCAGCATTCTACAGGTGTTCAGGTACTGATTGGGGAGGGGCTGTGGCTCAGTGGTATGTGCATCTGCTTGACATGCAGAAGGTCCCAGGTTCAATCCCCAGCATCTCCAGTTAAAGGGACTAGGCAAGGAGGTGATGTGAAAGACCTCAGCCTGAGACCCTGGAGAGCCGCTGCGGGTCTGAGTAGACAATATTGACTTTAATGGACCGAGGGTCTGATTCAGTATAAGGCAGCTTCATGTGTTCATGTGTACGAATGCCTGGTGTAGGAAAGGCTGTTGATGTTATCATGCACTGTTGTCCATCACCACAGCCTGTTGCATCTACATGGTGATATCCTCCTTCCCTTATGGTTTCTGCTCAGTGGTAACTGCTGCTTAGCACCCTCTGCCCAACTTCTCTCTCTGTGTGTGTTAAGTGCCATCAAGTCGCCTCCGACTCATGGCGACCCTATGAATGAAAGTCCTCCAAAATGTCCTATCCTTGACAGCCTTGCTCAGATCTTGCAAATTGAAGGCTGTGGCTTCCTTTATTGAGTCAATCCATCTCCTGTTGGGTCTTCCTCTTTTCCTGCTGCCCTCAACTTTTCCTAGCATGACTGTCTTTTCCAGTGACTCTTGTCGTCTCATGACGTGACCAAAATACAATAGCCTCATTTTAGTCATTTTTAGCTTCTAAGGTCAGTTCAGGTTTGCTTTGATTGATAACCCACTGATTTGTTTTTTTGGCAGTCCACGGCAGTCCAGCTTCTCTAGCCACCACTGAATTGTACTAAGGCAGTGATACGGGATTCAGGGCACAAGTTTGGATTGATTATAGCTACCATTGCATCTTTAGGAAAATATGTCACTTCTAGAACCACTTTTCAGCTGATTCTGTCCTTTCACGTTGCTGGACTTGCCTATTCAGAATTCATTCTTCCTGATGCCAAAACAAGCCTTAACTATGGTTGCTATTTTCTGAACCCCAGTTAAGATCCCAAACTTACAGTAAAACCATGCCCTAGAAGTCATGTCCAAGAAGACACCAGTGGAACATGCTTGGTAATTTGCAGACACATAGGTTGAGGCCATGTTTTGTACAACAAAGCAGCCAATGTAGTGTAAAAGACCTAGTATTGGACTAGAGAGACCCAAATTCAAATCTTCTTTCAGCCATGAAACCCAATAGGTGACTTTGGACCTGTCAGTCACCATTCTCAGCCTAACCTAACCCCCAAGATTTTTTATGAGAATTAAATGGAAGCTCGTTGAACCAAGTATTTATTTAGGAAATTTTTATGCTGCCTCTCCAGAGTCTGCTTGAGGTGAACTCATGTGCCACTTTTAACACTTTGGAAAAAGAGTGAACCAAAATACAATAGGATGACTACTGGTTACTTGGTGTGAATGTAATGCTTAATCGTGGAGAACAGAAAGCATGATATGCAAACCCACCATGGGTTTCACATCGTGGTTTGCCAGCAGGCTTTACCCATGATTTAGGTAATGGAACATAACATTTAAACTATGGAAAGACCTTACGTCTGCAAATGACCCAACATAGAGATTATCATGCCTAGATTTTGTAACATATAATAAATTGTCTGTACTAATCTATTTTGAGAAGTTAGTGGATGCTAGTTACAGCTACTTTGAGTCTGTAGCATTGACCAGGACTGAATTTGTACAGACTGAATCTGCAATGGCTTTATCACCAGTTTAGATGGTAGAGAAGAAAAGGAGTCAGTGTCTTTCCAGCAGTCTCCATATATTCAGTGACATATATAAAACTGTTCAAGAATATGTAATTGAATATATACTGTACGTAGGTGAATTTCATGGGACTTGAAAGTACCGTGATATGTATAGAAGCCATGTGAGACAACTGATCTTTTAAGATTGATTTGCTGTCACATGAAGGTGAGCAGTTCAAATGAGTCATCACTTGAGATACACTTAATTTTAAAAGCTAGCATCTTTGAGTGTGTCACTTAAATGCATTATACTGTACTGTGACTTGTTCTGGCAATGTTAAATGCCCTTGGATGTGTAGCTTGGAACCTGCTATAAAACCCTAAGCTATTAATTGATATTTATACCCTGAAGGCAGCTAGGGTGATAAAAACAGAAAGGGTCTTTGGATGGGTTTTTAATGGCAGTTCTGATTAGTTCACAAAACACAAAGCACACTAAAACTAGCAATTCATTCTAGCCTGTTTATGGGATGAAGTGGCCTCTTTCTAGTAAATTTTTATCTGTGGCATTTGAGCATTTCCCAGAGCAGAATAATATTAAAATTATTTCTTAGATTCTTGAACAGTGATCTTTATAGCAAGGATTCTCAAATACAGTGAAGTCCATCTCAGTGAATAGAAGTAACACTGTTGTATTTGCCTCAAGAGTCACACATATTTTAGGTGTTTGTATTCTTTTGCCTCATGATATAGAATGGCGACATTTTATAGGGACCACATGGGAAGCATTGATGTCCAGGGGGCACCGAGGCCTGCTTCAGACTCTTACCTGAAATGCAAGAAAGTTTGAATAATGGAAGATCAAGCAAATGTCCTCTCCCTTGCCACACAGGTAACATCACATGTTATGTTGGCATTGGAAAAGGATGCCTAAATCATAAAATCTTCCACCCCCTTTTCATTACATCTCACACCTGTTTTTTGAGGGAAAAGAATTGTAAAAATTTAATGTCCACACGGAGTGCCAGCATCATACATGAAGTTTTCTCTGTGATGGAAGGAAGAGAATTAGGTGCTCAGTCTTTACCCATAAAGACTTGTCACCACCAAGGTTTCCTGCTAACTTGGTGGTTTCATCCACTGTTGTTTGTGTTGACTAGAAAAGTTCACCAGCTGAGAGAAGAAAAAAAATGTGATTGCATGCCTCTTCCACCAAATAGCCATGGTGTTCCACCTCTGACTTTGAGAACTTTGTATAATTTTGCAGTAACCCACTGGCCTTCCACACCCTTCTGCGGGGTGTTTCAAACTGTTTATCCCACTACCCTCTCTTGTGTTCTATAGAGAAGCCACTCTAGATAATCTGAAGAACATCCAGCACAGCCTAAAGACTGCAGAAGTGCTTTAGACCCGGTCGTGCCCTTTGGATTCTGCTTCTTGGAACTAAAAGGCAAAACGTATCCCTTCTCTCCCCCACTTCCTTTTCTAGGTTGTACATAAAGAAGTGGTTTGGAGGAAGAGTCTAATGTATAGATGAACCAGGATAGATCTTGGGTCTCCTTTTGCTTAATCTTCAATTCCTGTTGTCATCAGCAGCTACAGAGGGGAAAGGGGCCTTTGCTTATTCCTGGTACTTATTAGCAGATTGTATGTGTGTGTATATATATATATATATATATATATATATATATATATATATATATATATATATATATATATATATATATATATATATATATATATATATGGGAAACACAAGGCTCAGTCAGCCAGTCCATATGTCGCTTAGTTTTGCAGATTCCACTTTAGGGAATCTGGCCATATTTTTCAGAAACATAATTTATTAAAGGCTTATGGTTCCTCTTATATAATTGGTGGTTCTGTAAGTTCACTGCAAATGTCCAAGAGGACAGAGAAAGCAGCTGAATGAGGAATATACATATACATGACAAAATTTCATAGATCTCATTATGTTCTGGAGCAGAGAAGGCAAAACAAACATTTAAAGGGCAACCTTGCATTTTAAGGGTAGGCGGCAGACGTTAATGTGTATCTGCTGCTACACTTATAAACATGACATTTTTAGAAGCATCAGGAAATAAGGGGAAAATTCTGTCATAATTTGTATGATAATGAAAAAGAAGTTAGAAAGATTTCCATTGTGAAGAAAATACAGAGTAGAGAGTGGACAATTCCTTTTTAAGGGGGAAAGGCGAAGCTTCTGCTACATGTCAAAGCCTGTATTTTTTTCTAGTCACATTAGTCCCTTGTTACTGCATTTTTCTCATTCCTACCTTCATTCTGTTCTTTCCGCCATCAAATGTTGCTGAACTCTTATTTCTAGAGAGGGAGTCCTGTGGACAACTTTGCACTATTTTTGAAGGCTTGTATACAACTGAAAGCCTAGTATACTAGTTACACTCTGACACCACCAACATGCCGCACGTTTTCATTGATGTTTAATCCCCCCCTCTTCTTAACCAGTAGGTGCTTGAAACCATGTACAGAACAGTCAAGCAACTCCATAAAAAAGTTATGAATCAGAACCAGAATTCAAATAACATAAAAAGAACAGCTGTAGGAGGTGTTAGTACATGTTTCTCTATATAGAAAAGAGTACCTGGTTTTCCTTTGCGCCAGCTTTCTGTTTTTCCTGTACTTTGTAAACCATCCAGATGCATCCCACAAATGCTTCTCTATGGTTTTCAGGGGTCTGTGGTTGTGTTAGTGTGTGCTGGCTGGCTGTTTCCATCTGCCTGCCATGGGGGTATTTTCAGCCTGCTGCTCCATGAGTAGGAGGTGTCTGCGGGGCTGCTGTGGAGTCCTGTGTAATTATGATGCTCTTTGCATCTTGGTGCGAGCTATTTCTGCACATATTTTCTCTCTGCAGATCAAGTGTTAGGATACCAGCTACTGACATTGGCAGTATGCTGGAGCTGGGGTCTTAGAATGGCTCTGTTGCACTGGTTACCTGAATTATTATTATTTATTCCAAATAGGGTTGCCAGGTCCCTCTTCACTCCAGCAGGAGGTTTTTGGGGTGGAGCCTGAGGAGGGCGGGGTTTGGGGAGGGGAGGGACTTCAATGCCATAGAGTCCAATGGCCAAAGCAGCCATTTTCTGTAGGTGGACTGATCTCTATCGGCTGGAGATCAGTTGTAATAGCAGGAGATCTCCAGCTAGTATCTGGAGGTTGGCAACCCTAATTCCAAACCCAGTTAGGTACCATTCCATTCAGTATCTAATGAGTGCAGATTCCCTTCTGCATCACTTATCCCTTTGAGACTTTAGTAAGTGTGTTAGCCTTGAAGTGGTTAGGAGGGAAGGAAAGAAAAGAGGCAGGTCAAGGTATTATAAAGAGAACAGCATCTGTACACCTTTATGATTCAGCGTTCATAGAAAAAGACCAGATATTCCCTTAAACCTTTCAAGAACCTTTCAAAGTGGCATCCTCAGGATATTCATGATTGGGCACTAAGGATACTGTAACAGGATTTGAAGAATAATGTTCCTGTGTGTGTGTTCATGTGCACGTGCCTGGACATGCAGAACACTTGAGTTTATATTCAGAACACCAGAGTTAAATGGTACAAGTGACAAACAGTGACTCCTTCAAGAAAAAAGCATTGTACAAGATTCATTTGTAAATAATTGTTGAATGCTGTGCAAAGTAATGAGGCATTGTCTTCGAGATGTTGAAACACATTTTCCCATACACGCATCGGTGATAATATAAAGTATTTGCTAAATCGTGGAAATTGGGCTGGCAGAATAAAAAGGGCACTACTTTTTAATGCAAAATACAGTGTAAATGCTGTAGAACAGACGACAAAATCTACCCTTTCTTTATCGCCTTGTGAAAGTTAGATGAGCTGTTAAATGTGGTGAGTGTAATGTTTATGTAGTCAGTGAAATGCTCTATCGTGTTGCCCCCCCTTAGGTCGTAATGTTCTTTAAAAGAAAATAGTTTATACAAAGAAAAAAAGCTCACTTCGAGCACATTATAAGGATTCATTTCTATAAATGTCTCCTACAACCAGCTGTGCATCTTTAGGGGTTTTTGTTACCCAGAAAATTAAAGCTGTGGTAGAAAAGATGTTGATTTGTCCTGTGATGGTATTTTTGTCAAGGTCCTGAGAATTCTTAAATGGATGTTCATCCAGACAGAGCAACAGCAGCTGTTGATGTTGCATCTGAAGGAACAAAATATTCCTGTTTCAGTTAATTCCCCTCTAAAAGTAGACATTTCTCCTGTTTTATGAGATATTCAAGGGATCACAGTTTTAAGTCAAAACTGAAAGTGGGCATTGGTATCAGCTTAGTAGCTTCAAGGGGACCTATAGGATCTGGGTCCATTTATTGTGCAAACCCTGTACTTCAGCATAAAGTGGAAGAGATAGGCTGACCATATTTCCTTGAGACAAAAATGGGACGTTGGGATGGCAAAAACGGGACAGGGGTTATGTAATATTAGTGTAACCCAATCGGAGCAGTTTTTCTATGAGAATTTAGCCAGCCATGCCTGCATGCAGCATAAGAAATGTCAGAACTGAAGGAAACAAACATTGAAAGTAGGGTTGCCAGGTCCCTCTTCACCACCGGCCGGAGGTTTTTGGGGCGGAGCCTGAGGAGGGTGGGGTTTGGGGAGGGTTCAGTGCCATAGAGTCCAATTGCCAAAGCGGCCATTTTCTCCAGGTGAACTGATCTCTGTTGGCTGCAGATCAGCTGTAATAGCAGGAGATCTCCAGCTACTACCTGGAGGTTGGCAACCCTAGTTGGAAGTGTAATGAGGTGCAAAATGGGACAAAATTGGCATTTTAATTAAAAAGACGGGACAGCCGGGAAATACGATAAAAATGGGACTGTCCCGTTCAAAACGGAAAATGATACAAGCTTTTAAGCTCCCAGTACAGAAATTGTGGTGATGGGTTTAGATGGGATGACCCTTCTTTTATAGATTGTGTGAAAAGTTTGGTGGTGCTCCTAGATCCATGTCTACTGTTAGAAAAGCAGAAAAATATAATTGCAGAGAGTGTTTTCTCCAGTTATATCTAGCATGGAAAATATCTCCCCTTCTAGACCCAGCTTATTTGGCTTCTCTGATCCTTACCATTATAACTAGGAATGCCACAAATTTCACATCAAACATGTTCAGCAGTCAAACTTGGTGTGTTGAAAGATGTTGGCCAGACCTAAGCTGATGACACAGTCTGTACAGTTCATACGAAATTGCCTCGAAGGCCTGCCAAACAGCTTTACATTGGGTTTTTATTCAAAACTGAGCACATGACAAAACTCTGCTGGCCTACAGAACAATAGCCATTAACTAAGGACTGTTTACATGAACAGGAGGGAAGGTAGCATGGTATAGCCCGATCTCGTCAGATCTCGTCAGATCTCGGAAGCTAAGTAGGGTCAGCCCTGGTTAGTATTTGGATGGGAGACCACCAAGGAAGGAGACCACCAGGGTTGCTATGCCGAGGAAGGCAATGGCAAACCACCTCTGAATGTCCCTTGCTTTGAAAATCCAATAAGGAGTCACCATAAGTTGGCTGCAATTTGACAGCACTTTACACACACACATTTACACAAACACTAAAGGGTAGTGTTGGTTTTTTTTACACAGAATTTATTTATGACTGATTCATGTAATTTGGGACTGTTTTGACTATCTATAGCTGAATACTCAAGAGTGAGCCGCAATTTTCCTGGCATTTTTTTTTTTTTTGCCTGCCACGCCACTGGAAAGTTTTTTATAATTTTTTTGAACTGCATTCTAACCATCTAATGCTAACTCCCAGCTTTCATTTAAAAAAAAAGTCTCAGAGCTGCAGAGTTATAAGGATAAATGTTCAAGCATCCCATTCCCCCTTATAACCCTATAATGGAAGGGGCTAACTTAGTTTTAAATGAAAGCTGGACTCAAACAATCATGGCAATAGATCGTTGGAATGTTGGTTTGCAATAGCACAATAGCGATTACCAGTGTGAAAAACTCAAAATGTCTTCTGGAGTGGCATGGATTGAAAAATGGTGGCCATGGCGGCTGGAAAAGCTGTTGCACTGTCCTGTGGAAGGCATATAGAGAAGCAGCCTGTCGAATAGCCATGAACAGGTCCATGAACAGTTGAACCACCCACCAAGAATCAGCTCCCTGTTTACAAGTAGGATATGAGCTGAACCAGTGGGTGTTTGAGCATCCCTAAATGTAACATCCTCCACAGGATGCTGTTCCTAAAGGCAATTTGGAAACAGCAATTAGTGCAAGATGCAGAACTTCCTGTTTGGACTGGAAAACAGATTTCAGCAGATTTCAGCACCTGTCTTGGAACAACTTCATTAGTTGCCTGTTGCTTTCTGTGTTCAATTAAGAATGCTGATTCTTACCTTTAAAGCCCTTTATGATCTGAGACCCACAGATCAGAAGGTCTGTCTCTTCTGGTATGACCATGTATGTTAATTACACTCCCCCCAATATTCTTTGCTTACCATACCACTGCATAGGACCATCGGTCATTCTTGGCCCAGTCATAGGCTTTCCCTGTGATTTCCCATAACACTACCAGAGAAATGGTACTACCAGGGAATGGGCTACCAGAGAAAGTTGGAATGTACCTTCCTAAATTATTTTTAGAAGGTGCTATAAAATGCCACCGCTCCCGCAGCCTTTTTGTTAATTGGTCCTTTAGTATATGTCGATAGGTGGCATGCTGGCCTCTTCTTTTATTCTTTCCTTATCTGTGTTTATTAAAGATGGTTTTGATCATTCGCTTTTATGTCCTGCACATACACACGTAAGCCACCTTAGATCTCATCTTAGGACGAAAGATAGAACATGAGATCTTTTAAATAAACAAAATAAGGTAAGAAGTCTTTTGAAGTGTTATTATGAAGTATTATGAGATCTTTTAAATAAACAATATAAGGTCAGAAGTCTTTTGAAGTATTATTCGATCTTGCAGAGGGGAGAGGGGAGAGCTACCTATGTAAACTCTGAAGTTTCATGTGTTGCAATTAACCAATCATATATGGTTTAAACATTGTGGGGCGGGCACAATCAGGAAATAACTAGAGAGTAACCTTGTTACACTTAGCCAGAACTGCCGCAGAAGTGGACTCACTGGTAGGGGCAAGTGGACGAGCCCTTGGGCACAGGATATATATGGGCTCCTTCACTGTGGTTCTATTTCCCCCCACAAATTGTGCCAACCTTCCATTCCTGGTTGTGGCTCCCTTCCCAAATGGAGTCATGCTGGAAAGAGTGGACTCTTAATTCACACACCTTTTTGCCCCATTGAGTATACAATCGGGGTGGGTGGGAGGGAGACACTCCATAGAAGCCAGTGTGACCTCGCAGCAGCATAAGTGCCCATTTAACCTGGGATAAGGGGCACTTATGTCATCACAGGTGGTACCTGGAGGGGAGGCAGCAAAGTGCCTGATTCTCTTGCCACCCTATCTCTCCACTGCTTCCATGATTCTCTACCATTTGGAAATGGAAGGTCTGCTCAGTGGCTTCAGTTGGAGATGAGCCTTCTGTCAGCTGTTATTCCGTACACACAGGTGATGGGGAGGGGCCGTGGCTCAGTGGTAGAGCATCTGCTTGGCATGCAGGAGGTCCCAAGTTCAATCCCCGGCATCTCTAGTTAAAGGGACTAGGCAGATAGGTGATGTGAAAGACCCCTGCCTGAGACCCTGGAGAGCCGTTGCCGGTCTGAGTAGACAACACTGACTTTGATGGACCAAGGGTCTGGTTCAGTATAAGGCAGCTTCATGTGTTCATGGCAGGAAAGCTCAAATTTAATGCAAAAGCATGGCAGATTAAAAAGTGTACCCTGGAACAATATCATTCCATTATGCATTCCAGAACCGTTGACAGCAGTCTGGAAATCTTAATCTTTGAGCCCATCTGAGATTGCAACAAAATTAATATACAGTACATATTCATGCCTCTTTCACAATTTGACTGTACCTCCATCTCACATGATAATTTCCTGATGTATGTAAGAAAATTTGGAAGCACAAGGGAAGAGCTGTTGTATTAATTGGTTTCATGCGCATAAATATAAATTGTACTGTAAGGGCCATTAACTTGGTAGTTACAGTATCCTTCCATTTTCACTTCCACTTTAGTAATTTGCATTCTTATTCTCTGATGCATAAACGGAGAATTGAAGTCTTTCTATACAGAACCTTTGATCACGCAGAGAGCCTCACTAGGCAAATAAAACTGAGTTATTCAGACAATGTTTGTACATATATTGAGAAAGAGAGAGAGAGAACATCATGCCATGTGAGGCAATAGCATCACTTGAGACATGCTGTGAGAGCATTGAAAAATATGTTCCTCAGTTGCAAGATACAAAGTTATGCAGCTCATCCATTCGAGACAGATCTGCCTGGCAGCTCATTTTGCTTTTGGAGTAATCCAAGTCTCATTGAAATCTATTAAATCACTCCTATAGCTTTTAATGGACCTTGGATCTGTCTCTTGGCATATGGAAGGGAACAACATGCATCCTGCTGCCTTCTGGTTTATTTGTCAATTTTATTAAAATCATGCCTTCCTGTAAGTTACAATCAGGCCTACCAGAGTCAAGTTCTCTGGATAAGCAATGTCAGTTGCATTCTGCTTCTCCTCAGCCACCAGCCGGACTTTGTGCTGACTCCTCTTCCTGGGAACATATGTTCATTTGTAAGATTTGCTGCCCACACACATGGTTGACAGATCAGAGTACAGAGAGCTGACTGCTGTGCTATAAGCAGCAGCTTGGTAAGATGTCCATAAAGGTTTAATGGTAGTCATAAAATGTAGTGCTTGTCCTTTGTGATATGCAGCATTCCAGTATGGCTGGCTTGAAATAAACATACTGGTGTATGCTTGACTTCCTATGAATGGCTTTAAACTGTTGAGGGGAAATCCTGAGGCATATACAAAATGATATAGTATTGTTAGGGTTGCCAGCCTCCAGTACTAGCTGAATATCTCCTACTATTACAACTGATCTCCAGCCAATAGAGATTCGTTTGCCTGGAGAAAATGGCCGCTTTGCCAATTGGACTCTATGGCATTGAAGTCCCTCCCCTCCCCAAATCCAGCCCTCCTCTAGCTCTGCCCCAAAAACCTCCTGCTGGTTACAAGAGGGACCTGGCAACCCTAAATATTGTAGTCAGACAGTTGTGTTGTGGATAGGGTTGCCAACCTCCAGATGGTGGCAGAAGATCTCCTGCTATTACAACTGATCTCCAGCCGATAGAGATCAGATCACCTGGAGAAAATGGCTGCTTTGTCAATTGGACTCTATGTCATTGAAGTCCCTCCCTCAAACTCTGCGCTCCTCAAGCTCCACCCCAAAAACCTCCCGCCGATGGCAAAGAGGGACCTGGCAACCCTAGTTATGGAGCAGTAATCTCAGCTTATGTTATTAGTGCTTTTTAAACTTTGTACTTCCGTCAAACCATTTTCCAATTGCTTTGCCTCAGGAGCAGTCCCAATAATGCCAGAAGAGGTACTGGAAATGGCAACTCAAGTGATAGAAGCACTGGAGCATTTTCAGTATGAGGAAGGGCAAAAGAATCTGTGGTGTTCTCAAAAAATTAACTGAGGGGTTACGGACGTGGCAGTTTATAAATGTGGGAAGAAGGGTCAGTGTGGGAAATAGGAGGGAGGACTAGATGGACTTTTTGGATTGATTCAGGTAGAGCTTTTCTTATGGCTGAAGACCACTGTGTTCATCTGGGGTTCTCCAGTGCACAATGTAGCCACAAAGCTGTTCAGAAGAAGAAGAAGAGTTGGTTTTTATATGCCGACTTTCTCTACCACTTTCTCTACTTCCCCTTCCCCTCCCCACAACAGACACCCTGTGCGATAGGTGAGGCTGAGAGAGAGTGACTTGCCCAAGGTCACCCAGCTGGCTTCGTGTGTAAGAGTGGGGAAACAAATCCAGTTCACCAGATTAGCCTTCGCCGCTCATGTGGAGGAGTGGGGAATCAAACCCGGTTCTCCAGATCAGGCTCCACCACTTCAAACCACTGCTCTTATCCACTACACCACACTGGCTCATAGACTATCATGGCATGTGAGCTCTGAGGGCGTAATTGGACATACCTAGCATCCCACTACATTTGCACGTTGCTGGGTAAAATGAATAGTGGTGATGTGTACAAAAAAAGAATCAATGGCATTTTCATGGAAGATTGACTGCTATTACTTTTGATTGTGGAATCCCTTATAAGCTTACAAGGACATGCAAGGTTCCCTGGAGCATTGTCTGAAATCCATTGCAAAACATAAGGGTTGCCATTTCACATGTGATTTCATTCTGGTTTCCTTGGCTATGCAGTTTCCATTTCGTCCCGCATGGTCATTTAGTGGAACCCCTCTTTTCCCAACTTGCTGGACTGCAGATTTCTAAAATATAAGCATTGCCATGGCCACTCACACTTGGTCAGAATAGTCATTTTGATTGTAATTTACAATCCTGTTACAGTGTAACGGATACCAGCTACTAATACCACTGTCACTGATACCACTGAGAGATAGTGTGGTAAGATGGTTGGAGTGTTGGACTAGGATCCGGGAGACCCAGGTTCAAATGATCACACTGCCATGGAAGCATGCTTAGCGTGATGTAGTGGTTAAGAACGGTGGTTTGGAGTGGTGGACTCTGATCTGGAGAAACGAGTTTGATTCCCCACTCCTCCGCGGTGGAGGCTAATCTGGTGAACTGGATTTGTTACCCCACTCCTGCACATGAAGCCAGCTGGGTGACCTTGGGCAAGTTACAGCTCTGTTAGAGCTCTCTCACCCCCACCTACCTCACTGTTGTGAGAAGGGGAAGGGAAGATGATTGTAAGCCGGTTTGATTCTCCCTTAAGTGGTAGAGAAAGTTGGCATATAAAAACCAACTCTTCTTCTTCTACCAGCAATTTAACAACACATTGGGTGGGGGGAACTGGCAATGACAATGGTGGCGGGGATGTGCACCCAGAATTAGCATCATCATTTGAGACCTATTTTAAATTTTGAAGCTCCTTTTGAAGTCTAATTAGTTTGATTCTCTACTCCACATGAGCGGTGAACGCTAATCTGGTGAACTGGATTTGTTTCCCCACTCCTACATTTGAAACCAGCTGGGTGACCTTGGGCTAGTCATAGCTCTTAGAGCTCTCTCAGCCCCACCTACACAGGGTGTCTGTTGTGGGGAGGGGAAGGAAAAGTGATTGTAGGCCGGTTTGATTCTTTCTTAAGTGGTTGAGAAAGTTGGCATATAAAACCCAACTCCTCTTCCTCTTTGTCCTCCAGAGTTTGGCCTACCTTGGCAGCACATTGTTCACTTCTACCTTTGTATTGTACGGAGGTATAAATTCCCAAGAACAAATTCTTTCTAGAAGTGACAGTTCTGGGTCTAATCTCTGATTGACAGAAAATTTCACATCTCTCCATTAAACATAAAATGACGAGGAGAAGACGTTGAGATGGTGGAGGTTGAAAATATAGCAGGGGGAGGGACATTTATAGAAGGTTAATCTTGTCTCCCTGCATAAGGTCCACTTGCCAGTTAAAATCATGAATAAAGGAAAGAGTTTCTACTTCTACACAATATAGAATTATTTCAGTGTTTTTTTGGGGGGTGTGTGCATTTGTATATAGCAGCTTGCATGGTTTGATTTCAATTAGCCAATGACTAGGTTTGCCAATCTCCAGGTTGGGGCTGGAGATCTCCCAGAATTAGAAATGCACTCCAGATAACAGAGATCAGTTCCTCTGGAGAAAATGGCAGCTTCAGAGAGTGAAATCCAATCCCTCCCCTGGCTCCACGCCCAAGTCTCCAGGTGTTTCCCAAGCTGGATTTGGCAACCCTACCAGTGGCGCAGAGTGGTAAGCTGCAGTACTGCAGTCCAAGCTCTGCTCACGACCTGAGTTCAGTCCCAACGGAAGTTGGTTTCAGGTAGCCGGCTCAAGGTTGACTCAGCCTTCCATCCTTCCGAGGTCGGTAAAATGAGTACCCAGCTTGCTGGGGGTAAAGGGAAGGTGACTGGGGAAGGCACTGGCAAACCACCCCGTAAATAAAGTCTGCCTAGTAAACGTCGGGATGTGACATCACCCCATGGGTCAGGAATGACCTGGTGCTTGCACAGGGGACCTTTACCTTTTTACCAGTGACCTAAGCTATGGACTGGACCTATTTCCTCGCTGTCCTTTTTTGGAAAATATTCTTTGGAAGATACAATGGGAGCATCTTAAACTTGGCACATCCCTCACTCATTATATATTGTCAGCAATAAAAACAAAATCAGGTTTACTGTTTAATCTCGGTGCTTCAACGATTATTCCCAAATCCAGTTAACGAGATGCTGAAACTGGAACTTGGAATCTTGATTTCAGTTCCTTTCTCGCTCTAGGTAAGAAGGGCATCTTCAGTCTGGGTTATTTTCCTTCATTTGCTAGGGAAGGCAGGATTCAACAAAAATGTAGGCCTTCCGGTTCCCCGGGGGAAATGACCCCCTCCCTTCGGAAAGCCTCAGTTTTGTTTCCTGCCTTTGTCAGGGAAGCAGGTTTGTGGCGGTGCTCCGCCATTTTTTCGATTATATTTCTTCCAAGACTCAGAGTAGATAGTTACATTTACCATTTTTCCCCACCCGGTTGCCTTTCCCAGTTACCCCTTTACCTCCTGTGTCGTTGGTGTTTCGTCGTCTGTTCCCTTGTCGGTCCCTTGTTTTGTCTGTGTTGGGGCCCGGAGGGTTGGGGGTTCCTTTCCCGCCTAAAAAAGATGGCGGAATCCAACCAGGACGATTTTATCTCACCCGTGGATTTAGACCCGGGTCTCCTGGTGGCGGCTGCGCCAAGCCGCGGGGATCCCTCTAACCCCTCCAAAGGGGACAATTCCAAAAGAAAGAGAAAACTGGACCCTAAAGAAGGGGTAAAAAGAAAGATTCGTCCCTCCGGGATGAAGAAGGATGGCGCAGGCGCGGCTGCTAGCCGGGCGCCGTCTACACCCGCTGCCACGTCCGTGGCGGAGCGGGTGAAGCTTGGAGCTTCCGAACGGACGCTGGGCGCGGCTCCTAGCCGGACGCCAAAGGAGTCGGAGGCTGTCCCGTCTGCGGACCGGGCAGCAGGCGCGGCTGCTAGCCGGACGCCAGGAGATTTGGAGGCCGCAGAATGCTCCGCGGGTACTTTGGAGGCGCCTGGACCTCTCACGGCTGCTGAGGCTTCTAGCCACGTTCCAGCACATGGTACCGTACCATCGCTCGCGGGGGCTTCGGATAGCGGGGGGCTGGCCGCTTTAAGAGCGGAGCTTACTGAGCTCATTAGGAGCGTTTTCGTGGATGGCCTGCAGGCGGGTCAAGCGTCCCCTACTCCCTCCATTAGAGGCTCAGAGGATTATCAGGATCCTTTAGAGGGCCCCAGTACACTCCATAGACCCAAGAGGCCTGGAAGTGAAAAGCCTACTGTTGGCCAGTCCTCTGGTCATTCCAGACGGCCAGTTATTATGCAGCCCCAATCCTCCCCAGGTTCCTCTGAAGACGAAGGGGAGGAGGAAGAGGAGGTCTCCTCCTCTGAGGAGGACCCTCCAAAACCAGAGGATAAACAGCTTAGACTGTTTCCTCAGGAGGATTTCCCTTCCCTCCTGGCTAAGACCCTAGAGGCTTTGGACTTGTCTGAGCCACAGGACCCCCAAGCCTCTGTCAATCTTAAGGGTTCAAAGGAATTTTTCCACAGACATACTAACCCTTCTCGAGCCATCCCAGTCCCAGACTATTTCACTTCTCTGATTACAGCAGAGTGGGACAAACCATTGGCAGGTAGGCAGGTACCGGCTACAGCCAAAAAATTCTATGACCTAGCTCCTGCTTCGGCTCAGTTGCTTCAGCCCCCAGTGGTGGAAGCTCCTGTCTGTGCATTACATTCCAATGATGTGGTAGCCAGGGATGGCATGGGGTCTATTAGAGATCCTCTGGACAGGAAAGCAGAAGTCTCCCTCAAACGGGCCCATGAAGCTTCTGCCTTAGCTATTAGCGCCTCAGTTACATCGGCTTTGGTTTCCAGGGCAGCTATAGTCTGGGCACGCAAGTTGCGCCAACTTATTCCTGAAAGAAATAAGAAAGCCCAGGAGGGGGTGTCGAGGATTTTAAAGGCAGTCACATTTTTGGCCGACTCTTCCTTGGATACCCTTTCCTTTTCAGCCAGAGCCATTGCCACTCAACTAGTCTCGAGGAGAGCTCTGTGGATTAGACCTTGGCAAGTGGACCACCATTCTAAGGCAGATCTAATGGGGTTTCCATACCAGGGAAGGAAACTCTTTGGAGATCAGCTGGACCCTATCTTAGTTGAGACTAGGGACAAGAAAAAGGCACTTCCAAAGAGCTACAAGCGGGACCAAAAAACCTACTCCCGTTCCTTTCGCTCTTCCCACACGCTCCAAAGATTTCGTGGTGACCAGCGAAGAGGCTCCTGGAACTCATTTAAGGGTTCCTTTCGAAGAGGAGGCCGCTATGCAAGACCCCCACGTTCCACCCAGCCCTCAGACAGAGCTGGCTACGGATCTCAGCAGTCTAAACAATGACTCCTCCGTCGGCCCAGTGGGGGGCCGTCTCACCCGCTTTGCGGAAGCATGGCAGTTGTCCCACACGGATCACTGGGTGTCCTCCATCATCAATCACGGATACTTGATAGAGTTTCGAAAAACCCCACCTTCGAGATTCATCTCCAAAACTCAGCCTCTAGGCAAAGAAAAGTTGCTCCGCACTCAAGAGGCTATAAGTCATCTGTTAGACATACAAGCCATAGAGCCCGTCGAGTTCTCAGAGCGATGCTTGGGAGTGTATTCCGTGTTTTTCACGGTTCCAAAGAAAAACGGGGACTGGAGAGCCATCCTGAACCTCAAGTGGGTGAACAAGTTCGTCATCTACAAAAGGTTCAGGATGGAAACCCTGAAGTCCATCTCAGAGTCCTTAACACCTCAAGCCTACCTGACCTCGGTGGACCTCACCGAGGCATATCTCCACGTCCCCATCCACCAGAGTCACAGGAGATTCCTGCGCTTTACCTGTCAGAACGACCATTATCAGTTCCGGGCCCTGCCATTCGGCTTAACATCTGCGCCGAGGGTCTTCACCAAGATTCTGGTGACCCTCATGGTGGAGGCCCGCAAGCAAGGGGTCCAGGTACACCCGTACCTGGACGACATACTCATATGCTCTCCCTCGCAGGAGCTCAGTCGGGTTCACACCAACATTGTACTCAAGATCTTACAGGATCACGGCTTTATGATCAATTGGAGCAAAAGTCAACTGACCCCTTCACAGAGACTGACTCATCTGGGTGTAGTCATCGACACCACGACCAACTCCTTCATTCTCACGGACGAGAAAGTGAAGTCTATTTCCTCTCTGGCCAACCAAGCAGCATCCGCCCCAACGTTTCAACTTATGGCACTGGCCAAGCTACAGGGCCACATGATTTCGTGCATCCCGTCGGTACCATGGGCTCGTTTTCGGGCAAGACCATTGCAATGGTTCCTTCGCCCGTTCCAGAAGGACATTGCCAAGAAACGACACAAACTACTCAGCCTCTCGGTCTCTGCCAGATCGAGCCTATCCTGGTGGACGGTTCACAAGAACCTAGCTCGGGGTCTGCAATACATTCACGAGGCACCTGTCCAATTATTCACGGACGCCAGCCTGGAGGGATGGGGTGCGACCCTACTCGACCAACCAGCCCAAGGTCTCTGGGAACACGAACATCTCAAGAAAAGCATCAACTTCCTAGAGATTACTGCTATATGGAAGGCCCTCCAGCATTTTGCCCCTCAGTTAGAGGGGATGCACCTTCTCATCAGGACGGACAACATCTCCGCGAAGGCGCATATAAACAAGCAGGGGGGCTCCAAGTCGTCTTCTCTACACAAGCAGGCCTCCAAGATATTGGAGTGGGCGGAAGTCCATCTAGCGTCAATAGCTGCCGAACACATTCAGGGAGTCCAGAACACTCAGGCCGACTGGCTCAGCAGACAACACCTCGACGAGGCCGAGTGGTCCCTACACCCGGAGGTCTTCCATCAGATCACCATCAGATTCGGGAACCCGCGGGTGGATCTGTTTGCCACTCCAGCCAACTCCCAGCTCAGGAGGTTCTACTCCAGGTATCACCAAATAGGGGCGGAAAGAACAGATGCCCTCTTATCCCCATGGCCGACCGGCCTATTATACGCATTTCCTCCTCTTCCTCTTATTCCCAGGGTGATCAGACGAATACGGGCTCTCCAAGCCACGGTACTATTAGTAACCCCAGACTGGCCAAGGCGGCCATGGTATCCGGCCTTACAACAGATGTCCATCCAACCTCCCTGGCGTCTTCCTCCCAGACAAGACCTCTTAATACAAGGACCGATTTGCCACCCGGACCCCGGGTGGTATCGGCTAACCGTATGGCACTTGAGAGGAGAGCCTTATTAGATCAGGGATACGATGCTGGCATTGTCGATACCATCTTGGCCTCCAGAAAACCAGCCACTCAACGTATATACGGGGCTACTTGGAAGGTTTTTGCCACATGGTGTCACCGTAACTCCAAAAATCCCCTGAAACCAAGGGTTGCGGATATTTTAGCCTTTCTTCAAGAGGGAAGAAAGCTTGGCCTTAAAGTTTCCACCATGAGACGTCAATTGGCCGCTATAGCCACCTTGGTACCTCGAGTAGCCAAGTACCCCTTGTCAAAACACCCTCACATCAAGGCATTTCTTAGAGGGGTTAAACTGTCATCGCCAGCAGTGGTTCATAGATTTCCCTCCTGGAATTTGCGCACTGTATTACTAGCCTTGACAAAGTCACCGTTCGAGCCTCTCAGAACGGTCGACCTCAAGTGGGTCCGCATGAAGGCTCTTTTCCTCACCGCGGTTACCTCAGCCAGGAGGGTGTCAGAGCTAGGAGCTCTCTCAGTTAGACCAGAGCTTTGCGTCTTTCATAAAAACAGAGTGGTTCTTCGGACAGATCCCTCTTTTATTCCAAAGGTCCATATGCGTTTTCACCTCGAACAAGAGATTGTTCTCCCCACCTTTTTCCCACACCCTTCTAACCAAAGGGAAAGGGATTGGCACTCGCTGGATGTTAAACGAGCACTACGCATTTACATCAGAAGAACTCAGCAGATCAGGAAGTCAGAGCGCCTTTTTATTTCCTTGACAGCACCTAACAAGGGTGGGGCTATGTCACGAGCTGCTATTAGCAGTACCATAAAGGCCTGCATTTCCCTAGCCTATAAAAATTCCGGTATAGGGATCCCGGCAAGTATTACAGCGCATTCTGTGAGGAGTGCAGCCACCTCTGCAGCCTTTAAACATAGGGTGTCGCTGGAGCAAATCTGCAATGCTGCTACTTGGTCTTCCTTGTCGACCTTTACAAGACATTATAAGATGGATACCTTCTCCAGAGATTCCTCTGCTTTTGGCCTGGGTGTGCTTCAGGCAGTGCACGAGGACTAGCTCCCACCCTATTTCTTTAGCAGCTCTGGTAAGTCCCAGACTGAAGATGCCCTTCTTACCTAGAGCGAGAAAGAGCCTTGGTTCACTTACCGTGAAGGCTTCTTCTGCTCGTAGGTAAGAAGGGCATCTTCCCCTCCCTACTTCCTGCCAGAAGCACACACGCAAAAAAAAAAAAAAAAAAAAAAAGGGAGGGTGTCCTGAGTGAAATTGTTAATGTTATCTTCAAGGTGTTTACATTACCACCTGTTTGTTCCTTTTGTTACGTTGTCTATCGGGGAAAAATGTTGTTTACAAAGTTAAATTATAAGAGTTTGGTATCTAAGCTTTTCAACTACTGAGGCTTTCCGAAGGGAGGGGGTCATTTCCCCCGGGGAACCGGAAGGCCTACATTTTTGTTGAATCCTGCCTTCCCTAGCAAATGAAGGAAAATAACCCAGACTGAAGATGCCCTTCTTACCTACGAGCAGAAGAAGCCTTCACGGTAAGTGAACCAAGGCTCTATCTCTTTGGCTGGTTTGCTGTGTTACATGTGAGCAAGTTAGTCACTGTGCCTTAGCCTCAACTTGCCTTCTGTACATTGGGAGAAAACTTGTAGCACTTTGCATGTTAACAAGTTCTACAGATATTATAATAATCACCTTTCCGTAGTCTGCTTCTTGTGTTTAAATGTCTAGCTGCGCATAAGGCTAGTTAAACTGTAAATAGATGCTTGTAAGGAAGACAGATTTCTTTTGCTTACATTAATCATCAGGAAATGTATGGTACATCTATTTACCTGAATTCTTTTGTCATTCGCTGTCTCTCTTAGAATTAATGAGTTTGCATTATAATTTTTAGACAGGAAAATGCCATTGCATGGTGGCTTTTTCTTGTTAGTAATTTGTGAAGGCATCTCTAGTTGGGCTAATTTCAACTTGAAACTCATTTTAACGTTATCAAACCGACATGGCAGATAACTTACTCATGCCAGAATGACCGGAAATGCTGAATTCTGTCAGAATAATTGTTTAAGCCCACCCTGAGAATCTGTCAGGCCCTGGCTTAAATCACAGTCCAAAGAGTGCCAGGAGAAATTGTGGTGAAATATTGCCTGTAGTCCACTTCCTTGTCAGCAAAGTAGCCAAGGGCTTGTTCCCACAGGGAATCCTCTTGGTCTCCATACAGCTTATACACCTCTAGCACATTCCTATACTGCTTATTCTGCATGTGGTAGTGCATGATCTGTTGGAACAGTTCGCCCTGTTCATAGAGGCACAGGACACTATTCTTGAAACTGTGCATCTGGCTGAGGGAAGAGCCTGATCAGAGGCACTCCAGAGCCTTCTGCTCTTCAGCAAGTAGATGGCTTCATTGTGTAGTTTCTCTTTGACCTTTGGGTCCTGCTTGTGTGTCCAGTTCTTAAGGAAGAGCTCCAGCAGCCTGTCATACACCCCCTGTGGGGAGTCAGGATGCATCTCTTATATGTGCTCTACGAAGGCTCGCATGGTGGCCGTGATTGCAGCATCATTAGTGAAGCCTGTTTTCTGCCATCCCATCATCAGACTCCCTCTGTGACCCATGTGGTGCCTCCTTCTGGGCTGTCCCAGTGGGTCAGATAGCAGAATTTTGACTTAGGAGAGTTGGAAACCCTAGTTGCATGGATCCCAGCTCAAAGGGGTGAGTGGGTTGAAGAGCGAGCTGAAAATGTTAGCAAGGTTTTTCTGACTCAATCCAGAAATCAGATATTGATCTAGTACTCCAAAGCATGTAGGAAGTCAGAGTTCAGAAATAAGAGGTAGGTAATGGAGCATTACAGCAAGAAAACCAGCATGCTGAGGTACAGCTTAACAAGTGATGTGAAAGTTTAGATTGGACATAGGCTGGGATGTAGAAGGCTGCTTAGGTTCTTACAAAAGGGGCTTGTGCGAGTCACGTAGACTGTTTCACTTATCTTCTATCAACTGGCTCATACGCCATGTCACAAACCACTTTTGAAAATCAATTTACGTAGGGCATAGGAGGCATTCTTGAGGAAAAACAAGCTTGGGTTCATGGAGCTCATTTCTCAGTTTTTTGTACCCTGGCCATAGCATATAACTGGAGCCCTTTGTGGACAGGAAATATCCTGCCAGAAAAATGTGAGTTTGTACAGCTTGATGAAGGGAACTTTGGAGCCCATCTATGTTGGTTGTATAGAGGCTCTTGAGAGATGATCAGACTCCAGTCGTTCTAAACCACCAGAACGAGCCTTGATTAGTTAGGTAACCTATTTGCTATGGAATGTGGCATTAATAGCTTCATGACCCACTTTGCCTCTTGAAATAGGCTTTCTTTCAGCTGGTTCAGAACAGTAAGTTTATAGTGTGCCGTTTCAAGGCAAAAGGAACCCTTATTCTGTAATGTTTTGAATGTTCACTCTGCGTCTCTGTGTATTCTATGTCATCACTTGAATTCAGTAATTAACAGCAGTAATAGTATTGGAATGTGCACGCACCGATAAGTGCACACAATATGTGGACTTCATATCTGCTAAAGGGTGTGATAATGCCACTCAGGAGCCATTTATGATCAGAAATCTTTGAAGTGAGATCCGCATTAACTACAAAGAGATGGCTGACTCCTTAATGATCTGATTTGATAGAATGACACGCAACTAAAAGGCAGTCAACTAAATCTAAGTCCCTTACGAAAGTGAGAGGCTAACTGTATATAAGCAATAGTTTCCCGCATGTGTTAAAGCACTGTGCCCTTCCCTTGTCTTGGGGGCCTCAGAAAATGCACCAATCACTTGCTTGTTGGGATGAGGATGGTTCTGAGCTCATTTTCAGACAACAGGCTGGCACCTGGTGATCTATTTACTGGGTCATCAGTCCCTCCTGCTTGCTCCATTTTACCAGCATTATTCAAGGGGTTGTGCCACTGTCTGCTCTGTTTGTCTCTGTCTTCACCTGCCCTTCGATGCTACATCTCAAGGCTGGTCCCTCTTGCTGGGTACAGCTGCTCCTGGCTGAGCTCCTCCTCCCTGCCTCTGCTGCCAGTATCCTTACTGTCTATCTCTTGCCGACCCTGTAGTTTCTTGTTCCAAGCCCGACATCCTGACTGCCTCATAATCTGTACCTTTAAAGGCTGTCTGGGTAGAAATTGGTTTCTCTACCTTCTGCTATCTCTTTTGGTGTGACCATAATTAAAGAGATGGAGGCCAACACAGTCTGTCTGTCTGGAAGTAAGTAAGTGGTGGCATGGTGGGTCCAGCCAGGTATACATAGGAAAGATTGCCTTATTGTCTTATCTGTCCACATGAATATATGTTTGTTATTTTGGAAGAGATCGGTAGCTATTGCATCTTCTGTTTAGTCACCTCACCAGCAATTTTGAATCATTTTGTGGATACTGATTGTTGAAGCCTTCTGTATACTTTCGCACTCCAATGTAATATGAAGAAAACTAAGGAAAACAGCTTCCTGAATGTCATTTATCAACCCTGATGCTAATAATTATTCTCTTACCATGTTCTTGAATGATAGGTATAAGCTGGACGTATGTGCCCTTCTTCCTTATCAGTGTTATTTGGAGTCCCTTGATGGAAGAGGTGTTTAAAACGGGAAGGCTAGGCGGTTTAATGCCATTTTGAGACTGGTAATACCAGTGTTTTTCCATTTCAGGAGTAGCATTGTTCACCAAGGAATGTTCAGACATAGACATCCCATTATCCCTCATATTGTTTCTGGAACACATCTTACTTTCACCCTCTGTTGTTTCTGTTTTGTATACAGAAGCACTCCCATTAGCAGAAGCAGCAACCCACCGAGCGTAAGATTTACTTACAGTACAGCTGTGCTAGTTTGATTATGCCATCTGCCTTGAGTATGGACAAACCAATTCCCTGCAGCCACTGTGCTGCAGGAAAAAGGCTTTCTTAAGACACCCAAATCTTCATTCATGCAGTAATATGTTCCTTGTAAAACATCAAGTGCTAAGAAAGCTCGTAGTAAATATTGGGTGATCACTCTAGGCCCGTGTTTCCAATGTGTGATGCTAGAATTTTAGATTGTTACATATAATCATGATGGCATTATAATTAGCAATTCCACTCACCAATTTTATTTCCCTTTTCCGTTTTAGATTAATGACCCAACTCAGCGTTTTAAGGTACAGCCAACAAACTCTGGGCAGAATTAGAATAGCATAATAAATCTCTCTCTTTCTCCCTCTCTCCAAACATACTATCTGAATTGCTACAGTTTTTAATTCATATTTGATTTTTTTTGTGTGTGTGTATTGCAGTCTAATCAAAACACCAGTGAAGCAAATATTTTTTTCCTCTTCCTGAAGATGTTTGCACATGCCTGGCGTTTTACCATGTTGCCTGCATCATATTTGTAGTGTCGATGTTGTAAAGCAAATATGTCTCATTAGCAGTTCCCTTTATCGTGAATCAAAGCATAACGGTATTTCCCCTCATTTTCTGGGCAAGGTCAAGCTGATAGTAGAGAAAACCTTCTCATTAACACAGCAGTTTCCTTGGAAGATACTTTGAAATGCATTCAGCAGAGCATTGCATGTTGTTTGCCCTAAGCAAAACTCCGGAGAATCAGTCTGCCAGGCCTTGGGCTCATCAGATTCCTGTAGCAGATGCAAAGCCAGTAATGAGTAACTGCTAAAATTGCCAGGATTGCTAAAATTGCCGTTGTGTGTGTGTGTGTTAAGTGCCGTCAAGTCGCTTCCGACTCATGGCGACCCTATGAATCAATGCCCTCCAAGATGTCCTATCCTCGACAGCCTTGCTCAGATCTTGCAAATTGAGGGCCGTGGCTTCCTTTATTGAGTCAGTCCATCTCTTGTTGGGTCTTCCTCTTTTCCTGCTGCCCTCAACTTTTCTTTGCATGACTGTCTTTTCTAGTGACTTTTGTCTTCTCATAATGTGACCAAAATACGACAGCCTCAGTTTAGTCATTTTAGCTTCTAGGGTCAGTTCAGGCTTGATTTGATATTCCTCTGTCTTAGAAATATATTTGTAACAGGGATTAATTTTCATTGAGAGCAGTGGAGTAGAGTGGTTAGAGTGTCAGACTAGGTGTTGGGCGACCCAGTTGAATCCCCACACTGCCATGGAAGCAGGGTGGGCCCATCACGTCCTCTCAGGCTAACTTGCCTCCCAGGATTGTTAGGAGGACAAAATGGGAGAATGTCGTAAGCCACTTTAGATCCCCACTGGGGAGAGAGGGGGGGATCTAAACAAAGTATAATAACATAAATGTTTATAGAGGGGTAGAGTGTGTATAGTTAGGGTTGCCAACCTCCAGGTACTAGCCGGAGAGTTCCTGGCATTACTACTGATCTCCAGCTGATAGAGATCAGTTCCCCTGGAGAAAATGGCCCCTTTGGCAGTTGGAGTCTATGGCATTGAAGTCCCTCCCCTCTCCAAACCCTGCCCTCCTCAGGCTCCGCCCCAGAAACCTCCCGCTGGTGGCGAAGAGGGACCTGGCAACCCTATGTATAATGGGTAGTGTTTGTCCAAATGCTCACTCAGTTTCATCCATTGGGGAATGTTCATTGGCAGTTGTTGGCAACAATCTAGAGACTTGCTTATGCACTAGGCTGGGCAGCTCTTGGATTCTACCTGTAAGAACCTGTTTATTTTTGCTTATGGTACAAGCAATTGATCTTCTGAATTGATGCAAACTTTTTTTTTTCCTGAGCAAATGGGGGAAAAGGGTGCCTGGGATTCTGGATTATGTAGAGGGGTTGTGGTGTGTTTCAAATTGGAGTCTGCCTGGGTCTTCTGCTGGAACTCTTTTAAAGAAGAATGTGTGCTAGACAGCCAAACTAAAACCCAAAGCAGCTCAATGGTGACAGAAAATTAAGGCCAAAGAAAAGTAGCAAACAGCTGTGTAAAAGAACTACTTGTGTCTCCATGAGGGAGTAGATGGTTCCCATTCCTGGACAATTTGTGCATACATAATCATGGGCCATACCATATCAGAGAAAGATTTTACAAGTTCTGGTGAGGTAGCTGTGTTAGTCTGTTGCAGCTAAAATAAACAGAACTCTTGTGGTACCTTCAAGATTGACACGTTTTAGTCAAGCTTTCGTGGATGTCATCATAGGCATATAATGGTTCTTACCCAGGTAAATATTTACAAATGTGGCTATAAAAATATAAACAGCAGGGCCAAAGAACCATGAAATACCAAGTACAGAGACCATTTCCAGTAGTAGTAAGGGACAATCTTCTTAGTTTGCCAGCCTCATTAACATCTGTAACAGCTGGAAGACTTTTTAAATAACATTTAAATTGTACATAATTACATCTTGCTCTGTATGTCACACATTTCATGGCCCTTTGACCCTGATGCTCATAGTTTTTTCCACAGCCTCATATATAGATATCTGCCGAGTGAGGGTCCACTTACTGCATCTAAAGAAGTGGGGCCTACTCCAGAAAAGCTTATTCTTCAGTAAAACCTTCTATTCCTGTCACAATTCCTGTGTATTGCCGCTTCTGACATTGGCTGCAAGATGGACAGAGCACAAAGAGGATTGTATCTCAGCTTTCCTTCAAGAAGATCAGTGAGGAATATGTGGCCATGCCGATTTTATCCGTACAAAAGTTCTTTGAGGTAAGTTAGGCTGAGAGAGAGTGACTGGCTCAAGATCACCCAGTGAGTTTAATGATTAGTGGTGAGCGAAACCTAGTCCCAACACTTTAGCCAGCAGGCCACGCTGACCTTTTCAATAAGTTGGACAACAGGTAACATTTGAGTGAAAAGTATTTTTTGAGCATGTGGTCCAGAGTACAGTTTCAGATGACCTTTTCTGGAAGCAAAATGTTGCATCGGAGCAGCACCTGCTACCCATCGTCCGGAGATAGCATGAGGTTGATGTCCTTTTAAAGACACTGGCTCAGTTCTGATAAAGCCATATACCTTTGCATTTGTATTATTAGAAAATACAATCGCGGTTAGTAGCTGGTTCCCTCAAAGATGAAGTTGCCTGCTGGTTTCATTTTGATACGTCCTAAGTGCCATCTAAAGCATGCCCAGTAGAAAATTCCCTGGCACGTTCAGGCAATTTGTAAGCCTGGCTACGTATTATCATATAATTTGTTGAAACGGGACCATTATACGTTGGTTCCAGATACTTCTCTTGTGCTCAAGGATTCTGTTATACAAAAACATGGCATCTGTTCTGAATAAGAAACAGCACGAACACACACACGTACACACACAAAGCTGCCTTATACTGAACCAAACCCTTGGTCCATCAAAGTCAGTGTTGTCTACTCAGACCAGCGGCGGCTCTCCAGGGTCTCAGGCAGAGGTCTTTCACGTCACCTACTTGCCTAGTCCCTTTAACTGGAGATGCCGGGGATTGAACCTGGGACCTTCTGCATGCCAAGCAGATGCTCTACCACTGAGCCACTGCCCCTCCCCTTGTGAGAACTGGATGGGATGGCAGCTTCCGTATCAGAGGTTTGGTAAAAGAAAGGCAGGGGAAGGTCAGATCTCAGGACTGGAAAAACATCCCAAGCAGTAGAGTTTAATTTAAAGCATAATGAACATTAAAGAAAATAAGCTTGAATTGTCACCTTTTTTTTTTTTTAAGATAGAGCAGTTTACATGTGTTCTGTGTACAAAATAAGAATTTTGGGATAAATCAAATTAGATATATATTTGGGACCAGATAATTGTTAATTGCTTTGATACTTGCTTGGTGTTCTTGCTGTAGACTTATAAATATTCCTCACCAAGTAGCAGGAAATTTAATTCAGCCTTTCTAGGCCTAAAATTAAAATTTAAATATAATGACAGGAATGGCCTCTGGATGAAATTGTTTAAAGCTGATATTGATCAAAGGGTGTTATATCTACTGAGAGTCCTTTGCTGTCGCAAGGAGGCAAATATTAGATTCAGGCTACAAGGACATCTAATACATTAAAATTACAAAGGGTCTGTGAAAGTTGCTTGTTACCCTTAAAAAAAACTTTATAGAAATTATGTAGCTGCTAATTTAAACAGAGTCCATTATTCCTCCTCTGAAGTCAGACGTTGCTGGTGTTCCATTTCATTGTATGGTGTTCTTTCTCTCAACTGCACATTTGTAGACTGACACCCATCTGCCACAATCTATAGGGATGTTATATATAGATGATGTGTGGTATCACACACTTGGTTCATGTCTTTCTTAAATACAAATGCATATGTACAACAGAACACGCAGGACAAAAAATGTGCAGCCAAAGCTGTTCCTACCTTCCACAAAAAGCCAAAGAGGTCCACCGTGAGCAATAATGGTTGACCCAGCGCGGTGCAGACAAACACCTGCCAAACAAACACGATAGCCGTGGCCCTGCAGGGAACCCCTACTCAGTGCTGCCCCTTGCCTCTTCTGCTGCCTTGTGACGCTTACTGCCCCACCCTTTGATTTGTCATCACTCCGCGGGATATATTACTTCCTGCATCAACTCTCTTGCTGCCTCTAACAGATATCCAACTATCAAGTAAACCATGCCAACGGCTTGGATAGCTGGACGTTACTCCCGAACACCATGGGCCTCTCGCCCTTGTATTTGTTGAGCCGCTCCAGAGGACCTAATTCATTACACCTTATTCTGTCCTCTTTACACAGAGCCCAGACTTAAATTTCTTGGAGTGTTTCTAAAGGGCCTAAATCTTTCTCCGGATCCAGAGAAGCTGCTCTTTCTCCTATCAGGCGCCAATCCTGATGTTTCCTACAAAGTGCCACTCTTTGCTTTAGCAGCTAAAAAATCCGAGCTAAAGCTGTTTTTAATCAGGGAACTTCACATATTTAAATACTAGTTTCTCGTGGGTCAGACTGTTTTAAAGTTATTTTAATGTTATTTTATGTTATTTTTATGTTACTTCAATGTTTTGTATGGTGGATTGTGATGGCCTTAGGCCTCAGACAATAAACTTTATCACCAGTTTACCTAATAAATTGCAATTGCAAGTAAAAGTTGAATGTGGTAGCAGGGGATGCTGGCCTAACTACTAAGTGAGGAGTTAAGAGGCCTCAAGAGGAAGGGTCATTCCAAACTACATCACTTCAGTGAGGACACTATCAATTTAGCTGTCAGGACCTACTGGCTGCCTTAAACCATAACTGCCCATTTAGTTCATTTGGAAAGGTTTGTAAGGGCTCAGAAAGTGTTCTTCCTTGGCAGTCTAGGGGGACATCTCATTTGGCAAGCAGTATTGTGGCTCCCCAGAACCATCAGGTAACATCAAGCAATTTTAACAGGTCTGATCGATACCAATTCGTATTACCCCAGTTTTGCTCCACAGACCACTGTTCATTTCTGTGGGTCTTAATTTGCCTCTTTCAGGACCAAACTCAGGGTTTCCACGTGGGGTGCTATTTCAGGGCACTAACAGTGCAATAAAGGGGGGGGATAGGCTTAGGAGCTGGCATGCCCCTTGCCAGCATTCGTGCCAGTAGTGTGTCCTTCCTGGTAAATTACATCAATAGTATGGATTCTGTTTAGGAGGATTCCTCAAAACACATTTATGTGTTTGGGGGACATGAATGTAAATAAGCCAATTATAGCACAGCAAATTTTCACAGCTTGGTATCTGGTATAACTTGTTTGCATGTGCTGCTTAACCTGTGTTCCGTTTCATGAACAAAGAAACTTCTGTTTTCTCCAGTTCTGTGCTTTTTTGGTTGTGTTTACATCATTAATTTAAAATACATCTTACCTTTTCAACTCCAAGTCCTCAAGATGCTTTCAGCAAAGTAAAAATATATAGGAGATTTGAGATAATCAAA
This sequence comes from Euleptes europaea, assembly GCF_029931775.1. Classification (NCBI taxonomy): domain Eukaryota; kingdom Metazoa; phylum Chordata; class Lepidosauria; order Squamata; family Sphaerodactylidae; genus Euleptes; species Euleptes europaea. The sequence goes on from NC_079317.1 coordinate 82,783,965, forward strand.
TGGCAAAATGGAAAAGTTCAGTCAATCAATAAATGTCATATTTGTTTCCTTTTCCTTTCCTTTCCCCTCTCCTTCTCTCCTTTCCTTGTGTGTGTGTGTGTGTGTGTGTGTGTGTGTGCAGCATGAGGATATCCTGGTATCAGAAGTGATGCTGATTCTCATCTATTCCCTACCCAAGTGATTGGGTCAGTGAGATGACACCTAAATTTAAGTAACAGCAGTAAAAAAAAAAAAGGAATAGTTGTGCTGGATATACTTAGAGCACATTTGTGTGAGATGGAAAACCCCACTTAGTTGCAGAAGCTCAAGAGGCAAATAGTTTTTGTCATGCAGAAAGATGTGTTGCATCAGCATATCTGAAAGCAATAAATGGGTGGTTTAAAATATACATGCTGCAAATGGAGAACAAGACAATTTTGCTGCAGTATTTACACACTAATGAGGAATAGGACAGCCGGCCCTATTTTTCTGTTTGGTATTATAGCTATTTGAGTAAACACATACTAGAGGCCGTTCTTTAGCAATAAATTATTTCCATTTTCTATTTTATGGTTGAAGCAGAGTCTATCTGGTAACTAATGACCTCAGCCTGCTTACAAGTGTCTTAGTGGTTCCAGACGCTTAGAAATGCCACATTATTTTTAGCCACAGCTGTCACAGAGAAATAAATTCCTTGCACTTTGGCGTGTCTCTGTATAATTGTAGGGCCAATTGCAGTTCATTTGCTCACTCCAGGCTGGATACAGAGAGTATTCGGTCTCAGTTAATCCAAGGTAACTTTTGCAAGGGGAGGCGGCGAAACAGCAGTTTGAAAACATGGCCAAATGACCCCAGAGAATGGTTATCTATTCCCATGTGGAATCAGAAGCTGAACGTCCTTCCGAGCCAGTTTTGCTTGGTCCGTTTACTTGCATCTGCGTGGAATGCTAGAGAGCATTTTTAGCTTGGAAAGGACAAACAGAAAGAAAAATGACCGAATGTTGCTATCAAATGTATCAAAACCTGGTGGCAACTACTGCCTCATACAAGTCCTAGGCCATTTATGCTTGGTAATTAGCACCGTGTTCCAGGCTGAATTGCCCCGCAGCTTTTTTTGAGGTTTTCACGCTGAACCGTCATTCAGGAAGTGACTATGAAGCCGGCCCATACCTGCTTCGCATTTCTTAAGAGCCCCTTTAACGCAACCTTTTGTGTATGCTCTGCCTTACCTGCAAGGAATCCACTCAAAGAAGCATGCAAAATTCACAGCTGCGCCTTAGCTATGCAAGTGGAGGTTGCTAATGAAAGGAACAAAGGAGCAGGCGAGTGGGGTGTGTGTGGAAATTTCTCCTTTTGCATTTGGACCATAAATAAACATTTTAAAGGTCGCATTAAAAAAAAAAAACAGCTTTGAGCGAGCATCAAAATTGACTCTGCATAAATGGCCTGCCGAAACCTATTTGTTTTCCTTACAAGGCAAATAGCAGTTGGCATCAGGCTAATGATTCAAGGAGCTAAGCCCTCCTTCCACATGCTCTGGCACCAATCCACATTGCTTCTGTCATGTGTGTGTGTGTATGTGTGTGTGTAAAGTGCCATTAAGTCACAGCTGACTTGTGGCAACCCCATAGGGTTTTCAAGGCAAGAGATTAACAAAGGTGGTTTACCATTGCCTTCCTCTGCACAACAATTGTGGCATTTCTTGGGAGGTCTCCCATCCAATTACTAACCAGGGCTGACCCTGCTTAGCTTCGGAGATCTGATGAGATCAGGCTAGCATGGGTCATCCAGGTCAGGGCACCTCTCTCATAGACTTTAGAAAATAAATAACTAGATAACACATCTCTGTAACACACATGTAATTTGATCTTTCAGTAGCATCTTTATGGAGTGGTGTAGAAATCAGTTACAGTATATTCCCTAAAATTAAAAGTCTTCAGATTAACATCAGATGTCAGGGACTCAACATTTCATAGAGTCCCCCCCACAAAAAATTCTAATTTTAGGCTGCACGTGAACTGACATGCCATACAGGCAGGACATCAACTGTACAGCCTGACATTAGTTCTCTAATAACTTAGAGCCAAACTAAACGTTACGGCAGTCATGGGTCTGCCCCGTGGCCACTGGCACTATTTTAGAGATAAAATTGGCCATTTAAACATGTTGCAAGGGCCCAATCCTGATGGCACATGTGATCCCCGTGCCATTCAAGTGTTGAAACAGGCTGTTTTGGCGATTGAAAAGGTGAAGGGGGAGGGAAATTGCCTGGTCCAGCTGTGCTGAGGGCCCGGTCAAGATCAGGCCCTTGCATATTTAAATGGCCAATTTTTTATCTAAAAGGCCATCAGTGGCCATGGGTTGTACACCTTAGGCTCCATGTGGCTACACTTTCCCCTCTTTTACAGTGCAATCCTATATGTCTGTTTACTCAGAACTAAGACTCATTTTGTCCAGTTGTTTACTCCCAGGTAAATTTGCCTAGGACTGCAGCCTTAGCTCCGCTTCTCTTCCGTTGCATGTTGAGGGCAATGTTTACTAGGAATTTGGTTGCATAGCAATCAGTGAAATTCTAGAGAGAATCACACTCTTCTAAGTCCATTGACTTCAATGGCCACAGAAGGATGTAACTCTGGGGTGTCAAACATATGGCCTGCGGGCCAGATCCAGCCCCTTGAGAGCTCTTATCTGGCCCACGAGCTAGCCGGGGCAGCCCCCACCCCCACCCCGCAGTCTCGATCTGGGCTGGCGAGGCATGGCCCAGCCCGACCAAGTGACATTTATGTTATATCTTGCCCTCATAACAAATGAGTTTGACACCCTTTGGGTTAACTCATCCAAAAATAACCTCTTGTTTGCCAAAAACTAATTTTAATTTAACAGGAAATTTGTACAAAATGATAATTTCAGGATACTTGGAAAATAATTTCAGCGCTGCCTTCATTATACAGCTACTAAATGTAATAACCAGTTGTGACGAGAAATAGAGAGAGACCCAAAGAAGGCTAAATAGAAACGTTGTTGAGAAATGGAAATATCTGCAGATTTCTGTTGGTTCTCACTTGTTATCAGTGAAGAAACATGCTGGTTAATATTGAAAGGGAAGAGGGCCCAGGACTAGGAAAGGCATTAAAATAGAACCCCAGAAGAGGTTCTATTCCATTACTCTCAGCATGCATTATCAGTAAACCTCAGAAGGAGGCCATCGACAGGTGAAGGAAGTAGTTACAGCAGGTTCTCAGTGGGAGCCTAATAAGCTGCCTTGATGGTAATTACCACAATTTTCTTAGCCGTAAATGGGCGTGCAGAGCCCCATTGAACGTGTTTGGAATCTATAGTGTTACCAACCCTTCTCCAAACAATTGTGAAACTAATTGAAAGCAAATATATTAAGTTTCCTCTGGTTTTTTAACTCCCCCCATCCCATCTGAAGAGCCTCTTGAAATGCAAATCGTGTCAAGTTTCCAACAGAATCCTTCGTATTTGCACAGGAGCTGAAAGAATTTCCAAGGCTACAATCTGGAAAAGGTTAAGCTAGGTTACAACGTACTGACATGTTGGAAGATTTTGGGGGGAAATTGAAGAAAGCCAAGAAAACTGTAATCAGTTAATAACTCCGCAAGACAGTTCATTAAAACAGGCAAGTGCTTAACTAAACAAAACCTTAATTGAAACTGTCAAAAAGTGATCCATGGCTGCATTACAATTTACTCATTCACACATCATTTCCTCTGCAGTTTTATTGAATAACAAATACTACTCTGATCTAGGCACCCTATTAGTTATTGGTTGTTATTTGCTTTAGGTTCTTCATACTCCTAAAGGTTGAGGAAAAGGTATCCAGAGACAGAAAGTGTCTTTCCAAGAGGAATGTCTATAATCCATCCTTAGAACTTTCTCTTGGCTGCTGATGATTTTGGGTGATACCTTCAGGGGAAGGAGATGGAGAATGCCCATTCATCTTTTCTTCCTGTTTCCAATTCACCTTCAGAGTCTTCCTCCTGGGCAGAAGTGCATCTTCTATGGCTGGCATTCCACAAACCTGTGCTTTGTGAGTAACCAAGGCATACTGGCACTTAAAGTTAAGCACCATCCCATATTCACTCAGTGATGGCAGCCCCAAGAGTTTCAATGGGTGGTGGGAGCTTATTTTATCTTATTTTTATTTATTAAAATATTTATACCCTGCCTTTCACTTATGGCTCACAGCGGCTTACAATTCCAAGTCAAAACCATACACAATACAACAAAACCCCACTAACCCCCCTCCAAGAAAATGCTTTCAGCTCAAGCCCCATTAAAAAGCACTAGGTTTCACAGCACTTCCTAAGCACTTATAAGGACAGTGCCTTCCAGAAGGAGTCAGTGTTGTGTAGTGGTTAAGAGCAGTGGTCTGGAACTATCTCACAATTGGGTTTGATACCCTGCTCCTCCACATGAGCGGCGGATGCTAGTCTGGTGAACTGGATTTGTTTCCCCACTCCTACACATGAAGCCAGCTGGGTGACATTGGGCTAGTCACAGCTTTCTTAGAGCTCTCTCAGCCCCACCTACCTCACAGGGTGTTTGTTATGGGGAGGAGAAGGGAAGGTGATTGTAAGCCGGTTTGATTCTTCCTTAAGTGGTAGAGAAAGTTGGCATATAAAAACCAACTCTTCTTCCTCCTCCTCCTCCTTATCAGCGTGTTGTAGTGGTTAAGAGTTCTGGACTAGGATATGGGAGCCCCAGGTTTGAATCCCCACTCATGCCATGGAAGCTCTCTGGGTGACCTTAGGCCAGTCACACTCTCTCAGCCTAACCTACCTCACAGGTTTGCTATGAGGATAAAATAGAGGATAGGGGAATGATGTAAGCTGCTTTGCATCCCCATTTGTGATAAAGGCGGGGTACAAATGAATTAAACAGATAATACCTCTCCAGTGAACTTGTTTTACATAGTGGGATAAAATAGAAGTCAAGTAGCATCTTAAAGACAATCTTAAACAACATTAATTCCACCCCACACTTTCCCACTCCACCCCGTGATGGGAGCCAATATTTAGAAGGACTGGTTTCTCGTAGATGCTGAGCAGGCAACCTTAAGTGAGGAAACAACTAGAAGGTAGCAAGCAGAGGACAGTAATGGGTGCCCGGGGACACATCCTTCAGATATGTGGGTCTTAGGCCATGAAGTGCTTCAGGCTGCAATCCTAGGAACACTTTCCTGGGAGTAACCCCCATTACACAAAATATGAGTTACTTCTGTGTAGATCTTAGGATTGCATCCTTAAGCATATAATTAACATATAACTAGAGAACCACTGTGGTGTAGTGGTTAAGAGCAGTGGTTTGGAGCGGTGGACTCTAATCTGGAGAACTGTGTTTGATTCCCCACTCCTCCACATGAGTGGTGGAGGCTAATCTGGTGAACTGGATTTGTTTCCCCACTCCTCCACATGAAGCCAGCTGGGTGACAGTTCTCTTTGAACTCTCTCAGCCCCACCTATCTCACAAGGTGTCTGGGGAGGGGAAGGGAAGGTGATTGTAAACCGGTTTGATTCTTCCTTACGTGGTAGAGAAAGTCAGCATATAAAAACCAACTCCTTCTTCTTCAACATCTTGAATTGAACTTGGAAACAAATGTACAGTCAATGTAGCTGTTATTAAATATGCAAAATGTGTTCCTGTCAGCTAGCCGCTGACAATAATTGGGCTGCGGCTTCTGTACTAGTTGCAGCATCCAGCCTATCTTTAAGGGCCACCCCATGTAGAATCCATTACCACAGTCCAACCATCAGGACAGAAATGGGAGAGCAGATTGTGATGGACAGATGGTTGCCTTACTCTTTTTTGAGTCATGAACAGATCACCAAGTTTTGAATGTGCAGAACCATAGCAACATCCGTTCAAGAGGGAGAGCATATTAGAATGTTGCGTGGGAGGGAGAAAATGGAAACGGAAGACTCCTGTTATTCTAAAGAGTGAAAAGGATCTGAGGAATAGAGATCTTTATCCATCATGTATCTACATTCTGAAGGAATTAGGCTGGACATACCTGTACTGCTGTGAATGAGGAGTCTTGCCAATTTGAAGAACTCCTTCCCTTTTATTACTGCACTCCTCTGACCAAAAGGGCTTGAGCAAAGTCGAAAGCAAATACAAGATAAAATACAAAACAGTGAAAATACAACACAGTGAATTAAAACCCATCTCTAATGGCATAGACAAACCACAAGTGCTAGGCATTTGGCAACAGAGTGCATTATTTCCAGATTGTTGTCTTACGACAAAAAATAAATCATGTAGGATTCAACTGGCAGCTGATATTTACTCAGAATAGGTTTAATCCAGAGGTCTGTTTCTGGCATCCATTGGTCACATAATAAGATGAGGTGATCTATTACTCTGTTACTCGAGATGCTCAGCAACAGCCGTGGTCAGAATATGGAATTTTGGTGAAGCACCCCCCGAGCTCTGTGGTTGGCAGCACATTGAGTCTGCCTAATATAAAAGCACACCTATAGGTGGAAAAGTCAACGAGTGGGAGGGTCAAAGAAAGGGAACCCTCACTGCAAAAGTAGAGTTTGAAGAACTTCTAAGGATTGAGCTGTTATATCAGGGGTCCCCAACGGGGTGCCTGTGGCTGCCATGGTACCCACTAACATCTTACCTGATGCCCACCAAGTGTTTTCAAAAAGTGGGTAGAGCCAGTTGAGGCTCTTGCCCAGAACAGCTTCTGATAGGTGATTGGAGATCTGATTGGCTGTGCAATTTAAAATAATGTTGCTTTGGCAGCAGCGGCCACCAACATTGGTTTTATTCCCACTCCTCTTTCCCAATACATTTTTTAAAAAATTAGCCCTCTTCTCTCCTGCACGTGGACTTCCTCTCGGTCTGTGTTTGGTTCCATCTACCACAGCAGTCATTTTGTGGTTGTACCCACCACCCTGTGTAAGAATTCCAAAGGTGGCCACACAGTCAAAAAGGTTGGGGACCCCTGTGTTAGGTGATGGTTGATTGAAACAGGTTGAAAGTGCATTTAAGCTGTGCCTTTTCTTACCTTTTAGGGGAGGGTGGCTTAGTGGTAGAGCACCTGCTTGGCATGCAGAAGGTCCCAGGTTCAGTCCCCGGCATCTCCAGTGAAAGGGACTAGGCAAGTAGGTGATGTGAAAGACCTTTCTCTGCCTGAGACCCTGGAGAGCCGCTGCCGGTCTGAGTAGACAATACTGACTTTGATGGACTGAGGGTCTGATTCAGTATAAGGTGTGTTCATGTGTTCAACCCAAGGTTATCCCATGTTAACCCCCTCCCAGTGTAACAAGAATTCCCTGAAAACAGAAAGAATTGCCACAGCAGAAAGCTGTGATGCTGCTGTGTTGCTTAACATTCAAACAGCAGTGGCTGTTAAATACATGTGCTAAACCTTGCTAAGGAAGTTAGTAAACAGTTACGTTTGCTCTTTTATGATCTTGCCTTCTGTGCCTCAGTCACATTTACAGATAATTCATCATTCCCTACAGTAGCAAGCTCACGTTAACAAAGCCATTGAAAAAAAGTCCGGGTCACGTTAGTTCAAAGCCCATTGAGAGGGATTTCTGTCATGAATAACCCCAAAGAAAGAGAGGTGTTAACACAGGCAAACCAAATGCAGGTGATAGAAAGCCTTCATGACCCTGTTCACATATTACAGTGAACTCGCATACAGTCTGCATGCTCATTAGAAAGAGCAAACACACCTTCACTTTACAAATGAGGCTGAGGACCAGTAACTGGGAAAATATAGGGTTTAAATTAAGGATGTGCACCCAAAAAAGAATTCATTATTTTTCAGATTTGGGCATATTGGACCTGAAATGTTTTGGTATTTCTGAAAAAAGCTGAGTCGCCATACCAGTATGTTTTTTTTCCAGGGTTTTTCCCGGATATCTGAAAATCTTCGACTCCATTATACTCTATGGGGAATCTTTGCAGGGCTCGGGGGGAGGGGAGGCTGTTTTTTTAAGGTTGAGCAACAAATTTGTAGCATATCTGCTGGTGACTCTCTTTACAGGAACCCCCGAGTTTGGTGAAGATTGGGTCATTGGGTCCAATTTTATTGGCCCTCCAATTGAGGAAAAATTGTGACCGGGCCTTGACCGAATCTTTACCAAACTCGGGTGTTCCTGTAAGAAATGTCACCAGCAGCCAAGCTGGAAATTTGTTGCTCTACCTTCAAAAACAGCCCCCCCCCCAAGAGCCCCACAAAAATTCCCCATAGGCTTCAATGGAATTTAAATGCTCCATTGAAACCTGTGGGGAACCCTGAAAAGCCGAAACGTCCCGAACATTTTCAGCTTTTCGGATTTAGCTTTTTCGGCTGTTGTTAAAGGACACCATTTTTTTTCTTTCATGCTGAAGAATGCCAAAAAGGTTTGGCAAAGCTGAATGCATACCCCTGGTTTAAATCACATGTTCAGCTGTTCATGAATGTAAATGTAACATGAGAATTACTCAGCACATGTATAAAGAAAAATCAAATGCACTGTATATATGCATATAAAGCATTTTATTTCATAAAGGAGAACAGCATATTTCAAACATCCAAAGCCATAAGTGCAATTTAGATCACATCCAAATGGTGCTACGTGCTGCTCTGGCTGTCCCTGACATATTGTTACTGTATTAAAGTACACCCTTGTTCTTTAACAAAGCTTGACGATGCTCTTAATCCAAGGCATTGGTGCTACTTTAAGTTTCCTAATTAGGAAAACTCTCAAGGACAGTACAAGGACCCTCCCCCTTATAAAATACTTTTTTCATCACTGGAGAGTGTTAAATAAATACCTTGTCTGGGAGAGAAAAGTGGTAAGAAATAGGTTAGAGGTTTTTTTTGGGGGGGGGGAATCTTGGAATGGACTTCAGTTCTTCCATTATGCCTTCAGGCTCACAATCAAATCTTCTGAAGAGGACAGTTTGGCACCACTAACCACACCTGATTCCAGCTTAATGTAGCCTAAATACAAACTTTGGCCATTAACGCATGGCTGGGATGGCTTAGGTTTGTCCCTGCAATAGTGCATGCTTGAACATCTTTCGTTCAAAAAATTGAACGCATGGAGAAGAGAGCCGAGGGGGCGGCACTAAGCTGCCTGCCCCTCTCGCATGCAAGAGCAGCAGCATCACCTGAAATGGAGGAGTAAATGGAGTGAACGAAGGCAGATAGCCAACAACTCCCCCCCCATTTCTCCAGCTCAAACCAGTCTTTGTGCTGAGAAGCCTCAGTTGCCCTGGCCCCACTGCCGCCTCTCTGCTGGCTCCTCGCTCCTCCATCCCCCCTGGCCCCCAGCTTGGAAGGGTCCTGGAGGCGTGCTGAGAAGACGTCAGCACACCTCTGGGACCCTTCCAAGCCGGGGGCCGTGGCTGAAATTGTGAATTGAAGGCGGCACAAGGAGAACCTGTGGGACCCTGGTGTGTGTGTGTGTGTGTGAAGAAGGGATGCCGGAAGAAAGTACGGTCAACTCACGCACGCTGAAACGTGCTCGCAAGCACTCAGAATTGCAGCACTACTTTAGTTTAAATCGGAAAAACAGTGAGATGGGAAAAACCGGTAGAATCTCGCAAGGGAGTGGGTTGGTCCCGCAAGAGGGAGACATCCATTCATTCGGACAAGGGAGATTCACTACATTCCAGGGATAATCGCAAGACAAAACAGCCATGCGGCCTCTGTGTATGGAAGGATCATCCCTGAAAGGCGGAACTGGGATGTCTGCTTAAACAAAATATAATCGTAAACTGCTTCCTACGTCATTCACACCTGGTGTTAAAGTGATGTATTAAGGGTAAAATGGCACATTATGTTTATTTTACAATATTTCTTATCTAAATGGAGTCAACAAGTGTGCTTTTTCATGGCAAACAGCATGTGACGACATCTTTCCTCCCTTTTTTCATTGAAAAAAAAGCTACCCTGAGCTACCTTTATTCCCACTAGGAAGAAGTTATTTAACCATATTTTAATGCATTTTTCCTTCAGCAGGGTTAGCTGCTCAGGGTTGGCTTCTCAACTGGGAAAAGCAGGGAGAAAGGGTTAAAGAGACCCTCTCTCTCCATGCCATTCACCTCCTTGGGGCAAAAAAGTGTTTTAAAATGAGCGTGCGAAAAAAAGGTGATTCCGAGGTGATCCTTTAGAGTATAATCTATGGTTGTGGAATCTTTTCAGACTAATGTCAAATCTCACACCAGACACAAACTCATCGGGTGGGCCTAGGTCCGCCACTCTCAGACTTACCCCTTCCCCTCCATCTGCAATATGGGGATAATCATCCTGGCCAGAGGTACTATACGTGAAAACACTTGAAATTCCTGCATGCCTGAAGGGTTTTCTCCCACATTTTGATTGAAAACCAGAAATGAGAATGGGGGTGGGGTGGGGGTTGGTGTCTGCCCTTCAGTTCTGAAATCATCTTCCTGAAGAAGTATGGGTACTTCCATCTCCTTTACCTATTTGTAAAGGCTGTAAAATATTTTAGTTGTTTTTGTCATTTGGCAAATAAGGTTTTATTAATCACTTCTAAGAGTGATGAATACAGGTCCTATTTAGAGGACTGTATATTACTTCTTATGCTTGTTTATTGATAGTTCTATTTTGTTATATACTGGAATAATTGTGTTGTGAAGCACTGGAAGGCAGTGCATACATTGTAAATAAATAGAAATGCTATGTTTTAGTATTACATGCTTTGCTGCTCTCCATGCATGCATATTGCCATTCTGGGGGTGGGGTTGGGGGGTTGGAAATGGCTTGAAGTTCAAAGCTGATATTCTTTAAATGAAAGCAGAAGTAAATGTCTTAAAATGTCACTGTGTCTTCATGGATATTTTCAGTCTTTTCTGTTAAAAAAAGGTGCAAGTGCTCATATAAGGTTGTATTGATGTCCGCCAATTATCGTCCCAGGACTCCCCACCCCAAAAAAAGATGTGGGTACCCAGTAGTAGTGAGTACCATAAGAGAAAAAGCCCTGGATATTTCTAATGCCTTCATATATTAGGGAAGGACTTGTAAATCCTTGGACGTGTACTTCTCACACACACATACACACATATATGTATATGTTATTGGCTGCCCTGAGCCCAGTTTGCTGGGGAAAGTGGGGTACAAATTAAATTAATAAATAATAATAATATCTGATGGCTATGGAAGGCTTAATAGGCTTAATTTATTCTATTTGTCAGATATGACGTGTAATCAGTAAACCAACATGTCACAACCGCCGCCCCACCTTTGTTTGGATCTGAAGTAATGTCGGAAGTTGGAATCACAGAACAAAAAAATCCTCAGCTCATTTAGTTACATTTTTTAATTGTTCAGACTTTTACCCAGTGGAAGGTCCTGCAAATAAACATAACAAGAATGCCTTGGTTTTCAAAAGACCAGGTGGGCAAAATTCCTCCCAGCATTGTTAGAAGCCCACCTCGTCAAGAGTTTTGTGTGTGCATTGGCTGTGGTGTAAAATTGGTCACTTACACATCACTCTGATACAACTTTAGAATAATGGGAGTTTTACCACTTAGAAATCGAGGTCAGGTTCTCTGTAAGTTTCAAGCAGAGGTAATTCTCATCTTGAGGAAAAGTGCTGTAATCAAAGCGCGCAGTTGTAATAGAAATACACAAGTGGATTCTCTTTGTAGCAGAAAGGTCAGAGGAACTAAAAGCTACAATTCAGTGGGGAATTAATCATCAGACATTTACATCTTGAAAATATTCTTGGATTTTTAAAAATGCCCCGAAAAAGTAGACATTATTCACATTTCAGTTCACCCTGTTTGCTTCTAGCCAGTTCCAGAATTGTCAGGGAACTGTTTCTCAGTGGCCCCTATCCATAGATGGAGGAAGCAATAGGCGATTGATGTAGATTTAATGCGGAGTGTCTGTGACATTTTTGAAAGGAGAGCTTGGCTTTCTGTATGTGCATTCCATAGTCGTGATTCTTACTATGCCGTTTAGAAATATGTCATTCCTCCTGTCTGACATCTAGTTTTCATTTTTTTCGAAGTTAGAATCTAGCTTTTCTTCTTAAGGAGATGTAAGGGGGAATGGATTGGGGATTTGGGCCGGGAATGTGGAATGTTAATTTCATCATCTGTTTTCCATATTGCTTTATTTTAAAACGAATTTCCATAATAGACAACCAGAAAATATTTTGACTACATCTGAATACGGAGTTCTGCCATTAGCTCATGAAAACCTGTGTGCTACAGTGGTTGGAGCACTGATTGTTAATGGAGGATATTTAATCTACAAATCTGAGGGGGGCGGGTTTAGTCAGGGCTTTTGAGGAAAATAGGGGTGTTTATGATTTTAGGCAGCCTTTCTCCCATTTGCAATGACTTCTGAAAGCCAGCAGAGGAGAGTGGTTTTATATACTCACCATGACCTGAGGTTAAAATTCCAGATGCTACATTTCTCTCCTACAAATCATGAATAAATTGGCTGGTGGCCATCAGGCACAAACATCTCGTTGAATGTATGCCTGGTATCTGTGTATCATAAGCACATACCATAAATAATTATATCATATATAAACAAATTTGCCTCGTTTATAGTATCATTTTATGTACTCATCTTTTACTTGTAACGGGGGAGGGCTTTTGATGATATTTTTAAGTACTTGGTGGATGGTTGTGAATTAAATGATAAGATGTAGGGTTGCCAGGTCCCCCCAGGCCACCAGTGGGGGATGGGAGGGTAGGTTTCCAGCTCTAGCTTGGGAAACTCCTGGAGATTTGGGGATGGAACCTGGGAAGTGCAAGTACCTCAGTGGGCTACAATGCTATGGAGTCCACCCTCCTAAGCATCCATTTTGTCCAGGGGAACTGATCTCTGTAATCTGGAGATGAGCTGTTATTCCAGGGAATCCCCAGGTCCCAACTGGAGGCTGGCATCCCTATTAAGATCTACTGGGTTAAAGTGTCAAATTAGGACCGGAGAGACTGGGTTCAAATCTCCACTCTGCCACAAACCTCACTGGGCGGCCTTGAACTAGTCACTAACTCTTAGCCTAACCTTCTCTGCAAGGATAAAGGATAAAGTGGAAGAATCAACAGCCATGTGTGCCATTCTGAGCTCCTTGCAAGAGTGCAGACTGGAAATGCTATGAAGGGAGAGTTTCCACCTTCTTGGGATTTGCACAATGGCTGTATCTAGCCTGCCCCTCTAGATGAAGCTGCCACATTTCCGGGTGGAGCATCAGACAAATAAATGGAGAATAATAAGTGACATAAATGTTCATAAACAACAGAAATCTCCATTACCAAGCCAAGTGCCTGTGTGGGTTCTAGTGCCTATGAATTGGTAGTGCGGACCTTGACAAATTTTCTTTGACTCTAGGAGCCAGCAAAAATTACGAGACAGACTCATTTTTTTTAAATCCCTTAGGGTTTCGTATTTTAATGACCGTATATCATAATTATTCTTACCACAAAACCTAATCCTAACCTCTTTACAATTTCTTATAATGTTATTAAAGCTATGGCAAAAGTGTTGCTGCAGATAAATAAATATAAAAGTAACCCTGGCTGTCATCACCAAAACAAAAAGGCTAACTTCTCACCCTACTCTGACTTCTCTCCAGTTTCCCGTAATTCCGTTAGTGCTTTCGAAAGGTCCATTTTTTTGAATATTACAGTCAGGGTAGAAAGCAACTAGTTAATAAATGAATTCAACCACCATCACTGAGTAGTGTAAAGTTAGGTTTATGTAGAAGCAAGCAATGACAAAAACTTCAGGCACATCTATTTTAATGTCTTACAACAAAACAAAATGATAAATTAGATTTTAGTTGGAGCCAACCGGGTTGTTGCTTGGTCTCTTCTGATTCCTCTCCTAATTGCAGCTCCAGTTTCACATGGCTTTGGTCTATGCAGGTCCCATGAGCCCTTTTGGTGACTGAAGGGGACCGCTTCCTCCTTTTTTCAACAGTAGAAAAACTGTTTGGATCCCAGCCTTTGTGCTTCCACTGAGAATGGCTGAGAGATGCTACCAAAAAAGCATTGCTGAACATATTGGGTACCTAGGGTTGCCAGGTTCCTCTCTGCCACCGGCGGGAGGTTTTTGGGGTGGAGCCTGAGGAGGGCAGGGTTTGGGGAGGGGAGGGACTTCAATGTCATAGAGTCAAATTACCAAAGTGGCCATTTTCTCCAGGTGAACTGATCTCTATCGGCTGGAGATCAGTTGTAATAGCAGGAAAACTCCAGCTAGTACCTAGCGGCTGCTAACCGGCATAACACTTAAATTTCTAGGTCCAGTTCCAGTGCAAAAAGAGTGCCTGTATGCAAATAAACATTTAGGCATAACTTGTTTATAACCTTTGGTGTTTCTTCGAAGCGGCCTTTAAATAATAAACTACGGATAAAGTGACAGCCTTACCTTTATATTTGTAGGTACCATGGCAACTTGGTGCCTAGGATTTGTCAAACCTTGGTAGAAAATGTATTTAATTTGAATAAGAACAATAGATTTTAAGTTGAGAAGCAATTACCTACTAACAGATCACAGCCAAAGCGTATTTCCATGATTCTCTCGGTTGCGGTGGGGTCTGTTAGCCAAGAAGTTAAGAATTTGTTTAGCATGTGTACAGACTGGCACATGTTGTTTAAGTTATGCTTCTTTTTAAACTGCAGATTCCAAGCAGACATTCACTTTTTTGAAAGTAATCAAAATGGAAATATACTTTCACTGTGCTTCCTTCCTTCCATGAATTCACTAGGAATGTCCCTCCTAAATGTAATACCTGCTATAACCATTTAAATAAATTGTATTTATATGCACATACATACAACTTGAACATACTTATCATACTTCCTGAACATTTTTTATGGCTAAGATTTTTTCAAGTGGAAATTGAACAAATGATAAGAAATAAGGTTGACCTTAGAATCAACCTGCTGCATGACATATGAGCCATTTTAATCCATCTTTTTTGAAGGAGCTCATATAAGTGCACTTTCTAAAGGGGGTACTAAAGCTTGGACATAGAGGCTTAATGATCAAATAAGGTCCAATTTTATGTGGGACCCATCGATAGTATGTAACCTGGTCCAGACACCACATTACAGAGAACGTGTGTACAATCCGTGTACAGTAAACACTTGGTTTTTCCTTGCATGTTTGATTTATTCTTACATTCCATATGTACAGCCAAATGTGTGATTTAATCCTCACATATGGGTATTGGGATTCTACTCTCCAGTTTTATTTGTAAAGAAAGAGCCCATTGGCTGTTTCTTACAAAGAGACGTACATGTGTGCATGAAGGACGTATGCACATTAACTAATGTAAACACGGCTCATACCTCAAACAAATGAGGTATTTTTTTAGTAAGCAGAGGGTAGAGAGTATGGAGCAAGAAGATAATAGAGACACCTAAGGGATTTTATAAAAAAATAACATCTACCATTTGCAAGTTGCTAGTATGGAGAAAATAATGTCTGACTTTTGAATGAGGGAAATATTGTCGAAGGCTTTCACGGTCAGAGTTCATTGGTTCTTGTGGGTTATCCGGGCTATGTGACCGTGGTCTTGGTATTTTCTTTCCTGACGTTTCGCCCGCAGCTGTGGCAGGCATCTTCAGAGGAGTAACACTGAAGGACAGTGTCTCTCAGTGTCAAGTGTGTAGGAAGAGTAATATATAGTTAGAAGGGGGTTGGGTTTGAGCTGAGTCAATCTCCTGCAAAGTATTAAAGGTAATGTGCAAATAATTGTCCTGTAAGTATCAAGATAATGTGCTAATGAGGGTGTGGTATGTTAATGTGGAACCATTGTATCCTGAAGTGATCTGTTAACATGTGGAATCCAAGGCTAATCCACATGGCTATTGTGGACTGTAGTCTTTGTTAGTCTGGAGGGAAATATTCTTGTGTTCTTTGAGGTCTGGCAAGGCATATTGAACAAATCATGATGTCAGACAATTCAGTCATTTTTGTGAGCAGTTAACAACTGTGAGGAGGGAAATGTGAACTCCAGTTTAGTCCTGACATTAAAGAGATTATATTAGGTTGCAAAAGGGTGTTGTTCTGGCTCCAGCTACAGATCCAAAAAGGTAGAAGTGAAATCACTGTAATCAAAGCTCTTACATTTTTCAAAGTAGCCTGTCAGATAAGCGTTCCTTACCACTCTTCTAAACAGCTCCATTTCCTAATGGTTAATAGTGTAATTTGAGAAATGGTCCCTTTCCAGATTATTATCAGGTTTGTCAGCTGTACATTACAGGCAAGCAGAGAAAATTCATATTAATCTTTCCTTCGCAGTACTTCATGTTCATCAAGGTCTTTTCAAGAAATCAAGCAATCATGAGGGAACTTAAAAGGATGAAAAACTCTTGATGCCCTGTTGAAGGCCATTGATAGCATTCATCAAGACAATACAGGGTTATAATCTTTTTCAAATGGCTAACTCAAAAGTGCCCCGTGGCGCAGAGTGTAAAGCTGTAGTACTGCAGTCCAAGCTCTGCTCACGACCTGAGTTTGATCCCAAAAGAAGTTGGTTTCAGGTAGCCGGCTCAAGGTTGACTCAGCCTTCCATCCTTCCGAGGTCGGTCAAATGAGGACCCAGCTTGCTGGAGGTAAAGGGAAGATGACTGGGGAAGGCACTGGCAAACCACCCTGTAAACAAAGTCTGCCTAGAAAACATCGGGATGTGACGTCACCCCATGGGTCAGGAATGACCCAGTGCTTGCACAGGGGACCTTTACCTTTACCTTTTTAACTCAAAAGGAAACATAATGTGGGTGTTTGCATGTGATTTTGTCCTATGATGTTTCCAGTATTCTTTAAATCACACTTGAATAAAGCAAATAACACCTTCCCAGGGTACCAGTTAGGGAGTGGTGGCAGTAGGGGGTAGGCCCATGACTTTACCTTTGGGTCACATGTTTTTTCCAGGGTTGCCAGCTCTGGGTTGGGGGTGGAGTCTGAGAACGGTGGGGTTTAGAGAGGGGAGGGACTTCAATGTCATAGAGTCCAATGGCCAAAGCAGACATTTTCTCCAGGAGAACTGATCTCTGTCACCTGGAAATAACGGGAAATCTCCAGCCACCACCTGGAGGCTGGCAACTCTGTTTTATTCCTCTGAAGCACCTACATTTTTGATGTATGGGTTTGATCTAGCAGTTGAAAGCCCCAATGATTATGGATCTTCTCCCCAGCTGTTCTTTCCTGGGTGTGCAGGACCTGCCCCTTATAATAGCCACATGGGTAAGAAGGTTGCAGTGGGGAGTGGGAAGGGAATGAAAGGGCTCCTTCTGCCTCTCCCATCAATGTAGCTCTGTTGACGTAAGTGAGATCGCTTCCCCTTCCTCACTGCAGCCTCCTGAACCGAGTGTCTGTTAGTTCACAGTTCATACAGGTTAGAAAGGCCTGCTGGGGGAGGGGAATGTGGGAAATACCCATTATTCTTGCATCTGTGAACTGCAGATCTAGCTGCGTTATTAGGTATGCAAAAAATAGCTACAAGAAGAACATTGCCATTTTGTTTGCAATTTAAACCCAAATGTTTGTTGTATGTGATTTTATTTACTATATTTAATGCCATCCTTTCTTGCTGACGCTCAGCAGATTACACAGTATGAAACAATGATATGTCATAAACAAGTAGAATTGCAAAAGTAGAAAACAATGCAATAAGACCAAGTTAATGCATACACAAATATAATATGGTGGAATAGACTACAATCTCATTCCCTTTATAAAAATGCCTTTCTGGATATTTCTGTTTTACATAATAGACGTATGGGACTCTTCTTCACCTCATTAGGCAAGCTGTTCCAAAAGGGGGAGCCACAACAGAATACACGTGTACAGGCAGCTGTCGATCTTACCCATTTGTAGGGTGACTCTATGGCATTGAAGTCCCGCCCCTCTCCAAACCCCGCCCTCCTCAGCCTCCATCCCTAAAACCTCCTGCTGGTGGCGAAGAGGGACCTGGCAACCCTACCCCCAACCCATATGCACCACTTGTGAATCTATACGCTCTCCTTCTTTCCCATCTTGTTTACCTAATGTTGACTGGGTAGGAGAGTATCGTCTCTCCTATGTTCCATACAATGTCCAGAACTGGTACTAAAGGATATATTTAGGAATAGTTTTAAACAAGTGGGAGGCCCATGAGACTTGCAGGGGGGATCCCATCTCTCCCCCATCGCAACTGCAGCCCCCCTCATCTGCCTTAAGCCCGCCACTACAGTGGCTGGGCCCAGAGCCGCTCGATGCATCTGGCCCAGGAGTCATTTCAAGCAATGCCATAGAGTCCAATTGCCAAAGCGGCCATTTTCTCCAGGTGAACTCCAGGTGAACTCTATCGACTGGAGATCAGTTGTAATAGCAGGAGATTGCCAGCTAGTACCTGGAGGTTGGCAACCCTAACAGGAGGAGGTTGAGGTGGTTGGAATATAGGAGTATTTGTGTATGAACCTAACAGCAGAGTTCTTTATAGTTCACTGAAGTAGCATTCCCCTGATCTTTCTATAAACACAAATAATTGCTTTCCCCAAATGTAGTAACAGTTCAGAACGGTAGTTGTTCATGTATATCAGCATTTGGAGATGACTTTAAAAAAAAATCCCGATGTAGTTTTGTTTTTTTAATCATAGAAAACATAGCCATGTACCAGCTTATGAAAGGTGCTTACTGTTCGTTCACAGAAAGCTGGTGGATTATTTCCACAGCAAAATGCATTCGCCAAAATCTCCCAACAAGTCTAGCCTTCAGAAAGAAGGCAAAGGTTTCCTTTGAAAATAACAGAAGGCTGTTCATGTCTGCATTTTATTTTTTAACGGTGACTAGCAGGACAGCCTTTAGTGAAATGACTTTGAAGGACGTGAAAGCTACTCATTCTCTGATGGCTTCCATTTGTGTTCAAACAGGGCCAAGTGGCATATAAATCCAATAAGGTGCGCATTTTTTAGGAAACTAATTTATGTTGGCTTCATGTTTTTTACACTAATTAGCAATTCTGGATGGTGGTTTTATTTTTCTTGCTACAAGCTATAAAGCTGTGGAAGCGATTAGGCATCTGCTTGTGACTACTAGTGATTGCTAACTTCTGCCTCAGATTCTGGAAGCTCAAGCGTGTAGGTCTTTGTCAATAAATAAAGTTGTTCTAATGTTCATCCCCAGTACATCTCAAAAATAAAAACGTCAACACATTCTTGACTGTAAAATATCAGTTGCGCTTTTCAAACTGATAAGTGCCTAGCAAGATGAAATGGCTTCACTTGGTCTGAAAATTTGAAGGGTGTGGTTTTGAAAGACCCTCCTTGGGTCTTTATAAAGGCAGTGCTACCAGTGAGAAAATGTGGGAATTTATAGTCGTGGAGCTAACCTTACTAGGATTGCCAACTCAGGGTTGGGAAATTCCTGGAGATTTGGGGATGGAGCCTGGGGAGTGATTGGGGAGGGGCCTCAGCGGAGTATAATGCCATAGAGTCAACCCTCCAAAGCAGCCATTTTCTCCTGGGGAACAGATCTCTGTAGTCTGGAGATCATCTGTGATTTTGGGAGATCTCTAGACCCCACCTGGAAGTTGGCAATCCTAAACCTTGCATAAGCGACCTTGGTTGCCAGCCAATCAGCACCAACTATAGCCTTCTTCCACAGGAAACGGGAGAACTGTTTTTTAAGACCTTGACTGTTGACAGAAAAGGTACGGTTTGATCATATTGAGTGTACCCCTAAATATTTAGTGCCAAGTTTTATTTATTTATTTCTATTATTTAAAACATTGCTATGCCACACTTTCCACCCAAATAAGATCCCCAAAGTGGTGAACATAAAAACATGAAAACTTTTCAACTTTAAAATATCATTTTAAAATGTAAGTATATAGAAAATATTTAGAAGAAGAAGAGTTGGTTTTTATATGCCGACTTTCTCTGCCACTTAAGGGAGAATCAAACCGGCTTACAATCACCTTCCCTTCCCCTCCCCACAACAGATACCCTGTGAGGTAGGTGAGGCTGAGAGAGAATGACTTGCCCAAGGTCACCCAGCTGGCTTTGTGTGTAGGAGTGGGAAACAAATCCAGTTCACCAGATTAGCCTCCGCTGCTCATGCGGAGGAGTGGGGAATCAAACCCGGTTACCCAGATCAGACTCCACTGCTCCAAACCACCGTTCTTAACCACTACACCATTAAACCATGTAAACACACAAACCACCAAAACAACACAAACAGGGAGGAGGCCCAAAAACAGTTAGTGGGGGAATGCCAAACCAAAAAAAAAAAGTCTTCACCTGCTGGTGGAAGGCAATGATACGGGGAGACAGATAAATCTCCATGGGGAGAAAGTTTCAAAGCTTCAGTGTCATGACCTAGAAGGCCCTTTTTCAGGTTGTCACAGATCTAGCCCCAGATGTTGGAGGCACCCAAATCAGGGTCTCCAAAGATGACCAAATTGAACAGTTAGGTTCATATGGAAGTCGGCACTTCTTTAGGTATGCTGGCCTCAAGCCATGTAGTGTTTTAAATGTTAATGCCAGCACCTTGAATTGTGCCCAGAAGCCAATTTGGATATCTATCTTTGCCTTGAATACTAAGCTTGGTAGTCCTTGTGCTGGTCACTGACCATAATAAAGATTATCTATCTATCTATCTATCTATCTATCTGTCTGTCTGTCTGTCTGTCTGTCTGTCTGTCTGTCTGTCTGTCTGTCTGTCTGTCCATCCTTGGTAGTGTATGTTGCAGATTAAACTTTGTTGTGGGATCTCATTCTTGGTCTGTCTTCCTAACTCATCTTTCCGTTTGCTTAACAACTTTCCTAACAATCTTAATCAAAGTGTATGGATTTGGGGGTAGACCTTATGGTGGTGGACTTTCCTGGACAAATTTTAGGATTAATCAGAATTAGGGGCTAGAGATAACTTGTAGAGATACCAGATGAGTTTATTTATAAGGCCGATTTAATATTAAGTTAAAGTTCCAACTTTGAAATAGATTGGAAAAAAAGATTTATTATTCTGAAACAGTTAAATAACTGTGACCCTCTCACTGTATTTTGGGGGGGCTCTATAAACATGGTACAGAAGTTCAGAGGCAGTGTTTTCCTGTTTATATTTTCATTTTATATATCTTCTATGTACAATGGTTATATTTTTCTTCTGGTACTGGGAGTGAGTCAGCTGAGTGGGAATGCTTTGAATATTACAACTCCTGTCCTACATCTAAAGATGTACAATCTGCATTTTCTTGGTAAATGCAAGCCCATTAATTATACAACTCCCGAAGTTTCTTTTGTGCTTATTTCTCCAGCATTTATTTACTATCATGAAAGGCATACGCAGCTAATTAATACTGAGGTTGCCTTTCTCGTTTGAAAATCTACTGAATATGCAATTTGAGACGTTACACAGGTGCATAGCACCGATATTTCTACTAGGCAGAAGGAAGATGCCTTCCAATTTAGTGCACCTGTTCTTGCGGAGGTGATTTACACATATTTAAAAATAAAATTCTGTACATCGTTTTCAAAGTGACAAGCTTCATCATCACAAATGTTAAACTTAATGTTCAAAGCTTTGGCTGCTATAACCAACCAGTGGTGTTCTAAATTCCAATATATGCCAGTAGGAGAAATGCAGAATCAATTCTGTAATTCAAAAAAAAAGGGGGCCAGCCATTATCATTTTCTCTTCTTGGCAAAATTAGAGGCAACCAATTTATTCTGTTACAAGCCATTAAAAGTCAGGTTCTGTATATTAATGTTGATGCCTTATCCGCAGAGGGACTGTGATCTCTTCACTACTGGGTCTGACTGTAAATTAATCTTTGAGTGATGTTGATTAATCTGTTAATGAAATGAATCGTGCTCATTTAAAAAAATACAACACCTGACACCATGAGATTTCTAGTGGGCCCTTGTTAATACTGCTAAATGTAATAGGCAACATATTATCACAAACAATATACATAATTAGTCATAACCAGCAATGTTGACTCAATTAGTTGCCTTATTAACATTTTTAGTGGACAAGGAACAGCAGCATCTTCTCTGAGAGCCCTTACAACAGATATATCCTCTGTACTAATGAGAAGCTTTTTGATAATGCTTACAGAATGGGGTTTCTGATTTGCTGCTGAGGAGAACTTGGTGGTCCTATCCTCTGGCAACTTGGATCAGGCCCCTTACAGTGGCATGTGTCAAACCATCACCAAACTGACTCCTCAGGGTACCAGTTAGGGTCTGCTAACTCCTGCTGCAGTCCACCGAGACTCCTCTCCCCAAAAATTCTGTTCCAGGGAGTCAGCAGACTACTAGGAACATATAGGGGCAAAATAGGGATCTGACGTGGGAGGGAGAAATTTATGGAAATTTGGACTAAGGCACACATAAGGTGCAAGGGAACCTGTTTCCCAAGCAGGGCCCTGATTTGGAATGGGATGATGTGGTAGAAAAAGCTTCAGATTCTCCCCCCGACCCAATGCTATTTTCCTTACCTGAAATGGCACAGGGGGTGTTATTTGCCCCATTGGGCACAGCACATGTGGACTATCAGTGCAGCCAATCCGTGACAGTTCATGTTGAGAAAATGGCATGGGAGAATGTTATTTATTATTATACCACGCCTTCCTCCTCAATGGGAACCCCAAGCGGCTTACGCTGTTCCTCTCCCTCCATTGTGTCCTCACAACAACCTTGTGAAGTTAGGTTAGGCTTAAGAGTATGTGACTGGCCCAAAGTCACCAATGAGCTTCCATGGCAGAATGGGGATTTAAACCTGGATCCTCCAGATCCTAGTTGAACCACTACACCACACTGGCTCTCTGCTCAAGGCTGAAGCATCTCCTCCTTCTATGGTCCTAACCCAGACTGGAACCCTAAGGGCTTGGGTAACAAGTCCCCTTGCATCTGATGTGCGATTGTCTGAGTCAAGTCAGGGCTGGGGAACCCCCAACCCTACATGTTAAAAATTGTACTGTAGAGGTTGGCCCTCAGTGCCAAGAGACTTGAACATACTTAACTGTTAGTAAATTGAGCACAGAGCAGGAATACTAGGTGCCATCTTACACAGTGTTATGTATGTGCACAACTGGATCCAAAGAACTGTGAACGAGTGGAAGATATCTTTCCTACCTACTGCTATTAACTCACAGCATCACCTGAATAGCCACTGACACGGTCAGGTGATACCTAGGGCCAATATGGACTGGGAGAGGGATGAAGCTCAGGTGATGTCCACAGAAATTTAGATCTGCAAAGGGAAGTGCCTTCTGCTCATGCACAGGCACCTTTGGATCCAAACAAATTGTACCGAACAACTAGAAGTAAAATAATTTTTGGAGACATTAAAAAACTGCAGTAACACCCTTGTCATGATACAACTATTTTTTTAAAAAATGTTTTGTTAGCAGCTTAGTAAAATGTTGTTGAGAAAAAGATTGACACTGCATTTGATTTGTTCAAAAGTAATTGACAGTTTTATGAATGTTAATAGCACATCATGATTTCTTTTATTCCATTTCTGTGCTCTCTATTTTAGGGCCATTTCTTTCTATTAAGATAAATTTCGCCTTTTGCATCTCCCTACATCCCATTCTTGTCGGTATTAAGCTATTCATGGCTAATGTTCCTGAACTTGTTAGCTAATCACTGCTCTATTCTTGTCTATTCCAAAGCCTATTTGTATGTATTGTGCAAATCCCTGTAGGAAAACCTCTATACAGAATATATTGGACAAATATGTGTGAGTGAGTGTGTGTGTATGAAGTGCCGTCAAGTCGCAGCCGACTTATGGCGACCCCTTATGGGGTTTTCAAGGCAAGAGACTAACAGAGGTGGGTTGCCAGTGCCTTCCTCTGTATAGCAACCCTGGACTTCCTTAGTGGTCTCCCATCCAAATACTAACCAGGGCTGACCCTGCTTAGCTTCTGAGATCAGACGAAATCAGGCTAGCCTGGGCCATCCAGGTCAGGTCAGGACAAATATAGACCTTAGGAAACAAAAAGAAAAGAAAAAAGCAATCAAGGTGAACTGTTGGTTCTGCTTTCACAGATTTCAGATTCCTGAATTAAACACACTGAGATATCATCATTCAGAAAACAAGGTGCAAAAATAGTTATCTCTAGGTTTATTCTAGCTTCTCTGGAAGACCCTGAAAAAAAGATGGAAGTAAAGGTAGGGTTGGGCCATAGTAATTCTGTAAAGCCAATTTATGCAAGAGTAAGCTGAAGACAGACACATGGAATTTTTAGAAATTAAATCCGCCTTACATCTAACACCAATGGGGTCAATGGGTTTAGCACGCTTCTGGCCCTGTGGTTTAGGCTTAGGGAATTATGTAGTTAAACATATTGTCTTGTAAAACATGTGTATTTGGTAGTATTTAGTCATCTTCATAACAATGTAGACTGATAGGAACCACAAGGGCCACCTCTAGGTGGAGAGGCAGGACCATTTTTGCTCGATCTATAGATGATTATAGGTGCAAAGGAGATCGCAAAACTGTAAAAATGCAACCTCTGGCTGGAAATGGCATTGCTGAGCCACCCAGAATAGTGGCAGCTTTAGTGCAAGGTGAGTATTTCTGGGTTTCTCATAATGTACTCATAATGTACTCTCCTGCTTCAGTTGTGTTTCTGCCCATGCTCACTTGACTTACTGCAAAAGTTGTTCAGTTGTTGATCTGGGTTATCTGTCACCATCCTCTTTTCCCTGCTTCCATTTTCTTCTAGCATTATTAATGTGATTGTGTTTAGCATAATTTTACTACAGCAATCACTGAACTATGCAAATTGTATCCAAATGGTCTTTAATCTCCTTTAAATTCATTATGGACGAAGACTACACACACACACACAAAACTAGGGCTCAAATTATTCCAGCGCTTTTGGATTGGATAGAGCAACTGTTAGCTTGTTTAACCAATTTTGGCACCTTGCAAGGGATTGTGGAGTCTTGAGGCAAATCCTAAAGGGATATAGCCTCAGCTGAAGAATTATAATGTGAAAACAAAATATAGTTAGTCAATTTAGAATTTTTGATTTAAAAAAAACTTTTGTAAATGCCACTTAAAATTGGCAGCCCTGGGTTTGAACTCGGTGGGTTTTCCCCATTACTACTTGAAACTGCCTCGAAAACACCATTTAATAAATAAATAGATGTCTTACTCTTGTGATGACCGTTTACTTTGCTGCAAGAACAGCTTTTGATGTTTTTCTAAAGTATTGATACAAAGAACACTCTGGCTCTTCTTTTGAAAATCTGCATGAAGCTAGACCTGGAAATAAAACCACTTGCCAGTTTACAGTACTAAACGTAGAATGAGATTTGGATGCAGAATCCAGTTTCAATTTTTTTTTTGCTTTACTTTGCTCTGTCTCCCCAGACTAGCTTCTTTCCCCCAGCAAGCCTTTATAAAGCAAATTCCTTTCTCACCCTGAGTTCATTTTGCCAATGGGAAGGTATGTATAGGAGTGACTTGTATGTTAATGAAGCCCCAAATACGAAATTATATTCCTGTTCCTTGAAAAACCTTGACAGGTATTAAAAGAAAAGGAAAGGGCTCAGTTTAACTGTCAGGCAGAGAGCACCACAGAGGGACTACGGATTTATTGAGTGTTAAATGTCAGTATTGATGTAATAAAGATGGTACACAGTAAGTAATAAGTGGTTTCCAGATGAAGAACCATTTTCAATAAGTTGTCAACCTGTCGGGTGCTGTGAATTATTTTTTTTTTTTTTTAAAGTCAGGTTGGAGAAGGGATGGGGCAAGTTCTTAGCTAGTTAACTTTCAAGAAAATTGCAGAAGCTTTCTTCAATTTTCTATCTACTACTGTGTCAAAAGCTGTAATATTTTCAAGTGAATTGCCAGATAGCGAGGGGACTAAAAGCTAAGACTTGGTGGCCTCAATCTACAAAAATGGCTTATCTACCTCAAGGACATTTTTGTTGTAACTTCAGATATTAATGACTTAACTGATAATATAGCTTCAGTTGATTATGACAGCTGGTACTATATGGTACCTGAGAGAATGAAATTGGAAGTCCCCAGTCCCAGTGTTACCTCACTGGTGATCTCACAAAGAGGCCCATGGCAAATTATTTTCTCACAACCTCCCCCTGTGCCATTTTATTCTCAGAACAACAACCTTATGAGGTAGGTCAGGCTTACAACTTGTGACTGGTCACCCAGCAAGCTTCCACGGCAGAGTGGATATTTGAACATGGGTCTCCTGCGATGGATGGGCATCTGCCAGAGTTTTCCATTGTGAACTTTGATAGATTTCCTCTACTTTGTGACACAGATTACATTTCACAGCAATGCATAATGTTTTCAGCAGAGACTGGATATCTGAATGCCAGTTAGGCTTGCCAGGTCCCTCTTCGCCACCGGTTGGGAGGTTTTGGGGGCAGAGCCCGAGGAGGGTGGGGTTTGGGGAGGGGAGGGACTTCAATGCCAAAGAGTCCAATTGCCAAAGCGGCCATTTTCTCCAGGTGAACTGATCTCTATCGGCGGGAGATCAGTTGTAATAGCAGGACATCTCCAGCTAGTACCTGGAAGTTGGTTAACCTGTGCTGAATTAGTGAAGACTAGAGTAAGAGGCAGCACGAGGCTCAACAACATTATGTTTCAAGCCCTGCGAGGCAATTTAACGTGTTTTAAGCCCTGCAAGGCAATCCAACGAGTGAAGTAACACATACTTCTTTGAGGGTTTTTTTTTTTTTTTCTTAACTAATGAAATTATACTTTTGGCTTAGGCTGCTTGATTCTTTTTGAAGTTGCTGTTGAGCCTCGTGCTGCCTCTTACTCTAGTACCTGGAAGTTGGCAATCCTAGTGCCAGTGAAAGTCTGGATGTCTGCCCAGGATCCAAGGCCAGGGTGTCCTTAATCCTAACTGCTGGGCCTCACCCAAAAGAGGCCTGTGACACGCCCAGATCCTAGTCTGACTCTCTAACCACTACACTGTTCAGTGTGGTGAGATAGGGGACTGACATCTGAGCTATGGGAATAACCATATGCTATCAACCTCCTGGCTTTCATGGACTGGGAGTGGATGTTCGGTGAAACCCTACTCTGCTTTGGGTTTTCTCCGATTTAATTCAGATTTTCAGCCTGAATGCTAAAAAGAAGAAGGAAAGGTTGAAAAAAAGAGAGGCTCCTGTCCTATGGTTTATTAAAAGCATCATTTATTTAAAAGTTCTCAGCTCTCCTGCTTACCCTGCCTTATCAATGCCAGTGCCAAATTCTAATTATTAATCAGTTCAGCAGCAGCCCCAACCTTCAGCCCTCCTTCCAACGTTTCATTCATTTTGCCATTCTGACATAGGCCTATTTCTCTTTCTGAAGCAATTTTAATGAGTATTTACTCTCCCCGTTTCAGATTTGATGCAGAAACGATTTAATAGTTTGAGAGTGATATATGCTAGACTGATACCATGTTCAATGCATTCATATTTAAAATTGCTTTTATGTTATACGAAGGCACTTCCTTGGCTAAAAGGTTGTATGAAATTGTTTACGGGAGTGCACAAAGCTTAAGTATATCGATTCTGGTGGTGTGTGTTTATGTGTGATCTTTCCCACAGCCCTGTGGAGTGCATTGTGTCAGTTCTTTGATACAGTGTTTACCTGGGTTTCTCCATGTAGAGTTCAATATATGTAAGCAGTCTTTACCTCTGGATGTAGAACAGGTGGGCATAAAACTTATTTAAATGTAATGTCCAATATGGACATGCAAGATAGGTTTGGGGATTAAATCTGGCCTCTGCTCACATAAACTTCACTATTGCAGCACCTGTTGGAGGAGGTAGGTTCATTGTCTGCACATATGTAGACAAATGATGTTTTTTTTGGGGGGGGGGTATTTAACCCCCAATGCATTTTTAAAAGTTTTCAGGTTTTTGTGCAAACCCCATGTTTGCGGAACCATCTCTTAAGTGTCCTTATGGACCCATTCCACAGATTTAGATACCTGCAAACGGGGACCACATGTTGCTGTTAGAGATATAGTTGTGGCTGTTTATCCCTGTCTTCTGAAAAAGGAAATGTTACACACCATCTCAGAGTCCATTCAAACATGTTCATGTGACTGTGAGGGAATCACTTGTGTGAAAGAAATTCTGGGTAATAGAACAGGGAAACACTAATAAGTCTTAAACCTTTGTTGTTTTTATGCTTTCCCCCCACTACCTATTCCCTCAATGTAATTTTGAACCTCAAGGTCAACCAGTCCTGATGCATATTAATTATTCCACATTGGCTGTGGAGGGTGTGGGTTCTCTACTCTGTGGGCACTGGCTCAAGGAGTTTTTAACTGCATCCATTTCCGATCAAAGCTCACTTGACCAGGGCTCAGGCTTCTTCAGCAGCTTTCATGAGCAGGATCTCTCTTGGTGACATCTGCAAGGCAGCCACATGGCCAACTCCATAAAGCACTACACTATCGAGGCAGCTGTGGGAAGAGCAGTGTTTCAGTCACTTTTCCCCTAATCAGCCCACACCCTCCTCCATGGTAAGTAATCTTGCTATTCTCCCAATGTGGGACCGCTCAGAAGTCATGATGATGAAAACAGTGTTACACTTACCTGTAACCGATGCTCATTGAGTGGTCTTCTGTGCAGACACACATCCCTCCCTCCAATCTCCACTGTAGGCTGTTCTGCGTCAAGAACTAGTCTCTCTCACTGCACTGGAGGACTGAAGAAGGAGCACTCCCCTCTCTCCTGTCACGTCCTGGTTTGGGCTGGAGAATTCTTCTCCATGGCTGGCCTGCATGTGTACATTCCTATGTGTGTGTACATTCCTATGTGTGTCTACATGGAAGACCACTCGATGAACAACAGTTTCAGGTAAGTAAACCCTGTTTTCAAATTCTTTGCGGCTGTTCTGTTTGCTACTTCCTCTGCCTAATCTTGTCTCCCAGGCTACATACCATAGATTCTTACTTTCCATCCATCTCTTTCTACCCTTTTCTCCTGTTCTGCCTTAACAACACCTTTTTTTTAACTCCCAACATTAGCTAGTGCCTTCCTACCAGGCAGTTGTTCTAACTGTGGATATCAGCACCTTCCTTCCTATTCTTCTTGAGCAAGAGTTTACTGTATTTATTTCGATCTACACCACCAGTAATGAGAAGCATCCCCATTGTAGTAGTTTGGCTAAATCATGCAAAACACTCTAATTCAAGAGTGAACTCATTCCAGAGCTTCCATAAAAGTCAAATGGCTTGATCCAAAGTTCTGTAATGTTCCAGGGCAGAAGGCAACAACAATTGCTTCAGAGATATATCTCCTTAATATGCTGTGGCATCTCAGCCTAGCTGATTTACCCCGTTTCCTAAACCAGAACCTGTTCAATCAGATGCACAGGCTGAAAAGACACCCAGCAGATAAAATACAGTGGACGATAAAGCAACAGGAAAGTAAGAACTAGAGAAAACAGCATTTCCTCTTGGGCTGCCGAATATTATTATAATCTATCAACGGAACATTTGCTCGTGCATCAGAACAGGAGTATCAATAATTGCTGGGGCATGAAACGGGCAGGAATTCCTGTTTTGTAGTAAAAGAGCCATCTACAATCCTCATCTGAACTCTCACAAACAGTCCGTTTTTCTAATGATTTCCCATGCTGCAAACTCTTGTCTTGAGTGTCCTTCGATTTTTGTTTGAAGTGTGGTGATCTTATCATCAAAGACTGAACATCGGAGAAAGCTGAAATTTTCTACTTCTGGCACCTATTATTAACACCCGGATGTCCCATTAGTGAAGCTGATAGAAGCGGATGGAATTTTAGGAGAGGTTTACCCTTGATAAGAGCTCTTCAGCATTAGACACTTGCCCTTTGGGAGGGGGAAGTCTCTATGTTAACAGGTATTGTTTTAGAAAGAATTTCCAGATTTTCCAGTTATTTTCTTTTCTCTTCATTCCAAGCTATCTTTTTTGCCATTTTTTAAAAAAAGAATTTGTTCATTATGTAGTGCCAGAAGGATTGCTAGAGGCAGCAGAGATCTAAATAGTAATAGGTGAAATAGTAGAATAGTTTTTTTCCCCTTCCTGCCTTGAATGAGGTGAGTTTTTGTGAGCATGCAGACCAGAGCCTTCTCAGCTGTCTTTGAAAGGCTAACAGCTGCAGTCCTGAGTCATCTCTCCTTTCTGCTAGCTTTCCACAGGATAGCAGAGAAAGGTTTTTTTTTTCCTGAGGTTGGCAGGACTTAATTTTGATCATTTTAGTGCTATATTTATGCTTTTTTTCTCTTTCTGCTGCTGTTATTGTTGAGACTCTACATACAGATATTGCTGGTCTGGATATATATCTGGAAAATACTGTGTGAGTATTTTGGTAGGGGTGTCTGGATGCATTTAGGACTTTTTGGGCTTCCAGTAAATGGGTTCTGAAAAATTATGTAAATGTTCAGAAATTTATGTGAATATTTGGGGGCAGCATTTTAAGACGCCCAGGACTGTTTTTCTTCCATTTTACTGTGTGTTGGGTCAAGTCAGTGTCAAAAACCCCACTCTGCCTTGGAAGCTCACTGGGTGACCTTGGGTCAGCTTAACCTACTTAACAGTTTTGTTGTTATGAGGAGAAAATGGAGCCCAAGTGAATGATGGTGTAAAGCCACTTTGGGTTCCCACAGGGGACGAAAGCAGGGCATCATTATCTAAATATATGAGCCAGCCAGCCCTAAGATTACAAGATGTATTGGGGGATCCTAAAAGCAAAGAATTGTTATATAGTAACACACATACACAGAGCACAGGCCCGACAAGTAGAAGGGATGTGGCCTTCTCCCAGGCAGAGAAGACAATAATCACAATCGTCGGTCTTCTCCATTTTTGTCCCACAAGACTTACACTTTTTGAAAAGTGCCCTCTTAGAAGAGGAACTGAGAAAAACCGATGAAGAATGGGAGATATATTGAGAAATCTGATGAAAAACTAAGATGAATC
Organism: Euleptes europaea; assembly: GCF_029931775.1. Lineage (NCBI taxonomy): Eukaryota > Metazoa > Chordata > Lepidosauria > Squamata > Sphaerodactylidae > Euleptes > Euleptes europaea. Next base: position 82,814,844 of record NC_079317.1, read on the forward strand.
AATCCAAGAGTCCTCAATCCGCAGCAGCAGAAAGAGAACTGAGGGAAGGGTGCCCCTCCGTCACGTGTCCAAAAGGGCAGGGAGGACCGTTGATGGAGGGGAAGGGGAGCAATCCTTGTTGCTGGGCTAAAAAGAAGCTTTCCAGAGGAGCTCCAGGGCTGGCCTGCGCATGCGCAGCTCCCATGTGTGCCTGCAAGGAGGACCACTCGAGAAACAACAGTTACAGGGAAGCAACACTGTTGTATGTAGTAACACACATTCACACACAGAGAGAGGGAGAGAGACAAATGTCAGGACCCTTTCCAGGCCACCCAAGCAGCCACTTGGAGCAGTATTGTGAGGAGCAAGCTGATGCTCTCCAGGAGCTGGGTTTGCTTCCAGGTATTGGCAGCACAGGAGGAAGCAAAAAGGGTGCAACTTGCTTAGAGGGTGACAAAATATCTTGAACCAGTCCAAGACAATGTATAGGGATGGCACAGCAATCCTACAGGCTACAGTCCTGGAATAACTCACTTGTGAGTTACTCTTTTCCCTTCCCCATTTCGCACAGTCAGTGAATTTACAAACACAAAAAAACAACCCATCTGCAGTCAGCTGAGTACATACAATTTTATGTTTACTGCTCTTGTAAAATAAAAATACCCTGCTGTATACCTCCTGTCGTTTTGAACTTGTGAGCCCAGAAAACTGCTCCCTTATGACTGTGCTGAACAGAGAACGAGTGCTTGTATTTTTTTTAAAAAAATATACAGATGCAACGTAAACTACAAATCAACACAAATAAAATGGTGTAGCACATTTCTGCATGTATCTTTTAATCAGCTTCTTGGGAGTATTGGATGGAAAATCTTAATGCCACCTTTCTATCACCTGCCTATAAGAACAAAGCTCCTTTCTTGGCATTTAAAGATGACATTCCATTAAGAATGAAAAGATAAAGTGAAGGAGAAACAAACATTAGAGCAGTTTTTTAAGTGGTTTAGAGAGTGTTCATACTAGTAAACATTTACACTTGCTGGTCACTGAAGCAATTAAAAGCAGTTGAAAGTATTTTACTGCAAAAAGACTAAGGTGTAGAAAAGCACTTAAATAAATGTCATAAACGGGTGAACTCTTAAAATAGATTAAAAAAAGAAAAGAAAACTAGCTATCCCAGAAGACTGTGCAAGCCAGAGAAACCCTGTGTGATTGTTGTGTCTTTTAGAAAAGGCATTTACGCCCCCCTTTTCTTGTGAGTACTCTATTGGATCATTTTTCTATTAAAGCTCAACAATTGCTTTGAAGGTCTAATTTTAAAACCCCTCTAACAGAAAGCACTCCAACCAACCTGTTAGAACATAATCTATGGACTTCCAGGTAAATTCTAGATCTAAATATTTTGATGGCATCTTTAGGTGAGCTCTCAGTTCAAATTATACGTGTCATTTCAGATACTGACAGATTGTACCCAACCTGGACGTGTTTAAATATAATTAATTATGTGCCATAGAGTACTATAGGACTTACTCCAAAAGCGCATTTACTCAGGATTGCCACCAGGACAAAAGGATGAGGGTGGCTATTCTGAATTTGAAAGAAGCAGATGGTCAGATCCTTGGGACATAACAAATCTGGAAGAGTTTTGAACTCTCTCACTCCATGCATGTTGCAAGGTGTTCAGTTACTTTACCTACAGATTTGCCTTGAGAAATAAGATTACAAATGGATTACAGTCCTGGGACAAGTGCAAGTCCCAGTTTGGAGGCAATAACAAACCACCATTTGTTATTGCTAAAAGCCAGGAAATAAGTAGCTTGCATCATACAAGGGGAGGAGGCAGAGAGAGAGAGAGAGAGAGAGAGAGAGAGAGAGAGTACAGGATTGGTTTTCTGTTGTCCCAGAAGGTCAGACCAGAACAAATGGGTTGAAATTAAATCAAAAGAGTTTTTGGCTAAACATTAGGAAGAACTTTCTGATAGAGGTTCCTCAGTGGAACAGGCTTCCTCGGGAGGTGGTGGGCTCTCCTTCTTTGGAGGTTTTTAAGCAGAGACTAGATGGACATCTGATAGCAATGCTGATTCTGTGAACTTAGGCAGTTCATGAGAGGGAGGGCAGGAAGGGTAGTGTCAGTGTTTGGCCCTCATGGCCCTTTCTTATATGCCCAGGGTAATGGTGCTTGCCACTTTGGGGTCGGGAAGCAATTTTCCTCCAGGCCAGATTGGCCAGGGATCCTGGAGGAGTTTTTGCCATCTTCTGGGCATGGAGCAGGGGTCACCGGGGGTGTGGGGGACAGGTTGTGGAAGGGAAGTAGTTGTGAATTTACTGCGTTATGCAGGGAGTTGGACTAGATGACCCTGGAGGTCCCTTCCAACTCTATGATTCTAGGAGCCATAGGCTGCTTCATGTTCATTCTTGTAGCACTAGGCCCATGATTCAGCACTATGTCTAGACTTCTGTCTGCTGATTCATTTCTTATCTGTGTTGCAAAAATATCTGAGATAATAGGGTTCCCTGATCTCCTAAGGGTACTTAAGTCTTGCATCTCAGTTTATTGAAAACGATTCTTTTTGAGGTTGAAGAGAAGTGAGTGGGTGATCTGTAGTGATTTATCCAGGATTATCAATTCATATATGCATAGGGCTGCCAAGCTTCCATTGGCTCAGAGAATCCCCCCCTTCCCAAGGTTCCCATTTCCCAATGCTGTGGTTGGCAGGAGAAAAATAATCTTTTAAAAATGCCTTCAGGCGACATTGGGATGTCACTTCTAGGGAAAAGCAGAAAGTGGTTCCAGTCCTCTCTAGAAATCCCTGGAAACTAGGAATCCTCAAAAACCGATTCCTAGAGAGGTGTGATGTCACTTCTCGGTTTCCCCCAGAAGTGATGTCATACTGTTACTAATGGTGCCTCCATGTGCCCTCCCACCCCTCTAGTCTCCAGCTGGTTGCCATGCCTGGCAACCCAATGCAAGTTACTATTTGATGCTATACTCATTAAGCAGTGAAGATACTTGCGTGAATCAGATTTGTTTGCAATGTAAAGTGTGGATGAACTGAAAAATTAAAAGAGCAGCCACTGTGTATTATGGTAATTATTTTTGAAAGGGATAAAACACAGCTTTTGTGACCTTGATTGTACCATTTTTGTACATGAAACCCCAGGCCTGAGTATTGATCAGGTGTGTGAGGGTGCTGACATATCACCTTGATAATTAGCATATCCTGTACAATGCAATTATCCATTGTAGTATTTTTCCTATGTAGTGTTTCTGTTCAATGAAGGTAACTGTAAGCAGAGAATGGCATACCGTATATACTCGCGTATAAGCCGAGTTTTTCAGCCCAAAAAAAGGGCTGAAAAAGCCGGCCTCGGCTTATACGCGGGTCAATACGGTAGAGGGGGGAGGGAGGGAGGAGGAGGGAGGGAGGAGGGAGGAGGGAACTTACCGCCGCCGCTGGGCCCGCGTCGTTTCCTGCCGCCGGGAGCGGCCTCCTGCAGCTGCGCGGAGGCTGCCCCGGCCCCCGCCCGGCCGCGCCGCCGCTTCCTGGGGCCAGGAGCGGCCTCCTGCGGCGGCGCAGAGGCTGCCCTGGCCCCCGGCCGCGCCGCCGCTTCCTGGGGCCGGGAGCGGCCTCCTGCGGCGGCGCAGAGGCTGCCCCGGCCCCCGGGCGGCCGCGCTGACGCTTCCTGGGGCCGGGAGCGGCCTCCTGCGGCGGCACAGAGGCTGCCCCGGCCCCCGCCCGGCCGCGCCGCTGCTTCCTGGGGCCAGGAGCGGCCTCCTGCGGCTGCGCAGAGGCTGCCCGGCCCCCACCCAGCCGCGCCGCCGCTTCCTGGGGCCGGGAGCGGCCTCCTGCGGCTGCGCAGAGGCTGCCCCGGCCCCCGCCCGGCCGCGCTGCTGCATCCTGGGGCCTGGGGCGGCCTCCTGCAACTGCAGGGAGGCTGCCCCAGCCCCTGCCGGGTGCACCACCGCCGCCACCAGGGCCGCACCGCTTGCTCCCGGGAGCCCGTCTGGTAAGTCTGCGGGGGGGGAGGGGTTATAAGCCGACCCTCGGCTTATACGCGGGTGCCTAATTTTTCCCCATTTTTGGGGAGAAATTAGGCACCTCGGCTTATACGCGGGTCGGCTTATACACGGGTATATACGGTAGATGTTTACCATGCTTAGTTAAATAACTTTTCTAAGGGCTTTAGTTAGACTAATTTCCCTGTCTTGGATATCACATTACTTACATATCTGTGAATTGTGTATTTGAATGGCTAATTCCCTGATGAAAACCAGATGTAAAATTGCAAAATTGATGAAAAAGCTGGAATAACAGTTAGCTCTCAGCATTACTTTAAGAAACCATATACTCAAAAAAGCCAAAACAGTTTCTGCATGTCCTGTAGACATAGGGTTGCCAGGTCCCTCTTCTCCACCAGCAGGAGGTTTTAGAGGCGGAGCCTGACAAGGGTGGGGTTTGGGGAGGGGAGGGACTTCAATGCCATAGACTCCAATTGCCAAAGCGGCCATTTTCTCTAGGAGAACTGATCTCTATCGGCTAGAGATCTGTTATAATAGCAGGAGTTCTCTAGCTACTACCAGGAGGTTGGCCACCCTATGTAGACACTATATATTTATAAAACAGCCCAGCACCCTCTTTCTGCTACACTGACCACTTGATCAAACTTAGTGGTGATAGTGCAGAGAGGGTGAGACAGTGTAGCCAGAACAGGATCCTGTATGTGGTAAGTGAGATGTCATCTTACGCTGCCTTTCAGTTGCAGTTGCATTACAGAAGTTTACTATGAAATATTGGCTGTGTAGGGTAGCATAACTGGGACTGGCTGTGAACATCCATTAAGCATGCTGCCTCAGTGCACCATTCTAATTCCCACCCCGGATATTTGCTATCACTGCCCAATATTTTTATACAGTGTTTCTTCTGTTGCATGTGGCTATATTTGCTGCTGCTAGATATCAAAGCTGACCTGGCCAAATTGAGGTGCCGGAGCATCGTTGCCAGTTGGCTTGCAAGGTATCAGAACTTTGTGATGATACAGTGCTAGTTGTATTCCATCAAAATGCTAATTTAGCAGCATAGCCGTGTCTAGCAATCCGATCCCATCAGAGCTGCACACTATTCCTTGTTTTACTCAGTTAAACAGAACCAGGGATCGGACGTCTGTGGCTTCTCTAAAGAGAGCAGACAGCACAGTTTTAAAAATAATCGCCTTTCCACCATCTTTTCTTTCTTGAATATATTATTAGAAAAAATCCTAATCACATGCTAATCACAAGCCTACTAAAAATGAGCAGACACGTCCCCCCCCCTTAATGCTTCTTTTCATTTCAAGCTCTAGTTTAGCATTGCCATTTAGGCTTTTAAAAGTTTCTTTGCATATATGCCAACCTCACTGTCTTTGGTCTTAATTTAGGGGCATCCTTTTGTAATGAGAAAATTAGGTGTCAAACACTATTGAGACCTCCAACTTTTTAAGTCTGTTCTGAACTTGAATCACTACCAAGCAAAATCACTGAAAGGAGGTTCACTTCACTTTGATGATCTGTCCCTTCGACTGTGCCATTGCTATGCCGCCATTTTCTGCACCCATTTCAGTGGGTTTTCTGGTTAGTAGAAAGCACAGACCAAAACTGAGCCAATAGATAAATCATAAGAACCTTTGAACACATGAACACATGAAGCTGCCTTCTACTGAATCAGACCCTTGGTCCATCAAAGTCAGTATTGTCTACTCAGACCAGCAGCGGCTCTCCAGGGTCTCAGGCAGAGGTCTTTCCCATCACCTACATGCCTAGTCCCTTTAACTGGAGATGCCTGGGATTGAACCTGGGACCTTCTGCATGCCAAGCAGATTCTCTAACACTGAGTCACAGCCCCTCACAGCCCCTCTACTCAGACCAGCAGCGGCTCTCCAGGGTCTCAGGCAGAGGTCTTTCCCATCACCTACCTGCCTTGTCCCTTTATCTGGAGATGCTGGCAATTGAACCTGGGACCTTCTGCATGCCAAGCAGAGGCTCTACCACTGAGCCACGACCCCTCTCCATGGCTCTCCAGGGTCTCAGGCGGAGGTCTTTCACATCACCTACCTGCCTCGTCCCTTTATCTGGAGATGCCGGGGATGGAACCTGGGACATTCTGCATGCCAAGCAGAGGCTCTACCACTGAGCCACAGCCCCTCCCTTTTGTATCCTGTGTCCTGCACTTGTGGGGAGGGGGGAGAAATTTTAACTAAAATGCTTTTTAACTGTTATTGTAAGCTGTCTTGAACCATGAGGAAAGGTGAGATGTAAATGTTTTAAATAAATAAATAAATTTTGTGCTCATCGTTGTGGATCACTGTGATTTACAGTGCCATCCTAAACTGACCTTCTACACCTTCTAAGCCCATTCTCTGCTTGGGATGGCATTGTTAAAAAAGTAAAACTGTATGATGATAAAAATCAAACACATTCATGGCATACTGTTTAATGTACATACTTATGACACCTCAGCATTATTTATAACTCTGACCAGAACTGTAATTCGTGTCATGTTTAGGATAGGACAGAAATGCATTTTGAACAATGGATGAATTAGGAATGTTTTTTTATTACTTCCTCCACTGTTTTTAATGAGAAGGCACAGTTTTCCCCACTGTGTATTTAGAAATAAGTAGGGCTGATGGAAAGGGGGGGAGGGCAGAAGAGATAAAAGAAAAAGAGTCTGCTACCTGTGTTCTGAAATGTGACAATTATGAGCTATTTTAAATTCAGAGGCTGCGATATGATAGCAAGGTATTATGCAGATAGAACTCAAGAGAAATGACATGAAAAAGAATTCTTGGGGAAAAGAGGGCACAATCTCATTAGCTGCTCATGCAACCACATTTTTCAATAAGCAGGTTAAATTCTACATTTACCAAATGGATATTTGCTAAGGAAGGAGCTTCAGTCTGCTTTTTTGGGTGTGTGTGTGGGGGGAAGCAAGATATGCTAGCAGACAAACAGCTGGTCTTTGGTATTCGGCGTTAGAGAAGGCAATGATCCTGATCACTAAGATAGCTGGAATGGAATGTGTTACATTTCCAAAGAGCAGTGCAACTTAACAGAGACAACTGCAGGGCCCAAATGTGAATAAGATTTCAGGAGGGCTAAAGGGACTTAATTCTAAATATTGTCGAAGGCTTTCACGGTCAGAGTTCATTGGTTCTTGTAGGTTATCCGGGCTGTGTAACCGTGTCAATCTGACAGACCGACAACTCTCACCTGAAGAAACTTCCATCTTAGCTAAGGGAGGAAACTTTGCAGTCACTCCCACCCAAATTCCAGTGGAAGACATCATTGCAAATGTAGAATCTGCCATTCGTAATCTACCTGAAGAAGATGCTGAGGAAATAAGAGGAGAGACAGCAAGAATTCTACGAAAAGCAAAGCCCCCTGCTAGCAATATAACACGCAAGGAGAGAAACGCCATCAAGACCCTCAATGCAGATCCAGAAATCATTATTCTACCAGCTGACAAAGGCAATGCCACCGTGATCATGAAAACAGAAGAATACAAAAAGAAGATTGAGGAACTTCTGGACCCTGCCACATACAAAAAACTAAAACGAGATCCAACTTGCAAAATTACCAGGAAAACTAGCATTCTGATCAAGAATTCCACTCTTCATCCCAACACACACAGAAAACTATGCAAGACTGAAGCACAACCACCACGATTATATGGACTACCTAAAATTCATAAGGATTCCATTCCACTCCGACCCATCGTGAGTGCCATTGGTTCCCCAACATATGAATTAGCTAAATATTTGACCACCCTCCTACAGGACCACATTGGAAAAACCACTTCTTACATCAAAGATTCAACTCACTTCATCAACAAAATCAGTCCGTTAAGACTCAATCCAAAGGATATATTAATCAGTTTTGATGTTGTATCCCTCTTTACCAAGGTTCCAGTTAAAGACACAATCTCATTGATTAACCAGATTTTTCCAGAAGATATAACAGCCTTATTTCACCATTGTTTGACAACAAGTTATTTCCTATGGGATCAAGAATTTTATGAACAGATTGATGGAGTAGCTATGGGAAGTCCACTCAGTCCAGTAATAGCAAACTTTTACATGGAATATTTTGAAAAGACAGCATTAGAATCAGCACCTTACAAACCTACAGTCTGGTTCAGGTTCGTAGATGATACATTTACCATTTGGAGCCATGGTGAAGAAAAATTAATGGACTTTCTAAACCATCTTAATAATATCCATCCAAACATTCAGTTTACCATGGAAAAGGAAATTGAGGGTAAACTCCCATTTCTTGATACCCTTGTCATCCGTAAATCAAACCTTCAGTTAGGTCACAAGGTCTACCGGAAACCAACTCACACAGATCGCTACTTACACAAAAACTCCAACCACCACCCCCGACAGAAAAGAGGAATAATCAAAACACTAATGGACCGTGCAAGACGGATCTGTGAACCACAGTTTCTCAAGGAAGAAACTAACCATCTAAATCACGCACTGCTAGCAAACGGCTACTCCAAGAATGAAATCAGAAGGGCCATTGAACCAAACAAAAATCAGAAAACTCAAGAAAAACAGTCTCCCATAGGAAAGGTATTCTTGCCATTTATTAAAGGAGTCACTGATAGGATGGAGAAACTTTTGAAAAAACATAACCTACAAACAGTGTTTAAACCCACCAAGAAAATACAACAAATGCTACGATCAGCAAAAGACAAAAGAGACCCCCTCACCTCTGCAGGAGTATATCGTATACCTTGCAGCTGTGGAGAAGTTTACATCGGGACCACAAAACGCAGCATACAAACAAGGATAAAAGAACATGAAAGATACTGCAGACTTGGCCAACCTGAGAAATCAGCAGTGGCTGAACATGGACTGACACAAACAGGACACAGGGTCTTATTCCAAGACACTGAAAGACTGGACAATTCTACCAACTATTTTGTCAGATTGCACAGAGAAGCCATTGAAATTCATAAACATCAGCACAACTTTAACAGAAAAGAGGAGAGTTTAAGAATGAATAAGGCTTGGCTTCCTGCCCTGAAAAACCTCCAGACAAAGACAACATTCAACAATAGCCATACAGATTAGTTTTGGATTACACACATTAACAGATCACTTCAGGATACAATGGTTCCATATTAACATACCATACCCTCATTAGCACATTATCTTGATACTTACAGGACAATACTTTTGCAGGACAATACTCAGCTCAAACCCAACCCCTCTCTGACTATATATTACTCTTCCTACACCCTTGACACTGAGAGACACTGTCCTTCAGTGTTACTACTCTGAAGATGCCTGCCACAGTTGCTGGCGAAACGTCAGGAAAGAAAATTCCAAGACCACGGTTACACAGCCCGGATAACCTACAAGAACCAATGGACTTAATTCTTTTCCCATACGCAGGAAGTAGATTAGCCATTCACACTTGCCATTCTTTTGAGCAGACGAGCCATTTCCTTCACCCTACTCCATCTCAAGGGAAACTTAACTGCTTCAATGAATGGAAGTTGCACTTGAACACATGAACACATGAAGCTGCTTTATACTGAATCAGACCCTTGGTCCATCAAAGTCAGTATTGTCTACTCAGACCAGCAGCGGCTCTCCAGGGTCTCAGGCAGAGGTCTTTCCCATCACCTACATGCCTAGTCCCTTTAACTGGAGATGCCTGGGATTGAACCTGGGACCTTCTGCATGCCAAGCAGATTCTCTAACACTGAGTCACAGCCCCTCACACTTGTGTGTGAGTTTTAGGATTTCCAGGTTGCCTGCTGAAGATTTTTTAAAAAATAAATATTTTTGAACCTCTGACACTTCCAGATGAAGCAGGCAATTTAACCAGCCTGTTGTCTTCCTCCTGTTTTCCTCTAATCTACCAATCCTCCACCTGTTTTGTGGCATACCTGGATATTTGCCTGCAGGAGAAGACAGGTAAAAGAACTGGAGGGGAAGTGGCCGGGTAGGAAGATTTGTGCACATGTTGATAGTCACAATGGAAAAGGGAAAATGTGCGATTCACAAGGTGATTAATTTTTTTTTTTGTACTGAAATTAATAAATTGTTTATGTTTGCTGTCAGAGATTGGTGACTCCTTAAAAAAAGATTGAAATTGTGGCAAATGTGAATGAACCAATTCAGAAATTAATTGCACACAGTTTCTAAGCGAAAACTGCAAGAAGCAGAATATATAACGATAACAATATAACGATAAACGATAAAGCTGAATTTGGGAAAACCCATTTATTCTTAGGATGCAGATTCAATTGGCATGCCTTTTACTGAGAGGCAGTGGGTGCAGTGGTTAGAATATTAGACTAAGATATGGGAGACCCAGGTTTGAACCCCCATTCTGCCATGGGAACTTGCGGAGTGACCTTGGGTGAGTCACACACTCTCAGCCTAACCAACCTTACAGGGTTGTTGTGATGATAAAGGAGGAGAACAATGTAAGATGTTTTTGGTCCCCATTAGACAGAAAGGCAGGGTATGAATGAAGTAAATTTCTGCTTGAGATTCTTGTATTCCAGTTCCATGCATATTTACCTTGAAGCTAGTCCCATTGAGATCAGTAGGACTTACTCTCAGTACGAAAATTCACAGTGGGTAGCCGTGTTAGTCTGTCTGCAGTAGTAGAAAAGGGCAAGAGTCCAGTAGCACCTTAAAGACTAACAAAAATATTTTCTGGTAGGGTATGAGCTTTCGTGAGCCACAGCTCACTTCTTCAGATACATCTAGAATGTATCTGTAGATACATGTATGTAGAATGTATCATTCTAGCTGTATCTGAAGAAGTGAGCTGTGGCTCACGAAAGCTCATACCCTACCAGAAAATATTTTTGTTAGTCTTTAAGGTGCTACTGGACTCTTGCCCTTCTCAGTAAGAAAGGCAGACTGTAAATGATGTAAATTATAACAATAATAAGTGTGTTTAGGAATTAAACTTTAAAAATCTGAAGAATATACTGCTTGGCTGTATGATCAAAGCAGGCGAGCTGAATAGTGGGAATTTGTTATTTGCATTTCAGCAGTTCAGCAAAACATCCGGTAACGTTTGGCCTTCGCTTCTAATGATGGCTCTTAAAGGGAAGCAGATTTACAGAGTTTTAGAGGCACATTAGTAGATGGCTTGTATATTTCTGAGTCATTGCACACATGATAAGCGTATAATCAGAATACCTGCACAAGAATGTGATGTCTGTTTGCTACATTACATTTCTCAGGAAAAACAAGTCGTTGCTATCTTGCATCTTTAATCCACAGGCTGGATGAAAGTTTGGAAAAGCTAAAACCCAGTGATAAATTTCCTTGCCCAGCGAATCACATAGATGAGCTCTGTCACCAGACAGTGTCGGATAAAATGCACCTTTCACTAATGAAAAACAAATGTGTGGCACGATTGCCACAAAGAGAATCAAGAAGCAGCAGTTTCTTGCAGTTGTGCATCAGACAACACTTCCAATGTTTGTTATGATGCAGTGTGTCTGCTTAATGTTATTTGTTTGGTTTTATGAGTGATGGAGAAGAGCAAGAAAGATAGTTATGCTCTTTTGGAGTGTCGGCTTTAGGCTTTATCAGTTCTCCAGGCACCTTGGAAGGAGAGACAATGAAACAAACTAACTATTGCTGTCCTTATAGATTAGCGGTGGGGAACCTTTTTTCTGCCAAGGGCCATTTGAATATTTATAACATCATTCTCAGGCCATACAAAATTATCAACTTAAAAATTAGCCGACCAAGCCCCAAGCAGGCAGCTGCCCCAGGTGACCCCCCCCCCCGCATGGCAAGCAGGCAGGCATCCCACCGGTGGTACACTCGCCCACCTAGTGGCACAGGATGGTCTGTTGCACTTGCTCTGCATGGTTGGGGCCAGATTCTACAGCCAGCTCCTGCTTCCTCTTCCTGCAGGGTTGAAATGAGGACACACTGGCTAACCCCTCCATTGTCACCACTTCTGCCCCTAGCCCTCTTGTAGTAGATGGAATACATTTCTCCATGGCCCAGGTGGGAAAGGGTTAACACAGTTTCTTGGGCGGTCCTAGCAGCTCCATAGCTAATGACTCTTCTGCAAGGGGGAAAAAGGTTCCTTTTCTCGGCAAAACAAACTCACACCTGCCTTGAATAGAGGCTATTCCTGCCCGTGGGAGCGGATGGATCACCAGTCTTAGTTCCTTCTGAGCTAGAGATCTGCCAGGACCCATGAAGGGCCAGACCAAATGATTTCACGGGCCTTAAACGGTGCCCGGGCCTGACATTCCCCACCCCTGTTATAGATCCTTTAGAGTCCTCGTGGGTTTAAGTGTAAGTAGACCAGTAGGATGGAAACTTTTCATCAAAGGTCGTATTGGGTGTGTAGGAGACAACTGAACATACTAAGATTCAGGGCAACTGTGTTTGCTTGGTTAACATGTATTTCATTCAGTCAGGAGGCAGTGTGGTCCAAAACTGTACTCATGTATGGGTATGAAACACAGATAGATAAACTGCAGTCTTAACTTCTGTAAATGCTACCTAGCAACGGTAGGAAATGGCACTGTCAAGACTGTTGTCATCGAGTACAGACAAATCAGCAAAAGTGAAATACAAATGAAACCAGAGGGCATCTTTCTGTTCAAATAGTCCTTATCATGCCTAGAACTTATACCATTGATCCTGTCTGTTACCAAAATTAATAAAACAATAGAAGTGATAAAATAAATAAAACAATAGAAGTCACTCAGTGAGCTTCCGCAGAGTGGGGATTCAAACCTGGGTCTCCCAGATCTTACATCACTATGGTTTTCGTGGGATGGATGCTGTTGAATTACTGTTAAATCAGCTGGGCCTGTGTGAGTCATGCAAATCATGTGATACCAAGTTGCCCAGTTGTTTCTGCCAGTCCTGCCCCTAATGAGTCCTTCCTCAAAGGCCAAAACAGCCCTGGAAGGGGCCCGGTTCTCTCCCCTCATCTTTTTCTGACAGAAACCAAGGCTTGACAGTACTGTTGTAGTTGCTTAGAAATGGATACTGAGGGCATCTGTATGTTAAAACTACAGCTGTGTCTTTTATCATTTTGGGGTATTTTTTTAGATATTTTTTTTTTAAGATTTCAAATTTTTCTGCAAACCTGGAGCTTTTTTCAGGTTTTTAGAAAGACCCAACTTGTTTTTCTATGGCCCCAATTACTAGGTTTAAGAATCCACAGATGGATTCCACGTTGAGAATTCGATATATTGATTAGTATGTTTCCCCCCACATTTTTGATGTAAGATATTAATTACTAGATTAGCAGGACTGTTTTAGTTTGTCCTGTAGATTTAAAGGTTTTGCTAGTCATTGTGATAGTTGTAACCCATTTCAACGGTGACTTTAAAATCAAATCATCCTTTCTCCTCTGAGAGATCTGTAACTATATTCAGTGAGAAAGGCAGTTACATTTTTATTACTAGCTAGATTGCCCATTGTGTCGCTGCATAATAAACTGGTTGTCCTAATTTATTTATTTTTTAGGGTCGTTTTATTCTCCTGTTTTTGCCACCTGCCTTCACTATTTTAGCAGTAAAAAAGTCCACCATGTTTTCTCCTCTTTAATCATAAATGATTACTCATTTAACTACGCCAGTTTAAAATTAATGCTTCTTTGTATGTCTTAATTTTATATTACCATTAACATCTCTTTCATTTGTAAACAAATGGTTCTAGGAAAACTAATGATGTGTGTGCTAAAGCTACAAATCCCATTTCAGAGAGGATAATGTTGTTGCTCTTTATTTCTCACACTATCATCCCTTCTCTTTTAATGAAACTGCCTTAGAAGAAATCACCTTGGGTAGGTGAGAAACAATTGCTGGCAGTTCGACATGCAAAACAGTTTTCATTTTTAACATACTCGGACGATATTCAGTAATCATTCCTTACACCATTCCCATGTTGTGACAAATGACGGATAAGCATAATTGCCCCATTTTCCGAAGTGGCTGCTGATTATAGGCCTCAAATTATTGCAGTGTGAGGAAGTTGAAATTAAAAGCTCCCAAAAATCAGAGTCTGGTTTTTTAAGAAAATTAAACTGTGCAATCTAGCAGTGACATGTATCTCTTAGAGGGGATTACCATCATAGGGGAAGGAATAGGCTTGCCAGGTCCCTCTTCGCCACCGGTGGGAGGTTTTTGGGGTGGAGTCCGAGGAGGGTGGCGTTTGGGGAGGGGAGGGACTTCAATGCCATAGAGTCCAGTTGCCAAAGCGAGCATTTTCTCCAGGTGAACTGATATCTATCGGCTGGAGATCAGTCGTAATCGCAGGCGATCTCCAGCTGCTACCTGGAGGTTGGCAACCCTAGGAAGGAGGCATGTGAGGAGCGATACTGTAGTGTCACAGAGAGGGGACATGATCAGCTCTGTATGCTCACCATGAGGAAGCTGTATACCAGTTTAAAGGATTGGAAAGAGAGACTCAAATAGGTCTGAACATGGAATATTTACACAGGCTGCTAATATGAATGAAATGTCTGCGTGGTCTGCAATATACATTTACGCTGTCGTGTCTAAATTCTGTCCAGCGTGAACAGCATTTAGAAGAGCTTGACTACTACTGAAAAGCAGCCAGGCTCTAACTGTTGAGAAATTCAGAAGTCAGCCTCCAGACATTTCTCAGTAGAGAAAAGCGGGAGGGCCTTGCTCTGAAGACATATTGAGAGGAAAAGAAATGCCACTGGCAGGCTTTTTATCTCTAGTTCTGTTTTGCCCAGTTAATTTCCTATGCTCCTGAACTGTTATGAGGTGATTAATTGTATGAGATTACTAGAGGTAGAAACCCATTGACCAGCTGTCTCTCAGGGTTTCTCGGTATTACCCCATCCAGCTCTCCTGTTGACTGTTGGAAGACTCTTCTGGCTTCTCAAGTATATTGCTTTGCATGAGGTAGGTGCTATGGGGAGCCAGGTTAAGGAGTGACATGAAAAGTCAAGAGAGGTTCAAATGTACTTTTTGAAGTCACTTATGAAAGTTTCCTATAAGAGAGGATACATTAAAGAAACAAATCACACGGAGTTACTGAGCAATATGAAGAGACACATGAACACATGAACTGCCTTATACTGAATCAGACCCTCGGTCCATCAAAGTCAGTATTGTCTACTCAGACCGGCAGCAGCTCTCCAGGGTCTCAGGTACAGGTCTGTTTACATCACCTACCTGCCTAGTTCCTTTAACTGGAGATGCCGGGGATTGAACCTGGGACCTTCTGCATGCCAAGCAGATGCTCTACCACTGAGCCACAGCCCCTCCTCTTGTTTTATGCTATTGATCCTGACCATGTGTTGACTTCAGATGGCAAGATTATGGAAAAACCCCTCAAGCAGTACTTCAAGTAAGTAAGTAGAAGTGACCCGATCATTGTGGGGGGAGGGGGCTGGTTTTCCACAAAGTATGTCAGACTTGCAATTGTAATCTCCTAAAGCAATCCCCCCTGAAGTATAGTAGCACTTTAATTTAAGAACATAAGCAGCAATTTAAGAACATAAGATCATAAGAAAAGCCCTGCTGGATCAGACCAAGGTCCATCAAATCCAGTAGTCTGTTCACACAGTGGCCAACCAGGTGCCTCAAGGAATCCCCCAAACAAGACAACTGAAGCAGCACCATCCTGCCTTTGTTCCACAGCACCTAAGATAATAGGCATCCTGGAGAGAATAGGTATGCATCATGACTAGTATCCATTTTAACTAGTAGCCATGAATAGTCCTCTCCTCCATGGACATGTCCACTCCCCTCTTAAAGCCTTCCAAGTTGGCAGCCATCACCACATCCTGGGGCAGGGAATCACCACAATTTGACTGGGAATACATGTTGGGTAAGATCATGTTTCTTCTCTTAGACAGGCATATAGTGTGCATCAGCATGGCAACTGGATTGAAAGGGCTGCATGAATTAGGATCTTTGTTCAAGTGATGTGGCTTTGAGATCAATGAGATACCAGAGGACTGTTCATCATCTCCAATTTTAAACTGCTCTGGTGGGCAATGGATGCCTTTTGTGTGTGTGTGTTTTTTACCCTGTTCCATCTGCAGTTTAATAAGTATCTGGACTGGCAGGTGAGCTGCCATTATGGATTGGTCGCTGGGGAGCTATTATGCAGACAGGGATACAGTGCTGAAAAGATAAGAGGGCTGGTTGGGAAATAGTGTAGGCAAAACTTTCTTTGTTCCTTCGGCTACTCTAGGGAATGTAAACCTGAAAAGCTCTCAGATTGCATGCCCAGATCATATTGTAGAAGACATGACCCCCTCTATCTAGCATCCTTTTATCTCACATCCTTTCAAGTTCTTACCTACCGCTTGCCAAAGTAAGCTGGTGATGAATAGAGTTCTGAAGTAGGGTTTCATTTCTTTTTTTTTAAGATATCAAATATTGCCATACCAACAAGAGGGGAAAAAGTTTGCTTTCATTCCTCTTTTCCCTTTCAAGTTTCAAGGACAGTTCATCAGCGTCTCCTGATATACTTCTAAATAAAGTTGTGAACGATTCTTTAAAAAACCACAAATAAATTGATAATCTGTTTGGGATCTCTCAACTGCCCTCAAGAAGCAAGCCTATTGTATGGATGTGTTTTGCGACAATTTTTTTTTTATAAAGGTAACAGTTTAAAAGAGCACCCAAGTTTCGATAAGTTGGCAGTCTCCAGAAAGGACAATAATTGGCAGTTTAATTAAGAGCAACTCAAAGACATGCATGTTTCTAATTGTGCTGTAATTGTGGGGACTACAAGAGAGAGCCAGCGTGGTGTAGTGGTTAAGAGCGGTGGACTCTGATCTGGAGAACCGGGTTTGATTCCCCACTCCTCCACATGAGCGGCGGAGACTAATCTGGTGAACCAGGTTGGTTTCTCTACTCCTACGCATGATGCCAGCAGGGTGACCTTGGGCTAGTCACAGCTCTCTTAGAGCTCTCTCAGCCTCACCTACCTCACAGGGTGTCTGTTGTGGAGAGGGGAAGGGAAGGTGATTGTAAGCCGGTTTGATTCTTCCTTAAGTGGAAGTGGAATTCTTCTCCTTCTCCTCAGATTTCTGGGTAAAGTTTAGAAATGACATAATTTCTAAAATGTCTTTTGCCAGTTGTCTGAGCTCTGAATATGGCCAAGATACCAAATTGACCAAGTGGCTTTTTTGGCATTTGTATCCACCTGGAACCCAATTATATTTAAAGTTATGTTTTTCAAGAGAACCGAAAGTTACATGATATGAAACTTTTGTCATGGTGGTGTGTGTGTGTGTGCATTCTTTAAAAAACAAAACAAAATTACTGGCATGTAATAGCTCATCAGCTACTATGTTTTGGGTGGTGGCCATTCTGAGAAATGGGTGAGAAGACGGTCCCAATCCACACTCATCCTCTCAAAGCTTTAATTTCTTTATGTGTCCCTCTTTGAAGTTTATGTTGGCAATACCCCTCAGGCGGCTAGATTTCACCTACAGGCCACCAGCTGCTAAACCCTAAATCAGTGTTTGGAGGAAGTGTAGGGTTGCCAACCTCCAGGTACTATCTGGAGATCTCCTGCTATTACAATTGATCTCCAGCCGATAGAGATCAGTTCACCTGGAGAAAATGGCCACTTTGGCCATTGGACTCTATGGCATTGAATTCCCTCCCCTCCCCAAACCCCACCCTCCTCAGGCTCCGCCCAAAAAAAACTCCTGCCAGTGGCAAAGAGGGACCTGGCGACCCGAAGGAAGCATCAGGTATTTTAGCAAAAGCTTCACTAAAGAAACAGGCACATTTAGATTATAGGGTTGCCAGCTCTGGGTTGGGAAATACCTGGAGATTTTGGGGGTGGAGCCTGGGGAGATCCGGGTTTGGAGAGGGGAGGGACTTCAATGCCACATACCCCATTATGTTCATGTCTATTGATAGACTTTGATATTGATGCTTTGTTATTTTGACTAATTCTGGAATACCTGGAATGATCTTATATGCCAATAAAGGTTTTTGAATTGAATTTGAATTTGAATTGACTTCAATTCCAGAGAGTCCAGTTGCCAAAGCAGCTATTTTCTCCAGGTGAACTAATCTCTATCGGCTGGAGATCAGTTGTAATAGCAAGAGGTCAGCCACCACAGAGGTTGGCAACCCTATTAGATTAGTACTTCCCTACACATAGCTACCTGGACTTTCCTAAGGGTATTAGCCCTAGGACCTTGGGGTTAGACCCTAGACAAGAGAGTCACAGGTGGCTTGCCTGTTGGGTGACATCTGACTCATTGGTTCCTTCCCTGTTCCTTCCTCATCTTAGCAGTTTTTCTCGGGCAAGGCGTTCCTCACTTTTGCATTTTGTATCATCCTTAATTGTAACTTCCTGGCTTTGTTGCTGGCACAGTTGAACGCTTCTGCTGCTTGTTTCACATCCATATGGCCAAAACAGAGCAGGACAGTTTTTAAAAAACGTTTCATTTTTAATAGTTACTTTACTGGCTTCTGTTTGCGCTTCAGGCATAGGTAGAAAGTTAAACAGTCATAGATAACTAGAAAATATGGTTGTAGCACCAATTGTTCAGGGTTGTTCTGAAGTGATTTCCCTGCTTTGATAATCTTTTTAATTTCTAATTTGATGTCTGGCTATGCTTTTGTGCCGGCTATATCATTTCGTCATGTTCTCATACAAATTTTCCTAGGAACCAACCTTCACCCTCTTCGTTAGCTGAAGACAGCTGCTCCCTAGCAACCAGTTGCTATTAAATTTAACTGGTATACATTAAATTGATTTTTTTGCCTTCTTTAGCAAGCATTATAAAACATCTCTGGGGGTTTGAAGCATGTGAATAGATACTATTAAGCATTCAGTGGTGCCTTGGTTATAGTCAATATCTTCATATGTTGGTTCAAAGTCCAAAGACAAGCATACTGCCCTTTATTAAACTAATGACATCTAGTTTTTTATGTTATATGTTGGGTCTGGATAAGCAACAACTTCTTATATCAAAGCTGTTTTTTTCCTCCTGCCAGTGGAATTCAGCCATCTCATAGGGTGATGACTTTTGAAGCAAAGACAGGATTTCCATGATATCTTAAGAAGTGAGCTGTGACTCACGAAAGCTTATACCCTGCCAGAAATTTTGTTAGTATTGAAGGTGCTACTGAACTCTTGCTCTGTTCTACTGCTACGGGATCTCCAAACTCTGCGTACAGCTGATACAATAAGTAAGCAGGAGTAGGTATTTAATCCTTTGCTTCCCAATAAATCTCCCTTCCAAACCATCTTCTATGCAGTTTTTTACTGTTTTCCTCCTGCTGCTTGGATCTGAGACTAGAAACAAGACCACTTGGATGAACAGTAGCCTTGGGAAGGGTCTATGGGAGGGGGAAAATCATGGTTTAGGGATTTCAAGGTATAGGAAAGGTTTTCAAAACCCTGCCCACCCATCAGTTTTGCCCTATAGATGCTCTTTCTGTTCCTGTATGTATGTTATCTTAGCAAACACGGTTTTGGAAAACTATATTTAATTAGGGCAACATGTAGGTCTCTTAGCAGCAGTCGATTTAAAGTGAACACGAGATTTTCAAAGCAGAGGAAGGAGGGATTTCCCCCCTATTTTTCTGTCCTAGGAATAAAGGCCTATGATTATACTGTCAAAATAATGTATTTCTACATTCTTTAAATAACATAATGTAGAAATGTTCTAATACCAAAAAATGTTCAGGCTTGCTCAGAGGAAAGGACTTCTTACATGCAAGATGCAGCATCGGCTGTCAATGGCTTTTAAGGTGATAATTTTAACCAGGGGTTGTTTTTATCGCTCTTACACCTTTATTTGTATGGGCAGTCTGTGATTCTGCGGTGCAAAACTATTTAGGAAACATCGGGCTGTGACGTCACCCC
Organism: Euleptes europaea; assembly: GCF_029931775.1. Classification (NCBI taxonomy): domain Eukaryota; kingdom Metazoa; phylum Chordata; class Lepidosauria; order Squamata; family Sphaerodactylidae; genus Euleptes; species Euleptes europaea. The sequence continues at coordinate 82,834,701 of NC_079317.1, forward strand.
ATGGGTCAGGGGACCTTTACCTTTTTTCTGTTACTAGCTTTATCACTCATTCTTCCTTGTGTGGGTTCTGCTTGCAAGCCACACCCAAATTAATGCAGGAGAGGCTGCCATCTCACAATTAGTAAGGTCTTTTTGTCCTAGTGACAGGAACCCTCAAAGTAACTTATCCTTGAATAAGCACCAAAATTTGCATCACATGCACAAAAGCACCATGCGTAATCACTAATATAAATCTGTGCTCATAAATATATTTATACACAGGAACAAATCTTTCCTAGATGAATGGAGCTTCAGCAGTGGCTCTTGCAACAGACGTATGTGTTCATGTGTCTTATAATAAAAATAAGCTGTAAAAAAAAGATGAGCATATCATTGTGCCAAACTGGTTTTTTAATGTGGTTAAAATTGATGAGTAAGTTATAACTTTGAAATTCCCAATTGGTAACTTGGCATACCACAGCAATCAGATAGTTATTCCAAATCCCTCTTCAGTGTGATTCACAAGGTTGGGAATAGAGGCTTCTGAATTTTCTGTGGTTTTTTAAAAAATGAAATTGACTGTGTACCAAGCCGGAAAACACTGATCTTTGATTCTGAGCCTGATTAAGACTCAGGTGAGCAAACACAGAAGGCATTAACAGGACAATGTTTCTGTCTCTCTTGTAACACAATTTTGTAGTGGAAATGATTACATTGGCAAAATAGCTTATTTCCATGTTGGAAGGAACTCTAAGTGAATCTAGCAAAATTACTTTTAGTGGCAGGATTCCTTAAGCCTAATCATTCTTCTGAGACATTTACCGTATTTTTCTGTCTATAAGACGCCCCCATGTATAAGACAACCCCTATTTTTTTAACCTAAAATTAAGAAAAAATAGGGGTTGTCTTATACACAGGGGCATCTTATAGGGTGAAAGAGTCCTGTGCTTTGGCCAGCCGGCGTCTGGTGGAGAGGGAGTTATGGGGGAAAGCGAGGTTCCCCCCTGCAATGTTCTTAAGGGTTCTTCTCCATGTAGCTGGGTTCAGCCCAGACCAGTGGCCAGTACATGCAAAAAAATTTCCCAGGGAAAACTGCCAGTGGGAGAGAAGGAGAAAAAGTTGAAGACAGATGGGAAGATAAAGGTAGGTTGGCTGGTGGATGGGAGGGTGAGAAGGAAGCAGGAAAATGAGAGAGGCTATGGGGGTTTTCAGGGACGGAACAGAGGAAATACCATACCCCCTGCAAGTCTTTGCAGGTCCCCTGCTTGTACATTTCTATTGTATGTGTCTAGTTTCCACAAAGTTGCATCTACATATAAATCAGGCTTTAGTTTATGTTAGATATTTTTGCATTAGATATGATTTATGTTATTTTTATACGTGAAGCAAAAAGCCAAGGTGACACTTCTCCCATGTTCAGTTTTTAACAATGGAAACGAAAATGTAGATTACATATATGAATCTGCTGGTAAAGCGATTCTCTGATTCTTGCAGTGAATCCAGCCCTGCTTAGGTTTTGCCAGAGTTTCAACCAACCACCACATTTGTGATTTAAATAATTGCTTAATGTGCAGTCACTGCTAGGTGATAGTATCTTCATACTGGGAAAAGGATTTTTGCAGATCAAATTGCAGTTAAGGGCACAGGAGCTGGCTAGGCCAACATTTTTCTGGTCAGTTTTACTCCTAAACACACTTTTTTGGAAGCAAGGGCTATTAAAACAAATAGTACTTTGTTTCCATGCAAGGATGCTCAGGGGTTATCAGATCAGGAACATTCTTTGATCAAATTTCCATAACTATTTATTTAACATTTATGTCCTACAAGGACATTTTCTCACACAAAATAGTAGGACATAAATTGATAACATTGGTAAGCATCAAAACAGCAACCCTTAGAGCAGTAATCAAGATAGCAGTTAAACAGATGCTAACCTGAGCATAACCAAATCCAGGTAGAGACCCTGGATTTCCATCCCTTCCCAAACAAACTTTGCCAAAAAATTGTGAAAGGTGACGACAGGCAAGGTTCTTTCTCAGTTTTTATTCTTTTTCTTTAGAATTGTGGGAAATCATGGATTAAAAAAAAATTACTCTCGACAGCACTGATTTTATCCACTACACTTCAACTAACCAGTACACTGAAATCATGTATTAGGTACCAGCATGTGTCTATTCATACAACCAGCAGATGTGTCATAGTAACAGAAAAAGGCCTTGAAAGTGTGTATGGCTAAAAGAGAGTAAGTGACATGTAGTCCTGTGGTCAGGAGTCAGCTGTTATCATGCACTGTTGTGTATGTTGGAAAAACAAGCATTGACTGAACTGTATTAATGACTTGGACTGCTATGGGCTCAGGGCCGTGATAGAACCCAAGGTTTGCATAAAGAGGCTCAAAGAGGGCAGAGCTCTTCACTAATAACTGACTAAGCAAATGATAACACACTGTGGATTTTATTACATTCCAGTGACAGGACATTAGGTATCGAGAGCTGTTTTATACCAGTAAGTAACTGAATGCATACATTTTTATTCTGAAACACATACTTTTTTTCATTTTCTAAAATGAATTCTAATATATTTATATGGTTGATAGGGGGCATAAAAACTTTCAGTACTCTGTGGATCTGCACATTTTGTATTCATTTTAATAAAATCCCTTTTCCTTCCTTGACTTGCTCTGATATATGAAGTGGTGGATTTAATTCTTGCTGTAACTTTCCCGTAGCCCAAGAAGTAGAAATATAGGTTTATATTGTAAGTAACTCTCTCCTCCTCTGTGTGAATACAGAGAAAATACAACTGCTTCTTCATTGCTTTATGCACAGAGGTAGCTTTTGTATAAAAGCAAGCCAAGCAACTGGGCTAGCACTGTGCAGACACAATCTCCTAAGGATTCCTGCTTCTGCCTGCCAACACTCAGATGTTCGGCAGGATGAAGCAGGCCATTAGAAGGGGGTGGAGTGATCCAATGCGATCGCACTGGGAGGATGCTCTAGTACTTGTCCAAAACTTTATGGTTTCCATAGTTTTGGGGAGAGTGATAGAGCATGCCCCATGTGATGCTGGCGCTTCCCCATCACACTGGAAGTGACGTCATCGCACGGGGATGCAGATCACTCCTCCCCCTTTTGGCCCAAGAGAGATCACTCCACCCCCTTTCTACCAGCCTGCTTCATCCCGTCAAACATCTGAGTGTTGGCGGGCAGCAACAGGAATCCTTGGGAGATTGCCCGCCATTAGCGAGCACCTGGGAACCCTATACTCAATTCTCATTACTAGTCTTTCTGTCTTGCATTTCAGGCTCAGTTCTCTTGCTACTATCAAGGCCTTCTTGCAGTCATTGTAGGAACAGGACTGTTTCTGTATGATAAATATACAAAGTGAATTACCGGTTGTCTTATTATGGAGATATAAGGAAGAACGCATCAACATGATGAAGCAGTTTAGGCAGTGCAATATGTATGGAGAAAAGTGATGCATTGTGCAGTTTAACCAAACAAATAAGGGAAATTACAGAGAAAAATTACTCACAGCGCCAGTTTTATTTCATACGTGAAAGCACACAGCCATTGGCCCTGTGTGGTTTTGAACTTACTTATTTGTGTTATTTTTCAAAATTATATTGACGAGTCCTTTACTAAGCCAGAATTATTTCCATATTGCTTTATGTTCAGAGAATGTAGAGTTGCACATTAATATCTCAAATTATGTAACCTCAAAGCACAAATAGTTAGACTTCAAGCAAATGTTAAAATGTGCCTTATTTTAGGCAGCAGCAGAAATTTTACCCAGAGTGAACTTCTACCTCTCATTTTTTTTTATGTCCGTTGGAAAGAACATAGTTTTGCTTCCTTACCATCTTGCTCAGCCCTGTTTTGTGGGTGAACATCTCATGACCAGCATCCCTGGAAATAATGCTCCATACAAACTAGATTATCACTGGATCATTATTAGGGTTGCCAACCTCCAGGTACCAGCTGGAGATCTCCTGCTATTACAACTGATTTCCCGCCGATAAAGAAAATGGCCGCTTTGGCAATTGAAGTCCCTCCCCGCCCCAAACCCTGATTTCCTCAGGCTCCGCCCGATTGCGCAGCTTGGCAGGGATCATGACTCTGCTTCCCCACAGCAGGCAACCCTTGTGTGCCAATAGCTCGTGCTGGCGGGCAGTGAAGGGTGCGAATTCCACGGCCGTCTCCAGGTATTTCCCAACCCAGAGCTGGCCACCTTAATCATTATGGGACATCGTGTCATTGTGCGAACCGTCTGGCTACGTGAATATGTCACAACATATTCTAAACAGAGGCTTGTTGGGATTGTTGGGGAGAGGCCTTTGTTCAGAGGTAGAGCATCTGCTTGGCATGCAGATGGTCCCAGATTCAATCCCCGGCATCTCCAGTTAAAGGGACAAGGCAGGTAGGCAATGTTAAAGACCTCTGCCTGAGACCCTGGAGAGCCATGGAGAGGGGCCGTGGCTCAGTGGTAGAGCATCTGCTTGGCATGCAGATGGTCCCAGATTCAATCCCCGGCATCTCCAGTTAAAGGGACCAGGCAAGTAGGTGATGTGAAAGACCTCTGCCTGAGACCCTGGAGAGCCATGGAGAGGGGCCGTGGCTCAGAGGTAGAGCATCTGCTTGGCATGCAGATGGTCCCAGATTCAATTCTCGGCATCTCCAGTTAAAGGGACTAGGCAAGTAGGCGATGTGAAAGACCTGCCTGAGACCCTGGAGAGCCACTGCCAGTCTGAGTAGGCAATACTGACTTTGATGGACCAAGAGTCTGGTTCAGTATAAGGCAGCTTTATGTGTTCATGTGTGTTCATCAGGAGGCAAACCTCACATTGCTGAGGTGCTTGTATTCAGATGTCTTGGTGAATTTGGGCTTAATCAGAGCAGGAAATGTTCAATGACACTTCACATGCAAGAGGAGGAGGGAGACAGGAAAAGTGCGGGGAATGTCGGAACGCAGCAAAGATGCTGTGATTGTGCTTGGTGCCGACAAACTTCTGTTTTAGAGTTTGTTGTGATGTCTTAACGTAGACTATAACACTAACAGCACCTTACTCAAGGGAGAGTGTGGAGACAGTTTCAGAAACTGTTCTTTTATGGAAAACTGTTTGCTTATCACTGCTACCCCTGATAAAGGATCCAGAAATCCCCTCATCACCTGGAGTATATTGCCTGGGCACTGTGCAGAAAATTGAGAGTGGAATCTCAGCCCATCTGCTGATTTGCAGATTCCAGCTCACCTTCCAAAACAACAACCTTGGGCCTACTTTACTAAGAAACTACAAATTAGTCATGGAGAATTGGAACGACCTAAAGAACATTAGCTCTACAATGCTAATAAGTCTGAAAATGCAAATCAACCCAATGTAAAATATATTTTCTACATAGGGGTTTCCTTTGCACAGTTAACATCTGAAAGGTTTGGGCCTTATTTTAAAACAGGTAATTGTAAATATTCCGTGGACTGCTAAAAAAACAAACCAGTGGGTTATAGATCAAATCAAGCCTGAACTGACCCTGGAAGCTAAAATGACTAAACTGAGGCTATCGTATTTTAGTCACGTCATGAGATGACAAGAGTCACTGGAAAAGACAGTCATGCTAGGAAAAGTTGAGGGCAGCAGGAAAAGAGGAAGACCCAACAAGAGATGGATTGACTCAATAAAGGAAGCCACAGTCTTCAATTTGCAAGATCTGAGCAAGGCTGTCAAAGATAGGACATTTTGGAGGTCTTTCATTCATAGGGTTGCCATGAGTCGGAAGCGACTTGATGGCACTTAACACACACAATTGTAAATAAATAAATAAATAAAATAGGAGCCCCATAGCGCAGAGTGGTAAGCTGCAGTACTGCAGTCCAAGCTCACGACCTGAGTTCGATCGCAACAGAAGTTGGTTTCAGTTAGCCGGCTCAAGGTTGACTCAGCCTTCCATCCTTCCGAGGTCGGTAAAATGAGTACCCAGCTTGCTGGGGGTAAAGGGAAGATGACTGGGGACGGCACTGGCAAACCACCCCTTAAACAAAAGTCTGCCTAGGAAACGTCGGGATGTGACGTCACCCCATGGGTCAGGAATGACCTAGTGCTTGCACAGGGGACCTTTTTCCTTTACCTTAATTGTAAACAAGGTCAATTTTGGCTCATCACCCTCAGTAAAAACTTTTGGCTCTCCCCAAAGATATTTGACTAAATGTCTCAGCTGGGTACCATGCAAGTAGTAATATCAGCGAAATGAATGGGAAAAAATGGAAACAAACTCTTTAAAAATCCCCCAAGGATTCAGTATTTCTGGAAACATGTTCTAGTTGAGTGCTTTCTAGTAATATATAGTTACTGCTGTTGAAACCAGGCTGCTGGACTGCATGGATTCTGTTAGTTCAATACAATAAACTTAAAAACGAAAAAAAATGGCCCACTGAGGCTGAGCATAGTCACTGCCCTCCTGAAGCCTACAGTGCATGTTCTCCAAAGTGAGATCCTCCAATGACAGGATTGGGAGGGAAGAAAGAAGTGACCAGGACAATATAATTCCTCTGTTCCTGCATCTCCAGCATCACCATTTGTCCTGTGAATTTCCATGGATTCCTCAATGTCGTCAATTAGTATCTGTTATTATTCAAGTGACCTTAGTCAGGACTTATAAATCAGTGGCGATACATGTAGGGTTGGATCCAGACTAAATTGGTAATTTCCACCTGTTCCTCTTTCCCATGCACACCTGCCTCATGTTGTTTCTCAGGGTCTGGCTGTCCCTCAAAAGCAGCATTTCACAGAGATCAGTAGGCTGCAGTGGGAAGGTGGAGGTGGGAAAGTTCCATTCTGCTGATAGAACATTTAATCTGGAACCAACCCTGTAACTGATCTTTTAAAATTTGAACTTGACACATTTTCTTTTGGTTATGGTTACCTCTTGATTGATTGGAAAAAAGAAGAATATGGAAAACCACACATTTTATCATACCAATAATCAGAATTTTGAAGATTCTGAGATCTCTAATACATTGTCAGATTTAAAAACAGATTGTTTGCTGAACTGCATAGCATTCATGTATAAGATCCTTTGTTAAATCCCTGGCGTCTCTGGTTATAGGATATTAGGTAACTGGGATATATTCCAAACGAAGATGTCATAAAGCTGAAGCTACTGTAAGTGCTAGGTCAAAGGACTAATGGTCTGATTTAGTATAAAATTTGCTTGTCTTTGAATCATACTGTATTCCATTAACTCATCTCTGTCTCAACTATTGTACTCAGTTCTTGTGAACACTGTCTTCTAGTAGCCCATTCCTGAGCTAACGGCGTTGAAGGAAAAAAAAGGTGTTTGCCTACGCTGTTGAAGGAAAAAAAGCCGTTTCATGGCTCCCCCCCCCTTCAAGCAGGGCTTTTGCCCCATAGGGAACAGCGAGGCTGCGCCTGCTAAAAAGTAGGCGCAGCATCGCTGTTCCCGGTGCCGGTGTACCGGGCCAAAATGGGTTAGGGAGCCGCGTAGCCAGCGGCTCTTCCCCCCATCCTGCCCCCATCCTGCCCCCATCCTGCCCCCATCCTGCCCCCCTGCGCTGGCATGGCCTCTCTACGCTGTGGCCGGTGCCACAGAGAGGCCATACTGGCGGAGAGGCAAGGCAAGGCCCCGCGACGCTCGTCCAGCGGCGGCCTGGGCCTCCCCACCAGCGTACGTACGTGTAATCACACGATTACACGTACTTACACCAGCGGCGAGGTCATGCCGCCTCCTGAGGGGATTCACCCCCCCTCAGGAATGGGCTGTTAGTTACTTAAACCTGTTTACCGCTATGTAACAAGGCTCAAGGAATGCAGATCTAGTAACTCTTTTAAATCAGTGCATTTTGGATATTTTCATTTGATAATCACAAGATAGCATTAGCTTCATCTGCTCTACAGTAAGAATGTAAATACAGGTTAATTTCATCTGCAAATCCTATGTATTTTTTTAAAATTTTATTTCTTAAAACTCCTACCCAACCTGTTTGGCCTCATACGGACCACCAAGGCAATTAATAAATTAAAACATATATAATAAAATTACATTGCTAGGATTGCCAGCCTCCAGGTGGTGGCAGGAAATCTACTATTACAACTGATCTCCAGGAGACAAAAATCAGTTGTATAGATCAAGTCAGAATGGATGTAGCAGATTTTATCTGCAAATGGCTGAGCAAAACTGTGACAGTGGGCCCCTGAGCAGTCCACCTTCTCCTGCAGGCCAGATCTCAACAGGCTTCTGACTACCTGGAATAGCTCCGCTGGCCTACACTGAGCAGACAGAATGGTGACAGAGAAGTATTATTTCTGTGCTGTCATCACTGCCATGGAATATGCTTTAAAATGAACAGACCCATGGTTGTCATGGAGGCCATGTATTCCTGGGTTGCTCCTAACAAGAGAGCCTCAGTATGAATGCTGAATTACGACATATTACAGTTGTCAGTAGCTGTAGGTGATAACTGTCCTCCTTCATTGGCGTCTTTTGTAAAACGACTGTAACTGGTTTAATGGGAACTACTGTGGCATTTGTACAAGACACTCGCAGCAGTGCTTGCATTAGTTAACTGTCTTCTCTAAAAAAAATTAATAAAGGAATGGAGAGAAATCATGTTGTAGACCTTCAAGTTAATACCACATCATTTTATAAATGTCAGTAACTTTAATGTCATTTTCCAACTTTACAATGGGCTCACACTGACTTTTAGCCTTGTCCCCCCGGCAATCATTCAGTAGAATCATAGAATCATAGAGTTGGAAGGGATCACCAGGGTCATCTAGTCCAACCCCCTGCACAATGCAGGAAATTCACAACTACCTCCCCCCCACATCCCCAGTGACCCCAACCCTTCCCCCGCAATGCAGGATCCCACAATCAAAGCACTCCTGACAGATGGCCATCCAGCCTCTGCTTAAAGACCTCCAAAGACAGGGACTCCACCACCCTCCGAGGCAGCACATTCCACCATCGAACAGCCCTCACCGTCAGAAAGTTCTTCCTAATGTTTTGGTGGAATCGCTTTTTTATTAGTTTAAATCCATTACTCCGTGTCCTAGTCTCTGGAGCAACAGAGAACAAGCTAGTTCCCTCATCAACATGACATCCCTTCAAATATTTAAAATATTAAAGTAGGATTCTTTGCCTTTAATGTATTGAAAAGGGTACATATACAAATATCAGGAAGGTCCTCTACAACAGCTTATTAATTTCCTAAGAGAACAACAACAATGGTCAGAATACTTTTCTGAACGATGGTGGGTGGAACAATACTGTCTTTCCCCATGTCTGGGAGCAAATGCAAGTTTGTGAATGAAGTTGTACTCTGTCACATGTATGTTAATTGGTGTCGATATTTCCCCCCAATATATTTACCGTTGGCTAATGAAACGCAATATATTTACCGTTGGCTAATGAAACGCAGGTCCTTTCCATAACCCCCCTCCCGACAAAACCTCTGTGCTCTTATCACAGCACCAGGGAGACTGCTAGGAAAAGATCAAGCTGCCTAGAGAGGAGAGAAAGCAAAACCACCACAACAGCCATCCAAGAAAATAGCAAACTTGCCATACTGGAATTGAGGGGGGGGACTCCCCTTTCTCCACAGCCAGATGGTCTACCTCCGGGCACCTTGACAATCTCACTCTCACCCAGACTGCTGTGCCTCATGGTGAGGAGAGAGGGGAGAAGGCAGAGAGGGAAGCATCACAAGTTGAAGGTTATGCTGGTTGGTAATGAACCAGAGTGGTGTAGTGGTTAAGAGCGGTGGTTTGGAGCCCCTACATGTCCCAAGGGGTTGCTGGTTGTGGCCTGGCAACCATACCCGGGACCCATATTTCTACAGGACTGCCTCTTCCTTTAAGTGCTGCTGTGTGCAGACAAGTGCAGCCTGTACTCAAGCCTTTTTGGTTGTTGCCCCTACCTGGTGAAACTCTTTAGCAGAGGAAGTTTGGAGCGGCCCCAAACACCTTGCTTCTGCAGACATTATAGATGTTCTTATTGTAATTCATTGGTTTTAAATAGAATAACTGAGATCCACCTCAACGGAAAGGTGGACTATAAATACGATAAAATTAATAAAATAAATATCTTGGTAGGTAGTCAGTTTGACAATGAGGAAACTGAAATTGTTCAAGACTCTATTCCTTGGCTCCATCATCCACCAAAAGGGAGAATGCAGCCAAAAAATCAGAAGGAGATTGAGACTGGGAAGAGCAGCCATGAAGGAGCTGGAAAAGATTCTTAAGTGTAAGGATGTGTCACTGGCAACCAAGAACAAGATAATTCATGTCACCGTATTCCCTATTACTATGTATGGGTGTGAAATCTGGACAATGAAGAAAGCTGATAGAAAGAAAGTAGATTCCTTTGAAATGTGGTGTTGGAAAAGAGTGTTATGGCTACCGTGGATTGCCCAAAAAACAAATCAGTGGGTTATCGATCAAATCAAACCGGAACTGACCCTAGAAGCTAAAATGACTAAACTGAGGCTATCGTACTTTGGTCACTTTATAAGAAGACAAGAGTCACTGGAAAAGACAATCATGCTAGGAAAATTTGAAGGTAGCTGGAAAAGAAGACCCAACAAGAGATGGATTGATTATATAAAGGAAGCCACAGCCCTCAATTTGCAAGACCTGAGCAAGGCTATTAAAGATAGGATGTTTTGGAGGACATTGATTCATAGGGTTGCCATGAGTCGGAAGCGACTTGACGGCACTTAACAGAGACACACGGTCAGTTATCAGCATGTCAGTTTAAAATACTTTCCTTTCAAAGACAGACACAGTGTGGCAATCATTATGTACCTGGGTTTGTGTGTTTCTTTTCCTGGAGTTTGTAATTCAGCAAGATGTTTAAACACATGCCTAATTTGAGGTCCTCCGGTTAATTCTGTTGACTAATCATCCTTTTAAACTTATACAAATCTGAAGTACTTTCTTGAGCTTGGTATTCTGTAAGAAAGCAAGGGAAAATGAAGGAAATCAAAACTGTTGTAGGCATGATTAGGCACCTAACTCTTCTTTGTGTTGACGAGAAGCAGCCCTGAGAGTAAAGGAGAAGAAAACATGCTGTCCTGCCATTGTATACTTACCAGAAGGATATACTTGTAGCAGAACAACAATTAGCTCTTTCCTGTTTTGGCTCCTGAGGAATTTCAAAAAAGCTCTACAACTTCAAGATCAGCAGCCTTCACTTGGCTGAAGAGTAATGCCTGAGGGAACTGAACAGGCTGAGATGTGAGTTATTGTACATGTTTTCCTCAACAGGCACAGCCCAGGAAAAACTTGTGAAAACTTTTATCTAACCCCCAGTTTTCACTCCCCTACTGGAGCTAAGTCCATGTACATGTCATTGGAATGAATGCACATTTCCTCCCACTTTCATCTTCTCTCTGTCGTCTTCCTTGTCTCAAAGGTTGGTTTGTAAATACTTTGGGGCAGGGACTTGCCTTCTTCTGCTTTGTAAAGCTTCATGTACATTGACTGTTCTGTGTAATAAAAAACACAATTCAGTTCAGCAGAATATAACCTAAACTAATGTGTTCTAGTGGGATAGCCATATTGGGTTTTTATCAACAACAATAAGAACCCTACAGCATCTAAAAGACATATAGTGCAGAATACTCTTTTGCACACGCAAACCTTTTCTGTTTAAGATAGTCTTGTAAGGCCAGTCAACTGCTACCACTAGACTGCTATGTAACTAGAGTGGAAGTAAAGGGGGGGACATACCCAAGAATTATTTTTATTTGTGTATTTTTAAATCTTGTGAATTGGTCTGGTATATTATGTGTCCTCACAACCTGGCTGTTGTATTGTTAGCTGCCTTGAGTTTGAATTTAAGGTGGGATGGAAATATTTTAAATAAATACAATATATAAAAACAGAATTAACTTTTCAGGGGAAAGTATCTTTACATACCACTAAAATGGATCTGTTCCTCTTCTCAGTACTCATGCCCCCAAAAGCTACTGGACCTCTGAATTTAAGGCAGTAGATATGTTCAAAAGTAGACCAACTTTAAATATCTTCAGATGGTTTTATTCAAAACGTGTGTTGTTTATCTGCATAACCATTCCACTGCACTTTGTTTCCAAGAGGCAAAGGACAGTAATGGAGAAGAAGGCAGAATGCAAGGTGGAAGCAAATGCGTCTGAATCTGAGTCATCACTTTAACCAATAAATGTTGTGTGCTGACTTATGTAATTGTCAGTGAACAGTTATGACGGGAGAGGAGTGCAGTCATTCAGTACTCAGTAAACAAAGTTTGCTCCAAATGTTAAACTGCCCTATACACTCAGGATTCAGTCCAACCTTTTCATTATAGTGCTGAGAGGGTACTGAAGCCAGTAGATGACTAATTTTTAAGAGTTTTCTGAGATGACACAGTACCTCATGTTAACTAAGGACATACTTGCCACTCCTGTGCTGAAAAATGCCAGGAGATTTTTGGGGAGATTCCTTGGGAGGGTTTCAGGGATGTGTGATGTCATTTCTCGGTGATGTTCTAGGAATTTCCCCAATCTCTATGGTCATGGAAGATTTAATGTGATTTCCAAGCAATGTTCTAGGAATCCTTCCAGTCTCTATGATCTTAACATAGAGCCTGGGAAGTTTCTTGGAGTGCCACCATTAATGCAGTCCCCTCCATTTTTTAATCCTGCTTTGCAAATTATCCAGGACCAGGGATTGAGAGTTTGGGTAGAGGAATGCCTGTGGTTAGCGGGCAAATGGCCAGTTTAATTATAGTAATTGTTTATACTGCCTCAGTACCTCCTTGGTATTTGTGTACGGAGATATAATGAAGAGAGAGAGAGAGAGAGAGAGAGAGAGAGAGAGATGCAGAATGCCATTTAGTGCAGGAACTTTAAGAGGAACAAGCAATATGGGTAAGCTGTATGCAATGGATTAGGTCCTGACATTTTTTTGTTCTTGGAAGACACTTCTATGAGCAGAAGGGGAGATTATTTTTGCTTGTTTCTTCCTCCTGCGGAAGCCTGCCATGTCTGATGAAATCCTGCCTCGGGGTTTTGGTGGACCCCAAGAACTGTGAGAGGGGGAGTAAAGCAGGGGACACAGCAGCAGGAGGAAGATGTTGGCAAGAATTGTTCCTCCTTCTCCAAGTGGAAATCTTACATAGGATCCAAGCTAATGTGATCCCAAACTGTACCAAACCCAGTTAAAGCATATTAATTTTAAAATATGTGAGGCTGCAAAAGAATAAAAGTCCAGTGGCACTTTTAAAGACTGACAGCGTTTTTCCAGCATGAGATCTTGTGAGTCAGAGCTCACTTCTTCAGTTGCAAGGGCAAGGAAAGCCTATTTTTATAGGGGAAATTACTGGGGGCGGGGAGGGAGGAGTAAAAGAATAAAGGAACCAGGAAGATGAAGTCATAAAATAATTGGTTTTGATATCCATGCATGTTGCCTGGAATGCTGTATTGCTTTTCATTGTATGTTGGGATAAAACGTGGCGCACTGCCCTTTTCAAAGTAGCAAGTTCTCCTAAGTCATTTGCATATACTCGTTTAAACATTATTTTTCTTACCCTGACCTGTTTGTTAACTGCCTTGTTGGGAGCATATTTTTCCCCTCATTTGAATGTGGGCTTGACATGACTTGCATCCCTGAAATGTCAATGTTGATCTCTGGAGTGACGCTGTACCAAAGTGCCTTGACGGATAAGAAGTGCTACATGTTTAGGGAGACAGAAATCTAGCACAAGCAACCCGTTCTTCATTAGTCTCCTGTCAGTTGAGGGGGAGTGCATTTTGGAAGCAACCAACAGCTTAATTTTCTCAATTTCTGTTAAAAATAAAGATAAAAGGACCAGCTTCTTGACTTAAGTCAGGAGTTATGATCCCAGATGGGAGAGAGTGTCATTACATAAGCTGACTGCCTCATGTATATTTTTATCTTGCTGGCTGAAGCTGCCTTTTGTGCCTATGGGCGAGAGTGTAGGAGTTGCTTGTGGCACTATGCATCTCGGGAGACAGGCGAGATAATGAAAAGATTCCTGAAAAAAATCATTTAGAAGGACATTGTGTGGAATTGCATTAATAAAGACCTATCGTTTGCAAATGCCTCTCTATTGAGGAATGTGTTGCTATTATGCAGCTAGCTGCTAGTTCTGTATTTTCCAGGAAGGAAATCATAAACTACAGCCAAGTATGACAAGTCACATTACACCTCAGCGGCTTTGTGTTTTGTAGGAGGAAAGTCTCTGGTTAAATGATCGTTCTGTTAGTGTGGTAGCAAGTGAGCGGGTGAACTTACAAGCCTGACCATGTGACTCAGTGTCCTGGCCTTACAAACCAGTCAAGGCCAATACTCATATAGGTGCAGGCGATCAGGACCCACTATCAGCAAAGGAAGATGAAGTGTTCACTTCCATTGGCAGAAGGAGCTAATTTCCTAATATCCACCCAAGGATTAGTACCATGATGACTATTGGCACTAAGGTTGCTAGGTCCCTCTTTCCCACTGGCGGGAGGTTTTTGGGGCAGAGCCTGAGGAGGGCGTGGTTTGGGGAGGGGAGGGACTTCAGTGCCATAGAGTCCAATTGCCAACGTGGCCATTTTCTCCAGTTGAACGAGTCCCTATCGGGCGGAGATCAGATGTAATAGCAGGAGATCTCCAGCTAGTACTTGGAGGTTGGCAACCCTAATTGGCGCTGAATCTCTGGGATTCTTTCTTTTTCTATGCCGTATCTGTTGTGGTGAACATGGAACTCATTTGGGCCAGCCCAAAAAAACACCTCTAAAATTGAGATTGTGGGTGCTGGTAATAACCCTTAAGCTCCATCTGGTATGTTGTCTTTTCCTCCAAAAAGAGTTGGTTTTGTTTTAGAATTTAAAGTCTGCTGCATGATCCCGAAGAGCTCTCATGGTTGCTTGCAACATAACATAAAACCTATAAGAGAGTGGCGTATGACTGAATCTTGTCATAACCTGCAGGATGATTCCACTGAGTAAAAAACAACAGTCCCTAAGCCCTACCTTTGAGAAGAGCGAAAACTTCTCAGATAGGAGTGACATTTCTCTTAAGCTCACCAAGTAGTCTGGAAGATAATCACTTTGATAGTATTGAAATAGATAGTTCTAGAAGGATCAACATGGTCACTTGCTAGCTGCTGGTCACCTGGAAAAGTTGTCCACCGGGGGACCAAGGAGGTTTCAGTATGACATGGAGGCATGTCTGAACACCCACTCTACAAAAACACGCCATGAATGGTTTTAGAATATCAGCATAGCTGATATGTGGAAAGTTCAGTCTTAAGAGAAATTCTTTTGAGACCTGCTATGGTGAAACAGATTGTATCACCAGTATTAACATATTTCCTCTCTCTATAATTGCCCTTTTTATACCCAGAGAGGGCTGCCTGCATGATCTCGAACTACATTACACTATGTCAAATATGATTCAAGGTCTTAGAGGTTCTGGTAATAAATTATGCGGAAGGACTTGACTTGTGAAATGTCAAGTCGCAGCGAAGTGTTGCATCTGAATAACATCTCATTGATTAGACATGACCTGACGTACTGTCTAGCAGCCTTTGCATTTAAAAAACCTCTTTGTTTTCTACATTCATCAACCATTTGTGGAAGTTTGCTGAAGGGGTGGGGTACGACGGAGGTGTGTGAAGATTCTTGTTCTTGTTTCTCTTTTCAGTCTGAGTCATTCAGGCTCAAAGTACACAGGGGTTGGTATGGAAAAAGGTTCTTTATGTTTTGATCCAAATTCTCTTTAAACTACAGGGGTGTTAAGAATGTGTACATTTCTTTTAAGGTAAAGGTCCCTGTGCAAGCACCGGGTCATTCTTGACCCATGGGGTGACGTCACATCCCGACGTTTACTAGGCAGACTTTGTTTACGGGGTGGTTTGCCAATGCCTTCCCCAGTCATCTTCCCTTTACCCCCAGCAAGCTGGGTACTCATTTTACTGACCTCGGAAGGATGGAAGGCTGAGCCAGCTACCTGAAACCAACTTCTGTTGGGATTGAACTCAGATCGTGAGCAGAGCTTGGACTGCAGTACTGCAGCTTACCACTCTGCGCCATGGAGCTCCTTAACATTTCTTTTAGTTTTATTTTATTTTGGTTTCGTTTTGTTACTTTTGTTGTTAAACTTGTTTCTGGGGTGAATGTTTTTGGCCCATTGGATGGCTGACAGCTGTTTGTCAGAGACCTTGTGCCTTTATACAACTAACCTGAGCAGTTCTGTCCGTTGATTTTGTGAGAAGCACAAGTGGCGTTCAATGATAACTTCTAAATTTGTCTTAAAATTGATTTTAAAAAATCTAATTGTACATTTTTTGAAACAGAAGCACCGCTGAAATCAGAAGAAAACCCTGCAGAAGCTTTCACGGATTCATCTCTCTTTGCTCACTGGGGCCAGGATTTAAGCCCTGAAAACAGACGGATTGCTCTGAAGCAGTTCCAGTATTACGGCTACAATGCTTACCTGAGTGATCGCCTTCCTTTGGATAGAGCATTGCCAGACTTTAGGCCTAATGGGTAAGTAGTACTTTTCATTGGACTTAAGATGCTGTCATGGGGAGATTTTTAAAAAGTAGACCAATATTTCAAAGATGCATTTAATGTAATAAATGCGTTATATGCATAAATAAAGCACTTTCAAGACCCTTTGATTTTAGTGTGGGAATTAAGCATGTGCTTCAGCATCCCTCCTTGAAAAAAATGGGACTGAAAAATGCTTAAGTGTGGCTAGATTGTACTTCAGATTATGGATTCAATAATGTTCAAACAGGAATGGATGCAATGAGAAGTATAATGAAACCAGTGCTGTGTATAATGTTGTTTTCAGGGCACTCCAGGTGAGAGTAAATGCAGCTGTAAATCCTAGCAACAGCTGCTAGTCTTTATGCAGTACAGGGATGTGCTTGTTGCTTTGAAGTCTGTAATGAGACTGAATGCTGTCTTTTCCACGAAAAGAACAGCTAGGATGAATATTGTATGGAGCCAGTGGCACTCAGACAAGTGGAAACTCCTAAGGCATCTTGGTCAGACGATACTATTCACCCTCCCTTATACTAACCAAGACAAAGTGGGGCAGTACTTTCCTGTAGTACTGCTGTATTCCGGTTGTAGAATGGGATGAACAACTGGTAAGAAAAGGACCTAATCATTGGGGGGTGGGGGAGAGAGATGCAGTTTATGGGACACTCCAAGTTGAAAATCCATTCTCATGATATGGTCTCTTTATGTCATTTCAGAATTAATAGAGACATTTTCTGTAATCTCGTACAATTTTATGTACATAATGCAGGATGCAGAGAGAAGACATGTTAAAATTTTGTACCAGGGGCTGAATCCAGAGGAATATTGGGATGGAGGGGGGGTATCTGCAGCAGAATATAGTGGAAATTGTCCCATCCTTTCTGGATCAGAAGAAAAGCCATGCTGGATCAGACCAAGGCCCATCAAGTCCAGCAATCTAGAAAACCCAGGTCTTGAAAAGAAGAAGAGTAGGGTTTAATACCCCATTTCCCTCTACCTTAAGGAGCCTCAAAGCAGCTTACAATCACATCCTCTCCCCACAACAGGCACCTTGTGTGGTAGGTGGGGCTGAGAGAGTTCTAAGAGAACCGTGACTGGCCCAAGGTGACCCAGCTGGCTTCATGTGGAGGAGTGGGGAATCAAATCCGGTTCTCCAGATTAGAGTCCGCCACTCTTAACAACTACACCACACTGGCTTGGGTCCAAAGTGGGAGCCTTGGCACACAATTCTGCAATTGGTTAGTCATGTTCATTTGACCTCAGTTAATTCCAGATCAGCTGATGGAATTTGGTGAGGATACATACTTCATGCTGCTGAGCATCACCTATTTATGGACCTCCGTACCCCTGTGGTCAGTGCAGCTCCTAGCTTCTGAATCAAAAGCTCAGGAGCAAAGTTTCCATGTTTTAACAAGTAATGTTAGGTACCAGAATTTAAGATTGCTGCCTAAGGCTTTGAACTGAACAGCATAGGTGTAGTGTCAGTAGTGCACCGCAGTGTCCTCACACTGGCAAATCAAAGTGGAAACCAAGGGACATGGTCCTACTCTTGTAGTTCATACACTGTGCACCCAAACCTCAAAACTATCATATTGGAGGTCTCCAGGTCACTAAGTATAGATATTGGCACCTCGCTTAAGGAACAGCACATCCCATTTTTTAACCACATTGCAGCAAAGGGTTTTCTGATGTACCACCACATGAAGAAGTCAGCCTACACCAATATTGAAGAGGCCTTCCTTTGGCGAGGTACATCATATGTTCGCCACATGTGCATAGAATAACAGGTTGTAATCACTTATCTCAGTAATGTATTTTTTATTTTATTTTGCCGTCAAGTCACAGCTGACTTACGGTGACCCCGTAAAGTTTTCAAGACAAGAGACATTCAGAAGTGGTTTGCCATTGCCTGCCTCCACGTCATGACACTGGTATTCCTTGGAGGTCTCCCATCCAAATACTCGCCAGAGCCAACCCTACTTAGCTTCTGAGATCTGAGGAGATCAGTACTTTATAAAGCTTATTTTTTATTATGCCCTCAGTTTCTCTCTGTTTCTCAACTTAATGTTTCAAATATTTCTCGAGTGGTTCCCAAGCTTATATAAACACGTAGTCTTTGTTGGTGTGCGTATTTATTTATTTATTTAGGTAAAACAAATACAGCAGCACCATAGTTTTCTTTTGAAGCGACACTCTTGTTTTGGAAACTGAAGGGAGAAGTGTGTTCTAATAAAATCCCATTGTCAAAGATTGGATCACTGCTAAACAGATTTAGAATCATAGAATCATAGAGTTGGAAGGCACCACCAGGGTCATCTAGTCCAACCCCCTGCACAATGCAGGAAATTCACAACTACCTCCCCCCCCCCACATGCCCAGTGACCCCAACCCTCCCCCCGCCATGCAGGATCCCACAATCAAAGCACTCCTGACAGATGGCCATCCAGCCTCTGCTTAAAGACCTCCAAAGACTGGGACTCCACTCCCCCCCCCCCAAGGCAGGGCATTCCACCATCAAACTGCCCTCACCGTCAGAAAGTTCTTCCTAATGTTTAGGTGGAATCGCTTTTCTCTTATTTTAAATCCATTACTCTGTGTCTTAGTCTCTGGAGCAACAGAGAACAAGCTAGTTCCCTCATCAACATGACATCCCTTCAAATAGTTAAACATGGCTATCATGTCTCCCCTCAACCTTCTCTTCTCCAAACTAAACAAACCCAACTCCCTAAGTCTCTCCTCACAGGACTTATTGTTATCATGCATCCAATATTTATTCTTTAAAAGTGAAGTCCTAAGCAGACTTCTGGACACAATGTGGCCAAAGGCATTGACAGCTTTAAAAGGTATTGTGGGGGACAGTGGTTACTGGCCACGGTGACTAAAGGGTCCCTCCATATTCAGAGGCAGTCACTTTCTAAATCCCAGTGCCAGGAGGCAACATCAAGAGAACGCCTTGGCCTCTATGACCTATTATTGGGCCTCCAGAATAACTGGTTGACCACTGTGCGAGTCAAGATGCTGGACTAGACAGACTCCTGGTCTGATCCAGCTGGGCTCTTCTTATGTTCTGAGTTGTACCCCTCTTATCCCTTTGACTTCAGTGGACTTAGGAAGGTGTAACTTTGTTTCGGATTGCACTGCAAAAATGTATCGTAACTTCCACAAAAATTGGAATTTAAAATAAAATACACAAGATCGTAAAACAGATTGTAATATTCAGCAAACTGGAGTCCAAATCTGGCCAAAAAGAAAGACCTCCGAGACTTTTTAATAAGCCAGTATAGCGGATCTGGCATATTTCCTTCAGGAGAAAATTTTGCATACCCAGAGGTCATCATCTAAAAAGGTCTGTTTCTATTTATAATCAGTTTAGCTTCAGACAGTAATGACACCCCCCAAAATAGCTTCTTCTCTTTATTTCAGTTCAGAAGGGGAAATATACTCCCTCAAGGGACCATTTAAGTCTTTAGTATTAATTAAAGACCATTTAGCGCCTTAATATTAACATTAGCATCTTGAAATTTACCCAGAATCTAGTCATCGTTATCTTCTTCTTCTGTGTTTCACACAGAATTATCTAATATATAAAATTTCACCTAAAATTATCTAATATATAAAAAGAAAATTCATTATTCATCTGCAATGTGAAAGTTTGATCGTAAAGGCAGCCGAAGGATTCTATCCCGCAAATGCTACTGTTGTATGGAAATGAATGGAATTTTATTCAACCATGCTTTGTGTGCCCAAACTCAAAGCAGAATAGAACTAGCTACTGGTGTGTGTTTAGAGTGGAAGCAGACAAGATAAGATATTTGCAACAGTCCTTAATGGAATTTTCCTTCCAGTTTTAATCCATTTAAGAACATAATTATGAATAATCAGTTTCCTTTGCTTAATTGTAAATTAATTTTGTTAGGAAAGAAACTTCGAGAATTAACAAGACTGAATGTAGGCCTGTCTGTTCTTATTTTTCTTATGAAATGCAGTTCCCCAAGGATTTTATTTTAATTTTTTATAGCTCTATGTATAAAAAATTTAGAGAGAGAGAGAGAGAGAGAGAGAGAGAGAACTGTATTTCAGCTGAGAAAAACGTATCACTATTGAGAATAAAGGAATCCCAGCTAGTAGGGATTTTGGCTGTAGCTTTCATGAAAAATGTAGACTTGAGTTACATTAGTGGCACTGCTGAGCAATAAACAACAGTTTATGGACCCTAATCTACCAAGGGCAGTCAAGGCATAGAAGTCAGTTTCTGTAGATGGATCCCTTGATGGATCACTAACCAAGCGTGGAAAAGATGCTGTGACAGAAAAGATGCTGTGAGCATGGTTTTCATTACCGGATGAGGCTCACATCAGATTATCAGCAGTTCTCTGTGAAGGACCCAGAGAGTTTTCCAGATGTGCATGTTTTGCTCAGAGTTGTGCTTGACCACAGATTTCATAGGCCTCATGGCACTTTACCTTCCCTACAAAGTGGTGAAAAGTTTGTAAGAAAGATGATACCTTGCTACGAAAGGGTTAAATACCGGGAGAATGCGGGCCCAGGCCTTTCACAGGGGTAGTACGCCTGTAAAAACCCAGCAGAAAGTTGAACAAGCTCCAACTTAACCACATTACATCTGTACAAATCATGCATACATAATTGGCATAGAGGGGAGCTGGGCAGAGCCCACCGGCCGTGGGACCCTACTCTTTAGGCATTCAGCGGAATGCTGTGTGGAGCCCTATTAAGCTCTGCATGCACAGTCAAGGAGCCTGGCTCCTCATTTTAGGGTAATGCCTTCACACAAACACCTCAATACATTCTGCTGAGTCCACCGAAATTGGGGTGGGCCACTGGGTACAGTGCCTCTCATCTCCATGCATATTAACTGTATGTGCAATTAAACATCTCCGCAGGATCATGTGAATTGGCTCTTACTTTGTACCTGGTGCATGAACAAAAGACAACGGCGGCAAAGTCAGAGCTTTTTCTTCCTCAGCTTTCTTAGTTTTTTTATTATTATTATTTTTAAGTTCCAGGATGTCACTGATGAACTGTTTACTGTCCTAGCTCTACTATGCCCATCGGTTATCCTGCGCTGTACAGTATTTGGTGAATAAAGTATGCCACTGACTAAGCACTAGCTTTGGTAAGCATGACATTATCTTGAAGAAAAGTGTCAGCCCATTTCCATTTATGAAATGGGATGTCATTTCTACTCTGCACAGTGCTTTGAGCTTTGCAGCTCCCCACAAGGAGTGCATTGTGCAGAAAACTGCCGACCATCTAATGTTTGTCCTGAAGAATATGTAGCGAAGAGTTAGTTTATTATGGGAAACTCAGAATTTACATTGGGCCAGATGCACAATTATTCTCTCACTTCTGCTGGATGCTAACTTTTGTTCTGTGATCCAGTTCCCTGCAGTATGTCTGTGAGACAGAGATAACATTCTTGGCTAATGGAGACTTCAGGGAATGGGTGAGGGAAATGGAAAAGAGGAAAAGAGGTATAGGGCACATGCCCCAGGGAATATGTGTGGAATAAATGGGACCGGTTAACAGAAAGGAAGTAACTTTTACTGCCACAGAAATTTGGCTGCCACTGATTTATATCTTTTCATTGGAAGCAACACGTAACAATTACACACAAAAAGTGAAGGCAAGGCAAATTAAAATAGTTCTTGGCTATTCTTGGGCATGGTAGAGGCATGTGCTTGGGTAGAATAACCTCTAAGAGTATCTGGGTTCCACTCCCCCTTGCCCAGAAAATCCAAAATCTGTACACCCCACCCCCCGGGCCAAGAAAAGGTACTGACCTCTGTGATCTGAATAATCTTAATTGATCTTGTAAATTAAGCACAATTTGATTTAGGACCATCCTATTTGAGGTAGTGCAGATCCACCACTGGTAGTGTTATAGATGTCATAGAAGTATATGTAAATAGCATAAGATGATACTCATAAGCTTGTTAGGGAAATGGGAAGATATATGGTACTGGTCTGGGTATGGTATTTTTTTACAAGGGATTGTTAAACATAAAATGGACCCACATTTATGGAACATCTCTTGTACATGCTTCTGAGTTAAGTAAATTTCTTTTTTGGGGGGCTCAATATTTTTCTCAAGGGGTTTATATATTTATTTAAAACATTGTAATGCCACCTTTACACCCAATTAGTGTTCACAAGGAGGTGAACATAAAAAAAACATTAAAACATTTAAGCAATTTAAAATTCAGTTAAATTATAAAATAATTCTTGGCTTCTACTTTTTAATCTCCCCCCCCCCTTTTTTTTTTTTGCCTATTAACAATTGGTCAGGCCAATGAAAATCCAGTTAGGTGGTAACACTTGAGTGGAATTTGAATTGTTTGTTTGATTCATGCTTATACCTGCCTTGATATTTGATTCTGGTTGCATCTAAGCCACCGATGAACGTCACAGCTTATCCCGAGACTAGTGTATAGTCACATTGTACATGAACAATTTGGTGCAAACTGAGCACGTGCAGTATCCAAGAGCTGTAAATATAACTATCAGAAGAGCAGGAAATCAGGCATGAAACTGGTTTTTTGTGATGCTTTAGAATGGAACCAAGGGGCACTTGACCAAGTCTAAAGGTTATGTAACTGTTTCAGAGTTGTGTTATTGTGTGTCCTTCCAAGCACAACATCTCAGGAGGGAGTCCATCTTGAAGGCTTTTCTTTCACATGTGCGTCCGCACATTCACACGCATGCACACACACAGGCACACACAACATACCAGAGTTTATATCCTTTTTAATAAATTATTGGCAATACAATCCTATATAGTTACTCCAATCTAAGCATGGTATGATGCCATAGAATCTACCCTCCAAAGCAGCCATTTTCTCCAGGGGAATTGATCAATGTAATCTGGAGATCAGTTGTAATTCTGGGAGATCCCCAGGTCAAACCTGGAGATTGGCAATTCTAGCAGGCTCAGACAACAGGCTGCACTTGGGAACAAGCCTAAAGAGGAAGATGGCAGCAGCTGTGACCTCCTGGTGCCAGTGCAGGCAGGCTGAACAGCCTCTTGAAACCTAGGGTTGCCAACCTCCAGGTACTAGCTGAAGATCTCCTGGTATTACAACTGATCTCCAGCTGGAGAAAAATGGTGGCTTTGGCAATTGGACTCTGTGGCATTGAAGTTCCTCCCCTCACCCTGCCCTCCTCAGGCTCCACCCCAAGAATCTCCAGGTATTTCCCAACTCGGAACCTGCAACCCTATTGAAACCTCAGGGAAGGGAAGGGCAGGAGAAGAAAGGGCCCAGCCAGCGAGGCCATTGATCCAAATTCCCTTCACCAGGGGTCCACCTTTGAAGAGAGGGCATTGAGTGAGGCCTGGGACAGCCCAATTCTTTATTAGGCCAGCCCAGGGAAGGCCAGAGAGTACAGGCCTCACTGAAAAAGAGTTATGAAGCATGTTGGCAATTTTTCTGTTAAACTATAGCTGCCCTTTATTGCCAGTGCTTTCTACAGTTGTCCGAGTATGTGTTAAGTTGGCATTAAAAAAGTACTATTTTGATACAAAATATTCTGAATATAAAATTTACTGATAAAAATATTATTGTACTAAACCAACATACAATTATAAGATCTAGTTTGTAGATGAATTCACAAAACAGAAGAAGCCCAAATGCAAAGTAATGGGTTTAACTCAGCTCGCATTCTAGTTTTAAACTGATTTCAAAACTATGAATAGATGGTACTGAAACAGCAACTATACTGACAGGCTACAGTACCCATTCTGATTTATTCTCAAAATAATATGCAAGCAAATAATATCTATGCAGTACACAAGATATTTGTATTTATTTATTTATAGCTTTATATTCTTTTTTGTGTTGTAATTGTGAGCATTAACTTTGTTTGGTAGAATGTTGCTGCTCCTTTTATTTGTGAAATGTTACTTAAGAAGAGGTAATCTACTAGACAATCTTCTCTTTCCTACATTCTGAATGCTATCTGTTGCTCTGGATATCACAAGTACATCCTTAAGATATTTTCAACATGTGTTCCTTTGTTTCTGCTCTCAAGTATGGCATTGAAGTCCCTCTCCTCCCCAAACCCTGCCCTCCTCAGGCTCCGCCCCAAAAACCTCCCGCTGGTGGCAGAGAGGGACTTGGCAACCCTATACATGATTGAAAGCATAGATCATATTAGAAAACGTATTTGTAAAGGCAGCACTGCTCTTCTAAACTTAGGGTTACCAACCTCCAGGTGGCGGCTGGAGATCTCCCGCTATTACAACAGATCTCCAGGTGACATAGATCAGTTCCCCTGGAGAAAATGGCTGCTTTGAAAGGTAGACTCTTAAGACATTATACTCCATTGAAGTCCCTCCCTTCACCAAACCCTGCCCTCCTCAGGCTCCACCCCCAAAATCTCCAGGTATTTTCCAACTTGTAGTTGGCAACCCTATCTCCACTTGAGCTTTTGACACTCTGGAAGCGGGTGAGATTGATAACTGCCCATTCACACTCATTCTCGATGGTGGCTCCAACCTTGTAGGATGGCCTGCCTGAGCACAACAGAATGTTCAGGAGGGCATTTTTATAGACTTGTTGTAGAATGGAGTAGTTCAGCAGGATACCTTGCAACAGGACTGCAGTGATTATTCTCATCTTGGTGCATCTGCTGCAGTGATCATTCTCAATATCATCTTGGTTTTACTGCATTTCTACTATACTGCACTATACCTTGCCTAAGCAGTTGCGGTTTGAATTGTCTAATAATTCTGTAATGGTAGTCCAGTTGCACTATTCACTGGATGTCTTATGCTGCATGATTGCATTTTTTAAAATTCTGTAATCCACGCTTCGTTTAAGTGAGAAAGATAGACTAAATTAATGAAGTAAAATTTATTCATTTAAAACATTTATTAGCCACCTTTCTCCCTTTCTCAAGGCAACTTGAGAAACATAAATACAATATAAAGAAAACAATTGTTAAATATAATATAAATTAAACAATTATTTTAAAAAAAACACAATAAAAGCAATATGAATAAAGCAACAATTATGAAAGCACATAAAAGATCACAATTTAAAAAAACTCCACTTAGGACTGCCAATACATAAAAATTAAATCAAGTCAAACACAGGCCTCAATAAAACTGTCTTCAGCTGCCTCCTGAAGATAATCACGATGGGTAGCTGTGTCAGTCACTAGCAGTATAAAAGAGCAAGAGTCCAGTAGCACCTTAAAGAATAACACAATTTCTGGCAGGGCATGAGATTTTGTGAGCCACAGCTCACTCCCACCAGTGGGAGGTTTTTGGGGCGGAGACTGAGGAGGGTGGTGTTTGGGGAGGGGCTTCAATGCCATAGAGTCCAATTGCCAAAGCTGCCATTTTCTCCAGGCGAACTGATCTCTATCGGCTGGAGATCAGTTGTAATAGCAGAAGATCTCCAACTAGTACTAATACTAGTACCTGGAGGTTGGCAACCCTATCACCTCCTGAAGATGCCTCCTGAAGATCAACAGTGAGGGGGCCAGGCTCACCTCTCTGAGGAACTTGTTCCATAACAGTGGGGCTGCCACCGAACAAGTCCTCTCTTATCTTCCCACCATATGGGTGTCTTTGATTGGCGGGACAGTCAGGAGGGCCTCTCTGTGGGCAGAAACATGAATAAAGTACTTATTTTTTAATTGCCACTTACCCCGATCCCGCTTTGGTAACTATGTGCACAGAAGTAGGCTTCTGGGTCCTTATTCCTAACTACGTGAGGAATTGTGCATGTAGATAATGGATGCAAATATCATCCCTTCCCGTTCCATAGCTGCCCTGTTGAAAAAAAAAAATCAAATAATTTCCCCCGTCAGCTGTTCAGGGAGGACTTTAGATATTTCTCCCAGCCAGCTGCTGATTACTGTGATTACTTGTTTATGGAGCGGACTTCATGCTCATAGCTGCAGGTGCTGTGCATGCGCATTGCTGGCCTGTGGGCCTTGCCCAGCTTTCATATTTTGTGACATCCTGTTTCCTCTACAATACACACATTAGCCATGCACACTGGACACCCCAAACAGTATTTTAAACTAGAAATGCTCTTCTTAGGTGAAGAATCACCACAGTGCTTACTCTGCTTTATAACCCGCACGCGCAAACCTTAAAATTATGCCAGGTGCTTACCCAAGGAACCCATGAAACTGTTTTATACTGAGACAGACTGTTGGTCTTCCCGGCTCAGTATGGAGATAAACCTTTCCTGGTGGGCTAACCCCTGGAGATGTTAGGAGCCGGCTCTGTAGGGTTGTCAGGTCTCGCTTCTCCACCGGCGGGAGGTTTTGGGGGTGGAACCATGGAGGGTGGGGTTTGGGGAGGGGAGGGACTTCAACGCCATAGAGTCCAGTTGGCAAAGCAGCCATTTTCTCCAGAGGAACTAATCTCTGTTGGCTGGAGATCAGTTGTAATAGCAGGAGCTCTCCAGCTAGTACCTGGCGGTTGGCAACCCTACGACTCTGGGACTTAACTGCATGCAAAGCAGTCTGTCTCACCACTGATCCACATAAAGCTTAACAATTGTGTTCATGAGAGCCTTCAAGAAGTTTTTCACCATACAAATCGATAAGACTGAGTTATTGAGGTTGTAAATGCTGTTTATTTGATCCTGCCATTTCTTCAAGAAAAAGAAAATTCTCATTCTTTCCCTTTAAGAAAAATATTAATGGTTTTATAGTTTAAAAAGTTAAGGTTTGTGGCATAATATTTTGTATGAGAGCCATTTTATTAAGGAAGAAAAAAATCAATCATGTCTATACTCTAAGAAGCATCAGTAGCCAATTATGTGTGCCTGCTTACTCCAACTTTAAGAAGCAGCACATGAGTAGCTTTCTAATTTTTTATTAGATCATGTGGTTGGACCTTTTGTTTGTTTATGCACACCATAAGGTATGTGGGCATGTTCCTGAGTTGTGTGTAAGACAGTAGCCTGGTAAAAATGTAGGGTTGCCAGCTCTGGGTTGGGAGATACCTGGCGATTTTGGGGGCGGAGCCTGAGGAGGGCGGGATTAGGGGAGGGGAGGGACTTCAAAGCCTAAGAGCCATTCCTGAGGAGGGGGTGCAAACTGCGGTGACCAGGATGGCGCAGCTGAGAAGCCTGCTCAGAGGCTTCCTGGGCACCGTGGATGGGAAAGAAAGCCTGGGAAAAAAGACTTTTTCCCCCCATCGGGGAAAGTGTGCCTGCACCACCTAAAAAGGAAGTCGCTGCACCACCTAAAAAGGTGGTGCAGGACTACCAGCATCCCAGGAGGCATTCCCGCAGTGAAAGGGGTTTGGAATCTGTCTAAAGGCAATTCTGCTTCCTCGAACATCCCAGGAACACCTCCCCGGGAGAACGTCGGCAGAAGCCCCACTGGTGCCCGAGCTCCACCGTGTGGCATGGCGGGATAACCGAGCACTTTCACCGCCACAGGCTCGCGTCAGTTCCTAAGCCAACTCACCCTCCCTTCAGGAATGCGCAGATGTCAGCAAAGAGTCCAGTTGCCAGCTGGAGGTCAGTTGTAACAGCAGGATATCTCCATCTAGTACCTGGAGGTTGGCAGCCCTGAACAGATGACCCCTCCCAACTCATACACTTTGAGTCACTACACAGGGAAGAAGGGCATGCTGGCCCTGCCCTCTGCCTCCACACGATTGCCTGGGCATCTGCAGAGTACGACCACCCAGAGAAG